>NC_064621.1:68637418-69887418 GCF_023898315.1 Schistocerca nitens | reverse complement strand
GCTCCGAGCATGGCTCGACGAGTTCATAATCTCCACAGTCGCGGAATCGAAAAGTTACCCCAGCGTTGGCATACTGCTGTAAATAGTGACGGACAATATACTATCGATGACTGAAGCCTCTATTGTGTTTATCAAACTTAGGAAAAACGCACAACTTATGCACCAACTTAATACAGTGGGAATAATGATCTTGACAGAACAAATAGTCTTGAATGCTGATGCAATCAGGTATGATATGAGTCTGTATAATCACTGAATCTGGAGCGAAGCTTGAATTTCGGCTGCTTACAGACGCGCCAGGAAAGGTGCCCTTCCCACATTTGCAGGACAGTGGAATTGACCATACAGTCCCGTGAATACTAATAATGCTCGCTGGTGCGAAGCAGTTGCTTCCTGTTGTTCTTGGTAGCGTCCGGGTTCCTAGGCAACGTGTTTGGCTTTTAAGTTACCTGCGATAAAGTGTTTGCCACTTATCGACAATAACACCAACATCAAGTTGTCCTCTGTGGGATGGTAGTTTATATATTCATAGTTAAAGCATCCTTCATAAAATTATTAGGGGCAGGGATAGAAGGATGTGGCGACATCTGGAAACAGACAAGAGATTCAGCAGCAACAAGAGGTACTTTTCTGTGGGAGGAGGGGTGGTGTTGACGGGTTACCACCGCGCTCGTTTCCGGTACAATCTATTTTAAACGCTGTCGTAAGTGATTTTTCACTCGCACATATGGGAGAATAACATGGTAACCTCAGGCTCTGCATCTCGTTAGGTACTTTAATAAACATTTGCTCTGTTTAAGTGTGCATAGACGGAGGAAGCGATCAGGACACAGCTACATCACTGCCAGCGAAGAACACAAAACAGGCCAGAATAATCGTGTAAACAGTTTTGGTGTGTTCTATTGGAAACGTAGGGGATAATACAACCTGAGACTGTTCCCCAACGTACTATGGTCAATCAGCATAACTACCTTGAAGCGCTCGTATGACTGTGTGAGGCATTACGGAATAAAGTGAGCTGCACCGTGGCGATGAAAGGATTAACTCTCCCACCAAAGGAACGCTTCGGATCCCACATCGCTGAGTGTGAGGCATCCTTCGGCCATTTACAGGAACGCCAACTGTTTCACATTTATTCTACTCATCAAATCCAAACTCTGGTTCCCCCTGCCTAGAATGGAGAAGGACCAAAAAGAGAAGTGTTTTCAGGAAAGAAAAGAGGTGAACCCAATATTGCTGGAGGAATAACTCGGCTCAACTTTTGACAGCTTAAAAAAATTCCGTCGCTGAGAAACATTGGGACAAGTACAGGAAGTCAGACGAACATTATTCTAAACACGGTGCAAAATACAGTTCAGTGACAGTTGTGGTATGTTCAGTGAAAATTGTTTTTCTGCGTTTTAGAGGTATTTATTTATAGTGTTTTTTTTCATCCTGTCAGAGGCCATGCTGATCTTCTCTGCATCGTTCCAATTTTAGTATACTTACCGCCGAAGTGGGTACGATCCTCTATGGACACAGACCTACAGTGTCTAGTGACGTAACTGTTACCGCCATGAACGCGTGTATGTGTTCGCCTCCGTCATTGCGCAGAATTAAACTCTCTGATCTGTAGTGGTGGATCATAATAATTGAAGGGATAGTGTTGTCATTTGTTGAAGGATGTTGAAAAGAATCCTGAAAAACGTACCAGAAAACATATCGAAAGTTCTTCGAACATTTTAGGAATTTGTAGTGGAACTTCAGCCAGGACAGCTTTATTCTTCAAAAATGGTTCAAATGGCTCTGAGCACTATGGGATAGAGATGGGGGATCCGCTCTTGAACTAATTCATAGAGTTGAATCTTTCAAAGGAGTGAACAATCAGTGATTCAGAAAAAAAGAACGGTAGCTCCAAACGTTTCCCACGGCAGAGAGGGAGAGAGAGAGAGAGAGAGAGAGAGAGAGAGAGAGAGACGGAGCATATCAGCAGCGCCTCTGCTGGTCAGAGCTAGAGATCGGGGATCCGCTCTTGAACTAATTCATAGAGTTGAATCTTTCAAAGGAGTGAACAATCAGTGATTCAGAAAAAAAGAACGGTAGCTCCAAACGTTTCCCACGGCAGAGAGGGAGAGAGAGAGAGAGAGAGAGAGAGAGACGGAGCATATCAGCAGCGCCTCTGCTGGTCAGAGCACAGTGCACGCCACACAACACAGCCAGCGCCGGCCTCTGCCCTGCTTCTACCTTGGCTGCCTGCATTGTGCAGTGCCCCATTGGATTTTGTGTTTCACATATGCCGTGCCGTCTCTGTGCGTCGTCTGCCGTGTGCAGTGTCTGGCGCAGCTTAACTTCGCATCGCACTCTGTCGGCGATCGTTTCAGTCGCACGTCCTGCCCTCTGGGCAGTTGATGCGAGCAACAGGACAGAGAGCCACCTAGCGGATATTATAGGAACTACTTGCAAAAACCTGCTCGCAAGGGAACGGACGATTTGTCTCGGAGCGGGTGAGTTCACCGCTCCCCCCATCCTCGGAACTCGCCCGCTCAACGCTCACCCCACCGTCTCGACTCTAGCCAGAGCGTTGAGCAAAGCGACTCAGGTGTCACTCTGGTCTCTGCGGTCTCAGCTCATGCAGTAATACAGCTCGCGGCTCGACCTGCTCGACTCAGCGCCTCTGCATCGGAGTTCGTCCCCACTGGATATTGTTCTTCGTAGTAATACCGCTATGTATATTACATTATTATGTTATGTATACATCAATCGTTTTTATTTTATTTTTATTTGTTTAAACTGATTAGATTAGGTTCCTGATGACTCCTCTTACCATAGGATTTTTATTATGGACACTCGAATTTACGCTTTAATTACGAGCGAACCGATAAACGTATCGCAAAATGTGATACACCAATATTTTCCTTGTTTTATTCTGCGTAAGGCTATATGCAGCACTTTCGTTTTACAGTCAAATTTATATTTTTTTTCTTATTCTGGTACGGATTTTGCGATTTTAGGCGTCTTCGGAAGGAAACATTCACTTTAAAAATATATGGCTTGCGATGTATTTGTATGAGGTTAATGAAATTTTAATACATTATAGCCAAATATATTGTTAATGTAAATCTCAAGTTACAACATTTTCCGATCACCCAAAAAACCACGATAGTGCAAAATAAATCAATAATCAAAAACTTTGTCATATCGTGGAAATTTCAATAAACAATACAAAATTCTTACTCATTATCTGTGTTACTTCAAAATAGGAGCAAATAAGATCAAAATACAGGTATAGCACTGGAATAAACCAAGTTTAAAGGGCAATGTGCCTTCCATTTATTTTCTATTGTAAATGAGTGGTGAGTCATGAAAAAGAGCTAATTCATTTCAGGGAGTGAACAGTTCTGATCCAATCTCTGAAAAGAACAGTTTTGCCCATCTCTACTATGGGACTTAGCTTCTGAGGTCATCTATACCCTAGAACTTAGAAATACTTAAATCTAACTAACCTAAGGACATCACACACTTCCATTCCCGAGGCAGGATTCGAACCTGCGACCGTAGCGGTCGCGCGGTTCCAGACTGTAGCGCCTAGAACCGCTCGGCCACCCCGGCCGGCACAGCTTTATTCTACATGAATGTAATTACAGTGAAGGTGTTTCGTTTAGTGATGTTGAAAAATGAATCTAACCTATTGGTTCTTTTACAGAAACGATCCGCAGTAGAATTTCAGAGCATTACAAAGGACTAAATCTCCTAAATTAGTATCTTTCTAAGCTCCAGACAGCGAGGTTTGATGAAACGCTTGCTCAAACACGAAGGGAACCTAGGAAGTTTTAACTACGAAATTTTTTATTAACATTTCTTTAGTCGTTGTGAGATCTATGAAAATCAGGCATAGAACGTCTACACTGACACTGGAGAACTCATAGACCAGAGTAAAACTGGAGGATTTCACAGCCTCCACTTCTCTCTCACGTGGAGAACACACGGGGCATGACTGCAGCCGTTACAGGGTGAAAGGAACAAACCTAAACAACTATTTACAGGGAGAATATCTGACAGAAAAAAGCAGCTCTGTAAGTGTATCTTAAGCAGTTGTAGGGCAATTTTCTGCAAAGTGCCTGACTTCAGTTTATACCTTCTGACTGCAGTAAACAGATCATAAAATTTACTGTAAATCCAGATGTTTCTGCTGCAATGAGTTTCGCAGTGATCGGCAGACATTTTACGACGACAGAAAAAGACGGCTCTGAAAATTACGTCAACGGCTTCGCGTACGTTTCGTAGCTAACGGAATGCTATAAAATCTGCGTTAAAAACTTAACCAAAGTACTTTAGACCCCTGCCAGCACAGATTTTGTATTCACCACTAAGCTCGCATAAGTAGCAAACATTTCCACTTGGCTGTCAACGTATACTTCTGCCTTCGTGTACGAGAAATGTATTCCTACCTACATTCAGTACTAATAGGATCACGGGAGTCAGTTATCTTTGAAAGTATTTCACGTACAATCTTGTACATTAACTCCATTTCCTGTTGTCGCTCAGAGTTATAACCAGTTCCTTTAAACTGATTTCTGTCCCCCAAATTTTAAATCACTTTAAAAACTCATATCAAACTTAAAAAATCAAAATTTCAAGTCACGAGTTAATGTTTTATGAACCGGATTTCTAAAACATATTTCTTCTCCACATCTCCAAGTCTCCTCACTTTCGCATATGATTCAAAATCTGCAAATCTTAACCGTAATATCGTGGAATGAAATAATTAGGAGGTATACAAGTTACTGACGAGCACTACAATCACATTTTCATATAGATCTTCCTTTTTTTCTGTAATGGTATCCTGAGAGACCTTTAAATATTTGTACAGGATGGGGAAAATGAAAGTGGCCCAGACAGTGGATACGATTAGACGTGAATTTGTGGCAACGTTGACGGAGGAGGAAAAGACCTACAGTATACTTCCAACAGGATGGAGCAACTGCCTATATAGCCGGCCGAAGTGGCCGTGCGGTTAAAGGCGCTGCAGTCTGGAACCGCAAGACCGCTACGGTCGCAGGTTCGAATCCTGCCTCGGGCATGGATGTTTGTGATGTCCTTAGGTTAGTTAGGTTTAACTAGTTCTAAGTTCTAGGGGACTAATGACCTCAGAAGTTGAGTCCCATAGTGCTCAGAGCCAACTGCCCATATAGCCGGCCAAATCTTGGAACACATGTACACAATATTCACGCTAGTGTTGTTAGCAGATTACTTCGTGTGGCCAGCCCTCAAATCTATGGTGTATTCCAACAACTTTCATAGTCTTCAACAACTGCAGCAGAACATTTCGGATGAGACTGCAGCAATTCCAGCAGTCTATCTACGATCCTCCTCCAACAGCTTGCTTACCTGGACACAAAAGTTCCAAGAGATGAATGGTGGTCACTTTAAGCATCTTCTATAGCCAGGTTAATACTGTATTTCCTTTCCTCCGCTACGTCCCTTTGTACCCTGCAACTCTCTTCTCCGTGTCATTTTTATTTGCCTCACCCCGTATTTTAATCGTTAGCGGAAGTAATCACGACAGGTAGTTCATATCGGCGTAGAATTAACGCACTTGTTACCACTATTAAGCATTAATTACATTAACCATATTTTAACGTATTACAGACGATACATAAGTTGACTGTGGTAAGTAGTAAATATATTCTAAAGTCCAAGTCCTTCGTAACTCATTGAACACAAGGATGACTACTTCCGTGCGATTTATTTAGAATTAGTAATCTCTGTACATTTTATTTGCCGCTGTTGCACACAGTAATCTCGAGCCCTTTCCGTGGTGTCTCCTGTTTGAGTTATGACGTGTGCTCTGTTGTCGTATCTGTTTTAACAATCTGGCAACAGAGTCAGATAATGTAAGCAGCACGACCGACCGCTTCCTTAAGGTCCTGGGGCGTCAAGGTTTGAGGCAATTTTTTTCTCAAGTAGCCATATCTATTACAGATATTGTAGAACTTATTAATTAACTGATGTGTATACAGAGAGCTGCGATCGATCACTTCTTATATATATGTATTTATTTCCATGAACTAGTTTTCGAGACTTCTCTAGCTCATTTTGAAATGAGGCATGTAGAAGTTTACATAGTCATATTTTTGACATGTTGCTGGCTTTTCATAGGTGCTTCACTGTGACGAAAAGGTAAGAAATACTCCACACAAGGTGATACAATAGTTTCCTATGCTTTTGTTAGTGAAGCAACCTGCACTTCTCAGTATCGTACTGCACTGAAGAGCCAAAGAAACTGGTACAGATGCCTAATATCGTGTAGGGCCCCCTGTGAACACACAGAAGTGCCGCAACACGACGTAGCGTGGACTCGACTAATGTCTGAAGTAGTGCTGGAGGGAACTGACACCCTGAATGCTGCAGGACTGTCCATAAATCCGTAAGAGTACGATGGGGGGGGGGGGGGATCTCTTCTGAACAGCACATTGCAAGGCATCCCAGATATGCTCAATAATGACCATACCTGGGGACTTTGGTGGCCAGCGGAAGTGTTTAAACTCAGAAGAGTGTTCCTGGAGCCACTCTGGACGTGTGGGGTGTCGCATTGTCCTGCTGGAATTGCCCAAGTACGTCGGAATGCACAATGGATATGAATGGATGCACGTGATAAGACAGGAGGCTTACGTACGTGTCAGCTGTCAGAGTCGTATCGACACGTATCAGGGGTCCCGTATCACTCCAACTGCACACGCCCCGCACCATTACAGAACCTCCACCAGCTTGAACAGTCCCCTGCTGACATGCAGGGTCCATTCATGAGCTTGTCTCCTTATTCGTACACATCCATCCGCTTGATACAATTTGAAGCTGGACTTACTCGACCAGGCAACATGATTCCAGTCTTCAAAAGTCCAACGTCAGTGTTGATGGCCCCAGGCGAGATGTAAAGCTTTGTGTCATGCAGTCATCAAGGGTACACGAGTGTGCCTTGACTCCAAAAGCCCATATCGGTGATGTTTCGTTGAATGGTTCGCACGCTGACACTTGTTGATGGCTCAGTATTGAAATCTGCAGCAATTTGCGGAAGGGTTGCACTTCTGTCACGTTGAATGATTCTCTTCAGTCGTCGTTGGTCCCGTTCTTGCAGAGTCTTTTTCGGGCCGTAGCGATGTCGGAGATTTGATGTTTTACTGGATTCCTGATACTCATGGTACACTCGTGAAATGGTCGTACGGGAAAATCCCCACTTCATTGCTACCTCGGAGATGCTGGGTCCCACCGCTAGTGCGCCGACTATAACACCACTTTCAGACTCACTTAATTCCTGCCATTGTAGCAGTAGTAACCGATCTAAAAACTGCGCCAAACACGTGTTCTCTTATATAGGCGTTGCCGAACACAGCGCCGTATTCCGCCTGTTTACATAGCTCTTTATTTGAATACGCATGCCTATACCATTCTTTGGCACTTGTGTAAAAAACGAGAATATATAAACTTCCGCACCTCTCACCTGAAGACAAGCCTTAAAACGCTCGAAAACCAATTCATGTAAATAAAGGAACATTTCATAAGTGACTGATCGCAATTAACGGTATCTACATACTAATAAAAACTATGTTAGGATCGACTAATATCAACTAGAACCAATACAGCCTGCTGATGAAATCATGTGCGAGTTCGATAAAGTATACGTTACATAGGAGAGACAGGGCATTGTAACATTATGTGATAGCCCTACCACTTTAAATCATTCACTAAGTGGGCAGTCGCTCGGCAGCAGTTACAATTAGCAAATTAACGTTGCGAGATGTAAAAAAAAAAAAAAAAAAAGGTTCAAATGGCTCTGAGCACTATGGGACTTAACATCTGAGGTCATCAGTCCCCTAGAAATTAGAACTACGTAAACCTAACCAACCTAAGGACATCACACACATCCATGCCCGAGGCAGGATTCGAACCTGCGACCGCAGCGGTCGCGCGGTTCCAGACTGTAGCGCGTAGAACCGCTCGGCCACCCTGGCCGGCAGATGTAAAAAACGAACGTCCTGTGACGTGACCTGTTTATTGTGGAAGCGCCGTCAAAGATACAGTGAGCTATTGACTTTGGAAGCCGCTCCGCGAAAGGCAGACAAAAGAAGAACACTTTTACACATTCTTTTGGTGTACGAGATATTCTCGATTAACAGTTACTCACTCTTCTGTCTCTTGTAATTTGTGTCGGACACGCATGTATTGCCACTGTCTATTACTGTTTAAAAAATATTGTTTTATTGTTACATGAAAGTGCCATACTGCATAGCAGCAGATTTATGTGAGAAGCTATATTGTGCGACGTGTATTTGGAAATGTCGAAGGATGTAAGTTCGTTATTTATTGATAGCCATAAATTCAAAGTTAAATGGAACTTGTGTATGGACTAGTTATTTAGTATAGAACCTATGTCTAACTACTTCATGACCATACGTATTTAATTTTCTTTAATGTTTCTGCAAATTTTGATACTTCACATTCACAAATTGTTTCGTCGAAATCGGACGGAAGTTGCATACAGAGAAATATTTTCTCCGCACCTTATTCTACTGATAAATGCATGATAAACTTCGGTCCCTTGGGAAATTCATGTTGAGCTGTCAAAAAAATAAACAATTACGGTATATTTGCAATAGTCATTTACCCCTGACCAGTAAAGTCAAAACCACTACAATAACTAGTTATCTCTATTGGCCTAAAATACAATATATATCATGATGTGCTTTTCTCTGCAAATATATTTTCACCGCCGACTATAGCTGTATGTTAACGCACAAAAGAAAACATATTGTTATAATTTGCGCCTGAACAGGGACACGAATTAAAATACTCGTGTACTGCTCAAAGGAATAAAACTTTTTTAGTAAGATAGGCATTGTGGAAATTTCCATAAAGAATTGTAGCTAATCTTGGCTTTTGATTTGTTACATGCATCAAACACCATCGAATAAAATTGCCATCGAGCGAAAAACCGAGATAAGGTGATCAGAGAAATTTACGGAAAAGAGATTTTTTGGAACAGAATTTGTGCGAAAATCTTGTTGCATCGCCGAAGGCACTCATCAGCAACGTAAGTTAAAATTTTGTCAGCCGTAGCCAAGCTTCCTTAGTTTCAGCCGTCATTAATCAATTTGTGACGATCTTTTGTAGTTGCAGTAGAAAATTTGCTTCAAATCCAGTAGTTTGCATTTAGCAGATTGGCCATTTCTTTAGCGACTGCTTAAATTCCATTGTTGTGTATTGTATTTCAGTTATTTTAAATGTCCACTGCCTGTTCACGAAGCTGACCAGTATTAGTTTTCATTTGTTTTGATCCGTGTTCAGCCATACTTTCTTTACGGTCCAGAATAGTCACTTGTTCTCGTGACGTGCAACTCCCGACATTCCGATCTTGTGACGTTGCATTGACAACCGACTCGCTACCAATAAATTATATCTCTGTCGACAGCAGACGGTTGTAGCTCAAACGAAGTTCATTGACTTACTGTTTGTAAATAAGTGAGCTATGACAGACGATAAAATGTCATCTCTACATTCAAATGAACAGAATGAAACGAGTGAAGTGTTGCGTCGCTTATGGTCCCGCAGGGTAATTAGTAGGGCTGAGACACCAATCGAAACAACTGTAGAAAGTGAAGTAGCAAATATTATGGGCTTTGGTGCCTCACACTATAATGTTACTGAACTAGACAATGTCAGCACAGTTTCTGCCACTAGTGCCTGTGGCCATATACCGGTTACATGGGAGGCAGGTGAAAGTAATCCAAGGGTAGTGGCAGACGATGTATTCAAACACCCACTGAATCAAATAAGTCAAATGATGCAGGAAGAAAATCGCCAAATGGTGAATTCCATTAAAAATGATTCAAAAGAAGAAAATCGCCAAATGGTGAATTCCATTCAAAAGGATTTGAAAGACGAAAATCGTCAAATGAAAGAAGCTTTGATGGAGGAAAATAGACAAATGTTAGGCTCGCTTGAAGATAAACTTCCCATAATTAGCGAAGAAATAAAAACTGTTAGAGAAGACGTAGTCAACGAAGTAGCAAATCAAGTTAAGGATGCAGTTTCTCAAATGCGAAGTGGAATAATTTCCGAACTGAATGACACTTTAGCTACCGTGCAAAGGGAGACAGCTGACATCCGAGACAACCAAGAATGTTGACTCCTCTGTAACCACGGTTAATCGTAGATTAGACAGAGTAACTACGCAGGTAGAAAAACTAACCGAGGGAATGTCAAAATTTGACTCTGGAAACTGAAACAAAAGAGAGGCTAGATAGTCATGAGAGAGAATTTAGAGAAAAATATGAGAACTGGATTGCTGGAAAGGACAAATTTGTCGAAAATAAAATTAACAAAGACCTACTAGAGACTGTGAAAGCAACCACTCTTAGTATCTTAGCAGCTCCCGGAAGCTCCGGAGATACTGTAATGTCTGAACTCGGTAGCATTAGGCGTACCCTTCAGCAAGAAATACCAAATTGGAAGCAAGAGGTAACGGAGCAACTAAATAATTTGAAGGCACAAGTGAGTAGTAGTTCCCGAATACAGAGTCCGAACTATCCTACCTCTTTAGCATCAGAGGAAGAAGGCGAATTATATCGGCAATTCCGAATACCTGTTGTATCTCATGAACACAGTTCACCACCACATATTTCAGTTAGTCAAAACCAAGAATCTGACTCAGTAGTACAAATGATGAAGGAAGAAAGTATGATAAAACATGGTGTTTTTCAAACCTTTGACCCGGCAAAACGAAATATACACCCAATTTCTTTTCTTCGTGGATTCTCTGGCATTTTTCCAAATTCGTGGACCGATAGACAGCGTATCCAATTTGTTACTGGATATGTAGGTGGCGAATCGGAAATATGGGGAACCGAAATGTTCGAACATATGAGGAGTTTGAGTACTGTTTCTTCAGCAAATTTTCGAGCGAAGGTGTTCAGAAGCGCCTTCGTAAAATACTTGATAACGCAGAACAATTTGACCCCAGGAATAGTAGCCTGAGAAAGTACTTCGAAAAATATCTTGGCAAAATCCGGTATTGGGATACCCCTATTAATAGTAAAGATGTAATTATGATCCTCACTTCAAAATTACCCATATCAATTCGTGAAAAGCCAATAGCCGTACCAGATGATGATCCAGATACCTCTCTGTCGATATTAGATTCCCTAGACCTGATCTACGAGGACATGAAAGCTAACAAACCGCGGAACACTCCACATAATTCTTGGCCACAGCATTTCGAGAGTAACGGCTATGAAAAGCCAGGGAATGGTTACAAAAATAGTAACGATTGGCAAAACGGAAATAAAGGCAATAGGTATCCGTACAAAAGGAATAGACATAATCAACACAACCGATTCAATCCCGTGTATAACACGACAGGTAACCAGTACGGCAATCAACAGTACAAGCAGAAGTTTAGAAATGGTTTCAGTCGAAAGGATTGGCAACAGCAGAGCGGATCGCAATGGAATGCACCGTACTCGCATGGCCAACATTCAGATTACGGCGAGCAACAAACAGCTCATAACGTCCACTCTTACCAACATAACTCCGCGCCTAATAAAAATCAAGCGCAGGGAACGTATAGAAAAACACAGTTTAACGGCAAGCCACAGTGTGAAGGTGGTTTCCACCGTAACAATTCCGGAAATCGTAATGGTAATAAAAATCATCAGACCACGCGAAGGCAGTACAATCCCCCTGTATTTTTCGCGAACGCTGAAGACAGTAACACATATTGGATACCAGAACAAACGCAACAACACTTTGACACGAGGTTTGTACGTAATAGTAATTTTGTTCCTCAGTGTTCTCATAATGTCAGATTAGTCGAACTTCCTAATGATGAAGGCCAATCAAAACCACGCAACCAGGAAAACTAATTTCAGCATCTGAAAGCTCCCTAAGTGATGCTGTAAGACAGAATTGGGGTGACCACTTCGACAAAGAGACTAACAATGACGTACTTGTACTGAGATACAATGACGGAGCCGGCCGGTGTGGCCGAGTGGTTCTAGGCGCTTCAGTCTGGAACCGCGCGAACGCTACGGTCACAGGTTCGGATCTTGCCTCGAGCATGGATGTGTGTGATGTCCTTAGGTTAGTTAGGTTTAAGTAGTTCTAAGTTCCAGGGGACTGATGACCTCAGATGGTAAGTCCCATAGCGCTCAGAGCCATTTGAACCATACAATGACGGTATAGACGCCGACCGCGGTGGCCACGCGGTTCTAGGCGCTACAGTCCGGAACCGCGCGACTGCTACGGTCGCAGGTTCGAATCCTGCCTCGGACATGGATGTGTGTGATGTCCTTAGGTTAGTTAGGTTTAAGTAGTTCTAAGTTCTAGGGGACTGATGACCTCATATGTTGGGTCCCGTAGTGATCAGAGCCATTTTTGAACGGAATAGACATGAGAGGGGAATTGTTACAAGAGAAAGAGACGACTGACGGTGACGAACCGATACATAACCAAGTGCAAGCTATGAAAATACTACAGCAGGAATTTTGACGACTGTAATCGTAGATACAGATGCGAGTATTAATGGTATTTCCTTATGTTTCTATAAGCAAATTAGTACAGTAATTAAATTTCCAACATTACCGGTACAAGGATGTTCAATAACAGGAGCCATCGGCTCCCAGACACAAAAGGTCAGTATACTAGCTTGGCTACCACCGGAGATTCAATCAGTACCCATCAAATGTATTTTCCTCGTTGTCAAGAATTTTTCAGTGCCATGTCTCTTGGGAATGGATTTTCTAAGACGATATAGAGCCCGAATAGACCTTTATACTGACATTTGCACAGTGTTAGTACAGCACACAGAAGTAGCACTGGAGTTAGTGGAAGAAAGAGTAAAGAACTTTGGCACTTGTAATAGTATTAGATTCCAAAGGATAGGCAGAAGAGATCCTTGTCGTAATCATTTCAGTTTGTTTTTTGGTAACTGTGATACATTTAATGATACAATAACAGTCAGTGACTTACCCTCTCCGCAGGAAATAACCAATAAGGCCTAAGACTCAACAGAGTTATCCGAACCTCAGCGACAGGAATTATTCAATTTGTTGTCACAATGTGTCAAAGTGTTTTCCAAACGACCTGGTACTATAAAGGACTATGAATATACGAGGGCAGTTCAATAAGTAATGCAACACATTTTTTTTCTGAAACAGGGGTTGTTTTATTCAGCATTGAAATACACCAAGTTATTCCCCAATCTTTTAGCTACACAACACTATTTTTCAACGTAATCTCCATTCAATGCTACGGCCTTACGCCACCTTGAAATGAGGGCCTGTATGCCTGTACGGTACCATTCCACTGGTCGATGTCGGAGCCAACGTCGTACTGCATCAATAACTTCTTCATCATCCGCGTAGTGCCTCCCACGGATTGCGTCCTACATTGGGCCAAACATATGGAAATTCGACGGTGCGAGATCGGGGCTGTAGGGTGCATGAGGAAGAGCAGTCCACTGAAGTTTTGTGAGCTCCGCTCGGGTGCGAAGACTTGTGTGAGGTCTTGCGTTGTCATGAAGAAGGAGAAGTTCGTTCAGATTTTTGTGCCTACGAACACGCTGAAGTCGTTTCTTCAATTTCTGAAGAGTAGCACAATACACTTCAGAGTTGATCGTTTGACCATGGGGAAGGACATCGAACAGAATAACCCCTTCAGCGTCCCAGAAGACTGTAACCGTGACTTTACCGGCTGAGGGTATGGCTTTAAACTTTTTCTTGGTAGGGGAGTGGGTGTGGCGCCACTCCATTGATTGCCGTTTTGTTTCAGGTTCGAAGTGATGAACCCATGTTTCATCGCCTGTAACAATCTTTGACAAGAAATTGTCACCCTCAGCCACATGACGAGCAAGCAATTCCGCACAGATGGTTCTCCTTTGCTCTTTATGGTGTTCGGTTAGACAACGAGGGACCCAGCGGGAACAAACCTTTGAATATCCCAACTGGTGAACAATTGTGACAGCACTACCAACAGAGATGTCAAGTTAAGCACTGAGTTGTTTGATGGTGATCCGTCGATCATCTCGAACGAGTGTGTTCGCACGCTCCACCATTGCAGGAGTCACAGCTGTGCACGGCCGGCCTGCACGCGGGGGATCAGACAGTCTTGCTTGACCTTGCGGCGATGATGACACACGCTTTGCCCAACGACTCACCGTGCTTTTGTCCACTGCCAGATCACCGTAGACATTCTGCAAGCGCCTATGAATATCTGAGATGCCCTGGTTTTCCGCCAAAAGAAACTCGATCACTGCCCGTTGTTTGCAACGCACATCCGTTACAGACGCCATTTTAACAGCTCCGTACAGCGCTGCCACCTGTCGGAAGTCAATGAAACTATACTAGATGAAGCGGGAACGTTTGAAAATATTCCACAAGAAATTTCCGGTTTTTTCAACCAAAATTGGCCGAGAAAAAAAATGTGTTGCATTACTTATTGAACTGCCCTCGTACTATGGAAGTGGTGCCGCACCAAACTTTCTGTCGGACGACGTACCCCATACTGTATTCAAGACGGGAAGCAGTTCGCAATGAAAGTAAGAAGAAACTGAGCTGGAAAGTCCAAGAGTATTCTAATTCGCCATATAGCGGCCCCTTGTTGAAGATTTAGAAACAGGATAACACAGTACGACTCATACTTGACGCACGAAAGATAAATAAAACTATTGTACCAGTACGAACGAAACCTGAAGCGATTGAAGAACACTTGCAGAGATTTTATGGAATTCAATATTTGAGTAGCATTGATTTGAAGATGTCATATTGGCAAGTGAGGATTCACGAAAGTGTACGGCATTGATCTTCGCCGGCAGATCTTGTCAATTTGGGGTCGTGCCTTTTGGATTGAATGTTTGTTCTGGAGTATTCATCTCTGCCCTAGATCATGTTCTTGGTCTAGATCTTCTTGATGAAGTCACTCTCTAATTAGATGATCTTTTAATCGCTACTAAAACCTGGGAAGGCCACGTTGAACTAATACAGAAAGTGTTTCAGCGGTTCCTGGAATGCGGAGTCACTGCCAACTTGCAAAAGTCACATTTTGGCCGAGCCGAAATCAAATTCTTAGGACACGTCATTTCATCTGACGGAATCTGTCCTGATCCGGCTAAGCTAAGCGCAATTAAAAATTTTCCTATTCTATCTTCAAAACGACAACTTAAAGGTTATCTCAGACTCACTTCGTTCTTCAGAAGATTCTTACCAAAGCAAGTGATGAACAACCCTCATTCATTGAAACTGTTAAAGAAAAATACTCAGTGGAATTGGACTGACGACTGTCAAAGGGCATTCCTCGATATCAAAGAAGCTTTGTTAAATAGCAACATTCTTCATCATCCAGATATGGAAAAGGAATTTTGTGTGTCATCTGACACATGTTTTCAGGGGTTAGGCGCATGTCTCTTCCAGATCCATGAAGGCAATGGACAACCAGAAATCAGAGTAATTAGTTTTGCTAGTAGGGTTCTTACAGAAACTGAACGATCCAACTCTATTACCGAAGTGGAAGCGCTTGCAGTAATTTGGGCTTTCAAGAGATTCAACTACTACATCAATGGCAAGAAAATCAAAGCTTATTCTGATCATCAGGCTCTTTGTTTTCTTCTGACGTGTAAACTCCTACATCCTCGCTTAACGAGGTGGTGCCTTTCCTTGCAGGAATATGATTTCGAAATAATCTATATAAAGGGCAAAGATAGCATTATTGCAGATGCTCTATCTCGCATGCCTGAAGGCTCTTCTGATAGTACTGATCTTTTAGAAGCAAATGTCAAATTACAGAATTCTTTTGATGAAGGATCCAATACATCACAAATATTTTCTTGATCTTTGTAACCAGATTGTCCAACTGCAGGAAACTGATCCAAAATGGGAGATGTGTGAAACAGATCCTCGAAACTAACCCTACCCATCGCAAGTGCAAATATTACAAATTGCATAGTCAAGTTCTTTTCCACCGAACATCATTGTCATCAGAAAATTGGCTAGTATGCATTCCGCAGGAATATGTAGAACACTTACTCTGGTATACATATATTTCATGGGGTCACTTTGGCCCAGAGAAGTGTAAGCGTAAAATAGAGAAGTACTGCTACATCCCTAACCTTCATAGCAGAATTCACAAGGTCTTGAAACAATGTGTCATTTGTCAAACGGCAAAACCTATTAATCTTTCGAATATACTGCCTTTGAATCCTATCATCACAGAGAAACCTAGACAAATCCTAGGCATAGACTTGGCAGGACCACTCCCACAAGGTCATGGAGGACTAAGGTACCTTGTAGCTGTCATAAATCTATTTACCAAACAATGAAGATTGTACACTATGAGATCTGCAAACACTCAACCAATCATCAAAGGTTTAGAACGTGACTACTTTCCTAGATTCAGAAGACCTGAATCAATTCTCTCAGACAAAGGGTCCAACTTTGTTTGCAAAACATGGAGACTTTTCCTTGCTCGTCATCAAATTAGGCAAATCCTTATCTCAAAATTTGGGCCCCAGTCGAACCCAGCTGGACGTGTCTTCAAGGAGTTTAATCATTTCATTCATACATATGTACCAATTCAGCAGACTCCGTGGGTAGACTTTGTGTCACCTTTCGAGGAAATTGTGAATAATCTACTGCACCTGTGTACTGGTTTCACTCCGCGTGAGTTGATGTCTTCTGACCAAGAGAAAAATGAATGGGTCAATTCAGTTCCTAATTGTAACAACACAAGCGCTAGTTTAGATGCCAGAATTAGACAAGCTCTAACAACATTGACCACCCAAGCCAATTTACGCATGACAAACAAATTAATAAGATGTTAACTTATAAAGTAGGCGAAAAGGTCTTGCTAAAAACGCACCTTAAACCATCGTTGCTCTCACGCAAAAATCGAAAATGCCAAAGTCTTTTTGAGTAACCTCATACGGGTTGTTATCTGATTTCTGATCCCACAAATGGAAAAATAAAAGGATTATACCATCACTCTGATCTTCAAAAGTATCATGCCACAAACTAAGTCAAGAGAAAGCTTCATGATGGCAAGAGAAGGTTAGCTGCTAGTAACTAAGTGAAAACTGATCTGACTTCGTCAAAAAATGCTTAGGATAAACTACACGAAAGTGATCCTGTCTTGCTATGCAGCAGAGAATTCAAAATATGTTATTTTCAGCCATAATTTATATACAGACAAGCTGATGAAATATTCTTGTTTAACAAAGAAAGTGATCAACTCCGAGAACTCTAGTTTTAAGATTTAGTTTTAAGCATATAATATTTATGAGAGAAAAATGAAATATAAAGCGAAGGATGTGCCTAACAAGCCGGCTTCTGCGATGTGAAATGGTGAAGAAATGAAAATAAAACGTAGTATGTAAGAATTTTTTTAAGTTCAAGGAGCAATGATCAAAAAAGGAAATTTATTTTCGACAAGGACAATTAATGGTTCATGATGCCACTAAAAAAGAAAATAAGTAACTAGTTTAGTATGTAAGAATTTTTTTAAGTTCAAGGAACAATGATCGAAAAAGGAAATTTATTTTCGTCAAGGACAAGGGTCGCTTGACAATGAATGGTTCATGATGCCACTAAAAAAGAAAATAAGTAACTAGTTTCTAAGTCTAGATTAAGTTCTAATGTACATAGAGATCTGGAAAAAGTTCATCTCTGCATTAAAATAACGTAATGCTTACGAAGCATGTGAGTTATTTGTAAGTACCAACATGACAACGAAAGCGCTATCCTTCAGCTAGATAAACAGAGTAGCATTAATTGTAATTGCCATACACAGGTCAGATCATTAAAAGCCATAAGTGAAATAGAATACCAAGCATAAGAGCGTAAGTGACAAGGAGAAAGCAATGATGACTTAAGGTCATATACAGAGGTCAATGCAGTGCAATGCAAGCAGGCGTCAAAGAGAGAATAAGATGACAGTGAAGCCGCCCGTAAAACAAAGCAGGTAGTTCTTAATTACAGTGCGTACGCACACGGTCGACAGGAAGAAGGATTAATGTCTAAGTCATAGGGAAGAAGGAGTTGTTTGCTGTATTTCTTCTTCTATGTACTGTTATATCTATGTCTTTCTTCTGAATTTGTGTTAATATCCTACCCCACCTAAACCCGTCCCGTAGACTTGACGTGACAGATTGAAAAATGCGGTTGACGTGGATGGCTGGTTTGGCAAACGATTTTCAAAAGGAAACGCGTGTACGAAACCGGGAAAAGCTAGTTTGGAAATGTCTTTACTTTTTCTTTTAAAGTCAATCCGAGATGCGAGCTGCGATCGCGATAAGGAATTTGAATATTTTATTGAATGGTGTTCTGTTTTCATGTGAAAGGGCGATCAAGTGTGACTGATTGATCCTCGCATCTAGTACAAAGGAAATTTTTGTGGAATTGACAGTGATAACTTAAACGAATCTAATGAATAGAAAGTACGATTCAAATGAATCCAAAAAAATAATTGCTAACAAATCGGAGAAACTAATGTATTGTGACCTTGAATCGAAAGCATAATTAGTCTCAAAGGTGATGAATAATGTAAAGCGAAATGTTAAGGTGGTTACCAACAAAGCAACAGAAATTGAAATGGACATCATAATCGAAGCTCTCAGTTAGCAAGCCTCAAAGTGAGACAAACTACTTGCTTATAAACTGTAAAAAAAATTGTGTACGTAGTAGTGTATAAGTGAAATCTTAAAATGCTGTGGAAGTCTGCCACAGACATGAAGCAATACGTCGTTGTTATAAATATGTGATAATTTCATTCACGATGAAAATAATAAGTGTTAAACGTGCAGATATGCCAACGGACAGTGATACTTCGGTTGTGTAACAGAAGGCGGTGATGTTATTAAGTGCAGTGCATCGGAAACCAAGCGTTAAGTGTTAGCTGCTTTGCAAAGTGCGAGCGCTGTTGTTGTTGTTGTGGTCTTCAGTCCTGAGACTGGTTTGATGCAGCTCTCCATGCTAATCTATCCTGTGCAAGCTCCTTCATCTCCCAGTACCTACTGCAACCTACATCCTTCTGAATCTGCTTAGTGTATTCATCTCTTGGTCTCCCTCTACGATTTTTAGCCTCCACGCTGCCCTCCAATGCTAAATTTGTGATCCCTTGATGCCTCAGGACATGTCCTACCAGCCGATCCCTTCTTATAGTCAAGTTGTGCCACAAAATTCTCCCCAGTCCTATTCAATACCTCCTCATTAGTTATGTGATCTACCCACCTAATCTTCAACATTCTTCTGTAGCACCACATTTCGAAAGCTTCTATTCTCTTCTTGTCCAAACTATTTATTGTACATGTTTCACTTCCATACATGGCTACACTCCATACAAATACCTCCAGAAACGACTTCCTGACACTTAAATCTATACTCGATGTTAACAAATTTCTCTTCTTCAGAAACGCTTTCCTTGCCATTGCCAGTCTACATTTTATATCCTCTCTACTACGACCATCATCAGTTATTTTGCTCCCCAAATAGCAAAACTCCTTTACTACTTTAAGTGTCTCATTTCCTAATCTAATTCCCTCAGCATCATCCGACTTAATTCGACTACATTCCATTATCATCGTTTTGCTTTTGTTGATGTTCATCTTATATCCTCCATTCCGTTCAACTGCTCTTCCAAGTCCTTTGCTCTTTCTGACAGAATTACAATGTCATCGGCAAACCTCAATGTTTTTATTTCTTCTCCCTGGATTTTAATACCTACTCCAAATTTTTCTTTTATTTCCTTTATTGCTTGCTCAATATACAGATTGAATAACATCGGGGAGAGGCTACAACACTGTCTCACTCCCTTCCCAACCACTGCTTACCTTTCATGCCCCACGACTCTTATAACTGCCGTCTGGTTTCTGTACGAATTGTAAATAGCCTTTCGCTCCCTGTATTTTACCCCTGCCACCTTTAGAATTTGAAAGAGAGTATTCCAGTCAACATTGTCAAAAGCTTTCTCTAAGTCTACAAATGCTAGAAACGTAGGTTTGCCTTTCTTTAATCTTTCTTCTAAAATAAGTCGTAAGGTCAGTATTACCTTACGTGTTCCAGCATTTCTACGGAATCCAAACTGATCTTCCCCGAGGTCGGCTTCTACCAGTTTTTCCATTCGTCTGTAAATAATTCGTGTTAGTATTTTGCAGCTGTGACTTATTAAACTGATAGTTCGGTAATTTTCACATCAGTCAACACCTGCTTTCTTTGGGATTGGAATTATTATATTCTTCTTGAAGTCTGAGGGTATTTCGCCTGTCTCGTACATCTTGCTCACCAGATGGAAGAGTTTTGTCAGGACTGGCTCTCCCAAGGCTATAAGTAGTTCTAATGGAATGTTATCTACTCCCGGGGCCTTGTTTCGACTCAGGTCTTTCAGTGCTCTGTCAAACTCTTCACGCAGTATCGTATCTCCCATTTCATCTTCATCTACATCCTCTTCCATTTCCATAATATTGTCCTCAAGTAGATCGCCCTTGTATAGACCCTCTATATACTCCTTCCACCTTTCTGCTTTCCCCTCTTTGCTAAGAACTGGGTTTCCATCTGAGCCCTTGATATACATACAAGTGGCTCTCTTTTCTCCAAAGGTCTCTTTAATTTTCCTGTAGGCTGTATCTGTCTTACCCCTAGTGAGATAAGCCTCCACATCCTTACATTTGTCCTCTAGCCATGCCCGCTTAGCCATTTTGCACTTCCTGTCGATCTCATTTTTGAGACGTTTGTATTCCCTTTCTGCCTGCTTCATTTACTGCATTTTTATATTTATATTTTCTGCTTTCATCAGCTCTAGCCTACCTTAAAATCTTCAAAATCGGCTGGAAAATGTTGAGGCAGGGATGGTTTCAATGGAGTCTCTGTCCCGGGTAATCCTCGTCCCTTCGCACCAGCTCAGCAAACCACAAAACACCACAGCACCATCGACGCAACATGTTCACTGAACCGTGCGCGCGAAAGCTGAAATACCGCATCGTGGCTAGTGAGCGCCTTTAGTTGCGATTCAGCTCTAACAGTGAGCCTGTGCCAACGGCCATCGACGCAATAAACGCGTTAAATTTAAAGTGATGTACCAGCACAGCACTCCCGCTGTAGTTCAACGAAACGGACTTTCCATGAAAGCCGCTCGCAAAATAAAATACTCTCATATGGGTTTACAACATAAAAAATGTAATCCCGTGAATGAAATGCGAACAGCCAAACTTCACGCGGGTAGTGACAGATTCCTACGAATCCCAAGTCCTAAAATTAGATTTAAGCTTGGTTCTTCGACTATAGATATTTATATTTTTTGTTACATGTAACGTGTGTACCTAACGTGCGAGCGAGGTTCGCCCACCAGCGCTGATGAAAAGTTTTCTTCTCGGAGAACGCAAAGTAGCGATGCAACTTCACAAGCGATAACGTTCATCTGGAGAAGGATCAATTTTAAGTTACCTGTCAAATACACAAATAATGAAAACGTAAAAATCGTGACAACTAGTGAGCAATGCAAGATGGACACGTGTAAGAAGTTCCATGTATGAGAATTATGTGTGTTTAAAAATATGTGTTTTCTTTCAGGAGCAAAGAGCCTGTGAGCTCTGGACAATAACTTGAGGCCACAAAGATGGTCCTTATGAACTCTGTAAAATGGAATATAATGAGCATAATGCATAATCTCCATTGTAAACTTTGTAGAATCACTGTCTTAGTTTTTTAATTTTTTCTGTGTATCTTTACCTTAAGAATTGTTTTTTGTCTCAGAATAGGAGACCACCATATTTGTGAAATTCTAATAGTCAAATGACAGAAATACTATGTTTAATCCATGTAAATCCATAAAGTATTCAACCCATAATGTTAACGGCGACTTGTGAATCTGGTAATCTCCTGGATTTCCAAGAGTCCCATGGAAGGTATTGTAACATTATGTGATTGCCCTACCATTTTAAATCGTTCACTAATCGAGCAGTCGCTCGGCAGCAGCTACAGTTCGCAAATAACGTTGCGAGATGTAAAAAACGAACGTCCTGTGAGGTGACGTGTTTATTGTGGATGCGCCGTCAGAGATACAGTGAGCTATTGACTTTGAAAGCCGCTCCGCGAAAGGCAGACAAAAGAAGAACATTTTTACACATTCTTTTGGTGTACAAGATATTCTCGATTAACAGTTACTCACTCTTCTGTCTCTTGTAATTCGTGCCGGACACGCATGTCTTGCCACTGTATTATTAATGTTTAAAAAAAATATTATTTTAGTCTCGTGTGAAGCTATATTATGCGAAGTGCATTTGGAGACGTCGAAGGATGTGAGTTCGTTATTTATTGATAGCCATAAATTCAAAGTTAAATGGAGCTTGTGTATGGACTAATTATTTAGTATAGAACCTATGTCTCACTACTTCATGACCATACGTATTTCATTTTCTTTAATGTTTCTGCAAATTTTGATGGTTCACATTCACAAATTGTTTCGTCGAATTCGGACGGAAGTTGCATAAGGAGAAATATTTTTTCCGCACCTTATGCACGGTAAACATCGGTCGCTTAGGAAATTCATGTTGAGCTATTAAACAAAAAAAAAAAAAGCAGTTATATTTTCAATAGTCATTTACCCCTGACCAGTAAATGTATTCAAAACCACTACTATAACTAGTTATGTCTATTGGCCTAAAATGCAGTATATATCATTATGTGCTTTTCTCTGCAAATATATTTTCACCGCCGATTATAGCTGTATGTTAACGCACAAAAGTAAACATATTGTTATAGCATAAATGACACGCGCATCTCACCTCAAACAGCGGAGGAAGTAAGCCGCAGCAGATCTCAGTAAAACATGCCATATTCGAGTTTCAGGAAAGGTACTGTGTCGATGCAAGCGGAAAATCAGAGTGGTAGCGGAGCATGCCAAACGTCCCAGCAATTTTAATGGCGTCGGCAGCTTTAGGCGGCGCGTCTCAGCACTAAGAGGACTCTAACTGTCTAGCATGTATCACTAGGACACCGGAGAACACCGTCACTGCTATGCAACTGAATGGCCGATCATCAACATATAGTTCGATAAACGCGGCAAACACTGTTTTTTACTCTAACGAAACTTTCACATTGTGCTGTAGTGTGTTTAAGACGAAAACAGTGAAGTTGGAGATGAAATTGTAGGTGCTGCCAAAATATTTTATTAAAAAATTTCTCTAATAACCTACTGGAACTAGTCTGTTCTGGAGGCCATTTTTCGTTATATTCGATATTTATAGATTAGAGGACTGTTTCGTGCTACAGGTTTTACACGAATAAATAATTACTTACTGATGTTTGTTTCCCCGTCGAAATCTGCGTTACCTCTCAACTTGTCATAGATTTGAGATCGCGCTGCCACATCGAGAAATTTTCACGTCACAATATTTGGTTTTGAAGTTCTAATGTTTCGTTAACTAAACAGGAAACGACACTACTGATCTCGCCAGAACTGCAAGTTTGTATTATGTGAACTGTGAGTGATTTCCGTCGCTACAGTGTTCGTTCACTTGAGGTCTCTTCTCTTATTTGTGTGTGTAAGAGCTGCCAACGTAACGACTGTTGCTTTCTTCGTATCTTTTTTGTTTTTATTATTTGGCTTGGGTTTATTGAACCAGAATATCAACAGCTTGGTACATATGTAAAATCATATATACAGAGAAATTACAATATATATTGTTTGAACATTGATTTAAAATTATTTTGCGATTTCCACATAGTTTCAACATTTGTAGCTAAGGAATTTGGACAACGATAAAAAATGTTGTTGTTGTGGTCTTATGTCATGAGACTGGTTTGATGCAGCTTTCTATGCTACTCTATCCTGTGCAAGCTTCTTCATCTCCCAGTACCTACTGCAACCTACAGCCTTCTGAATCTGCTTAGTGTATTCATCTCTTGATCCCCTCTACGATTATTACCCTCCACGCTGCCCTCAAATAATAAATTGGTGATTCCTTGATGCCTCAGAACATGTCATACCAACTGATCCCTTCTTCTAGTCAAATTGTGCCATAAACTCCTCTTCTCCCCAATTCTATTCAATACCTCCTCATTAGTTGTGTGATCTACCCACCTAATCTTCAGCATTCTCCTGTAGCACCACATTTCGAAAGCTTCTATTCTCTTCCTGCCCAAACTATTTATCGTCCACGTTTCTGCTTCCATAGATGTCTAGGCTCCATACAAATACTTTCAGAAACGATTTCCTGACACTTAAATCTATACTCGATATTAAAAAATTCCTCTTCTTCAGAAACGCTTTCCTTGCCGTTGCCAGTCTACATTTTATATCCTCTCTGCTTCAACCATCAGCAGTTATTTTGCTCCCCAAATAACAAAACTCCCTTACTACTTTAAGTGTCTCATTTCCTAATCTAATTCCTTCAGCATCACCCGACTTAATTCGACTACATTCCATTATCCTCGTTTTGCTTTCGTTGATGTTCATCTTATATCCTCCTTTCAAGACACTGTCCATTCAGTTCAGCTGCTCTTGCCGGTTCTTTGCTGTCTCTGACAGAATTACAATGTCATCGGCGAACCGCAAAGTTTTTATTTCTTCTTCATGGATTTTAATTCCTACTCCGAATTTTTCTTTTGTTTCCTTTATTGCTTGCTCAATATACAGATTGAATAACATCGGGGAGAGGCTACAACCCAGCCTCACTCCCTTCCCAACCACTACTTCCCTATCATGCTGCTATCTGTTTTCTGTACAAATTGTAAATAGCCTTTCGCTCCCTGCATTTTACCCCTGCCACCTTCAGAATTTGAAAGAGAGTATTCCAGTCAACATTGTCAAACGCTTTCTCTAAGTCTACAAATGCTAAAAACGTAGGTTTGCCTTTCTTTAATCTAGCTTCTAAGATAAGTTGCAGGGTCAGTATTGCCTCACGTGTTCCAATATTTCTACGGAATCCAAACTGATCTTTCCCGAGGTCGGCTTCTACTAGTTTTTCCATTCGTCTGTAAAGAATTCGCGTTAGTATTTGGCAGCTGTGACTTATTAAACTGATAGTTCGGTAATTTTCACATCAGTCAACACCTGCTTTCTTTGGGATTGGAATTATTATATTCTTCTTGATGTCTGAGGGTATTTCGCCTGTCTCATACATGTTGCCCACCAGATGGTAGAGTTTTGTCAGGACTGGCTCTCCCAAGGCTATAAGTAGTTCTAATGGAATGTTGTCTACTCCCGGGGCCTTGTTTCGTCTCAGGTCTTTCAGTGCTCTGTGAAACTCTTCACGCAGTACCATATCTCCCATTTCATCTTCATCTACACCCTCTTCCATTTCCATAATATTGTCCTCAAGAACTCAACAAACACTAGGAATCATACACCCGAAGATTAGAGTAACTGTACAAACATAGAGAGAACATCAGATTTCACGTACACACATTTTACTGTCTCGTGTGAAAGAAAAAAGGACTATACATATTTGAGTACCTTCGTGACACAGCAAAACAGGAGCACTTGTTAAAAGGGGTATCCCCAGTTTCATAAGGTTTTGTAGGAAGCGGTTTTGTTGTGCTTCGAAGAAATTGCAGGGAAACAGCAAGCGTTTTAGGTCTCCTTTTTCTTTCATCTAACATTGCAGAAAGGATTATCCTTGATGCTTATTCGATATAAGTGGAAAAGAGCTGAACCACGGTTCGCAGCCATTTATCAGTTTCCGTCTCGCCTAACATTTTTGAAACTGGGGCAAGCTTCTAACTACAGCTTGGATCACAGCGTAGTATTGAATATTGGCCTTTATGGAAGACTGAAAGGCGCCAGTCTTCTGCCTCTTTTTCCTCGGCCACTTCCCGTATTCAGAATTTAAAGTCGGTGGATCGTAGACTGTTGTCCATCACAGAGCCAGAAACACTGGCTTCCCTCGTCATGTGTTCGACTCTGTCATTGCAGACCAATTCCGTATAATGTGGGGCCCGTGCAAAGCGGACTCTTGTAACTCTTCGTTTATTTAGTAGTGATTGTCGTATGATTTCTAGTCTCTGAATACTGATTTTACTGTTTTATTCGGATTTTCAGTAGATTGCAATCCTTTTTGAATCTTACCCTAATAACAGGTTCCTTTCTGCAAAAAATTGAAATTATTGGTACAAGGAGACGACTCAAACTGCGCTGGAAGACACGGATAAATGGAAAAGTAATTGGTGAGTGCGAAGTAACGATGACGGACTTTGTATGAAAGAAATTTGAAACTGTGCAGAAAGATAACTTTCCACTGCGAACAAATTAGAAACAATAAGCAACGATAATACGAATATCAGAAATAAGAACTGACGAAAGCTTCTACCTTAAGCGACTTACGGAAACCACAGAAACCCAATAATGTATGACCGGATCGGATATGAACCACACCCATCCCGAATCGGAGTACAGTTAACACCAATGCGACACCGCTGAGTTAATCTTATTGGGGCTAAACTGTGATAGGCGTTCCCCGAAGTAAGGTAGCGTTTCACTCTCTTTGTTATTGTTCGCGTAACAACTAATATATTGATAAATGGATCAGATAAAATATGTTGCTACGAAAAGAGCCCTGAAATACTTTTTACGGATGCTGTGCTGTGACTTTCTTTGCATCATTAATTTTCAACAAAACAAAATATATTATGTTATTATTATTCTGGATCTGGCTTTCTATAAAAGGAGAAGGAGAATTGTTTCGTTACTGTAACTCGCTATAAAGTTCAACATATCTTTCTTGCTATACAGTTATTGAAAAGATTACTGAAAATTATTTCGTTATCAATACTGATGTTACAGTACGCAATGTTTGTTCAACATAAAATTTTGCCGTGGATTTTTGTTAACATTAAAACACCAATAAGTACCCCGACTAACACGAGAACATGAGACCATTATCAGAGAAAAAAGTTTTTACTATTACGTTTGCCAGACCAGAACCACGCACAGCAAGATTTCTTTTATGTCATGAAGGTAAATTATCTTTTTGCACTGTTAATAATATAACATCATCCGTAGCCCGTGTCCACCTGTAAAACACATCATAAAATCTGCTGCTCTGCCCTGAAATCCCGAAAGCTGAAAGAAATAATTTTAGTTCACTATTACCTGTCCGGCTCTTCTCTTTGCGGTATGATTGGTTCCATTTAATGCAGTTTGAATGCGCCGCGGCAGCGGCTCGTTCTTTCGTAGCGCCGCTCTGCACCACGAATAATATTTAAATAGCTGAAAATGTCTTAAGGGATGGGATAAAATACCAGGCAAGCTTATTACAAATCATAATACAAGTTTTCACTAAGTAACTCTATTCAAAACATTTACACAGATTAAATTCTTACACGCCTTTGCAAATCAATGCCTAATGGCGTCCTTCTCTCAATCTTGACAAAAGAATGCTACACAAGCATACAATATAGCGTCACAGACTCTTCCTAGTCACGTAACTCCAAAAGACGACAGAGAAATTAATGCTCGGTCACTACTATACTATACACTACTATACACTCGGTTTAATACATTTACATCTTTGCTTGATATTCAGTAAGTATCGTCTGTGGCGGTTCCAGTACTCGCCGACACAGATATTATCTTTAAAGAATCGATACCTAATTCTATACAAGTATAAAACATGACACGTAATGGTTTCTCTTTATTACATAAAGTTCACACAATCATTGTCCATGCACAAATAAAATTATAATCATCCAATTCAATTATTTTTTCTTTTTTCTTTTTTTTTACCACATATAATATGCGTTTTGCCAGGAGACGTTACAAGCGGCAGTGCCCCTGAAACCGCCTGCCTTCCCCTATCACGCCATATCCCTCATCTCCCCATGGCAATCCCACCATGTTTCCCAGTTTTGTTCCTCAAGAAAGCCAATAGTCCTGAAAACGTATACCCTTTCACTTATTTCTGACGTCTTACAGTTTCGAGAAAGTAAATTGCCACTGGTGAGATGTTTTCCACTGCTTCTATTGCAACATAAAATATCTGTCTCCTTTTTTGTTTATTCGTGGAAGCTTTCTGAGTCAAGGGTTTCCAATGTCCTAGCATATAACAAAGAAATTACTGTCAGCTAATGAGTAGTTCCCATTAAAAAATTTGCGATTTCGGGTCCGAGCTGTAGACATATCTTGAAAGTGTTCAACTAAAGTCATGATAGGTGCCTGGTATTAATATGTAATTTAATTATGAATTACATTATAGAATGAACCATGAACCATGGACCTTGTCGTTGGTGGGGAGGCTTGCGTGCCTCAGCGATACAGATGGCCGTACCGTAGGTGCAACCACAACGGAGGGGTATCTGATGAGAGGCCAGACAAACGTGTGGTTCCTGAAGAGGGGCAGCAGCCTTTTCAGTAGTTGCAGGGGCAACAGTCTGGATGATTGACTGATCTGGCCTTGTAACACTAACCAAAACGGCCTTGCTGTGCTGCTACTGCGAACAGCTGAAAGCAAGGGGAAACTACAGCCGTAATTTTTCCCGAGGGCATGCAGCTTTACTGTATGGTTAAATGATGATGGCGTCCTCTTGGGTAAAATATTCCGGGGGTAAAATAGTCCCCCATTCGGATCTCCGGGCGGGGACTACTCAGGAAGACGTCATTATCAGGAGAAAGAAAACTGGCGTTCTACGGATCGGAACGTGGAATGTCAGATCCCTTAATCGGGCAGGTAGGTTAGAAAATTTAAAAAGGGAAATGGATAGGTTAAAGTTAGATATAGTGGGAATTAGTGAAGTTCGGTGGCAGGAGGAACAAGACTTTTAGTCAGGTGAATACAGGGTTATAAATACAAAATCAAATAGGGGTAATGCAGGAGTAGGTTTAATAATGAATAAAAAAATAGGAGTGCGGGTCAGCTACTACAAACAGCACAGTGAACGGATTATTGTGGCCAAGATAGATACGAAGCCCATGCCTACCACAGTAGTACAAGTTTATATGCCAACTAGCTCTGCATATGACGAAGAAATTGATGAAATGTATGATGAGATAAAAGAAATTATTCAGGTAGTGAAGGGAGACGAAAATTTAATAGTCATGGGTGACTGGAATTCAAGAGTAGGAAAAGGGAGAGAGGAAAACATAGTGGGTAAATATGGACTGGGGGAGAGAAATGAAAGAGGAAGCCGTCTTGTAGAATTTTGCACAGAGCATAACTTAATCATAACCAACACTTGGTTCAAGAATCATAAAAGAAGGTTGTATACATGGAAGAATCCTGGAGATACTAGAAGGTATAAGATAGATTATATAATGGTAAGGCAGAGATTTAGGAACCAGGTTTTAAGTTGTACGACATTTCCAGGGGCAAATGTGGACTCTGACTACAATCTATTGGTTATGAACTGTAGATTAAAACTGAAGAAACTGCAAAAAGGTGGGAATTTAAGGAGATGGGACCTGGATAAACTGAAAGAACCAGAGGTTGTACAGAGTTTCAGGGAGAGCATAAGGAAACAATTGACAGGAATGGGGGAAAGTAATACAGTAGAAGAAGAATGGGTAGCTTTGAGGGATGAAGTAGTGAAGGCAGCAGAGGATCTCGTAGGTAAAAAGACGAGGGCTAGTAGAAATCCTTGGGTAACAGAAGATATATTGAATTTAATTGATGAAAAGAGAAAATATAAAAACGCAGTAAAAGAAGCAGGCAAAAAGGAATACAAACGTCTCAAAAATGAGATCGATAGGGAGTGCAAAATGGCTAAGCAGGCATGGCTAGAGGACAAATGTAAGGATGTGGAGGCTTATCTCACTAGGGGTAAGACAGATACAGCCTACAGGAAAATTAAAGAGACCTTTGGAGAAAAGAGAGCCACTTGTATGTATATCAAGGGCTCAGATGGAAACCCAGTTCTTAGCAAAGAGGGGAAAGCAGAAAGGTGGAAGGAGTATATAGAGGGTCTATACAAGGGCGATGGAAATGGAAGAGGATGTAGATGAAGATGAAATGGGAGATACGATACTGCGTGAAGAGTTTGACAGAGCACTCAAAGACCTGAGTCGAAACAAGGCCCCGGGAGTAGACAACATTCCATTAGAACTACTTATAGCCTTGGGAGAGCCAGTCCTGACAAAACTATACCATCTGGCGAGCAAGATGTATGAGACTGGTGAAATACCCTCAGACTTCAAGAAGAATAATATAATTCCAATCCCAAAGAAAGCAGGTGTTGACAGATGTGAAAATTACCGAACTATCAGTTTAATAAGTCACAGCTGCCAAATACTAACGCGAATTCTTTACAGACGAATGGAAAAACTGGTAGAAGCTGACCTCGGGAAAGATCAGTTTCGATTCCGTAGAAATGTTGGAACACGTGAGGCAATACTGACCCTACGACTTATCTTAGAATATAGATTAAGGAAAGGCAAACCTACGTTTCTAGCATTTGTAGAATTGGAGAAAGCTTTTGACAATGTTGACTGGAATACTCTCTTTCAAATTCTGATGGTGGCAGGGGTAAAATACAGGGAGCGAAAGGCTATTTACAATTTGTACAGAAACCAGATGGCAGTTATAAGAGTCGAGGGGCATGAAAGGGAAGCAGCAGTTGGGAAGGGAGTGAGACAGGGTTGTAGCCTGTCCCCAATGTTATTCAATCTGTATATTGAGCTAGCAGTAAAGGAAACAATAGAAAAATTTGGAGTAGGTATTAAAATCCATGGAGAAGATATAAAAACTTTGAGGTTCGCAGATGACATTGTAATTCTGTCAGAGAGAGCAAAGGACTTGGAAGAGCAGTTGAACGGAATGGGCAGTGTCTTGAAAGGAGGATATAAGATGAACATCAACAAAAGCAAAACGAGGATAATGGAATGTAGTCGAATTAAGTCGGGTGTTGCTGAGGGAATTAGATTAGGAAATGAGACACTTATAATAGTAAAGGAGTTTTGCTATTTGGGGAGCAAAATAACTGATGATGGTCGAAGTAGAGAGAATATAAAATGTAGACTGGCAATGGCAAAGAAAGCGTTTATGAAGAAGAGAAATTTGTTAACATCGAGTATAGATTTAAGTGTCAGGAAGTCGTTTCTGAAAGTATTTGTATGGAGTGTAGGCATGCATGGAAGTGAAACATGGACGATAAATAGTTTGGACAAGAAGAGAATAGAAGCTTTCGAAATGTGGTGCTACAGAAGAATGCAGATGGGTAGATCACATAACTATGAGGAGGTATTGTATAGGATTGGGGAGAAGAGGAGTTTATGGCACAACTTGACAAGAAGAAGGGACCGGTTGGTAGGACATGTTCTGAGGCATCAAGGGATCACAAATTTGGCATTGGAGGGCAGCGTGGAGGGTAAAAACCGTAGAGGGCGACCAAGAGATGAATACACTAAACAGATTCAGAAGGATGTAGGTTGCAGTAAGTACTGGGAGATGAAGAAACTTGCACAGGATAGAGTAGCATGGAGAGCTGCATCAAACCAGTCTTAGGACTGAAGACCACAACAACAACAACAACATTAATAGAATGGTCACACAGAGTGGTATGTGGTTACAGCACAAGCTTATCGCCTGTATGTATCACTGGTTGAGGTGGATAAAATAACACACTGCGTAGGATATTTTCATTTTCTTTTCGACGCTGCCACAGCTTTCAGTTGCACTCTTAATACCTTGCTTTCCGCAGCTGAGTAGCCAGCGCAACTGAACGTCCGGCGCGGTGCTTGGGTTCGATTCCCACCCGCGTCGGAAATTTTATCCGCTGCAGACTGAATGTTGCGTTGTCCGAAGTGGTGTCAAGTAGAAAGACTTGCACTAGGCGGCAGAACAACCCCAGATGAGGAGGGTCTCTCGGCCAAAAATGCCGAACGACATTTAAGCTTTTAAGATTTTTGGATTCCTTTCGACGCCAGCTTTCCTCTGAGTTGCGTTTTCTATAATTGTGATCATATTACGAATCTTATGAGACGACACGTTTCGTTATGTTGTAATTTTCAACTTAGTTCAGATTTTCACTTACATTTTGACGAATGCCTTAATTGTCTCACTTTGAGTCCTACTAATGCTCCGCAAGCTCTTCACACCCTAATCAATGTCCTGGTTGAATGCGTTTCCACGATACAGCAATAGTTAATGACTTTACACAAAATACTTCGTAACAATCACACTCATGCACCTACACCGGTGCGATGACGTCACTGGCAAAACAAACACGAAAATACAAGATCTATCCGTTGTGGCTCAACCAATTTTTATGCATTATTGGCCTCGAAATTATTAGGATACAAATCTGATTTTTTTTTTCTTTTTTTTTGACACGCAAGGAAGTTCTATCGACGAGCGACGTTTCCGCGACAAAACACGGATACTGGATCGGTCTCCACTGACAAAAAAAAATTCGGAAAAATCTCTAGCTATTGCTTCACACGATTCCAGTCACGCAGCTTCAGCCAGCTATTACCTTGAGACGGCGTCTAAACTGTTTTGGTTCCTCGCAATGGACGAATAGTTAAGTGGTGCAGATTAATCGTCCTCAGAGCCAAGATCTACTCGCTCCTCTTTGCTTTTCATTTCTTAATAGTCGGCGCAGTTGTTCCAGCGGTTGACAGATGGGCGGTGTTTGTTTGTTTTTATAATTACTAAATGGGCGCGGCGAGGCGGTCGCACGGTAGGTGATTATGTGCGGTGATTAATACGTCAGCGGCCGAGCGTATAAATAAGTATCTAGGCCTCGCGCCAGCAGGCGGGACTGTGGCCGCGGTGTATCTGGGGAGCCGCCGTCTCGCGCGACTGCCGCGAAACGCAGGTCGTGCAGCGGCGGGGAGTTCTGTGTGGGTCAACGTTGCAACGCCCCCTGAGCTTCTCCCTTCAACGTTAAGTGCAGGACACAGGGACGCCTGTTGCTCAGCGTTAACGAAGTACACATTCCCCCTTTTTTCAGCAGCATTTATCGACCTCAGAGTTAAATAGTTGTATGTTGCAACACATTGATAGGACACGTGAATCGATCGAGATTCGCAAATTTTTGTGGTCTCATCACCCCGGTATAGACAACTTGTCGGAGGATAATGTAACAGTTTTGTAAATACCGGGTGATCAAAAAGTCAGTATAAATTTGAAAACTGAACAAATCACGGAATAATGTAGATAGAGAAGTACAAATTGACATACATGCTTGGAATGACATGGGGTTTTATTAGAATCAAATAAATACAAAAGTTCAAAAAATGTCCGACAGATGGCGCTTCATCTGATCAGAATAGCAATAATTAGCATAACAAAGTAAGGCAAAGCAAAGATGATGTTCTTTACAGGAAATGCTCAATATGTCCACAGTCATTCCACAACAATAGCTGTAGTCCAGGAATAATGTTGTGAACAGCACTGTAAAGCATGTCCGGAGTTATGGTGAGGCATTGGCGTCGGATGTTGTCCTTCAGCATCCCTAGAGATGTCGGTCGATCACGATACACTTGCGACTTTAGGTAACCCCAAAGCCAATAATCGCACGGACTGACGTCTGGGGACCTGGGAGGCCAAGCATGACGAAAGTGGCGGCTGAACACACGATTATCACCAAAAGACGCGCGCAAGAGATCTTTCACGCGTCTTGCATAGCAATACTTTGTTTTTTTTTTTTTTTTTGTTCTAATAAAACCCCATGTCATACCAAGCACGTGTGTCAATTTTTACCTCTCTATCTACATTATTCCGTGGTTTATTAAGTTTTCAAAGTTATACTGACTTTTTGATCACCCGGTATATCATTTGTTAAGTAATCTTTTTACATGGCATCTGGGCTGTCTGAAAGGTTAAAATATTCGCAAAAAAGGAAGATAGCAATTAATTGAGATAATAATTTCAGATAAATCTCATGCGTAAACGCTGTTTCTTAAGTAAAATTAATGAAATTAGTAAAGTGTAAATATTTACGTCATTATTATCTGTGGGATCCAGCGTTGATTGTTTGGCTATCTACGAGGGTCGTTCAACAAGTAGTGCCCTACATTTATTTTTCTCAGAACATATTTATTGTTAAGAGTCAGAATTTGGCGACAATATACATCAATATGTCTTTTCCATGTCCTATTTTTATACGTAGTCTCCATCATTTGTATGGTCGCACGCCAACGTTGCAGAAGAGCATGTACTTCGTGCTGGTAAAAGCTCTTGTCCTGTAGGCGTAGCAATGTTTTCTCTGCATGACTGACAGTCTCGTCATCTTCAAAGTGTGTTCCTCGTAGAGAATTTTCAAGCGAATGGAGTGTAGGGTGGATGAGGCAATGATGTCCAACCCAAACGGCGATGTGTTACTGGGTTCTCAGACTTGTATGTGGGCGAGCATTATCAAAAATGGCTCTGAGCACTATGGGACTCAACTGCTGTGGTCATTAGTCCCCTAGAACTTAGAACTACTTAAACCTAACTAACCTAAGGACATCACACACATCCATGCCCGAGGCAGGATTCGAACCTGCGACCGTAGCAGTCGCACGGTTCCGGACTGCGCGCCTAGAACCGCGAGACCACCGCGGCCGGCGGCGAGCATTATCGTGTTGGAGCAAAACTTCTGCTCGATTCTTGTCCGATCTAACACGTCGGAAACGGTTCTTCAGTTTATTCAGAGTCTTCACGTATACCTCTGAATTGATGGTTGACTCTCTTGGCATCACATCCACGAGAATGACGCCATCACAAAAAATGGTTCAAATGGCTCTGATGACTATGGGACTTAACTTCTGAGGTCATCAGTCCCCTAGAACTTAGAACTACTTAAACCTAACTAACCTAGGACATCACACACATCCATGCCCGAGGCAGGCTTCGAACCTGCGACCGTAGCTGTCGCGCGGTTCCAAACTGTAGCCTCTATAACCGTTCGGTCACCCCGGCCGGCGACGCCATCATAATTCCAGAAGACTGCCACCATGAATTTTCCGTCCGAGGGTGTTGTATTGAATTTCTTTCTCTGTGGTGAATGAGAATGATGCCACTCTATGGACTACCTGTCTGTTTATGGCGCAAAGAGGTGCACTCATCTTTCGTCCCCTGTAAAGGTCCGAGACAGAAAGGCCTCTCCGTCGGTCTCAAAACGCTCCAACAATTCAGATGAAATGGCCTTTTTTGAATCTTGAAGTCTGCCGTGAGCATTCGTGTTACCCGTCGTGAGCACCTCTTTGAATATCCGAGAGTATCGATCATTACAGACGCACATCCAATGCTGACCGACAACTGTAGAACCAATTGTAGAGTTGTGATGCACCGGTCGACACGAATAATGGCATCCGCACGATTCAGCATGTCTGGAGCAGTGGCTGTGACAGGACGTCCCGGACGTGGCCGATCATGGAGCTTTGTTTCTGCATTTCCTGAGGCTGTAACTGTCTTTACCCACCGCCCAACTGTACTCCGATCAACTGCAGCATCGCCATGCACTTCCACAAATGTTTTTGGATGTTCACCACGACTTCCTTTTCTGCACACAAGAATTCAATAACAGCACTCTGCTTGTAAAGTGAGTCGCGTGTAGACGCCCTTTTGACGCTGTACTACGGCTCTGCCATCTGGCAGAACGGTTCGAAACTTCACCGGCGCTTAGAACAAACGCTAAATGTGAAGCACCAACAAGGACGTTTGCCTATGTATATTAATGACTTTTTTTAAAAAAAATGTGTGACATTACTTATTGAACGACCCTATTATAAAAAATTACGATATAAATCTGAAATATTGACGTTCGTAATAGAGGATCGTTAGAAACAGTACTAAAACATTTGTAAGGGTGTTGCAGCATAGGTTGTGCCGAGACATAATTGTTCACAAAAGAAGTTCGACACGCTGCGCCATTTCCGAATTGATTGACACTGAAGTTAGCCAGCTAGGCCATGGCGCACTGAAATTGAAGTGGCCCAGCAAAGATGGTGCCGCCAAACGTGTTCTTCGTTTAGTTTCCTAAAACCAAACAAGAGAGAAGTACAAAAACTGGACTTGGGACGGTAGAAAGGGTCGAACCCGAGCCAAACACTGAGCAGTCTGGTGCGCTATGAGAAAAACTGGCACTAATTGTATCTGGTGGGCGTCTTGAATTTGCGCAAGCAACGGTCTCATTGGCTAACTTTAGTACTAAATATCTCAGAAACTGCGCAAAGTATCGAATTTTTTATTAAATCTATTTCTCAACACAACTTCCCCTGCAACATCCTTACTACACTCCTGGAAATGGAAAAAAGAACACATTGACACCGGTGTGTCAGACCCACCATACTTGCTCCGGACACTGCGAGAGGGCTGTACAAGCAATGATCACACGCACGGCACAGCGGACACACCAGGAACCGCGGTGTTGGCCGTCGAATGGCGCTAGCTGCGTAGCATTTGTGCACCGCCGCCGTCAGTGTCAGTCAGTTTGCCGTGGCATACGGAGCTCCATCGCAGTCTTTAACACTGGTAGCATGCCGCGACAGCGTGGATGTGAACCGTATGTGCAGTTGACGGACTTTGAGCGAGGGCGTATAATGGGCATGCGGGAGGCCGGGTGGACGTACCGCCGAATTGCTCAACACGTGGGGCGTGAGGTCTCCACAGTACATCGATGTTGTCGCCAGTGGTCGGCGGAAGGTGCACGTGCCCGTCGACCTGGGACCGGACTGCAGCGACGCACGGATGCACGCCAAGACCGTAGGATCCTACGCAGTGCCGTAGGGTACCGCACCGCCACTTCCCAGCAAATTAGGAACACTGTTGCTCCTGGGGTATCGGCGAGGACCATTCGCAACCGTCTCCATGAAGCTGGGCTACGGTCCCGCACACCGTTAGGCCGTCTTCCGCTCACGCCCCAACATCGTGCAGCCCGCCTCCAGTGGTGTCGCGACAGGCGTGAATGGAGGGACGAATGGAGACGTGTCGTCTTCAGCGATGAAAGTCGCTTCTGTCTTGGTGCCAATGATGGTCGTATGCGTGTTTGGCGCCGTGCAGGTGAGCGCCACAATCAGGACTGCATACGACCGAGGCACACAGGGCCAACACCCGGCATCATGGTGTGGAGAGCGATCTCCTACACTGGCCGTACACCACTGGTGATCGTCGAGGGGACACTGAATAGTGCACGGTACATCCCAACCGTCATCGAACCCATCGTTCTACCATTCCTAGACCGGCAAGGGAACTTGCTGTTCCAACAGGACAATGCACGTCCGCATGTATCCCGTGCCACCCAACGTGCTCTAGAAGGTGTAAGTCAACTACCCTGGCCAGCAAGAACTCCGGATCTGTCTCCCATTGAGCATGTTTGGCACTGGATGAAGGGTCGTCTGACGCGGTCTGCACGTCCAGCACGAACGCTGGTCCAACTGAGGCGCCAGGTGGAAATGGCATGGCTAGCCGTTCCACAGGACTACATCCAGCATCTCTACGGTCGTCTCCATGGGAGAATAGCAGCCTGCATTGCTGCGAAAGGTGGATATACACTGTACTAGTGCCGACATTGTGCATGCTCTGTTGCCTGTGTCTATGTGCCTGTGGTTCTGTCAGTGTGATCATGTGATGTATCTGACCCCAGGAATGTGTCAATAAAGTTTCCCCTTCCTGGGACAATGAATTCACGGTGTTCTTATTTCAATTTCCAGGAGTGTAGTTTCTCAGACTGTTTCTTACTACCCCGTATAGAACAATAATTATAGAGACCGGATGATATACATAATAGAAACTTTAAAATATGCATAAAATGCGTAAAATGCTTAAAAAGTGCCGAAATATGCAAGATCAAATAATAAAAAAACATGGTAGTTACTGCGTGCATTATATCTCAAAGTCAACCCTGTGCATATCAATTTGCGAGGAAGAGCATCGGCCATGCGAAAAATCGATACATTCAGGACGCTGATATCATTTTCTGAATACTTTCCGGTAGAGGTTATGAAGGGGGCCTTTCTGGGAATATTTTCCAAAAATTTGCAAAATGGGGACGTGTACCGTGTTTCAAGAATTGTTCTTTCTTTGCTATTATTGGCCGGCCGCTGTGGTCGAGCGGTTCTAGGCGCTTCAGTCTGGAATCGCGCGACCGCTACGGTCGGCCGGCCGGGGTGGCCGAGCGGTTCTAGGCGCTACAGCTTGCAACCGCGCGACCGCTACGATCGCAGGTCGAATCCTGCCTCGGGCATGGATGTATGTGATGTCCTTAGGTTAGTCAGGTTTAAGTAGTTCTAAGTTCTAGGGAACTGATGACCTCAGATGTTAAGTCCCATAGTGCTATTATTGTCGGTAACAAGCGGATGCGATGCGCTTGAGACGCCGCGAAACAGTCGATATGTACAGGACCAACTTCGAGTTATATCGCACGCAGAGGTGCACGATCAGAAACTCCGTAATGTTTTATTTAAAAAACAACATACAATCACGAATTTTTTGAACAGCATTAAGTTTTAATTAATAGCATTGTTCCAAAGCATCACTTACAATTTATGTTACATTTTTCTACTATTGTAAACATAAACGACCAAGTGCTGTGACAAATGTTCGGTAGTAAGATTTGTCTTCTCTCACTCAAAACATTTTTATAAGCAGAAAAGGATCGTTCTGCACCAACTGAGATAACTTGGCAGTATTTGAATTTGGGTGCTATGTTGGCACTTAATTGTTTCTGGTAAAAGTTCACCCGTCCAATTAATAAAACTACCAAGTTGGCACAAGGGTTCAAAGCCTGGGTTATTGTCTCAAATGTTTTCAAACTTTTCTTTAAGTTTTCTTGGGAATACCTACGACAATGAGGAGTTCACCAGAATAATTTTGTTCATTAACTGAACAGAGTCATTCAACGCAAAACCTTAAGTTTCAAGATTTTTAATACTTGCAGGTATGTGGCAAAAATGAGTGCCAATCACAGCAAGGTCTTTTTTAATACCGGAATCGTTAAAAGCTTCCTTGCACTGGCAAACTGCCGAAGCATCTGCATTATCGAAGTCGTTCACTAGCCCTCTAACGACCTCGAAGTGTTCATTGTGGAACAACACAGCTTCGACCCACGTACCCGAACGAGTTACCACTGGTTCTGGAGGTAAAGGCACATTGGTAGTTTTTCTTTGTAAGTAGCTGATACGAGTAGGAGTCTTTATAAACACTTTCTTTGTGGATGAAATCAGTTTATTTACATTCACAACTTCTTCAGCAAGCCGATGTACTCGACGAGAAAGCACTCACGTGAATAAAATTGGGATAAAATACTCGTAGGCCTTTTCCTGCTTTGATCATATAGGGAGCAGCATCTGAAATAAACACGAACACCCTTTTCATCTGCAGAAGATTCTGGAAATATTTTTCTAATACCCACATTCACAAATCTGGCGATCGTAGAATGATTTACTTTTTCAAGTTCTTTGCAGGCCGCTAATTGAAAGAAGGTTCTTCTTTTAAAGCACTAACAATTAAATTTGCAATGTAACGGCCACAGGTGTCTATCGTTTCGTCAGCTGAAATCCAGATAATTCTGTCCTTGAGTTCATTGGTATCTTCCAGAACATTTACGTAAATTGTCGGTATGTAATTTTTACTCTGTGTTGGTTCACCTGGATATTTTGATTTAAGCAACTTTTGGGCTGGAAGCCTTTGAGCATAAGGTTTGTAAATTTGTGAAGAGGAATATTGCTTCCAATGAATGATTCACATAGCTCCATGTTAAACCGACTTTTTTAGTTACATCCCTGCTACTGCACCTTGATGTTGTCAGAAGTTGTTGAGGTGGTCCTTTTTTCTGCATTCCTGCGATATGAAGACTTGTCTTAACATGCTTGTCTATTTGAAACTTTATTTTTCACGAAAAGTTTTTCTCCCATACTCGACAATATAAAACAATTCCGTCGTACGTAAATGTTCCAGGATGGTCAGCTATATACACTCCTGGAAATTGAAATAAGAACACCGTGAATTCATTGTCCCAGGAAGGGGAAACTTTATTGACACATTCCTGGGGTCAGATACAACACATGATCACACTGACAGAACCACAGGCACATAGACACAGGCAACAGAGCATGCACAATGTCGGCACTAGTACAGTGTATATCCACCTTTCGCAGCAATGCAGGCTGCTATTCTCCCATGGAGACGATCGTAGAGATGCTGGATGTAGTCCTGTGGAACGGCTTGCCATGCCATTTCCACCTGGCGCCTCAGTTGGACCAGCGTTCGTGCTGGACGTGCAGACTGCGTGAGACGACGCTTCATCCAGTCCCAAACATGCTCAATGGGGGACAGATCCGGAGATCTTGCTGGCCAGGGTAGTTGACTTACACCTTCTAGAGCACGTTGGGTGGCACGGGATACATGCGGACGTGCATTGTCCTGTTGGAACAGCAAGTTCCCTTGCCGGTCTAGGAATGGTAGAACGATGGGTTCGATGACGGTTTGGATGTACCGTGCACTATTCAGTGTCCCCTCGACGATCACCAGTGGTGTACGGCCAGTGTAGGAGATCGCTCCCCACACCATGATGCCGGGTGTTGGCCCTGTGTGCCTCGGTCGTATGCAGTCCTGATTGTGGCGCTCACCTGCACGGCGCCAAACACGCATACGACCATCATTGGCACCAAGGCAGAAGCGACTCTCATCGCTGAAGACGACACGTCTCCATTCGTCCCTCCATTCACGCCTGTCGCGACACCACTGGAGGCGGGCTGCACGATGTTGGGGCGTGAGCGGAAGACGGCCTAACAGTGTGCGGGACCGTAGCCCAGCTTCATGGAGATGGGTGCGAATGGTCCTCGCCGATATCCCAGGAGCAACAGTGTCCCTAATTTGCTGGGAAGTGGCGGTGCGGTCTCCTACGGCACTGCGTAGGATCCTACGGTCTTGGCGTGCATCCGTGCGTCGCTGCGGTCCGGTCCCAGGTCGACGGGCACGTGCACCTTCCGCCGACCACTGGCGACAACATCGATGTACTGTGGAGACCTCACGCCCCACGTGTTGAGCAATTCGGCGGTACGTCCACCCGGCCTCCCGCATGCCCACTATACGCCCTCGCTCAAAGTCCGTCAACTGCACATACGGTTCACGTCCACGCTGTCGCGGCATGCTACCAGTGTTAAAGACTGCGTTGGAGCTCCGTATGCCACGGCAAACTGGCTGACACTGACGGCGGCGGTGCACAAATGCTGCGCAGCTAGCGCCATTCGACGGCCAACACCGCGGTTCCTGGTGTGTCCGCTGTGCCGTGCGTGTGATCATTGCTTGTACAGCCCTCTCGCAGTGTCCGGAGCAAGTATGGTGGGTCTGACACACCGGTGTCAATGTGTTCTTTTTTCCATTTCCAGGAGTGTATAAAACGACGTTTCATTTTCCGGGCGGCATGGCGCACAACACGTTACACGCTACACCTCATAAGCAGGTTTAACTGTGCACAAGTAATAAGAAAGCTTAACTGAAACAATGGACGTGCGACTAAAAGCTTGCGTATTTTAATTTAATTGTTGCCGACACGTACGGTTTGACAGCGGAGGGGATTAAACGGGGGCGCGGGCGCAGGAGCATTGGCTCTGTCTGCCATTTCCTGTACCTCTTCTGTCATGATTTCGCCCGGTGCAAAGGAGCCAAATATGCAAATGCATATGCAACATGCAGATAATAAATCAGCAAACTGGTTTATATTCCAGATAACAACAATTTATGCGTCGTAATAAGGCTCACAGGAAGACAGTCTAACAGTGTCCGTACATATTTCTTGACTTACTCACAAAATCCAACGCCTTGCACACCTAAAATTCTCTTGTAACGAGAAATGTATTGCTACAAAATATCTAAATCTACAGACTGAATTATTTTGAACGAATACAAAGAGAACAACTTACAGCAGGAAGGGCATCCGACCATCTTCTAACATCAACAATACCAAATCTGATAATAACCATGCCAATCCCATGTAGGTGTGGAATGAAGACAAAAGAAAAAGAGGTAGATTATAAGGAGAGCAGCTCGGTAGCAAGCATAGATAGAATGAGAATGTGTAAATCCTTCCTCCCTTGGATTTCGGCTATAACAGTGGAAGTTCTTTTTTCTTGTTGTAATTTAGTTTTATCCTCCTGGTTATTTATAATCGATTCTGAGTTGTTGTCCTCCATTGTGTCTTTATTTATAGCGTGAAACAGAAAGATAATGCATATTTGTAATTACAAAATATTTTTGAATTTTTAAGGCTATTATATCTCAACTTCAATATTACAACTTACAGTGTCCTCTCATTGAGTTCCCACTAGCAAATTAATCGTTTGTTTGGCCTATGGATAACTGAAAGTTTCAAATACCCACGATAAAAATAATATAATAATTTCTGGTAAATCACAAGTGCAAACGCAACTACATAATTGAAACTGATGAGTTTAGCAAAGGGCAAACACTTCCGTCATAATCGGTATTAAATAAAGCAATACATCATAGATACTACGCTACAATTTTCCTTGCTAAGCTCTTGACATCTGGGCTCTAAAACATGGGAAAAGTTAGGAACCGCTGAAGAGACTTATTTATTTACTGCAAAATTAAAGACCTGTTACCCAATGTTTTAAAACAGGGCGTACATCTTACGGTTTCCGTTTGTCATCTCTTTTGTAGTTTTATTTAGTTTTGTTTGGTTTTTATCTACTGCATTTGTCAAAGAATAATGCTTTTTTAAAATAACAAAAATGGAAAGCTGAAATATAAATAAAACTTTTTTGTTTTAAGAAGAAGGTAAAAAGATGATAGGAAAGAGAAGAGATTTGTTAGTGCCATCGCCGACTGTGACTGGCGTGCATACATCGGAATGGTTTCTTCGAGCTGTTGAGCACCAGTCACAAAAAAAGTTTGATTAGTAGCAGAGAAATAGTATTTCTATTCTTATACAGCAGCCTTTAGGTGCTCATCCGTGTACAACATTTCACGCTTTCTTGGCTAGATCTCCAGCACCTTACGCTTATTTACTGTTACATCTCGTCTTCCTCCTCCTGTTACTCTTCAGTGCAAACGTTTTCACTGTAACTGTGAGTGTCGCTGGCCATCCTCTGGTAATTGTTGTTATCCTGCATATAGGAATGTTTGTTATGTCGTGTTTGCAGGTACTCTTTATGTGTTGTTTTTGAAATACAGTTTGTCAATGCATTTAGTTGAGCCCATTGTTCTTCGTCTCTTATTGCTTTGTTTATATGTATGTGTGTTTATGTGTAGTCTGTTTGGTATATCTATTGTTACCGTAGCTCCCGCAAAAAGGATGAACGACCAATAAAAATATAACATTTCAGTTGCTACTCGCCTCAGTGGTTTAATACGCAATATAAAAAAACAGTGTCAATACTTGCCAGTAAAATAAAGTCTTTACAGCTCGAATTAACTAGACAATAGCTGGGGTGGTAAGGGGCAGAGGCAGGAATAGTCATGACAAGAAGCGCACCAGAAATTCAAATCCTGCATGCAAAGTATCTCTGCAATAATATGATTGCCACGGCAGAGAGTATTATTACCGAGTATTAATATTAAGAGAAGTGCATATATATATATATATATATATATATATATATATATATATATATATATATATATTGTTCTCAAAACAGTGCAGACATTCACAACACCCAAATGGTTTCCCAATATATGTAAATCTCTTGGACAGAGTAACAAAATTCCACATTCTCAGTACACAACTTCTAGCGAGGAGAGCTGTTGTAGAACAGAATGGATTGAAAAGATATTTCTCGATACAATGATCAGCTTGCATTTGACGAAAAGTGAGCGAACTATATCTTCCTTTCACCATGTGTAAGGATACCATCACAAGTTCTATACACGGACTGATGACAAGACAACTGTGCAGATATTTATAAAGTACGACCGAAATAAGCTACACATCACCTGTTAGACACTGGGACAAGTATTATTAGACATCTCACCCATTACCTTCAACACTACAGAAACTCCTAACCAGCTCATATCGACATTAGACAAACCAGGGAGCAGAACAGAGCAGACCACGTGCCAAATCGAATGCCGGAAATACACTCCTGGAAATTGAAATAAGAACACCGTGAATTCATTGTCCCAGGAAGGGGAAACTTTATTGACACATTCCTGGGGTCAGATACATCACATGATCACACTGACAGAACCACAGGCACATAGACACAGGCAACAGAGCATGCACAATGTCGGCACTAGTACAGTGTATATCCACCTTTCGCAGCAATGCAGGCTGCTATTCTCCCATGGAGACGATCGTAGAGATGCTGGATGTAGTCCTGTGGAACGGCTTGCCATGCCATTTCCACCTGGCGCCTCAGTTGGACCAGCGTTCGTGCTGGACGTGCAGACTGCGTGAGACGACGCTTCATCCAGTCCCAAACATGCTCAATGGGGGACAGATCCGGAGATCTTGCTGGCCAGGGTAGTTGACTTACACCTTCTAGAGCACGTTGGGTGGCACGGGATACATGCGGACGTGCATTGTCCTGTTGGAACAGCAAGTTCCCTTGTCGGTCTAGGAATGGTAGAACGATGGGTTCGATGACGGTTTGGATGTACCGTGCACTATTCAGTGTCCTCTCGACGATCACCAGTGGTGTACGGCCGGTGTAGGAGATCGCTCCCCACACCATGATGCCGGGTGTTGGCCCTGTGTGCCTCGGTCGTATGCAGTCCTGATTGTGGCGCTCACCTGCACGGCGCCAAACACGCATACGACCATCATTGGCACCAAGGCAGAAGCGACTCTCATCGCTGAAGACGAGACGTCTCCATTCGTCCCTCCATTCACGCCTGTCGCGACACCACTGGAGGCGGGCTGCACGATGTTGGGGCGTGAGCGGAAGACGGCCTAACGGTGTGCGGGACCGTAGCCCAGCTTCATGGAGACGGTTGCGAATGGTCCTCGCCGATACCCCAGGAGCAACAGTGTCCCTAATTTGCTGGGAAGTGGCGGTGCGGTCCCCTACGGCACTGCGTAGGATCCTACGGTCTTGGCGTGCATCCGTGCGTCGCTGCGGTCCGGTCCCAGGTCGACGGGCACGTGCACCTTCCGCCGACCACTGGCGACAACATCGATGTACTGTGGAGACCTCACGCCCCACGTGTTGAGCAATTCGGCGGTACGTCCACCCGGCCTCCCGCATGCCCACTATACGCCCTCGCTCAAAGTCCGTCAACTGCACATACGGTTCACGTCCACGCTGTCGCGGCATGCTACCAGTGTTAAAGACTGCGATGGAGCTCCGTATGCCACGGCAAACTGGCTGACACTGACGGCGGCGGTGCACAAATGCTGCGCAGCTAGCGCCATTCGACGGCCAACACCGCGGTTCCTGGTGTGTCCGCTGTGCCGTGCGTGTGATCATTGCTTGTACAGCCCTCTCGCAGTGTCCGGAGCAAGTATGGTGGGTCTGACACACCGGTGTCAATGTGTTCTTTTTTCCATTTCCAGGAGTGTAGATTTCAGACGTAGTATGGTGGTAACTCCTTCGAAACTATACCTCCTTATGTTCCAAACTCTTGAAGCATTCTCATTTGATGAGGGCTCAACAAGGCTCCATAGATACGAAAAGCATCAGAGGAGTCACACAGCGATCTCTCAAAGAGTATGTTTCAAGTAATCGCAAGACAAACATGCAAAGCACAGGGAAGATAAACTTGCGATTTGAGAAAAGCAAAAATATTGTGCCGAAACTGGGAAGTGGCAATGAATAGGCAACTTTCATCATCCCCTCCTTGTCAACTGGAACAGGTTTTCAATTTGCTCTGGAGGAGACAGCTAGCACTTTCTGTGCTGCTGACGTAATATTACAGGGCTTGCGGGAAATGGGAATGTGCGACGGGTGTAATATTACGTCACACCAGCTACAGTGATTTCGCATGGTGTCGAATGAATTTTTGTAGCTCTGAGAATCATCTGTGAGGTCTGCAGACTTCGTTGTTTCTGCCGTAACAGCTAGATGGCAGTAGCGGTATCACTTGAAAAATTAACCGTTTTTGAAACCTTTGTTACGTTCTGTTGCTTTCTACGCATTAGGTTACGCTTGAGTTAGTTCTGTTTCGTGCATTTTGTGTACTTTTATGTTGTCTTGAGTCCAAAATGTGCAGTGAAGAGGGGAAACTTTCGGAAAACATGACTTGACAAGTCTGAAGATGATAAAAACGAAGTATTTGATGAAGACTCAAATTAATCGTCATCTGAAAATTGTAGTAATTCTAGACTTTTTTGAAGAAAAGTTACTGAATACGTTTATTGTTTTCACAGATTGTGTTATCATGAAGAACTTATATGCAGGTTCATCAGAAAATGAATCTGAGCATAAGAATCGAGTGGATATAATGTTAGACTGTGTATCTCTCCATATTTCAATATCACACTGTACTCCACTATGAATTCTAAATATTGTTTCGAACTTGTGTTTTTATTTAGACGTGAATTTGCTTTAATAGAAATATAAACAGAAAGATCACATGTTTGCTTACGAATTTGAACACTGGAATTCCTTTTCAAATTTTTTCTGCGATGATTACTGTTAAATTGAAGTTTTATTTGTGACCTCAAGATTTAATAGTAGCAATACCAAAATATGTACATTTAAATTAGAAAATTTAATAAATCGAAACATGTATTTGAAATTCCAACTGCATATTTGTACACACGAATTGCAGCTCCTAAAAAGCCTAATATTTTAGCCAGTCGACAGGAAATGGCAACTGTCTAAAAGACCAGCACCGTAAGTGCTAGAGGAAGTTACAGTGGAGATTTAGCTGGTAATAAATATGCAACCAGTCGCTTTTTTAGTTTTTTGGTACGATTTATTCAACCATAAGCATATTTTCGAGCCATTGCAGGCTAATCATCAGATGGAGCTGTTGTTCTTGTAACTCCTCCATCTGATGACGAGCCTGCAGTGGCTCCAAAACGTGTTTATGGTTAGATAAATCGTACCAAAAAAAAGCGACCGGTGCATATTTATTACCACATAAATCACCAATTCAAATCTTAGTCGCCGTTTGTCATCTGCAATGGATATACTGAAATGGACATTAATAGTCGTAAAAGATAGCTTACCATATTTGTAAAACAAAAATCTATCTATTAATACAACAATTAGTTAAAATAATTATTTTGTAAATGAGTTAAGTCTGGGTAACATGATGGAGAGCCTTTTGGCTTGATACTACACAGTGTTAATCCACTGAGTTTGCAAATTATAAACTTGATGACTTTCACATAATGTTCAAGAGACATCTTGGCAAAGCATTCATAGTTTGTATTAGACAAAAAGAAGCCATGTGTCTCACTTCTTGACTAAGAATGATCTACATGACGATGATAAGACAGTGAAAAACCTTAGTTATGTTGTAAAGTTAAAGAAAATTAATTGGTTCAAATTGAGTTGTCTGTTATTAAAAGAAGGTAACTGTCTTCGATAGTTGACACATTCGTACACTGAACAAAATTTTAAATTAATGCACGAGATTGACAAAGTGATTCGTTTATGCTTATGGCTGAAATTAATTACATAATACATACACACAACAATATACACACAAATTCTAAGATTAAATTTAAATCAGAAAATGACAATATTCTACATATCAGCTTCTGTAAATGTTTGTACACACACACACTCACACACACACAGCAACAGCACATAGTGTGCCTCATACGGGTCGTCAGATGCACTTTCTCTGGTGTTTAAGCAGATATTTGCAATTTCTTTTTTGAAATGTGTAGCTGGATTTAACCCGAAAAAAAATGCTGCCCATCACGACTTTCCTGTGACGTCTAGTGTCAACAGAATGCGTCAGTATGTTTCCCTTTACAAACAGTATGGTTTCCAAGGTGAAATTTTACCAACCCATCAGATAGTGTGGTCCCAAACTGCATGATATTCGGTTCATCGACATGTATTAAGAAGGACAGTAAAACTCGAAGAATAACTCGTACTCCAGCAGCAGCTGAGTAGCACTGCTAAATGGCAGCAGCAGACAGAGTGCGGCATGGTAAGGCAAAGGAGACGTGGCGAACAAATGTTTGCCGATTCTTCGGTGTCTGATATGGGTACCAACTGCTTTAGAGACCGCCTGACAGTAACGCACGTAGCTACAGTAATAATACAGCCCAATGCAGTAGCACTTTCAAGACAGTTTCACAGAAAGGCCAGGTGTTTCAGTTTTCGTAAGTCTAAAATATCTATAAAACACAGCAAAAATTAGACGAAACCTCTACAATTTAGCTTAGTTAGCGGCTTTAATGAGTGGCAAGTATGTAATTTTATGAAGAAATTGCTGGCTAACTAAACAGTCAATAAATTACTTAGCTGCTACAAAACATATTGTTAAATGAGAACGTTGTATCTACTTCTGAAAAACATACAGCAGATTTTAATGCTAAACATGGGAAAAATATCGATACACCTAAACTAGGTAACGAATTAGCTGCTTTCAAACGCCAGCAGCAAGACATTACGAACAGCGCTGATACATCTTCCAATTTGGATATTTTGAAGCTTTTTTCCGTAGTATGGGTTACAAGATGCTTATCTAAACAAAAGGAACTTTGAGGGTAATTATGACAGTTGTAGTAACAGCAGCACCTTTTCAACAACTTTAAGCATATCAAAGATGATAAAAGCTGCCTGATGTCGAGTATAGGTGGACCAGACTGTCAAATTCTACTATCCTGTCGGAAAAATACGACGCAACTCCCAAATTTGATCTCAATGACATAATAAATGCGTTTGCTTTGCTCAAACGGAGGAAATGGAACGTAAAATCTGTTCTGATTATACATCTTACCGAAATACAGAGCCATAAACAATAAGACATAGATTTTGATTTGATTTTATTCTTTTAGAAAGTTCATGCAATTTGTAATTTATTTACTACAATGCTACATCTCATTTGTTGCGTACATTATTTCCCATCTATATACGAGTGGCTCATTTACATAATTTTTTCAATAAAGATTCATTTTCAGTAAAGCAACTTAAAAAATAACAAAATTTCCTAAATATCATGGGAAAATTACAGAAAGTAATTTTCTGGGGTGGGGCACTGCTTTCGTTGGTCTGTGTGCATAACTCAAGGGATTATGTCAAATCGCTTTGTTGACTAATTTGTCAGGAATATAGACAACCTAGTATGAAATATTTGTCTCAAATCAGAGAAAACTGCCTTATGCCAAAATTATTCTTATCTCTCCACTCCACCTTCACCTTTCTCTTCCATAATATCTTCCATAATATTCTCAAGGGAACACGTAATGACACTGAAATTATTTTTATTGTGATCAAGCTTGGTCCCATTATTCAACCCTAGAGGACATCTTGAAAGAGTCTTCACAACAACGTTATTTTACCAGGAATGTACATAATCATAAAACTGAAGTTTTGTACATATAACGCCCATCTGGCTTAATGACCATGAGTCAACTTTGCATTCATCAAAAATTCTGGAGCCTGGTGATCTGTATAGACCTTGGTCACCCGACCAAACAAGTAACATCTTAATTTCACAGAACCCCGCACAACGATCAAAGCTTCTAGCTCAGTGCCTAAATAGTTGCATTTACAACCAGCGATCAACTGGCTCACAAAGGAATAATCCTATCTACTTGAAATAGTGGGAAAAATTCAGTGCCAAGACTTATTTTAAACTTGTCTAAGCGTAGAGTAATTTTTTTCTATTGAAAACGGGATATGACAGGAAAGGAGCCTTCGAAACAGCCTGGACACCTTCAAACTCTGCTTGTGCTTGGACGTCCCAGTCCCATGCAAGGTTTTTTCCCATTAACACACGCAGTCGTTGCATAGCTTGTGTGTGTTTGAACCTTACAGACGATCAACACCGAGGCTATCAGCGTCCTTACATATATTAAAAGAAACGAATGTGGATAAAACATCAAACATTGTTGTCACACATTGAGGAGGAAACTCATAAAATGCCACTCATTCACTCACCCCCACCTCACTCGAGTTGACCCACACAGTCAGTCTATCTCACAGGCTGTAATACGACGTAGGAGAGTGAAAGGTGTTGGACATGGGATTAAAACTGAAATACAGTCACACAAGAGCTCAAATAAAAGCTCAGGGAAATGTGATCGGCTCACTACTTACTAAAAATGGCTTAGCCAGGCACTCTGTAAGACATTAATAACATCTTAAAACTTGCGGAAACAAGTTGGACAGATCATAAAACCGTAAAACAGGATTGGCTGATTTGGGGGAGGGAACCAAACAGCGAAGTCGTTGGTCCCATCGTATTAGGGAAGGATGGGGAAGGAAGCCGACCGTGCCATTTTGTAGAACCATTTCGGTATTTGCCTGAAGCGATTTAGGGATCTCACGGAAAACCTAAATCAGGATGCCGGACGCGGGTTTGAACCGTCGTCCTCCCGAATGCGAGTCCAGTGTGCTTACCACTGCGCCACCTCGCTGAAAACTCGAACCACATTCGTTTCAATGTCATTTAGTCGCTCTCATTGTGTATTCCGGAGATCTCAGTTCACTGTCTACAACCTGACCCTGCTAGAGGAGGCTCTTTGGAAGGCTTTCCTTCGTTAACATCACTGTCTGGGTATATTCTTTGACATCAGCAAGGCATATGACACTACTTGGAGACTCAGTATTCTCGTACAACTCCATCAGTGGGTCTTTCATGGACAGCTCCCCATATTTGTACGGTTCTTCATGTCTAAGTGCTCTTTTAAGGCCGAGTGAGTTGGTGACATGCTGTAGGATCGTTTTGAGCAGGAAAATGGTGCTCCTCAGGGCAGTGTTACCTTCTTTGCCATACCCATAAACAGTATCACGACTGCGGCACAGTGCTGTATAATGCTTCTTACTTGTGGACGCTTTTGCTGGTTTCTGTTCCTCATCATGTGTTGCAACAGCGACCTGTCAGTTCCAACTTTCAGTGTGGAGGTTAGAGAAGTGGGCTGCAAGGTCGAGTTTTCAGTTTTCTACAGATAACTGTGTGTGTGTGTTCAGTTTAATCATTCTCGTCGTATTTTTAATTTACCTGACTTGCATATGAAGGTCAACATCGTATATTTTAGAGACTCAGTGAGGCTTAGGGGCTTCATTTTTTACTCCAAAGTAAATTCTGCACACAGTGTTCCACAAGATCATCATAACTTAATTATAATGATGAAACATTTTGAACAATCTGAATTCTCCAGACAGTTAAGAATTCTGGCAACGACAATAATAACTGGACACGACAGGGCTATTCTTACAACGCAAATGACAGTGACAATGGCGGGATGCGAAACCGGGAGAACAACAATTACAGGTCACATCCGTCACAATTCCGTGACGACAGAAATAATATTGGTCTCAAGCTAGTCAAGTACGAGTAATACATAGCATCATAATGATCGTATCCTTTAATGATCATATGTCAAATTAATGTTTGAATTTTCTCATTTATTTACTAATGTCATGAGAATACAGTTACAAAGGTACAGAAAACATCATTAAAGAACACAATAATACAGATAACATTTGTAGTAATACAGGCTCTACAAAAGAGTAGAAATAAACATATACATCAGTGTTACAGGAATATAAATGAAAAAAGTAATAATATTATCTCTCGCTAAGTTAATTTTATATTCCTCTTAAAGGATCAGAAAAGGTCCAACATAGCGACAACATCGAGCAACAGAAAAGTTGTCCACCGAAATGTCGTTAGTTACTACAATTATTCACACACAAAACTAGCGATGCATTTTTTTACAATTACTTGAACACAGATCACTGTTCAAACTTATTATGATACCTCGAAACATGCATATATATTTTCACTTTCATTTAACTGATCTAGAAACTACAAAGTATCCCACTTTCAGATGCTCACTTGTTATTAGTATACGCTGCTTCCAGAGTCAGGCATCCAAATTCTGCTAAGTACAGCAAAATACATAAATAATTAATCTCATGCAAAGGAATCAAGAAAAAATTTCTCATAAGTGTTAGTGTATGATGTTATGTACACTCAGCACAAGTAGTGATACCACGTAATAAGATTTGTGGCAGTAATGATAAACAATGCAGAGAAAGTGAAGCTGTTAACACACAAAATAAAACTTATTATTGAAGCAACTAGAAAAAATCAATTTTCTCTGTATCATGGTAATGACATTTGGATGTAAGTTGGTGACTCTGACAAGGTACAGCATTAGCTGAAAGAAATTGTAGCTGTAGACCAAATAAAATAATACAAGAAATACATAACTGAAGTGTACAGCATATGTAAGTGCTGCGATGTGTAATGAAAATTATCTACTGCCATGAGCATTTAAGTAGAGCACTTCACTACTAACATATGATGCAGTAATACACCAATATTTATGTTCTATAAAGTAAATTACAAACTTTAATTGACCACAAATGTATTAGAAATAGTCAGAGACACACAAAGTTACTGAATACAAGCACAGTGGAAATGATTTGAAACTGTAGTTGATCGTTCATCAAGAATCTGTCCAAAAGTTGTACAGAGTGTATCTGCAAAAATGTACAAAATCAGAGTGGATCATAACAAGCGCATTTCACATAACAACCCATGTCCTCATCCCTTAGCGTACGGCCCTAGGCGTCGCTGAACAGCGTCGCACGGCGCCAATAGGGTAGACACACAATATATCATCCGAGACGTCATGGTGGCATGTCTACAAGGCAACCGTTTTGTTGTATTTGCGTCGTCAAAGTAAAAGAGACGTTGGGTTGAAGATTTATGACTTTTATTTTCAAACGCCGTAGTCGACGTAGTTGCGAATATACCAGGCGGGAAAACACTACTGGTTTTCAGCCTCGTACTGGGACGTGAAGACGTTGCTTCTGGCTGTGCAAATGCCTGGTTGTTAGGTGTTGCATAGAGGGCAGCATCTGTACACACTGGTTCGCCCTTCGTTAGTTTGTCATCAGACGTGGACACTCTTGTGTTTGCTTCTACGTGGAGGAGACAGGAAATGGAGAGCTTTTCTTGTGAGGAAATGGCAGACATGCACCGTGCTTACGGGGCAGCGGATGGAATTGCTCACGCTGCCCAACGTTTGCACGTTCAGCGATTTCCGAATCGTCGAGTGGCATATCCACTGCCATCCACAGGTCACTACGAGAGGCAGATTCACTTGAGCTACGTTTTCCACTGGCACGTTCTCGTAATGGCGCATGTGCATTTAAAGCCTACTTCGGAAGCCGGTGTATTCATTTTATGTTACAGATGCGAAGGCCTGTTGAACGTGCTCATCAGGCTGTGCGTACACCAGGGCTCGAAGAGGAGGCGTTGCCACTGCTGGAAAACACTCCCTCAACCAGCCAGAGGCGTGTTACACTGGAAATGGGTGTAAGCCATTCCACAATTTGGCTTGTGAGGTATGAAGATTATTTACATCCCTACCGCCTTCAGACGGTTCACGCCCTTAACCCAGACGATTCTCCACGTCGAACTAAATTATGGCAGTGGTTTTTAGAAAGATATGCCATCCAACCGGGCTTTCCGAACCGTGTACTTTCTACGGCTGAGGCATCGTTCTTTACGCGAGACGGTATGTCCAACAGCCGCAGTCAACACGTGTGGGTACGGAAAAGTCCGCACGCCACCTTTGTTCATCGTCACCAAGATCGCTTCGCTGTCAACGTTCGGACTGCCTTGGTATGCAATAATATGGTTGCGCAGGCGACTGGACGCAAACAGGTATTTATCCGATCGCTGGCTCACCGACCCAGGGCGTCAAAGTTGAGTGGTGTGTTAAGTACCCAAGCCACGTCCGTTCATGTTGTGCCGTTCACTTCGGTGGTTCGCTGTTGGGGAGCTTTTCCTATGAGCAACACCGAGTGTTTGTAGTGGTGAAATCGAGCCGCCGTGCAGTGGGATTAACTATATTGGTTCACTGCAATTCAAGTGCACCAGCGGAATTTTCTGCCTTGTGGCCGTTAGTGTTCTGGTTACCTGCCCTGGCCACTAATGTAATTTCAGGCAGCGTCCTTTCCTCACCAGTTGTCGCTGTCCAACATGGTGTGTAGTTTTGACAGCTTAATACATATTTCATTGTGGATAGTGACATCCGTAACGGTTTGATCTTCGAGTTTTTATGTACCAATTGGTGGCTAGCAAGTCGTTTGGTCGGTCAGTCCGTGACTGTCTCTTTGTTGGGTTACCGACCGTTCAAGCGTAGTTGGGCATCCACCTGTCTCACCTAAGTGAACGTTAATGTTTCGAAGGCAACCCCTCCGCCCCCCCCCCCCCGTCCTGGAGGTGTTTGAGTGCTGTTGTCTGTACTGTCCTTTTCATGGGTGTTTAATGGTCTGCGGGTAATCTATTATAGCAAATGCTTTAAATGAAATTTTTTATTGTGTTTTATGTAAATCAATTGCGGGCCTTCAGCCGCTTAAAACCTTATTCTTAAATTTAGTTATTGTCGTTGCGTTGCTTTTTCATTTAGTGTGCTTGCGGCCCTTGAAAATTTAAAGGTTAAGGCATTTTTGAATTTTTGGAAAATCAACTGTGGGCCTTCAGCCGCTTAAAGCCTTATTCTCAAAATTTCCCCTTAAGCGAAAACATTGCGGCCTTCTGCCTTAAAAGATTATGGTAATATATTTTAAAATTTTGAAATTTAATTGTGACCTTCAGCCGTTTGTATTGCACCTCGTATATGTTTGTTCTATCCACTTTCGCTTTGAGGCTTTCCGTCTAGCTGTGATATATATATATATATATATATATATATATATATATATATATATATATATATATAATTTGCAATTTTAACTGCATGTCTTCAGTCACTTGAAATTTATCTTGTTGCTTTTTAAGATTTCTCGTTTGGAGGCCTTCAGCCGCGAAAGAATTGGATTTTGAAGCCTCCGACGCAATTTCCACTTTTCCAGGAGTGTTTCAAAGAGTGCGATAATCATTCGAGCGGGAGGGCGCATTTTCTAACACTTTTTATGACTATTTTTAAGTATGGCTATACAATTTCACCTCGAATTCTCATTTACCTTGATGCCACAAATACACTGATAACGTTGCCCTGTGCAGACCTGTTACCACGACGGCGTGGACGGCATGTTCTGTGCCTACCCTCTTAGCGGCGCGTGTCTTTGTTCAACGACGCCTGGCGCTGTACGCTAAATGATGCTGATGTGGGTTGCCATGTGAATATTACTCACTCATTTTCTACATTCATTTTAGGTACACCCTGTATAGTGTGTGTGTTTTTAGCCTACACAGAGCTGACTAACGTCGTGGGGTATCTGCCAGTATCGTGCTGGCTATCCTTTTGCTCAGAACAGTGCAGCATTTCGCCGTGCCATTCTCTCAACAAGTCGATGGAAGTGTACTGCAGAAATATTGAGTCATGCTGCCTCCATAGCGGTCCATAGTTGCGAAAGTATTAACGGTGCAGGATTTTGTGTACGAACTGACCTCTCGACTATATCCCATACATTTCGAAGGGTGGGCATATCAGTCGCTCGAATTGTCCAGAATGTTCTCGAAATCAGTCAGAAACAACTGAGGCCCGATGACACGACGACGTTGTTTGGGAAAGTGAAGTTTCCATTGCCTGGAAAGGGTCTCCAAGTAGCCGAAAATAATAATTTCCAGTCAATGATCGGTTCAGCTGGAACAGAGGACCCAGTCCGGTCTATGTAAATAGAGCCCACACCATTACGGAGCCACCAGCAGCTCACACAGTGCTTGTTGACAGCTTAGATCCGTGGCTTCGTGAGGTCTGCGCCGCACTCAAAGCCTACCAGACAGCTCTTACAAGGGAACCTCCCCATCGCACCCCCCGTCAGATTTAGTTATAAGTTGGCACAGTGGATAGGCCTTGATAAACTGAACACAGATCAATTGAGAAAACAGGAAGAAGTTGCGTGGAACTGTGAAAAAATAAGCAAAATATATAAACTGAGTAGTTCGTGGGAAGATAGGCGACATCAAGGACTCTAAGAACACAGGAGCGCCGTGGTCTCGTGGTAACGTGAGCAGCTGCGGAACGAGAGGTCGTTGGTTCAAATCCTCCATCGAGTGAAAAGTTGAATTTTTTTATTTTCAGTTTATGTGACAAACTATTGTGTTTTCATCACTTTTTTGGGAGTGATTATCACATCCACAAGAAAACCTAAATCGGGCAAGGTAGAAGAATCTTTTTACCCATTCGCCAAGTGTACAAGTTAGGTGGGTCGACAACATATTCCTGTCATGTGACGCACATGCCGTTACCAGTGTCGTATAGAATATATCAGATGTGTTTTCCTGTGGACGAATCGGTTGACCTATGACCTTGCGATCAAATGTTTTCGGTTCCCATTGGAAAGGCACGTCCTTTCGTCTACTAATCGCACGGTTTTGCGATGCGGTCGCAAGACACAGACACTAAACTTATTACAGTGAACAGAGACGTCAATGAACGAACGGACAGATAATAACGATGTAAAAATAAAGAAAGTAAAATTCTCACTGGAGGGAATACTTGAACCAAGGACCTTTCGTTCTGCAGCTGCTCACGCTACCACGAGACCACGGCGCTCCTCAGATTGTCCCTGATGTTGCCTATGTGGCCCATGGACTACTCAGTTTGTATATTTTGCTTATTTTTTCACAGTTCCACGCAACTTCTTCCTGTTTTCTCAATTGATCTGTGTTCAGTTTATCAAGGCCTATCCACTGTGCCAACTTATAACTAAATCTGAGGGGGGTGCGATGGGGAGGTTCCCTTGTTAGCACTGAAATCGGAACTCATCTGACTGGGCCACTTCGGTCGTCTGCTACCATAATCCATTAATCGCCCTGTCCTAAAGCATACGTTCGTCGTACGTCCCACATTAATCTCTGCGTTTATTTCACGCACTGTTGTCTGTCAACACTGACAACTCTATGCAAACGCCGCTGCTCTCGTTTGTTAAGTGAAGGCCGTCGGCCATTGCGTTGTCCGTGGTGATGCCTGTGGTGAGAAGTAATGCCTGAAATCTGGTAATCTTGGCACACTCTTAACACTGTGGATCTCAGAATATGATTTCCGAAATGAAAATGTCCCAAGCGTCTAGCTCCAACTACCAGTCCGCGTTCCAAGTCTGTTAATACCTGTCAAGCGGACATAATCACGTCGGCAACCTTTTACATAAATCACATGAGTACAAACGGCAGCTCTGCCAATGCACTGCCCTTTTACACCTTTTGTACCCGATATTACCGCCATCTGTGTACGTGGATATTTGTTATCGCATGAATTTCGTTACCTCGATCAATGTGCAATATGATGCCTCTCGTATATGTAAACACTGAATTTAGACTTGAAATGAATACTCAGTCAAATACTTAATTAAACCACGTAGGTTGGAAATAGTTAAGAACAAAATCTCCTAATAATATTGTAAATTGAAAGCCCCGCACTATCATGTATTTCACAGAACATCTCAGTAATATCCCAGAAGACTGTGTAGCGGTATTGTGTTTAGAAATTATTGGTCTTCCAGAAGAATATCTAACGACTAACCTTCCTCCACCTGTATTCTTAATCCATGCAATAGAACAGAACGTCTATTGCCAATGGCTTCCAGTGGTGACATACAATTAACTCAGTTAACTCTTTGGCTCATATCTGAGCATACTTGCAGCAACAAGTGTGGACGAGATGGTGTCATGGTAGCATGTACGTCCATACATATTATAAAAATGGATCTACATATGTACACTGACGAAAAAAGAAGCTAAGGCCACAAAATAATTAATATAGAGTAACGAAATTTCTGGACTACATTTGTATAGGTAACATATGTAACTGATTAACATTGCAAGATCAAGGTTATTGTAAGCGAGAGATTAGCTGGTACATTAATAACCGGTGTAACAGCCAGAATGTTGAGTCCAAGCATGGAAACGTGCATGCATTGTTTTGTACATGTCAGTTTGGGGACGGAGAACATGCCTGTTGCGCTTGTTCGGTCAATACAGGGACGGGTAATGCTGGTTGTGGATGACGCTGTAATTGTTATTATTTGATGTCCCATATGTGCTCCACTGGAGACAGATCTGGTGATCGTGCAGACCAAGGCAACATGTCGACACTGTAGAGCATGTTAGGTTACAACAGCGGTATGTGGGCGAACATTATCCTGTTGGAAAACACCCCCTGGAAGGCTGCTGCCGGCCGTAGTGGCCGAGCGGTTCTAGGCGCTTCAGTCTGGAACCGCGCGACCGCTACGGTCGCAGGTTCGAATCCTGCCTCGGGCATGGATGTGTGTGATGTCCTTAGGTTAGTTAGGTTTAAGTAGTTCTAAGTTCTAGGGGACTGATGACCTCAGATGTTAAGTCCCATAGTGCTCAGAGCCGTTTGAAGGCTGCTCATGAACGGCAGCACAACAGACCGGATTGATATCCAAATCCGCAATCAGGGAGCGTGGGATAACCACGAGAGTGCTCCTGCTGTCATACTACATCGCACCCCAGACCAAAACTCCAGGTGTGTATAGCACGCAGACATGAGCTTGGTCGCCGGCGCGGTAGCTCAGCGTCTTCGGTCATAGAGTTAGCTGTCCTCTTTAATAAAGAAAACTGAAGAAAAACTGAGTTAATGGTTCAACGATGAACTTGAACAAGCAAGCATCCACCCAGAACAAATAGAACCAACAATAACGAACGAAATGAGATTAAAAAAAGTTGGTAGAGCTTCAGCTTGACGTACTAAAAGTCCCGAGTTCGGAACCTACTGATAGCGATTTCTTTTTAAAGATTATGCGTACATTATTATGTAGGAGAACAGTTTTGTGCCATGTAAAAGGATCTTCCGGAGGTTGTAGCAATGCTCTTTTAGCAGTCTGCTTTCGCTTCGTTAGTCGAAAGCAGCAAACCTATAGCGTACATTTGTATAGATAACACCACACCTGTCCATACAAATGTTCTCCATACGTTTGCTACTTCCAACTAATGAAGCGAAAGCAGATTGGCAAACATTACCACAAACTCTGAAACGTCCTTTTACACGGGAGAAAAATGTTCTTCGATATAACAATTTCACGCATAATCAGTTAAAAAAATCGCTATCAGTGAGTTTGCAACTCGTGATCTTTCGTACAACGATCTGACGCTGTATCAACTCCCCTACCACAGATCTTTACATTCTGGCCTTATAGATAACGTTTACCCACACTCCTTATTTCTGGTGTTACTTTTAATCAAATGGTTCCAATGGCTCTGAGCACTATGGGACTTAACTTCTGAGCTCATCAGTCCCCTAGAACTTAGAACTACTTAAACCTAACTAACCTAGGGACATCACACACATCCATGCCCGAGATAGGATTCGAACCTGCGACCGTAGCGATCGCGCGGTTCCAGACTGTAGCGCCTAGAACCGCTCGGCCACTCCACTTTTAACCACCGTTTACGCATCTTGTACTGGATGACAGCACGCAGCACGAACTAAATGGGTCTTTTGGTTGATACTTTATCGACATACAATGTTTGGCACCGATCTGAGTGTCTGAGGTCTGGAGGTTTCGGTGTCAGGAGGTGGGCCATACTAATCTGCCCATTGTCAGTGGATTTCCCCACCTGCTGCCGGTATCATTGCAGGAATTATTCCCCACTCGTCTCTGCTCCGGCTAAACACACTCTTTGCCTCTTCAAATGCCTGCGACGCCACCTGGAGGCATTCATCCTCGCGGTGGGCAGTGGTCATCAAGTTTTGGATCGCGAGTGTTGCTTGTAAATTTCTGGATTTCCGTGCAATTTTCGAGCTACTTCATTAAAAACATCTAACGCTGAATTGGAAATGTTATTTGTAGCTGGGTGCGAGGCACTCGCGGCCCGCACGACTGCCCCTACTCCCCGGATCGGTGGCAGCTGCAGTGAATACAGCGACGAGCTAAGCGCGGTCCTGCGTTTATGCCGGCGTCTCGCTCCCCTGAGGACGCCAGCCGCTTCCCGTTCTTCACAGGCTCGTTGCAGGATGTGCGCGGCCCTCCGTCAAGGCCGGCGGGTCCGGTCTGGTGCCGTGCGGTGTGTTCTCGCAGTGCGCTCGGAGGCTGAGGTGGGGTCCGTCCCAGTAACAAGCAAAGCGACAGAGGGCGCGCCGGCCGGCCGTCACTGGCCGCTCCGCGGGAGGCGCCTCTGCGGACGCCGCACCGACCCCGGCCGCGACACACAGGCGTGAGCCCACCCTACTATGGCTCGACAAGCTCGCGTTATTCAATCTGTATATTGAGCAAGCAATAAAGGAAACAAAAGAAAAGTTCGAAGTAGGTATTAAAATCCGTGGAGAAGAAATAAAAACTTTGAGGTTCGCCGATGACATTGTAATTCTGTCAGAGACAGCAAAGGACTTGGAAGACCAGTTGAACGGAATGGACAGTGTCTTGAAAGGAAGGTATAAGATGAACATCAACAAAAGCAAAACGAGGATAATCGAATGTAGTCGAATTAAGTCGGGTGATGCTGAGGGAATTAGAGTAGGAAATGAGACACTTAAAGTAGTAAAGGAGTTTTGCTATTTGGGGAGCAAAATAACTGATGATGGTCGAAGTAGAGAGGGTATAAAATGTAGACTGGCAATGGCAAGGAAAGTGTTTCTGAAGAAGAAAAATTTGTTAACATCGAGTATAGATTTAAGTGCCAGGAAGTCGTTTCTGAAAGTATTTGTATGGAGTGTTGCCATGTATGGAAGTGAAACGTGGACGATAAATAGCTTGGACAAGAAGTGAATAGAAGCCTTCGAAATGTGGTGCTACAGAAGAATGCTGAAGATTAGATGGGTAGATCACATAACTAATGAGGAAGTATTGAATAGAATTGGGGAGAAGAGGAGTTTGTGGCACAACTTGACTAGAAGAAGGGATCGGTTGGTAGGACATGTTCTGAGACATCGAGGGAGTACCAATTTAGTATTGGAGGAAAGCGCAGAGGGTAAAAATCGTAGAGGGAGACCAAGAGATGAATACACTAAGCAGATTCAGAAGGATGTAGGTTGCAGTAGGTACTGGGAGGTGAAGAAGCTTGCACAGGATAGAGTAGCATGGAGAGCTGCATCAAACCAGTCTCAGGACTGAAGACCACAACAACAAAACAACAACAACATCTTTTAGGCTCCACTTTAACACACAGCAGTCGTAGTGAGACCATGACACCCAACTACGAGTCCCTGCGAAACTCATAGCATGAACCACCTTCCCGCCTTCTAGCCCATCACGGACTACTATCTCATTCAGCACAGTAAAACAATGAAATATCTCGGACAAATATTTGTTGTCACATGACCCAATAACTCCACTAAAAATATGGTTTAAAAACTCACGTTAGACAAAAACTAGAAACGGGCCGAACACGGGCATTGCATCCTTCCACCACCATGCACACCTACAAAACACTTACCATTCCATCTTTCTATAAGAAACTTTCTATTCCTCCCAAATTTGACTACTGCCAGTGAGTTCTTGAACGTCATGCTCCCTGCATTTCATTTTGTGTCCGTCTGCCTTCCCCTGTAGGTATATTTCTTTAGATAATTACGTCCCCTCTGCCTCTCTCTTCTGCACAGTTTCCTAGAACACCTACAATAAGTTGTGCTGCAGTGGTTTAGAGCATGCTCTCCATGTGAGTCTTTTCTGCGCAGCCTACAGCCATTTCAACCTTTTGAATTGTAGTCGCCCCTTCGCCTTACTCAAATTTTACTCCCCACATTTTCCTGCAATTGTGTCCAACAAGTAAATTGTAGGTAGGGTGTTTAGGTTTTTATGTTGGTAACGCCACGTAGCGCTCTGTATGAAAATCACTGATTGTGCTGTGTGCAGGTTGTGGCTGGTTTGCATTGTTGGAATATTTGCTTTTGTAGTGTTGGGCAGTTGGATGTGAACAGCGCGTAGCGTTGTGCAGTTGGAGGTGAGCCGCCAGCAGTGGTGGATGCGGGGAGAGAGATGGCGGAGTTTTGAGAGCGGACGATCTGGAAGTGTGTCCGTCAGAAAAAGGAAATTTGTAATACTGGATGTCATGAACTGATATATGTATTATGACTTTTGAACACTATTAAGGTAAATACATTGTTTGTTCTCCATCAAAATCTTTCATTTACTAACTATGCCTATCAGTAGTTAGTGCCTTCAGTAGTGAGAATCTTTTATTTAGCTGGCAGTATTGCTGCACGCTGTATTGGTAAGTGATTCATGAAAGGTATAAGTTATTGTTAGTCAGGGCCATTCTTTTGTAGGGATTATTGAAAGTCACATTGCTTTGCACTAAAAATAAATATTGTGTGTCAGTTTGCTGTTGATCAGAATAAGCAAAGAGAAAAATGTCTGAGTACGTTCAATTTTGCTCAGCTGTTTGAAAATCAAATAACGTAAGAGGTTTACCAGCACTGTCATTCTTAATTTTTCAATGGGAATGTTTCAAAATGACGATTTCTTGCCTCACGATGTATTCTGTCAACAATTTCTCTACATTTCTGTCCAACAAGTGAATGACGATTGCTTGCCTCATGATGTGTTTTATCAGCCGATCGCTTCTTTTAGTCAATTTTTGACATATCTTTTTTTTCCCTCTCCAGTTCGATTCAGTGCATTTCCATTAGTCATCTGATCTGACGAACTAATCTTCAGCATTCTTATATAGCACCACATTTAAATAGTCTCGATTCTCTTGATGTATTTTCTCCTTAGGCCCCCCGTTTCACTTTCGTACAAGCTTTCATTCGGGATAAATATCTTCAGAAAAGACTCCATGACAGGATGCTTTTGAATGATGGAAAAATCGAAATGTTTTTATTACTTCATTAAATTCTGCACTATTTCCTGATTACATTGATATACACTTTACTGGGTTTGGAATGAAAAATGACCGCTATATACATAATTTTTCAATCACAGTCATGTACACTGTTGCTCTCCATTATAAATTATAGAAAACAGTTAGTGTTTCTCAAAACACCTCGAAAATCTTCTCTTTCAATGATTCTCATAGCAGTGTATTGTACATGTTGGTAACACTTCTGGTTTCCAACATCTGTAAGTGGTCATCTTCACTCGTGTTTATTTTCACTTTCGTGGAACGTTTTGTTTGTGTCCTATTAACAATATCACACATCAAGAAATTCGATGAAAGAAAATTCAGGGGTAACTAGTTTACAAACAAGCCAATCCACATTCTTCACAGGAACCTGTACATCGGTTCTTCAAGAGTGACTCAGATTCTTGTGTTGACAATAATACTGTTTGTAGTGGATCCCAAACCCATCCTACTTTCAGACAGTCTACACCATCACACTGTTTACGTTTCAGCACTTCCTTTATTAAAGAAGATGTTTCGATAATTGATAACTGATTATAAAATTATATTGCAATAACTCCATAGAATTTTACAGGTAATGATGATGAACTACATATAGAATTCTATCACAGAGTGGATATAAATTCTTTTAACTAGTTATATATTCATTAATGTAAAACATATTTGTCTCCCTAGTAATCTCATACAACAAAAAGAATTTAATACATATTTTTGATCAACTATGTGGATATAAATATAATATACATTCACGAGCGAAGCAATGAATATTAAGAAGAATACCAAGAAGAAGCTTTAAGGTGAAGAAATGCAGCAGGATGAAGACTATGCTTCGATAATGTTCTGAAGCACACTTTCCCATGACTCAAATCTTAATTCGCAGTTTCCTGCAACGTTTGCTTTTCAGAATTTAGGTACACGTATTACATTATTTTTTTAAAGTACTGCACTATTTTTTCTGTAATTTGGAGTATACTACACCTATTAAGCAGACCTAGACTTTATAGCAGGTTCAACTATATTATAGAGAAATAAAAACATCGATATGTTCTACGGTGTTCATAACACTTGCAAATTATTTAGAAACTATTCTTCATTAATTACAAAATTATAAAACATAATACAAAAGAAGTAGCCCATGAAAGAAATATGGGCTGATTTTCACAAAATATGGAGCCGAAAAAGTACCTTGTGTTTTATTTACGCTAGATGATACAATATTTCTTATTCTCATACATGGGTTTCTTGCTACTTCCATTCTGCATTCTATATCCAAGTTCTTTGACGTTTCTGACTGAATTACAATACCATCAGCAATCCTAAAAAAAATTCTTTTTTGTCCTCTATGAACTTTTAATTCCGTTTCAGATTTCATCTTCGTTTTTTCATCGTTTCCTTCATGTACAGAGTGAATAACATCGCAGAGTACCGCGCCGTCTCATTCCTTCTTAACTACCGCTTCCCTTTCATGTTATTCGACTCGTAAGTGCTGTCTTGTTTGTGCTCGAGTTGAAAATAACCTTTCACTCCCTATATCTTACCCTGTTTCCCGCAAAATTTCAAAGAATGTATTCCTGTAAATGTTGACAAAAGCTTTCCCCAAATTTAGAAATGCTGCATACGTAGGTCTTCCTTTCTTCCCTGTATCTTCTAAGATAAGTCATAGGGCGAGTACTATCTCGTGTGTTCCTACATTTCACTGGAACTGAAACTATGTGACATACATGGAGAGTCGGGTATACGGGAGACCCACGGCCATTTGCAGTTCTCTCCCGAGCGTGTCATGCCCGCTGTGTTGCCCGATTTAGTTTGCAGGCACACGCTGAGCCTCGTCAAGTCCGCCAGCTACGAAGCTCTCCGTCGTTACATTCTGCTAATCACAAAGACGTCCTTTTCTGGTCACGTGTACTCCTTCAACTCCCATTCCAAACTTTCGATTCCTACCCATACTACTCACATGTAACTCCTTCTACAAAGCTTCCATGTACTTTAACGAAGCTCGCACTATCCACATTTCTTCACTTTCCACGTTCCCACTCATCCATATATTTACGATTACCACAAGCAGCTACTCGTGTACCTCCAGTGCACAACGATAACATCGTGAGCAGCTCTTCAGTCATGAAGCCTTTTTTTAAAACACTTTAATCGTTTACTTTAATTGCCATTTCATATTTTAAATACTATTGAACACTTTAAAAACTATTTAAGCTCTACAGTGGGGTTAAAGGCACGATCCGTTATCAAGTAATAAAAAGGATAAATGAAGAAAAGGGAAGTCGACTGGAACGTACCCTTCGTCTCTGCATTGAAGCTTCGTTCGTGTCGTCATGTGAAATCACACTCGCGTCCACGCGCTCTTGGTGATGTGCGATGCGCGAAACAAGGACGTACTGCTCCACATGTCCGCCTCCGTATCTGTGTTGTCACTATGGGTGCTATACGGAGGACACGGATTCAGTTCCCAGTACTGCCAAGAATTTTTCCTTGGTGGGAGTAGTGGACTCAGGTGCGTGGTGCCAACTGCGAAGCTGCCTGGTTGGAAGGCAGTGGCTCTAAGGTCTGAAGGCCGACAACGGCCGGGAGAGCGGTGCAGGTTGTTCTGACCTCAAGCCGCTCCGTACCGCATCTGCGTGACGCGCCACAGGATGCAGGATGGCACGGCGTCCGGTCGGTATGCGCGGCCCTTAGGGCCTGATCGTCGATGTTCGTTTCGTTTTACGTTTTCACAGCTCCACGTATTAACCACGAAAGTTTATTGGCGGACACAATTTAATTGTCCGCGCTACTGCACACGTAAAGTCGACCTGAATAAGGGTCGGCAGGCTCGATTTGACGCGCAAGGCAGGATTACACTTCTCACTACTCTAATGTCAGCCCTACAGCAGTATCGCTACTTTCAGAAAGATTCCAAGATCTGACCATTGGACTGGATTTTGTACATCGATAACAATTCATACTTCGACTCCAGCTGGCTCCTGGGAACTTCCCCCCCTCCCTCCCCCTCCACACACACACACACACACACACACACACACACACACACACACCGATAATTTCTACGACAGTAAATCAAGGATAAAGCCTAGAGCCACCAGGGAAAGAGTGACACAAAAGACACCACACTCAAATGTCCACGGAAAGAATGCACTTCACTGTATTCAGTAGAAACCTCGACATCAAACATCACCGTCTACTTGGTTGCACAATCTAATCCCTGATATTGAACTACACGGAAACAATTGCCTAGAAAACCTCAATGATTCAACTCGAAATCCGCGGTCACGCGCGATCACGCACTTGTGGAATCTCCCAATTCTGTATACTGCAAGAAATTACTCGGAGAATCAGAGATATTCACTAATGTGCATTCCAGCCTACTTTGTTCAGACTGCATGTTCTGACTCACTTTTTGACGAAGCTCCTATGACGTCATGAAGACCTGCCCCTCTCCAGGCAGCTTCAGAACAGTATTATTAAAATGAGGCAGCCAAATAAAATGAAATTTCAATAAGTAAGTAAATAAAATGAATTTAAAAAACACCCCACTAGCTCATTTCTGTTTTGTAGCCCACGACTCCCTTCCCCTCACAGCGTAGGATTAAAATGACAATGTCCTCGGATATGGAGTCAAAAATTACCTAAACTTCGCTTGAAAAAAGATATGCATTTTTGTAAAAGTTAAACCTATTTCTAAGTACTACAGTATGTCCAAGTTCCTCATATGAACTAATTAATCAAAACACACTTCACTTAAAAAAAATACCTGAACTGCTTAAAATGACGCCAAAAATATTCTCAACTAATTTTGCATTATTGGTTACGAAAAGTCGTTTATAGGCCGGTTCCCCAGGCACTTACGTGAATTTCATTGTAAGTGTATATCATTCGCTGTGGAATATTCTTGTTGTTGTCTTCAGTTCAGACACTGGTTTGATGCAGCTCTCCATGCTACTCTATCTTGTGCAAGCCTCTTCATCTCCGAATAATTACTGCAACATACATCATTCTGAATCTGCTTAGTGTATTCATCTCTTGCTCTCCCTCTGCGATTCTTACCCTCCACGCTTCCCTCCAATACTAAATTGCTGATCCCTTGATGCATCAGTATGTATCCTACCTACCGATCCCGTCTTTTAGTCAAGTTGTGCCACAAATTTCTCTTGTGCCCAATTCTATTCAGTACCTCGTCATTAGTTACATGGTCTACCCATCTAATCTTCAGCATTCTTTTGTAGCACCACTTTCGAAAGCTTCTTGTCTTCACTCTTTGTCGTCCATGTTTCACTTCCATATAAGGCTACAGTCCATACAAATACTTTCAGAAAAGACTTCCTAACATTTAAATCTATACTCCTTCTTAAAAAATTTCTCTTCTTCAGAAACGCTTTCCTTTCCATAGCCAGTCTACATTTTATATCCCCTCTACTTCGACCATCATCAGTTATTTTGCTCCCCAAATAGCAAACCTCATCTACTACTTTAAGTGCCTCATTTCCTAATATAATTCCCTGAGCGTCGCCTGATTTAATTCGACTACATTCCATTACCCTCGTTTTGCTTTTGTTGATGTTCATCTTATATCGTTCTTTCAAGACACTGTCCATTCCGTTCAGCTGCTCTTCCAGGTCCTTTGCTGTCTCTGACAGAACAACAATGCCGTCGGCAAACCTCAAAGTTTTTATTTCTTCTCCGTGCATTTTCATTCCCACTCCACATTTTTCTTTTGTTTACTTTACTGATTGCTCAGTATACAAATTCAGTAACATCGGTGGTAGACTACACACCTGTCTCATGCCCCTCTACGCTTATGACTGCCGTCTGGGTTCTGTATAAATTGTAAGTATCTTTTCGCTCCCTGTATTTTACCCCTGCCGCCTTCAGAATTTGAAAGAGAGTATTCCAGTCCACATTGTCAAAAGCTTGACAAATGCTAGAAACGTTTGTTTGCCTTTCCTTAACCTATCTTCTAAGATAAGTCGTAGGGTCAATATTGCCTCACGTGTTCCAACATTTCGGCGTAATCCAAACTGAGCTTCCCCGAGGTCGGCTTCTACCAGTTTTTCCATTCGTCTGTAAAGAATTCGTGTTAGTATTTTGCAGCTGTGACTTATTAAACTGATAGTTCGGTAATTTTCACATCTGTCAACATCTGGTTTCTTTGAGATTGGAATTAATATTCTTCTTGAAGTCTGAGGGTATTTCGCCTGTCTCATACAACTTGCTCACTAGATGGTAGAGTTTTGTTAGGCCTGGCTCTCCAAGGCTGTCAGTTGTTCTAATGGAATGTTGTCTACTTCCGGGGCCTTGTTTCGACTTAGGTCTTTCAGTGCTCTGTCAAACTCTTCACGCAGTATCGTATCTCCTATTTCATCTTCATCTACATTCTCTTCCATTTCTATAATATTGTCCTCAAGAACATCGCCCCTGTATAGACCCTCCACATACTCCATCCACGTTTCTGTTTTCCCTTTTTTGCTTAGTACTGGTTTCCCATCTGAGCTCTTGATATTCATGCAGGTGGTTCTCTTTTCTCCAAAGGTGGAATATTAGAATGCGTAAATAATATATTCTCCACCAACAGTTAAAAACCAACGTTTGCTCGTACAACGTAATTAATTAATAATTAACCCATAGTTGTCGAATATGAGTTTATTTTTAATAATATTCCAAAAAACTTCAAAAACGCGAAATAAAATTAACTGCTGCGTCTATGCTGCTGTCGCTTGTCTGTACCAACTGCACTGATAAATGGTTCACGGTTAAGTTGCCGTACCACAGTGTAAGACACCACAGAGCCTCAAATTAATTATTTACCATGTCTCTGACGCTTCTCAGATGTCACAAAATTCATTGTAAATCCGCAAAAATGCAGCAGCAAGGCAAAACAGTGCAATGTTTACATCGAGTATCACAGTCTTAATGTGAAGCTCCTCGATGTTACTTTCGATGCGTATTCGTGAAATTCGTGTCTGAAAGATACTTTCAAACACTAAAGTAAGAACTTTGTAAGTAAGCTGTTTAGGTTTTTTTATTGGTAACGCCACATAGCGCTCTGTTGAAAATCACTGTGTGTGCTGTGTGCAGTCTGTGGCTGGTTTGCATTGTTGTTGGCTATTGTAGTGTTGGGCTGCTACGGTCGCAGGTTCGAATCCTGCCTAGGGCATGGATGTTTGTGATGTCCTTAGGTTAGTTAGGTTTAACTAGTTCTAAGTTCTAGGGGACTAATGACCTCAGCAGTTGAGTCCCATAGTGCCCAGAGCCAGCCTAGTGTTGGGCAGCTGGATGTTAACAGCGCGTAGCGTTGCGCAGTTGGAGGTGAACCGCCAGCAGTGGTGGATGTGGGGAAGTGAGCTGGCGGATTTTTGAGAATGGATAATCTGGAGGTGTGTCCATCAGAAACAGTACATTTGCAAAAATGGATGTCATGAACTGCTATATATATTATGACTATTAAGGTAAATACATTGTTTGTTCTCTATTAACATCTTTCATTTGCTAACTATGCCTATCAGTAGTTAGTGCCTTCCGTAGTTTGAATCTTTTATTTAGCTGGCAGTAGTGGTTCAAATGGCTCTGAGCACTATGGGACTCAACTGCTGAGGTCATTAGTCCCCTAGAACTTAGAACTAGTTAAACCTAACTAACCTAAGGACATCACAAACATCCATGCCCGAGGGAGGATTCGAACCTGCGACCGTAGCGGTCTTGCGGTTCCAGACTGCAGCGCCTTTAACCGCACGGCCACTTCGGCCGGCGCTGGCAGTAGTGGCGCTCGCTGTATTGCAGTAGTTCGAGCAATGAAGATTACTGTGAGGTAAGTGATTTGTGAAAGGTATAGGTTAATGTCATTCAGGGCCATTCTTTTGTAGGGATTATTGAAAGTCAGATTGCGTTTCGCTAAAAAAATATTGTGTGTCAGTTTAAGCACAGTCATGTATAATTTTTCTAAGGGGACGTTTCAACTTCAACAAGGTGGGGCTAATAAAAGTGGCTCGGTCGAGTGGATACGAGGGGACGTAAATGTATGCATATAACGATACCTCGAAGCGCGCACACCATGTGTACGCCCGCCACGTGGTCCCCACAGGTTCAGAGCATAGTGCGGTTTGTCAGTGTGAGCGGAGCAGTGCAAAAGGAGACGATGGTACTCACAGTGGAGCACCGGGTGTTTGTTGTGGAAAGTTACGCGACAAAAAGTCGTGGATACGGTGTGGTCAGTTGTTTACTGAGAAGTTTAGTGGCGGCAAAATGCCAGCAAAGAGTATCACGCAATGGTTATTCCGAAAATGACGTCAGACAGGATCTGTTTTCAAAAACACAAAAACATTACGAAACATGCCCGCACACTAGAATATATGGCTTTAGTTCACCAAAAATGCTTCAGAGTCCTACTATATCAACCCAACATCTGTCGCAAGAGACCAGCACAGCACGCCGATCATGCAGCTGCACATGCCTCCCTACCAGGTGCTGTCGTTCATGCATTAAAACCGGCGGATGCACCTCAGCGCCTCCAGTTTTGTGAGCGGCTGTTCGCTGAGATAACAATGAATAACTTGGACACGGATCTGTTCTGCATGCCTGATGAAGCCTGGTTTCACCTGAGTGATTACGTCAGATCACAGAAACACAGGTTCTGGGCAGCAGAGAATCCGCATAACTTCCACGAAACACCATACCCTGTTCACAAGGTTCGGGTTTGGTGTCCGGTGTCTACACGCCGCATTATTTGTTCCATCTTTCATCAGGTGCTGCCTTCGAAGCGTTACATTGCCAACATTTTGAAACGATTTGTGGCAGCATTAACGTAGGAGGAAAAGACCTGCAGTGACTTCCAACAGGATGGAGCAACTGCCCATACAGCCGGCCAAACCTTGAAGCACGTTTACACAGTCTTCACTCCTGACAGAGTTAATAGTAAAGGTCAGTCTGGTCGCGGCCCTAGCTGACCACCCAAGTCACCTGATCTGTCAGTGTGCCGTTATTTTGCTTGAGAGCTCTCAGGTCTGAAGGGTAGTCGCACAACCTTCATAGTCTTCAAGAACTGCAGCAGAACATTGCGGATGAGATTGAAGCAATTCCAGCAGCCCAGCTTCGATCCGCCTTCAGCAACTGGCTGACCAGGGCCCAAAAGTGCCAAGAGATGAATGGTGGTCACTTTCAACATCTGCTGCAGTCAGATTAGTTCTGTATTTCCTTTCCTCTGCTGTGTTCCTTTGTACCCTGGAACTCTGCTCTCCGGGCCACTTTTATTTGCCCTATCCTGTATTTTCGTGTCCAAACACATGTGCCCCATTAAACAGGCAGGTAGACATGTTACGGAACTTAAGTATCCAACGGTGATTCAGATTCCCTGCCTGAGTATCGACAGGGAGAACACGTCAGAGATACTCTGCCTACACATGACCGCTGCAGCTTGCTCCTGCACGAGGTGCCCCGACGAGCTAGCCAGCTGGCGCCGCCCGCTGACCAGTGTGTGACGCTAAACACCGCGGCCCGGCCCTCTTGCTAGTCTGTAAAGCCTTTCGCTATGCAGCATTGAACAGTCAAAGTCTTGACCTTCTCTGATTTACGTTTGTTGCTTTAATTGCTCCCTGGACTGTTGTATGCCCATGCGATGATTTTCTTACGCTCTGGACTCGTTTTGTTTATCCATTCAAATGGCTCTGAGCACTATGGGACTCAACTGCTGTGGTCATAAGTCCCCTAGAACTTAGAACTACTTAAACCTAACTAACCTAAGGACAGCACACAACACCCAGCCATCACGAGGCAGAGAAAATCCCTGACCCCGCCGGGAATCGAACCTGGGATTTATCCATTCACTTCGTGCATTCCGAACGATCTCAGAAACCGCCTGTGTCGTTCTCCAGTGCCTTCATTGCCACTAGTGTGACTGGTCATGTACTGTGTTATCTACGCAGAATAGGATAGAAAAAGAACAGGCGTGAAACACACTCTCCATAAATAAACTGACGTAAAAAAATCGCAAAACGAAGAAGGAGGTGTGCGACATACTCAGAAGTTGGTAGACGTGTTTCTACATCTGAAACATGGTATCTATTCCAATTTCGCGAGAGCCGCATAAGAGTGGCGCAAGCCCCACGTGGTATGTGGATACAAATCAGGTCTGCTTTAAATACACGCTATAACGGTCGTGATCGTTAGTTACTTTTGAGATTAGACGTGGTGAATTAATGTTACCCAAGAATGCCTTCAAGACGACTAAGACGCCGTTATCTACATCTCACTGACTTTGAACGAGGTCGTGTAGTAAGGCTACGAGAAGTTGGATTTTAACAACTTATCGAGTACAGAAAACACATGTAAGTTACTTATCGTTTTGTCACCAAAAGCATGTAATACAATTAGTCAACTGAAGACAAGTGTCCATTTCGGCAAAGAAATCGGCTCCATTCAGCTTTCTATACGAATAACTGAAGGGTATAAATATCTTTGCATTTCACTGTAATTTATATAGCCTTTTGTGTATACTGTCAATGACTTTAAAAGATCTGGGTCTCCCACTGAGAAACTTGATGTTAAATTTTCAGAGATGTCTTACGGTCAGAAGATGATCTGTACACATAGAAGCCGGCCACCATTACTAAGACAGCCTCTGTTAATTGCGGTCAAGCCTTATTATTTTAGTGCACAATATTTTCTCTCCTCTCCTAAATGTACGGTGACAAACGTTACGTGACGATAGTACACTTCATCAGATTGAACACACTTTAAGTGTTTAGACATTGTTGTACCGAAAACATCACTATTTTTGCGTTGCTGGCGCATTTTTACAGACACTTTTGAATATTATGACATTTGATAGGCATCATAGATATCTTAAACAATTAATATGAGCGTTTGTTGTGTCTCAGAACAATTGGGGTACACAGATCAACTTTGAAGGTTTTTCAAAGTATAGGCACCACTTGGTGATGGCAGGTGACAGTACCATAAATCAGCACATGATTTCACTTCGCTTTTTTCAAGCTTTGCGGAACAGTCTTTAAAGTAAAACACATCTTCAGCTACTACGTATTACAAATTGGCTAATACTAATGACATTGGTTTTCAGTTACTTACGGAGAGTATGTTATATAATCTTCCCAAAAGCCATGGTGAATGCCAGTTCCCAACGAAATTTACTAATGCGACTAGGGAGCCAGTCTAAAATCAAGTTCTTGAAGTCAGTAATGAAAACACAGTTCACAATATTACCGTCGTTTCATGGAATTCAGATACTTTTTTAAGTGTGTGGCCTATTTCTTGATAAATAATTCAGCTCATTCGGATACTTTTGAGTAAAGTGCCGATGGGACGATATTGTAATTGGATCTTTTATTGTAATGGCGTCTAAAATATTAGGCCCCGATTGGAGGAGAGGGGAGACAGGTGATATATTATACAGTGTGTGTGTGTGTGTGTGTGTGTGTGTGTGTGTATGTGTGCGTGCGTGCTGGTCAACACCAATTTACACAGTTCAGGAGAAGAAGCTGGTAAATGGTGTACCTTTGACTTTCAAGTAAAGTTTACATAATTTTTTATTGCGTATCTGACGGAATCATCATTTTGATACTGTGCAGTGATGGGCAGGGGCTTGTGGTGTACTAAGCACATGTGACCTAGCTGGACATTTTTAAAATTTATTTTAGTTATTTACTGAAACTACGAGCACATTCTGTTTGAACTGGCTCATTTTAATAGCACTACACTGAGATTGGTTGGAGAGGGTCATGTGTTTGATGACATCACAGGAAGGATGTGCTTTCCTCACGAGGTGGGTCAGAACAGACAATGTAAACCTGGACTCCTCACAGTCAGTACTACATTTTTAACCCTTCATATACCTTTTACTTTTACATCTTCTAAAATATTTTCTGATTTCTTTACTAATTTAGTAGAAGTACGTTCCGTAATACTACGTGCTAGTTATATATAAAGTTTCCGTTCTATTACCGTTTGAGTTCAGATGTGTAACCCACCCACTGTTGCTTGAGGAACTGAATTAGGCGTGACACAGTACAATTATTAGGCAACAGTTCGAAAGGAAACTTAACGAACCATCCATTTATCACTTACGCACATATCTTTGTATTAACACTGAAACATTATATGTTTAGATTATTCCAAAACAAAAAAGAACCCAGCATACTTTACGGACAGAACGGTACTGATGCACTACAACAGCGGCTCTATGTGGCGACCAACAAATTTGTTACAGTCATTGGACCTACGAAACACTTTCTGGTACATAATTTCCATCCCACTTGTTATCTCTTCAGTTTCTAGTGCAGCTCTCGGAACTAGTGGCAACAGATCTTCCGTTGCCTCTACAGAGGTCTTGTAAATTAAATTTTGCGTGCGACCCCACAAGAAGTTAAATCCGGCGATCGCGGCGGCCACGAGGTAGGACCACCTCGGCCTATCCGTCTTTCACTGTATCGTTTGTTGAAATATCTCCGACCCGCATATCAGATGTAAACTGGTGCAGCATCGTGCTGAGACCATATTTCCTGGCGCATATTTAGTGGCACAGTTTCCAAGAGCAGGTCCAGTACACGTCATCCTGTGTGTCCTATCGCATACCAGGACAAGCAGCTCTGACACTCTTCTCTTTCCCTCAGCAGACGTGGAGGCGTTGCACATCTGAATTTAAACCGTCGTAGAACAGAAACGGTACGTTTGCAGTACTGGGTTCCTATTCAAAATATTATGTGCTCACTCCCCTCTACAAGTCCTAGAAGTCTGTAATGGGAAGTTCCGAAGACGCTGTGAATTTATTCAGCCAAAAAAACTTTCCTAATTTCGAGAGATGTAATTCATTTATGAATATTGTGCATGAGTGTGTGCTCAAATATGCATGTAAAGGCATCCAATTTAGATACCCTCAAAGGTACACTTACTTGCAGACTACCGGAGCATAGCAGTCAGCCTCTCGTGAAAGGTGGACGATGGCCTGTCTCGTATTCTTCCCTTTTGTCACTGTCATTGGGAGATCAAAATATCATACGTCGTACCATCCATTCGTGATTTTGATAATCATCAGTTTCGAGAGAGAGCCTTCGAGCCAACTTGACTCAGGTGTCTTCTAGCTGAAAACACTCTTTTCTGCCGTTTCCTTTTCAGTTTTCTTTTCCTTACGTGAGTGCAAACAGCAGCAGTAGATAAGTTACAGATTTCTTCCTCGTTCACTCTCCGCAGGCGAGGAGGGCCGTTTGGGAGTGTCACCATAATTATCGCCGAGTGAGGCAGCCTTCAGTGGGTTTTTCTCCCGTTCGAAACACCAGTTTCAAAGCCATCCTCTGGACGAACCTTGTAAGCAAGATGATCTTTTCAGAGCCAACGGGGCAAAGTCATCTTAGCGGGAAGTCTTGCAAATTGATTAAACCGAACGGAAAGAGTCAAAACAGAGGGTGGGTTCCAGAACTATTGGTCCATTCAGGAGACGGTTCCGTGTCGGTCACCGCCCCCTGCTGCTGACGAGGCTCGCCTTGTGCCGAGATCCGCCCGTCCCGTCTCACAGCAAGCATCATGGGTCTGTGAAGTCAACGAGTTTCTGCGTAACGCAGTGAAGAGTCATAAACACTTTAGAGGCACTTAACTTACTATTTTTAAACGGGGGACTGTTTCCCTATACCTATCAGGAGAAGAATGCCTCGAACAAGGCGGTAATCTCGCTTCTTGTTTTTTATTTTGTATCTTTTGTTAACTGCCGCAAACGAACATCGTGCTTTACACTTGTTAGTCAACGCGTTTTAATAGCGACAGCGGATCGCTTTTACAGTCTCTAATTGTCGCTTACGTCCGGTACAACCTTCGGATTTGTCTCCTTTACTCTCCTCTCGGCTCAGACCCACGAGAGAATGTCGTTTTGCATTATTATCATAATTACTGTAACGGAACGTATTACCAAACGCGGACAGCCATAACAAGCTAGACGAAACAAGGATATGGCTAAGCTTTTCTTTTATAGTTAGTTAGCCAACTTTAGTCTCGAGGCTTTCAATTCAGTGTTATGGCAGTTCCGTTCCTTAAGTCGAGCAGTTTTATTTGAAAGTTATTAGATAATCTCAAATCCCGAGCAGCTGAACTGAAGCTGACGATATTGTCGAGTAATTATTCACTTTTACTTCGTGCAGTCATTTAAAAACTGTCCATTAAACAAAATTATTGAAAATAAGAGGAACGTGTTCTTGTATATGTTCCTCCTTTAAAATAAGCCAATGACTACTGAAACTACAATATACTATATTTTTTTAAAAAATATTATAGGCAATGCGCCTTGTAAAACTAAGAAGCCCAGTAGCTCGTATTTTTATCAGTAATATTTGCAATAACTATGGCGTTAAGAACGCCAGTCCAGAACGAATATAGTACAGTGTCAAACAGTAACACAGTTCCACACTTTTTCTTCATTCTTGAGAAATCAGCGGTTGTCGATGGCGTGCCCTTTCTTTTCAAACCATTATCTGCGCCTCTACCAAACCCCTGTCACCCTTTGGCTACTGTATTCCTCAGAAGACGAAGCTGGATCCTCGCTCGCACATTCTTTGTCATTTGTAGCGTGTAACATATTTCTACACAGATTAATAAAAGCATTGTTTTCCGCCAGTCAACGTTCTTCCATCACTGAGCGACAGTCTAAGATTCCTTTTTTTACATTTTAAACTAATCTTTCAGCGGGGAATAAAGAGATGTATGTAAACGGACCACAGCAACGTACACCTTTCTTTTGGATAACGTGGTTAAACCGTAATCCTCGTATCTCTGGCTGAAGTACAAAAATCTGTGCAAAATCAGTGAGATCTCAACGTACCCTCTTTCCTCAGGCATACTATATGGCCGAATCAGACGGAAGCGAAGAAATAAGAGTCACTACCAGTGAAATACAATTGCCATTTAGTGTCCTATGGTCTTGTGACAAACATTTTGTTAGGACTTACCGAATTATGTTACAAAAACTTTGAATGTATTAACGGTTTTTACCTGCGTGTACTTACTTACATAGATAAATAAGCCATTATAATAAAAATACATGCTTCTTTATTCATTTATTTAGCTACATCTACAATTCACAGTCCCGTGGGTGGCACAAGGTTCATCGATCCACCTTCAAGTTATTTCTCTACCGTTTCATTTTTGAGCAGCGCGCAGAAAAGCACTTAACTCTTTCCTTGCATTCATCGATTTCTCTTATTTTATTACAATCACCATTCCTCCCTCTGCAGATGGGCGCACATTTGTTGAAATATCTCGACGTAAGTGACCGACTTTTAATTAAGTTTACCACATAGATCACTGATAGAAGAACGTCATGCAGGACAGGGCTCATGCTTCCTGACGCCAGCGATTTTCACTGAATAAAGTAGTGTATCTAAGTAGCACGGGGAGTCTCCTTACGGATCGCAGCTTGTAATCCGGTGTAACAGCCAGCCAAACTACGACCTCCCTCTGTACACACTCTTACACTAGTTTCCCAATTGATCTTGTCTTCCATACAAGAGTGTGGTATTTCAAAGAGGGATGTTGCTGTTGTCCCAAGCATTATCTTGCTTCATAAAACATCTTCATACAATTTGTTTTCATTTATAAACCGCACGTAACAAACTAATTGACTAACAGATTAGATGATTCACGCAACATAGTAGATACCATGTCCAGAGCAGCTGGTAAAATGAGGTCTTATGGTATGCTGTGAGGTTTCTTGTTCTTTGCTGCACGGTAGGCGACAAGATGAAAGTACAAAAGCGTAGAAAATTGTTATTGCGGGTTTGTAAGATACATTTCTGAGATGGGAGGAGAAACTTAACTGATACACATACTCTAATTGCATGAACTTATTTACATATCAGAAGATAGACAATTAACAATAAGGTAAAATGGTTCATAAATACACTTATTGAGAATTAATTCTTCATATGCAACAATTAAGTCGGGTGATTCTGAGGGAATTAGATTAGGAAATGAGACACTTAAAGTAGTAAAGGACTTTTGCTATTTGGGGAGCAAAATAACTGGTGATCGTCAAAGTAGAGAGGATATAAAATGTAGACTGGCAATGGCAAGGAAAGCGTTTCTGAAGAACAGAAATTTGTTAACACCGAGCATAGATTTAAGTGTCAAGATGTCGTTTCAGAAAGTATATGTATGGAGTGTACCCATGTATGGAAGTGAAACATGGATGATAAATAGTTGGACAAAAAGAGAATAGAATATTTCTAAATGTGGTGCTACAGAATAATGCTGAAGATTAGATGGGTAGATCACATAACTAATGAGGAGGTATTGAACAGAATTGGGGAGAAGAGAGATATGTGTCACAACTTGACTAGAAGAAGAGATCGGTTGGAAGGACACGTTCTGAGGCGTCAATGGATCACCAGTTTAGTATTGGAGGGAAGCGTTGAGGGTAAAAATCGCAGAGGCAGACCAAGAGATGAATACACTAAGCAGATTCAGAAGGATGTAGGCTGCAGTACGTACTGGGAGATGAAGAAGCTTGCACAGGATAGAGTAGCGTGGAGAGCTGCATCAAACCAGTCTGGGGACTGAAGACCACAACAACAACATGCAACAATGGGAACCTGTGGAAACGTCTTATTAAACATTTAATTATGGTAACCTTTGCAAATGCAAATGTGATGAATGTAATGTGAGGGTCGCGGGGAAAACTGAGAAGAAAAATCGCAAGCATTTAGTGAATGTCGTGAAAGTGTTTAACATAGAATAGAACTACTGAATGTAACATGTAGAGTTATTAAAGGTAGTAGTTCACACTTGTTGTAAGGTTTGAAAGCAAACTGTTCATGGTGTCGTGAGGTAACGCATCAGAGTGTGGGCCTGAGGCAGTAAGATTATAACTTGACTTGAGGTTCCCCACATCTCACACAGCACTGGTGACTGAAGTGCTGCGACCTCATAAGTCAGCGGCAGCGCCAGCGCGCCTCTGCTGGGGCTGTGTGTTTTCAAAGTCTCGCAAACGCGTCAGATCACCTGGTGGGTGAAGCTGACGAAGATGGCAGAGTCGCAGCCAGCGCTCCACGACGAAAGGTGAGACAACAGTTCAAAGTTGACAGACACTAAGTAGAAGAACATGAAGTGAAGTGATTCCCGTACGACGATGTCCGACAAGGAAACCTCGCTTTGCGGTGTTTCTGTTTGATTAGCCGGCCAGAGAATGTGGGTCCCCTTCTCTGGTCTATGTTTTACTCGGTTAATCAATGATGTCTTTTCTATTCTCCTTTGAAACCTCATTCTTCGTTGTTTCTGCCTCTCCCCTCGGCCAGTGAGGCAGCTTATCTCCAGCATTGTCGTGCTTCTTTGTCACTCGGAAAAAAGTTTAGATGAACCAATGTCCAGAAGTCTTATGTCGCATTAAACAAAGTTTTCTATAAGAGCTGCACATTTGGTGGCACCTCATGGTTTTCAAAGGCCTAAGGAGGAGCTCTCTTATCACCTGTAAGGCAGGGATCTCTAGCATCCGTCCCAAAAGTCGGCTTTCTGCGTTTGGCTGATAAGAGCGCCTTTCGCTAAAAAGTCCTCCCCACTCTACCTGGTAAAGACACTAGCATGAGCTGTCCCTACAGCATGTCCTAACTGTTGTCCATTTGCACGATGGTGTGGACCCAGTTGTGGCAGGGCCTGGTGTCCCACGCCAGCCTCCTAAGAAGGACTCACCAGGACCCCTGACTGTTCAGCGGCTCTGCTCTGCACTCGTTTCCCCCAGCGCGCTTCCAAAACATTCCCTTGCGTCTAACCATCATGCAAATCTGTTTTAGATGATGACACAAAAAGATAATCAATGAAACGTTTAATATCAATTCATTTCCCTGATTCTAGTTGATTTTTCTGGTCGAGAGTAGGTCTCTAAAATGAACTTATGTGAATTTACGTATGTTACGTGACTATTCCGAAAAAGTATTCCAGAACAGTTTGATTACCAAAATGTAGTATCAATTTATTAGGGAGCATCCTATCAGTAGCTAGTACTTTGAAACAAATGACACATTGTGGTAGGTTTTCATCTGCAACACTAGTAGATGACTTAGATGATAATATTGTACCTAGAGGATAGTATAACATAGACACACATATTTCTTGGTAGGAACTTCAGTGACCGGTTTTAGGATCACATGAAGAAAAGCACCGTAGAGACCGCCATAAGCCATTTCCGCCATTTTCTACAGATTTTTGTCTTAGGCATGAGGCTATGTTTTATGCAGTGTTTGTAAAACTTGCGTGTTCCACACGTTTACGTTATGTATAATATAGTTAAGCTATTTGGAACATATTGTTACTTGTAACAAAAAGGGAAAAAAATCAAAATGTTCTGAAAAACGATAGTTGTTTGGCCATGAGCTGGCTTCTGGCTGCTTAGGTCATTTCAGCTGACAACTGAATGTGCGTCTTACAAAGATATTATTTGTTCAGAGCACAGAAAAAAGACAGGGTTTACAATCGAAAACATTACATTTTTTGTCAAACAGAAATAACTATGTTAACTGAAAAATGGGTGACAGAAACAATGCGGGGACACATTTAACAACTCATGAGAAATAAGATGAAGTTACAGTCTGAGTCCAGTATTTCTAATGAAAAGTTAATTTAGCATAGAAGAAAAGGGAGTCCTATCATTTAATACTAAGCTGGCAGTCTGTATCGTGGTTGTTGACTTTCAGTTTTTCGAGTACGGTCATCTTTCTGCTTTTCTTAACAGGATGTAAAACTTCACATCGTACATCATATGAATGGTTTTCTATTCTTCCTTAATCTCCAGCTATTCTCATGTTTAGATAACTCAACTGCAGAGCTCTGTCTCACTTGCCAATACACATTTTTTCACACTGCTTGCATATGGGTTTCTACACAATACTTTTTGCACAAGGATTGGAATTTGTCTTTAATATTGAATAGAAGTTTTGATATTCTGTTATAAAGCGCAAGTGTTAGTTACGAGATTTTAATTATTTATATAATACTTGGACAGTTAAGCCATACTTTGTCGGTCATGCACCACTCTTGTACTTTGAAACAGGGTAACGTCTTTTACCATGGAACATATGATCCAAATGAACTTATTTTCTTTAAAATCTGTACAATTTTAGCAGTCTGGAAACTGGGAACTGTTTTTAACTTCCAGTAACTTCTATGTCAAAATTTAGGAAAGTTTAACTGGTTTTAGATTTCAGTTACTTGTAACTGGTTTTTGATTTCAGTTACTTATTATGGGTGAATAGTGTGAAGATGTAACATGAAGATGTAACACACTATTAAATGTAGTATTGACAAGATTTTCCCAGCTGCAACACTTTTAAATTTCCACCGAATATTTGTTCCTAGGTACATGAAGATGTTGTACCTCAGAACATCGTTTCACCTAAGGAAAATTTTTAATTTTCCAGAGTAATTTTTGTAATTTCAGAAAAAGATAAAACACATAAAAAGTAAATGCCATCATTTAAAAAAGACGTATCAAAATATATTAAATTTACCAAAGTGTGAACATTGTTCCAAGCTACAACACCCCTCCTACATGTAAAATAGAAACGCAGTTATCTGTGGTCATACTTTCTGCATCTTTAGAACTGTGTGATCTATTTCATTTTGTACTCACATTTAAAAATTTGTCCATACTGACAGAATGCAAACAATAATTGAAAACGATCTATATTCGATGAAACTAATCTTTCAGAATAAAAGTTAATGAGTCACCAGTGGGCTGCTATCTACCAGGCTGCCATAGTAACACTTATCTGCCATGTCACTATATGATACTACAACAGCATATTTGTTCCTTTACTCCCAAAGCAAATAAACCAAATAATTATTTTCCTGAAGTTACTGCACCGCCTTTAGTGTATCGCCATGATGCTCCTGCAAGATGTGATGCACGGTCTGAAAACTCCTGCGTTAGGGCGTTAAATGCAGCACTCGGTACATACATCATGTCTGAATGTGGTACCGAGTGGTGCTTTTAACCTCACTGCACCTTGCCTCTGTTGATGATAATTGGGTGTGACAAAATAAAATGGTCATATGTAGCCAAATTGTGTGGGACCGGTTGCTGTTTTATCTGAATATTGTCAACGGTGACCTTGTCTCCAATAGGAGATGGCTGCATTTGCTACAAAGGAAATATGTAAAAGCATGCTAGAAAAGGGAATAGTAGACGTTAGGTCATTAAAACTGCAACGTCATGAAGACAGCATGCAACAGGCATCAAATAGGCTTAAAGTGTGTAAAGTTATTGCTTTAATTTGCTATGAAAGCGGTGCTGATAGACAATAAAAGCGGGTTAAAAGCTGTGAGCTGTCTGAGGAAGTTAACCTTGTTTTACTGAGCAACTATTTCACCAGGTATCCAGTCTAGCTTACCAAATTCCCAACTAGACTAACATTAATTGTAATCTTATAATAGTCATACGACAACCGGTGATATATATATATATATATATATATATATATATATATATATATATATAAGAGAATTTAAATAAAAGAAATAAATCAGTTTATATTTGGAAATTTATTTTAACATTGATCATTGAAATTTCAGCATATTAAACTTGAGTCATAACTAAGCTGGTGCCTTATTTAGGACTGTGAAAATGTGAGTTTGTAATATTACAGAACACATCAAATATGGAGCCAAGATTGGGAGACTGCATACAACACTGCATTCATAAAATAACACACGAAGAATGTTGAAACATATGCAAGAGGAAATTAACCATAACCAAACGATTCAATTTTCCCCCAAAGAAGTTACGTCCGCAGTGCAATCCTGTCCGTCATGTAATTACCACACACTGGTATACTAAATTCATACTAACTCTCTGTGAAATCTTCCCGAAAAGAATAGCTGAGGGCTACTTTGATGATTACACCACATGCTTCACGTGGTCAACTTGGTTTACACAAAGAGTGTAACTCCACAATTATTTTGATAATTAAAATAAATTACATCGAAACGCAATTTACAAAGGAAAAACCTCGAACTGGTTACTAACGTCTTACTATTAACCTGATGGATCAAACAATTGTATAAGCATGTGGTACTGGTCTCACAAAGTACACCTCACGTGGGTTGAACATAAAGAAAAGTTGCTATATTGAAAAATATTGTCAAGACGAGACGTTATAATCTCATGCACATTCGCATTTAAGATTGATGATGCTAGTTAGAGTTACTGATCAACACGTGGTTCCACTTTACTCAAAAAGTAGTGACAAAGCAACTACCGAAATATATTCTGAACTTCACACTCGAATTACACTGCGTTGCAATTTAAGATAATATTAGATATTTTAGAGCCTGAAATAAAGGTGATTAAATTTTCAGTTAGGCTGAACTTAAGAAATCCATTGTCCTACGGACTTAACAGACACGCGCTTAGCCGGAGATCTTACCACGTCAGATGCTCGCCGCGGACAAACTGCCGTGGTCCCTTCCTGAGGGGTTCCTCACAAATACAAACGGAAGTGACCAGAGATGCAGCTTCCTATACCAACATGACAAGGGATGGACAGGACCATACTAAGAATAGAAACCTCTCTCCGTTTAGAAAGCGTAGCTACCTGTTCCGACGTTGGTCCTACTGTTCTCTAGCAGACAGGCTTGTCTGCTACCCTCAAGCATGCAACTAGAAATACATTTGCTCATTCATCCTCTCACACAGAAGGGAAGGGGGATGACAGTATCTTATCATATACAGTATATAAAAGAAAGCGGATGTAGGTTCCGTATGAGACTGTGTGACATGAATTACATATAAACTGTGTTTTAAAGTGTAGTAATGTGACAGATCGTTCGTGTTTATGGGTAAAAGTAACACGTTTCACTGCTCAGTCTCCTCCCAGATAGTCAGAAACACCGCAGTAAATTTAGAAGAGGAATTTATGCCGTAAATGACAGATTTAAGAAATTAACATGAAAGGAATCCTACAGAGACCTCTCATAACCCCAGCGCTCCGGGAAAAGACTGTGCAGTGAATTTTCTGGCCATGCTAGGACATTCCCAAGCAGGCTTCTCACACCCAACTTAAACCAAAACGTAAAGAAAAGGCAAAAGGTCACCAGCTACTTGCTAAAACACAATAATTTCAACACATCTTTAGAATCTATCAATTTCAAAGAGAAAAAAACAGTCTGTGACACCTATTTAAAAGATAGTGTAGACCTAATTCGGTCAGCAAGTAAAAACAATGGTCCCTGTGTCATTAATATGAAAACAATTTCTGGTTGTTACCCTTGTGGAGTTCACCAGTATTTGCTCTTTGCAAGAGCCAACTGATCATAGGAAAATTTATGACTGTTTATTGACAAGTAAAATTTATGAAAATAGCAAAGGTGCCATAGCAATTAAAAAAGAACATGAAAATAACATCAGTATTAAAAAGCAGAACATTATAATGCACAATCCGCAAAAGCAAAAAAAATGATGAGAGAAAAAACATGTTTTACAAAGTGGTTAGCGCAAAAAAAATTCTATATGTTATAAAACTAATAATTTGTAGAATTAAAATAACTTTGTGGCACTAATTTAATCACTCTACCATATTTCAGTTAGTTAGCAATCAATGATCACTGTGTCATTATACTGAAACTACAATTATTATGTGATTTTTACCCTTATGGGGTTTTCACTATAAATATGCCCGATGCAAAGGCTAATCGATCACAGTCCAATGAGAATGAATAGCTATCTGACTGATAAACGAAGCAATGCCACAGGAATGAATTTACGAAACAAAATATCACAAATCTAATACATCACACAAGAACAAACATTGATCAATAAAACAGCTCTGAAAGTACAGTAGTCAACGTCTAACAAAAACACCAATAAATAAAACACCTGCAAAATACAAGAGTCAGTCTCAAAAAAAAACACCAATAAATCGAACCCCTGCAAAATACATGATCAAAGTTTCTCTGAAAGAACACACGTATATGCATTGGACTAAGAACCGTATAATCACTGTTCACTGGCACACTCAGTAGTTCCACTGTTCCGAGGCACAATATAGGAGGGGGGGGGGGTTCGTCACCGCAGCTGTCAGTAGGGATTTTTGTCCATCTGTTGCGTGCAATCCCGCCGTCTCTGCCCTCTCATGAAGTTTCTCTTGGTGGCCCGTGTCACGTACATCTCGTTTTGGTTCCATGTTTGTGTTGTCAAATCCATGCGGTATCCTCGTTTGACACGCCAGGTTGATATTCCTGGGCAAGGATGACACTTAATGGCTCTTCTTTGTGCCACCCTTAGCTACCAGCGAACATCGAACTATGATTTACTGTCGCTTGACAGTGGGCATCCGCCAGGAAATGTTGATAGGCGTCGTTGAAGTCTGCCAGTTTCTGTGGACAGTATGTGTCAAAAGGCTCCACGCCCTTGTGTTGTTACATTCTTGAGTTATCCTCAATTGGCTCGCCGGTTTGATATTCCTGGGCAAGGATGAAACTTAATGGCTCTTCTTTGTGCCACCCTTAGCGACCAGAGAACATCGAACCATGATTTACTGTCGCTTGACAGTGGGCATCCGTCAGGAAATGTCGATAGGCGTCGTTGAAGTCTGCCAGTTTCTCTGGATAGTATGTGTCAAAAGGCTCCACGCCCTTTGTTTTGTTACATTCTTGAGTTATCCTCAATTGGCTCGCCAGTTTGATATTCATGGGCAAGGATGACACTTAATGGCTCTTTTTTGTGCCACCCTTAGCAACCAGAGAACACCGAACCATGATTTATTGTCGCTTGACAATGGGCTTCCGCCAAGAAATGTTAATAGTCGTCGTTGACGTCTGCATGTTTCTCTGGACAGTACCTGTGAAAAGGCTCCACGCCCCTTTATCCCCTGTCTTCTGTCGTTTCAGCGCAGCCGTCTCGTCACGGTCGCGTGCATGTGGTGCGTTGCCAGCAGATGGATTTCCGCGCGGTGGACCGCTCGGCCATCTCAGGTCATCGCCTCCACGAGGGTCGCACTGGTGCGGCCGGCCATTAGCTCAGGGCGCAAGGGAAAGTGTTTGTCCCGTGCCATTCTTTTGTTGTGACCACGCTCCCGAAGTGGCCCGGTTGACAGTGTGTCCTGCTGGGAAACCCGCCAGTTTACAACTAGCCCTCCTCTTCGCTGCTCCCGCTGTCACGTAAGAGTTTAGCCGGTTCGCTTTCACGTTCTCAACTGCATTCACAGAAATTGTTCATCATAGTTATGTGATTACAAAATGTCATACATAATACCACTTAGTATTGTCGTTCACAATTTTTAAGAACAAAAGTGAGACTTAATTAAAAAAAATTTAGATGAATCGACAATATAAAAGTAAAAGTTAAATGACTTGACAATATAAAAAATAAAAATGAAATGACTTGACAGTATAAAAATAAAAATTAAATGAACTGACAATATAATATCTAAATCCACATCACTAATGTGGTTCACTTGCGTTTTAAAAAATCAAATGCTAGTTATTAATTCACTAAAATTAATAGGATTATGCGTTGTGGAAGTATAGGTCAGGACAGCATAGGGTTCACACATTATTTACACACACACACACACACACACACACACACACACACATGCACACCTGTTGTCTATACTACAAACTAACTACCCATAAACATGTATTACTCAAAATTCTACTTCAAGCCACTACTAGTTAATCCAACAAGCTACTTCAACACAGTGTTTATACCACTACAACATTGTTCTAATTCGTCCTCTTCTTGACGCTCACGGCATATGTCTTGTCACATGATAAATATGGAGAAACTTTCCTTAAACATACATAGTAAAAAGAACAATGGTTATTTACATGCAAAAACATTTTTACCAGTTGACACACCTGATAAGAGACTCGCAATTATACATTTATCATACTCATATATTCACACATAAAACAGTAAGAAAATTTCATCTAAAATTACGTTATCACAAGAATTAATCACACAGATGACTCTGAGAAGGGTAAAATATTTTGATCCTACAGGTTATATTACATTTTCTTACGCATTTTGTTCCAATTTCGTTCCTTCTTTAAGTTACCTTTCGCTTCCAAATCAATTATTTCGCCTGTGGTTGTTATTCTGGATTCATTTCTCATGAATGGCAAAATTGTGGCCTTCTCTATTCTGTAAAGCAGTTTCATCTTAACATATTGAACTTACAACAGACACAAAAGATCCGAATCCTCCTGTAGTATAAATGACAAATGTTTTGCTTCATCCTTATTACCTTAAACCAAGCTTTCCTTCGGTCCCATAATCAAAATTATTTAATCCTCCTCTACCTCCAAGAGGGAAATTTCCTCAGTACAAATCATACAGGCTGCAGTGCATCCCGCACCAGCGAAAACAGTAAGCTGTAATGCTCACAGCATCAGCAAAACACATAAACGTCGCTTTTCTAGGACAAGTATTAACGCAGAATAATTTTTCAGGCTTTGGCTCAACATCAATCAAGACTACAGAAAGGATCCATATTTCTGTTCCATTCTCCATTTGCTGAAAAACTGCTCGTATTTGACTACCACAATAATATTTCAGGGCCACGTAAATTACACAAACCACAATTCTTCTTTCACCTTGAAGGGAATCAATACACTGACGAAATCCACAGACAGCACTTTACATACTCAGCTATAAAGAACAAAAGAGACATATATCATCAATATTAACATATCATCGCATATTGGGAAGCCAATGGTTAAACAATCGTATTATCGCATCCTGTTTTCAAGATTCTAAACTTACTCATTCCTTTCTCAGAGTTCTCCTATCTTAAAATATTCATACAGCACGCATACTATACTAAGAGATCCTCATTTATACTGACAGATATAGAATAGTAATAGGTAGATAGTAGCAGTGAAAACAGAAAATCGGAAACAAGGCTACTAACAGCTGGGGACCTGGGTTTGCCAGACCCATAATACCCACAGATCGGATATTCCCCTGAGTTTTGCATTAATTCAACACAGATCTTGCTTCTCTCAGGAGCGACTCTTTTCAGTTTACACAAAAAACCATAAACAGCATTTTACTCGTTCACAAAGAAACCTTTTATCTTCACATTTGAACCAACCTAAATCCTAATTGCACAAGGAAAGAAAAAAAAACTAAAAACATCACTTTAATCAATCACATAGAAACATCTTTATCATTATTTTTACCAACATATTATTCAAAATGCATACGTCACAAATTTAAACTAATCAATTCTTTCTCCTCACCGTCCTCTCTACTTCTCACTGTCCTTTCTACTCATTTGCCATGTCGCTCATTTGTTCCGATTGGGCGCCTTCTGCGCTTAGCGTTTGTCATTGCCGATTTTGTTCATTTCCATTTGCTGTATTATGTCTAGGGTTATCCAGCCGAATTACAACATCATGAGGTGCTCCGCCTACAGTCCTATTCCCACCGTATTCATCGTAGTATCGAATCTGGTTGCCGTACCTGTAGCGTTCACGATCTTGTCCACGTCCTCGATCATTTCCGTTGTTCCACCTGTGTTCGCGACTGTTACCCCAGTTTCTATACGGCCGGTCCCGATTATTGTTCCGTTCGCGTCGCGACGACCAGTCACGCCGTTGATTAGTACTACGGCCACGACTGCGATCGCGCTGCTGTGCCCTGTAATAACTTTGTGCCTGATTAGGCGGGCATTCTGCTGTATTATATTCCAACTCTTGGAGAAGTGTCTGAAACGTTTCCACGTCCTCTTTGCATCGCCCCGCAAGAATGACGTGGCGCAAGTGCATCGGCAATTTGGTGATGCATATCCTAAATAGTTCCGCAGGCCCGTATGGGTCCTATAAAAATTGATTTGCCTGCAGCATGTGGTCGAATAGGCGTGCTGGGCTGCCGAAACCAGACTGGTTCAAATTTGGCAGCATAATTATGCCATGCTTGACCCTATCTTGTGCCGCTTCCGACCAATAGGTGGACAGAAAGGCTTGTCGAAACTCCCGAGTGGAGTGGCAGTGACGCGCTGCCGACCTCATGCGAATCGCCGGTTCGCCTTCCAAATAGCCACACAAATATTCTATATTATGTGAACTTGCCCAGTCGGGGGGAAGACAGAATTAAAATTGCTCGAGCCATGCTCGTGGATGTATTCCTTTTTGCGAATTTCGAAATATCTCAAACTTTCTTACTGTAAGGAAATGTTTGAAATCAAATCCCCGCATTTCCTCCCGGCGAGGCCCTTGAATGTTTCTATTTTTCTCATGTCTGCCCCTCAAAATACATTCTTCCCTGTCATCAAAATCTCCCTCGTGGCCGGAGTCCCTATCTGCACTGTTCATACGGCTATTTTTAGTGCTATTGGCGAGTTCGTAATCAGACGCCATGCGGTTTTCCAGATGCGCCATACGTTCTTGTAATTCGCCTGTTACAGCTTTGTGCCACCTGTTCACTTCGAACTGTCCCTTCTGAAATCTAAGAAGCGAACGCACTTCTTCGGTCTCTGCGGCCGCTACCGGTGTAGTATTGTTCTCGCTTTCCGTCGCCTTCATCGTGCCTACGATGTCCGCTAATGCCGCAATCTTGTCATGTATTTGTCTGTTGTCCTCCGCCCCAGTCGGCTTCAATTGTTCTACTTGCTGTTCCAGTGCGTGAATCGCTTGACTGTTGTCCGCTACTGTGTTGCTAACGGACATGGGACATTGCGTTTCCGCCTCTTGGACCCTCGAGAGTACCTGCTGGTGTTCTCTTTGGCATTCTTCTCTCAGCGCTTGGAAATTCCTAAGTAGCTGTTCTTCGCTCTCTTTATATTCCGCATCGCGACTCCGCTTGCCCTGTTCTAAGGCTTGCAGACGGTCATCGATTTGTTCAAATGTATGGCCTAACTCTTTCATAATATCACTTTTTATTTCGCTTGCCAGATTGTTTATTCTTTGTGAGATATCATCGGACACTCTCTGCATCGACTTGTCAACTTTATTTGTCTGCTGGATTAGTTTTTCGTCTATTTGTTCGCCTAGCTCTCGGATCGATTTTTTAGATTTCTGTGTCATTTGTTCGCCTAGCTCACGGATCGATTTTTCAGATTTCTCTGTCATTTGTTCGCCTAGCTCGCGGATCGATTTATCAGATTACTGCGTCGTTTGTTCGCCTAGCTCACGGATCAATTTTTCAGATGATTCTTTTTGTTCTCGGAACGATTTTTCAAATTTTTCCGTCATTTGATCGCCTAGCTCTCGGATCGATTTTTCAGATTTCTCTGCGTTTTCTTTATTTTATTGCAAGAAGGCTTTCATGAGTTCTGCCAAAACAATTTGGTTAGTTGGACGCAAATTAATTTCTGGCTCTAATGTGAGCTCGTTCGTCGTGTTTTGCATTTCCTCTGAAGTATTCCCCAATGCATTTTCGGAACCGTCCGAAGCGTTAATATTCGAAATCAAATTATCCCCTTGGTCCATGATGCTTAAGTTATTGGACCGCCTGCTTTTAGCTTGGTTACATGTCTGCATTAGTTCAATTGATACCCGGTACGCAACACACTAATCAGAATAAATGTATCCCCCAAAAATTATGACAGTCACACGAAAGGTACCCAATCTAGAGCGCACTTTTTCACACGCAAAACAAATGTATATCTTTGATCGAAGTCAGTGCAATTTACAAGCGAGAAGAAAAACACATACATATAAAACACACAAATATAGAAAACAAAACAAGACAAACAACACAACGCCGCTCAACAACGCTGTGAATCTTTTGAAAGTCTGTTCAGAAACAACGCAGAAGTTGTTTGAGCGCTGCAGGGAAAAAACATTAAGATTATACAACGCTTGCAATCTAATGTTTCAGAGATTCCAGAGTCTAGCGGAATCACAGAACAGGGTCGCCATGTGTAATGTTGTTGCTTTAGTTCGCTATGAAAGCGGTGCTGATAGACACTAAAAGTGGGTTAAAAGCTGTGAGCTGTCTGAGGAAGTTAACCTTGCATTACTGAGTAACTGTTTCACCAGGTATCCAGTCTAGCTTACCAAATTCCCAACCAGACTAACATTAATTAAAATCTTATAATAGTCATATGACAACATGGTGATATATATATAAGAGAATTTAAATAAAAGAAATAAATCAGTTTATATTTGGAAATTTATTTTAACATTGATCATTGAAATTTCAGCATATTAAACTTGAGTCATAACTAAACTGGTGCCTTATTTAGGACTGTGAAAATGTGAGTTTGTAATATTACAGAACACATCAAATATGGAGCCAAGATTGGGAGACTGCATACAACACTGCATTCATAAAATAACACACGAAGAATGTTGAAACATATGCAAGAGGAAATTAACCATAACCAAACGATTCAATTTTCCCCCAAAGAAGTTACGTCCGCAGTGCAATCCTGTCCGTCATGTAATTACCACACACTGGTATACTAAATTCATACTAACTCTCTGTGAAATCTTCCCGAAAAGAATAGCTGAGGGCTACTTTGATGATTACACCACATGCTTCACGTGGTCAACTTGGTTTACACAAAGAGTGTAACTCCACAATTATTTTGATAATTAAAATAAATTACATCGAAACGCAATTTACAAAGGAAAAACCCCGAACTGGTTATTAACGTCTTACTATTAACCTGATGGGTCGAACAATTGTATAAGCATGTGTTACTGGTCTCACAAAGTACACCCCACGTGGGTTGAACATAAAGAAAAGTTGCTATATTGAAAAATATTGTCAAGACGAGACGTTATAATCTCACGCACATTCGCATTTAAGATTGATGATGCTAGTTAGAGTTACTGATCAACACGTGGTTCCACTTTACTCAAAAAGTAGTGACAAAGCAACTACCGAAATATATTCTGAACTTCACACTCGAATTACACTGCGTTGCAATTTAAGATAACATTAGATATTTTAGAGCCTGAAATAAAGGTGATTAAATTTTCAGTTAGGCTGAACTTAAGAAATCCATTGTCCTACGGACTTAGCAGACACGCGCTTAGCCGGGGATCTTACCACTTCAGATGCTTGCTGCGGACAGACTGCCGTGGTCCCTTCCTGAGGGGTGCCTCACAAATACAAACGGAAGTGACCAGAGAGGCAGCTTCCTATATCAACATGACAAGGGACGGACAGGACCATACTAAGAATAGAAACCTCTCTGCGTTTAGAAAGCGTAGCTACCTGTTCCGACGTTGGTCCTACTGTTCTCTAGCAGACAGGCTTGTCTGCTTCCCTCAAGCATGCAACTAGAAATACATTTGCTCATTCATCCTCTCACACAGAAGGGAAGGGGGATGACAGTATCTTATCATATACAGTATATAAAAGAAAGCGGATGTAGGTTCCGTATGAGACTGTGTGACATGAATTACATATAAACTGTGTTTTAAAGTGTAGTAATGTGACAGATCGTTCGTGTTTATGGGTAAAAGTAACACGTTTCACTGCTCAGTCTCCTCCCAGATAGTCAGAAACACCGCAGTAAATTTAGAAGAGGAATTTATGCCGTAAATGACAACAGATTTAAGAAATTAACATGAAAGGAATCCAACAGAGACCTTTCAAGTGTCCTACCTGTTTGTATATGCAAATGATTAGCATTTGAGCGTAATCAGATAATATAGGCATGGTCTTTCGCAGAGATTTTTTCTAGGGCTGTATTGGGAGTTGTAAGGCCCTAAAATTGCCATTTCTGATGTAAATCAGTCGGTCAATTTCGAGTCATGTCATGCCATAAGAACTACATTTTTCAGGTGACACAGACAACTTATTATAGCCCAGAAAATAGGTGATGAGCCATACAGTATCCACATCCAGCTTCAGCACTGACAGAGAACATAGGCTTCATTAGAAAGTATGTAGTATAACATATTTATTGATTTAAAGACTATAACGTGAAATATGGAACAGTAATTACTCTTTGTAAAAGCTATTTATTCTCTGCCTTTGCAACTTTCTCATATTTGTGAAAATGGTTTTATTGTTGCTATGTCCTACATAGCACACTTCAACATAATGAATACAATGCTTATACAATCTGCTCTCTGTTTAATCTATAATTCCATATTAATATCGGTGACAAGTCAGTCGCATTTTATCCGCTGAGTATCCCTTAAAACTTTTCTATGATGGTTGAAGGTCACAATGACAGCATCACTTTGAGGCTGGACGACACACAGAGAGTTGTCATACCTTCAAATGTGGACCTTGGGAAGCTACTGGTGAGGCTGCATTCGATTATTACCTATTAATTCACTACACTAACCGTAAATTAGTTACCTTGGGGGAGGAATAAAAGATGATAGCACTGTAATCCGTTGAAATGGAAGAAAGAAATGGTTCGTATGCATTGCTCTGGTAGGAAAATCTCACACCCAGTACTATTTGTGCCAGAGGAAGCTATAAATACTCCCATACGAATGTAATGAATCAAGGCATCTTTTAAACAGAATTTGAAATTCTAATTATTGTTTCCAGATTCGACATACAGCAAAATAACAGATACACGTTCATTATGTAGCTACATACTGCAGTCCATACGTTTCTACATACCTCTCTACATCACTATATACATTTATGTTGTGTATGACTTTGTACACAACAGAAAGGAGAGGTGGGCTTAAAGTGATGTAGCAACTGTCGTCGCAGGAAAGATGGACAGAGGCAGAAATGATTAACAAACAAGTTAAACAACAAACAGGAAAGTCATTGAACTTCTATTTCTCCAAGAGTATGAAGACTTATTACAAATAACATAGGAAGAAAAATGTCAACTGGGATGTGGCTCGCCATACTAAACACAAATGATGGAGTTGCAGTGATGAGGATCCAAGTGCAAGTGGGTTGAGTGCCTCCCACCAGCTGTCCTATATCACAGCAGCAGAGGACGCCACTGGGGGCATGGTTCACCAGGTGCGCATGACTGGGTCTGCCAGATCCCACACAACCACTGTCGGTGTCAATTGGAAACCTGCAATTTCGTTACCAACTGTAGAACATCGATGGATTGGTATCAACACATAGCACAATTTATAAATTACTAGCTTACCTGCTCACGACCAATCATCATAACAAAACTACTGGTATGTGAGTGCAGCCATAGGTAACAGGTAGTACTGTATAAATAGAAACTCTTTGGTTCAGATTGGGGGGGGGGGGATCAGCAAGAAGGAGAAGTGTCTCACCAGCACATGTAGGAATACTACAATGGCAAACTCATGGACTTTGCCGACTGCAGGTTATTGCTCCATGGAATAGCTGGCAGCTGTGGTCAGGGTCCCACAACTGTCACACAAATATCGAATCGATAAGTTCAGGGAGGCCACCATCAATGTCTTGCAGGACCTCAATGACTCCACAGGACTTGCACCCAAGAGGATGGAAATATTGTTCTCTAGACCATGCAGGACTGTACAGCCATGTCGTGTAGCTTGAGTCAGAAAATGGGCATGGTTCCAGCAGCAAGGAGTGCAGCATGATGGTATCAGATCCAACATGGACTGTCAACATAGCGGCCACTGCTTTGCTTCCCTTTACATGGCTGCAGAGAGAGCGATGCAGACAATATTGTACCCAGTAACACTGAGCACAGAACAGGCAACACGCCGTCTAGTCACAATCTCCTAGTTCTGTGTAAAGCTTCACAGATATACCTGCCAATGACAGTGAAGGAAATGGAGACAACAAGGCTTATCAAATCGCACCATCAGGGGTGCTCCATATCGCCAATCAGTGCTCTACAGGGTGACATAAGTAGACCCATAGAGTGAAGCTGAAGCAACTTGTATGTTTGCTGGTCAGTAGTATATGAGAGTTCTAGTGCAGAGAGAATATTTTGAAAACTTTCTCGATTTAAAACCAAGATCTTTGTTTGATTGTTTCCCCACATTTAAAAATTTATTTATCCATAATTCAAATTATCATTTAGTTAAAAGATAAAAAGGTAATTAATTTTTTCTCTATAAATAAGTTCTCTGAGATTGTTTATCATTATCCACAAATCAAGTTATCGTTTATTTAATAAATAAAAAAACTTATAAATTTTTCTCTTTGTAAGCAAGCTCTGTCGAACCTCATCTATCTATATCATTGATTGAAATTTCCAAAGGTATGTTCCAATTGCAAAATATTTTAACTAAAAACTTAAAAGTAGATTTTAAATGTAAATGTTCTAATCAAAACTCAAAGGTATATTTCAAATGTAAATTCTTTAAAAATCTAAATTTTTTCTATATAAATAAGAATAAAAACAAACATGTACCAAAAGCTGAGCTATTTCAAAACTTAGAAAATTATTCTAATGGAAAACGTGGATTAAATTATGATGATTTAGAAAATTATTGTAAAGAAAAAGGTAATTCAAATGTAACTAGACAAGATGTGTGGGAATGTATGGATTACTTTTAATATGAAAGAAATGAAGACAAGATAACTGAAATACAAAAATATAAAAGAACTTTGAACAATTCATAAAATGAGAACATTGAAAAAGCATTCTAAGTTTAATAAAGAAACATTAATAAACCTTATACTTAAACAAATTGAATAAAACATCTTTAAAAGAAGTTCATGAAATCTGTAAAACTAAAAAATTAAAATAGTGTTCTAAACATAATAAACAACAATTAATCGATCTTTCAATAGCTCAGAGGACAATATCAATAATACTGATGAAGAGAATTATTTTCAAAATTTTCTAGTAGATACATATCAAGAAATTCGACAAAAAATTTCAGAAAGATTTTCCTGTTTTCCATTTTCTAGATGATGACAATTTTTTTAAATCACCTAAGCAAAGTCATAGAAAAGCGTCTGCTTTTAAATCAAGACTAATAACACATGAAATTGACAATGTCAATAATACTGTTAAAACACAGTAATTGTCTAATTAAATTAAGGAAGATGCACTCACTAAATTTAAGAATACCTTAATATAAGGAAGATTCATTAAATTTAATTTTAAATTTTATTGTTATTTTAAAAATAAAGACGAAGCACATGAGTTCAATTTTCAAACAAGTAACGAACTTCTATTAAGAACAACTAATTTATAAGATTACTATCAAAAATCAACAAATAAATTATTAAATGAAGCGGAACAAATGCAAGGAAAAATCCTGGTTCGATATTATTATATACAAATAGTTTAATATTAATTGTCAATAGTCACAATCCAATTTTCGGTTCTTCTTATATCGATATACCAAAAAAATTAAAGATAAAATAGCTGTAATTAATGAAAAAACACAGGTAAAAATGTTTTCTTTACACAATAAAATTGGCTTTATATCCAGGAAATCATGATGGAGAAAGAGTCAGTAAATAGAAAATACTGGATAAGAATTGGATGAAATTTTTGCAAAAGACAGAATTAATTTTCTTGTTCAGTTAAGAGTTATTCCAAAATTTGAAAAAGTCAAATATTTTAATTAATATTCATGCATATGATGAAAAAAGTATTGTATATGATTATCACCATACAAAAAATAAACACGAAAAACATGATAATCTTCCTTTAATTAGAGACAAAAGTAATCACATTGTTGTTAGTTAAAAATTCATCTAGAATAATTACTTCACTAAGAAGTGAACACAGCCAAAGAATTTATCCTTGTGATAGATGTTTAAGATATTTCCATTTATAAGAAAAATTAAAAAAATAACAAGAACTATTTTAGAGAATAAAAAATAGAAATTCCTGCAGAAGGTGAAAAATTAAATTAAAAATTCTAACAATAAATTATAAGTACCTTTTGTAATTTTTCCCTATATTTTTTTTTTTTCAAATAATACAATCCTTTATAAAACATAATCTTATTTGCTATTTTTATGTCTTTACGAATTTATTTTTCTATGCTTCCAAAGTGGACAAATCATTTTATTTTCACTTTACAATTGTAAACACAAAAAATGTAATATAATTTGAATAAATTTATAAAACTTATTAGATCTGGATGGAGTAGATTTCCATGTAAAACTTTCAATAATTATGAATGAAAAAATAATGTATGGTTTTATGTAAATCAAGTTGGTGATATCTTAGGGTATGCAGTACATCAACACATTAGAGAAAAATATTGTAAACCACGAAAATTTCAATTTTGTAAAATGTTGATATGGAAAATATTTATCCCCATACAAAATTTATTAATGAATTTTGTTTATGTTCTTTAATTGTGAATTGACAAATACCATTTGCAGAAAATTTTCAAGATTGGGTTTATGAAGAAGTTTTACCATCAATTCGAAAAAATGGAGAATATAAAATAACGATTAATGTAAAATAGCCCTATGAAGGCCAAATAAATAATTTAATATATTTGAATTATATTAAGGATAAATCAACACAAAAATCAGACAATATAAATTATAGAACTAAAGAATCATTACATGAAACAAATGAACAAATAAATAGTTAATTACCACACACTAATTCTCGAAAAAATTATGAAAATTTAAGACTGGCTTTTGTTATTTTAAGTTAAAGCATTATTATGTTGTTTGAACAGAATTTTAAAATGTTGTAAACAAATAAATAATAACAAATTCACACCCAATTTGTGAAGTACTTATAAGAATAAAGTATTTACCAAATTCATTAAATTTATTCAAAACAATTAAAGAAAGCTTAAATATTCTCTTGTCGAAATTATTTGAGTGTTTTGGATAATTATTCACAAGACCATTTGTATGGGGTTTTAATCAATCTTAGTAATTTTTCTTACAAAATCAAACTAAATTTCCAACTACCTTTCGTCATATTTAAATGTTAAACAACATTCTTGATGATTTTTATATCCATGTAATAATCAAAATTCTTTGAAATCATCTGTTCAATTAATTTAAATTCATAGTTTTCAAATAATTCTCACACTTAATCACTTTTCTTAACCTGTACTTGAACACCAAAATATTCTTTAACTTAATTAATAAAACAGTAAACATAATGAATAATACATTCAATACCAAATATGTTTAAATTTTCAATAGGTATCTCCATTTATATATAAAATTTTTATATATAGAAATATAGACTTTCCTAATTTGGGGGTATTTAAAAATAATTAATATTCAGTTATTAAAAAAAATTCGTCCTTTTAATTTACCCAACAAATGTGTGAACACTCAAACCCTAACCATTTGACATATAGTTAACCTCCATTCTTTCTCAAATCTTTTTAAACAAGATGATCATCTGGAAAATTCGTTTTCAATAGTTCTTGTTATAGAATTATCTTTTTATTTCTCCAACATTTTTTTGAAATTATATGTGATTCGATTAGAAAGAATAACATTTAAAATTTAAAAATATTGAGTTTTCCATTCTGCTTTATATTCATTTTCGAAAATTCCTTTTAATTACACATATACTCACTTAATCATGTTTTATATTTAGCATCAGTATCTAACAAATTTTTTACATAAACGATATGCAACAAATTTTTTCTATTTCTTTGTTATCATTTTCATATTTTCTATTGAATGTTTTATGTTATTATATTCATCAACTAATTTCGACACTAGCTTAAACCATTTATAATTTCCTTGTTAGTACATTATTTCTTTTAATGTTCTCTTAAATCGTTCAACAAAGGTGCTTTTAATTGAGTCAAAATTGAATAATGGTTCAGTTTTTTCGTGATTTCCTGACATTCTTTCAACTATCTGTTTGGAAATTTTTGGTTTTCTCGACTAGAATTTTTTTTACAGAATCAACCCTATTATTCGCTGTTTGATTTGTTCAAGATAGCCAAAACAAATTCTAAAAAATATCTTTAACAGTTAATAAATAATTATATCTTTTATTTATTATTCGCATTCCTTTTAATTACTGATGAATCATCTATTCCAAAACAAATTACATTTTCCTTTAAAAATTTATGTCTAATTCGTTTATGTAAATCATTAACAATTTCGTAAAGATTGTTTAATTCATTGCCTACAAATTTTATTAACAAATTTGCTTTCTTTAGTTTTACAAATTCAAATGATGTCTTCAATTCCTTGCTTCCATTTTTAATTGTTATTCTTTGAGGATTACTTGTTTCAGTCAACTTTTTACATGTCAAACAGTAGATATGATCATGATCCTCTGTTTGTATAGAACGATATATAATTAAATTATTTCACCTGATATAATTAATTTTATATGGACTGGAACTGTTTTAACAGAATCTTTTAATACTATTGTTACAAATTTTTATTTGTGCACTATTTTTATTGATTAGGTTTTAGGATTTATTTTGTATATTTCATCAAAAATACTCATCAATACATCAAAATCATTATTTGTTAAATGTTTGTTTATTTTTTTACCAACAAAACAACATTTAAAAACTAAAATCACATTCATTGAAAATGTCTATTTTCTTCACTTCAGTGAAGAAAGGAAATTCAGTTACTTGTTTATAATGCTCTTTATTTTTAAGATTAGTTAACTCAAAAGGAAATTCAGTTACTTGTTTATAATGCTCTTTATCTTTAAGATTAGTTAACTCATTAAAATATGAACTTAAATCAATTTTTGAGACGTTTTTATTTCTTTTTTGTAAAGTAATTAGTTAAATTTGTTTTATTAAGCTGATTAAAATCCGTTTTATTGTCACAATTACTCAATTGCATTAAAATATTTGCATATTCAGTTTTAGTAACAAGATTAACTAAATATTGTTTCATCACTGCACCTTATAGATCTACTGGATCATTTATACTTACAATTACACCATCTTTAAAACTAATATAACATCTAGTTACTTTAAAAATGGCATTTAATTTATTTTGAAACTGTTTAGTTTACATTACCTGTTTTTGAGTCTACAGAGGATTGAATATCTTTAAAATTCCTTTCTAACGACTGTTATGATGGTTTACTTTTTTAATTTTGAAAATAATTCTTCCTGAATTTTTCGATCTATTGTTAGTTGAATATTTTCAATCTTTGATTGATAATCTCTAATTTTTATTGTAAATATTGAAATTTTGAAGTTATTTAATTTTTTTATTTTTGTTTCTCTTTAATGAAAATGTTTTATTTTTTCTGAAGTGTTGTTGAGTTTAGAATATAACTTATTTCCAAATAGGTTCAATTTTTTAATTTAAAAAATCATTACACACATAATTCATGCATAATTGTTTTAAAACAAACACACATATATGGCCACACATTTCTTCTTAAAAATGGTATATTCTTTCAATAATATATGATTTATAAAAAACCAATGAGTATCAAAAAGATCAGATTTATCTAGGTTTAGTATTCTGCATTCCAAATTATTTATCAGTCATAAAAGAGCACCACGAAAATATAAAATTTTTAACTGCCCAACAAATTTTCCTTGTCAAAATTAGATAAAGGATTACAAATTATTTTAACTATTTCTTTGATTGTTTTCCCTTCTTTTCCATTGCTAAATTTTGTCTTTTTTGTTCTTCTAGTTCTTTATCAGCTTTTTTCTTGCATATAAGTGCATTTGCAATTGCTGCAGATCCATAAGCGAGTGAACCAATAATTGGTAGATATGCTCATGCAGCTAATCAGATGTTAAAATCCACCTTCGTGTTTTGTTTCTTTTTTTATTCTCTAAACTTCATTAATTTTTTAAGAACAGGAATACCTAATATAATAATTAAACTTCCAACAGGTATGTAACTCTTTATCTTTTTTGTGCATCATGTAAAAATTGATCAACACTGTTAAATTCTTCATTACTTAATTTAACTTTAACTGATTTGGTTTTATTTCACTATTTGGACATTCAGTATAATCAGTAATAAAGTTATTCATTTATATAGATACAAATTAATAAAGAATTTTTTTATAATCTCCATCCATTTTCATCTACACTTAATCCACAACCTACTTTTTAACCCTCCAACTGCAGCTGCAGCTAATTTTTCACCAAATAAATCATATTCTTGTTATTAAGTTTTAGAGGCAATGGCATTATTCCAATGTTTCCCAAAATAGTGCATTTCATAAATACCGCTGCTGCGAACAACATCAAATGTAACGCAAGCTTGAATTTGGTGAGAGAAAGGATTCGTTTCAGTCGGTGTGAATTGGATTCTGTGTCAAATGACATGTTCCACATACATCTGGAATTGCCAGCAAGACTATCTTCTCTGTCGTGGGACTCGGTGGATGGAGTGACATGGGCTAAAGCAAACTGGAGCCATGATAAAGCTGTGACGAGACAAACTGACAGACTTTCTACACAGATGCAGCAGGAAATTCCAACTCGACAATCTGTTTTTTTTTTTTTTTTTTTTTTTTTGACAGAGAAAACTTTAGATGATGCCACCTTGTCTGTGCTAGCAAAAGGACTGAATTTTGCTCCCACACCTGTTTCACTGCCACTAGTGGATTTCATCAGTGCCATTGAAGAAGCTGTACGCTGTCTTGATACAGATGAAGCAGAGGAAGTTCATTGAGAGTCTTGCCGGTGATGACCAAAGTAGCACCAATGAAGAGTAACATCTCGCCCATGGAGAGGACAGCCCTCCATAACTTATGAGCAGATGTGGATGCAATAGTCTTAAAATCTGACAAAGGAAACGCTACTGTCCTCATACCAAGGGGTGACTATATTAATAAGATCAATGTTTTATTATGTGACTCAACGTATTGTAAGTAGGCTGTTTAGGTTTTCTTATTGGTAACGCTATGTAGCGCTCTGTATGAAAATCACTGGCTGTGCTGTGTGCAGTCTGTGGCTAGTTTGCATTGTTGTCGGCCATTGTAGTGTTGGTCAGCTGGATGTGAACAGCGTGTAACGTTGCGCAGTTGGAGGTGAGCCGCCAGCAGTGGTGGATGTGGGGAGAGAGATGGCGGAAATTTGAGAGCCGATGATCTGGACGTGTGTCCATCAGAGACAATACATTTGTAAGACTGGATGTCATGAACTGCTATATATGTTATGACTTTTGAACACTATTAAGGTAAATACATTGTTTGTTCTCTATCAACATCTTTCATTTGCTAACTATGCCTAACAGTTGTTAGTGCCTTCAGTAGTTTGAATCTTTTATTTAGCTGGCAGTAGTGGCGCTCGCTGTGTTGCTGTAGCTCGAGTAACGAAGGTTTTTGGTGAGGTAAGTGATTTGTGAAAGGTATAGGTTAATATTAGTCAGGGCCATTCTTTTGTAGGGATTTTTGAAAGTCAGATTGCGTTGCGCTAAAAATATTGTGTGTTAGTTTAAGCACAGTCTTGTATAATAGTTCAAAGGGGACGTTTCAGTATCACAAAAGCGATAAGGATCCCACGAGCCGAGTGGTGCAAAAAACAGCTGAACGTTTATCCAATAGTTCTCTACTGAAGAAGGTCATCAAGAGACTGAAACCAAACAGTTCAGTTCCACCTAGGCTATATGGACTGCCTAAGATCCACAAGGAAAATGTGCCATTGTGTCCAATTGTGAGTAACAGTGGAGCAGCCACCTAGGACCTAGCAAAATTCTTGGCATCTTTGCTCAAACCAGTAATAGGCAAGTTATAGAGAAATTTTGTAGTCGGCATAGTGATCGGCATAAAGATGAAAATCGACCTGATATTGATACGCCAAGCTTTCGCCATGGAGTGCACAAGGCGCAGTGCACGGAGTTGCTATGACCACGCACGCTGATCAGCGCATGCACAATGACACCTTAATATGGCTTTAAATAGCAGAGCTCAGTGCGTACTCGCCAGTACTACTACAGTGGTACTCACCCGAAGGTGGCCAGAAGACTTTACAGCGAAATATCGTGGCAGGACGTTACTAACATCCAGCAGTTCTCCCATGTTTTTATGGAACAATCACTACACTGGAACAGCTTTAAACATATATATTACTAATTATTATAATACTGCTGAATCTAATATGCCTTACACTATTTTCGTTATTTTCCAAACTAATCGAGAAAATAATCAGTTAAATGATTCTTCTTTATTCAGTCATGTTAAATTACAAAATGTTTAAAACATATATATTACTGATTATTATAATACTGCTGAATCTAGTATGCCTTACACTATTTTCGTTATTTTCCAAACTAATCGAGAAAATAATCAGTTAAATGATTCTTCTTTATTCAGTCATGTTAAATTACAAAATGTTTACATAAAAATTGGAAGAAATCAACTATTGCTATAGAATTATGGAATCTTGATCCCCAACTAACATTTTAAAAACTTTTAGATGTTTTAAATGAATAACTCAATTAAATAATGATGTAAATGTAAATCCATTCATTCAGAATTATCCTATCTATTGCATAAATATGATGAGAAGAACGAATGTTTTAATTACTCAAAAAACAACAATGAAATTATATACATTTTTAATGAAAGCATACCAAATGAAAAACAGCATATATAATTATGTATGCCAAAAAGAATTTACCTTATGATTCACAATGTAGAATTTTAACTGAAAATTTTTAATTAAATGATAGAATAAAAAAATTACAAAAATTAGGTTTTCCAAAAATTGAAACTCTGGTGAAACGTTTTCATTTTTGAAATCCTATATTGTTAAATTTTTAAAATTTTCAGTTGTAAAAATTTAAATTTTTAATTGCAAAAAATCTGAAAGTCAAAACTATTTGTATATAAATAAAAGTGCAAAAATAAACATGAACAACTTTGTTAATAATCTATTAAATGAACTTAATGATTATAGTAATGGTTATGTAGAAGTGTGTACTAAACTATCATATATGAAAAACTAAACCATACAATATTTCAATAGCTGAATCTCTGATAACTAAATAACGCAAGAGGGTTTTATTACTTTTAGATAACAAATGTGAAATTACGCTTTCAGATCGTTATACAAATTTCTTTTTAGAAGATAATGATAAATTAGGAAAAACTGTTGGATTGAAATTTATTAATCGAGGTAAAAGACAAAATAAAGGTCATTTGATTCATATTATCGAATCTGAATACATTTTAGAATTTTTGTTTTCTTTAGATTTAGTTTTCTGAATATAAATTTTAATTGAATGAATTTATTTTTTAATTAAATAAAAATATCGTTTGTAGATATTAAAATTTTTAAATGAGGGAAACAACAAAATTAAGATCTTGGTTTGAAATTGAGAAATTTTTATCAAAAACGACACTATGTTACTTCTCCCTTCCACCAACACTCCTATGGCAAATAGAGTGGGTCACAAGCAGCTGCCTATACTTCGTGGACTCATATGAGAACAAACATGTTGGAGTCATCCTGGTCCAACAGTCTCCAAACCAGGCCATAGTTGCCACTTCTTCTTCCACCAGCAGAAGCAGGAGCATTTCCAGCGACATCCTTGCAACCATAGTTGATTAGCTCCTGGAATCACCCCTACAGCAGACAGCCACTGACTCTGCACCTGTCGCCACTGGTCGTGGATTCTACACTGGCAACAAAGTGCTGCTCCTGGAGTCGTCATAGCCGAGCTGGAAACGAGGTCACTGCTTCCTCATACCTCACACAGAGGGGACGCTGTGACAGATGAACTCAAACCCAGACATCTGAGATAGGAGCCCTTCCACTATGTTGCAACTTATACTGCCCCTTCGTGTCATCTCAGAGAGAAGGAAGGACAGGGGGATGCTGTATCCACCAACACAAGCGATACCATAGAAGACAACAAGGTTTGTCAGATCGCACAACCATAGGTCCTCCGTTCCACTGGCCTCAACAAAGAGTGGAATTCCAGACACTGTACAAATCCGATGGCTCTACATAGGGCCGCAAGGCACCAATAAATCATTTATGCTTATCGGTGGCTTTATAAATGACATGTCAGAGGGTGTAATTACTCTTAATGCTATAATTTTATATATACAGGGTGTTACAAAAAGGTACGGCCAAACTTTCAGGAAACATTCCTTACACACAAAGAAATAAAATATGTTATGTGGACATTACTTTCAATGCATGAGCTCATTTTATTACTTCTCTTCAAATCACATTAATCATGGAATGGAAACACACAGCCACAGAACGTACCAGCGTGACTTCAAACAGTTTGTTCCAAGAAATGTTCAAAATGTCCTCCGTTAGCGAGGATACATGCATCCACCCTCCGTCGCATGGAATCCCTGATGCGCTGATGCAGCCCTGGAGAATGGTGTATTGTATCACAGCCGTCCATAATACGAGCACGAAGAGTCTCTACATTTGGTACTGGGGTTGCTTAGACAAGAACTTTCAAATGCCCCCATAAATGAAAATCAAGAGGGTTGAGATCAGGAGAGCGTGGAGGCCATGGAATTGGTCCGCCTCTACCAATCCATCGGTCACCGAATCTGTTGTTGAGAAGCGTACGAACACTTCGACTGAAATGTGTAGGAGCTCCATCGTGCATGAACCACATGTTGTGTCGTACTTGTAAAGCCACATGTTCTAGCAGCGCAGGTAGAGTATCCCGTATGAAATCATGATAACGTGCTCCATTGAGTGTAGGTGGAAGGACATGGGGCCCAATCAAGACATCACCAACAATGCCTGCCCAAACGTTCTCAGAAAATCTGTGTTGATGACGTGATTGCACAATTGCGTGCGGATTCTCGTCAGCCCACGCATGTTGATTGTGAAATTTTACAATTTGATCACGTTGGAATGAAGCCTCATCCGTAAAGAGAACATTTGCACTGAAATGAGGAGTGACACATTGTTGGATGAACCATTCGCAGTAGTGTACCCGTGGAGGCCAATCAGCTGCTGATGGTGCCTGCACACGCTGTACATGGTACGGAAACAACTGGCTCTCCCGTAGCACTCTCCATACAGCGGCGTGGTCAACGTTACCTTGTACAGCAGCAACTTCTCTGACGCTGACATTAGGGTTATCGTCAACTGCACGAAGAATTACCTTGTCAATTGCAGGTGTCCTCGTCGTTCTAGGTCTTCCCCAGTCGCGAGTCATAGGCTGGAATGTTCCGTTCTCCCTAAGACGCCGATCAATTGCTTCGAACGTCTTCCTGTCGGGACACCTTCGTTCTGGAAATCTGTCTCGATAGAAACGTACCGCGCCACGGCTATTTCCCCGTGCTAATCCGTACATCAAATGAGCATCTGCCAACTCCGCATTTGTAAACATTGCATTGACTGCAAAACCACGTTCGTGATGAACACTAATCTGTTGATGCTACGTACTGATGTGCTTGATGCTAGTACTGTAGAGCAATGAGTCGCATGTCAACACAAGCACCGAAGCCAACATTACCTTCCTTCAATTGGGCCAACTGGCGCTGAATCGAGGAAGTACAGTATATACTGACGAAACTAAAATGAGCTCTAACATGGAAATTAAGCGTTTCCGGACACATGTCCACATAACATCTTTTCTTTATTTGTGTGTGAGGAATATTTCCTGAAAGTTTGGCCGTACCTTTTTGTAACACCCTGTATATATATGAGAACACCTTCCAGTGCGATAAAATGTTTTCAGATCGTCCTGTGTCTGATTGTCACTCATACGAGCAGTACAGAATTAGGCGCTCGCCAATCCAGCGGGCTTATTCTATCTACCACAAGACAAGAGAACTACCAGTTCAAGACAGCAGCCATCTCGATCGCCCTAGTTTGACAATGTGTTTAGTGTGATATACATACTAATATGCAGAAGTTAAGTGTAACTGAGAAACAGAGAGGAATTGAAAGGGCAAATGACCATCAAGTCTTCCCACACACCACAACTGAACTATCAGTAACAATAGAACTTTGAAGAGATACCTGATACTAACATAACGAAAAACAGTGTATTTCCGTCATAATGTTTCATTAGTGCTTGCTTGTTCGTGCAACAAAGTTTACAAGATAATGGTGCAAGGACTTCATCTGTACCCTGCTGAGCACCGCTGAATCCTCATGTGCACAGAAGTTCACTTCAACCAGTGTGGATCCAAGAGCAGGGTCAAACTGATCATGAACCCTACTATCTAGAAAAAGAAGAATTTACTAAAAGCATTCATGTTCTTAGATGTATTTTCATTTCAGAAATTTTTTGTTTCGCTTTCTCAAAATAAAGTTGCGTGAGAGAATGGCAAAGAATAATAGACTAATACAAGTTGTTTCATGTCTCAGGAACTATGATGTCTGTTATTATAATAAATGAACAAACACGCCTAGATCACAATTTCTGATATTACCAACCGTCGATTTCCCTCGTTCTGCTAACACGAATGCGTTCATCATGTTGTTGGCTGCAGATCAGAGGTGGATGGAGCAGGCTGCGGCGTGTGACGTACATTAAGGCACTAGTGGATCGCACTTCACGCAACCTTGGATGGTAGGTGGCGCACTCAAGCGTGTAGTAACATTATTTGCTAAAAACTATAGTCGTTTTCCAAACAGGAAGTAAGTCAGCAGTCAGTCTCTACCTGTTTGCAGATCAATTTTTCAGCTGGAGTACAGTTATCGCCAGTGTGTATGAAGTGTATCATGTAGACTGCACACACTCACATATGTACACAACCTTAGCGTGCTCATAGCTTAATTCAGATTCAAACTGAAAGCTTGAATTAAGCTGAAGACTTGACTCACTTCGTACACACTGGCGATAGCTGTACTGCAGCTAAAACGTAGATCTGCAAGAAGGTACAGACTGAATGGCGACTGGCTGCTGACTTACTTCCTGTTTGAATCACATCACAGTCTCTGTGCACACCGATTCCAATGGAATCCAGCCTGATGAACAGTCTTTTGAAACGAAACTCCCTTTTGCTCATTTTATCTTACAGTTGTTTATTAAATGACGGCAAGTTCTTAAAGTTGTGTTTTAAAGGACGTAGGACTCAAAATAAGGTAAATTAGAGGAGTGTGTTAATTTTTCACTGTCTTTGAGATCAGCAAAAAAGAACGAAAATGTATACTGCACAGTTTGCTGTGAGGTTGTTTACTACACTTGTATTTTACCTTTCACTTCATAAAACTCCATACATACTGGACCGTACAGTGTTACCAAATTTTTTTAATTGCGGAGCGAAATCGAATTTCGGTCCCGGTTGATTTCCTTCCCCTCAAGCCGACTGTGGCAGCGCTGCTCTGGCGGAAACAGTTTGGCCAGAGGGCGCGGTTGGTTGGTGATTGAGCCGCACCAGCGGCGCTCCGAAACGGTTTTGCGCGACCGTTTCTCCAAACTGCCCCGTAACATATGTAAAACCCGAAGACAGAGTCAGATCAACTTGGAACAAACTAATCTCAACCAGAGAAAGGAAATATCAATCAGTGCCTGTGATTGCCAATGCTTAACTACTCAGATTACAATTTCTTATGTTGAATTGCACGTTCACCTAAATAAGAAGCCACTGTGAAAGCCGGTTGCACTAGACTGTGGACGAGGAGACGCTCTGTAGGGCAATAAAACTGGAGGGAAACCAACCCGCAGCATATTGGCGGAAGTGCCTTGCGAAGGCCCGTCTCACGCATGTCGGCCAGTCAGTGCTATGAAGGAAAGCCGCCTTGGCGTCGGACACCCAAAGTCACAATACGGATTATATCTCAAGGATGTCCGGGGATAACATTTCAAAAATGTTCTACGCAGTCCCAGGGAAATTTTCAGATATTTAAACTGGGAAAGTGAGGACGAAAAGTGTTCATCAGTCGTATCTAAACCATCTTTGTTTCACCTCTAGTTGAGAGAGACATGAACAACTTATCGAGGAACAAGTTTGAAAATAGGTCTGAAAATTGCAGGCCGGCCGGAGCAGCCGAGCGGTTCTAGGCGCTGCAGTCTGGAACCGCGAGACCGCTATGGTCGCAGGTTCGAATCCTGCCTCGGGCATGGATGTGTGTGTTGTCCTTAGGTTAGTTAGGTTTAAGTAGTTCTAAGCTCTAGGGGACTGATGACCTCAGAAGTTGAGTCCCATAGTGCTCAGAGCCATTTGAACAATTTGAAAATTGCAATAACAGTAAAGTTATATGCAGGGTGGTCCACCGATAGTGACCGGGCCAAATATCTCACGAAATAAGCATCAAACGAAAAAACTACAAAGAACGAAACTCGCTAGCTTGAAGGGGGAAATCAGATGGTGCTGTGGTTGGCCCTCTAGATAGCACTGTCATAGGTCAAACGGATATCAACTGCGTTTTTTAAAATAGGAACCCCCATTTTTATTACATATTCGTGTAGTACGTAAAGAAATATGAATGTTTTAGTTGGACCATTTTTTTCGCTTTGTGATAGAGATGGCGCTGTAATAGTCACAAACGTATAAGCACGTGGTATCACGTAACATGCCAGTGTGGACGGTATTTGCTTCGTGATTCATTACCCGTGTTAAAATGGACCATTACCAATTGCGGAAAAAGTCGATATCGTGTTGATGTACGGCTATTCTGATCAAAATGCCCAACGGGCGTGTGCTATGTATGCTGCTCGGTATCCTGGACGACATCATCCAAGTGTCCGGACCGGTCGCCTGATAGTTACTTTATTTAAGGAAACAAGAAGTGTTCAACCACATGTGAAACGTCAACCACGACCTGCAACAAATGATGATGCCCAAGTAGATGTTTTAGCTGCTGTTGCGGCTAATCCGCACATCAGTAGCAGACAAATTGCGCGAGAACCGGGAATCTCAAAAACGTCGGTGTTGAGAATGCTACATCAATATCGATTGCACCCGTACCATGTTTCTATGCACCAGGAATTGCATGGCGACGACTTTGAACGTCGTGTACAGTTCTGCCACTGGGCACAAGAGAAATTACGGGACGATGACAGATTTTTTGCACGCGTTCTATTTACCGACAAAGCGTCAGTCATGAACAGCGGTAACGTAAACCGGCATAATATGCACTATTGGGCAACGGAAAATCCACTATGGGTGCGACAAGCGGAACATCAGCGACCTTGGAGCGTTAATGTATGGTGCGGCATTATGGGAGGACGGATAAGTGGCCCCCATTTTATCGATGGCAATCTAAATGGTGCAATGTATGCTGATTTTCTACGTAATGTTCTACCGATGTTACTACAAGATGTTTCACTGCATGGAAAAATGGCGATGTACTTCCAACATGATGGATGTCCGGCACATAGCTCGCGTGGTTGGAGCGGTATTGAATAGCATATTTCATGACAGGTGGATTGGTCGTCGAAGCATGGCCCGCACGTTCACCGGATCTGAAGTCCCCGGATTTCTTTCTGTGGGGAAAGTTGTATGCTATCGTGATCCACCGACAACGCCTGACAACATGCGTCAGCGCATTGTCAATGCATGTGCGAACATTACGGAAAGCGAACCACTCGCTCTTGAGAGGAATGTCGTTACACGTATTGCCAAATGCATTGAGGTTGAAGGACATCATTTTGAGCATTTATTGCATTAATGTGGTATTTACAGGTAATAACGCTGTAACAGCATGTGTTCTCAGAAATGATAAGTTCACAAAGGTACATGTATCACATTGGAACAACCGAAATAAAATGTACAAACGTACCTACTTCCAGTATCTTAATTTAAAAAACCTAGCTGTTACCAGCTGTTCGTCTAAAATTGTGAGCCAAATGTTTGTGACTGCTACAGCGCCATTTATCACAAAGTGAAAAAAGTGGTCCAACTACAACAGTCATATTTCTTTACGTACTCCACGAATATGTAATAAAAATGGTGGTTCCTATTTTTAAAAAACGCAGATGATATCCGTTTGACCTATGACAGCGCCATCTAGCGGGCCAACCATAGCGCCATCTGGTTTCCCCCTTCAAGCTAGACAAGTTTCGTACTTTGTAGTTTTTTCGTTTGACGCTTATTTCGTGAGATATTTGGCCCGATCACGATCAATGGACTACCCTGTATAACGAATTTTTTTCTTTTGAGTCGCCAGTCTTCTGACTGGTTTGTAGCGGGCTGCCACGAATTCCTCTCTTGTACCAACCTCTTCATCTCAGAGTATCACTTGAACCCTACGTCCTTAATTGTTTATTGGACCTATTCCAACCTCTTATTACTCTAAAGTTTTTATCCTCTACGGCTGCCTCTAGTACTACGGAAGTATTCCCTGATGCCTTAACACGTGTGCTATCATCCTGTCTCTTCTTGTTGTTGGCCGGCCAGAGTGGCCGAGCGGTTCTAGGCGCTACAGTCTGGAAACGAGTGACCGCTACGGTCGCAGGTTCGAATCCTACCTCGGGCATGGATGTGTGTGATGTCCTTAGGTTAGTTAGGTTTAAGTAGTTCTAAGTTCTAGGGGATTGATGACCTCAGAAGTTAAGTCCCATAGTGCTCAGAGCCATTTCTTCTTGTTGTTGGTGTTTTCTACGCGTCCTTTTCTTCGAGAAATTGCGGTGAACTTCCTAATTCCTTATCTTATCATTCCATCTGTTGTTAGACATCCTTCTATAGCACCACATCTGGAATGCTTCGGTTCTTATCTTTTCTCGTTTCCCACAGTCCATGACTCACTACCATACAATAAAGTGCTCCAACGTTATATCCTCAGAAATATTTTCTTTAAATGAAGACCAGGTACTCCCTCTTTACATGCACTAGGCTACTTTCTATGTACAGTGCCTCGTCACTCATGTGTTTTTTGCTGAATACTTTCATTTCCTTTACTTCGTGGTTCCCAATTTTGATGTTAAGTTTCTCATTAATCTCGTTTACGCTACTCCTTACAACTTCTGTATTTCTTCGTTTCAGTCTTAGTCCATGCTCAGTATGCAAACTTTGTAATCCATGTACTTCATTATTTGTCTTTCATTCTTATTTCTCCCTTGGCTCTTGTATGTATTATATACAGGGTGTTTCAAAAATGACCGGTATATTTGAAACGGCAATACAAACTAAACGAGCAGCGATAGAAATACACCGTTTGTTGCAATATGCTTGGGACAACAGTTCATTTTCAGGCAGACAAACTTTCGAAATTACAGTAGTTACAATTGTCAACAACAGATGGCGCTGCGGTCTGGGAAACTCTATAGTACGATATTTTCCACATACCCACCATGCGTAGCAATAATATGGCGTAGTCTCTGAATGAAATTACCCGAAACCTTTGACAACGTGTCTGGCGGAATGGCTTCACATGCAGATGAGATGTACTGCTTCAGCTGTTCAATTGTGTCTGGATTCTGGCGGTACACCTGGTCTTTCACGTGTCCCCACAGAAAGAAGTCACAGGGGTTCATGTCTGGCGAATAGGGAGGCCAATCCACGCAGCCTCCTGTATGTTTCGGATAGCCCAAAGCAATCACACGATCATCGAAATATTCATTCAGGAAATTAAAGACGTCGGCCGTGCGATGTGGCCGGGCACCATCTTGCATAAACCACGAGGTGTTCGCAGTGTCGTCTAAGGCAGTTTGTACCGCCACAAATTCACGAAGAATGTCCAGATATCGAGATGCAGTAATCGCTTCGGATCTGAAAAATGGGCCAATGATTCCTTTGGAAGAAATGGCGGCCCAGACCAGTACTTTTTGAGGATGCAGGGACGATGGGACTGCAACATGGGGCTTTTCGGTTCCCCATATGCGCCAGTTCTGTTTATTGACGAAGCCTTCCAGGTAAAAATAAGCTTCGTCAGTAAACCAAATGCTGCCCACATGCATATCGCCGTCATCAATCCTGTGCACTATATCGTTAGCGAATGTCTCTCGTGCAGCAATGGTAGCGGCGCTGAGGGGTTGCCGCGTTTGAATTTTGTATGGATAGAGGTGTAAACTCTGGCGCATGAGACGATACGTGGACGTTGGCGTCATTTGGACCGCAGCTGCAACACGGCGAACGGAAACCCGAGGCCGCTGTTGGATCACCTGCTGCACTAGCTGCGCGTTGCCCTCTGTGGTTGCCGTACGCGGTCGCCCTACCTTTCCAGCACGTTCATCTGTCACGTTCCCAGCCCGTTGAAATTTTTCAAACAGATCCTTTATTGTATCGCTTTTCGGTCCTTTGGTTACACGAAACCTCCGTTGAAAACTTCGTCTTGTTGCAACAACACTGTGTTCTGGGCGGTGGAATTCCAACACCAGAAAAATCCTCTGTTCTAAGGAATAAACCATGTTGCCCACAGCACACTTACACGTTGTGAACAGCACACGCTTACAGCAGAAAGACGACGTACAGAATGGCGCACCCACAGACTGCGTTGTCTTCTATATCTTTCACATCACTTGCAGCGCCAACTGTTGTTGAAAATTGTAACTACTGTAATTTCGAAAGTTTGTCAGCCTGAAAATGTACTGTTGTCCCAAGCATATTGCAACAAACGGTGTATTTCTATCGCTGCTCGTTTAGTTTTTATTGCCGTTTCAAATATACCGGTCATTTTTGAAACACCCTGTATTAGCCATCTTTCCCTATAGGTTATTTCTATTTTTCACTGAACTTCGAACATTCCACACCATTTTCAGGTTTGCAGGCTGATTCCTTTACAGAGCACCTTATTTCTGAAACGTTTACGTATTCAATTGACGAGAGCTAACATGGTCATTTATTGCAGCAGTTGCCTTCAACGTCTGCGGCTTCCTTAGTAACTTTTTTACTTCGTGCACGTGTCCTCTGCACGAACGCAAATATCTTGTGAGGCGTTTGACTGACTTCACCAAGGTGAGACGGAATGGACAGCATCTACTAAGAAGCAACGGAATGGACAGCATCTACTAAGAAGCCATCCTGCATTCATTTATGTAACTCTTGATGCAGATTAGTGGCAGTATCTATAAGCTAACATTATAAACCTTAATATTATGTACCCGTTAATAACAATTCGACATTGTAAATGAACTTCGGCGCACCACTCAAGAGTTCTAACTGACGTAAGTACTGGTAACGGTGCAATACATTTAAATCCTCCACGGATCAGTACTGACCAAGTGCCTTACATGCCGGGGAAGTATTTTTTGTTGAAACCGACGTCAGCTTTCGATGGGGCATCGTTCATCCCGTCGCCAGAAAAAGGAAAATTCTCATTTTAGATACATTCTTAGTCGATCATTTCTTGTCAGGCTCCGAAAACAGTTATATCATGTAATTTGTCTCATTGATTAGACGCAGTGTTCTATCAAAGCTAAAACTGCAGTTCTCTTCGCGAAAAAATGTTTCATGTCTATCTCGCTGGTCAATGAAGTTGGTCTACGTCTAAATTGCAAGAGATTCTCAGTTTCTTTATTGTGGCGTGAGACACCTACACTAAGAAAACTGGGTGCCTAGCCCCGTGCACGAAGAAGCAATTGATTTGACGCGGTTAAATTACCATTGCGCGTAGATTACGTTAATATATTAAGAAACTTTAATGGAAATTTAAGACTGTTCTTGGATATTGCAATATTCTGTAATGAAGAGCTAGAATGAGGAAGTTGTTGCAATATCCAATTCCATCTTGTTCATTCTTGCAGCTGGTCGCAGACACGGAGATATGCAGAGCGTCGTCCGCCAGTGAACGTAAAGAATATTTACAGCTCTTGATTACTGAGTTAATGAGTCACGACTGGAACCGTCCACCTCAGACAAATAGCTCGTAATAACGTTTTAAGAGGACATAAAATGGAATACTCATGCCAATATAATTGTAGTTATAGAGTCTGGACGGCTTTAAGTCTTAGTGAAACACTTATACAGAACAGCTCGTCTGTAATGGGAACCTCTAGAGTCCGACCGATTGCTGAGTTGTGTTAGTGTATCCTATGTCTCTATCAGAGAGCGCTATCGAGACTGCGGAACTGTATACACGCAGATCTGCTACCTGATATTTCAGGTCGTAGGCGAATGTAACAGAAGTCATGAGTGTTTCATAATGGAATACCTTTGTAAATTTCTGAATTGGTGGGATCATATGCCAGAAAAAGTGGTTGGTAATGAACAACTCAAACAACTGAAGTCTGAACCGGCGTCATTATTATTCCAGGAGACAAAAATATCACTTTGTCGGCCTCTGTCTGAAACCAGTTACTTAACTCATGGTACCGATTGTACCAGTATGCCAAGATGAAGTAACTGAATAACATACGGTGGCCATATTAGTGTTACTCGACAAGTCTGCTCAAAAAACAACCGCGCACATTAATCGATAGAGAAATTCTCTGGATCAAAGGGCATTGGTTTGATCCTACTGGTAGGATTGAACAACAATATTGTAAGCTTTGATCGATTCCAATCACAAAAGAATTTATGAGCACTGGAAATAAGCTAAAAATTACACGCAATGGTCAAAATAAATAATGTATATTACTTTATTGTCAATATTGGACATAATGGGAAAGAAAACTGGTCTCGTTCTGTCAGGTATAGTAATAAGAATAAGAAAATAAAGAAGATAAACATACTTCCACTTGATAAATGCAAATAAGAAACAAACCCAACCTTACGAAAGATTCCACCGCAAACAATTACAGTTTCTTTTTAATTTTATCCATATTTTGCAGCTTAAAACGTGACTGTATTCAAAACATTACGAAATTCATAACATTAAACCTTTTCGTGACAGGAATATGCATTTCATCTTATTCAAGAGAAGATATAAAACATGTATTAACACAAATTACACCTGACGATGGACCCACAAGGTCCGAAATCCATCGAGTAGTTAATGAAACACCAAAAAGTTGTGACTGAAGGCGTTGTTTAATTCATACCTCCAATTACAGTTTCTTCTCGCTGTCGTTTAGCGTAACGCATTGTTTATGAATCAATTGTCCCTCCACCTAACTGCAGACTATTTCAACGCGGTTTGGTGTAAATCTTACCAAGTTGAAGCACCGAATTCTCGAAATTATGGTCATTCCATCAATTTGATTCTGTGCTCTACTAGGAAGGCATCAGGAAGATTGTGACGGTAGGGGCCTGCATTGCCGCCCGTCAGCGTGAATCCCGCTCCAATATGTCCACCAAATGGAGCCACAATGTGCCCTACTAGGAAGGCATCAGGAAGTTTGTGACGGTAGGGGCCTGCATTGCCGCCCGTCAGCGTGAATCCTGCTCCAATATGTCCACCAAATGGAGCCACAATGCGTGCAAGGATGTCGTCCCGATACTTCACACCTGTCATCCTCACTTGTATTGGCACAAAGAGTGGTCTCCGGTCATACGCGACTCCACCCCGAAACTTGACTGAACCGCCTTGATAAAGGTGGCGGTCTACGATATAGTTAGGGCATAAACGTTGTCTCCACACATGAATTCCAGCATTGTCAGGGGGGAGGATGATATGGGTCCCAAGAGAAAAGAGCATTCTGTGCTACTGCTGCCTATTCCATAGAGAGCGGTTCGTGCCAATGTGACACGAGCCCCTCGCCGAATGTAATTTAATGGAGGAGCATCGACAGATCTTCTGGCACATAACCCCTCCTATTTCGTATCGTTTGCGTTGACACCTGTACTCCTGCATCTGTTTCGAACTACCGCCGTAGACGTATAGCATTTTGTTGACGGTTTCTGCTTGCTGTTATACGCAGACATCGTCCCTGCACACCTGTTGCTTTTCTTCCGCGACCACTTCTGGGACGAGCCTCAGCTGATCCTGTAGTTAGAAACTTGTTCGAGATTGCAGACGTAACTCCAACTTACAGCAACTAATCGCTGTAATGTCCACCTATCTCATTCCATGCTCCATTATAGTTGTTGTACAGAGTCTCTGATGGTAAATTATTGTCGTCCGAACCATCCTCAAAGAACACAACTCTTGTAATGACACACAGTATAAGTACCACAATGTTTACAGGTGTTAAGGTTGCGATGGACAGTATATACTGCCACCTCACGGTACAAGCATGGACTGTTTTCACTGGAATTGCAAGAAAATCAGTTACTGACATCGTACTGTATTTCTGGATCAAAATGTTGGATATTAAGCAACGTGTAACATTTATTTTGAACACTTTATATTCTTTATTGGCTTTCAGTGTACAAGCCGTGACACAGAATTCCACTGAATGTGTGAGAAATCAGAGTAACAGTTGCGTCAGGATCCTGCTACGCACGGGTATTTACCTTCTCTCGCACTGCAAGGTCTCCTGCTGTGGCGACAGTGACCTGTGTGTCGCGGCTCGGACGCGGCGCCTGAATCAGAGAAGCAGAGGCTGCTCCTACATGGAGGCGGTCCCGCGACACGTCTTGTCCGTGACACCGTCCACCTACAAGTGAGCTCTTGCTCCATGTCGAAACCCCTTCGCCTTTCTTACGCACGCAGTTGGCTTCAGATATTCTGCTGCACCGACTCCAGCTGTTTCATTAACCAAACTGGTCTTTTAGGCACACGCTGCACACGAGAACGACAGATTTGTCTCTGGTAACTTTCCTGATACGGTCGCCATATTAATGTTAAGTGCTCCCACAGTCACTACCTTCCCCTTCTTCGTCGAGTTCCAGTTCACCTCCCGTCACAAGAAGAGGCCACAGTTCAAAACTCCCCCCGACAATCGACTGTTGCTTTGTTATCTCAGTCTCTTGTTGTTACTATTTTTTATTTATTCGTTCGGCTCTTACAAGGCGAATATTAAAAAAAAGAGATTACAACATAAAATAAGACACATTGAGTATTATATGATACAAAATTTTACGCAGTAAAACTTTCTTTGAAGCCAGTCAGTGTCATTGTCTGTGAGTTTATGTGTGTACTCAAGTTCACCACTAAAACCGTTTACAGTGCACTCGATCGGATGTGCGTCGTTCGGCAGGCCCCATGCTGTTATCTTCCCACAGCTTCTGGCGCCTGTCCTTACACGGTTTGGTGTAGTCCATGCTTTTCTCGGTAGGATACAGCTTCTATTCGTATGTTTGGATCATCACCCAGACTTCTATTCTTGACTTTGTTTCCACTCCACAATTTTTTTGCATTCCTTTCCTGGATAGGTGGGCACACATCTTTATCTATTTGCCATAGGGGTTGCATCGATTACAAGCGATTTTTTGGGTCCGGTACTGGCGTACAAGAAGGTTTTAGTTCGCCAGTATTTTACTATATTCTCTGAATAGTAACTTACTTCTTCTGATTTCAGTTGGTGCTACATTAATTACTAGGCGCAGCCAATCAAAAGGTGGTAGATCTAACCGTTCCCGATATTGTTCTCATTGCTTCTCTTACCTATTTTTGATACGTGCGCACCTCTGGCCCATACAGGTGTGCAATACTCGGCCATGCTATATACCAATGTCAAGGCTGAAGTTCGCACGATAGTTGTATCACAGCCCAAGGATATTACTGTCAGTTTGGAAAGGATGGTGTTTCTACATTCCAATTTTTATTTTGTATTCTCTCTATGGGCTTTGTACGTTAGTCTCATCTTGCTGTACTCCAAAGTACTGAGTGTTGTCTTCACGTCTACTGAACTGGTTATTCATGCAGAGCTTCAAATTTCTTTAGGCTACCCTATTATTAAGATGCATGTCTATGCCGACTAATTTGTCTGGATTGAGTTCTATATGCCATTTAATGTAACATAGGAGCAGCACACTTAGTTCTGCGGTCCGTTTCTGCTCTAATTTTTTTCGAAAGATTTACTTTGATGAGCTGTTGCCATATTGCCTCCGTGTATAACCTCTTACGGGACATTATATCTGGAACTTCCACAGTGTACAAGTTAAACAGCAAGGGGCCAGTACCGAGACCTGCGAGAGCCCATAGTTGAGCCCTATGCATCTGCTGGTCTTGCTGTTAAGTGTTACTCTAATTTTTCTTCTAGTTAAAATGTTCTTCATCAGTTTGCAGAACTGGTTGCACTGGGTTTTTATAAAGTAGATCAGCCCTCCTATCGTATGCTGATGTTACATTCATCAGTACAACGCATGTTTCCTTCTTATCCTAGTAGTCCTTTTAGGTAAATGTTGTGAGTGCAACGACTTGACCGCAACAATTTCTTTTAGGTCTAAAACCCTCTTGTTCCATTGGTAGCGAACGTTCTATACATGGATAGATTCTGATCATTAAAATTCTCTAAATTAATTAATATATAGCACATAAAAAGGAAATTGGTTCGAAACGGTTGACGTTGCCCCCAGTTTTCCCTGGTTTCGGAAAGGCGATTACCTTAGCTGCTTTCCATGTAATAGGCACATAAACATATCTACTAATACTGCGAAATTATGTATCGACTAACGAAAACAGTAAGTTGTTTTTCGATTTGTCTTAGTTTTGTAATCTTGTGTTCACTATGTGCTATTTTGCAATATACCATTGTAATTTTACCATGAGCTGAATTAACCTAAATTTGGAAAAAAATTCATGTATTTTGTCAAAGCAGCATTGCTCCAAATGCATCCTGCATTGAAATACAACCACGATTGTGACTGGAGATGGTTGTTCTTTATTTTGTGATAGGTATTTTGTTCCGCTCGATGCACTTAGAGAAGAGTTTTGCCGTCAGTTCCCTCCTACTGGTCCTACATTTTTCAAGAATTCGGGTAGGATTCAATATATTCCTGCTGCGTTGCTGATTTTCATTTGTGCCAAGGCGTTGTTGATCGGTATCTACATCTACATACATTTTATGCGTGGCAGAGTGTACCGTGCACCACTACTTGGTATGTCCTTTTCTGTTCCACTCGCAAGTACAACGAGGGAGAAACGGCAGTCTATATGCCTCCGTATGAGCCCTAATAGCTTCATGCTCCTTACGGGAAATGTATGTTCGCGGCACTAGAATCATTCTGCAGTCAGCTTCAAATGCCGGTTCTCCAAATTTTCTCAATAGAGTTCCTCGAAAAGAACGTCGCCTTCCCTCCAGTGATTCGTATTTGAGTTCCCGAAGCTTCTCTGTAACACTTGCCTATTGCCCGAATATCATCACGCAGCACAGTAATATTTTATATACAATCATGCTGTCCTAACACACAGAAAAAGACATTATGAAAAGTATACATCAAGGCCTCAGTTGACCTGGTACGTATGTAAAGACTGAGAATGTACCGCTGCAAAAATTACAGTATTACAGTGTTGTACAAATTACAGTACAGACTAAAACAAAAAGGAGAACTAATATAAATATGATCCAAAACAATCACGTACTGGGAGTTAGTAACAGAATAAGGTCAGATCTCGATTTGTGTGGCCCATCCAAGCTATTATATATCTTATCCATAAGCCTCTCCAGCTCTACATATCTTGCTGATGATGTGGATGGCATATACAAAATTCGTTATTCTGTTAACGTACAGTAAAAGTACAATCAGTGGAAAAGTAGGGCACTGGAATTGCTGAACCCGTGGTAATTAGATCAACAAACCGTCCTTATCTCAAGAGTAAACCAATAGTACTAATACAAACAAGTTAATGCAGTTCAATGTCATGAGTTTTTTTGAAACAAATATCGACTTTTGATAATTGCCTGAAAAAAACTATTTTATAAAAGAAACAGAACATTTAAGCTATACATTTAAGTACGGTCAAGACAAGATGATCTAACATCCTTCGTCATAGACTCTTACGAAACATTGAAGGACATACGTTGATTTGTTGCCCTTTAGAGTTCTCCATTTGCAACTAATGTTATCCACGAATTCCTTCATTTTCAGTGAGCATTTATAATAAAACGAGTAGTATTCGATTCTTCATACCACACTGGTCCTTTTCATTTTACTGCATATAGTATTGACAGTGTAAAGATACTACCTTGTCGGTAATAGTAACAGTACAATGGAATCTATGTAAATCCGCCTTCGTTCGTGAAACGATAGGATACTAATGACCAATAACTGTCTTTAAAAGAAAAAAAAACTAGTTTTTTGTTAGACAGTGGATTTTATGATCCGTGTTTCGTGATATATGTTCTATTCTTTTTTAACGTTGATGTAGTAACTTTAGAGAACAGTATGCAGTCCACAGATATACGAGGGGGTACACAAAAATGGCCATGAACGATGGACCTTGTCTTTGATCGAGAGGCTTGCGAGCTTCAGCGTTGCAGTAGGTGCAACCACAACGGAGGGGTATCTGTTGATAGGCCAGACAACCGTTAGGCTGCTGAAGACAGGCAGCAGCCTTTTCAGTAGTTGCTGGGGCAGAAGTCTGGATGATTGACTGAACTAGCCTTGCAACATCAACCAGAAGAGCATTGATGTGCTGGTACTGCAAACGGCTGAAAGCAAGGGGAAATTACAGCCGTAATTTTTCCCGAGGGCACGCAGCTTTACTGTATGGTTAAATGATGATGGCGTCCTCTTGGGTAAAACAGTCCGCAGGTAAAATAGTCACCCATTCGTATCTCCGGGCGAGGAATACTCAGGAGGACGTCGTTATAAGGAGAAACAAAATGTCGGATCCCTTAATCGGGCAGGTACATTAGAAAATTTAAAAAGGGAAATGGAAAGGTTAAAGTTAATATAGTGGGAATTATTGAAGTTCGGTGGCAAGAGGGACAGAACTTCTGGTCAGGTGAATACAGGTTTATAAATACAAAATAAAATAGGGGTAATGCAGGGGTAGGTTTAATAATGAATACAAAAATAGAACGTGGATAAGTTACTACGAACAGCATACTGAACGCATTATTGTAGACAAGATAGATACGAAGCCCTCGCCTACCACAGTAGCACAAGTTTATATGCCAACTAGCACCGCAGATGATGAAGAGATTGATGAAATGCATGATGAGATGAAAGAAATTATTCAAATAGTTAAGAGAGACGAAAATTTAATAGTCACGGGGACTGGAGTTCGATAGTAGTAAAAGGAAGGGAAGGAAAAGTAGTAGGTGAATACGGAATGGGGGTAGGAAATGAAAGAGGAGGCGCCTAGTAGAATTTTGCACAGAGAGTAACTTAACCGTCGCAAACACTTGGTTTAAGAATCATAAAGAAGGTTGAATACGTGGAAGACACCTGGATACATCGGATGGTTTCAGAATGATTGTATAATGTAAGACAGAGATTTAGGAACCATGTTTTAAATTGAAAGACATTTCCAGGGGCGGATGTGGACTCTGACCACAATTTATTGGCTATGAACTGTCGATTGAAAATGAAGAAACTGCAGAAAGGTAGGAATTTATGGAGATGGGACATGGATAAACTGAAAGAACAAGAGGTTGTAGAGAGTTTCAGCGGGAGCATTTGGGAACAATTGACAAGAACAGGGGTAAGGAATACAATAGAAGAAGGATGGGTAGCTTTGAGAGACGAAACAGTGAAGGCAGCAGAGGACCAAGTAGGTAAATAGACAAGGGTTAGTAGAAATCCTTAGGCAACACAAGAGATTTTGAATTTAATTGATGAAAGGAGAAAACATAAAAATGCAGTAAATGAAGCGGACGAATAGGACTACAAATGTCTCAAAAATGAGATCGACAGGAAATGCAAAATGGCTAGAGCACAAATGTAAGGATGTAGAAGCATATATCACGAGGGGTAAGATAGATGCCAATTAGAGAAAAATTAAAGAGACCTTTGGAGAAAGAGAACCACCTGTATGAATATCAAGAGCTCAGATAGAAAACATGTAATGTGCAAAGAAGGAAAAGCCGAAAGGAGGAAGCAGTATATAGAGGGTCTATACAAGGGCGAAGTATTTGAGGGCAATATTATGAAAATGGAAGAGGATGAAGATGAAGATGATATGGGAGATATGATACTGCGTGAAGAATTTGATAGAGCTCTAGGTAGAAACAAGCCCCCAGTAGTAGACAACATTCCGTTAGAACTACTGATAGCCTTGGGAGAGCCAGCCATGAACAAACTCTTCCATCTGGTGAACAAGGTGTATCAGACAGGCAATATCCTCAGACTTCAAGCAGAATATAATAATTCCAATCCCAAAGAAAGCAGTTGCTGACAGGTGTGAAAATTACCGAACTATCAGTTTAATAAGTCACGGTTGCAAAATACTATCACGAATTCTTTACAGACTAATGGAAAAACTGGTAGAAGCCGACCTTGGGGAAGATCAGTTTGGATTACTTAGAAAGGTACGAACACGAGAGGCAATACTAATCCTACGACTTATCTTAAAAGTTAGGTTAAGGAAAGGAAAAAATACTTTTATGGCATTTGTAAACTTTAGAGAAAGCTTTTGACAATGTTGACTGGAATACTCTCTTTCAAATTCTGAAGGTGGCAGGGGTAAAATACAGGGAGCGAAATGCTATTTACAATTTGTATAGAAACCAGAAGGCAGTTATAAGAGTTATGGGACACGACAGGGAAGCAATGGTTGAGAAGGGAGTGCGACAGGGTTGTAGCCTATGTTATTCAATCTGTACATTGAACAAGCAATAAAGAAAACCAAAGAAAAATTTGGAGTAGGAATTGAAATCCATGGAGAAGAAATAAAAACTACGAGGTTTACCGATGACATCGTAATTATCTCAGAGACAACAAAGGACTTGGAAGAGTAGTTGTACGAACTGGACAGTGTCTTGAAAGGAGGATATCAGATGAACATCAACAAAAGCAAAACGAGGGTAATGGAATGTAGTCGAGTTAACTCGGGTGATGCTGAGGGAATTAGATTAGGGAATGAGACACTTAAAGTAGTAAAGAAGTTTTGCTATTTGGGGAGCAAAATAACTGATGATGGTCGAAGTAGAGAGGAAAACAAATGTAGACTGGCCATGGTAAGGAAAGCGTTTCTGAAGCAGAGAAATTTGTTAACATGGAGTATAGATTTAAGTGTCAGAAAGTCCTTTCTGAAAGTATTTGTATGGCGTGTAGCCATGTATGGAAGTGAAAATGGACGATAAATAGTTTAGACAAGAAGAGAATAGAAGCTTTTGAAATGTGGTGCTACAGAAGGATGCTCAAGATTAGATGGGTAGATCACATAACTAATGAGGAGGTATTGAACAGAATTGGGGAGAAGAGAGATTTGTGACGCAACTTGACTAGAGGAAGGGATTGGTTGGTAGGACATATTCTGAGGCATCAAGGGATTACCAATTTAGTATTGGAGCGCAGCGCAGAGGATAAAAATTGTAGAGGAAGACCAAGAGATGAATACACTAAGCAGATTCAGAAGGATGTACGTTGCATTAGTTACTCGGAGATGAAGAGGCTTGCATAGGATAGAGTAGGATGGAGAGCTGCATCAAACTAGTCTTTGGACTGAAGACCACAACAATAACAACCCAAAATAAAACAGAGTAATTTTGTCGTGGGCGTAACTTGTGTAGTACGCATTTCTGCCGCTAGGTGTGTATAGCGCAACACATTGCCAGTTCAGTGTCATTTGGCTTGTAGTGTTCGTCTGCAGTGATTGCTTTTGCTAACGCTGTTTTCGTTGTTTCCTTTTTTATCATGGTAAGTTTAAGTGAAAAACGTGCAGCTGTGAAATTTTGTTTTGTACTAGGTAAAAATACTGCTGAAACTGTTTTAATTTGAATACAGCAAGCCAGTGGAAGAGGTCATCGTCACATCGCCCAGAAAAATGTCGTCAAATCAAATCAAATATTAAACAATATTTACCAGGATGTATACAGAAGAGTGTGAGGATGTCTGTGTAACAGCATCCAGCTAGTCCATTCTCTATCCTGTAATTTCATAGGAAAGGTATACAACCACTTTAACAATATTAGGTACATATTTAGTCATATTTTGTGTAGTTAGTTGCATTGTTACTTACGTGAAGACATGAAGGCAAGCTACACTGCTCTCTGTAAGGATGGTCGTAATCGGGCCCCATGTTTTTGCATTGTAAAACCCCGATTAAAAATTACTTCCACTATCACTGGAAACTGAGGACCACGTATTATTTTACCCTTAAAAATCTTAAGTCCATTTTTTCAAAAAATAGCAGGCTGGGTTCAGGGTAGTAAAAGATAGCTGTTTCCGATAATATACTACATTATAGGCTAGAAGAAATTACAGAACACATTTATACGATCTCGTATAACCTTTCTCAGTGTCCACTCGCTGTATTTTCATCTTATCTCCATAAAAAAATCACAGAAAAAACACATCTAATATTGTTACATATTTAAATGAAAGAACATTGCATTTTTTTAATGCTTTCACTGATGCACACTTAACATTTATATTATTAATTAAGCAAACCTGTACTATTTACTATATCTAATTCTAGATTCATTTATGAAATATAATCGAAATTAATAATGTAACGGAAACTAGTAGGAATTCATTTGTTAAGAAAAATTGTAAGCCCTTTGGAATATTGTTATTTCCGCAGAGCGTAAAAGTCGTAAGCTTATGTGATCGGACGTATTTTTGTATAATAGGTGCGAACAATGCAATTTCGGCTTTGTTAATGTGAAAAATCAAAATACTGTATGATATACTAAAATGTGAGAAAGTCAGTCGAAAATGGATTTACGTAAAACATTCTGCAACAACAATCTTCAGAATTATTTAATTCAAACCAACCGTGAGGACCTGATGTTAGATTTTCAGCTTCAAGAATCAGACCCCTAGACAAGAAGAACTGGAGCCATCTCAACATGGCAAGCTAAGTAAACTTGGAAGTTTATTGCAGTCTTCGCCCCTCTCGAATCTTCATAAAAGTCTTTGCTTGTTAATTACTTGGACTTGGCATTCTTTAAAGTGGACAATAAATGGAAAAAGGAAGGAGGGCGGAGATTAGAAGAGGTATATGTTTATTTTCAGTGACCCCTTCCTGAATGACGGACGAATGTCAACTAGTTGCTGTTCGCTATTCTGGGGCGATGAATGCGCGTTAGTATGCTGCTGCTGTGCACCGTTAGTCAGTTTCAGTATCACTTGTTGACTGGCAACAGCTTCTAATGTTAACGACTTACATGACCCGAGACGACAGCTAGTGTAACTGATTTGTAAATTAGTGTGTACCCTTATAACGTATAATCCGTCTTAAGCATTCTCTCCCCAGTTATGGTGTACCTGTAGAAAATGTTCATAGTTCAATAATTAATCACTTACTCTTGCAAGATGGCTGTAGGTAAGAAAACTTTTGTTTACTTGTTCTTGCAAGTCTAGATTCAGTGAGTACAGGTAAGGAGGAGCATCCTCATTTGCACTGCTTGATGCTGTTGGCCAAAATCAAACGCATTTTATAATTTTTGGACGGTTTCTTGTCGGATAATTACTTATCGTTTAATGTTTGAACATTGACTTCTGTTGCGCCGACATTAAGTAAGCACGTGCATGTGTGACTATTTCGTTAAACCTTTGGGGTTAGATAGCTTTTATAATTTGTTTTCTGGGGTGTACGGGTTCATATACAGGGTGGCGAGGATAAAAGTAGCCCGTGTAAGTATAAGGGAAATGCAGTGAAAGTACAGAAACGAAGAGCTGAAATGGACTTCCCATTTACTTATAATTAAAAATACATTTATAGAAGACGTTGGAAGTGACTCCCTGCAACATCAAAAGACGGCAGTGCACTTCTAATTCTAAGCATATTCGGATACACCCGGCGTAAAGCGCAGATATCGATGGCAGCGACTTTGCGGCAGATGTCTTTCAGTTCCTGTATTGTGTCTGGATTTGCTTCATAGACCTTGCTCTTCAACTGTCGCCAAAGGGAAAAAGATGAAAAAGTCAGTCCACAGCTCGTGTCTAACAGTTAGCATTGCTGCCTTTGGATCAGGAGGTCTCAGGTTCGATTCCCGGCCGAGTCGAAAATTTTCTCCGGCCAGGGGCTGGATGTCTGTTTGTCCTCATCATTTCATCATTATTCAGGAAAATGGCGAGACTGGAAAGTGAATAGGTTGGGGTTTTGCACAGGCGCTGATAACCATGTTGTTGAGCTCCCCACAAACCAAAATCATCATCATAACCATGAAAAAATGACGTGTTGCTAGTTCGGCCAATGTGGTTGCCATAAATGTTTGCTGACAGTCTGTTCCTCAATGAAGACATCATGGACTCGTTTCAGGGGTACCTTATTCATGTGACATGTTGCCCCATCTTGCTGGAAGATGCTGTATTGGCTATCGTATTCAGTGATATGAGCAAAAAATGTATCAAAAATTTCCATATATGCAACCGTGTTGAGGGTAGTGTCAAAAAATATTGGTCCAATGATGCGCATTCCTGTTACATTGCACCAAACGCCGATTTTTTCAAAATCTTTCAAATGGCTCTGAGCACTATGGGACTTAACATCTGAGGTCATCAGTCCCCTAGAAGTTAGGACTACTTAAACCTAACTAACCTAAGGACATCACACACATGCATGGCCGAGGCAGGATTCGAACCCGCGACCGTAGCGGTCGCGCGGTTACAGACTGAAGCGCCTAGAACCGCTCGGCCACCCCGGCGGCCCGGTTTTTTCATCAGGGAGTGGTTGCTGCCACACAGTGTTAGAGTTCTCCGTTGCCAAGTACCTCGTATTCTGTGAATTCACATTGGGAAGATGAAACCATGCTTCATCACTCATGATGTAATGGAAAGAGTCTAACAAGCCATCATTGATGTTATTCAAAAGACACGTGCCGTAACCTACAAGTTTCTGATGGTAGTCCTAACGTAAGTGCTGCACATCTGTCACACGAATGGCTTCAAATTAAGACTTTTCAATATTCGCTGGCAACTTCTACTTACATGAGCCTGATGGGCCGTTTTACGAGTAGACTTTTTTTGGCTCTGAATAATACTTCGGCGAATGTCTGCAATAACTTCTGGTGTGCGAACTGAAGGATTTGTTTGTCGTTTATGATTTTGCCCAAATCAGTTGGTGCACCAACTTTTATACAAACTTTGTACTGCTCTCTTTGCTGGTAGTCCTTTGTCCGAATACTTCATACCGAAAATTTCACGAGTGTCCATAATCGAACCTGTTTTCACATATGCTTCCACAATTTCAACTCTTTCTTCTACTGAGGAAGTCATTTTGTAGACCGCAAAGAGAAACTTCTAACTTCACTGATGAAATAAACTGAAATGCTGACAGAAGAATGCTAATAATTGATTATCACTGTTTTAGCTTGTTAGGCACCACCCTGTATTGCAGAATAGTTCAATAGTTCAGCGTTTTACTTATTTCAAAAATGGTTCAAATGGCTCTGAGCACTATGGGACTTAACATCGTCGGTCATCAGTCCCCTAGAACTTAGAACTACTTAAACCTAACTAACCTAAGGACATCACACAACACCCAGCCACCACGAGGCAGAGAAAATCCCTGACCCCGCCGGGAATCGAACCCGGGAACCCGGGCGCGGGAAGCGAGAACGCTACCACACGAGTTTACTTATTTGCTCATAGCTGTTCAGCCTCTACATTCAACCCCCACTCCCGCTACACACACACACACACACACACACACACAGATTACAAGGTGTTTAACATTATAAACGTTGCAGGGGCGAACCGTTCTCTGAAATAGTCGAAGTACAACTGTTGTCTCATTTCATCAAGTTAAGCGTAAAATTAACATCTACTCAGTACCTTTTGGTTAGTTGTTATTCTTTAGCACATTTAAAAAGCTCATAATCTCTTCCTCTCTGGATGGTTTATCGTTCACACTCAGCTTCCATTTATGTTCAGAAAACTGCAGTAAAAGTGGTAGAGGATGGGTTAATTAGAAGGTGGGGCATGGTGGATTTGCTTTTATGTATATAAGACAGTAAAGTTCTGTGAATAGTCCTGTAACATTAACGTAGATGAACTATGAACTACAGTTATATTACTGTCTTTCAAAATACCCACCTGCCATAACTATGCACGGTTGAGCTTGCATGAAGCCTTACTTCGGGATGGTGTTCAAAACCCGCGTCACGTTTCGCTGTATGTCAGGAATATCGTCAAATCTCTTTCCTTTTAAACCGAGTTTGAGTCGAGTGAATAGGAAGAAGTCTGTGGGATTAAGATCCGGCGAGTATGGTGGATGTTCAAGTTTCACCACCCCCTTTTTTCCAGGAACTATTTGACGATATTTGCTGTGTGTGGGCGAGAATTATCGTGAACAAGAAACCAGGAATTTTATTGTGCGTACTTGGGTCGTACCCTGCGTAGACATTGCATGAAATGGGTCAAAGGCCGGCCGCTGTGGCCGAGCGGTTCTAGGCACTTTCAGTCCGGAACCGCGATGCTGCTACGGTCGCAGGTTCGAATCCTGTCTCTAGCATGGATGTGTGTCATGTCCTTAGGTTAGTAAGGTTTAAGTAGTTCTGAGTCTAGGGAACTGATGACCTCAGATGTTAAGTCCCATAGTGCTTAGAGCCATATGAACAATTTTTTTGAAGTGAGTCAAAATTTCAAAGTACTTTGCAGCGTTCAATGTCGTTCCCTCGCGTAGAAATTCCGTGTGGATAATGCCTTGAGTGTCGAAAAAGGTGATGAGCATCGTGTGATGCGTGGTTTTTCGGCTCTGAGCTTTCTCCGACGAGGTGATGTCAAAGAACGCCATTCCATGTTTTGCCATTTCGTTTCAGGGTCGTACCGGAGACACCAGGGTTCATCCTCAGTGACAATACAGTTCTAGAAATTGGGTGTCGCATCCTCCTTTTCGATAAAATCCTATGAAGTCTCTAAACGTGCCTGCTTCTGATCGTCAGTCAAGTGATGTGGCACAAGACGACAACACGTTTTCCTCTTCCTTCCTGGGTAAGGATTTGACGGACAGATTCACGGTTCCTCTGCAGTTCATCCGCTACCATGCGTACAGTTAATCGACAGTCGTCCGTGATTAATGTTCTCACTTTCTCAATGTTTTCGCCACTGACGATGGTCGCCAGTCGTCCGCTTTGTGGGATTGTCAGCAATACTTTCCCGGTCTCCACGAAAACGGGCGAATCACTCGTACACACACCTCATGGACAGTGCTTGATCCCCATAGACACGTACGAGCATTGCATGTGTTTCTTTCGGTGTCTTACCAAACAAAACTTTAAATTGATCCTTTGGTCGTTAATTTGTTAGGTTAGGTTAGTGTTGTTTAACGTCCCGTCGACAACGAGGTCATTAGAGACGGAGCGCAAGCTCGGGTTAGGAAAGGATGGGGAAGGAAATCGGCCGTGCCCTTTCAAAGGAACCATCCTGGCATTTGCCTGAAACGATTTAGGGAAATCACGGAAAACCTAAATCAGGATGGCTGGAGACGGGATTGAACCGTCGTCCTCCCGAATGCGAGTCCAGTGTGCTAACCACTGCGCCACCTCGCTCGGTTTGGTCGTTAATTGTCCCGTTCTCAGTTCAGAACAAACGCACTAAACAAGCACTTCGTCCAACAGGTCTAACATGGAACACACACGATGCTCAACTGAACTACGGTGGGGGCAGGATGTCAGCACCGACCACTACGCCGGCCAGAATGGCCAAGCGGTTCTAGGCGCTACAGTCTGGAACCGCGCGACCGCTACGGTCGCAGGCTCGAATCCTTCCTCGGACATGGGTGTGTGTGATGTCCTTGGGTTAGTTAGGTTTAAGTAGTTCTAAGTTCTAGGGGACTGATGACCACAGCAGTTGAGTCCCATAGTGCTCACAGCCATTTGAACCATTTTGAACCGGCCGCTACGCAGGTGCAGCGTTGTGGGTCGCCAGTGTTGCCCGGTCGACCGTTCTGACTTCATTCACCGAACCTCATCGTCAGTGTTTTTATATATAAAAGCAAAACCAGCGTGCGCCATCCTTTAATTAACCTGTCGTGTTTCAAAACACATTATTTTTAAATAAGCACTTATTGCTTCTTCGCAACTTCCCCAGTTACCGGTAAGGTTACTCACAATCCCAATTAAGTTCAGAAAAAAAATTTAGAAACGTGATTTTGTTACACATGAAATTCGTAATAACTTTTATTCTACTAACTAATTTAGTACTTGTTGTGTACACAACTTTCCCACTAGAGCGCGCCCCGCTAAGCACAACAACGCAGGCGCAGCGCTCGTCCGTCTCCGCACTACGAGATGGCGCTGTCTTAGAGACGGACCAAATTCTGCTTCCGCCGATCCGCGTATTAATATGTAACGCAGCCAATGAGATTGCTGCTAACGTAGAACCTTTTCTCCTCGCGGATCACACTCGCGCAGTGATACCTGAACGCAGGAGGTATTATAACGAGTGTACAGACCTCCAATTAGTCACTCTGCCTTAGTCTGCATTAGTCTATAGTCAAGTTTCAGTCTGCGCCTAATAAGACTACCAATTTCTGTACATAGCCATGAAGAGAAATGTATAGACACTTTTTCAAGTATCAGAGATATGTGAGAATAAGATTAATGTACCAAGATCAAAGAAACTTCAGACTGTCAATTGTAAATAGCATCCAGAATCAAGTTAAGTAAGGTTTATGCTTATTATTTTAATAAATGTGTGTGAAAATTCTGTTTAAAGTTGGTCACCATCAATCTGCTACTCTATGCGTGCAAGTGGCATTTCTATCGTCTGAACTAACGGCAGAAGATAAACACGCCACGATAAGACCACGAAACATATGGCTGACACTCGCCTACTTCGTTAGAACGACAAGTCAAATAATCTGATGGTGTGTGTACCGAAGGTCTTACAGTATGCACACCACAGTGCTAAAACCCAATAAAAATATTAAAGCGTTAAGATTATGAACAAATAACTATCTTTGGAATTTCATTAAAGAGCAGTTGGTCAGAACAGAGCTTAACAAATTTCAGTTGATTTATGAAATACTTCAGCGCAGTGTCGTCTTACACGATGAACTTGCAAGTTCCAATTTTGAAAACTTTCGTCCTCTGGCAGAATCTTAAATCCTGTAGCAGAAAAGAAGGTTAAGTTAACTGCATTTAAATTTATTATTAAAATAGAATTGTCCCAGAATGTGCCCTATTGCCCAAGGCGACATACAGCACCTTAAAGTGACCAGATGATGATTAGAAAACCATTCGAACAACAGCCCTTAAAGTGACCAGACAACGACTACAATATAATTTCTTTATCAGCTCTAAAAGTGGCGAGGTAAAGATTATAAAATACGTCAAACAATAGCTGTTGCCTGGGAACAATAGACGAAGAACTCAGAAGCACACTATCTTTCTAAGCACTGTTCCAACGCGCTAAACACAACAACGTAGCTCGTATCAGTTCAGCACAGCTGCGACAGATGTGGCGCAGACACTTGCCCACAGCCGGCCGGTGTGGCCGTGCGATTCTAGGCGCTGCAGTCTGGAACCGCGTGACCGCTACGGTCGCAGGTTCGAATCCTGCCTCGGGCATGCATGTGTGTGCTGTCCTTAGGTTAGTTAGGTTTAAGTAGTTCTAAGTTCTAGGGGACTGATGACCACAGATGTTAAGTCCCATAGTGCTCAGAGCCATTTGAACACTTGCCCACATCGAAATGCTCGCACCCCGGAACGGTAACAGCCACGCAGTAACGACAGACGCAGAGCGCGCCATGCCGCCGTATCCTGCAGCCTCCAGTCAGCCAGGCTACGGAAACAAACCACGAGTACTTCCTGAGGCACGGCGCTGACGCTGTGGATAGCCCTTCCTGTAGAAAAGTTAAACGGCTTGTCTGGAACCAAGGTACCATGGGGAACCGTAGCTAGTAGTCCTGCACTCTCAGCTATACTCCACGTCTTCCAAGCCAAAATGTTTGCATCAGGGAAATCTTCAAGGCCACCATAGTCTGCATGGATCCCCCATACAACAGCCAAGGTCAACCATGTACTGCCTCCAAAAACAGCACTAACATCACACATGAACTGCATTGTCAGTCCACGAAAGACATTTGGACCACCAATAAGCTGCTGCTTATTGAATTGGTCCGCAAGGTCAGTGTCTATTGCTTTCAAAGACTTGTACACAGCAACACCACGTCGCACACGCACAGGCACAGTGCTAACTGGCTACGGCGATGTTATTGCCATAATTTACGGCTGCCGTCCGCATAGTGGCGTCGTCTCCATGGTTAGCGTTTACTGAGCTGTCGCCGCACACTTGGCCATCGCCGACTGGTCACGTTCACTTCGTTGGCACACTCGCCAACCTTCCGGCTCAGCACATGTGCTTTATTGTCTTCGACACAGAGTCAAAGAAACAATACACAGCACCACGACAACGAACATGCGGATGCGATAAAAGATTAACGATTAATCGAGCTGTCGATAGTCACGGCTCACCCTTCACCCCTTAATTTGCAGCCATAAGGAGGGAGATAGTGAGGGCGGTGCGATAATTTCTGGGAGAAGAAAACTATGTGGCAAAAACACAGTCATTGTATTGTATTGTATGTTAACCGGGGACCTAGAAACGACGGAGAGGCTCCGTCCCCGCCGCAGATGCAGTAGTCCACAACCCCACGACGACTACCGCAGTCCACTTCACCCCTCCGCCATCCCACATCGAACCCAGGGTTATTGTGCGGTTCGGCCCCCGGTGGACCCCCCAAGGAACGTCTCACAACAGACGAGTGTAACCCCTATGTTTGCGTGGTAGAGTAATGGTGGTGTACGCGTACGTGGAGAACCTGTTTGCGCAGCAGTCGCCGACATAGTGTAACTGAGGCGGAAAAAGGAGAACCAGCCAGCATTCGCCAAGGCAGTTGGAAAACCGCCTAAAAACCATCCACAGACTGGCCGGTTCACCGGACCTAGACACAAATCCGCCGGGCGGATTCGTGCCGGTGACCAAGCGCTCCTTCCCGCCCGGAAAACCGTGCGTTAGAGCGCACGGCCAACCGGGCGGGCAAACGCAGTTATTACTATCATTGTATCTTCAAAAAAGTAACAAAAGCTAGCTTAAAAATTAAAACAATTAAGAAATAATCTTTAAGATCAAACTGACAATCAAACTGACCAGTTTTTGAAATGGAAAAGGCAATTATGTTACAAGGGTTTACATTAAGTTGCAGGCGACTTGGGCTTACAACTCGGCACAATTAAGACGTAATACATAACAAAACGTTAGGTTACAAGGCTTTTCATATTCGGCGCTTTTCAATAATGTAAATGTAGTATCGTTCAAAGATTACGGTCCCACAACGAAGTCGGCAATGCACATCGATACCACATACGTTAGCAACGTCTCGCAGCAATCCGCAATGACGAATGGCAGAGTCTGAAGGAAACACGCCCTCTCTCTCAGCACCACCGCTCCAACGCACATTAAATCATTACAGAGAGGAGCGTGGACTCGCTCAGCCCCAGTTCGTGACATCCAATAAAGCAGTCAACATCATCTAGTTAGAACACCAGTGCTGTTCAAGTCTCTGACGGAACTGTACTTTTGTGAATGTTGAACTTGGACTTCAAGAGAAGAGTTTGCAATCGTGTGTCTCAAGTGATGCTTTACTGTTAAAAGACAGTTGTAAATATTCGGCACACTCCAGTTCCAATGGACTGCATACATTTAAGTACACTTTTTTATCGCACTCGTAATAAGGCGAACTAATTTTTTTATAAGTTGTAGTTCCGATCAGCCATTTCCCAGAGCAATCAAAGAACCCATAGTTATGACCAGACGACTGCAATTTTGTCAGGTCATAACAGCAAACTGTAATAACTTAGTGCACAGGAAGACAATTATTAACTAGACTTAGGCTGGAATAAATGTACTCCTATAACCTTCCATTTCTGTAAACTGCGAACAAAGAGATTAACAGGGGTCACGAACCTTAAAATTCAAATGTTTTTTATTCCAGTCTTTGATCACAAAATAAAGTCCTTCGACGATGACCGGTTTAGTCAGTAACGACCATCTTGAGATCTCTTCTACACCATGTAGTAATGTCTGTAGGACATAGTGTAGAACAGATCTCAAGATGGTTGTTACTGACTGAAACCGGTCATCGTCGAAGGACCTTGATCAAAGATTGGAATAAAAAACATTTGACTGTACCTGTCGCGACTGCGTCGCAGCTTGTGAACCTTAAAACTTCCAATGGCCCAGTGAACCGTGGTACCACCTTTTGAGTGACCTTATCGACCGCCTTGCAAACCCTGACAAAATTTTTAACAAAACTGAACTGCCGTCGTCGAAGCGTGGTTGGCCGACTGCCTCTGTTGTATTTGTCGGCCTCTCCCTGATGCGCACGCTGGATGTTGCCTTTTGTTCTGTTCCAGATGTCTCTGATCACCAGCGCATCCTTTGTGTATGGGAGGAGATCTCGAATGGACCAAATGTCTGATAACGGAGAATTTGGCGACTTAGCCAATGTTAAAGAAACTGCTGACTGTTTATGACTCCCGTGCACAGCCATATTAAAGGAAAAATTAATCCGTGGAAGCAATTTATCCCGTTTGGGATTGTCGTTATGGTGTGTATGCTATTAAGGCTTTCTTACATTTTCGATTCACTCTCTCCGAAAAGGATGGTAGTGGGTAATATGTGGCGGTTGTCGTATGAGAGACAGCATTAACAAAATAGGGGCGCTTATATTCCTTGGCGACAAAATTGTGGTGCATCATCAATAACCAGACATCTTGGTGGACCATAGTTCGAGCAGACGTTTTTCAATGGCTTAATAATAACATAAAAAATGTGCAAGGTGATCTACTCCTATTAATAATCTCAGTTTCACCGTTATATAATCAAATCTTCCAGTGTCTCCAAGTCTCTTCTATGTATACAACATTCTCATACGATTCTACAAGAGAGCGTAATTGTTTATGATCGATTACTCTTAAGAGCACTAAAAAACCATCTTCTGTGCAGAAATCAATATTTACATCGTAAATTAAGGTCCAGAACGGTTTTTCGTTACTTTAATACCTTACATTAGTTTGGTAGAGAGGTTAGAGACAATAAATATTCTCAACTGTAGCTGACCTGTCTGTAGCTGCACTCTTATATCTTGAGAATAAATTCGATATTAAAAGTGGCTGTAAAAAGAGTCTGTCTTGGATGGAAAAAGCTGAAGGGGAGGTAAGAAAGCGCAAGAAAATATTATTATTGTTTTTCTTGCGTTTGCGCACGCGCCTATTTTGTAGCAGTGGGGCTCGCAAGCAGGGGTTAATACTGCGCCTTGTGCACCGCTAAGAAAGCTGACTGAGGATACTTCGCAGCCAGGATTTCGCCCTTGGGGGTGCTTAAACGGCTGGCCGGTTGCCGATTCGACAAATGGCGGTCGATGCATTATCTGCCACGCAGTACATCATAGGGGCGTGGAGCAGCCGCGTAGGAAACAGGCGCCAGATAGCGCGGCCGCACCCCTCGCTCACCTCCTCCCAATGAGAACTCTTCTTTACGCTCTCTCTCTCTCTCTCTATCTCTCTCTTCTATCTCTCTGTCCGTCTGCGTGCTACCTTCCTCCTTCGATCCAGAAGATGTGGTCCTAAGTCATTGTAGCTTCATTGACGTACGCACCATCGGCGGGCATGTAAATGATTAGAGCTGTAATTCACTGTGACAGGTAGAGAGGCGACGACACGGCATTAGCACTGTTGGTGGTTGATATTACAAGATCTGGTAAGATTAAATTACGAACCTGAAAAGGGTCACATGTAAAGAGGTGGAGAGGCAGCGTACTCGTAAAAGACACTGTTATCAACATCAGGGAGAGTATGAAAGCAGTATCATTGTGGGTCTCCATTTGGCCGGCTGGTCTAACCGTGCACTGTCCAGAGTTTTGGGTCATCCACACGCGCTAATGGGCTGATGTTGGACTCCATGGGAACGTGACGCGAGGCAGACTGGTCGTTGGGGCGCCGGTCGACTGTATCTGACTGCCACCAGGGACGATCGCCCAACTGCGCACCAAACACATCGTAACCCCTTCATATCTGCGCCGTTCACCCGAGAACAAGTACCGGACTCCCTCCAACATTCCACATCATTTCCCACCGCAGGTCGTACATTAGCAGCAGCCTGCCTAGGGAATTACTGTCCGATGCGTAGGCTGCCGTTAACACCACACCACAAACGGTGGAGTTTTGAATGTGGCCGTGGCAGGGATGTATGGACTACTGAAGAATGGCGTCCCATTGTGTTCAGCGATGAATAGCGGTTCTGCACTACCGCGGATGACTATAGGTGGCCGAGTATGGCGCCGACCTGAAGAGTGCTACGTTTTGAAGCGGACAGATGTGTTACTCCTGTCGCCGTGCTGTAGAGAGCCATGGGGTATGACTTCATGTCACGGGAAGAAAAAATTGAGGGAACTCTGACGGTACACACGAACACCTTCCGTCCTCATGTGTTACCTCTTACGCGACAGCATCGTAGCGCCTCTTTCAACAGAACAATGCTCGTCCGCACGTAGTACTCGTGGCTGTGAGGTGTCTGCATGACGTTGAACTACTGCCGTGGCCAGCAAGACAGCCACATCTGTCTTGTGTGGGACCAGCTCAGACGTCAATTACGTCCAGTGCCAGTAGCCAGGTATCAAGGACCAGTCAACACAACAGCCAGCAAGCCAGCGTCAGAAGAGGATAAACCGGCTTTACGACACCTTTCCCAACCGAATCATAGCGTGCGTCCAGGCCGGATTGGGTGCAATGTCAAACTCATAAATAGGCTCACACAGCCAAACTACACTCCTGGAAATTGAAATAAGAACACCGTGAATTCATTGTCCCAGGAAGGAGAAACTTTATTGACACATTCCTGGGGTCAGATACATCACATGATCACACTGACAGAACCACAGGCACATAGACACAGGCAACAGAGCATGCACAATGTCGGCACTACTACAGCGTATATCCACCTTTCGCAGCAATGCAGGCTGCTATTCTCCCATGGAGACGATCGTAGAGATGCTGGATGTAGTCCTGTGGAACGGCTTGCCATGCCATTTCCACCTGGCGCCTCAGTTGGACCAGCGTTCGTGCTGGACGTGCAGACCGCGTGAGACGACGCTTCATCCAGTCCCAAACATGCTCAATGGGGGACAGATCCGGAGATCTTGCTGGCCAGGGTAGTTGACTTACACCTTCTAGAGCACGTTGGGTGGCACGGGATACATGCGGACGTGCATTGTCCTGTTGGAACAGCAAGTTCCCTTGCCGGTCTAGGAATAGTAGAACGATGGGTTCGATGACGGTTTGGATGTACCGTGCACTATTCAGTGTCCCCTCGACGATCACCAGTGGTGTACGGCCAGTGTAGGAGATCGCTCCCCACACCATGATGCCGGGTGTTGGCCCTGTGTGCCTCGGTCGTATGCAGTCCTGATTGTGGCGCTCACCTGCACGGCGCCAAACACGCATACGACCATCATTGGCACCAAGGCAGAAGCGACTCTCATCGCTGAAGACGACACGTCTCCATTCGTCCCTCCATTCACGCCTGTCGCGACACTACTGGAGGCGGGCTGCACGATGTTGGGGCGTGAGCGGAAGACGGCCTAACGGTGTGCGGGACCGTAGCCTAGCTTCATGGAGACGGTTGCGAATGGTCCTCGCCGATACCCCAGGAGTAACAGTGTCCCTAATTTGCTGGGAAGTGGCGGTGCGGTCCCCTACGGCACTGCGTAGGATCCTACGGTCTTGGCGTGCATCCGTGCGTCGCTGCGGTCCGGTCCCAGGTCGACGGGCACGTGCACCTTCCGCCGACCACTGGCGACAACATCGATGTACTGTGGAGACCTCACGCCCCACGTGTTGAGCAATTCGGCGGTACGTCCAACCGGCCTCCCGCATGCCCACTATACGCCCTCGCTCAAAGTCCGTCAAGTGCACATACGGTTCACGTCCACGCTGTCGCGGCAGGCTACCAGTGTTAAAGACTGCGATGGAGCTCCGTATGCCACGGCAAACTGGCTGACACTGACGGCGGCGGTGCACAAATGCTGCGCAGCTAGCGCCATTCGACGGCCAACACCGCGGTTCCTGGTGTGTCCGCTGTGCCTTGCGTGTGATCATTGCTTGTACAGCCCTCTCGCAGTGTCAGGAGCAAGTATGGTGGGTCTGACACACCGGTGTCAATGTGTTCTGTTTTCCATTTCCAGGAGTGTATTTGTTAATAGAACTCGATGTTGCAATCACTGACATTACGTCACACCATCTCTGAGCCGGTGGGTTTCTGGCGCCAGGCGATATCGATTCTTACTTCCATCTTTGATCGATGTCCCTGTGCCTAGTTCTCTTTGCGTCTTTGAGGCAGGCTATTTATGGTGGCGTGCCTGCGCAACTCGAGGAGAGTGGGCCCGCGCATGAGCCGAGTCAGTCTGTGACGTAACGTGCTTTCGATGCTGTCGTTGTGGGGAGTTGGCGACACCATGTCACGTGGCACGGCCGTATGCCGTGAGGACCAGTTGAGTTGGAGCAACGAAGAAGCGTGGGCCGCCGCCGAAATGTATTAAAGTTGTATTGACACGGCTGGCCAGTGGCGAACAGGATTCGCTAATACCTACAGAGCTATGGGGTTGGATGGCGTGTGAATTTCACGTGAAGAAGAAAAAATTATTCGCCAAGCTTTCTTGGTGGGTTCCTCCTTCTATATACAGTGAATATCATTGTGTACTTAAGGACTGTTGACTGTGCAGTTGCTCGTGCTAGTGGCCAGCAAAACATTCACTGCAGTGGTGGCGAGGCGAGTTACGTTCTGGAACGGCCATGAAATTATGTTACTAAAGTGGCTAGAAACAGTGTCTCGCATCTGTAAGTTTGGAGTGGCCGAGCGGTTCTAGGCTCTACAGTCTGGAACCGCGCGACCGCTACGGTCGCAGGTTCGAATCCTGCCACGGGCATGGATGTGTGTGATGTCTTTAGGTTAGTTAGGTTTCAGTAGTTCTAAGTTCTAGGGGACTGATGACCTCAGAAGTTGGGTCCCATAGTGCTCAGAGCCATTTGAACCATTTGTAAGTTTGGATTTGGTTCTTAGTGGCACGCTGAAGGTAGCTGGTTTACTTGACCGTCATTTCTTAATTTAGTTATAGATTTAGAATTTTCTGGTTTTACGAATTAGTGGTAGTTGTTGTTTCTTAATAATTTCCTGTCTGTATGGAAGGCAAGTGGCCATGATAAATATAGGTCACAATGTGTTTTATGGTCGGATAGAGGCCGTGTGTATTTTGGTCTGTGGCCATAGGGACCGTGCTTATTGCATTAGCGACCTATTGAAGAGACTTTAGTTTTTTGTTGCAATTTCAAATACCTATCTGAAGGTTTATTGTCACGTTATGTACTGCACGTTTGATTTATGTAGTGTCAGCCATTCAGCAAAGACAGATTATCTTGTAAGGTGGACCTTAAGTCATTGGGTGTGGAATGACATATCTTTTCACGTAGTATCTCGATTTTTGTTTTGTTTTGTTTGTTATTGTTTTGGATCAAAGGAAACTAAGCTCCTTAATTCTGTTAATTGGTTATCTTGTAATATGTTTATATTAAGGTATTGCTTTTCTATATATGTCTTTGTGTAACTTGGATATGCTACAGTGTGTATGCCGCTCATGTTTTCCTGTTTTCAGTAACGTGTATAGTGGTCAGTGGTCGACGCGAGCAAACCTCGCCCCGCGAGCTTGCAGTGTGACGGAAATCTCAGGATTTGAACTCAGGCCCGTCCGGACCCCGTTAACGCGCGATTTGTCTATTCCATTCGACGAGAGGCTTGTTTTAGGCAGAAGATTTCCTATTGCCCAAAGTTGAGTATAAGTTCACCCTTTGGATCCTGTGTTTGTGAAATCGTAATAGATTAACGTTTGCTCGCGTCCATCACATGTTCATCAAATTGACGTTTTGCCTCAAGCTTGCATAAACTCTAGAATCTTCCGGACGTTGAGTGCAGTAGAACGCTAAGTGTAAACAGAACAATTAATAGTACCCTTCAGGTCAGATAGCATCAAATTAATTCTACCTTTTCAGTAAGTGTAAAACTGAGTGAGAAAAGCGATAGCCGACATTGTAAACACTTGGTTATCTATTTCATCTATTAATTTGGTTGTTGTTACTGGCATGTAAAGGGGCCGTTGTCACAAGTGTGAACGTTAATATTGTAAATACTAATTGTGGATAGGGCCTTGATATGCAAATGTTGTTAATTGATTATTACCGCTGATAAATTCATGTGTATGTGTAATCAATAAAGAAGTGTTGCAACTACAAACTGGTTGTGTTACTGGTATACAAGGTTAAAGTGTGCAATCGCCACACCGATCTCAGTCCACGAAGTTTTATTTCGTTTCCTCCCGTCGTTCTGGGTGCTCCACATTATTGTCAGGCAGTGCAGCAAAATCGTGTTGCGTACTCCAGGATACAACCGTCTAGTAATCAGCGACAGAATACATAGTATGCAGGGGAGATTGGTAAGACCGGTTACAGCGTTTCTGGTGTCACTAGTTACGACTTGTGCCGGAGAGATACAGAATTAGACACCATTAGTCAAGAAGAAAGAGCCACCATATTGGCGCGTTGTTGCTGTTGAGTTCACCGCGTCTGTGAATGTAAGTTTACAGTTCTATTGTTCTTTTGTTTTAAAACAGCGATTACTTCATAGTTATAACACATATAAAAACTCTATTTAGTCAGGAATGTTACACGATTAGTGAGAACTTATACACTAGCAAACAACAAAGATTGAGTTCAATAATAGCGTGCTTTTTTTCATAACCTCTGTACTTGGTGTAACAATGGGTACATTGAGTGGGTGCAAGACCGTGAATGTCAGTTAAAAGTAAAGAAGCAAATATATGAGGAAATGCTATGAAGAAAGAGAATGCTGTTTCCTGAAGACTCAGAAAAAAAGCAAATCAAACAAAAAGAGATGCATGTGAAGAACCAACCAAAAAAAAAGTGTCATCAAAAAGTTCTCAGTCCTTCATAGTGGCCGTGCGATTAAAGGCGCTGCAGTCCGGAACCGCAGGACCGCTACGGTCGCAGGTTCGAATCCTGCCTCGGGCATGGATGTTTGTGATGTCCTTAGGTTAGTTAGGTTTAACTAGTTCTAAGTTCTAGGGGACTAATGACCTCAGAAGTTGAGTCCCATAGTGCTCAGAGCCATTTGAACCAGTCCTTCATGAATGATTCTATGGATGAAGACGATAAAAACAAATGACATTGCTGGTATTGTGACGACGTATTTTCAAACTCAGAAGAAGGGGAAGGTAGATGTCATGTGGAAAATGTTTATTCTGGGCCCACTTAAGCTGCATTGGAGCAGGTGATGAAGACTGTTACTTTATATGCGAATTTTTTAATAATATTGTTAATTAATTTATATTTCAGTAAACATTTCTGCTGATTTTCAACTGAAAATCTTACCCCACTATTGGAGTAGGACTGAATGATTTAAATTTTTCTATAAAAGAAACCGTCATTAAAAAAGTACTGAAGCTATGACTTAATGATTGTTCCCAGTTAAACGATGATTGCTCCTACTAAATCTGAAAATCTCTAGATTAAATAGTTTAGCTCCAAAGGGCCTTGGAGTATCAGCTACCCGTTCTTACCCCACTTTCCGCTGTGCTGGAATACATATTTTGTACCTCTGTCGCCACTCACTCTGTAATGATGAAAGAAAGCTGTTCTTTACTTCGCCAATACCTCTGATATTTCTGGAATATTTTAGCAAAACTTTTAATTACTTGTGGTTTTTCATTGCTTTACTTTTCTTGAGTGCCTTTTAATTCATTGTTAAGCTTTCGCAAGCACATAAACATTCTAGTCTAGCGACTTGCAGAATATCTGTATATTGTATATAGTGAGGCATTTAGTGATTCAGACGTTCTCGGGTAAGCCATATGCTCTTTATATTTCAAAAATTCTTTCATTGACGCGTTCTATAATTAATTTTATTGTATGATTTCTCCGAAAACTATTTCTTATTGGCTTGTGATCCGACGTATATGTTATACGTGGGTTGGAACTTTAATAGTGGCAACTATTTATTTACAGCTCGTACAAAATAGATACGTGTTTCAAAGTTTTATTGACCTTCAAAGTAGTCACCAGCATTGCGAATAACCCGTCGAATAACCCGTTGCCAGCGATGTGGAAGTCGTAGCATGCTCTTAGCAGTACCAGTTGTGTTGACAGTTCGAGCGGCGCGGTCTACTGCCCGACGAATTTGTAGCAGTTCTGAAGTGAATGCCGTGAAGTGTTTCCTTCAGTTTAGAAATCGAGTTGAACTCACGAGGGCTTAAGCCAGGGGAGTGAAGTAGGTGGTATAGCACTTAGCAGCCCCATCTGTCAAACAAATCAGTAACAGCTTGCGCTGTACGTGCTTGAGCAATGTCCTGCAAAATGATGGTCAGGTCCTGCAGAAAGTGTCATCACTTCTGTCTCTAAGCTGGTCGACGGTTGTCTTCCAAAAATGAGCAGCATAGAGACAGAAGTGATGACACTTTCTGCGGGACTAGACCATCATTTTGCAGACAATGCTCAAGCACGCACAGTGCGAGCTGTTACTGATTTGTTTGACTGATGGGGCTGCTAAGTGCTATATGTGATTCACCCGATGAGCCGACACGTTTCCATTGATCGTCGGTCGAATCCCGATGGTCCCGGGCCCGCTGCAATCGCAAATGATGATCTCTTTGGGTCAACTTGTGAGCACGTAGTGGTGGTCTGCTACGGAGCTCCATGTTCCAACAACGTATGATGAACGACGCTACAGCATTGTGCTCTTTCGGCAGAAACGCCACAGATCACCATCTATCCTAAGAGCAGACGAGCCTCCGAACCCCACGTTCTGTGAAGAGTAGTGGACGTCCAACCATTTAGCACCTAGTGGTAGTTTAACTGTCCTTCCTCTTTCCGTAGATGCTCACGAGAGTAGCACGTGGGCATTCGACCAGCTTCGCCGTTTTCGAAATACTCGTTCACAGGCTCTACGTAATAATAATATGTCCTTTGTGACAGTCGCTCATCTCACTGTAATTCCCCATTCGTAGCCCACATACAGGGTGAGTCACTAACTATTGCCGCCAAGAATAACTCCGAAAGTGTGATAGTAGCTGAAAAGTTTGTGGGGCAAAAGTTGCATGGGACAACGGGGGCCATAATATGACACTGGTTATTTGTTGGTAGGTGTGGTCGCTTCAGAGATATTAAGGTCAACTTAGTTTCTTTAAATGGGATGCTATAGTTTGGTACTTATTTTCTGATAGCAACAATCGAGACGAATCCAATGATGTGTAACAGTAAGGGATTTGAAGGTCAAAGAAGGTCATAAAGGTGGCATGAACGTCCATTTACAGAAGATGTTCGAAGTGATGACCATTGGTATCAATGCAGTGCTGCAATCTTCTTATCATGGATTGAGTGGCACTTATCGAAGCACATGCTCTGACAATTCTCTCTCGCATATCTTCAGGTGTAGTCGGAACGTCTTTATAAACAATGTCTTTTACGAATCCCCAAAAGAAAAACTCCAGAGGCGTCAAGTCTGGTGAACGAACCGGCCACGACACATCTCCTCTGCGTCCAATCCATCGATTCGGGAATTGTCTCTGCAACTCATTCCTAGCCACCAGCGGAAATTGTGCCGGACACCCATTGTGTTGATACCACATTCTATTTCTTGTTCCTAAAAGTTTTTTTTTTTTTTTTTTACAGTAACAGACGTTATGTTTCTTGCAGGTATTTGGCGTACTTCCTACCATTAAGCTTTCCTTCGATAGAGTAGGGGCCTATAATTCTGTCCTCCAGAATCCCACACCATACATTCACCGACCACGGCTTTTTGTGTGCAACTTGAAGCAACCATCACGTACGAGGTGCATTCAAGTTGTAAGGCCTCCGACTTTTTTTCTAATTAACTACTCACACGAAATCGATGAAACTGGCGTTACTTCTCGACGTAATCGCCCTGCAGACGTACACATTTTTCACAACGCTGTCGCCATGATTCCATGGCAGCGGCGAAGGCTTCTTTAGGAGTCTGTTTTGACCACTGGGAAATCGCTGAGGCAATAGCAGCACGGCTGGTGAATGTGCGGCCACGGAGAGTGTCTTTCATTGTTGGAAAGAGCCAAAAGTCACTAGGAGCCAGGTCAGGTGAGTAGGGAGCATGAGGAATCACTTCAAAGTTGTTATCACGAAGAAACTGTTGCGTAACGTTAGCTCGATGTGCGGGTGCGTTGTCTTGGTGAAACAGCAAACGCGCAGCCCTTCCCGGACGTTTTTGTTGCAGTGCAGGAAGGAATTTGTTCTTCAAAACATTTTCGTAGGATGCACCTGTTACCGTAGTGCACTTTGGAGCGCAATGGGTAAGGATTACGCCCTCGCTGTCCCAGAACATGGACACCATCATTTTTTCAGCACTGGCGGTTACCCGAAATTTTTTTGGTGGCGGTGAATCTGTGTGCTTCCATTGAGCTGACTGGCGCTTTGTTTCTGGATTGAAAAATGGCATCCACGTCTAATCCATTGTCACAACCGACGAAAAGAAAGTCCCTTTCATGTTGTCGTTGCGCGTCAACATTGCTTGGCAACATGCCACACGGGCAGCCATGTGGTCGTCCGTCAGCATTCGTGGCACCCACCTGGATGACACTTTTCGCATTTTCAGGTCGTCCTGCAGGATTGTGTGCACAGAACCCACAGAAATGCCAACTCTGGAGGCGATCTGTTCAACAGTCATTCGGCGATCCCCCAAAACAATTCTCTCCACTTTCTCGATCATGTCGTCAGACCGGCTTGTGCGAGCCTGAGGTTGTTTCGGTTTGTTGTCACACGATGTTCTGCCTTCATTAAACTGTCGCACCCACGAACGCACTTTTGACACATCCATAACTCCATCACCACATGTCTCCTTCAACTGTCGATGAATTTCAATTGGTTTCACACCACGCAAATTCAGAAAACGAATGATTCCACACTGTTCAAGTAAGGAAAACGTTGCCATTTTAAGTATTTAAAACAGTTCTCATTCTCGCCGCTGGCGGTAAAATTCCATCTGCCGTACGGTGCTGCCATCTCTGGGACGTATTGACAATGAACGCGGCGTCATTTTAAAATAATGCGCATGTTTCTATCTCTTTCCAGTCCGGTTTCATCTCGATAGCACCCCATTAAAAAAAGTTGACCTTATATCTCTGACGCGACCCCACCTAGCATCAAAAAACCAACGTCATGTCATGGCCCCCGTTGTCCCACGCAACATCTGTCCCACAAACATTTCAGGTACTATCATACTTCCGGAGTTATTCAAGGTGGCAATAGTTACTAACTGTATTCACGAGGGTGATCCCCCATTCGTGCCTGCACCACTACATACCCTTTCACGAGCTCGTAATGCCACCAGGCGACATCCAACGATGAGGCGGGCATTGGTCATCATGTTCTGGCTTATCAATGCAGACGAGAGTAAGCTGTCGATAAGAGGAAAGATGGTTTGAACACCATAGTAGTTTACTACGCAAAACCTTATTGGAGATGGTATGGAGAGGTTAAAACTGTTAATGATCAACTAACTGCTCGTTAGTGTGATGTTAGTGTGAGAGTGTGATGTACCATTACGATATGAATCCCTATGCACACTGCATACCTTTTTCTGAGGACTGAACACCTCTGGAGCACGCCAGACTACAGCTTGCAGACACTGGCACTGACCGTCATACTGATCCTACTTCTTCACTGTTTAAAATATGAGGCGTTGTTACCAACTGTTCGTATTTAACCACACTGCAGTACTGCTGCTGAACACTCAGTGTCAGGAATTACCTGTAAAAATGGCACATCCTTAGTTAGCCTCTGCCCGCATCTCGTGGTCGTGCGGTAGCGTTCTCGCTTCCCACGCCCGGGTTCCCGGGTTCGATTCCCGGCGGGGTCAGGGATTTTCTCTGCCTCGTGATGGCTGGGTGTTGTGTGCTGTCCTTAGGTTAGTTAGGTTTAAGTAGTTCTAAGTTCTAGGGGACTGATGACCATAGATGTTAAGTCCCATAGTGCTCAGAGCCATTTGAACCATTTTTAGTTAGCCTCAGCTTTGACAAAACAATTTGTAAGTAGGATGTTTAGGTTTTTATGTTGGTAACGCCACGTAGCGCTCTGTATGAAAATCACTGACTGTGCTGTGTGCAGTCTGTGGCTGGTTGGACTCATTGTTGGAATATTCGCTTGTGTAGTGTTGGGCAGTTGGGTGTGAACAGCGCGTAGTAGCGTTGGGCAGTTGGAGGTGAGCCGCCAGCAGTGGTGGATGTGGAGAGAGAGATGCCAGAGTTTTGAGAGGTTACTATAAGCGGACGATCTGGACGTGTGCCCGCCAGAAAAAGTGATGACTTTTGAACATTGTTAAGGTGAATTACATTGTTTGTTCTCTATCAAAATCTTTCATTTGCTAACTATGCCTATCAGAAGTTAGTGCCTCCAGTAGTTAGAATCTTTTATTTAGCTGGCAGTATTGGCGGTCGCTGTATTGCAGTATTTCGAGTAACGAAGATTTTTATGAGGTAAGTGATTCATGAAAGGTATAGGTTATTGTTACTCAGCGTCATTCTTTTGTATGGATTATTGAAAGTCAGATTGCGTTGCGCTAAAAATATTGTGTGTCAGTTTAGTGATGATCAGATGAAGTAAAGTGAGAAATGTCTGAGTACGTTCAGTTTTGCTCAGCTGTTTGAAAATCAAATAACGTAGAAGTTTTCCAGCACAGTCATTCATAATTTTTGTAAGGGGACGTTTCAGATTCAATACAGCAATGATGCTTCTGTAGGACCTGCTCCCTACTGCACTCATTCCTACCTTGATCTGGTACCAATAATGTAAGACACTCAAATACAAACATACACACTTAAGCGAAAACGACATGTGTAAAATATAAAACTAGAATGTCTTACGTGTATACAACTACTTGAAAGATAAGTTGTTTCTCTAGATGCTCTGAAAATGTATGAGTGTGTGGGTACATTAAGTACATCTTTTATGGGTGGAACTGAGAATGTGTGTACCAAAGCGAACTGTTAACGTATAGCTACGTTACATGATATTCAGTATTAAATTAGCAGTAAGTACTATTTGCCGAAGTACTGGTTGCGTATGAATTTACACAGCTTTCAGAAAAGAAAAGTCGCTGATGTATTAAATGACACGACAGTGAAATTTAAAGAATCATTTCTGTATAAAAGTAAAAGCTTAAAAAGACAATATAACAGCGTACCACAAAGAAATTACCAGAAACGGACGACAATCGGTAGATATGATTTACATGCACAGACAAACAAGTTAGTGCAATTTCAGAAAAATGGGTGATTTATTCAAAAATGGCTCTGAGCACTATGGGACTTTACTACTGTGGTCATCAGTCCCCTAGAACTTAGAACTACTTAAACCTAACTAACCCAAGGACATCACACACATCCATGCCCGAGGCAGGATTCGAACCTGCGACCGTAGCAGTCGCGTGGTTCCTGACTGCGCGCCTAGAACCGCTAGACCACCGCGGCCGGCGGTGATTTATTCAAGAGAAAGAACTTCACAAACTGAGCGAGTCGATAATGCGTTCTGGCCCTTATGCAATTAGTTATTCGGTTTGGCATTGATTGAGAGTGTTGTTGGACGTCCTCCTGAGGGATATCGTAGCAAATTATGTCCAGTTGGCGCGTCAGATCGTCAAAACCCCCGAGACGCTTGGAGGCTCCTATCCATAACGCTCCAAACGTTGTCATCTGGGGATAAATCGGGCGACCTTGCTGCCCAAGGGAGATTTGGAAAGCACGAAGACAAATAGTAGAAACTCTCGCAGCGTGCAGGTGGGCATTATCTTGCTGAAATATAAGCCCAGGATGGCTTACCATGAAGGACAACAAAACGGGACTTCGCTGTGCTGTAAGGGCGCCGTGGATGACAACCGAGGGGGTCCTGTTATGAAAGGAAACGGCGTCTGAGACCGTGACTGTTGGTTGTCGGACCATTTGGCGGTCGACAGTCACGTTGGTATCCCATCACTGTCTGGGGCGTCTCTAGTCAGGTCCTCGATGGTCATCGGGACTCAGTTCTAAGCGGGAGTCATCACTGAAGAGAATTCTGCTTCACTCGATGAGGTTACAGGGCGAAGACGTGTCTGGAGAGTTCCCGGACAGTGCTGAGATACCGCCCCCCATACGTTCCGACAACCAAGAGTCATGGTCTGGGCTACCATTACTTTTCATACTGGGACTCCTGTGGTTGTCATCAGCGGCATCGTTGCAGCGCAGCGGTTCATCGACGGTATTCTAGGCCCTGTTTTGTTGCGTTTATGGCAAGTCATCCTTGGCTTACATTTCAGTAACATAATGACCGGGCGCACATAGCGAGAGTTTATACTGTTTGTCTTCGTGCTAGCCAAACCCCATCTCGACCAGCAAAGTCGCCGGATGTCTACCCAGCTGAGAACGTTTCGAGCATAAAGGACACGGCCCGTCAGTCATCTCGGAATTTTGACGATCTAACCCGCCAGTTGGGCCGAATTTGGCACACTGTCCCTCAGGACGACATCCAGAAACTGTCACTCAATGCCAAGCTGATTAGTTGCTTGCATAAAGGGCCAGAGGTGGACCAACGCGTTATTGAGTTTCTTAATACGTGAAGCGCTTTGTCTTGTATAAATCATCCAGTTATTTTGAAACTGTAATCAATTTTTTGTCTGTACATGTATCTTTACCAATTTGCGTCCCATCCGAATAATTTTCTTCGTGGTATACTCTAAGACGAAAAAAAGGACGGCCAACGGAGGTATCATCCGAATGGGACAGAAACCGGTAGATGTGATGTACAGTACATGTGCAGTTAAGCAAATGATTACAATTTCAGAAAAAATAAATTTTCAGTCGTTAGTGCTGCCTTTTTCCAAGTTCACACCGTGTAAGTAGTGATACAACCCTAGACGAGAACTGCAAAATAACGCTCCTGTCTTTTTACTACTATCGGTCTCCCCCCCATATCCTCCACCCTGCCACCACCACCAACAACCAATGGCACAACAACGCATAACTAATATTATACTTTAATATACTCAGGTGACCAGACGTCCTCATTTTCTGGGGACAGTCCTCAGTTCAACTGACGCACCACAAATGATCTGCACAGAGAAAAAGAAAAAGAGGGGCTGAAGCAGGTATCGTGTCAGGTCGCAACATGATCACAATTTCCATTTTGTACTAGTTTCAAATGGCTCTCAGCACTATGGGACTTAACACCTGAGGTCACCAGTCCCCTAGAACTTAGAACTAGTTAAATCTAACCAACCTAAGGACATCACACACATCCATGCCCGAGGCAGGATTTGAACCAGCGACCGTAGCGGTCGCACGGTTCCAGACTGAAGCGCCTAGAACCGCTCGGCCACTCCGGCCGGCTTTGTACTACGTAGCGGCTGCTTTAGTTTTCAGCTAAGTGAGGCAATGTGTTTACTGTCGTCAAAGTAAGTAAAGAAATATTAACTAACTGTTCCGTACGCTTTTGAAAGCAATTAGGCGTTTATATTTTTCCTGTTTTTCTTTTATTTTTTTCGTCATTTGCTCAGTATTTCGCTATTTGATTTGAAATTAAATTTTTCCGGCCTTTGCCGCCCCTAAAATTTTGCCGCCGAAGGCTGCCGTCTAACCTTGCTCAGTGGTAAGAACGGCTCTGCGACAATACAATCACGTAATCGAGAGGGTCGCGAGGCAAGTTAACTTTCATCAGGGATTAACTGCACAGTTTTAACGTTCGCAGCCAACTAGTTACTTCCTTAATGCACTTTGGCGATTCTGCTGATGTTCGTACTTATTTTTTTCCTGGTTCTTTCTTAAACTGCTACCCATTTTAGCAGTCGTTGACTGTATCTACAATATAATTTCACATCATTCTTTCATGTGTCCACCCATCTGTTCCAAGGCCAGCTTGGATAATTACTGTCCTTTGTCCACATTAAATGTTCACTTACTTATTTCAGTGGGTAATTGATTTGTTTGTTGCTTTTGTTTTTTTATAATAACAAACCAAACCAAACCGCTCGTGACCGCTCGTTTCTTTGTAGGTTAGATGAACGGATTCATTAATATACCCATGTGTGTTTGCAATGCATCCCTTCCGTTCAAAAGCACTCCGTCTTCAGGCCACAAGGGGCCCATCGGGAGCATCCGACCGCCGTGTCATCATCAGTGAGGATGCGGATATGAGGGGCGTGTGGTCAGCACACCGCTCTCCCTGTCGTTACGATGGTTTTCTTTGACCGGAGCCGCTACTATTCGGTCGAGTAGCTCCTCAATTGGCTTCACGAGGCTGACTGCACCACGAAAAATGGCAACAGCGCATGGCGGCCCAGATGGTCACCCAACCAAGTGCCGGCCACGCCCGACAGCGCTTAACTGACGGGAATCGGTGTATCCACTGTGGCAAGGACGTTGGCCCTTCCGTTCAAACCACGTATTATTTCCTTATGTCCCACTTTTACAATTTTGCATCACGCCTGCAGGTATCATGTAGATTTCAACGAGTAAAGAGGTAGTGCAGCTGGACCATATGGCGCTGCCGGTTGACTGGGGTGTGAGGCGCTGTTATTAGATATGACAACACCCTCTACGTCAGCAGCGAGGTAAGTAGGGAAAGCACTGTCACTCTGGCGCGAAGCAAGTAATCTTGCTTAATAAATATTTGCTAATAAAAATCACTTGTTTCAATAATAGATATTAGGAGGAGCCTATAGGTTATAAGTATTTGATATATATAGCGACGTCCACACTGTCAAGAATAGCCGCGTGAACAGAAAGACAAAGCGACGAGACGGCATGTCGCGGGATGCAGCTCAACGCAGAGCAGCGGCAGTGAAGGGATGCCCTGGAGGCACGCGAGCTGATATCCAGAGTTGCAGGCACGGCGAGCGTTACGTCGCCAGTAGAGTGCTGAAACTTACCCGAGGCAATTATCTTCTAATGGTCGTGGATCACAGTCATATAGGAATTTTTAAGGGACATCATATTCGCCGTTCACTGAAGAAGTTATTTGTTTCACAGTTGCGATTTTGGCCTCTGGGCCATTTTCAAGTGGTACTGCATAAGGTTTTCATTCAGCACATGTCAGGCTTTAAAATCCTCCCGCATGTATACATGTCATCGTCAAAAATAAGTCTTTTTCCCTGTAGAAATAAAAAAAGACGAGCGCGAATCTCTGTACATCGCGGAAGAAAATGCGGAAACTTTGGAGTGAACAAAAGCACGTTGATTCGTTGGGCGAGGGGTCTGCCATCATCGCAACAATGTCGCGCTGACCTGCGCGATCTCCGGCCTTCCATCTGCTTGGCTCAATGAAGGATGCACTCCGCGAGAAGCAGAGCGTAGATGACGGAAACGTTACTGATGTAGCAAGATGCTGGCTCCTAAGTCGACCAGTACAGTGGTACCATGCGGGCATAAAAACCCTCCCAGTAAGGTGGCGTAAGGTCATCGCATTGAACGGATATTATGTTGAAAGACAGGATTTTCTAGAGTAGGGAATAAAATGGTGTACTGGAATCCTGAGCCGGCCGTAGTGGCCAAGCGGTTCTAGGCGCTTCAGTCTGGAATCGCGTTACCTCTACGGTCGCAGGTTAGAATCCTGCGACGGGCATGGATGTGTGTGATGTCTTTAGGTTAGTTAGGTTTAAGTAGTTCTACGTTCTAGGGGACAGATGACCTCCGCTGTTAAGTCCCATAGTGCTCAGAGCCATTTGAACCATTTCTTTTTCTTTTTCTTTTTTTTAATTCTGAATAAAACCAATGTGTTTTCAGGAAAAAAGTTATGCATTACTTACTGTACGCTCCTCACATAATCTACATCTACATCTACATTTATACTCCGCAATCCACCCAACGGTGTGTGGCGGAGGCACTTTACGTGCCACTGTCATTATCTCCCTTTCCTGTTCCAGTCGCGTATGGTTCGCGGGAAGAACGACTGCCGGAAAGCCTCCGTGTGCGCTCGAATCTCTCTAATTTTACATTCGCGATCTCCTCGGGAGGTATAGGTAGGGGGAAGCAATATATTCGATACCTCATCCAGAAACGCACCCTCTCGAGACTTGGACAGCAAGCTACACCGCGATGCAGATCGCCTCTCTTGCAGAATCTGCCACTTGAGTTTGCTGAACATCTCCGTAACGCTATCACGCTTACCAAATAACTCTGTGATCTTCTCTATCTCCTCTGTCAACCCGACCTGGTACGGATCGCACACTGATGAGCAATACTCAAGTATAGGTCGAACGAGTGTTTTGTCAGCCACCTCCTTTGTTGATGGACTACATTTTCTAAGGACTCTCCCAATGAATCTCAACCTGGCACCCGCCTTGCCAACAATTAATTTTATATGATCATTCCACTTCAAATCGTTCCGTACGCATACTCCCAGATATTTAACATAACTACTACCATTGTTTGTTCCACTATCACATAATCATACAATAAAGGATCCTTCTTTCTATGTATTCGCAATACATTACATTTGTCTATTTTAAGGGTCAGTTGCCACTCCCTGCACCAAGTGCCTATCCGCTGCAGATCTTCCTGCATTTCGCTGCAATTTTCTAATGCTGCAACTTCTCTGAATACTACAGCATCATCCGCGAAAAGCCGCATGGAACTTCCGACACTATCTACTAGGTCATTTATATTTATTGTGAATCCTCTGTTATTGGAACACTGAGCGTGGAGACCACTCTGTAAGGGATGTCAATGGAATACAAAAAATAAAAGCGTCAAATGCCGAGAAATCAGTGCTTCACTTACCACCAGTCACACAGAGACTAATGGGATGGGAGCTTGAATTTCCCCTGTCGGTCGGTAAACAATGTAGACGGTGGCGTCGTATGGTGACCTTTTTCCACACCTTCCGCGTCCTGTACTAACAAGGGAACCTTCCCATCGCACCCCCCTCAGATTTAGTTATAAGTTGGCACAGTGCATAGGCCTTGAAAAACTGAACACAAATGAATCGAGAAAACAGGAAGAAGTTGTGTGGAACTGTAAAAAAATATGCAAAATATACAAACTGAGTAGTCCACGGGCCACATAGGCAACATCATGGACAAGGTGGGCTCAGGAGCGCCGTGGTGCCGTGGTAGCGTGAGCAGCTGCAGAACGGAAGGTCCTTGGTTCAAGTCTTCCCTAGAGTGAAAATTTTACTTTCTTTATTTTTGCATAGTTATTATCTGTCCGTTCGTTCATTGACGTCTCTGTTCACTGTAATAAGTTTAGTGTCTGTGTTTTGCGACCGCATCGCAAAACCGTGCGATTAGTAGACGAAAGGACGTGCCTCTCCAATGGGAACCGAAAACATTTGATCGCAAAGTCATCGGTCAACGGATTCCTCGACAGGAAAACAGATCTGATATATTCTATACGACACTGGTGACGGCATGTGCGTCACATGACAGGAATATGTTGTCGACCCACCTAACTTGTACACTTGGCGAATGGGTAAAAACATTCTTCTACCTTCCCCGATTTAGGTTTTCTTGTGAATGTGATAATCACTCCCAAAAAAGTGATGAAAACATAAGAGTTTGTCACATAAACTGAAAATAAAAAAATAAACTTTTCACTCGATGGGAGATTTGAACCAAGGACCTTTCGTTCCGCAGCTGCTCACATTACCACGAGACCACAGCGCTCCCGCGTTCCCAGCCTCCTTGATGTTGGATATCTTCCCATGAACTACTCAGTTTGTATATTTTGCTTGTTTTTTCACAGTTCGACACAACTTCTTCCTGTTTTCTCGATTCATTTGTGTTCAGTTTTTCAAGGCCTATTCACTGTGCCAACTTATAACTAAATCTAAGGGGGGTGCGATGGGGAGGTTCCCTTGTAAGAGTGTCACCTGATACGAAGAGTTTTGGCCATCGTGTCTCACTCGCTGACCGGCCCGCTGCCGATATCGTCCGCAAGAGCGGGCGCTGGGGCAGACCTTGGCTGCGCTCGCGAGCACACAGCTCGGCCCGCCCCGCCCCGGTAAGCAGCGGCAGCGGCCGGAGCGCCGGCCTCCGGAGAGGAAAGTGTGGGAACGGCGCAGTGTGTGCGCCACGCCTCTGCCTCGCAGATGGCTATCTGGCCGGGCAGCACGTGAGGCCCGCCGCCTTGCGTAACCCCGCGCAGGTGGGACCGGCGCCCTGCCCTGCTGGTGGCTCAGCGGCGTTCTGCGGATGGAGCACGCCTGCCACTGGTTAAACCTCCTTCTCCAGCGACGCCGTCCTGTGTAGGTCCAAGAGCACTTGTTCAGAGAGCACGCCGTTCCACGACAGACCGATAGCGAACGCACGTACTCTCTCCAGCCGCAGCTTCCGTAGATCCAGGGCTCTTTTGCGATGGGGAGGTTAGTCACAATTTGTTATAGTCTTACTCCAATCTTTCTTCCCCTCGCTCCCTCCCTTCCCACACCAAAGAAAACACCGTGCGCGGAACACAACTGGCCAAGAAAACGCGTAACTGCCCTGAGATCCCCTGCTATACCCGCAGGACAGGACAGATAGTTTCATTTGTGGAAAGGGGCCAAAATGAGTGCCTGTCAGTTGCACTCGAACATACTACAGTAGAGCGTCGATTATCCGAAGTAATTGGGGGACATGGGTGTTCGGAAAGTTGGTTTGTTCGGATAATCGAACTGTACATGTTTATTTGCCAAAAAGAAGTACTGTACAGTAAATTTATTCATAAAAACAGGCATCTCTTTTAGTATTGGTTCAAATGGCTCTGAGCACTATGGGGCTTAACATCTCAGGTCATCAGTCCCCTAGAACTTAGAACTACTTAAACCTAACTAAACTAAGGACATCACACACATCCATGCCCGAGGCAGGATTCGAACCTGCGACCGGAGCGGTTCCAAACTGAAGCGCCTAGAACCGCTCGGCCAAACGGCCGGCCCTTTTAGTATTACAAAGTAACATACAAAGGCAACTTCAGTAGGAACATATAGTATGTGGCACAGTTTAATAAACAAAAATATACAGGGTGTTACAAAAAGGTACGGCCAAACTTTCAGGAAATATTCCTCACACACAAATAAAGAAAAGATGTTATGTGGACATGTGTCCGGAAACGCTTAATTTCCATGTTAGAGCTCATTTTAGTTTCGTCAGTATGTACTGTACTTCCTCGATTCACCGCCAGTTGGCCCAATTAAAGGAAGGTAATGTTGACTTCGGTGCTTGAGTTTACATGCGACTCATTGCTCTACAGTACTAGCATCAAGCACATCAGTACGTAGTATCAACAGGTTAGTGTTCATCACGAACGTGGTTTTGCACTCAGTGCAATGTTTACAAATGCGGAGTTGGCAGGTGCCCATTTGATGTATGGATTAGCACGGGGCAATAGCCGTGGCGCGGTACGTTTGTATCGAGACAGATTTCCAGAACGAAGCTGTCCCGACAGGAAGACGTTCGAAGCAATTGATCGGCGTCTTAGGGAGCACGGAACATTCCAGCCTATGACTCGCGACTGGGGAAGACCTAGAATGACGAGGACACCTGCAATGGACAAGTCAATTCTTCGTGCAGTTGACGATAACCCTAATGTCAGCGTCAGAGAAGTTGCTGCTGTACAAGGTAACGTTGACCACGTCACTGTATGGAGAGTGCTACAGGAGAACCAGTTGTTTCCGTACCATGTACAGCGTGTGCAGGCACTATCAGCAGCTGATTGGCCTCCACGGGTACACCTCTGTGAATGGTTCATCCAACAATGTGTCAATCCTCATTTCAGTGCAAATGTTCTCTTTACGGATGAGGTTTCATTCCAACGTGATCAAATTGTAAATTTTCACAATAAACATGTGTGGGCTGACGAGAATCCGCACGTAATTGTGCAATCACGTCATCAAGACAGATTTTCTGTGAATGTTTGGGCAGGCATTGTTGGTGATGTCTTGATTGGGCCCCATGTTCTTCCACCTACGCTCAATGGAGCACGTTATCATGATTTCATACGGGATACTCTACCTGTGCTGCTAGAACATGTGTCTTTACAAGTACTACACAACATGTGGTTCATGCACGATGGAGCTCCTGCACATTTCAGTCGAAGTGTTCGTACGCTTCTCAACAACAGATTCTGTGACCGATGGATTGGTCGAGACGGAACAATTCCATGGCCTTCACGCTCTCCTGACCTCATCCCTCTTGACTTTCATTTATGGGGGCATTTGAAAGCTCTTGTCTCCGCAACCCCGGTACCAAATGTAGAGACTCTTCGTGCTCGTATTGTGGACGGCTGTGATACAATACGCCATTCTCCAGGGCTGCATCAGCGCATCAGGGATTCCATGCGACGGAGGGTGGATGCATGTATCCTCGCTAACGGAGGACATTTTGAACATTTCCTGTAACAAAGTGTTTGAAGTCACGCTGGTACGTTCTGTTGCTGTGTGTTTCCATTCCATGATTAATGTGATTTGAAGAGAAGTAATAAAATGAGCTCTAACATGGAAAGTAAGCGTTTGCGAACACATGTCCACATAACATATTTTCTTTCTTTGTGTGTGAGGAATGTTTCCTGAAAGTTTGGCCGTACCTTTTTGTAACACCCTGTATACATATTACACACGCATTTTGCATGAGCAATACACGCAGTATACAAAATTAACGTTTAAAAAATCCTTTATTTTGGTCTGTCTAAGCAAGCCTACACGCTTGCGAGCAGCCAAGTCACGTACGTTTTTCATTACAGATATCTGAAACTGGTCGCTTTCATCTTGGGCTTCAAACCATCGCAAGGCAGTATCTAAACAAGTGAACGCCTCAGAAACTGTTGGTATACTTTCATCTTCACTTTCTGGAGCACTGATTGGTGAGATGTGGGCGGCGTCATCTTTATCAGTGACGGCGTTTACAATCTCGCTGTCCTGCATGATTTGGTGTCCTGGATCTGCATCATCGATATTTATCCATTCATGAACGTCTTCTTCATCACATTCGTGGCAATCTATTGCTTGGTTTGAGAGTGAGGGGGATGATGGACGGTAGATTGGGAGACGTGCGAGCGAGTACACAGTTCGGTTAAGCGGTCGTTCGGTTGACCGACATTCGGATAATCGACGCTTTACTGTACTTTATGCATTTGACAAACATTACAAGAGTAAAGAAAACATTAAAAACAGAGCACGAAAAACATTAATTTTAGAACTTAATTGCCGGCTAAATGCGCCATTCAATCTCACGCCTCAAGGGAAAAACAACTTTAATTTAAAACTGGCTGAAGGCCAATCACTTAAGACTCAAAAACAAGGATTTGAATTTTAAAAGGCAGAAGACCCTATCTTAAAACATTTCTCTAAATTAAGCTGAAGCCCCAAACAATCTCACGCCCTAAGGGCTGAAGGCCAATAACTTAAGGCTCAAAACCAGAATCTGAATTTTAAAAGGCAGAAGGCCTTATCCTAAAATTTCTTTAAATCAGGCTGAAGGCCGAAACAATCTCACGCCTTAAGGGCAAAACAGCTTTAATTTAAAGTCTGCTAGAAGCCATACATAAACAAACAACAAGGGCAAATAAGAAAGGCAGCACATCAAACGGCGCTCAGAAGTTTCCAAGGGTCGGCCTGGAGTTCAAACACTAACGCTCGCTTAGGTGAGACAGGCAGTCGGCCCAACAATTCTCAATCCGACGACAACTCAACCGACAGACAGTCAACAGACCAAGCGACAGGATAACTTCCGCTCCACCCGACCAGCAGACAAAGAATTACACATTCAGCTGTCAAACTACACGCCGTGCTGGACAGCCACAACACGATGAGGAAAATACACTGCCTGACTTTACGTCAACGACCAGGGGAGGTAAACGGAACGTTAACGGCCACAAGGCAGAAGATTCCGCTGGTGCACTTCAATTAAAAAGTAATCAAGTTAAGTTGAACTCCACAGGAGGGCTGCTAGAATTTCGCCAACTTGAAAACATACGTTGTTGCTCGCAGGAATGTCCCAACAGCCCACAACGAAATTCAAACGACACAATGTGAACAGTTGGGGCTGGCTGGTAGATTAAGTAAAGACTCCACTTTCGTGTCCGGGATCGGCGAGCCACGGACCTCGTAGCAATGGGAACAGCCCCTCACACTCCGATCGCGCGTGGACGACACCAGCGGGCCTGGCCAGACACGCGCCACGGAGACTGCCTCGCTGCTCCACGCCAACCGACCAACTTCCCGCACACGGCACAGCAGGAAACTATAAGTGCGAGGCCAAAGGTAGTACAAGGGTGCGTATTTCGATACACGCTGCTGCTGCCACTCGCAGAGAGAGAGGATAACAGCATAATCGCTATAACCGTGGCAGACTAATCACAGAATAGCAACCAATGCTTAATGCAAAGCACAACACGAGCCAGCTACGGCTCAGCCCCTTGTTAATGAACACGAGAACTGCTCATCGCAGAAATAGTTGGAAACCGTGATTTTGATCTTCTCCCGCGTTCTCTGACCCCAGTGCTTCGCAATGTCAGTGCGCTTGAATGAGTTATAGGTGCAAAAGTATTCAGTAATAACTTGCATCGTGCTCACGATACAGCGCGTATGCTTCGCCTAGTGTTGTGCGAAGCGCAATTCGTGAAACACTTGTGCGAAACTATCTGCGCAAGCGTTTTAAGACTGTAGGTATTTGGCAAAACCTCCAGCAAAAACCTGCAATGCAAAACGCAGTGGAAAAATGGAGCGAAATGGGGCTCTGCGGCGAATAAAAACCGTACCTGCCCAAAAATTGTTCAAACATCAGAAAACATTGCTCGAGTGAAAGAAATCCTGAAGTAAAATACGACGAAATTTCAGCACCGTATTTCTGTACGAGTGGGAACTAAAAGAGATCGTCTTGTTGAAACACGATCAAAAAGGACCTGCATGCCTATCCTCACAAATTTACAGTTGCGCAGGAGTTAAACCCTTAGCTTCCAGGTCCCACACTTTGTCACAGGAGCGGGCGGCCTCACAGAGCGCTACATTTACACAGACATAAAAATTGCATACAGTAATTTCAAAGAAACAATTCAGTTTTTTATGTAAAATGTTACATTAACATAACACAAAAAACATGCAAATAAAGTTTACACTTTATTTTTACGAAAAAACACACTTAAACACAAAATTGCACAAAATGAACATATGTTACACGATAATTCTATGAACACTCAGACACGCTGCACTCTAAATTTTACTTTTTGCTGTATCTTTGCTGTTCATTATACATGTACTAATAAAAACATAAAAAATTCCCATAAAACATTAAAAAAATAAAACTTACAGCAGTACTTTGCAGGTTTTTAGTTTCCTTCTCAGGGGTTTTCTTTGCACTCGCTGAGAAGTTTTGTACGGAAAGCAAGTTGGATTGGCTTCTTGAAAGAATGACAGATATAGGGCGTCTTTCTCTGCTTTTTTGGGTCACAGGTGGAGCATGTTTTGCGTTTTTCCCATCGTTCTATAACAACTTCTGATCTTGGTTCTGCCACATTCACAACACGATGAATGGCTGCACGAAGTAAAAAAAATAAATTAATAAATAAATAAATGGTTCTGAGCACTATGGGACTTAACATCTAAGGTCATCAGTCCCCTTGAACTTAGAACTACTTAAACCTAACTAACCTAAGGAGATCACACACATTCATGCCCGAAGCAGGATTCGAACCTGCGACCGTAGCGGTCGCTCGGTTCCAGACTGAAGCGCCTAGAACCGCTCGGGCTCAACGGCCGGCATGAAGTTCAGGTGGTACGTGATAGTTGTTAATTCGCTTTTTATCTGTGGTGTTACCAACGAGTTTGCAAGCTTCTTCGAAAAATTAAAGCGGCTCACCTGCGTATCATCTTTGTAGGAACTGTGAAGGACAAACGCATTCACCCCATATATGTCCAAGATGTGAAAAAATAATTCAACTGGCTATCGTCGGAAGAGGCTTCGACTGAAAGGATTTCCAGCAGAATCTTTAGCGAAACATTCAGTTAATACACTTCTGTCTCCATCATTTTGATCACTTGTTTCATTCAGGGAATTCACAGGTATCAAAACAAATTCGTCTTAGCTTTCGCGCTCTTCTTATTCTGAATTATGTCCAGTTTAAGTTTCGTTGTCACATATCTAATCCAACATAACTTCGGGACAGAGCAATCAGACAACGCAATAATCTCCTACCGCACCCCTATGCATTGCAACAAAGTAATAACAAACGCTAGCGGCGTTTGACACCGCACCTGTGACGTTAATGGTTACGGGTCCAGACGATCTTTCGCGTGTTGATTTCTGCCTGTGCTTTTTGAGTGAAGTGGAATCCAAGACTTCTGGAACCTGAGTTATTCACTTCTTCAGATGAGCCCCGGTTCAACTGATCAGCGTATGCGAACTCACAGAACAAGCACCTTTATGCATTAGAAAATCCCCATCAGTGCTTTGAGGACCCCATTGCAAATTCTCAAGATTTGTTTGGTGAGTAATGTTTAATGGCAGCATGGGAACACGAGTATTTCACAGAACTGTTAATGTTAACATGTATGAACAGATACTGTTTAATCGATACGTGGAACACCTGGCAGAAGTTGAAGGAGTCTACGGATATTTTCAGCAAGACGGAGCATAAGCGCACACCACCTTGACAAGTTCGTTACGACTTCATGAGGTTGTAGCGTCACTTTTAAACTAAAACCGCGAATAACGTAAATATGGACTGAAACTCTGTATAGATAATATGTACTCGGATGCTTCCCATGAGCTCACAAGAAGAAGTGTTACTATTGCGAAAAAAGAAGCAATATTTTACAGGCAGTGGAGACTATCTTATAAGACGATAAAAATTTGGTGTTTCTCATTTTTTTCACTTCGACTCTGTCTTTGGCACCGTTCTCAGCTGATCAGTGCACAATGCACAACATATGTAGATGCAATAATTTAAAATGTATGTTTTAAACGTTATGTTTAATTTGGTATTACTTCAGCACTATTGTAGAAAGCCTTCATGACAAATATTTAAGCATGTTCAAATAGAAAAGGTTAATTTTTGCCATTCAGTAACAAACATCGCTGGTAGCGCATCCAGGAAGTGCTACAATACAACGACATTACGTGCACCATCCTATTTCCACTAAACAATGGGTCGAGTCCCTACTCTTTGTTAATAGTGATAAATAATTTTTATTTCAATTGATAATTTTCAGAGTCTTAATAAAGATAACTTGACCGAGACTGTTCCATGAATAACCAAGAAGTAACGCATTGGAAATTGTTTATCAGAATAAGATTTTCAGTGGGCATATAGCTCTCTTGCTCTTAAAAGTATTCAGTGAGGAGAGGACAATCAACAGAGGTAACGCAGTTTCCTGGTAACGTCGGTCACCTAATTTGTCTCCCAATCATTTTTATGTGTGGTGCAAATTAGAAGGATAAGGTGCACACAAATAACCATAATACACTGAAAGAGCTGCAGCAGAACACTAGAGACGCTACTGCCGTACTCCTTCAGGCGGAGCTGCTACGTGCGTCTCACAGTTTCATAAATCGAGCATATCACTTCACTTGATCGATGTCAATGGTCGCCATTTGCAGTATCTTCTGTGGTGCTCATTAATAGGGCTCAATGTCGCGCCAATATTTCTGCAAAAATTAAACATCGTGTCAATCTTAATGTAAATATTTTTTACAGTTTCATTTTGGCACCATGAACAAACTTGAAGCCCCAAAGAAACTGATATAGGCATGCGTATTCAAATACAGGCATGTATAAACAGGCAACGCCTATATAAGACAACAAGTGTCTGGCGTAGTTGTTAGGTCGGTTACTACTGTCGCAATAAAAGGCTACCAAGATTAAAGTGCGTTTGAACGTGGTCTTGTAGTCGGCGCACGAGCGATGGGACGCAGCACCTTCGAGGTAGCGATGAAGTGGGGATTTCCCCGTGCGATCATTTCACGAGTGTACCGTGAATATCAGGAATCCAGTAAAACATGAAATCTCCGACATCACTGCGGCCGGAAATAGATCCTGCAAGAACGGGACCAACGGCGACTGAAGAGAATCGTTCAACGTGACAGATGTGCAACCCTTCCGCAAATTTCTGCAGATTTCAATGTTGGGCCATCAACAGGTGTCAGCGTGCGAACCATTCAACGAAACATCACCGATATGGGTTTTCGGAGCCGAAGGCGCACTCGTGTACCCTTGATGACTGCATGTCACAAAGCTTTACGCCTCGCCTGGGGCCGTCAACACCGACGTTGGACTGTTGAAGACAGGAAACATGTTGCCTGGTCGGGTAAGACCAGTTTCAAACTGTATCGAGCGGATGGACGTGTACGAGTAAGGAGACAATCTCATGAATGGACCCTGCATGTCAGCAGGGGACTGTTGAAGCTGGTGGAGGCTCTGTAAAGGCTTGGGCCTTGTGCGGTTGGAGTGATATGGGACCCCTGGTGCGTCTAGATACGACTCTGACAGATGACACATACGTAAGCATCCTCTCTGATCACCTGCATCCATTCATGACCATTGTGCCAATCCGATGGACTTGGGAAGTTCCAGCAGGACGATGTGATACCCCACACGTCCAGAATTGCAACAGAGTGGCTCCAGGAACACTCTTCTGGGTTTTAAACACTTCCACTGGCCATAAAACTCACCAGAAATGAACATTCTTGAGCATAACAGGGATGCCTTGCAACGGGCTGCTCAGAAGAGATCTCCATCCCCTCGTATTCTTACGGATTTATGGGCAGCCCCGCAGGATTCATGGAGTCAGTTCCCTGCAGCATTACTTGAGACATTAGTCGAGTCCATGCCACGTCGAGTTGCGTGTTCGCGGGGGCCCTATACGATATGATGCACGTGTACTAGTTTCTTTGGCTCTTCAGTGTATGTCCAATGTTGATTATAGGTTGATTATACATGAATTTTCCTTTATTGTCTTATGATTTAATTTCTGCTCTTTCCCACAGCTAGTTACACTATAAATAATGCTTTCTTGCACCTCATCGTAACAGTAAAACACGAAAAGAACGAATTAAATATTGTGTAACAGGATCGTCACTAGGCTTTAGTACCTAGAAAATAAACAAGTTGTGCTGCTCTTCATGTCTGTCACAGAAGTGAATCAGTTGTCGTAACTATATAAAATCAACTGGTGGAACTTGCTCTTAAGTAATGACATTTTCGTATCGTGAGGCACAGTGAACATCATCGGTATTTAATTTAAATAAATTTTTATCACATTCTGACAAAAATCTCTTAGAAATAATAAATGGACCAGCAAGTAGCAGCAGACCGTCTACACATATAATCCTAGGTACTCATCTACGTACGCTATCGCACATCCATAGAATTTTTACTCAGCCTATCTCATGAGGCAGCTAGGGTACGTCACCCATATATCAGGTTGCAGTCAAGTGCGAAGTCTTGCCCAGCGACTGTAGCGGTCTGGCATATGTCTCACACTTAATTGAGAGTTCTTGAATTCAGGCAACCAATGAACATTGGGGCTAGGATACAACCTTGTTTCAGTCGACTCGGAACCACTTCTTACCTTTCACGCTCCTCGACTGCCATCTATTTTCTGCACAAGTTGTAAAGGGCCTTTTGCTCCCTATATTTTACCCCTGATACCTTCAGAATTTCAAAGAGAATATTCAGATCGACCTAAATTCGTTAAAAAGTTCCACAACCAGAATTTCATGGAGCGTTTATGTGGAATACATTGCCGAAGATGTGGGATTGTAAACCTAGATGTTGCATGAAGATCTAGTACTCAGTGGGTTGCCTATATTAAGAAAAACAGGAATAATGTGTACTTTTTAGACTCATACGGTAGTTTATGCCCACATTAAGAATTGCTTCACTACTTTGCCAACACCAACAGTGCATTCTACAGTTTTCGACGCTATCAAGACTTCGATACAAATCTCTGTGGACATTTCTGCCTCATGTTTCTCCTGAAGACTGCATAAAAACAAGTAGCATGTACATCACTGCATAAGTTGATGTTTAGATGTGATGTCCTGCACTATAACTGTAAAAGAACGATTGCCCATATTTAGTTAATTTTCATGGTCAAGAGATAGTTATATGCCTCCACTTGAAGTATGTCAAGAACTAAAATGTGAACTAAATGCTGCTGAGATCGACTGCACAAGAAACTTCAGAATCACATCAACCCTCAACACATACATTTCTACATTGCCCTCAGATTAGAATAGACTAAAAAATTCAGGGTGGCTCACAGACAGGTCAATTAGTAAATATGTCCACTTTAGTGTATGTGTACAAATTAAATTGCTTATGGTATAATTGAAAGGTATGAAATAAGTAAATTGTTTATGGTATACTTCAAAGATATGAGATCTGTCATCATGAATGCTAAACAAGAAGTAATTCTCATAAGAAGTGCGATGTATAATAAGTCGTATGCTCAGGGAAGTACTTATCCCACAGAGAATAAATTATTCTGAAGAAATTAGCATGAAAAATGTCTCATATTACCGTAACAGACAAAGAGCATTTTTAATTTCTGAGGATACTGAATTCCAGCGTTCAATTTCCATTAACTTTTCGTTTATGGCAACTGCATGAGTACCTTGTTCTACCAAGTACATCCAGATAGATGGGCCATTAAAGTGCAGTTCAAATAGAAACACCTCAAATCATTATAATGGCACTGTAGACCAAGAGGAAAGGGAACTTGAAAAAGGTCTCAAGTGTGTTCAACTACTGTAAACAAACCAATGCCAGCCTTTATACATATAATAACTTACATTTGAACGGGGGTAATGATGAGCACAGTCTGATGTAAGACGTGTATGTGAGGTTTTGTCCTTCCTACTATGAGGGAAATGACGGACTGCTCAGAGAAAAATGAGACAATATAATCCAGACTTCTGGATATTAAATCCATCAGAAAATTTCCACAAAGAGACTGGTGTATATGCATTATTACTACATGACCTTGTAGGCAATTATTGTCCACAAATTGGGATGGTGCAACGAGTAGTGTAAATTATCAAATGCTGTGCCACTTCCTCCACATTTCACAGTCATGCCTCATGGTGCCAACATCGTCGGAGATAGTCACAGGTTCTTCAGAAAATGTGGACGATTTGTGTTTAAGGATTCTGCCATCATTGCTTTCACCATTGATGGAAGTGTAATAACAACATTCTCCACAAGTGTGTGAACCATTCATAAATGTTAAATGTGGCAAGATTGAGACGGCTATACTATGCTTGACTTGTAGATTTCCATTCAACCCACTGGAATAGTCCTCGAGTGGCGTATAGAGATATGCTGCCAATGACTTGAATTTTCGATCGTACAAGTATTTCATATTTCACAGGCAATGAGGAAGCATCTTGGATGTTAGAAATCTACCAAAATTAGTTTATTTGAAAACCAGAATAGTACAACTGCTCGTCCATCTGACAACTCAGGTACATGTATGGAGGAGAATAAGAAGAAGGAAATGAAATAAATGGTTCAAATGGCTCTGAGCACAATGCGACTTAACTTCTGAGGTCATCAGTCGCCTAGAACTTAGAACTAATTAAACCTAACTAACCTAAGGACATCACACACATCCATACCCGAGGCAGGATTCGAACCTGCGACCGTAGCGGTCGCTCGGTTCCAGACTGCAGCGCCTAGAACCGCACGGCCACTCCAGCTGGCAAGAAGGAAATGATTTTATGTGCACTTCAGATAGTACGAAAATACTTTAAAGTTGGGTAACCAATAAATGATTGAATATTTTATTTTAAATCTATTCATTTGGCTTATTCTGATCACCATTTACTTCCATGAACAGATTTTAGTGTGCCTTTATGGTAAATTTGTATTTTCATCGACATACATGCTCTATGGTGCAGATCTAGTATGTGAGATGAAATTCCAGACATTTCTCCAATACATCTTTTGAAGTGACATCGACCACAAGCCTCTCACTCTCATATTCGAACACATGTGGCATGATACATTACAGTGCAAATGATAATTTCATGGATTTACATTCACCTGCAAACCATGTACTCTTCGTCGTAGGAGCTCAGCATCTGGCCCAACCCAGCTTGACATGCACTGGGTGCATGTTTACTCTTGATGCTCTTCATGGCAGCAGTCTTTTTATAAGTCTCAGCCAGCAGCAGCCTGTTTATTAACAACATATGTATTGACACCACATCTGCAAACCAGTCCTTAGGCAGATTAGAGTAAAACATGTATACCCTATAACACATTTGAGCACCTCATGCAGCAGTGGCACATTCATGTTGTGAAAGAATACACCGTGACACTGCCTGGCCCGTATTGGCTGCTGCTCTTCATATGTTTGTACGGGACATGGCACTGCATCTATACATTGCTGCGTCTGTTTCTTGTTCAAGAGAGAGGTGCATCTTATAGCACCCCATAGCATAGCAGTCTGAATAATAATAAAGTGCATGTGCATTCTTCATTTCACAGTGATGGATAAATGCCACTGATGTAGAGTGAACAGCAACAGCAGGTGCACTGTACATATAATTATAGTGAATTTACTACATCAAGCAGGGCAAAGTGTAAATAAATATAGCCAGTCCAGACAGTGCATTTGTTAAAAACTTATCACACCAAGCACAGCAAAGGATTAAGGCATAAATGTTGAAATATAACAGCTCCAGATATTGCCTACATTAAGAACCCACAGTGATACATTAAGACACACTTGTGTAAACATAACATGTCTGGACTGCATTTTTGTTAAGAACTCTGGCAGAAAATTTAGCAAAACATCCACGACTGCACTCCATTTGAATCAATCACCAATCTGTGAAGCAGTTGCATCAGTAACACCATGTCTGAACTTGCAACAGCATCAGTGTCCTCTGCTTGGTTTGGTCGAAAATATGGTGGGAGTGATAGCACATTTTTGGTGGGATTTCACCTCACCAGAGAAGATAGCTCCCAAATAGTGGAATGCTAATAATACACACTGTGGGACCACATATCCATCCCATTCACACAGCTTGCACTGGTATTCCTAGCAGCAGCTATGAAGTGGCAACAGTCTGGCTGTTCCTCTGATGGAGAGAAAGGCCAGTGGTCCTGCACTGATGCTGGTAAGTACTGCATACTATCGATCTATGTAATTATTTATTGTATAGCTACAATCCATGAGTTTCTAGTTTTTGTTGCAGATTGTAGTACCTTCATCATTAATGTGGAGTGATAGGCTTGATTTCCTAATCTATGGCTCTGAGGAGGAGAGGCAACCACCTAGTTCAGACTTTCAGAAGCAGAAACATTAACGGAACATTGCAAACTTAAGTACACACACACACACACACACACACACACACACACACACACATACACTCCTGGAAATGGAAAAAAGAACACATTGACACCGGTGTGTCAGACCCACCATACTTGCTCCGGACACTGCGAGAGGGCTGTACAAGCAATGATCACACGCACGGCACAGCGGACACACCAGGAACCGCGGTGTTGGCCGTCGAATGGCGCTAGCTGCGCAGCATTTGTGCACCGCCGCCGTCAGTGTCAGCCAGTTTGCCGTGGCATACGGAGCTCCATCGCAGTCTTTAACACTGGTAGCATGCCGCGACAGCGTGGACGTGAACCGTATGTGCAGTTGACGGACTTTGAGCGAGGGCATATAGTGGGCATGCGAGAGGCCGGGTGGACGTACCGCCGAATTGCTCAACACGTGGGGCGTGAGGTCTCCACAGTACATCGATATTGTCGCCAGTGGTCGGCGGAAGGTGCACGTGCCCGTCGACCTGGGACCGGACCGCAGCGACGCACGGATTCACGCCAAGACCGTAGGATCCTACGCAGTGCCGTAGGGGACCGCACCGCCACTTCCCAGCAAATTAGGGACACTGTTGCTCCTGGGGTATCGGCGAGGACCATTCGCAACCGTCTCCATGAAGCTGGGCTACGGTCCCGCACACCGTTAGGCCGTCTTCCGCTCACGCCCCAACATCGTGCAGCCCGACTCCTGTGGTGTCGCGACAGGCGTGAATGGAGGGACGAATGGAGACGTGTCGTCTTCAGCGATGAGAGTCGCTTCTGCCTTGGTGCCAATGATGGTCGTGTGCGTGTTTGGCGCCGTGCAGGTGAGCGCCACAATCAGGACTGCATACGACCGAGGCACACAGGGCCAACACCCGGCATCATGGTGTGGGGAGCGATCTCCTACACTGGCCGTACACCACTGGTGATCGTCGAGGGGACACTGAATAGTGCATGGTACATCCAAACCGTCATAGAACCCATCGTTCTACCATTCCTAGACCGGCAAGGGAACTTGCTGTTCCAACAGGACAATGCACGTCCGCATGTATCCCGTGCCACCCAACGTGCTCTAGAAGGTGTAAGTCAACTACCCTGACCAGCAAGATCTCCGGATCTGTCCCCCATTGAGCATGTTTGGGACTGGATGAAGCGTCGTCTCACGCGGTCTGCACGTCCAGCACGAACGCTGGTCCAACTGAGGCGCCAGGTGGAAATGGCATGGCAAGCCGTTCCACAGGACTACATCCAGCATCTCTACGATCGTCTCCATGGGAGAACAGCAGCCTGCATTGCTGCGAAAGGTGGATATACACTGTACTAGTGCCGACATTGTGCATGCTCTGTTGCCTGTGTCTATGTGCCTGTGGTTCTGTCAGTGTGATCATGTGATGTATCTGACCCCAGGAAAGTGTCAATAAAGTTTCCCCTTCCTGGGACAATGAATTCACGGTGTTCTTATTTCAATTTCCAGGAGTATATATATATATATATATATATATATATATATATATATATATATATGTGTGTGTGTGTGTGTGTGTGTGTGTGTGTGTGTGTGTGTGTGTGGGTGGGTGGGTGGGTGGGTGGGTGTGTGGGTGTGTGTGAATGGTATGGTTATCCAATGTAATACTTCTTCTTTTATTCTCCTGTGTAGAATTTTTCAATAATGTTACAGACAGTAATGTTACAGAGATCAGTAAAAGCCCAACTGACTCCATTCCTCTGACCATGCACTCACAGGTCATTATTGGTCAGCAAGTTGATGTCTGGTGTGTAGGCAGTCTGCTAGCTGTGTGGCATCGTGAGTGCTAGTAGGATCCTTCTATATGCATGTATCCATTTTATGCAGGATACTTATGCAATATGGCCTGTTCTTTTTTATAGCAACACCGAGGTGTAGGTCAGTGTAGATTTTGTTGTGCAGCCTATGGCACAATTTTCAGCCATCAACTCTTAGACTCATACCGTAGATGAATGCATATGTATTTGGTGATACATTCATGGTGTATGTAAAAGAATCATCCAATTTAAAAAAGGCATAACATTTGTTATATCAGATACGTGTGTGTTGGAAAGAGCAAACACTCGAGTTTTACATGGTTCCTGTTAGGTAGCAGTAGTGTGCACCCACTTCAGTTCTAGTAGAAATGGTGTCGGGGCAACAGAAAGCAATTTGTCTTCTATATTTCGTGCAGTGCAGTTCAGTAATAACTGTTCATCGTGACTTTCGTACTAGGTATGGTGTGCATCCTCATACAGAACACAGCATTAGACAATGGCATGAACAATTCCGAGAAACAGGTTGTTTGTGTTATGGCAAATCGCTGGGCCATCCCCAAGTGTTTGGCACAGATATCGAACGCATTTGCCATAGTTCCACAAGAAGTTCGCAGAAATCTGTTCACCGTGCAGCTCGACAGCTCGACTTGCCCCCAATGTCCGTCTGGCGTGTGTTGGGTCGACGTTTACACATGAAACCATACAAAATTTAGCTACTGCTAGCTCTTCATGACGGTAACAGACAACAACATGTGGAGTTCCGTAATTTAGTTCTTGGCAAGATGGAGGATGACAGTTTTCTTCCACGCTGAGTGACAAGGCAACATTCCATTTAAATGGAAAGGTGAACTGTCATATTGTGAGAATATGGGGTACGGAACATCAACACGAAGTTGTAGAACATGAAAGAGACTCTCCAAAATTTAATATGTTTGGTGCAGATTCAAGGGAAAAGGTATATGGTCCATTTTTCTTTGCTGAGAACACTGTTATGGAACCACATATCTCGGTATGCTTGAGAACTTCCTTTTCCCACAGTTGGAGACTGATTCGAGCGACTTCATTTACCAACAGGATGGGGCACCGCCACACTGGCATATGGAAGTGAGGAAATTTATAAATCAAAGGATTGCTCAATTCTGGATCGGTCACACTAGACCAAATGATTCAGCCTTACATTACTGGCCTCCAAGGTCACTGGACCTGACTGTACGTGATTATTTCTTGTGTGAGTTCATAGAAGACTCTGTCTATGTGCCTCCCTTACCAACAACAATGGACAGAACTAAATCGCGTAACAGCAGATGCGGAAGCTGTGACTCAAGACATGCTCACTGCAATGTGGGAACAATTTGAGTACTGAGCATTGAAATATGCCATGCATCTCAAAAGGGGCATATTGAACACCAATGAAAAGATATGGAAAAAACTTTCCCATTCATCAAAAAACAAAATTTGAAAGAGGCAGTGGCCCCTTTTAGTTATTTTCGCTCCCTACTTATCACAAATCACCAACAAATTTATACATGTAATCTTCCTACTATATTATACAATCGCAGTAAGTAAAATGTTGTCTGTAAGACAAAATTGTTAAGGCTTTCGTGGCCACTTGTTGACAAACTGCCTATTGGCTTCTGTCTCGGGCTCTTCGGCCGACGTTCATCTAATGATGGAAGTAGAAAAGGACGAGAAACTGCCATTTCTAGACGTGCTGGTCACAAGGGACGGCGAAAACCTGGGACACAGCGTGTATCGAAAACCGACACACACGGACCGATACCTGCACAAACTGTCAAACCACCACCCGAGCCAGAAAAGAGGCATGATTAGTACGCTCATAACGAGAGCAGGACGAATATGTGAGCCTCAACACCTGAAACGAGAAATGCAACACCTGGAAACTGTTCTGAGGAGCAATGGGTACTCCACAAATTACATTAGAAGTGTAACAGAGCCAAACACTCGGCGAAGTAAGGAACCAGAAAAAGAAATGTCGGGTACGGCCTTTCTGCCATACATTCCCAGAGTGACGGACAGAATCGGCCGTATATTGCGCAAACACGGCGTAAAGACGATTTTCAAACCGACAAGGAAGATCAAAGAGTGTCTTAGATCGGCGAAGGAGAAAAGAGACCCACTTGCAATGTCGGGAATATACCGTATACCTTGCACATGCGGAAAAGTTTATGTCGGAATGACTGGACGATCCATTAACACCAGGATCAAAGAGCATAAGCGACATTGCAGGTTGGGGCAGGTGGAGAATTCGGCCGTGGCAGAGCACGCACTGAATGAGACCGACCACGTAATAAAATTCGCCGACACGGAAGTTCTGGCTGTAGAGAAGCACTATCACACGCGCTTGTTCAGAGAAGCTGTAGAAATCCAAAAACACGCGAACAGTTTCAACAAGAAAGAGGAAAGCCTTAAGGTAAACGGATCCTGGCTTCCCGTACTGCAGCGAACGACCGTCGCAGGTAGCAAGAGGAGAACCGCACCGGAAATGACCGCGGAGAAGCCCTCGGACGTTGGCGCGCCAGGTACATATAGTCTGCGGCCGCGAGCTCGCCTCCAGTTCACCACCGGCAATGGAGGGTGAAGCTTTGACAATGCCAGTTGTCTGTAAGCTTCAAATATGAAGTTTGTATTGTCTTGACCGCTTTTAGGTACACTAGATCACTAGTTTTGATAAAGTTAAGATGCCATTTTCAGACGTTACAAAAATTACAAAAATATTACACTGTTGTAGCTGCAATCGTAAATTAACGGTTTTACACAAGTTCTGTTTGATATACCCTCACTGTATAGGTTATGAAATCATTGAAATTAAAAATAAAATTACCTTTACATAAGTTATTACAGTAAATATACAAAATACAGTAGATGCCTAAGATAATATTACCTCAAGATCAGAAGAGAGTAAAATGTTAAAAAATATAACTGTCTCGTCATGGCAAAACAGAGACATACTGGTGTGGCATGTCAAGAAGTGCCGCATGCATCTGAGTTGTTTGCGAGCTACACACTCCAGGATAACAGTTGGGCTAATAGAGTAGTGTAGAGGAGTACCACCAGATGGCAGCAGCCTCATGAATAATAATAAAAAATCTAGTTTATTTTAACAACACACACATACATGTAACAGTACATGAGAGAATAACAAAGTAAAAAAGGTAACAATATTTTACCAATATTTAAGATTGGAAAAATTATTTCCAATACGATAGTTAACGTTAAAGATTTGTTATAGGATGAATGAACGACGTAAGTGGGACACATTAGTATGAGAATCATTCACTTTATAGGACTATGGCACAATATCATCTATTATACTTCTAGACTAACAGTAGTCATTTTACAGAAATTTCCAATTATAGTTGCGTTTTACATGCTTGTTTGGTTGTAATGTACACTCCGAAGCACAAAACATAGTATAAAAGTGATAGCGTCATGGCATGTTACAATAATGGATGTTGTCTAGAGCAACATACAGAAGCATGTGCCTGTCAACTTTAACTGAGGGAGGGCTCTTTTATAACTGTAACAGTATATAGGTCCCCTTCAGGAAACTTTGATTTATTCCTGGAAAACTTGGATGCCTTGTTGTGTTATCTGTCAGATAGGGGAAAGCAAATTATTATTTGTGGGGACTTAAATGTTGATTCACTGAAAGAGTGTAATAGGAAGAATGAGCTGGAGCTCTTGCTCGGTACTTTCAATTTATCATCTGTCATTAATTTTCCTACTCGGGTAGTAAAGGACAGCAGCACATTGATAGATAACACTTTTATAGACCAAGATAGGTTTAAAAACATAAACTCTTGTCCTTTTGAGAATGAGATTTCTGATCAGGATGCTCAGCTAGCTACAGTATATAACATAGCTCCATTCAGTAATTCAAAACTGCCCTCCAAAGTTGTGCATTCAATTAATGACTCAACAATTAGAAATTTCAGAGAAAATCTTCAGCAGTTAGACTGGGATGAGGTGTACAAGGAACCCAATGCTAATTTAAAATATAACTTATTTCAGGAATACACTTATAAAAGAATTTGAAAACTGTTTCCCCAAGAAAGTAGTTTAATCTAATTATAAGAAACCATGCAAAAAACCTTGGCTTACTAAAGGAATAAAAATATCTTGTAACCACAAGAGGGAACTTTATCTAACAACAAGAAATAGTAATAACCCAGAAACAGCCAAATATTATAAAAACAACTGCGCTACATTAAGAAAGGTTATTAAAAGTCCAGAAGCATGTGCATCATGTTTCAGATTAATACCTCTGATAACAAAATCAAAACAATTTGGAATATTATTACAAGGGAGATAGGGCAACCAAGAGTACAGGATGATGGCATCACCATCAAGACGAATGTAAAACAAGCCGGAAGTCGAAAACATTATGAATAATCATTTTTTAAATGTTGTAGAGAAAATAGGATCTAAATGTTCATTAGAAGAAGCAAGGCAGTTAACGGAAGAGGCCTTACCCACACCATTTGATACAATTGAAATTCCACCGACCTTTTCTTCTGAAATTAGGAAGATAATAAACTCTCTCACGAATAGAAGCTCACATGGAATTGATGGCATTTCCAGCAGGATAACAAAAGCTTGTTCCCAAGAAATAAGCGGGATTCTTAGCCACATGTGTAATAGCTCTCTGAAGCAGGGTATTTTCCCAGATAGACTGAAATGTGCCATTGTAAAACCACTGCATAAAAAAGGGGATACGTCTGATGTCAACAACTACCGCCCAATCTCTCTTCTGACTGGCTTATCCAAAATTCTTGAAAAAGTTATGTATTGTAGAGTAGCTTTACGCCTTTTTAAAAATAAAGTTTTAACAAACTGTCAGTTTGGTTTCCAGAAGGGTTTTCTAACGGAAAATGCTATATATACTTTCACTAATGAAATGTTAAATGCTCTGAGTAACCGAAAGTCACCCGTTGGGATTTTTTGTGATCTATCAAAGGCTTTTGATTGTGTAAATTATGGAATACTTCTAAATAAGCTCAAGTACTGTGGTATGAATGGGACAGTGCTCAAATGGTTTAAATCATACCTAACTGGAAGAGTACAGAAATTTGAAATAAACAGTTCACATAATATGCAAAAAACTGGTGATTTCTCAAACTGGGGAACAATCAAGAATGGGGTGCTGCAAGGTTTGGTCTTGGGTCCTCTGCTGTTCTTAATATATATTAATGACTTGCCATTCTATATTCATGAAGATGCAAAGCTGGTACTTTTTGCCGATGAAACAAGTATAGCTATCACACCCAACAGACAAGAATTAACTGGTGAAATTGTAAACGATGTTTTTCCGAAAATCATTAAGTGGTTCTCTGCAAATGGGCTCTCATTAAACTTTGACAAAACAAGTATATACAGTTCCACAAGGTAAATGGAATGACACCATTAATAAATATAGAATGCGATAAAAAAATCGGTAGCTAAGGTAGAATATTCAAAATTTCTAGGTGTATGCATTGATGAGGGGTTGAACTGGAAAAAACACACTGCTGAAACGTTTGAGTTCAGCTACTTATGCTATTAGGGTCATTGCAAATTTTGGAGATATACATCTGAGTAAATTAGCTTACCACGCCTATTTTCATTCTCTGCTTTCGTATGGCATTATATTCTGGGGTAACTCATCATTGAGTAAAAGAGTATTCATTGCACAAAAGCGTGTAATCAGAACAATTGCTGGAGCTCATCCAAGATCATCCTGCAGACACTTATTTAAAGAGCTAGAGATCTTCACTGTAGCCTCACAATACATACATTCACTTATGAAATTTGTTATTAACAATCCGAACGAATTCAAAAGTAATAGCAGTGTACATCTCTACAACACTAGGAGAAACGATGATCTTCACTACTCAAGGTTAAATCTAACTTTGGCTCAGAAGGGGGTAAATTATACTGCCACAAAAGTCTTTGGGCACTCACCTAATCGCATCAAAAGTCTGACAGATAGCTTTTAAAAGGAAATTAAAAGAATTTCTTAATGGCAACTCCTTCTACTCGTTAGATGAATTTTTGGATATAGTAAGTGGGTAATTTCCCAAACCCCCACAAAAAAATTAAATATATTGAGTGTCATGTAATATTTTGTCTAATGTAATATCTTGTATAGACACCTTTTATTAACCTGACACGTTCCACATCGTTACGAAATGTCGTATTCATGATCTATGGAACGAGTACTAATCTAATCTAATAAATATCGGAAGGACGTGCCATAGCCCGAGGTCTCGGTTAGTTATATAAAGTGGATAATTACATATCTCACAGTGAGTGCACACACATAGGCACATTTTCTTACGCAATGCTAATAATATGAGATCTAGAACAAGGAAATAATGGAAGATAACTTACAACTGGTACAATCTAGTTTATCGATGACTTTGATGTCACTCGATGTCTAGGTAACCACTGAACAGTGCGATTATCGAGATGTGATACTGTAATAACTTTCAGATACGTACCATGATATTGGATGGCTTCATACAACAATGTACAGATTAAGTACACACGCATACAAAGAACTGCAAATGAGAAGAATGACAGGTACAGAACAACTAACGAACAATATCTGTTTATATCCCAATGTAATGACGAAACCACAAAATTATCGTCAACATTTGGGTAAAACATAGGGCATTGTCCAACATAGAGCACAGCTTTCTGTGTACTTAGTTAAGAGACAGGTACTCATGGCGGCGAGCCTTGTAGTTGCAGTATAAAATAGTATAACGCAGTGCCTCACGTCTTGGTGAGAAAAAATAATTTTTATCAAGACTGTGCAAAGGTATAATTATCACAAGAGTTATGTCCTGTAATTCAGCTGTCTATTACGAGAACTAAACATGACCATATCCTTCATACCTTTGAGTTGTGCTACAGAACAATGGATACAGTGCCCTAGATCTAGGTAAGAAACAGTAAAACTGTAATCAGCGTAGTGGTAAAATAAAACTGTTTACAAAGTTTTGTCAAGTAAGTCGGCTATCTTGGTTAGAGCAAGCGCTTGTAAGTTGTTACAGGATATGAAAATACAAACATCAAAAAAAGTTTTGCATTACCTCGGTTCCAAGAGTTTCGGAACCTGTACAGAAAATTGGAATAGACATCAATACAAACATCATTTCCACCCTTTTTATTGCTCATGAAAACCACACATTGTATGTTGCACCACCATACACCGAGACCTTCAGAGGTGGTGGTCCAAATCGCTGTACACAGCGGTACCTCTAATACCCAGTAGCACGTCCTCTTGCACTGATGCATGCCTGTATTCGTCGTGGCATACTACCCACAAGTTCATCAAGGCACTGTTGGTCCAGATTGTCCCACTCCTCAACGGCGATTCGGCGTAGATTCCTCAGAGTAGTTGGTGGGTCACGTCGTCCATAAACAGCCCTTTTCAACTATGCGAGGCATGTTCGATAGGGTTCATGTCTGGAGAACATGCTGCCCGCTCTAGTCGAGCGATGCCGTTATCCTGAAGAAAGTCATTCACAAGATGAGCACGATGGGCGTGCGATTTGTCGTCCGCGAAGACGAATGCCTCGCCAATATGCTGCTGATATGGTTGCACTGTCGGTTGGAGGACGGCATTCACGTATCGTACAGCCATTGCGGCACCTTCCATGACCACCAGCGGCATACTTCAGCCCCACATAATGCCACCCCAAAACACCAGGGAACCTCCACCTTGCTGCACCCGCTGGACAGTGTGTCTAAGGCGTTCAGCCTGACCGTGTTGCATCTAAATACGTCCACAACGATTGTCTGGTTGAAAGTATATGCGACACTCATCAGTGACGAGAACGTGATGCCAATCCTGAGCAGTCCAGTCACCATGTTGTTGGGCCCATCTGTACCGCGCTGCATGGTGTCGTGGTTGTAAAGATGGACCTCGCCATGGACGTCGGGAGTGAAGTTGCGCATCATGCAGCCTAAAGCTCGCAGTTTGTATCGTAACACGACGTCCTGTGGCTGCACGAAAAGCATTATTCAACATGGCGCTCATGTCACGGTTCCCCCGAGCCATAATCAGTAGGTAGCGGTCATTCAACTGCAGTAGTAGCCCTTGGACGGCCTGAGCGAGGCATGTAATCGACAGTTCCTGTCTCTCTGTATCTCCTCCACGGCCGAACAACATCGCTTTGGTTCACTCCGAGACGCCTGGACACTTCTGTTGAGAGACCTTCCTGGTACAAAGTAAGAATGCGGACGCAATAGAACCGCGGTATCGACCGCGTAGACATGGTTGAACTACAGACAACACGAGCCGTGTACCTCCTTCCTGACGGAATGACTGGAACCGATCGGCTGTCGGACCCCCTACGTCTAATAGGCGCTGCTCATGCACATTTGTTTACATCTTTGGGCGGGTTCAGTTACATCTCTGAACAGTCAAAGGGACTGTGTCTGTGATACAATATTCACAGTCAACGTCTATCGTCAGGAGTTCTAGGAACCAGAGTGATGCAAAACTTTTTTTCATGTGTGTATGTGTACGTGGTTATAGTTTTCTCTCGTACATTAACCTTGAGAACAACGTTAGCAAATTGGTTTGTCAGGTGATATGCTGGAATTAACTTATTAAAACAGATGCAAATTTCAATGCAAATATCAATTTGAGCTAAGGCTCCCTGGTTCGGAAACTAACGAATCGAAAGTTAGAATCGATAATCATTCTGATACCTCTGACAGTGGAATACATGTGCCGGCACTGCTGTTGCTAAGAATTTAGGGTATGCAATTTTCAGAGGTGGAAGTGTGGACCAAGACAAGGACACATGTTTAGTAAACATGTGCTCCAAAATCCATACCTGAGGATCTATCAGCACTTGCTCATCTTCGCAATTGTGGAACACATCTCTTCTATAGAAAAAGTGACCGTAGCTCATAACTTATCCATTTTAGAGCCCATGTTCAATAGACTACCACCTCGGAAAGCAACAAAAGTATCGGTATATGTATGCCACGGTCACAGGTATCAGAACGGTTTTCGAATATAACTTTCAACTCGTTCGTTTCCGGTACCAGGATTCTTCCCTCATAATGATTCACTTATGCTTTTCATCATCCTTGAAAGTTTGTAATATCATCATGGACTCACCCTGTATACAGATACATATACAGGCGCCGGCGCCTGTAACTTTGACGCCCTGCGGCGGTGCTGGATAACGTTTCCGGTCACAGGTTCCTAAGTAAAACCTGATCTACTAAGTCCCCTATACAACTTACAGAAGTGTGTGACATGATTTGTGAATCATCCTGTACAAGATCTGGTTTACTTTGTAGGTTTGTGTGCCATAAAATGAGAATACATATGGTTATTATAAAATATACAGGGTGATTTTTCTCCACCGTGTACGAACTCTAGGGATTTAGCTATGAGAGGATACGGAAGAGAAAAGGTCTAATGAACTTGTGTTCGGAAATGCATGGTTGTCAAGCTAAAGACCATTTCTTCAATCATTCTTTGTTACAGAGACTGTGGTCTAATACGCGTTGTACCATGGAGCCGCAGTTACTGTATGCATGGTTTCCTCCTAAAGAGTGGTACTGTTCCTCATATGTCATGCCGTAGCGCTCTGTCCTGCCATAGTAATTGGTTATATTGTGTCCGATTCACTTCTCTTGCTTACTCACCTTGTAGTGGATGTGATACAACTTTGTACACAGTGGTTCCGTATTCGAATCGAGAGCTTGTCGACTTGGTGTTTGCTTACGGAAAGGCAAATGGCAACGAGCGGCGGGCAGCGAGGTTGTTTCAGGAGACCTATCTAAGCCAACAATAACGACAACATTCAGAGTTCGCCACAGTATTTCGCCGTTTGCCTGAAACAGGGTCGTTTCAGGAAGCAGGAAGTCACGAAGGACGTACCAGACCTGGAGGAAAATTTAGCTAACACTGTGGAAGGCGACCGCCGTATTGGTTGGCCCACCACTACAGGGTAAGCCAGACGACCGTGTGGAGCATTATCCATGACAATTTTACTGCCCTCATCACTTACAGCGTGTACTGGGCTTACTAGCAACAGACTTTCCACATCTGGAGCAGTTTCGTCACTGGTTTCTTCACCAGGCAACCACGATTCCGGGATTTGCATCATCCATCCTATTCACAGATGAGGCCACATTTACGCGGTGTGGTATCTTCAGCTTTCATAACAGTCATCTGTGGGATATTATGCAGAACCACTAAGGTGTGGTGTCAGCGAATCATCAATATCCGTGCAGCCAGAACGTGTGGGCTGGGATAACTGGCAACCGTATTTTGGGATCAGTCTTCCTTCCACGTCGCCTAAAAGGCCGTAGCTATCGGCATTTCTTGCGGGCGACTTTGCCTCCCCTGCTGGAAGAAGCGTCAGTGATGATTCGAAGGCTTATGTGGCTGCTACATAATGATGCTCCAGTGCATTTGGCCGTTAACGTCCGGAGCTATCTCAGTCTTGTCTTCCCTGGTCGATCTATCCGACGGAAGTCCAGCTGCATGATCTGCTCGCTCACCGGATCTCAAACAGTGCGATTTCTGCTTACGAGATCCTCTCAAAAGTATTGTGTATGCAGATTCCATTCCAGATGTGGAAAAACTGGAACAACGTATTCATACGGCCTCTGGCACTGTTCGGATGCAGCCTGGACGATGTGAACGTGCGTACACGCATGCATTGGGGAAGGTGGAAACCATTTTAAACACATACGGTAACTGTAGCTTCTTGGCACAGCGCGTATTAGACCACAGTTTCTGTAACAATGTATGACTGAAGAAATGGTCTCTAGCATGGGAACCATACGTTTCCGGACATAAGTTCATAGACCTTTTTTGTTGCGTATCCTCTTGTCGATCAAGCCCTAGAGTTTGTACACGGCGGAAAAAACTCCCTGTATTTATGTGAAAACAGGTAAAAGTGATTACTTACGTACGAAATATTTAGTTCGACGTCTATGTGAGCATTTGAACATATATGCCTTCATTTTATGGTACACACAGCCCTACAAAATAAGCTGGATCTTATTCAGGATGGAGCACTTAAACGTGGAACAGCAATAGATGTTGAGAAGAGACTTTCATGGGTACGAATGTAAGGCAGGGGATCATTAAAGCAAATACTATGAGAAATTCTAAAACGTAAGCAAATAACTTATGTTTTTTAATGGAAACCCCATATTATTTGTACGCATTCAATAACATTAAAAACCTCAAAAAGAATGGCGTTGGGTGCATCGCAGTACGTCAACTACATTCTGAGAAATTACAAAGCGAAGTTGATGCTTTAAATAAACGAAACAAGCCGTTATTGCACATACCGAGATGCAAGTATGAACCCCACATTGCTCGTAATCGTGATGTGATTGACGTACGTAATCTTACTTTCACTGTTATCACTATGACCAAGAGTAAAAATAGGGCTTCCCGCCACAGAGACTGATATGTGTATAACGGTTTCCCTCTTGCGTGTTCTGTCTTTCTACATACACACTACGAAACAGTACCGGTCAGTGTACGCCGACCAGTTACACTGCCCAGTAAAATGCCCCCGCCTCTGCAGTTGAGTACAGGAAGCGTGGTTGTCGGACTTTTTATCTGGGGACATATGAAAAATGTGGTGTATCAGAAGAGTTCCAACAACAATTGAAAACATCAGAGATCGCATTATCGCTGCATGTGCCACAGTAACACCAGAACGACTGACAGCAGGGGGTCGATCAGTGTTGGAGCATGCACAGCGGGTAACAGTGACAGTAAGATTATGTACGTCAACCACATCATCATTACTAGCAATGCGTGGTTTACACTTGCACATCGGGAAAGTACAAGTGGCTAGTTTGGTTTATTTCAACTACCAAATTCGCTTTGCAATTTCTCAGGATGTAATTGACATATTGCGATGCAACAAACGCCTGTGATTTTTCATGTTATTGTTTGTGTTAGAAATATGAGATGCAAATTTAAAAAAACTAAAGTTTGTGTTGAAAATAAATTTGCTTACGTTTTAGAATGTCTCATAGTATTTAATTTCACGAGCCGCTGCCTTGCATTCACACCCGCGAAAGTCGTTTCTCAATATCTGTTGTTCCAGAGTTATTTGCACCGAAACGTTTCTCGATTATTGTACACAGTGCAATGTAATCTAAGTAATACAATTCTGCTGTTTTAGTGCAGTGTATAATAACAACAATCTTACGCTGATTACAAAGATGTTACAAACACTTCTTTACAAAAAATCTTTAGTATCTCGCCTTTCACCATAATCACCTTGACCTCCATTGCTTCCCCGTCTAGAGACAACGATGACATCATTGCCCATCTCATAATTCATTTAAGCTTAGTTGTCATTATAAATGGGACTAATTATAAGTGCCACTCATTAATGTAAACGTAGCCATCAAACAGGCCAACTACATAGGCTACGTTCTGCGTCTTGTATTACTTTAGTAGTCGCAGTTATTTATATATTAACATTTATAACATTTACATCTATTTTCATGAGTTCACTCTAGCATATTATCTGACAAACCACTTTGTTAACGCTGTTCTCTAAATGACTGTACGAGAGAAAGCTATAGCCATGTACAAATATTTTCATATCCTCTAACAATTTACAAGCGCTTCCTCTAACCAAGATAGCCAACTTACCTGACAATTTTGTCAGCAGTTTTATTTTACTATAACAATGACTGTAGTTTTTCCTGACCTAGGTCACTGTATCCTACTCTTCCATGGCATGAGTCTAATGTTTCGATAATAGACAGCCCAATTACAGGACATAACTCTTTTGATGATAATACCTTAACACTGTGATAATACCTTAACACTGTGTCATATTGTTTCATATTGTAACTATAACGCTCACCGCCATAAGTGTGTGTCTCTAGCCAAGTCCGCAGAAAGCTGTACTTTATGCTGGACAATGTCCTTATGTTTTACCAAAATGTTGAGGATAATTTTGTGGTTTCGTCATTACTTTGGAATATAAACAGATATTGCTCGTCAGTAGTTCTGTACCTGCCATTCTTCACATTTGTAATTCCTTATATCCTTATGTACTTAATCTCTGTATTGAACTATAAAGCCATCAAATGTTGTGATATCTACCTGTAAGTTATTGCATTTTCAGATCTAAATAATCACATTGTTAAGAGGTTCACTGTTCAGTGGCTACCTAGACATCGAGTGACATCGAAGTCATCGATAAAATAGATTTTATCAGTTGTAAGTTATCTTCCATCATTTCCTTGCTCTAGATCTCATATTATTAGCACTGCATAAGAAAATGTACCCGTATGTGTGCACTCTTTGTGAAATGTGGATTTGTCCGCCCTAAATCAGTAACCGAGACCTTGGGTTATGGCATGTCCTGATATGTATGCATCAATTATTGTAGTATGCCAAGATGCTATCATTTTTATGCCATGTTTTGTGCTTCGATGTATAAATTAGAATAAAACAAGTGTGTAAAGCGTCTCTGTAATTCGAAATTTCAGTATAACGTCTGCTGTTAGTAGAAAAGTGTAATACACGATATGACAATTTCTAAAAGTAGGAATTCTTCCATAGTACTAGAAAGCGAATCATTCTCATACTGTTGTGTTTCTCTTGACGTCGTACATTCAGCCTTTAACAAATGTTTAATATTAGCTACCTTATTAGAAATAATTTAGTCGATCTCAAAAATTGACGAAATAATTTTATCTACCATAATATCATTTTTATATGACTGACACTGTACTGTTTTCCTTTTTAAATTATTCGCGTTGTATTCTCTCACATACTGTTACATATACGTATGTTTAGTTAAAACAAATTAGAAAATTTTCATTATTGTTCTTGAGGGTGCTCCCATCTGGTGGTAGTCCTCTGTATTACTCTATTAGCCCTACTAGTATCCTGCAGTGTGTAGCTGCCAATCAACTCAGACATATGTGGCAATTCTTGATATGCCACATCTGTACGAGTCTGTGTTGCCATGATGAGACAGTCATATTTTAAACGTTTCACTTTCTTTTCATGATCTATTGGAATATGTATATTTACTGTAACAACTTATATGAAGGTAATTTTATATTTTGTTTCAAATTCTCAAGCCATTACAATGGTACAAAAACAATCGTGCAGTTTATCACACACACACACACACAGAAACACACACACACATGACGATTTCATAACCCATACGCAGAGGGTATGTCAAAAAGAACTTATGTAAATTGTTAATTTTCGATTACAGCTACAACAGTGTAATATTTTTCTAAGTTTTGTAACCTTGCCGATCTGAAGATGGCCGCTTACCATTGCCGGAAGTAGTAATCAAGTGTACCTACATGTGATGAAGGCAATTTAACCCTCATATCTGAAGCTTTCTTTACACTGAATTCGTGATCTCTCTACAATTGAGAATGCCTGGTGTTTGTAAAATATTGTTGTTTGCTGTCCTTCCTAATTGGCAGCAGTCTGTAAATTAAAACTGTAAGTAGGCTGTTTATGTTTTCTTATTGGCAACGTTACGTAGCGCTCTGTATGAAAATCACTGGCTGTGCTGTGTGCGGTCTGTGGCTAGTTTGCATTGTTGTCTGCCATTGTAGTGTTGGGCAGCTGGATGTGAACAGCGCGTAGCGTTGTGCAGTTGGAGGTGAGCCGCCAGCAGTGGTGGATGTGGGGAGAGAAATGGCGGAGTTTTAAAATTTGTAAGAATGGATGTCATGAACTGCTATATATATTATGACTATTAAGGTAAATACATTGTTTGTTCTCTATTAAAATATTTCATTTGCTAACTATGCCTATCAGTAGTTAGTGCCTCCCGTAGTTTGAATCTTTTATTTAGCTGGCAGTAGTGGCGCTCGCTGTATTGCAGTAGTTCGAGTAACGAAGATTTTTGTGAGGTAAGTGATTTGTGAAAGGTATAGGTTAATGTTAGTCAGGGCCATTCTTTTGTAGGGCTTTTTGAAAGTCATATTGCGTTGCGCTAAAAATATTGTGTGTCAGTTTAAGCACAGTCATGTATAATTTTTCTAAGGGGACATTTCATATGTCGACCCTTAGCCGAGGATACCTCACTGGAATCTTCTGATTTTTTTCTTGTAGTTTGTGCAATTAGTGCAGCCTTTGTTTATTGCTAGCGCGTAATTGTAGAGAGAATTTCCTTTGTAGTTGTAGTTTTTCATTCTTGTACAGTAAAACAGTTGTGGCATGCATGTAGATTTGCACCAAGTATTTCGCAGCTGCGCTTGCAATTAACGAGATATTATTTTCAATGCTATGTTAATGTGTTTTCTTATTTTGCTCTTCAAATTGTGCTTTTCTGTGTTGTCGTGTGAAATATTGTGACAATAATGGCGTGTGAAAAACGTAATACTAGGCTCCAAAGTAAACTGAGAAATGACAGTGAAGACGAAAGCAGTGTGTTAGCGCCATAGTGTAATGAATTAACTAATGTTCAAAGTAGTAATTTGGTAATTGTTCATAGGGAAATGGAGCGGGCTGCAAATAATGGTGTAGGCAGTGAAACAATTAGTGAACAGGTAAGCATTATCGATCGATCGGTCGGCAACAGCTTGGCTCAGGAATCCGAAATGACAGGACACAATCCTGCAAATACTGTAGATTCAGGTTTTGCGTCCTTACCGTTTTCTCAAATAAGTCAAAATGCGAATATTGTCGGTTCAAATGGTTCAAATGGTTCAAATGGCTCTGAGCACTATGGGACTTTTCTAAGATCATCAGTCCCCTAGAACTTAGAACAACTTAAACCTAACTGACCTAAGGACATCACACACATCCATGCCCGAGGCAGGATTCGAACCCGCGACCGTAGCGCCGGTTCAAATGCATTGCCGAATAGCACTGAGGAACATGTTTCAGACACCAGTGCATTGTTATTACAATTAATGCAACAAATGGGAAAAAAGCTTCAAAAGTTAGACACAATGGAACAAAATCTTCAAAAGTTAGACACAATGGAACAACACCAGAGACAAACACAGCAACAGTTAGACACAATGGAACAAAATCTTCAAAAGTTAGACACAATGGAACAACACCAGAGACAAACACAGCAACAGTTAGACACAATGGAAAAAAATCAGAGACAAACACAGCAAAAGCTTCAAAAGTTAGACACCACACTTGAACAAACACGTGAAGATTTAACTACTGAGTTACATTACATTGAATCGAAATGTCAAAAAGTCTGTAATGACGTAAAAACACAAATTTGTGAGCATTTTCAACCTATTTTTTCGCGGCATGAAAATGCATTACAGAATCACGAAGCAGCCATAAAAGAACTGCAAACCATTGTTCATGAAAATCATGAGACCTTGTGGGCTAAAATTGACTCAGTTGCATCTACCGATTCGGTTACGCTACTTGCAAAAACTCAGGAAAACTTAAAGGACACAGTAGATACGATTTCAACACAAATGGACACTCTGAAACTTGATTCAGAAAATCACACTGAGGAAATAAGTACACTATCGGAGAAAGTAGCCGAACTTTCGGATCAGTTCACTAACTTATCTGCAAAGGTAGATGATGATCTGAATGACACAAGACCTGTAGCCATCACTGACACAGAAGAGTATGAACAAATTAAGAAATTCAAACAAAATCAGAATCAAACTAATACGCAACACAAAAGAGAGATCCGGGAAGTACAAGATGAGTTGTCACAAGTAATACAAAAATTACATATTTCAGGGGACACTCTCACTCCAACACTGGAAGAGGGGCTTAGAAATACGGAAAAGCCACAAAATAACACAGGGCATTTCGGAAATTATGAAAGAAATTGACAAGATGCTCCGAATTTTGAAATGGAACCGCCGAAACGACGTAACAATGACCGACATGCGACTCGCCGACACGATGATTTTGACGATAAGCTGTTCATTACTACACGCAAATTAAAAACATTTAAGAATTCTGGCAACGACATTCATCCACAAGCATGGCTTCATCAATTCTCTCATTGTTTTCATCCCAACTGGTCATTGCAGCACAGATTAGAATTTATGTGTGGCTACTTAGAGAATGAGCCAGCTGTAAGAATGCGATCGGTCATTCATGATTGTCACAGTGAAGGAGAATTTTATCATGCTTTCCTCTCAGCATATTGGTCTCAAGCTACACAAGACCGAGTAAAACATAGCATCATGATGATGAAATACTTTGAACAATCTGAATTTTCGAGTCTTGTCAAATATTCTGAAGACATGTTGCATAAGAATCAATATCTTTCAAACCCATACAGCCCTTCAGAACTCATCCGCATTTGCTTAATCAAATTGCCTGAACATTTACGACATATTATTTTAGCAGGACGTTGCAAAGACGACATTGAAGTTTTTCAGGGACTGTTACAAGAACTGGAAATTGACACCGACAATCGGGGAACGCGAAAACAGGAGCACAAAAATTACAGGTCACATCTGTCACAATTCCGCGATGACAGAAGTAATACACAACAAGGCTATTCTTACAACGTAAATCGTGACAAAAACAGACACCACCCAAATGACAACCACTGGCAGAGTAATAATAGTTACAGAGAAAGACCGCATCTCCGTAGTAATGAATATGACAGAGATAACCATAGAAGCAGACTATATGGGAACAAAAACAATTATTATCAAGGGAGACAGAATAACTTCAGACGCAACAGTTCAGCGCGCAGTTACGATTCAGGGAGAAATTCTCCACCACGTGACCGACAAGAAAGAAACTATGGAATCTACCGACATGACGACAGATGGTATGATCGTAAAGACAGACCTGAATTGCATCAGAACTGGCGAGATTCAAACAGAGCAGGGCACTCTCGACAAGGTGAATTTGTAGAAGTTAGGTCTCCTAATCCTAATAACGACGCGCGCCAACAAAGAAACAGACAATGACTCGCACCGGCAGGCAGCCACGTGCGCAGGCTAGGCTTGAGAAAAATAACAAAGACGCTAACCTTGAGAAAAATTCCAGTGCTCCTTATCGACGTATACCGCATGATAATTGCGTTCAGGTTGAAAGTCTGTGTACTAGGAAGAGTAAAGGATTGCACCACATTTCACATGTAAAACCGTTTGTTGAAAGATAATCTGCTTTTTAACTTCGTCTTTGCATAAAACTTTTCACTTCACATTTCTAGTATGCATCGTCAGACTTAGAAACTATTACCATGCAACAATGTTTGAAGTTAAATATCCAATCAAGAACCAAGAGAACTTATTTAAACAGAAATTACGAATGCATTGTTATAGTGAACAGATGTCACAGTGTTATTGTGTGTGTACATTCTTGCTTGTTAGTTGCACGATTACATAACGACTATAAGGCTTACATACTTAGAACATATACTGCTAATGAGATTTTTGTGGTGTCACCGCCAGACACCACACTTGCTAGGTGGTAGCCTTTAAATCGGCCGCTGTCTATTAGTATACGTCGGACACGCGTGTCGCCACTGTCAGTGATCGCAGACCGAGCGCCGCCACACGGCAGGTCTAGAGAGACTTACTAGCACTCGCCCCAGTTGTACAGCCGACTTTGCTAGCGAAGCTACACTGACCAATACGCTCTCATTTGCCGAGACGATAGTTAGCTTAGCCTTCAGCTATGTCATTTGCTACGACCTAGCAAGGCGCCATTACCAGTTTATATTCAGTGTAATAATGTCTAAACAAGAGCGATGTTCTCCAATTGTGGATTAAAGTTAAGTATTCCAAGAACTACGTTCTTTTCTTTATAGGATAATTACTTTACCTTGTTCCAGACCTCACGCCAATCTGTGTGAGCTTAATGCGTGCCTTTCGGCTACCTCCAAGTGGCTTGGCTGTCTTGCCATGCCACTACAATTTTAATGCAACATTTTGGTTTAGTTGAAAAGATATTCTTTATATGAAGTACTTTCTGTGAGATTAAAGATGACTTAGTATTTGGTTTCTATGACAGCTACACGATTATATCACGATGCTACTAATATGAGACACAATTTACATTGTTGCTTTTGCGGTGTATCTGTTTTATATCTGCACAGTTTTTCTGTATTATCCTGGAAAGTAAAACATGTTTTAGTAGTAACTTTTGTGGTATAGCTACAATGAGACTGCCTTTTCTGTAGCACAAAAATTCGTTACAGCACAGTAGTTTCTTCATCATGGCAATAAGTGTAATAACTAAGATATCTATATGCAAAGCATTTCACTTTTGTTTATCATGAGGTAAGTACATTGACTTTTGTGGAACTTAGCCTTCGGAGGACGATAACTACGACACTTCCACAGAGATTATCTTACAACAAGATGCACAGTTTAGCGCTACAGTACACGTATTTGAGGGATTAATTTTGTACTTAAAACATTTATTTTTAAAGATATTTGAAGTACAATGATACAAAGGTTTTCCGTGATACATTTCATTCCATTGCTGTAATCTGTAACACCTGAGGGTATTATTCATTAATCCTCAGGGGGTACACGCCTACATTGTGTACTATGTGTCTGGCAAACACAAGGAGCCCTAGCTAAAATGGTATTTGCTTATACAACTTTACACATCGGTACCATATTTCTCTAACACACAAATTACACAGCTATCTGATCATTTAACTGAGAGAGACAAACATTTATTTCACTACATCAGTGACAGATATTTACATAATTACACCATTGGATAACTTCACACTTACGAAATTGTATTTTGTCTGTACTTTGTGAACTGTTCATATTTTTCCGGAACCATTGTGATACTATGAGAGCTTTGAATGATGTATTTGGTAAGGGAGCATGATTTTAAAGTACGTTTGAGGTAGATGACACTATTGAAATAAGCAGAGAATTTTTTTTAGGTTTTGAAATTATTGGAGGAAGTTAGGACGATTTTGAGAATTGACTGAGATGTTATGATATTATTACAACGACGATGTGTATTATGCTGTTGAGGTATGTTTATGATCAATAAGATGATGCCACCGTATATGAGGAATTTGATTATGCTATGTATTTATTATGATGAAATATTGAAGAAGTGTCGACGAATACATATATGAATAATGAGTAGTGGTTAGGGACTCTGATTTGGGGAAAGGATGTTGGAAACCAAGAATCTTACTTTAAGAGTTATGAAATGTGTGTAAATGCGCGAATGTATCACAATACCGACGAAAACTTTTTGAACACTGTTATATTCATAGGATTTTGTTTCTACACATTTGCAACGCAAATTCTCGACCTCTGAAATTTTTTATATGAGACTGTCACTGTAATGCAAACTGGTGTCGTAAATATTTCAGTAAGAAAGTTAAGTGACCACCTTCACGTAATGAGTCGTGGGCACCCAGCTGCACGACAGTCGTCTGGGGAAAAGCCATTAGTGTGTGCCTTTCAGAGGCACAAGTGGAAAAAAAGGGGCCATTATCCTCACTATTGACATTTCTTTGTAGAAAGCATCACAAATACGACACGCTCAAACTTGAAAACATATGATTACACTGTGGAGCTCTTAATTTATGATATTTACTAAAATGCCTAATGAAATTATGAGAAACGTTTTACATCTATTGTCTTTCTAGTTGAGAGAATTTTTTTTTGCCTGTGGAGACGCCATTTGCCTAGTGAATGACGTTTCATATGTTGCTTTATATATATATATATTTGCTCATTTTGTTTAATACCAAGTTTCTAGCTGCACTGCAGCATTGGTTAAAATAAAATTTAATAGATGTACTAATATCACTACTTTATGTCTGCAAACCCAGTAAAGAATACGTTTATGATATACTTTTTTAGAAAAGAGAGCACAAATAGACATTTCCCTTCACAGGAATTGCATAAATAATTTTTTTAATGACTTGGTAACTTTCTTGCAGAGTAAGTTTTTGTGATGCATCACTCTAGTGTTAAGATGTGACATAGGTATTAAAAATGGCCATTTTTACTGTAATATTTTTTCTGCTTGAGCTATGTCATGTTTAGATATAAGTTATTGCATTTGCTGCTGCTGTTTGCCAGGCGTAGTGCTACTAAATTTCACTTTACATTACTCTGTTAAACCAGTTTTACTACTGATTTATTTTTCTTGTTTGCTGCTCATTGCCTTATATTAGTTTTAATATTGCTGCTTGCTTTGGCAATTTGCTTTTTTTGGCGTTGCTGTTTGTGTTAATTGTTTTGTGCTGCTGCATTGCCTCGTCCCTTAGTTTAGCATCTGAGCTCAGTAGATTTAAGTTAGCTTAAGAGGGGGTAGGCCATATAAGAGAACAAGTTGTGATGAATTGGAAGAAATGCATTGAGAAGCTATAAGAAAATGGTTTGGCCAAAAAAGTATTTTGAACGAGGATATGAACCAAAAAAGTAGAATTTAGGGACAACAGGTTTAGGTAGGATTTTCTTGGAAATAAATGATGAGGTAAGATAATGAAAAATAAATAATGAGGTAAGGAATGTGTGAACATATAAATACAGAAGGCATGCTTGGATAGAATTTTTTTGGTGGAACTAAATGTTGAAATAAGAGGAAAGATATATGGAATGAAGTTTTGGGGTGGACTGCAGTACCAAATGTCACACTGAAAACAAACCCTGTCCTGTATTTTTGTGTTATTACACTATGTGAATTTCTGTTTTTCCTGTCTTAATGTGTTTAGCTAATAAGAGTTATGTTGTAGAATTTTTCTGATAATATGTTATTTTCTTTCTAAATATGTTTAGACATTATTTATTCTGTTCTGTTTTAATGCTCATGTGTGAAGTTGATGTTTCGAAAGTTATTCTGATCTTTTATGTACGTACTCATGTCATAATTCCTGTAACACTGATGTATATGTTATTTCGATTCTTTTGTAAAGCCTGTACTACAAATTTAACTGTATTGTTATGTTCTTTAATGATGTATTTTGTACCTTTATAATTGTATTCTTATGTTATAAAATTGTAATTGACACCAGTTCATCATATTATTAAGTTGTAAGTTCCATTTCACTGCACACGTTTCTGTTGGTCATAGTATATGGACAATATGTGAGAAGTAGGGTCTGTTAGTGTTTGCACGTGTGTTAATAATTCAGCAAGGGACTGGATAACAGCATTGCTGGTTCTAAGGACAATTCCAAAAACTTTGTGAGTGGTTTGTGAGTGGTTTATGGACTTGCTATATTCTCCACAAGACTCTTCGATGGTGATTGTGCACCTCCACACTCGCAACAGATGGCTGCTGGCCGTCTTTACAAGGACTACAGTGGGTCTGCATCTTTGATGGCCCACCAATACCATTATTTCTACAAGGACTGCAGTGGGTCTGCACCTCTGGTGGCGCACCAACACCATACACTCTACCAGGACCACAGCGGTCTGCTCTGTGATGACCTACCTACCAATATTCTTCAAAACGTCGAATGACTCTGCTGTGGGTTTCCTCTGTTGTGGCCCATTACCTGTCTGCATGTCGAGAGTCAGCACTGTCTTTCCGTTGGAAGGACAACACTACTTCTTCAAGACTGCATGGAAATCCACTACTTCCGTGTGCATTTTCTTTTACTGCTCAGACTTTGAGAAAAACACTGCAGTTTTACTGTGATGAATGATCAGGACTGTCTTTATGGACTGTGAGAAAATTTTAGCTTTTGACCAACATTGTATCAATAAGTGTGTGCATTTGATATCTTTGTTACCGTAATTATGAAAAATTTTATCAAAACATTATTGGCCACTGCCCAAAACAATTTGTAAAATTTTTGTGGGGAGCATGGGGGCTATGTAAGTAGGCTGTTTATGTTTTCTTATTGGCAACGTTACGTAGCGCTCTGTATGAAAATCACTGGCTGTGCTGTGTGCGGTCTGTGGCTAGTTTGCATTGTTGTCTGCCATTGTAGTGTTGGGCAGCTGGATGTGAACAGCACGTAGCGTTGCGAAGTTGGAGGTGAGCCGCCAGCAGTGGTGGATGTGGGGAGAGAAATGGCGGAGTTTTAAAATTTGTAAGAATGGATGTCATGAACTGCTATATATATTATGACTATTAAGGTAAATACATTGTTTGTTCTCTATTAAAATATTTCATTTGCTAACTATGCCTATCAGAAGTTAGTGCCTCCCGTAGTTTGAATCTTTTATTTAGCTGGCAGTAGTGGCGCTCGCTGTATTGCAGTAGTTCGAGTAACGAAGATTTTTGTGAGGTAAGTGATTTGTGAAAGGTATAGGTTAATATTAGTCAGGGCCATTCTTTTGTAGGGATTTTTGAAAGTCAGATTGCGTTGCGCTAAAAATATTGTGTGTCAGTTTAAGCACAGTCATGTACAATTTTTCTAAGGGGACGTTTCATAAAACGTTAGATCACAATTACAGAGATCAGGTACTGCTCCTGCAGCTTAACGTGTAACATGATGTAATTTCCGTGTCCTTCTCGTCTTGGGGACACATAGACAGTCATCATCCAAATTTTAGCACTAACTAACTAACTTCTATTCAGTAAAAGAAATATCACATTTTATTTGAATTAAGTGTTTGTAAGGCCATACAATTATTTTTCGGTTTCGGCTACTTTGACTGTCACACTGCAGTGTGTTGGTATAGACTGCTTCCATAATACACTTTGATCATGGTATACCAACAGTAAGGAAAATATGTTTTTGATAATATAAACATTGAAATATTTTGTGAGTGCGGGGATATTACTGACAGAAACTTATGTATCAAAAGTCATGAAATCGAGCTTTCATGCAGTTCCATAACAGAACAAACGATGTCTTAAATTAAGTAAGCACTAACGTATTAAAGTAAAGTATCAGACTGCTGCTAACATGTTTAATATTTGTCGGTAACTCTCAGTTCTTCTTCATTGGAGCATTACCATCAAACTTTTGATGTGTCGATACATTAAAAGAGAAATAAACAAAGCAGTAACCGTTAGGCGACCTCAGCTGCTTCCACGTTCATTTCACGGTCATTCTTAGTGAATAAATGACTGTGAAATAATCTAACTGTAAAGCTGTGGCGCTTTCTTGTACGTCGTTCGTTTTCTTTTCACAGCCATGTATGATATTTCGAACAATTCCCACAGATGGCAGAGCCCTAGTTACACATCAAAATAGCGTCTGTGCAATACGCTCGTTACACGCAAACTGCTGTATTTGAGTTCTTAATTGTGGAATAAGAAATCATAGTTAACATCCTTAAACTTTGTGCTTAGCGTATCGTAATGGTGCAGTTGATAAGGAAACTGTTGGGTCATAGACAAAGAAAGTAAATGAGTCAGGAAGTATGCAAACTGAGCTCTATGGCTGGTCCCCTTCGGGGCGTCCCATCGCAGCCACCGCTCCCGACAAGGCGGGTGATGCGGATGCCGTTGTTAGTGGACAGCGGGGCGCATGACAGGTCGAAAGTCGGCTCTACAGGTATCGGCGAGCAATGGAAGTGCTTTTGCAACCACTGACACTCTTGGGTACTCAAAAGTGTGCTGAGAAAGGCTCCATGAATATTCACTAAAGACCACAAGGTCCCAAGACACACCATTTCATTTGAAATGCTGGAGCAGTTTAAGGCCATTGGAGAAGCCTTTCCGACACCAATCGTTACAGGTGACGAAAGCTGGGTGCACCTTAAGGGGCTCCGGAAAGGCTCAAAATCATGAAAAGTTCAATTTTTACTTTTTTGCGTTTTCTGAATCTGCAGACTATTACCTTTTAATAGATATATCATTTATTCAGTTCCGAAGACTACAACTATTTTTAAATTTTTTTTGAAATGTGTTCTACATGGGCGTGACCCACTGTGGCGCTGTTAAACTGCTGTCAAATGGTGTTATTATTAACGTCCGTGTTCATCGGGTACATTTTAGTGATGTGAGATAAAGTATGTGTTGTGGCTAACCTGTGATGGTTCAATATATATCGCTGGTGTGATTGTCGATTGTTTCATGTTTATTTACTCTGTCGTTATCTCGAAAATATTCGTAATTAATTCTGTTTCTTGAGTCTCTGTTTTGTTGAAGTATAATAATGAGTAAAAGTAAAGTTATTAGAAATCCTCTGAAGGCTTTTAAGAAAAGGAGAAATGTTGGCAACATTGTAAGGTGCAAGGTATTTAGAAATATGGGAATGAAGATAGGTTCTAACATGGTACGAGCGATGCTTGCTTTAGACAAGGAACGCCTTCGGGCTGCAGACAGGGCTGTAAAGAGTCTAAAAATACAAGCAAGAGTAAACAGGAGGAGGAACAAGAGGAAGCTGGAGGAGGAGTTTGCAGAGGATGAAGATAATCCATCCTATGGACCTGGAATGCACTAAAAAGTTAATCCAATCTTTGTCGCTCGATTCCCAAAACTTTTATTTTCTCATACTAATTACATGTTTTCTAAGGATCTTCCAAACATATTTGTTTCAAACTTTCAGTAAATGTTACACAGTACCTTCTGCATAATTTAACACAGCCTTTTCCCAAAAAACTGTATATTTTTGAACACATAAATAAAAAATTGCAAAAAAATGTTGTGAATTTTCATTACAATTGAAAAAAAATCATCTTTAATAACTGAACTAAAATTTTGTAAAATCCCTGTGTTAAGTTGTAGCCCATATTCCAATAAATAATCTGTAAAAAGTTCAACTTCCTACCTCAAATACTTTGTGAGGAAAGATGTAATTTATAAGCGTTATTTTAACATTGCAAGTATAGGGCGTTCAGGAGCCCCTTAAGAGCCAGAAACAGAAAGGCAGTCTTTTGGTTAGTTTGTTCGTTGGTTGATTGGGAGAGGGGGCCAAACAGCGAGGTCATCGTCCCATGATCTAAACTGGCAAAAACCAAGGGAGGAGCAAAAGAAACAGCACAGTCCAGTCACGGGGAAAGGAAAACGGGCAAACTAAGAGCTAAAGGCCGGCCGGGGTGGCCGAGCTCTTCTAGGTGCTACTGTCTGGAACCGCGCGACGGCTACGGTCGCAGGTTCGAATCCTGCCTCGGGCATGGATGTGTTTCATGCCCTTAGGTTAGTTAGGTTTAAGTAGTTCTTGGGTACTGATGACCTCAGAAGTTAAGTCCCATAGTGCTCAGAGCCATTTTAACCATTTTTAAGAGCTAAAAGGAATCTCGGGACGCCAGGAAGAGGATAGAATAGGAAGGGAGGGAGTGGGGTCGGTGGCAACAGTGGTGCCCCAGAAACGCAGCGTTGGGGCACCGTAACTACCACTGACACTTACTCATCTGCACACCATATCATGATCATCACACAATGAGCACAACACCAGGAGAAGAAGACAGAAGAAAAGGGGAAAAACGCCACAGACAAAACATAGGAAAAATGGGGAAGAACCGAATCAGTGTGGAGGCAAGGCCAAGGCCTCCATAACCAACGCCAACGCAAACCAGGAGACTTCAATTCCAGAGGGAAATTCAAGGAGTTAAACCTGGAAAAGAAAACTAATCACAGATGTAATCATCTGATGGTAATCTGCTAATACCCAGAACAAGGACGGAGGGGGAGTGTATTTAGTGTGAAAGGCCAACAGGTTGGTACAATCCAGCAAATGTGGATTAATGTGAGGGGGGCCCACAGCTACAAACGGGGGGCAGCTCATCATGCAGTAAAAACAATGGATCAGCTAGTACAGCCATTACATAGATGGCAAATGATGGCAGATTTGCACCAGGAGAGGTGGAAGAACGCCAGATGGTGGGTATCTCCTTGAGTGCATGAAAGTTATTAGACAGGAGCTAGCCCCTCCCCCCCCCCCCCCCCCCCGCCAAGAGCCAGCCTATGACTGAGCAAAAAAGGATTTGATGTAAAGCCGCAAATCTGCCCCCACAGGGATCATGGAAAACGGGGAGGTAGGTGGCCATCACCCCATCCAGACACTCAGCAAGTTCAGTACCCGGGATATACAAGTGGTCGGGAGTCCAAAGGAAAATAAACGAACAAGCAGCAAGATCTATGAGAAGGTCATGGATGACAGAGAAAAGGGGTGGTGCGAAAAATCCTGCGTGATAGCTTGATTGCTGCTGACTGAGTCCATACACAACAAAACTCAGGTGAGGGAGGACCATTTAATAAAGCAGAGGGCACAAAAGATGTCCATCAGTTCCATGGTAAACACCCCACACATGGCAGCAAAGAGATGGTTTTCTGTGCCAACAGAAGACGTGACATCATAACGCACATGATCAGCAGATTTAGAGCTATTGGTGAAAAAAACAATGGCATCCTGAAACTCCTGTAAGAGCAGGCAAAACAAAAATGAAGCACCACTGGAGCAATGGAGGCTTTCAGACCCCAGAAGAGATCCATCCAAGTGTGAGACCAGAGAACCAAACAAAGAGGGGGGGGGGGGGTAGGGGGTAGTCAGGAGAAAATGTGGGTAAGAGGACAAGGAGGGGAGAAGGAAATCACGATGGAGAGGAGAGAGACAGGGCCCACCCAGTAAACCCACGCAACGGCAGGCTGCAGGCAGGTGACATCCCAAAGTCATGAAAAGAATAGAATAGGAGGGATGAGCAGGGGAAGAGCGAATAGTGATGGCATAGGAAACCAGAAACTGGGACCGCTGAACTGAAAGGGGACAGAGCCCAGTGTTAACCAGAAGACTATCGACAGGGCTAGTGCGAAAAGCACTGGTGGCTAAACAGACACCATGATGGTGAGTCGAGTCCAAGAGGAGGAGCATGGAAGGGGCAGCTCATCCATAAACTTGACAAGCGTAGTCCATACGAGACAGAACTATTGCCTGATAATGGTGGAGAAGGCTCGAACAATCCATGCCCCAATGGGGGTAGCCAAGGAAGTGAAGGACATTCAGTTTACAAAAACAGCCAACCTTCAGAAGTCAAATGGTTCAAATGGCTCTGAGCACTATGGGACTTAACACCTGAGGGCGTCAGTCCCCTAGAACTTAGAACTACTTAAACCTAACTAACCTAAGGACATCACACACATCCATACCCGAGGCAGGATTCGAACCTGCGACCGCAGCGGTAGCGCGGTTCCGGACTGAAGTGCCTAGAACCGCTCGGCCACTCCGGCCGGCTTCAGAAGTCAGATATGTGGCAAACAAGTAAACTTGTTGACAAAGAGAAGACCCAAGAAACGGAACTGTTGTTAGATGTCGAGGTAGAGCTCTGGAGGAGGATGGGCTGTAGTACAGCGACAGAAATGCACCACCCTCAACTTAAGGGGGGAGAACTGAAAACTGCCCGGGAGTGTCCACGTGGAAGTGCACTGGATGGCATCATGGATCTGTCATTCCACAGAGGCCACTGAATGGGAGCTAACCCAAATACAGGAATCATCCACATAGAGAACAGGTGTGATCAGCAGTTTGGCAGAGCCATAGACTCATTACTAGTGATGAGAGAAAGAAAGACACTTAATACAGAGCCCTGGGGCACGCCATTCTCCAGGGCCTGCAGAGAGCTGAGAATCATGCCAATCCAAACCCTGAACAACTGACGGGACAGAAATTGGCGAATAATAATCGGAAGGGGCCCCTGAGAACCCATTCATGGAGTATAGGACGTGATGGTGCCAAGATGTGTCGTGGGCCTTATGAAAATCGTCGAAAACTGCAACAAGTTGGTGGTGCTGAGAAAAGACCTGCTCCACTGCAGGGATGATCGAATGGTGACTGTACCTCCTGAAAGCCGCACTGGTAAGGAGATAAAAGGTACTGAGATTCGAGTACCCAACTGAAAAAACAAGTCACCAACTGTTCGAGTAACTTGCATTGGTCAGATGATGGGCTGGTAACTATAAAGGAACATTGGATCCTTGACAGGCTTAAGGACATGATCCACAGTACTCTCTTCATTGAGAAGGAAAATGCCTTGGAATATACTGTATATTGTCATTGTGGAATGAGGCGTTGAAGCAGTTGGTTACAGGTGAAGTCAGGGCCAGTGGCTGAATTGTAGGAAGAAGAGAGGGCCAGAAGAAGTTCCCATTGAATAAAAGGTTCACTGTAGAATTCTGTCTGATAAGGGTGCAAACTTTCTACTTTCTTTCGTAATCAGTACTTTAATAAAAATGGCAAAGGTAATGTTAATCAGAACACAGGGCGGAGTTTTGATCAAAATAACAATAGATTTATTCATTCTTAACATCACAAGACAAAAAAAATGGCTAAAGAAACGTCACACACACATTTTCATTTGACAAACGCTTTCACTAATATGAGGTCTATGGTGGACAAAGTAATCAGCTGGGGATCGACACATGACAATAACCAGAACACTTATCGCTTTATCTGACTTCATACCGTGATTCTGGGGTATGGCACTAAAACTATGCCACCATCAAGCATCTGTACTCTACTATTCCAAGAAGAAAAATATGGTTCGAAGGAACAGTGTGCTGAGAAACATATACTGGAGCCCTACGCCGTAGCAACAAATACTTTACCCTTCTCTAGTCAGGGCGGCACACCATGATGCGTTAAGCGACTGAAGTCATGGACGGCAGCAATCTGTCATTAATGGCACGCGCCGAAAAATGCAAGTACGCGGTGTCACATTCGGCTAATTCGGAATGCAGGTACATCCCTATGAGCCTCTGAAAGCCTGGTGGATTCCAGTATACAGGTGGAAACCGTTTGCTGGTCTGCCAAACCAATCTGACTCCGTCCCACGACTATGCATGACGGAATGTGTCAAATGTTTAGACGGCCGACTGAAGACAAATAAGTACACCCAAACATCACTTGTTGTGTGTGTGATACTAGGAGCAGTACCTCTGATGGTTCAGAAGGTGACTGGCACAGGCTCTACGTGGCATACTACCAAAGGACACAAGTCACACCGTTTAGGTAGAGACCTGCAGTTCTTTACTAGCGAAGCTCCAGTACAAGAGCATCAGCTTTCCTTACCAGCTCAGTAGAAAAGCACATTTTCACCTTAGACTACTCCGACTTCAGCACAAGCCAACCACGAGCTGGAACGCCGCATTCGAAGATGGGAGACTGCCCCTTGCTCTGCATACACAGATTTGACCAGTCAGAGACTTTAAAGTTAATTGGGAGAAAAGGAAAAAAATATTCAGATGCACGGCCTCTTTCCCATGCGATTACACCGTGTCTTTTGCTAACAACATGACCAGGATGGAACCACAGCCCCACAGCCCTCCATAAAAGGATTGTTATCTCCCCTGTAGCGTCCATTTCGAAGTTTTCAAAGAATGGCCATAAAAGCCTTGTGGCTTCACAAATATATTTTGTAGCAGAGCTTGGACATCTGGGCGCCAGTGACCAGTCCCACGGAAATTCGCAGAAAGCTCACAGTCGTCTCATCGACTTCCTGCCCAACAAGGGCCCATCCTCTGCTTTATTGCCAGTCTTCAATGCGCTGCCCTTTGTAGCGGCGATTTCTCGCCACTAGTCACCCTACCTGGACGCGGCTATCGACCGACCGGCGCCATCCAACGTGATTGCACAATGAGACCGCGGAACCCGGCAGTCTGGCTCATCTGCTTTATAGCCGGTCTTCAATGCTTTGCCCATTGCAGTGGCGTCTCCTCAGCGCTAGTCAGCCTACCTGGACACGGCCCCCGACCAACCGGCGCCATCCAACGTGATTGTACAATGAGACCACGGAACTCGGCAGTCTGCCAGGTTCCGCAGGACAAAAAAAAAAAAAAAAAAAAAAAAAAACGCTCCCCTCGGTCCTCAGTCACCATACGCTTTTACTGCTGTCGTTTAAATCGGCACCCTATTCCTTTGAACACAGGTAAAGCTTACCGCTATTCCTTCACTAGAGCACACGAGAGCGTTAACTACTGCCCACCATCTCATCATGATGTATGAAGTCAGATTGTAATAAAGATCATCTTCCCTAAGAACATTAAGTGGCATGACACCGATTCAGAAATGAGAGTGCCTTGCAATCTCTCAAGGGGTAAAACATAATTGTTAGGTTTGATCCACTGTTTCCGGATGAGGAAGGTGCCTGGGCAGGACACTGACGCTGCTGCCACCACAAAATGTGTCGCAATGTGTTCCGTGAAAACTGTTTAGTCTGTACAAAGACCACCTGGAAGGCAAGGTTCCAGAATAGAAGACTGCCACTTACAATTTTGGAGGGGGTGGAATGCAGCGCATGCCTGTGATAAAGGGACAGAAAAACATAGGGAGGAGACAAAGTGTTCCCAACACACCTGCTTGTTCTATTTTTTTAAGTAACACAAAGATGTTTAAAAGTTTAGAGATCATCATGTGGCGACCAGTGTAAGGAAGGAAAAAGGGGAGAGGAATACAGCAAAAGATCATTAGCAGACAAAATGCTATATGAAGCACTAAAAGGAGTAGGGGAACCATTATTAAGAAGGCACAAGTCGTGATCCACAAGAAATTGGTCAATGAAGAGAAACAAAGAGATGAAAACGCACTGCTCCACAAAGGGGAATGGGCATTAAAATTCCAAAGGAGGAGGAAGGGATGGGGAAGTTCCCGGAGGAAGGCAGTTAGGGCACCAGGTGTAGGTGGCCCGTCAGGATGGTGATCCAAATGGGACTCAAATGGGCTGGAGCCAATCACACTATCAGGTCAAAATCTGTCATCTATATATAAGAGGTCATATGCAGGTTGTGAGAGGACAGATGGTACCTCTAGGTGCACTGGGGGGGGGGGGGGCGCTTGTTCTGGGAATTGTTTCTTCGTATTCTCTTTCACAGGTTGAGGAGGGCAGTGTACAGAGGGAGAGCAAGCCTCTCCAAGGTTCAGAACTCAAAGAGAGTGGGCGACCTTGGGGCACACAGACAATGGGACGCTTGGCTGAGTTGTGGCAGAAGGTATCCAGCCTGACAGTTGCTAGGTGGAGGGGTCCCTGGAAGGAGCCCCAGTACTGTCAGGTGCCAAAGAAGGGGGTCACTTCTTCAGGTGGGGAGGGGGAGCAGTACCCAGAGGGAAGTGTGCGGGAAATGCAGAGGAGAGGGAGAGAAGAGGGGGTGGCGCTGGGTAATGAGAAGCGAGAAAGGGGAAAGGACAAAACAGAGGCAAAGTTGGATGTCTTCGACACAGGGTGAAGCTGGTCATATTTCCAATTAACCTCAGTGTAGGATAAACGATAAAGGGACTTACACTCCTGTATGTCCTCTTCCATTTTATAAACAGGGCAGTCTGACCAATGTGGAGAGACAAATTAACACACACATTTGGCGGAACACAGGGGCATCCCTCATGGAGTGGGTGTGCACGTTCACTGCATAGAGAGTCCACCGTCCATTGGAAAGACGTGTGCCCAAAATGGAAGCAATGAAAACGCCTCATTGGTGGCAGGATGTAAGGCTTCATGTCAGACCAGTGACACATAACCTTGACTTCTTCTGGGAGGGTATCTTCTTCGATGCTACAATAAAGGTGATGTTGGTGAAATTGTCCTTACGACCGCTCTGAACACTCCAAACAAAATTAACACTTCGTTATTGCAGATTGGCTCACAGTTCCTCATCAGTTTGAAGGATGAGGTACCTATGACTCGCCGAACCATATTCAAAGACTGGTGAGGAGTAATAGACAACGGGATGTCATCTAGACGGTCACAAGCATTAATGCTGCAGATTGAGGAAGTTCTGATCAACACCAAAACCGACGACATTTTACTAAGAACTCCACTTCCCTGAACTTGTTTTCGATATTTTCCACATAAAATAACGGATTGGTGGCGGTCAACGTGTTTCCATCGTTCCTAGTGCAGACCAAGCAGCGGAAAAAGCGTTTCACAAGCTGGCGACCCTGTCCCTTCTCTTAGGTGCAGCCTGGTAAGAGAAGGGTGCAATGTCGTAAGAGGCAGGATTAAATTATCCATTACTATCCAAAGAGACTACCATAGAAGAACAGCTAGTGTTTTAGAGCTTAATACGTTTCATACACGGAGAATCCGTCCTGCTACCACTCACTTTGACTAGTGACTCTACCCATGGGCGCCACAGCAAGGGCTGTTTCGCATGGCAGCCATTGCCAGGAATTTCGATGTTCCGGGATGACAGGCAACCACCCCTAGGCATACGTGGGGAGGCAACAGCTCAGGTATTAGAAGACAGAGGACTCAGGCAGATGGGTACATAACAGCCAACCCTCATGGACTGTCGACATGTGCTGGTAACATAGTGGGGTGCGGAGGGGATGGGGGGCTGCTGCAGGGAAGAAAGAGGAGAAGTACGAGGGAAGAGGAATCCATGATATAGATGCTAGGGAGCAACTCTTCGCCAAATGGCTCTGGCTAGAGAGAGAAAATTTAGGTCAAACCCCAGGGAACTAAAAATGCCAAAAAGGAAGGACGAAAAGGAAAAGGCAAGAGGAACAAAAATCGAAAAGAGTACAAGACACCAGGTGGATAGCCAGGGCGACATAAGTAAGAACTCCGAGAGAGGGGAAGAAGGGAGCAGAGGGGAAGAAACGAGGACAGGGACGAAGGGGCACAGGGAAGGAAATTCAGCCTGGGATGGAAGAATGGGCTGCAAGAGCTCAGGGACCTGTGCACACCACACAAGAAATCATGAAAGAACCGTGAGCCTCTGGGAGTGGAGGGGCGGGGGATGACTTTTGAGCCCACATCACCTGCAATTACCAAAAGAAAAAGAATTCAGGGAAGGTCCCTAAGCTGGCAAAGACATAATGACGATCTTTTGGACTAGCGATGGTAGTAGGGGGTTACAGCAACTTTTTGGCAAAAAGTGCTGACTCAGCAACTTTCAGCCCTTTTTTGATCCAATTTCACATTCAAGGCCACTCCCTCTCTGCTTCTCCATCCCCTCACGCAATAGGGATCATTCAAGGTCTATGCTGTGTAGTGAGAGGATCACTAAAAATGCCGCTGTCAGCAGGGACCAACCACTGCCTCCAGCCAGAATAAAAAGTAGACAATAGCTGTCGTTTGCAGGATATCACACAACCACAATCGCTGTGTAGACAGTCACTGACGGTGGAGTATGGCACAGAGAAGACGTCTGCAGACTCTCTGCTGTGGGGGGCCTTAGGAAGAATGGAAGCAGGAGAGTTACTAACTGATTTGGCCCAATTGATTAATGCGAATCGTTCTGTTGTCTCTCAGGTGAGGGGACAGTTTGTACAGACTGAAACTGTATCCCAGAAACCAGGATAGAGCCGAAGATGTGTGACATCAGAAGGAGTGAACCGTTATTTGGCTGTAAGGGCAAGACGGTACCGCCTTAGTACTGCACTGCAACTGGCATCTGACCACGCAGCATCTGCTGGACGTGTTGTATCGAGGCAAACGGTGTACAGTAGGCTTCAGCAGAGTGGCCTTTATTGTTGGAAACCTGCTGCACAAATGAGTCTCGATTTGGTCTGGAAAGTGATTCTCCACGGATTTCCATCTGGAGGGCTCATGGAACACAATTTCGGGACCCAAACATTGTGGAAAGAGACCGATATCGAGGAGGGTCCCTAACGGTGTGGCAGGGATTATGTTGACCACTCGAACACCTTTTCATGAAAATGTACGAGTGAATCAGCAAGATGTAACTGCTGTCAGGTACCGTGAGAAGATCTTGTGATCTCATGCAGGGTTGTTGCGATGTGGTTGTGGGCCCCGATTTCATATTGGTGGGTGATAATGCTCGACCTCATAGGGCTCGGTTGGTGTTTTTTTTTTTTTTAAAAAAAAAAACGGAAGACACTGCAAGCATGGCATGGCCTGCTCGCTGTCCCAATTTGAATCCCATAGAGCATGCCTGGGATGCATTAGGGAGATGGGCTGCATTACGTCGGCATCTACCAACCACTCTCCAAGACTTGCAAACAGGAAGAATGGACGTTATTACCTCAATATGAGACTGATGGCATCATTCACAGCATGTCCCGTCGTTGTCAGGCCTGTATTGGTGCCAGGGTGGTCACACCCCATACTGAGCATATTAACCAATTGTCAGAGCGTGTCTGCAAATCCGTTAAGTTGTAAAAAAAAACCAAGAACATTCTTGTTTACCGTTATGCATGTTGCATGTGATTAAGTTCTGTATTCTTTAAATTGTTTCTACTTTCATATCACTAATTTCACTAATTTATACTGTTTTGTGCCAAAATAAATGCTACTTTCCAAAATTTCCGTTTGTTGCTTTAATTTTGGACACAAGTGTATTTGTTCACCAACTATTAATAACGTCATTATTAATACATTGTAACAATGTATATATATATGTAACGAAAGAAAAGAACAATTGATCTCTCACCCTTCCCAGCGTATCAGTCAAAGGTTTTTTCGATGTGCTTGCTGTACTATGCTCACACCTCGCTTCTGAGGTGCAACGCACACACACGCTCATACACACACACACACACACGCGCGCAAAAAAGAAAAAAAGAAAAAAAAAAGGTTCAAATGGCTCTGAGCACTATTGGACTTACCATCTGAGGTCATCAGTCCCCTAGACTTAGGACTACTTAAACCTAACTAACCTAAGGACATCACACACATCCATGCCCGAGGCAGGATTCGAACCTGCGACCGTAGCGGTCTCGCAGTTCCAGACTGTAGCGCCTAGAACCGCTCGGCCACTCCGGCCGGCCACACACAGGCACACACACGTCGCCAGCAATGAGATTACACAAACCGCAGCAGGTCTCTCGGTGGCTACACCAGTGTAAGTATTCGACAACCTATCTCCCTCCGCTCTTTAGCGATAAGCGTTTTCTGCCAAGAATATGGATATCAACTGGTGTATGGGATGGGTCACTCTCTGTTGTCATTTTCTTCTCTACGTATTCTTTACGCTGAACAGATAGTCCCATTGGTACCACGAATACCGCATTCTAGTCACGACATGTTGAACGTTTTGTACTTCAGTTACTACTTTAGAGTCACTGTCGGGTGCTACGCCAACATTCAAGTGTTTAGATCCTCTAGCAGTCAAATTACATGTATTGTCGAATAGCAATATTCTGCTGGCACTTGACTGAGGCTCAGTAAGTTGAGGAAGTTTCAAGCGCTGTGGCGCAGACTGGTCGAATGACGATAGGTCCGATAAATTTGGAAGACCTCCTGTGGATTGCTGCTGTGATCGTACCATCTGCTGTTCTGCTAATGCCGAATCAGGAACAGCGCGCTGTGGTGCAATAAAACAACGAGACGTACGTATAAAAGGACATATTAATAACAAAACTGGTGAACCAATACTGATAGTCTTCTTCTGCTTTTTATCCTGGCTGGAGGCACACTGGACCATGTTGATGGCACTCCATAGTGATACACTAGCGACCACAGACCTCGAATGATCCCTATTGGAAGAGAGTTAAGTAGGGAAGGGGCGGGGGGGAGGGGAGGGGGTGGCCTTAAATAGAAATGCACAGTTGCATCAGCTGTAATATGACACTGGATGCAAAAAAGAGCTGAAGGAAGGTGAGTCAGCGTTTTACGCCATAAGTCACGGTGCCCACCTACTGGTGGTGTCGTTCTTGTAGGTGTTGCCAAAAGGGTCAGCCACTAATTCAGAGGCACATGTAAACACTATTATGTTTAAAAAGACCGCTTCAGTTGTATCACAGAGTTGAAGCGGTCTTTTTCATCGTGATTTCTACATCTGTGGATGCGCACCATACGAAATTTTCTGCATATGTGAAGGCTGCAAGAATCGTTTCCGTCGTGTTCCACCTGACAAGAACCCGAAACAAACCATGCTCCGACACAATGCACGAACACACAAAAGTCTCAGAACCTGGGAACACAAAACCAAATTTGGTTGGACATCACTGTCCCATCCACTATGCAGCCCCGACCTGTTGTCTTCGGACTTCCAACTATTCGAACCAGTTAAGGATTCTCTATGTCGGACACGATTTGAAGAGATGAGAGCGTGATTCATACGGTGCACCAAGAGAACGCTGTGGCATGTGGCCATAGGACGTGACGGAGACAATGTACAAAAATAGTACACTCACGTTGAGTGCTATTGTCACTAAATTCTAATTCTTAAGAAGAAATATGTTCTGAGAAGGAGATTGTGGAGGACGCTCGTGGTAGTTTAGCGCCTGAAGAACTCACCTCTGCCTACCTGGAAACGATAGATTGTCCTAAGATGAGGAGTGACCATATTCGACCTGCGCGAGCATCGGCGATTGCATTCGTTCTGCGGCATCACATTCTGCAGTATCATAAGAGATGTGGAAGTCGCGTCCTTTGTTCATTACGCTGGCTGGTTGACGGCGGCAGCGGCGCCGTGTTTTCTCATCTCGCTGCGGAAAGTGAAAGGAGCCGACCGTGGCATTTAGCGGACGGAGGGCCTCGCCGCCCGTCCGCCTGTTTATCCCGGTGGGAGTGGCCCCGGGGTGATGCTGCTCGCCCGTTCGCCTGCTTGCTCGTTACCCGCAGTCCGGCGCGGCGCGCGTACCCGGCCGCCGTCCGGACGAGGGCCGCACCTCTCGGAGACGTTAGGTTAGGTTGGGTTAGGTTGGAACTCTCCGATCCTCTGCGACCGGCTCAATTGAATTCACGAGTTGACGGGATGTCATCGACGTGAAATCTGGTTTCCCCAAGGTGGTGTTACAGGTCTTCTGCTGCATCTATACTCCGCAGGCAACCTTGCACTGTGTGGCCGTGGGTACTTCGTGTACCACTGTCACTTCCCCCATTTCCTGTTCCAGTCGCGAATGGTTTGCGGGAAGAACGATTGCCAGTAAACCGTGTGGGCAAATTGAGCAAGTCAGTAACTGACTGGTCCACCGGTGGCCGTAATGCAAGCAGCTGTTCGGCTTGGCATTGATTGATAAGAGTTGTAGGATGGCATCTTGAGGGATCCCGTGCCAAATTGTGCCCAATTGGCGTGTTAGATCGTCAGAATCCCGAGATCGTTCGAGGTACCTGTACATAATGCTCTCCCCGTTGGGGGAGGGCATTATCTTGCCGAAATGTAAGCCCATGATTCCTTGTCATGAAGGGAAACAAGACGGGGCGTGGAATATTGCCGATCTACTGCTGCCCTGTAAGGACGCTGTGGATGACAACCAGAGAAGTCCTGCTATGAAATGAAATGTCACCCAGGCCATCATTCTTGAGTGTCGAGCCGTATGGGGGGTGGGGGGGGGGGGCTGTCAGGTTGGTATCCCATCGCTGTCCAGGACGTCCTCAGACACTTCCTCGCTGGTTACCCAGGCTCAGTTCGAAGCGTGACCCATCACTGAAGACGGTCCTGCTCCAGTCAATGATATTCCATATCGAAGACGTGTCTGGAGACTCCCGAGACAGCGGTGGGGTGAGAATACGTGTCCCGCCATATGGCCCGACAACCAAGAGTGATGGTCTGCAATGTCATTTCTTTTTACAACAAGACCGGTTTAGTTGCTATCAAGATAATGACCGCCCACACACAGCGAGAGTATGTACCGCTTCTCTTCGTGCTTGCCAAACCCTGCCTTGGCCAACAAGGTCACCAGGTCACTCCAATTGAAAATGCTTGAACCACTATGGAAGGGGCCCTCCAAACAGCTTGCAATTTTGACGCTCTAACCCGTAAACTGGACGGAATTTTACACGATATTCCTCAGAACATCTTACAGTTCTATTATTCAATGCCAAGCGAAACCAAGACTTCACACTACAACTGAAGGGAAAAATCCGAAGATAGCTAATTTATAAAAATATCACACGAAAAGATATTAACTTTTTTAATTTTTATCTATCTGTCTGTGTGCCCACCTTTTAAGACCTCTTTTTCTCTGGAACAGTTTGTTGTATCAAGTTCAAATTTATGTCACATATTGAAGTCTGTGGTTCATTGCTGCTGTAAAAATTGATTCGAACAACGCTCTTGCCATGCGCAGACTTTAACCACATGACCACAATTAATTCTTATGACCGGTACCTTAGCACAAATACAGATTTACGTAATAGACGTGTAAAACTACTCGTGCGATTTTCTCGGAATTGCCAGAGTAGAGCGCCTCACTAATTTCACATTATGTTGTTTTAATGGCCTACTATGGGTGTGATCTGTGATCCCAACGCCGGGGCCTGCCCTTGTAAGGTATGTTATGCTGAGATACAGTCGTGTCACGTCACAGTCACAATGTCTGGCGAAAAAGCTCTCAAACAACTTATAAAGTAGTACACGAATTAATATTGAAATTTGTTTTGATAATTGCCTTAACATTCAGTTCATCCAGCGAAAGAATGAGCATATGCAAATAATGCTAAACTGCCTCAAAATCACACATCGTGAGCGACTATCAGTACTTGTGTGTCGAAATTTCCACTCACTGCAGTGCACTGGAAATGCCGCGTGGTTAGGGCCTCCCGCCGGGTAGACCGTTCGCCTGGTGCAAGTCTTTCGAGTTGACGCCACTTCGACAACTTGGTGTCCATGGGGATGAAATTATGATAATAAGGACAACACAACACACAGTCCCTGAGCGCAGAAAATCTCCGACCCAGCCGGGAATCGAACCCGGGCCGTTGGGTATGACAGTCCATCACGCTGACCACTCAGCTACCAGGGGCGGACTGCAGGGCACTGAGGCACATGTAATTCTGCTTCTCACCCAAAAGATAATTTTTGAACAAAATCTATTATCTGGATGGGTGTGGCTCTGACATAGATAATTAAGGAATCACACAAGAAAGAAAAATGGTACAAAATTACCCCCCCTCCCCAAAAAACAGTGCACACGAAATACAAAAAAAAGAAAGCAAATAAATTTTGTAAAATCCTTTTCACGAAATTATTATGTAACTGAGCAAAAGACTTTGCAACGCTGATCCACAACACCGATTTACCCACGATGCAGCAATATCACAGCAAGTGAAATATAGCGATAAGACAAAAGTAAAAAATAGAAACACAGTAGCTTTTACATTCATGTCAGCAGGATCACACAGTGTTCACATATTCACAGTCATGCTACATGGATCATACTAATCAGAACAAGGCCACATATGTAAGTGCAACGTTACGGCGAAAAAAATATTTCGTAATTCCATTGAACAAGTTGCTAGTTGCAATTCAACATAACATTTTTATATAATTTTGAGCCAGTAAATATGTGAATTGATTTCAAACAATTTAAGTGATTAAATACTGAAACCACAATGGCTTATGATTCTGATAATTATTCACTGCAGAGGAAGAGATTTTAGTGTGAGATATAATGTTTTTTACGAACGAAAACGCAGCTAAAATTCATTTAAAGCCCTTTATTTTGAATTGTAAAGTGTGTGAAGTCGTAGAGTGGTCAATCGACAAACCTAAGTGAAGCCTAGCTGCGGTAAAACTGTTCTTCAGCATTTTCCTGCAGTTGTTGACACTTAGAAAGACGATGCAAGCACCTCCAGTATCATCAATGAGAGGATCCGCACTTGCTTAATCGCACTGCATGTCCTCTGCTAATGGTACGGATATCTTCTACACACAGGTAACCCTCTTGATGCTCAGCACGTACCACACAACTGCTCACAGTTACAGCTACCCACCTTCCTACTGCAGCGTGTCCATTTCGCAACAAGCGTTTATGACGAGAGTGCTGCAATGCACCATTCACAACTCGTCAAATAGTGTTGTTTGCAAACAACTGACCTCAATTTGCAGTAGGATTTTGGAGCATATACTGTACTCGAACATTATGAATCACCTTGAAGAAAATTATTTATTGATACATAACCAACACTGTTTCAGAAAATATCGTTCTTGTGCAACACGGCTACCTATTTATTCCCATGAAGTAATGAGTGCTGTCGACAAGTGATCTCAGAGCGATTCCATATTCCCAGATTTCCAGAAGGCTTTTGATACCGTTCCTCACAAGCGACTATTAATCAAATTGCGTGCATATGGAGTATCATCTCAGTTGTGTGACTGGATTCGTGATTTCCTCTCAGAGAGGTCACAGTTCGTAGTGACAGACGGTAAATCATCAAGTAGAACAGAAGTGATATCTGGCGTTCCGCAAGGTAGTGTCATAGGCCGTCTGCTGTTCCTGATTTACGGAAATGATTTAGGTGATAATCTGAGCAACGCACTTAGACTGTTTACAGCTGACGCTGTAATTTACCGTCTAGTAAAATCATCAGACGATCAATTCCAATTACAAGATGATCTAGAGAGAATTTCTGTACGGTGCGAAAAGCGACAATTGGCACCAAACAAAGAAAAGTGCGTGGTCATCCACATGGGTACCAAAAGAAATCCGATAAATTTTGGGTATACGATAAATCGCACAAATCTAAGGGCTGTCAATTCGACTAAATACCTAGGAATTACAATTACGAGCAACTTAAATTGGAATGACCACATAGGTAATATTGTGGGGAAGGCGAAACAAAGACTGCTCTTTGTTGGTAGAACACATAGAAGCTGCGACAAACCTGTACTAAAGAGACAGCCTACATTACACTTGTCCGTCCTCTGCTGGAATATTGCTGCGCGGTATGGGATCCTTACCAGGTAGGATTGACGGAGGACGTCGAAAAAGTGCAAAGAAGGGCAGCTCGTTTCGCGGTATCGCGCATAGGGGTGAGAGTGTCACTGATATGATACGCGAGTTGGAGTGGCAGTCACTGAAACAAAGGCGGTTTTATTTGCGGCAGGATCTATTTACGAAATTTCAATCACCAACTTTCTCTTCTGAATGCGAATATATTTTGTTGATATCCACCTACGTTGGGAGAAATGATCATCATAATAAAATAAGAGAAATCAGAGCTCGAACGGAAAGATATAGGTGTTCCTTTTTCCCACGCCCCTTCGAGAATGGTAGAGAAGTAGTACGAAAATGGTTCGATGAACCCTCTGCCAGGCACTTAAGTGTAAATTGCAGAGTAACCATGTAGATGTAGATGTAGATTTGGACCAATATAAAATCTTTGACATTAAACAAAATGTGATTACGATCTCTTACAAAAAATGAAAACAATGTATTCCGACGAATTAAGTAAATGGCTAACAGACGGCACCAAACATCCGTCAAGTAGTACATATGCACCATCAGTACAGAAAATATGATTCAGAAAAGCAGAAAATGCTATTTACGTATACAGCCTTAGTATTGCAGGTTGTCCTGCTGGAAGATGCCACCACCGTAATGGAAGAAATCAAACGTGAAGAGATGAAGACTGTCCACAATAACGTTCACGTATTATTCTGCAGCCGTCATGGTGCTTTCGATTACTGTCCAGGTGAATGCTCCCGTAGCCTAATACCACCCCCAGCAGCCTGCGTCCGTGAGACGGTGTATGTTTCGAGCAACCTCTCGCCTGGATGGCGACGTATTGGGACACGAACATGGACATAGTGTAACAAAGACCGTGATTCGTCCGACACGGCGGCACGTTTACAGTAACCGTGTTGTGTACGCGTAAGGAAAGGTGGGCTACGAAGTGACGGGGCAACTGTCGTCGCATGAAAGCTGGACAGTGTAGGAAAGCAGCCTACTCATGCCGTAGTAAATTCACATCAGTCTTTCCATTGTGTGCCAGCCAGTCCGCTGTAACTAGCTCTGACGTCATAAATGTTACGCAATACTTTAAAAATCAAATAAATAACCTAAAATGTTTCTAGCATGTCAGGAGTAATACTAAATTAATGTGTGTTGAATATCAGTTCGATAACTTTAGCCATTTTAGAAATTTGGACGTTTTTCTGTAAAAATCATTGGCGCAACAGAAAAGAGCTAGAGAGTTAAAAATTTATAATTAGATTCATTTTTCATAATTATTTAATAAAAACAGTCTTCTGGATCTCACAAATTAAGATTTTAGTGGAAATTCATGATTTTCTGGTTTTCGTCTCAAAACTTAAGGAAGCAAGATGGATTAAGTAGGCTAATAAATAAGGCTAGGATGTTTATATTTAAGTAGAATGGAGATCCGCTATCACCATAAGGATGTGAGAAGTTTCATTTGAATACCTATAAAACTATAGCGATAGCATATCTCCAAAGGGCCAGTTCAGAGCTCGTCTACTGCGTGCAGTGTAATTAAATTAATTCTCTCGCCCAAAATATTTAGCCGGCCGCGGTGGTCTAGCGGTTCTGGCGCTGCAGTCCGGAACCGCGGGACTGCTACGGTCGCAGGTTCGAATCCTGCCTCGGGCATGGGTGTGTGTGATGTCCTTAGGTTAGTTAGGTTTAAAGTAGTTCTAAGTTCTAGGGGACTTATGACCTAAGATGTTGAGTCCCATAGTGCTCAGAGCCATTTGAACCATTTGAACCAAAATATTTAACTTAGCCACATCAAAATTTTATTATGATTGCTTACCTGTGTGCTGAATGCACATTTAAATTGAGAGCTTCATCGGCCATCAGCAAAAGAAGCTATGATTTATTCGGTAACTTAAAGTGGTGCATTACTAGCCCAGCGGCTAGTCGGGAGAGCCGATTTGATCAGGCGTTCCCTTAGCCGTCCGCACCGCGGCTTTATATATAAGAACGCTGCGCGAGGAAGCAATGCCCCAGTTCTCTCCAAACGCTGAATAGCACACCATCTGTGTCGGGAATCGCGTCGCGTCGGTATCATTGCTATTAACGGCCTCGGATGCCGTAGTAAGTTATTCGGGATATGCGTAACCATGAAATCATTTTCGAGTGAAGTGTTAATTCTGGGATGATTTTAATTATCTAGCTTCAGTTTGCGTATGTCGTATTTTCACGTGCCGCCGCGGGACAGACATTCTACCAATAATTTAGCGTGGCGTTTGATGAACCTAATCGTCAAATTATGGCGAGCATTCATTTAAACATTTAATTTGGACATTTATAGTTGCATCAGCGCATTAGACTCTGAACTGCTCTGTTAGTTAGATTGTGTGGAGTCTTCTGTTTTCATCTGTGACTTTCAGAATACAGAACGTTTTTTTTAGAAAATCGTTTTTGATTATAAATCCCGGACAATCTTCTAATTCCTCAGAGCTATAAGCTGTAACTATTAGTGTATTCTCAGATGAAGTGGGAACTAGGAATTCTAATTACAGGCTTCACGTTTTGCTAATCACTTTCTGGTAGCCAATATTGTAGTTAGAGAGCCAGTGTTGAGAACGGCGAAAGACAGCATAAACAACAGCATAAATAATAGGAACATTTTTAACAACAATAATTCCACCCGCCGCCGCACATATGGTTTATCGGCCGGGAAATGCAGTGTTTCTACATTCAAACAAAATTATATAACAGTAAATAATAATTTCACATGCCGCCCCACAACAGGAGCAAAAATGATTAGCGAACAAGTTAATGCAAATGCGTGCTCTCGCGGCGATACCCGTTAATAGAATGTTGTCGGGTTTCAAGTCACGTCAAGTGGTTAACTGCCCACGAATTTTCGGTACAGATCTCCCCTGCCACTGTCAAATAGTTGACTGTTGTGTGAACGTCGTTGTCGTGCTCATATAGCCTCGCGGCCGACTGTAACGTCACTGGTCCCGCACCACGTATGGCAGGGGCGGGTAGGAATTCTGCACGTGTGCGGTGCACATGCACGTGTGCAGTTAACAGGTGTTCCGCGTGCACACAGGGGCAAGCTGGCCACCCGCTTCTCTCCCCTCCCCACCATACCGTCTCTCCGCTTCTTCCTCTGTAATGCATTTTGTTTCCTGGCCTGCTTTATTGAATGAAGGAATAAGGGTAGTAGGAGTGCTTGAAAGTAATCATCGTTTGAAAGAGTACCTATTACCTACGATACGTTTTATTTAATTATCACAGGTGGAGTTTACAATACGTTTAATGTCTGGAACAAAATTTCTACATACAGACAAACGCAAACAGTTACGCAAATTTTCATTACTGATGTTTGCTCTTAACCGAGACTTATTAATTTTCATAACAGAAAAAAATCTCTCACGAACGTATGTCGAGCAAACATTGACATTATCTTCGCGGCTTCACGATGGAGACGAGGAAACTTGCTGTGGAAAGTCGTGATAAAAATCTATCACACGTCTTGCCAAAAGGAACCTGTCTCTCAGACGAGAATTACGCTGTAGACCTATTAATTCCATTTGCAAACTGGGATGAATATCATCTAGAGAAACAGCACATTGTCTCGAGAAGTATTCAAAACCTTGGGATAAGTAAGATATATCCCCAAATCGCTTGAGAAATTCCTCTTTTATTGCACTAAGAACGGCAACATACTGAAATTTATTACTCGTATAATGGCGTTCAATATTAAACTTCCGCTGACCAGCGAGAATACTGTCATATATTACACATTTCCAATTTTCACGTTTTTGCACAGAGAAAAAATAATTCTCCCATTCCTTTTTAAAAGATAGCAAATCTCTAATTCTCCGTTTCCTTGATTCACTCTGCATTTTCCGGTTACTGAAATTCACTACGTAGTGGTCGCTTCGCTTCAACGTCCGCAGCTTAACCTGGAACTACACAGCGGCAACCTGCCGGCTGTCGCCACTGCTCTGTTCGACGATTGCACGCGAGCAGCACACGTGCAGCGCTGTGTGCTCATGAGCCGCGTGCAACGTTTGCCCGCCCCTGACATATGGTGATGTTATGGGGGCGCAGCCGACGCGTCAGTTTAAACTCACCAACCAGAGTATCCCACGCCGTCCTCACCTGCAATTCGCCGTCTTCTTGGAGACCATTGACTGATATTTTGATTTGCATTGCTTCTTTTGTTACGCCGTCCCAGAAGCCGTTGGTCCGTTTGAAAACAGAAGTATCGTCGAATGCAATTTGGTGTCCGTTTTCCAGTACATGCTTCGCTACAGCTGATTTTTCGGGATAGCATTAGCGCAAACACCTTTCATGTTCCATGCGGCGCTGTTCAATAGTGCGGACAATCCGACGGACGTAAATCTGCCCACACCCACACGGTATTTCGTATAATCCAGGTGTTCTGAGGTCTATATCGTATTTCACATGCTTCATTAGTTGCCAGATCTTTTCTGGGGTCTGAACACTGCATCGATTTTATGTTTCTTCAGGAGTAGGCTAATCTTCCCTCTTATTGTGCCACAAAACGGTAAATCGCAATTTTCTTCGTGTCTTCTTTCTGCTTTTGAGGCCTAAATGAAACTGCTTGCGAAATTTGTCAGCTGTAGCCGTTTTTCCTGAAAACTTTACGTAAATGTCTCGGTTCCTTCGGCAGGTTTACGGCGCCTGAGATGCTTTCAACTCGATCTGCCAGCGTCATTAGAACAGATCGTTTTTGTGCTTAGTGGTGGGAGCTGGTGGCGTGCAGATACCGATCCTTGTACGTGGGTTTGCGGTAAACGCTGTGAACGAGACACCCATTGGTTTTACGGCGGACAAGGACTTCCAAGGAACGGCAAGTAACCGTCCATATCCACTTCCATCGTGAACGTTATGTGATCGTGGATGTTGTTGATGTGTTCCAGGAACTCTTCCAGCTTGCCCACATCTCGTGGTCGTGCGGTAGCGTTCTCGCTTCCCACGCCCGGGTTCCCGGGTTCGATTCCCGGCGGGGTCAGGGATTTTCTCTGCCTCGTGATGGCTGGGTGTTGTCTGATGTCCTTAGGTTAGTTAGGTTTAAGTAGTTCTAAGTTCTAGGGGACTGATGACCATATATGTTAAGTCTCATAGTGCTCAGAGCCATTTGAACCATTTGCACTCTTCCAGCTTTTCACGTCCATGAAGCCATACGAGGAAGGTATAGTCGACGTAGCGATAAACACAACTGGCCTCTGCAGGAGCTGTGTCCAAGGAGATGTTTTCAAAATGTTCCATACAGAGGTTGGCCACAATAGGAGCTAATGGGGTTCCCATCGCGATCCCGTCCGTGTGGTTGAAATATTCTCCACCAGATAAAAAATACGATGACATCAGGGAATGTTTAAATAAATCCAGGATGGTGTCATCAGAGTGTCGGCAAAACAAGTCTATAGATTCTGTGATGGGCACATACGTGAACAGGGAAACGACATCGAAACTAACCATAATATCCCTTTTACCACGGCGTAGACGTTTTTGCTGGATGTATTCCAGTCTCTGTCTTCCTCTACAGTTTTTGCCCTCTACAGTTCCCTCTAGTACCATAGAAGTCATTCCCTGATGTCTTAACAGATGTCCTATCATCCTGTCCCTTCTCCTTGTTAGTGTTTTCTACATATTACTTTCCTCTCTGATTCTGCGCAGAACCTTCTCATTGCTTATCAGTTCACCTAATTTTTCACATTCGTCTGTAACATATCTCAAATGCTTCGATTCTCTTCTGTTCCGGTGTTCCCACCGTCCACATTTCCCTGCACACAAAGCTGTGCTCCAAACGTACATTCTCCAACGTGTGTCGAGAAGAGGCTGGTCAGCTGCTTTGCAAGTCTACATGTCGGCCATCCGATGGTGCTCACTATAGGACTTTAAGGTGTATCCTTCTTCTGCACCTTTGGCAAACCGTAGAATATATATGGGTGCCTGTGGGAGGAAGTTTTTATTTTGGTCATACCGCACGCACTACTGAACAGCAGCGCATAGGATATGAAAGCTATTTGCACCTACGTTAGCCGGCCGCTGGTGGCCGAGCGATTTAGGCGCTTCAGTCTGGAACCGCGTGACCACTACAGTCGCAGGTTCGAATCCCGCCTCGGGCATGGACGTGTGTGATGTCCTTAGGTTAGTTCTGTTTAAGTAGTTCTAAGTTCTAGGGGACTGATGACCTGAGATGTTAAGTCCCATAGTGCTCAGAGCCATTTTGCACCTACGTTATCCCGAAAAATCAGCTGTATTGGAGCATGCACCGAACTGCATCGATGACACTTTCATTATTAAATTGACCAACAGCGTAATAAATAAGGCAATAGAGATCAAAATATGAGACGACACCCTCAATTCGGCTGATATGAGAACGGCAGGGGTCCTGTGATTGGAGAGCTGAAGCGGGCGAGGTGGTCAGGTTACCAAAACATTGCCATATATAGTGCGGGAATGGGCACCAGTGTCTCCACTGGTGGCGGCGTGGCTATAGAAGTACAGCGGCAGCATTCACACAACAGTTAAAAAAATGGTTCAAATGGCTCTGAGCACTGTGGGAGACAACTTCTGAGGTCATCAGTCCCCTAGAACTTAGAACTACTTAAACCTAACTAACCTAAGAGTATCACACACATCCATGCCCGAGGCAGAATTCGAACCTGTGGTGTCACCGCCAGACACCACACTTGCTAGGTGGTAGCCCTTAAATCGGCCGCGGTCCGTTAGTATACGTCGGACCCGCGTGTCGCCACTATCATTGATTGCAGACCGAGCGCCGTCACACGGCAGGTCTAGAGAGACTCCCTAGCACTCGCCCCAGTTGTACAGCCTACTTTGCTAGCGATGGTTCACTGTCTGCATACGCTCTCATTTGCAGAGACGACAGTTTAGCATAGCCTTCAGCTAAGTCATTTGCTACGACCTAGCAAGGCGCCACATTCAGTAATTAGAATGAATTCTGAACAGATAATATTGTGAATCATGTACCGTCAAGAGCGACGTTCATCATTAATGGATTAAAGTTAAGTATCAAACTAATTGCGTCCGCTTTCAGAATTCTAATTCCTTGTCATGTTCCAGACCTCACGACAGTATAGTCCTTCCCTCCTCACTCCAGCCTGCGTGAGCTAAAACGCGTACATTTCGGCCTCCACTAGTAACACAGTCAACCAGTGCCGAAAGCTCGTGGGCAATTAACCATTTGACATTACTCGAAACCCTAGGATATTTTATTAAGTTAATAAAACAAAGTCGGCTGGGGTGGCCGAGCGGTTCTAGGCGCTGCAGTCTGGAACCGAGCGAACGCTACGGTCGCAGGTTCGAATCCTGCCTCGGGCATGGATGTGTGTGATGTCCTTAGGTTAGTTAGGTTTAAGTAGTTCTAAGTTCTGGGGGACTGATGACCTCAGAAGTTAAGTCCCATAGTGCTCAGAGCCATTTTTGAATAGAACAAAAAGAAGATTTACATAACTCGTATTTCTCCAAGTGTACAAAGACCCATGACTAGTAAGGCAACAAGAAACAGAATCCAGCTATTACAGTGACAATTGGGATGAGGCCCGCTGTGCTAAACGCAAACAGAGGTGTTGTAGTGCGGAGCTCTAAGTGAAAGTGGGCGGTACAGCTTCCGCCGACCGTCCTGTACTGGTGGCAGCTGAGGGCGCTCGTAGCCCAGAGCCGCTGGAGGCGTGGCACAGCGGGCGCGCACCACAGGGTCAGCCAGATCCCGCGTGACCCTTATCGACAGTAGATTGGTATCGATACTCCACATTCCAATCTCGAGACGATGTTGCTGGGTCAACAAAAATGGCTCTGAGTACTATGGGACTCAACTTCTGAGGTCATTAGTCCCCTAGAACTTAGAACTAGTTAAACCTAACTAACCTAAGGACATCACACAACACCCAGGCATCACGAGGCAGAGAAAATCCCTGACCCCGCCGGGAATCGAACCCGGGAACCCGGGCGCGGGAAGCGAGAACGCTACCGCACGCTGGGTCAACATGGGAAGACTTAGGGACCCAACGCTCAACAATCTGCGCTGAACAGTATGCTCCAAAACCATCCATGTTCCCTGTCGTCAGACCTGCTACACCGAGCTAGGTGGCGCAGTGGTTGGCAACTGGATTCGCTTTCGGAAGGACGATGGTTCAAACCAGCGCCTGGCCATACAGATTTAGATTTTCCGTTATTTGTCCAAATCACTTGAGGCCAATGCTGGGATGGTTTCCTTGAAAGGACGCGGCCGATTTCCTTCCCCATTCTTGACGCAAACCAAGCTTATACTCTGCAGAAAGGTGGAAGGAGTATATAGAGGGTCTATACAAGGGCGATGTACTTGAGGACAATATTATGGAAATGGAAGAGGATGTAGATGAAATGGGAGGTATGATACTGCGTGAAGAGTTTGACAGAGCACTGAAAGACCTGAGTCGAAACAAGGCCCCGGGAGTAGACAACATTCCATTAGAACTACTGATGGCCTTGGGAGAGCCAGTCATGACAAAACTCTACCATCTGGTGAGCAAGATGTATGAGACAGGCGAAATACCCACAGACTTCAAGAAGAATATAATAATTCCAATCCCAAAGAAAGTGGGTGTTGACAGATATGAAAATCGTCGAACTATTATTTTAATAAGTCGCGGCTGCAAAATAGTAACGCGAATTCTTTACATAGGAATGGAAAAACTGGTAGAAGACGAATACGGGGAAGATCAGTTTGGATTACGTAGAAATACTGGAACACATGAGGCAATACTGACCCTATGACTTATCTTAGAAGATATATTACGGAAAGGCAAAACCTACGTTTCTAGCATTTGTAGACTTAGAGAAAGCTATTGACAATGTTGACTGGAATACTCTCTTTCAAATTCTGAAGGTGTCAGGGGTAAAATACAGGGAGCGAAAGGCTATTTACAATTTGTACAGAAACCAGATGGCAGTTATAAGCGGCCAGGGACACGAAAGGGAAACAGTGGTTGAGAAGGGAGTGAGACAAGGTTGTAGCCTCTCCCCGATGTTATTCAATCTGTATATTGAGCAAGCAGTGAAGGAAACAAAAGAAAAGTTCGGAGTAGGTATTAAAATCCATGGAGAAGAAATAAAAACTTTGAGGTTCGCCGATGACATTGTAATTCTGTCAGAGGCGGCAAAGGACTTGGCAGAGCAGTTGAACGGAATGGATAATGTCTTGGAAGAAGGATATAAGATGCACATCAACAAAAGCCAAACGAGGATAATGGAATGTAGTCGAATTAAGTCGGGTGATGCTGAGGGAAAAAGTAGTAAAGTACTAAAGGAGTTTTGCTATTTGGGGAGCAAAATATCTGATGATGTTCGAAGTAGAGAGGATATAAAATGTAGACTGACAATGGCAAGGAAAGCGTTTCTCAAGAAGATAAATTTGTTAACATCGAGTATAGATTTAAGTGTCAGGAAGTCGTTTCTGAAAGTATTTGTATGGAGTGTAGCCATGTATGGAAGTGAAACATCGACGATAACTAGTTTGGACAAGAAGAGAATAGAAGCTTTCGAAATGTGGTGCTACAGAAGAATGCTGAAGATAAGGTGGGTAGATCACGTAACTAATGAGGAGGTATTGAATAGGATTGGGGAAAAGAGAAGTTTGTGGCACAACTTGACTAGAAGAAGGGATTGGTTGGTAGGACATGTTCTGAGGCATCAAGGGATCACAGATTTAGCACTGGAGGGCAGCGTGGAGGGTAAAAATCATAGAGGGAGACCAAGAGATGAATACACTAAGCAGATTCAGAAGGATGTAGGTTGCAGTAGGTACTGGGAGATGAAGAAGCTTGCACAGGATAGAGTAGCATGGAGAGCTGCATCAAACCAGTCTCAGGACTGAAGACCACAACAACAAAACTCTGTCTCTAATGACCTCGACGTCAATGGAACGTTAAACCCAATATTGCTTCCTTTCTTTTTCCAGACGTGCTACGGTTCACTTCCCATCTTGTTTTACAGAACAGGCAGGCCTCCGACCTCCAACTTCTGTGATGAGGCGTCAACATTAAATGTCTTGCGCCTACTCGTTGGCTCACTGTCCTCCAACTATTTTCCAGAGATCCTCATGACACTACCACGCAAATAACCGACCAGCTCCGTCGTTTGTGCAGCGCAAATTCCCACACACCGGGCGATAACAGTCTGTTCATTGTCAAGTCGCATATGTCAGCATATTTTTCCATTTGCGTCTTATATCGCGTTAGATTGAATCCCTACTCGTCTCTGCTCCACTTACATACTTTCCTTACCGCGTCGCATTACCGTAACGCCACGAGGCGGCATTCAGTCTTGTGGTGGTGATGGTGGTTGGCTCTGAGCACTATGGGACAACATCTGATGTCATCAGTCCCCTATAACTTACAACTTAAACCTAACTAACCTAAGGACATCACACACATCCATGCTCGAGGCAGGATTCGAACCTCCGACCGTAGCGGTCGCGCGGTTCCAGACTGAAGCGCCGAGAACCGCACGGCCACTCCGACCGGCGCGATGGTGGTGGTGGGGGAGGGGGTATTAAAGGGTCATAATTTCTTGCCTCATCATTGTTTACCGCTGTTCACGTTATAAGAGTGCCACAAAGTTAATCGTAGTTGCTTGCCACTAGGACACACCCACATCAGCAGCGCACCTACGAGAGACGAATTCCATTTTAAATAGCGGTAGTGCCTGGAACAATGCCCCGTCTTCAGATACGGTATCCACGTCGACCCGCCCTAACTGATGTGATAGGATTTACTGCACGGTGGAGTTTTCTATGTCTAGAACCTTTTCCGACTCATGCCCCAGCAATTCACAACTTTGTATCTGCACATCACCGGAAGGGAAGTAACTAACATTTTGTCCTTATCAAAAGAAAGAAATGTTAGGGTTTAACGTCCTATTGACGACAACACCGTTATGCCTGAGCACTGAGTCAGATTGGGGATGAATAGGGAAGGAGAGCAGGAATGAGATTAGTGATAATCCTAACAACAAAACTGAGGACCATGAAGTAGAAGCAGTGGAGGAATTCTGCTTCTTTGGAAACAATGTAACACGACGGAGGAAGCAAGGAGGACATCAAAAGCAGACTAGCTTAGGCAAAGGGGGTGTTTCCTGGCCAAAAAAGAACACACTAGTATCAAATATTGGCCTTGTTTCAAGGAAGAAATTTCTGAGAACGTGCGTTTCGGGCATAGCAGTGTATGGAACTTGCAAAATCATCTGACTCTATGCAATTTTGGTAATATGAACTGATCGATACCACATTTTATTTTGTACGTTTCTGGGAAAATTTCCATCTTGTAATTCACGATGCATGTTTTCTAATGAAGCATGCGACATACACTAGTTAGTAGTGATAATATTCTTCTTACCTGTTCCTAATGCTTTTTAATCATGAGATCAATCGTCCAATTACTTCATTTAGGATAATTCGAAATTTAATGTATTACGAACCCGCCAATTCTTCACAATTGTTAAATATGTGTGGGAACTGGATATACGACCTAAACTCCTTCAGTGCCTTCCCTCTGCTCATGTCTTCCTCTCCTCTGTTTTTGTTCATCTCCTCCTCATCCCCCCCCGCGCCCTGTGCATCACTTCTTCCTCCTTTCTCTGTTCATCTCCCCCACCAACATCCTCTGTGTCCTCCTCTCTCACATCTTGAGAGTTATTTATTGTTATTGCAAATCAAACTTTTATTGGGAACTGAAGTCACTTAAAGTGAACGGGTAAATCAATGGGGATCACTGGTCTAGGGGTGTGAGAGAGACCTCTCCTGATCCTAAACCTCTGAGGATAGCAGCTTCAGTGACTGTATTTTGCAGAGCTTTAATCTGTGAATGGGTAGGATTACCTAGTTTCGGACGATTCACATTCCCTTGTAGGATGCAAATCATAAGATTATAAGCCAAAAATACAACTTTTTCTTTTCCGTAACACCGACAGTGAGGAAGAAACCAAAACAAATCTTACGTATACAATTTTTCTTTGAGAATATGTATAAGAAGAAAGAATACTTGTGGGAGAGGAAAGTTGTCTTACGGTTTACATGCCCTCCTATCGTAATTGAAACTGAATGCTACAAAGAAATCGAAATCGCCCTTTTTCACGGAACAGCAATTTCTATCTCGTAACCAATTTTAATACAAACGTTATGCATTGTATTTTAGAGTAATATATAGCCTATCCGGCGGAACGTTTGTTAGAGTATATAGTAAAAACTGGAAGTAACTGGGTCAAGAACTTTCGAGATTTTTGGTAACAACGTTTCCCTTTATGTATTACATGTGTAATTACGTATTACATATTATAAAAATATATAGTCTATGTGCGTCCGAATGTTCATTAAAATAATCTGCAAAAATATGGAGCAGATGGGTCAAGAAGTTTTCGGGAAATTTTCGAGATTTTTGGTAACAGGCTTAAACAACGACCTGTCTTTATAGAGTAGCATAGAGTATACACAAAGGCGATCAAAAAGTTTCCGTTCGAAGGCCGTGCAGTCCACAATCGATATGCCAATCAGGCAAAATCGCAGTGTGCATTCAGGTAATGAACCTACCGACGCGCCGCACTGTGCTGCCACCTACTGCCAGGTACTCCGTATCAGCGACCTCACTAGTCATTAGACATCGTGAGACAGCAGAATAGGGCGCTCCGCGAAACTCACGGACGTGATCAGGTGATTGGGTGTCACTTGTGTCATACGTCTGTACGCGAGATTTCCACACTCCTAAACATCCCTAGGTCCGCTGTTTCCGACGTGATAGTGAAGTGGAAACGTGAAGGAACACGTACAGCACAAAAGCGGACACGCCGACCTCGTCTGTTGACTGAGAGGGACCGCCGACGGTTGAAAAGAGTGGTAATGTGTAATATCCAGACATCTATCACGACCATCACACAGGAATTCCAAACTGCATCAGGATCCACTGCAAGTACTATGACAGTTAGGCGGCAGGTGAGAAAACTTGTATTTCATGGCCGAGCGGCTGCTCATAAGCCACACATCACGCCGGTAAATGCCAAACGACGCATCGCTTGTTGTAAGGAGTGTAAACATTGGACGATTGAACAGTGGAAAAACGTTGTGTGGAGTGACGAATCGCGGTATACAATGTGGCGATCCCATGGCAGGAGCTGCGTATGGCGAATACCCGGTGAACGTCATCTGCCAGCGCTTGTAGTGCCAACAGAAAAATTCGGAGACGGTGGTGTTACGGTGTGGTCGAGTCTTTCATGGAGGGGGCTTGCACTCCTTGTACTTTTGCGTGACACTAGCACAGCGCAGACCTACATTGATGTTTTAAGCATCTTCTTGCTTCCCACTGTTGAAGAGCAATTCGGGGATGGCAACTGCATCTTTCAACACGATCGAGCGCCTGTTCATAATGCACGGCCTGTGGCGGAGTGGTTACCGGGCAATAACATCCCTGTAATGAACTGGCCTGCAGAGAGTCCTGAGCTGAATCCTATAGAACACCTTTGGGATGTTTTGGAACGCCGACTCCGTGCCAGGATTCACCGACCGACATCGGTACCTGTCCTCAGTGCAGGACTCCGTGAAGAATGGGCTGTCGTTCTCCAAGATACCTTCCAGCACCTGATTGAACGTATGACCGGAGAGTGGAGGCCGTCATCAAGGGTAAAGCTGGGCCAACACCATATTGATTCGAGCATTACCGATCGAGGGCGCCAAGAACTTGTAAGTCATTTTCAGCAAGGTGTCCGGATACTTTTGATCACATAGTGTACCTCATTTTTAAAACACCGTGTCCTAGAAGCAGTCCAAAACGGCCTGCTGCACATCGTCGTCCAACAGGGATCGTCGACTCTTGAAGGCTTTTTTTAATGGATTCAAGATGTGATAATAGTATGGGTAGATATCAGGACTATAGAGCGGGTGTTCGAGTATCTCCCACGAGTTCGAGCAACTTCTGTGTCAACAAATTTGAGGTATAGGGACGTACGTTATCGTGAAGCAGAAGCATCCCTTGTCGCAGTTTTCCTGGACGTTTCGCCTTAATTGCACGCGATCACCGGGCTTAACTTCTATGGACTAGTACTTGTGGGGTTGTATGCAAAGTTTAATTTACGAGACTCCTCTAGAAACAGAGGAAGATCTGCTGGCACGAGTTTTAGCCGCTGCACCAGAAATTGAAGAGACACCAAGTGAGATGTAGAGTGTGTATCGGAACATGCTTCGAAGGTGCAATACCTAAAAACGATGGTGGTCGTCAGATGGAGCCACTGTTGTAACGGATCAACTGTTCTGTACGTGGAGTATGCTTTTTTTTCGTTTTGGACTGATGTAAAGACGTAATGTTTAAGTGCTAAGTAGGATTACGTGATAAATGAATATTTTGTTAGCTTTTCTTTCAAATAGTTAACTGAAATTGTACTGCATCACGCCTAACTCAGTTCCTCAAGCAGAAGTGGATGAGTTTTACATTAGAACTGAAACCGTCGTAGAACTGAAATGATACGTTTCCAGACATGGGATCCTACATTATGTAGTCACTCCTCTCTAAATGTCCTAGAAGCCTGTAATAGAAATTTCCGAACTCCCTGTATACAGCGCATTCCACACGTATTTATACACATATTTCATTTGTATCTAATCGAATTTCGCCCTGCAGTTTCATTTTCACTGAGTACAATGTTTATGACGCCGTATCTCCTGAACAGTGCGCCCTACAATGATATAATTTTGTAGGTAAATCCAGTGGTATATGTGGCTGTTGTGTGCGAAATACTTTGTGAACGGAGTTGGCAGTAACTAAGTAAAAAATTTAAACGTCTTGCATGACATGGTAGTTTTTGACGCATCTCACTGTCCACGATGTCATAGCTCCTGAAGTAGCTGTCCTACAGTGATATACTTTCGCAGGTACTTTCCGTGGTACATGTGGGCACTGTTTGCACAATATGTCGCGGATGTAGTTGGCAGTAAAGTAGTTGCAAATTAAAACTTTATGCTTGCTGCGGCAGTTTTAAAACATGAACAGCGGAAATATTGTAAGCGACAAACTTCTTCCTTTATCATTTTGTGGAGCCTGTTATCCAGAAAATTTTTGGTAGAGGTTTGAAATTATGTGTAAAGTTTGTAGCAAGTCACTGTTTGTTCCCATTCTCAAATGCACTACTGGCCATCAAATTGCTACACCACGAAGATGACGTGCTACAGACGCGAAATTTAACCGACAGGAAGAAGATGCTGTGATATGCAAATGATTAGCTTTTCAGAGCATTCACGCAAGATTGGCGCCGGTGCCAACACATACAACGTGCTCACATGAGGAAAGTTTCCAACCGATTTCTCATACACAATCAGCAGTTCACCGGCGTTGCCTGGTGAAACGTTGTTGTGAAGCCTCCTGTAAGGAGGAAAAATGCGTACCATCACGTTTCCGACTTTGATAAAGGTCGGATTGTAGCCAATCGCGATTGCGGTTTATCGTATCGCGACATTGCTGCTCGCGTTGATCGAGATCCAATGACTGTTAGCGGAATATGGAATCGGTGGGTTCAGGAGGGTAATACGGAACGCCGTGCTGGATCCCAACGGCCTCGTATCACTAGCAGTCGAGATGACAGGCATCTTATCCGCATGGCTGTAACGGATCGTGCAGTCACGTCTCGATCCCTGACTCAACGGATGGGGACGTTTGCAAGACAACAACCATCTACACGAACAGTTCGACGACGTTTGCAGCAGCATGGACTATCAGCTCGGAGACCATGGCTGCGGTTACCCTTGACGTTCCATCACAGACAGGAGCGCCTGCGATGGTGTACTCAACGACGAACCTGGGTGCACCAATGGCAAAACGTCATTTTTTTCGGATGAATCCGGGTGGTGTTTACAGCATAATGATGGTCGTATCCGCGTTTGGCTACATCGCGGTGAACGCACATTGGAAGCGTGTATTCGTCATCGCCATACTGGCGTATCACCCGGCGTGATGGTATGGGGTGCCGTTGGTTACACGTCTCGGTCACCTCTTATTCCCACTGACGACACTTTGAACAGTGGACGTTACATTTCAGATGTGTTACGACCCGTGCCTCTACCCTTCATTCGATCCCTGCGAAACCCTACATTTCAGCACGATAATGCCCGACCGCATGTTGCAGTCCCTGTACGGGCCTTTCTGGATACAGAAAATGTTCGACTGTTGCCCTGGCCAGCACATTCTCCAGATCTCTCATCAATTGAAAACGTCTGGTCAGTGGTGGCCGAGCAACTGGCTCGTCACAATACGCCAGTCACTACTCTTGATGAAATGTGGTATCGTGTTGAAGCTGCATGGGCAGCTGTATCTGTACACGCCATCCAAGCTCTGTTTGACTCAATGTCCAGGCGTATCAAGGCCGTTATTAGGGCCAGAGGTGGTTGTTCTTGGTACTGATTTCTCAGGATCCATGCACCCAAACTGCGTGAAAATGTAATCACATGTCAGTTCTAGTATAATATATATGTCCAATGAATACCCATTGATTATCTGCATTTCTTCTTGGTGTAGCAATTTTAATAGCCAGTAGTGTAATTGATGACTAAATTATGAGCATACACTACTTTTCCATCCCCACTCCCACCCCTTTGATAGGTAAGTGGTTCTTACTCCCACATGGATTGTTTTCAGGCAGTAAGTGATAAGTGTAGCAAATTTGGTTACATCGGCCGAGTGGCTTAGGAGGAGATGTGGAAAGCACCATTTTTATAACATGTATGGATATCAATGTGCCACGCTACTTTGGAATTACTTAGAATTACTGGAAGGACGCTGTTTAAAATTGAAATTTTCGCAACATATATCCATTATTGTGAATTTATTTCCATAGTTTAAATGCATTAAAAGTATTGTTTAATTAGAAATAAATGTTACAAAGTGAATGAAGCACTGTTGGAAAATAGGACAAGAGGAAAAATCGAAATGTTGGGTTATGACGCTATAAGAGAACGCTGAAAATTATATGGAGTGATAATATAAGAAATTGGAGGTTCTCTGCAGAATTGACGAGCAGAGGAACATTAACAAGGAGAAGAGAAAAAGTGAAAGGATATTGCTGAGACGTCAAGCAAGGCCTTCCACAGTATTTGTGGGAGCTGTGGACAGTAAAAGCTTTGGGAGAAGACAGAGGTTAGAGGACGTTCTGTGCCGTGCTAATCTGGGATGAAGAGTTGCAGAGGACAGCAATTCGTTGTGGGCCGCCTCAAACAAGTCACACAAAAAAAAAAAAATGCGGTGTGGAGGGAGGGATAAAGTGCGGTGTCGTGCGAGGAGCGAGCTGCAAAAGCAAATTTGGCACCCCGGAACGAAGCCACAGAAAAGTATAGTCGTCGCAGCATGCCACAGCGTGAGAAACGCTGGTGTAGCCATGCCTTCGATACCCCTCCGTAGTCGATGGTCTAGTTACAGGTGAGCAAAGGAACGCTCGGCCCAGATCGCAGGCAACGATCAAGACGACAACACCGCCTTATGTGGATTAAATGTCTCTGGTAGAACTTAATTGAACATTATGTCAGTTACACTTGAATTGAATAATGTCGTATAATTGTCTGTACCAACTGATACTTTGAATATTCGAGCCGGTTGTAAATACTCAAAACATTTAAGTGGAAATGGATTATGCAAAGTTAAGTAATCTTAATATCTATATTGTAGTAAAGTGAAGTAACATTTTACATGTTATAGTTCAACTCAATCTCTTTCCGAGAGAAGCCAAAGAACCCATCGCTGTGTCAGCAAGCGTATTGACAGGGGGCTGTAGATAATTTCATGGGTATTTCTCTAGTATTTAGATATCATGAACGCGTAAGCGCCTTTGTACTGTTTGAAAGTATATGCGCTCAGTGTCATCGGAGATGCTGTGTCGCCTGGACGCTTGCTTAGACCATCTCTACTCTGCAAGGTGCGCGGGAGATGATGCGCACTGTTAATAGCGAGATGAGGAGACACAACCGTCGACAGTGGTGTATCATGAGTGGTAGTAGCACAGGCCGAGTAGTAAGGTTGCAGTTACAGCGTGAGGAAGTGGAACATGTTGCTTTCTTGATTAATTATTTGAGATGAGGAAAGAGATTGAAGTATTTTAACAGAATATTTTATTGTGATTATTTTGATGACGAACAGAAGAGTATTTAATGTAAGGTAACTGATTTCAGATTTTGTACTTTATTGCGGCAGCTTGCGGGGTACGCATTATTGTTCCAGACATTCAGAGACTTGACTGTAGGAAAGATAAACAGCCATGCTAATTTTCAGTTTGAATTTGGGGATAGGAACAACTGTTGAATATTAGATGACATTTTTACGAGTTGCACTTTTCAAAAGATCTCATTTGATGTTAAAGACTACTTACGTTCGACCACTCCAAAACTGTAATTTTTCTCTGTATTAATTTTTGGAAAGCAAAGAAAGAGATTTTTTAAAATTTAGAACTTTTCTGATCAAAAAACAAATTGCATCTGGTGTTAGAATTTATCACAAGTCATTCTCCACATCCGAAGTCCATAGCAAAATATTAGATATCATTTTTACTTATTCAAATCTATAATGAACCAAGTACGTGTTATCTTTAAGAAAAAAATAAGAGAAAGAGATAGAGAGAGAGCGCGCATTGCACCAGGCGCATCTGAGTAGTTAGTTCTAGCTCAGGAAATACGACGTGCTTTCATGACAAGACCAGTGTCACATTGTTTACATTGTGTAACAGGTAAGCTAAAATTAAACAATAAAAAAAGGGAACACTGAGTTTTTCCGGGCCAAAATTTACCAGTTTAAAAGTTTGATGATTCACAGCGTTGAATTCAGACAGCATTCTTGTGATTACGAATGTTTAAACATACAGGGAACCAGATAGGTACTTTCAAGTTACCTTCTCGCAGTCAGATTTTGCAGCATGTTCTCGCCTTACTGACTGCAGAATTCCTATGTTGAAAGCATATGTTGTTGTTGTTGTTGTTGTTGTGGTCTTCAGTCCTGAGACTGGTTTGATGCAGCTCTCCATGCTACCCTATCCTGTGCAAGCTTCTTCATCTCCCAGTACCTACTGCAACCTACATCCTTCTGAATCTGCTTGGCGTATTCATCTCTTGGTCTCCCTCTACGATTTTTACCCTCCACGCTGCCCTCCAGTACTAAATTGGTCATCCCTTGATGCCTCAGAATATGTCCTACCAACTGATCCCTTCTTCTGATCAAGTTGTGCCACAAACTTCTCTTCTCCCCAATCCTATTCAGTACCTCCTCATTAGTTATGTGATCTACCCATATAATCTTCAGCATTCTTCTGTAGCACCACATTTCGAAAGCTTCTATTCTCTTCTTGTCTAAACTATTTATCGTCCATGTTTCACTTCCATACATGGCTACACTCCTTACAAATACTTTCAGAAACGACTTCCTGACACTTAAATCTATACCCGATGTTAACAAATTTCTCTTATTCAGAAACGCTTTCCTTGCCATTGCCAGTCTCCATTTTATATCTTCTCTACTTCGACCATCATCAGTTTTTTGCTCCCCAAATAGCAAAACTCCTTTACTACTTTAAGTGACTCACTTCCTAATCAATCTAATGCCCTCAGCATCACCCGACTTAATTCGACTACATTCCATTATCCTCGTTTTGCTTTTGTTGATGTTCATCTTATATCCTCCTTTCAAGACCTTGTCCATTTCGTTCAACTGCTCTTCCAAGTCCTTTGCTGTCTCTGACAGAATTACAATGTCATCGGCGAATCTCAAAGTTTTTATTTCTTCTCCATGGATTTTAATACCTACACAGAATTTTTCTTTTTTTCCTTTACTGCTTGCTCAGTATACAGATTGAATAACATCGGGGAGAGGATACAACCCTCATTCCCTTCCCAACCACTGCTTCCCTTTCGGGCCCCTTGATTTTTATAACTGCCATCTGGTTTCTGTACAAATTGCAAATAACCTTTCGCTCCCTGTATTTTACCCCTGCCACCTTCAGAATTTGAAAGAGACTATTCCAGTCAACATTGTCAAAAGCTTTCTCTAAGTTTACAAATGCTAGGAACGTAAGTTTGCCTTTCGTTAATCTTTCTTCTAAGATAAGGCGTAAGCTCAGTATTGCCTGATGTGTTCTAATATGTCTACGGAATCCAAACTTCTACCAGTTTCTCCGTTCGTCTGTAAAGAATTCGCGTTACTATTTGCAGCTGTGACATATTAAACTGATAGTTCGGTAATTTTCGCATCTTTCAGCACCTGCTTTCTTTGGGATTCGAATTATTATATTATTCTTAAAGTCTGAGGGTATTTCGCCTGTCTCATACATCTTGCTCACCAGATGGTAGAGTTTTGTCAGGACTGGCTCTCCCAAGGCCGTCAGTAGTTCTAATGGAATGTTGTCTACTCCCGGGGCCTTGTTTTGATTCAGGTCTTTGAGTGCTCAGTCAAACTCTTCACGCAGTATCGTATCTCCCATTTCATCTTGTTCTACATTCTGTCCCATTTCCATAATATTGTCCTCAAGTACATCGCCCCTGTATAGTCCCTTGTGATGTTTATATTTTCCCACCTCCACGTTGCAAATGTTTTGACTTTTGAGCGAAATGCCCAGTCGATGTGCTGTTGTTTTCACGTCAATTCTACCAACAGGAGAGTTGTTTAGTTCTGGGGGTGTTGTAAAATTCCTGGATTCGTCTCGTCGCTGTGCAGCCTATGAAAAGGATTGCGGAAGACTCCCAAATAAATTCCAAGTACAGTGCAGTTTTAACACCAATATATTTCCAGGACTCTGGTGTCCGAGCCTTGTGAACTGTACCGACTACATCACATGTACCCAAAGTTGACATCAAACGACACAGAGTTCACAACAATCAACAAACGAGTGAGCCTACAATACATTTGCTCGCAACCCTAGCCAAAAAACGAGTGCCCCAAGGCGCCTGCGTGACCTCTATTTATACTTTTGTTAAGAATTACAATTTTATATAAAATCACAATTAAAAGTTAAACCGAATATGAGATACACATTGCTAAAAATTTACAATCACAGTGCTGAACAAGGTGAACCTATTTTCAACTTAGTTATGAGTGAATATAACATTTTCTGACTAATTATGTTACAGGTAACAATTACATTTCTAAATTTGTTTATAAGAAATCAACTAGTGCCTGAATTTAAGTGCTAACATATATCGGAGATTCAATTAACATGCTTTATTTATATTTTCTATTTAATTTGCTGTAGTAATTTTATAATGATAGGTTTACTGGTACATCCTGACCATGTGCTACATTTCTTTCGATTAGTTACAGTATTAATTTCACATTTATATTGTGTTTTTCATATAAGAACAATGTTAATAAGCAAAGCATCATTTTCGAATTATATGTATACTGAAATAGTGGTTATTTTTGTATGTAATTTGGAAACAGGTCACTTTACAATCAGGCAATTAGGACTGGTGTTTATCTTTAATGCTCTCCGAGGGGTTCTGAAATAGTGGTTATTTGGAAACAGGTCACTTTACAATCAGGCAATTAGGACTGGTGTTTATCTTTAATGCTCTCCGAGGGTTTCTGATAAGTAGCAATGAGATACAGTAATATTTCACCCTCTATATACTCCTTCCACCTTTCTGCTTTCCCTTCTTTGCTTTAACGAATAACAACCATCAAATAATTTTTTTTAACTTAACTTCCGTCGTACTGCACAAGGGAACTGGCCGTGATCTTTGAGAGACAGCATGTCGATATGCACCTTAAGCGACTTACACAAATCAGGGAAAACAAATCCTGATGGTTGGGCGGGAATTTAGATCCCCCGAAGAGTCCGGCGCCTTTTCGGTGCGCCACCTCGCCCGGCTGAGCCCACCCCACACGGCTGAGCCTCATCGCGGCTCCCTGAGACGCCTCGCAGGCCTCCAGGTAGGCCAGCTCTTGGACTCGTTTGCGTCACCGCGGCCCGGGAGCGAGGGGCGTCGGCCGGGAGGCCTGCTGCCCGCTGCTCGCTAGTTGCCAGTTCCCCCACAGCGCGCCGGCGCCGCGTTTATAATTTCTCCAGACGCGGACGGGTCACGCGCGGGAGATGGCGATCTGGCCGGCAAACACGTTCCCGCCGGGACACGCAGCTTTCTCCGGCCGTGTAGCCCTCATTAGCCTCGCTGTGCATGGGAACGTGCTCCGCTGCACTTCGCTGCGTCAAAAGCGGCGACCTGTTGTGAAAGCGGCGATCGCGGGTCGTCCGCTGGCGCGCGCCGGCGCCCGCACAGCGGAACGTCACTCCGCGAGGAACGGCAGGTGGTGTCGCCCACTCACGCTTCGTCACAGCGGCCAGCCAGCAGTTCCAGCAGGTCGTCTCGAAAGGCCGTGTGCTCGCAGACATTCCTCAGTGTACCGACTTAGGATGTAAGAGGTCCATGACCAAAGAATTTATTGCTAGCGCTCTCCAGCAGATGTAATTTTGATGGATTGCTCACGCGCTTCCTGCGATATGTAAGCTATAAGAGAATCTCAGAGAGCAGTGTTGGCTGAAGTAAGAGCAGTATCAGTAGCAGTAGGAGCAAGTAGTAGCTAGCAGTCTGCTGTATGGAGTTCGCGAGGCCGGTCGTGGGGAGTGATGGCGGTGCCTAAGCGATGTAGTATAAGGTAAAAATATCCACGCGCATATGTAGTTTATTACAAAAAAATTTGTACTATTGTTATATCAAGTCCCATGTAAATGTTTTCAAAAAAACTTTAATAATTTTTTTTATAAAATTAACTTTTTTTGACACTCATTCATTTGAATTTAAAGAATTTACTAATTTCTGCAATCCGTCGTCATCCCGATTATCGTAAGGGAAAATCAGTTGTTTCTTTTTTTATACAGGACAAATCTAGCGGCCAGTATTGCACTGGGCTGTGCCAGAAAAATATCTTATAGGAGCAGATATATACGCGTTTTCCGGCGACTTCATTGAGCTAAGATTTTTCAATTTATTCAGATTGAATTTTCAGGGCCATGACGCAACACTGCTGAAGTCCAAAATTTACCAATTTACATTCACAGTCAATTATTGAAAGGTTACAAGTGAGCCACAATTATGTTGAGAGATTAGTCACATTTTATTATTGGTAGGTTGCGGAATTTATCTGTTGGTAGGTTATACTAAATGTGAATGAAATATATACGAGGTGCATTCAAGTTCTAAGGCCTCCGATTTTTTTTCTCCGGACTGGAAAGAGATAGAATCATGCACATTGTTTTAAAATGAGGCCGCGTTCATTGTCAATACGTCCCAGAGATGGCAGCACCGGACGGCAGATGGAATTTTACCGCCAGCGGCGAGAATGAGAACTGTTTTAAATACTTAAAATGGCGACGTTTTCCTTACTTGAACAGCGTGCAATCATTCGTTTTCTAAATTTGCGTGGTGTGAAACCAATTGAAATTCATCGACAGTTGAAGGAGACATGTGGTGATGGAGTTATGGATGTGTCGAAAGTGCGTTCGTGGGTGCGACAGTTTAATGAAGGCAGAACATCATGTCATAACAAACCGAAACAACCTCGGGCTCGCACAAGCCGGTCTGACGACATGATAGAGAAAGTGGAGAGAATTGTTTTGGGGGATCGCCGAATGACTGTTGAACAGATCGCCTCCAGAGTTGGCATTTCTGTGGGTTCTGTGCACACAATCCTGCATGACGACCTGAAAATGCGAAAAGTGTCATCCAGGTGGGTGCCAGGAATGCTGACGGACGACCACATGGCTGCCCGTGTGGCATGTTGCCAAGCAATGTTGACGCGCAATGACAGCATTAATGGGACTTTCTTTTTGTCGGTTGTGACAATGGATGAGACGTGGATGCCATTTTTCAATCCAGAAACAAAGCGCCAGTCAGCTCAATGGAAGCACACAGATTCACCGCCACCAAAAAAATTTCGGGTAACCGCCAGTGCTGAAAAAATGATGGTGTCCATGTTCTGGGACAGCGAGGGCGTAATCCTTACTCATTGCGTTCCAAAGGGCACTACGGTAACAGGTGCATCCTACGAAAATGTTTTCAAGAACAAATTCCTTCCTGCACTGCAACAAAAACGTCCGGGAAGGGCTGCGGGTGTGCTGTTTCAGCAAGTCAACGCACCCGCACATCGAGCTAACGTTACGCAACAGTTTCTTCGTAATAACAACTTTGAAGTGATTCCTCATGCTCCCTACTCACCTGACCTGGCTCCTAGTGACTTCTGGCTTTTTCCAACAATGAAAGACACTCTCCGTGGCCGCACATTCACCAGCCGTGCTGCTATTGCCTCAGCGATTTTCCAGTGGTCAAAACAGACTCCTAAAGAAGCCTTCGCCGCTGCCATGGAATCATGGCGTCAGCGTTGTGAAAAATGTGTACGTCTGCAGGGCGATTACGTCGAGAAGTAACGCCAGTTTCATCGATTTCGGGTGAGTAGTTAATTAGAAAAAAAATCGGAGGCCTTAGAACTTGAATGCACCTCGTATTTTTTTCTGTTGGGAGGTTACAAGGAAGTTGGAAGTTGGTACAATGGTTAGACGGTAAACTATCGGTAGGGAGGGGGGGGGGAGGGGGGCTGGGTTCTAATTACTGCACGAACATCTGAATAGGTCCGGCTTTTATTTTCAACACACAAAAATTATCTTGCGGACAGTGGGGGCAGCCGTCTGCGACTCTCTGCTGATGATGCTGTGGTGTACGGTAAGGTGTCGATGTTGAGTGACTGTGCGAGGATACAAGATGACTTATACAAAATTTATAGTTGGTGTGATGAAAGGCAGCTAGCTCTAAATGTAGAAAAATGTAAGTTAATGCAGGTGAATAGGAGAAACAAACCAATAATGTTCGAATACAGTACTAGTAGTGTGCTGCTTGACAGAGTCACGTCGGTTCAATATCTAGGCGCACCTTTGCAAAGCGATATGTAATGGAATGAGCACGTAAGGACTGTAGCAGGGAAAGCGAATGGTCGACTTCGGTTTGTGGGGACAATTTTAGGAGAGTGTGGTTCATCTGTAAAGGGGACAGCATCTAGGTCACTAGTGCGACCGCCTCTTGAGTACTGCTCGAGTGTTTGGGATCCGCACCAGGTCGGATTAATGGAAGACATCGAAGCAATTCAGAGGCGGGCTGCTAGACTTGTTACAGGTAGTTTCGAACAATAGGGGACGTTCTTTGCGAAGAGGACTATTGAGAAACATTTAGAGAACCGTCCTTTGAGTCTGACTGCAGAAAGAGTCTCCTGCCGCCAACGTACATTTCGCGTAAGGACCATGCAGATAATATCTGAGATAGGGCTCGTACAGAGGCACACAGACGAGTCGTTTTTGCCCTCACTCTGTTTGCGAGTCTCACAAAAAAGGAAATGGTTAGTAGTCCTGCAGGGTACCATCCGGCATGCTCCATTCGGTGTCTTGCGGAGTATGGATGTAGATGTACTTGCACATGGGCTTAGGGCTTAGGGCTTATAAGAACTATGCCAGTAATGAGAGGCATTATTTCCTTCTCTTCTTTTTCATCTTCTTCTTTTTTAACATCATTGCAGTATGATAACATTGTATGTGTCTTTGCTGGATCGTGTGTTTCGATATACAGGGTGGTCCATTGATCGTGACCGGGCCAAATATCTCACGAAATAAGTGTCAAACCCACTTTTTTCGCTTTGTGATAGATGGCGCTGTAATAGTCACAAACATAAGGCTCACAATTTTAGACGAACAGTTGGTAACAGGTAGGTTTTTTAAATTAGAATACAGAACGTATGTACCTTTGAACATTTTATTTCGGTTGTTTCACTGTGATACATGTACCTTTTTGAACTTATCATTTCTGAGAAACTTATCATTTCTGAGAACGCATGCTGTTACAGCGTGATTACCTGTAAATACCACATTAATGCAATAAATGCTCAAAATGATGTCCGTCAAACTCAACGCATTTGGCAATACGTGTAACGACATTCCTCTCAACAGCGAGTAGTTCGCCTTCCGTAATGTTCGCACATGCGTTGACAATGCGCTGACGTATGTTGTCAGGCGTTGTCTGTGGTTCACATAGCAAATATCCTTCAACTTTCCCCACAGATAGAAATCTGGGGACGTCAGATCAGGTGAACTTGCGGGCCAAGGTATGGTGCTTCGACGACCAATCCACCTGTCATGAAATATGCTATTCAGTATCGCTTCAACCGCACGCGAGCTATGTGCCGGACATCCATCATGTTGGTAGTACATCACCATTCTGTCATGCAGTCAAACATCTTGTAGTAACATCGGTAGAACATTACCTAGTAAATCCGCATTTTCCGTTGGCCAATAGTGCATATTATGCCGGTTTACGTTACCGCCGTTGGTGAATGACGCTTCGTCGCTAAATAGAACGCGTGCAAAAATTCTGTTATCGTCCCGTAATTTCTCTTGTGCCCAGTGGCAGAACTGTACACGACGTTCAAAGTCGTCGCCATGCAATTCCTGGTGGATAGAAATATGGTACGGGTGCAATCGGGTTGATGTAGCATTCTCTACACCGACGTTTTTGAGATTCCCGATTCTCGCGCAATTTGTCTGCTACTGATGTGCGGATTAGCCGCGACAGCAGCTAAAACACCTACTTGGGCATCATCATTTGTTGCAGGTCGTAGTTGACGTTTCACGTGTGGCTGAACACTTCCTGTTTCCTTAAATAACGTAACTATCCGGTGAATGGTCCGGACACTTGGATGATGTCGTCGAGGATACCGAGCAGCATACTTAGCACACGCCCGTTGGGCATTTTGATCACAATAGCCATACATCAACACGATATCGACCTTTTCTGCAATTGGTAAACGGTCCATTTTAACACGGGTAATGTATCACGAAGTAAATACCGTCCGCACTGGCGGAATGTTACGTGATTCCACGTACTTATACGTTTGTGACTATTACAGTGCAATCTATCATAAAGCGAAAAAAGTGGTCCAACTAAAACATTCATATTTCTTTACGTACTACACGAATATGTAATAAAAATGGGGGTTCCTATTTTAAAAAAACGCAGTTGATATCCGTTTGACCTATGGCAGCGCCATCTAGCGGGCCAACCATAGCGCCATCTGGTTTCCCCCTTCAAGCCAGACGAGTTTCGTTCTTTGTAGTTTTTTCGTCTGATGCTTATTTCGTGAGATATTTGACCCGGTCACTATCAATGGACCACCCTGTATAGCACAGGGTGCAGCAGAAACAATGCCTCATTTTACATATTTCAGTTCACCATGAAGGTATACAGCTACACATTGTCAGTGACAGTGGTTCACACCATAGAATTTTATTAGACATGTCATTTTTTACAAACTATGTCCTTTAGGTGTCCACCATTGCTGGGGGTTCAGTTTTTGGTACGCCATACTCGCGATAACCTCGCGAAGGATGTCACTTGTTATGGCGTCGATTTTCGCGTTAATGTTGCTTTTAAAGTCCTCCGTAGTTGTTGGGCTGTAAGCGACAACTTTGGATTTCAGGCAACCTCACAGCAAAAAGTTGCAAGCTGATAAATGTGAACGGGGTCGGCAGTTGACGTCACCAAAGTGGGAAGCAGGACTCACTGCAAATATTCCGCACAAGGGTGTCATGGACGTTCTGGCTGTGTGAGCGGCTGCACTGTCCCGCTGGAACCACAACGGCTGCAGATGGATATTCTTAAGACGCATTCCCTGCATTCTAAACTGTTCCAACGTAACATATCGATTTGATGTTAATGTGGCAATGCCCCCCCCCCCCTTCCCCGCATCATTCTCAGGAAAGCACAGACCAATAAGAGAATGCGCAGACTTGTCACACCACACAGCGTAGTAACTCTTCTGCTATGAAGAGGTCTTTCGTGCATTTGATGAGGACTGACTGTCGGCTACACCGTCAGTGAGAGAGGACCAGCGTTCCTGATGCGGATAAAGGGGAGTACACCGTTATTTTGCGAATTATATTTACGAGCTTCAAACAAGAGCAACCCATTTTCAATTACCTGTATGGATACTAGTTTTTTTTTTAATTTCTTGCGTGTTTGTGTGCTTACTACATAAACACTGTGTGGTGTGCGTACTGTAAGACCTTCGGTACAGACACCATCAGATTATTTGACTTGTCGCTCTAACGAAGTAGGCGAGTGTCAGCAATATGTCTTGTGGTCTTATCGTGGCGTGTTTACCTTCTGCCATTAGGTCACACGATAGAAATGCCACTTGCACGCTTAGAGTAGCACATTGACGGTGACCAACTTTAAACAGAACTTGATTAATTTTCACACACATTTATTAAAATAATAAAAAGCATAGATATTGCGTAACTTGATTCTGGATGCTGTTTACAATTGACAATCTGAAGTTCCTTTGGTCTTGGTCCGTTAATCTTATTCTCACATATCTCTGATACTTGACAAAGTGTCTATACATTTCTCTTCATGGCTATGTACAGAAATATGGTAATTGTTGTGTACATAGTTCCGCATAGTCAGCGGGTACACAACTTTCCCACTAGAGCGCGCCCCGCTAAGCACAACAATGGAGCTGCAGTGCTCGTCCATCTCCGCACTACGAGATGGCGCTGCCTTAGAGATGGACCAAATTCTGCTTCCGCCGATCCGCGTATTAATATGTAACGCAGCCAATGAGATTGCTGCTAACATAGAGCCTTTTCTCCTCACGGATCACACTCGCTACCTGAACGCTCGAGGTATTATAACGAGTGTACAGACCTCCGATTAGTCAGTCTACATTAGTGTGTACAAGTCTGCATTTGTCTGTAACAGTCTATAGTCAAGTTGCAGTCTGCACCTAATAAGATTATCGTATTGCTGTACATAGCCATGAAGAGAAATGTATAGACACTTTGTCAAGTATCAGAGATACTTGACAAAGAGAGGGATGTGAGATGTGAGAATAAGATTAAAGTACCAAGACCAAAGGAACTTCAGATTGTCAATTGTAAATAGCATCCAGAACCAAGTTCTTTTTATGCTTGTTATTATTTTAATAAATGTGTGTGAAAATTAATCAAGTTCTGTTTAAAGTTGGTCACCGTCGATCTGCTACTCTAAGCATGCATGTGGCATTTCTATCGTCTGACGTAACGGCAGAAGATAAACACGCCACGAGGAGACCACGAGACATATTGCTGACACTCGCCTACTTCGTTAGAGCGACAAGTCAAATAATCTGATGGTGTGTGTACCGAAGGTCTTACAGTACGCACACCACAGTAATCTTATTAGGTGCAGACTGAAACTTGACTATAGACTGGTACAGACAAATGCAGACTAATGCAGACTGGTACAGACAGGTGCAGATAAATGCAGACTGACTAATCGGAGGTCTGTACACTCGTTACAATACCTTGCGTGTTCAGGTATCACTGCGCGAGTGTGATGCTCGAGGAGAAAAGGTTCTACGTTAGCACCAATCTCATTGGCTGCGTTACATATTAATACGCGGATCGGCGGAAGCAGAATTCGGTCCGTCTCTATGGCAGCGCCATCTCGTAGTGCGGAGACGGACGAGCGCTGCGCCTGCGCTATTGTGCTTAGCGGGGCGCGCTCTAGTGGGAAAGTTGTGTACGCGCTGACTACGCGGAACTATGTACACAACACACTGTCTTTCGTTTTAATAATAGTGAAGAGTAACGTATTGACGCGTGTATCGACCCTTGTATCGTACAGGATTTTGTTTATTTGTTTTGATTACACAAGATCAGTGTCGGCCAGGCGGTCAGTGAGAGAGTCATTCCGGATGTGGAACGGGCGCTCCCGGATGCCATGAGGAGCACAGGGTACAGCCAACTGCAGATGGTAGCTCATGTTGGTGCTAACGATGTGTGTCGCTTTGGATCGGAAGAGATTCTGCCTGGTTTCGCGCGGCTGTCTGAAGTGGTAAAGACTGCCAGTCTTGCCTGCGTGATGAAGGCGGAGCTCATCGTCTGTATTACCGTCGACACAACCGGCTGTGGTCCTTTGGTACAGAACCGAGTCGAGTGTCTGAATCAGAGGCCTAATCGGTTCTGCGGCTGTGTCCGTTGCAGATTCCTCGACTAGCCCCATAGGGTGGTGGGTTTATATAATATATTCTGCTAAATAGGTTGGGATACCACTGCATGCGGAAACGGTTACACGGGTAGCGGGGGCTATGTGGAGGGGACTCTGGTTTTTTTTCAGGTTAGAGAGTCTCAGGAACACGCAGAAAGGGCTTCAATTTAAAAAACAGCAGGATGAACCCAGGAAGATGGTGGACACAACAGCAGTCAATATCCTAGTTGTAAACTGTCGTAGGTGTGTTGGGAAAGTTCCAGAGCTCCAAACGCTAATAGAAAGCATTGAATCTGCAATCTTTACAAGTACGGAAAGCTGTCTGAAGGCGGAAATAAATTCAGCCGAAACTTTTACAAAGGTACCTAGTCGTTAACCGTGTTCAGAAAGACCAAATTAAATACAACTGGCGGTGGAGTGTTTATTACTGTCAGAAGTAGTTTATCTTGTAGCAAAATTGAAGTAGATATTTCCTGTGGGTTAGTATGGGTGGAGGCCATACTTGACAACTGGAATAAATTAATAAATGGTTCATTTTACCCACCCCGCAGCTCAGATGATATAGTTGCTGAACAGTTCAAAGAAAACTCGAATGTTATATCAAATAGGTACCCCACTCATACAATTATATTTGGTGGTGACTTTGATCTACCCTCGATATGTTGGCGAGAATATGTGTTTAAAGTCGGCGGAAGGCATAAAACGTCGTCCGAAATCGCACAGAATGCTTTCTCAGAAAGTTATTTTGAGGAACTAGTTCAGGAGCTCACCCGAAGTGTAAATGGTTCCGAAAACATACTTGACCTCTTAGCAACAAATAATCGTGGCCAAATAAGGAGCAGCATGACAGATAAAGGGATTAGTAACTACAAGATTTTTGTAGCTTGACGGAATACCGTAACATCCAAACCCACCGAAAATTAATGCAAAATACATCTACTTAAAAAAGTGGATCCAAATTCCCTTGACACCTTCCTAAGAGACTGTCTCCACTCCTTCCAGCCTGACTATGTACTGGTAGACAAGATGTGGTTTAAATTCAAAGAAATAGTACCGACGGTGACTGAGATATATATAACAAATGAATTAATAAGAGATGGTACTGAGCGCCTGCGGTACTCTAAACAGCTCAGAACGCTGTTGCAGGAGCAACGAAAAAAAAAAACATCTCAAATTTAAAAGAACGCAAGATCCCCGAGATTGGTGAAGTTTTAGTGAAGCTCGAAATTTAGCGCGAACTTCAATGCGAGATGCTTTTAATGTTGTAGTTTCAACAACGAAACACTGTCTCGAAATCTTGTAAAAAACCCAAACAGATTCTGATCATATATAAAGTACACCAGCGGCAAGACGTAATCAGTACCTTCACTGTGCGATAACAGTGGTGATGCTACTGATGACAGCGCCACTAAAGCAGAGTTATAAACACGATTTTCCGAAATTCCTTCGCAAAAGAAGACGAATTCGAATCAAGGAGAACTGCCAACATGGATAACTTAGAACTACATATCCTTGGTGTAGCGAAGCAGCTGAAGACACTTACTAAAGGCACGGCTTCCGGTCCAGATTGTAAACCAGTCAAGTTCCTTTCAGCTCCATACTTGTCAATCATATACAACCGCTCTTTCTTAGAAAGTTCCGACCCAGAGACTGGAAAATTGCACAAGTCACACCAATACGCAAGAAAGGAAATGGGCGTCACTTGCTTAATTACAGACCGATGTCATTCACGTCGATTTGCAGTAGGGTTTTGGAACATATACGCTGCTCGAACATTATGAATCACCTCGAAGGAAACGATTTATTGAGAAATAGCTAAAAGGAATTCAGAAAATATGGTTCTTGTGAAACATAACTTTTTCTTTATTCTCACGAAGTAACAAGTGCTATTGACTGGGGAGGTCAAATTGATTCCACGTTTTTAGATTTCCAGAAGGCTTTTGACACCGTTCCTCACAAGCGACTTCTAATTAAATTGCTTGGCTGTGGAGTGTCGTCTCAGTTGTGTGACTGGATTCGTGATATCCTATCAGAGAGGTCACAGTCCGTAGTAACTGACGGAAAGTCATCGAGTAAAACAGAACTAATATCTGGCGTTCCCTAAGGAATTGTTGTAGGCACTATTTTGCTCCTGATGTACATGAACGGTTTAGGAGGCAATTTGAGCAATGCTCTTAGATCGTTTTTAGACGATGCTCTCATTTCTTCTTCTTAGGTGTTCAGCCATCAGGTTGATTAGTAGAGACCGCCATTCCTTATTGTCTTCGGCCTTCCTGTTGACAGCATTGTAGGTGGTTCAATTGGTATCTTCCATAATGTGGTTGCTGTATTCTAGTCTGGGTCCGCCTCTTGTATTTTTCTCATCTACTATTCCTTCACTGATACTTTTAATCATATCATCATGTCTCAGCAGATGGCCGACCTATGTGTCTCTCTGTGTTCGATTACCTCCAGGAGACAAGCCTTCTATTCCTCCACTCTGTGGAGCACCTCTTCGTTTGACATCTTGTCTACCCAGGAAAATTTAAGCATTCTGTACCACATCTAGAATGCCGCTGTTTTATGTTTTTCTGCTACTCCCAATGTTGCATGTTTCACTTCCGTACAGCAGCGCACTCCAAACAATTGTATTTATGAGGTTTTTCGTGAAATGTTTGTATATTTTGCTGGATGTGGAAAGCTTTCTTCCCTTGTGAAAATCAAATTTTGCCTGATGGATTCAGCTTAACAATATCCTTCCTTGACTTTCCGTCTGATATAATTTTATTGCCTAGGTAGGCAAAGGATTCGACAGTCTCCAGTTGCTTATCGTAAAGTGTATATTGAGCAACGGTGTTTGGTCTGCTGTCTGGTGTCATTTACTGTCATATAATGTCATCAGATGATCAAAAACCAATTGCAAAATTATTTAGACAAGATATCTGTATGATGCAGTGACAATTCACTCTAAATCATGAAAAGTGTGAAATCATCCAATGAGCAGTAAAAAGACTCCGTTAAATTTCAGTTGCGCGATAAATAACACAAATCCAAAAAGGCTGTAAACTCAAGTAAATAATTAGCGGTTACCATTACGAATAACTTAAATTGGAATTATCATATAGATAATGTTCTAGGGAAAGCAAACCAAAGACAGCAATTTATTAGCAGAGCACTTAGAAAATGTAACTGATTTAGTAAAGAGACTGTCAAACTACGCTTGCCCGCCGTTTTCTGGAGCACTGCTGTGCGGTGTGGCATCCGCATCAGATAGGATTGACGGAGGACATCAAAAAAGTTGAATGACGGTCAGCTCGTTTTGTATAACCACGAAACAGGTGAGGTACTACCACGGATATCATACACGAATTGGGGTGGCAGTCATTAAAACAAAGGCGTTTATTGATGCGGCAGGACCTTCTCATGAAATTTCAATCGCTAACTTTGTCCTCAGAGTGTGAAAATAGTTTTTTGGCGCCCACCTGCATGGGGTGAAATGATCATCATAATAAAATAAGAGAAATCTGAACTAGCACGGAAATCTTTAAGTGTTCGTTTTTCTCACGCAGTATTCGAGATTGAAGCCGTAGAGAAGTAGGTTAATGGTGGTTCGATGAACCCTCTGCCAGCCACTTAATTGTGAATCAAACTGAATGTCGTGTGGCTAGGGCCTCCCGTCGGGTAGGCCGGTCGCCAGGTGCAAGTCTTCTGAGTTGACGCCACTTACGCGACTTGCGCGTCGATGGGGATGACTTGACGATGCTTAGGACAACACAACACCCAGTCCCTGAGCGGAGAAAATCTGCGACCAAGCCGGGAATCGAACCCGGAGCCCTTCGCATGACTACGTGGTGCTGACCACTCAGATATCGGAGCGGAATAGTTGTGTAGATATAGATGTAGAAGTCTGCGTACACTGTCTGAAGTCTTGTTTCTTCACATAGCTCGATAAATGTCAACGGACCCCGTCAAACTTTGTGAAATTGTTGAGAAAATCGGGTTGAGTGTTGATCATCTCCGGAACCTGTATACAGAAAATGCGACGTACTTGCTGATCTCTGGGCAATAATTGTTGCACCACTTAATGCTTGTACGGGTGAAAATGAATATGCAGATGCATCATTCATCGCACACTTCTCTCCGACGTATTAACTATTTGCGAAAGCCGACCAACTGATGACGCTGAACTTCGCTGAAAAATTTAGCGTTGCAGTGTTGTCCGGGATGACAACCGTTCGTGGCATGCCGGGTGGCGACTTATTCGTCGGAAATGCTGTTGCTACGATCTGCTGAACTCATCTCGTAATCGACTTTTGAGACGAAACTTGGTTATTACTGTTATTGATGTTGTTGTTGTTGTGGTTGTGATGGTGGTCTTCAGTCCAGACACTGGTTTGATGCAGCTCTTCATGCTACTCTATCCTGTGCAAGCTTCTTCATCTCCCAGTACCTACTGCAACCTACATCCTTCTGAATCTGTTTACTGTATTCATCCCTTGGTCTCCCTCTACGATTTTTACCCTCCACGCTGCCCTCCAATACTAAATTGGTGATCCCTTGATGCCTCAGAACATGTCCTACCAATCGATCCCTTCTCCTAGTCAAGTTGTGCCACAAACTCCTCTTCTCCCCAATTTTATTCAGTACCTTCTCATTAGTTACGTGATCTACCCATCTAATCTTCAGCATTCTTCTGTAGCACCACATGTCGAAAGTTTCTATTCTCTTCTCGTCTAAACTGTTTATCGTCCACGTTTCACTTCCGTACATGGCTACACTCCATACAAATACTTTCAGAAATGACTTTCTGACACTTAAATCTATACTCGATGTTAACAAATTTCTCTTCTTCAGAAACACTTTCCTTGCCATTGCCAGTCTACATTTTATATCCTCTCTACTTCGACCATCATCAGTTATTTTGCTCCCCAAATAGCAAAACTCCTTTACTACTTTAAGTGTCTCATTTCCTAATCTAATTCCCTCAGCATCACTCGATATAATTCGACTACATTCCATTATCCCCGTTTTGCTTTTGTTGATGTTCATCTTATATCCTCCTTTCAGGACACTCTCCATTCCGTTCAACTGCTCTTCGAGGCCATTTGCTGTATCTGACAGAATTACAATGTTATCGGCGAACCTCAAAGTTTTTATTTCTTCTCCATGGATTTTAATTCCTACTCCGAGTTTTTCTTTTGCTTCCTTTGCTGCTTGCTCAATATACAGATAGAGTAACATCGGGGATAGGCTACAACCCTGTCTCACTCCCATCCCCACCACTGCTTCCCTTTCATGCCCCTCGACTCTTATAACTGCCATCTGGTTTCTGTACAAAGTGTAAATAGCCTTTCGCTCCCTGTTTTTTACCCCTACCACCTTCACAATTTGAAAGAGAGTATTCCAGTCGACATTGTCAAAAGCTTTCTCTAAGTCTACAAATGCTAGAAACGTAGGTTTTGCCTTTCCGTAATATATCTTCTAAGGTAAGTCATAGGGTCAGTATTGCCTCATGTGTTCCAGTATTTCTACGTAATCCAAACTGATCTTCCCCGTAGTCGTCTTCTACCAGTTTTTCCATTCGTATGTAAAGAATTCGCGTTACTATTTTGCAGCCGTGACTTATTAAAATAATAGTTCGACGATTTTCATATCTGTCAACACCTACTTTCTTTGGGATTGGAATTATTATATTCTTCTTGAAATCTGAAGGTATTTCGCCTGTTTCATACAACTTGCTCACCAGATGGTAGAGTTTTGTCAGGGCTAGCTCTCCCAAGGCTACCAGTAGTTCTAATGGAATGTTGTCTACTCACGGGACCTTGTTTCGACTTAGGTCTTTCAATGCTGTGTCAAACTCTTCACGCAGTATCATATCTCCCATTTCATCTTCATCTACATCCTCTCCCATTTCCATAATATTGTACTCAAGAACATCGCCCTTGTATGGACCCTCTATATACTCCTTCCACCTTTCTGCTTCCCCTTCTTTGCTTAGAACTGGGTTTCAATGATGACTAACCGACAACTTCAGATGCCGACAGGTGTTGTTGATATACCTCGATGTGGACAGCTGAAAATGTGTGCCCCGACCGGGACTCGAACCCGGGATCTCCTGTTTACATGGCAGACGCTCTATCCATCTGAGCCACCGAGGACACAGAGGAATAGCGCGACTGCAGGGACTCATCCCTTGCACGCTTCCCGTGAGACTCACATTCCCAACTGTCCACAATTTTATATACGTATTGTACCTTATAGACATTTACCCACCCACTCGTTACTCGCGCACGCTTTGGCGATTCCCGTAAGAGTTTGGGCAACCTGTGCGCATTCGCACAGACGAAGGTCAATGGCTGAGTAGCCTTTAACTATATATACGAAGACAGTAACTATTTCTCGAAAGAACAGTTACTGTTGATGACCGTGCAGCTTTTCCCTGGAATAAATGATGACTAACTGACAACCTCAGCTGCCGACAGGTGTTGTTGATATACCTCGATGTGGACAGCTGAAAATGTGTGCCCCAACCGGGACTCGAACCCGGGATCTCCTGCTTACATGGCAGACGCTCTATCCATCTGAGCCACCGAGGACACAGACGAATAGCGCGACTGCAGGGACTTATCCCTTGCACGCTTCCCGTGGGACTCACGTTCCCAACTGTCCACAATTCTATAAATGTATTGTACCTTATAGAGGTATATCAACGACACCTGTCGGCAGCTGAGGTTGTCAGTTAGTCATCATTTATTCCAGGGAAAAGCTGCACGGTCATCAACAGTAACTGTTCTTTCGAGAACAAGTTACTGTCTTCGTATAACTGGGTTTCAGTCTGAGCTCTTGATATTTATACAAGTGGTTCTCTTTTCTCCAAAGGTCTCTTTAATTTTCCTGAAGGCAGGAACTATCTTACCAATAGTGAGATAAGCCTCTACATCCTTACATTTGTCCTCTAGCCATCCCTGCTTAGCCATTTTGCACATCTGTCGATCTCATTTTTTAGGCGTTTGTAGTCCTCCTTGCCTGCTTCATTTACTGCATTTTTATATTTTCTCCTTTCATCAATTAAATTCAATATATGTTCTGTTACGCTAGGATTACTACTACCCCTCTTCTTTTTACCTACTTGATCTTCTGTCCTCTGCTGCCTTCACCATTTCATCTCTCAAAGCTACCCATTCTTCTTCTAAGGTATTACTTTCCCCCAGTCTTGTCAATCGTTCCCTAATTCTCAGCCTGAAACTCTCTACAACCTCTGGTTCTGTCAGTTTATCCAGGTCCCTTCTCCTTAAATTCCCACCTTTTTGCAGTTTCTTCAGTTTTAATCTGCAGTTCATGACCAATAGATTGTGGTGAGAGTCCACATGTGCCCTTGGAAAAGTCTTACAATTTAAAACCTGGTTCCTAAATCCCTGTCTTACCATTATATAATCTCTCCGAAACCTTCCAGTATCTCCAGGCCTCCTCCATGTATACAACTTTCTTTCATGATTCTTTAACCAAGTGTTACCTATGATTAAGTTATGCTCTGTGCAAAATTCTACCAGACGGCTTCCTCTTTCATTCCTTACCCCCATTCCATATTTACCTACTACGTATCCTTTTCTTCCTTTTCCTACTATCAAATTCTAGTCACCTATGACTATTAAATTTTCTTCTTCCTTCACTACCTGAATAATTTCTTTTATCTCATCACACATTTCTTCAATCTCTTCGTCATCTGCGGATCTAGTTGGCATATAAAGTTGTACTACCATGGTAGGCGTGAGCTTCGTGTCTATCTTTGCTCCAATAATGCAGTCACTATGCAGTTCGTAGTAGCTTACCTGCATTACTATTTTTGTATTCATAATTAAACTCACTGCTGCATTACTCCTATTTGATTTTGTATTTATAACCCTGTATTCAGCTGACCAGAAGTGTTGTTCCTCCTGCCACAAAACTTCACTAATTTCCCTTTTTAACCTACCTGCCTGAGTAAGGGATCTGACATTCCACGCTCCGATCTGTAGAACGCCAGTTTTCTTTCTCCTGATAACGACGTCCTCCTGAGTAGTCCTCGTCCGGGGATCCGAATGGGAGAATATTTTACCTCCGAAATATTTTACCCAATAGGACGCAATCATCATTTAACCATACAGTAAAGCTGCATGCCCCCGGAAAAAATTACAGCTGTAGTTTCCCCTTGCTTTTAGCCGTTCGCAGTACCACAACAGCAATCCCGTTTTGGTTAGTGTTACAGAGGCAGATCAGTCAATCATCCAGACTGTTGCCACTGCAACTCCTGAAAAGGCTGCTGCCCCGCTTCAGGAACCACATGTTTGTCTGACCTCTCAAAAGATACCTCTCCGTTGTGGTTGCACCTACGGTATGGCTATCTATACCGCTGAGGCATACAAGCCTCCCCACCACCCATCAACGGCAAGGTCCATGGTTCATGGGCGGGGGGGGGGGGGAGGGGGGGTATTACTACCAGTGCCAAAACTGCATATGACCCTATCATCACATTTGAACTAAGTTTCAATTGCGATTGCACTAACTTAGTTTGACCAATGGCTCATATTGCCTGGTAATGCTTTGAACCGCACTATGCACCGGTACCAATATCAGCTCTGTAGGAATCAGTGTTCAACAGTGGCACACACAATTTAAAACAGGTCATTGTTTCTGCTGAAATACTTTTATTCCTTTGTGCTATGTATTTATTATTAGCATATTCAATTTTGGGTGAAGCAATATTTCAGTTTCGTGTACCATTCTTTGTAATAATGTCACTAAACGTAATGAGCAAATTCGAACTGCTATACGAGAGGGAGAGTGTGGGTGATACATCGATGGCCAGAGAGTCGAACGGTGTGCATGGTAGTGGGAGTTCACGTGCATACAGAGAGTAGTGGTGGTTCGGTGTTGTGTGGGAACGAAGTATATGCCGAGTACTGCCGAACTTACATTACAAATACGATGTGGATTTAATATCGCTATGAATTTGTATAAAGAAAGTGTCAGACTGATTCAAATAGTGCGAGCCTCGTTAAATGATACAGACTACACTGCCTATGTTTATGCGGGAAAGCCGTAATCGAATCTTGGCTACATTGAATTGGTTGTTGTGACGTCAGTTGCAAAAACTGGCGTGTTTTTTTTCCGTTTCCAAGATAATTCGAGCTGGCGCCTCGTTAGCACCATCAGGAAGAATGCATTCGCTGTTACTCTGAGCTACACTACTGGCCATTAAAATTGCTACACCACGAAGATGACGTGCTACAGACGCGAAATTTAACCGATAGGAAGAAGATGCTGTGATATGCAAATGATTAGCTTTTCAGAGCATTCACACAAGGTTGGCGCCGGTGGCGACACCTACAACGTGGTGACATGAGGAAAGTTTCCAACCGATTTCTCATACACAAACAGCAGTTGACCGGTGTTGCCTGGTGAAACGTTGTTGTGATGCTTCGTGTAAGGAGGAGAAATGCGTACCATCACGTTTCCGACTTCGATAAAGGTCGGATTATAGTCTATCGCGATTGCAGTTTATCGTATCGCGACATTGCTGCTCGCGTTGGTCGAGATCCAATGACTGTTAGCAGAATATGGAAACGGTGGGTTCAGGAGGGTAATACGGAACGCATTGCTGGATCCGAACGGCCTCATATCACTAGCAGTCAAGATGACAGGCATCTTATCCACAAGGCTGTAATGGATCGTGCATCCACGTCTCGATCCCTGAGTCAACAGATGGGGACGTTTGCAAGACAACAACCATCTGCACGAACAGTTGGACGACGTTTGCAGCAGCATGGACTATCAGCTCGGAGACCGTGACTGCGGTTACCCTTGACGCTGCACCACAGACAGGAGCGCCTGCGATGGTGTACTCAACGACGAACCTGGGTGCTCGAATGGCAAAAATGATGGTCGTATTGACTGGCGACATCGCGGTGAACGCACATTGGAAGCGTATATTCGTCATCGCCATACTGGCGTATCATCCGGCGTGAGGTATGGGGTGCCATTCGTTACACGTCTCGGTCACCTCTTGTTCGCATTGACGGCACTTTGAACAGATGACGTTACATTTCAGATGTGTTACGACCCGTGGCTCTACCCTTCATTCGATCCCTGCGAAACCCTACATTTCAGCAGGATAATGCACGACCGCATGTTGCAGGTCCTGTACGGGCCTTTCTGGCTACAGAAAATGTTCGACTGCTGCCCTTTCCAGCACATTCTCCAGATCTCTCACCACTTGAAAACGTCTGGTCAATGGAGGCCGAGCAACTGGCTCGTCACAATACGCCAGTCACTACTCTTGATGAACTGTGGTATCGTGTTGAAGCTGCATGGACAGCTGTACCTGTACACGCCATCCAAGTTGTGTTTGACTCAATGCCCAGGCGTATCAAGGCCGTTATTACGGCCAGAGGTGGTTGTTCGAGGTACTGTACTCAGGATCTATGCACCCAAATTGCGTGAAAGTGTAATCACATGTCAGTTCTGGTATAATATATTTGTCCAATGAATACCCGTTTTTCATCTGCATTTCGTCTTGGTGTTGCAATTTTAATGTGCGGTAGTGTATTTTCGTAAACAGCACCCGGTAGGGCGAGAATTTCCATGTAGACAAGCTGAGACAAGACGAAAGCTCTTACAACAACAACAAAAGCGACCATTCACCATTTCTAAGACGCTTTACGCTTTCAGAGAGGTACACTGGCTCTTATTTACATAGACACTTTGCACTGACAAACGTCTGTCGCTTGGCGCTGGACCTGCATCTCTGAAAGGTATGCGTCAGCGACAGTAAACACGTGCACTGCTAGACGCACCTCTCATGTCCTGTTAGGATTGCTTGGAACAATGCTTCCTTTGCTATTATGGGTAGCACTGCAAAAGATTTCTATAGCGCGCCCAGAGGGAGACTTGGTTGTTATTTACATACACATGAGACGTCAGCATAAACACTCGAAGAATTCTAACTGCATACCCGAAAATAGACGCGATGTTCACCTGCTGGCTGCACGGCAACGGCATGAGTAGCAGAGGCTCACGCCCCAGCATTCGTCTCTCTGGCGGTTGCTGGCGTCCGGTTCGCCCAGCTAAGCGCATGTTCGGGGTCGGCAGTGTCGGCATGTGCTCGCGCTGGACCTCTGATACGTCGCGGTCGAATTTCTTAACGATAGTCCGAAAGCGGTTTTTAAGTGCAATAAGTGTTTGTGCCCTGCATTCCTTCCGATCGTTTAAGAGTAGTGATCATGTTCGCGAGCGTTATATAGCACTATTTTGTCAATTTTACGCATAGTGAACGTGGCTGTTGCATTATTTTGTGAACGTGTCTGTGAGCTGTGCAATGCATTATCTCGCCAGTTATATTTAGTGAGCCTGTTTGCATAGTGTTTTACAAGCGTTATTTTGACGATTTACGAGTTGTTTGCGTGTCTGTAGACAGTGTAATGCATTATTCCGGTGATTTACGAGTAGTTTGCAGGTCGGAGGGATATTCAATGTATTATTTCGATATTACAATTAGTGAGCGTGTCTGCAGAGCATTTTATATGTGTTATTTCGGTGAGCTACGAGTAGTTTGCAGGTCTGTAGGGTGTTCAGTGCCTTATTTCTGAAGTTTACAATTAGTGATAGTGTTTGCAGAGTGTTATATATGCATTATTTTGACAATTTACATCAGTGTACTGCATTATTTCGATAATATACGAGTAATTTGCAGGTCTGTAGGCTGTGTATTGTGACCCCAAGCATGTCAGAGCTAGTGTTTTTTATCAGTGTAGTAAATAAATGACGTGAAATCCATCCCTAAATATATTGTTCCAAAATAAAGCACACTCCTTCCTCTCTCCAGCAGCCCAGCACAGGCTGCGTCCTTTTCCCATCAATTCCAAGGAAGAGGTGGCGGTCAAGTGACTTAGGTTAGTGGTAGGTAGCCCAATTGACCTTTTTTCCATCAAAACTTGAACTTCCCGCCATTTTCCGGTGGAGGGGAGGGTAAAGGGTTAGGGTAGGGGAGGTAGCCCAACTGTCCTATTTTCCCGCAGAAATTTGAACTTCCCGACATGATGTCATTGCCACATCTATCGCTGCCATCTTGGATCCGCCATCTTGAATAAATTTGGCAACAATGCAACATGGGCTGTGCTCTCTTTGCCCCTCTACTAACGTTTCACTTCCATATAAGGCTACACTGCAGATGGCTCTGAGCACTATGGGACTTAACATCTGTGGTCATCAGTCCCCTAGAACTTAAAACTACTTAAACCTAACTAACCTAAGGACATCACACAAATCCATGCCCGAGGCAGGATTCGAACTTGCAACTGCAGTGGTCATGCGGTTCCAGACTGAAGCGCCTAGAACAGCACGGCCACAACGGCCGGGGTTCATAAAAGACTCCCTAACAGTTAAATTGATTTTAAATATTAGTTAATTTCTCTTTTTCATAAATATTTTCTTGCCATTGGCAATCTGCATTTCACATCCTCTACTTCTTCTAACATCAGTTATTTTGCTGCCCAGACAGCAAGCCCATCTACTATTTTAATGCCTATTGTAGTCCTAATCTAATCATCTCAGCATTCCCTGATTAAATTGACTAAATTCCATTATTCTTGTTTTACTTTTGTTAGTATTTATCTTGTAATATCTTTTCGATGTTCTCTTATGTCGATGATGTGTGTATGCTGTCTAAAAGTTTGAAAGAAATGGAAGAAGGATTTGGCAGAGTGGAAAAGGAGGCAGAACTGTTGGGACGTAAACAACACAAAAACACAGTATCTCTTTGCTTCCAGGAAAAATGCTATTGTTTAAGAGAAATATATTAAGTTGAACAGAGGAAATTATGGTAGATGTGAGAAGTTCCAATACCTGGGAGTGCTGGTTACGGAGGCTAGCTGAATAAGAGAAGAAATAAAATCTAGGATTGCTCCAGGAAATAGAACTTACTGGGCCCTTACCAAGATTCATCAGTCACGTAGCCTGAGCAGAAAATCGAAGGTGACTGTATATCGAACAGTTATAAGTCCGGTGGTAACGTATGGCTCAGAAACATGGACAATGACTGTAGCAGAAGAAGAACTCCTTATAAGATGGGAGAGCAAGATATTAAGAAAGATTTTTAGAACCGTGTATGAGGCGGGGCAATGGATAAGGAGAAACAAGAAATTAGAGGAACTGTGTAGAAATGCTGACTGAAATTAAGTGTAACAGATTGAGATGGCTGTGCGATGTAGAGCGAATGTCGGAGGATCGAGCTGTCAAAAAGGTTTACACAGGAGCAATGAGAGACCCCGAAAATGATAGCTGGAGGATGTGCAAAATGATTTGAGAAAGATTGGAGACGCGAGATGGAGGAAACGAGCAGGAAATCGTGAGGATTGGGCATGATCATCAGAGACGCAAAGGCCCTACATGGGCTGCAGCGCCAAGGAATAAGTAAGTACGTGCTCTTCCAACCCCTTTCCCGTCCCTGACAGAATTACACTGTCATCGTCACAGGGAAAGCTTTTATTTTTTCTCCCTGAACTGTAATTCCCTTTCGAAATTTCTCCTCTATTCCTTTCGAAGCTCGCTCATTGTATACGTTGATTAACATCAGGGATAGGTTACAAATCCGTTTCGCTCCACAGTGTCGTGTCTGCATAAGATGTACTTATAAGTAACCCTTTGCTGTCTGTATTTTACTTCTGCAGCTCAGTCAACATTGTCAAAAGATTTTTAACAGAATTTTGATCAGGGGGCGATCGGTTCAAAATATATATTTAAATGCGAACTCGGCTCTGAGGTCTTTCTTTAAATAATACACTACTGGTCATTAAAATCGCTACACCAAGAAAAAATGCAGATGATTAACGGGTATTCATTGGACAAATATATTATACTAGAACTCACATGTGATTACATTTTCTCGCAATTTGGGTGCATAGATCCTGAGAAATCAGTACCCAGAACAACTACCTCTAGCCGTAATAGCGGCCTTGATACGCCTGGGCATTGAGTCAAACAGAGCTTCGATGGCGTGTTCAGGTACAGCTGCCCATTCAGCTTCAACACGATACCACAGTTCATCAAGAGTAGTGACTGGCGTATTGTGACGAGCCAGTTGCTCGGCCACCACTGACCAGACGTTTTCAATTGGTGAGAGATCTGGAGAATGTGCTGGCGAGGGCAGCAGTGGAACATTTTCTGTATCCAGAAAGGCCCGTACAGGACTTGCAGCATGCCGTCGTCCATTATCCTGCTGAAATGTGGGGTTTCGCAGGGATCGAATGAAGGGTAGAGCCACGGGTCGTAACACATCCGAAATGTAAAGTCCTCCATTCAAAGCGCCATGAATGCGAACAAGAGGTGGCCGAGACGTGTAACCAATGTCACCCCATACCATCACGTCGGGTGATACGCCAGTATGGCGAAGACGAATACACACTTCCAATGTGCGTTCACCGCGATGTCGCCAAACACGGATGCGACCATGATGATGCTGTAAACATAATCTGGATTCATCCGAAAAAATGACGTTTTGCCATTCGTGCACTGTTCGTGCAGATGGTTGTTGTCTTGCAAACGTCCCCATCTGTTAGGGATCGAGACGTGGCCGCACGATCCGTTACAGCCATGCGGATAAGATGCCTGTCATCTCGACTGCTAGTGATACGAGGCCGTTGGGATCCAGCACGGCGTTCCGTATTACCCTCCTGAACCCACCGATTCCATATTCTGCTAACAGTCATTGGATCTCGACCAACGCGAGCAGCAATGTCGCGATGCGATAAACCGCAATCGCAATAGGCTACAATCCGACCTTTATCAAAGTCGGAAACGTGATGATACGCATTTCTCCTCCTTACACGAGGCATCACAACAACGTTTAACCAGGCAACGCCGGTCAACTGCTGCTTGTGTATGAGAAATCGGTTGGAAACTTTCCTTGTGTGAGCACGTTGTAGGTGTCGCCACCAGTGCCAACGTTGTGTGAATGCTGTGAAAAGCTTGTTATTTGCATATCACAGCATCTTCTTCCTGTCGGTTAAATTTCGCGTCTGTAGCACGTCATCTTCGTGGTGCAGCAATTTTAATGGCCAGTAGTGTAAATATAATACACTGTTATTAGTTTAAGTGTCGCAATCATCAGTGGCCGTTAGAAGCGAGAGTGACGGCAAGTTGTATTTGGAGGGAAGGGGCCAGTGACGAACTGCGAATTCCGTTCGCCCAGAGGGGGACATGAGATTCGCATCACGACGGGACGCTGGGTGTCGAGAGGCGCGTGACTCGACGCCGAGGCAGCCCGGCTATGCCGGCTGCGCTGGCGACACGGCCGGCGCGCCCGGACTATTCCTGGTTAAAGGTGAGGCAGCCGGATTTAAGCCGGGTCGCGCAGTCCATTCACTGGCAGGGAAGCAGAGGCCAGCCGCTGCTTCCATTCAGCCGCGGAGCGAGAGGCGCCACTGTACGTAGCATCCCTGGCTGTCCGCTGGTGTTTGTTTACTGCCGTCGTGTCCCACTCCACAGCACTGCTGTTGGCGCCGATTCCACCTCAGTATACAGGGTGATTCAGCTGCCCCTACCGTTTTATGCAACCCCACGTGACAGAACAATGATATTCGCCAGTGCGCTCTGGGTATGTTGACTTGGGTAGGACGTTGTCAAAAAGGATCAGAACAACTGGGGAAGTACACGAAGACATCTTGAACTATTGTACAAATTTTGCTTATGAAACTACTTCAGCACATGAAAGCGGCGGGTCATGCACCGAAGGAAAAAACGCATCAAAAAATTGGGACATTAATAAGCTGTGGAACCACCAGAGTGTTGAATAGAAACATGCAAACGTTCACGTCCGATAATGTTCCCTTTGTGCTCGATTGGAGACAGTTCTAGTGACCGAAAACGCCAAGGCAACATGTCGACAACCCACAGAGCATGTTGTGTTACAACAGCCCTGTGTGGACGAGCGTTATCGTGTCGGAAAACATCCTTTACAATACTGTTTAAGAATGGGTCGAATCACCAGACTGGCGTACAAATATGCAGTCAGAGAATGTGAGGTAACCACGAGAGTCGTTCTGCTGTCATACCAAAATTGCACGCTGCACCATAGCTTCAGCAGGCAAATTATTTGGAAGCCCTGAGCTTACCAAGCAGACAGGTTAATTGCAAGCCCTCAACTGACCTCCTTCGAGCCAACACACACCATCACTGGTACCGAGGCAGAACGACAGAACAAGCTTTCATCAGAAAACAAAACAGACCTCCATCCTGCCCGAGAATGAGCTCTCCCTTGATACTTCTCGAGCAGCAAAAGGCGGTGTATTGGGGTCAGTAGATTGCACGCTACAAGGCGTCTGGCTCGGAATTGTCCTTGAAGTAACCGACTTACAACAGCTCGTTGTGTCACTCTGGTACTGACTGCTACTCAGATTGCCACTGCAGATGCAGTACGATCCGCTAGAGGCACACGCCGAACAAGATAGTCTTCCCTCTCGGTAATATCACGTGCCCGCCCGATCATCTTACGATCGTACATACATTCTATTGATCACAGCTGTCGCAGATATGTACAGTGGATACATACCTGCCAAATCTTTCTGGAATATCACAGATGGAACATCCAGATTCTCCTAGCCCAATTACAAGTCTTCGTTCAAACTCAGTGAGGTGATGCTAAAGGCGTTTTTGTCGCCTTAAGGGCGTTCGTGACTAACCTCAACTCACCACATTCAGTTTCAAAATAACTAAGGCTCGCTATCGTTACAGCGTCTGTTTAAAAAGCAAACCTCACTTCCCATCCTCATAGTGGCGCTACTAGTGACACTGGTATGCGACCACTGCGAAACTTGAACAAGTAGCATCTCGCAGATGTGTAAACACGACTGCCCATTTTCGTTTAAGTTGCACAACTTCTTGATGATGGGATTTTTTCCGTCAGTGTATTATATATAATCTTTTCATTGGGTTATACACTGAAGCGCTAAAGAAACTACACTACTGGCCATTAAAATTGCTACAACACCAAGATGACGTGCTACAGACGTGAAATTTAACCACCGACAGGAAGAAGATGCTGTGATATGCAAATGATCAGCTTTTCAGAGCATTCACACAAGGTTGGCGCCGGTGGCGACACCTACAACGTGCTGACATGAGGAAAGTTTCCAACGGTTTTCTCATACACAAACAGCAGTCAACGGGCGTTGCCTGGTGAAACGTTGTGATGCCTCGCGTAAGGAGGAGAAATGCGTACCATCACGTTTCCGACTTTGATAAAGGTCGGATTGTAGCCTATCGCGATTGCGGTTTATCGTATCGCGACATTGCTGCTCGCGTTGGTCGAGATCCAATGACTGTTAGCAGAATATGGGATCGGTGGGTTCAGGAGGGTAATACGGAACGCCGCACAGTGGGCCAGAATCTTGAAAACGTGGCCAAAAAGGAAAAAAAAAAGTTTAAAGATGGGGATTTTGGACTATCAGGTTGGCAGCAGCAAAGCTGGGACAACTGAATGCCGGCTGTTCGGTAATATTTCAGGTCAAATGCGGCAGTTCATTGTTAGCGTGCGCGCAGCCGGCCAGGCTACAAAAACAGTCTTGTTGTTGAAGGAAGTTATTTATGTTTTGTGCAAGTGAAACCAATACTTTCAATATGGAATGCATTCCAGGAGGTATGTACTAGTGAAAAAACACTTATATCACTATTAAATCATCAATTATGCACGTTTACATTTCAATTAACGTACTACAGGGAAATGAATGACAAAATCGTAAAATGCGCTTAAAAAATAGAGATAAGTTACGAATTCCACGACATTCCGCTTTCTTTTGCGCTGTGTACGCAAGTATATATTATTACCTTTGTAAATTAAGCTTCAAATCCGGCGAATAGTTGCGACTTTGGCTTTGAGCCACGTTTTAAGCGACACTTGCGAAATGTCATTGTTCAGACATCTTCAAAAATGACAGTAGAATCTGTGGTGTCACCGCCAGACACCACACTTGCTAGGTGGTAGCCTTTAAATTGGCCGCGGTTCGTTAGTATACGTCGGACCCGCGTGTCGCCACTGTCAGTGATTGCAGACTGAGCGCCGCCACACGGCAGGTCTAGAGAGACTTACTAGCACTCGCCCCAGTTGTACAGCCGACGTTCATAGGAATGTTTCACTGACAATCACGCTCTCATTTGCCGAGACGATAGTTAGCATAGCCTTCAGCTACGTCAATTGCTACGACCGAGCAAGGCGCCGTATTCAATTAATATTGAAATTATAAAACATGTACCGTCAAGAGCGCTGTACACCAAATATGGATTAAAGTTAAGTATTCCAAGAACTATGTTCTTTTCTTATTAGACTCAACTCCTTTAATTGTTCCAGACCTCAAGCCAGTCTGCATGTAATTAAACGCGTGCATTTCGGCCTCCTCTAGCAACACGGTGTTGTCTCTTCTGCCAACACTACAGAATCAATTAATTATGAGTTTTATTTGTACAATTTAAATTATAATGGACACGTAGAAGCATTGTAAAGAATAAAATAATTAGAAAAATGACGAAAAGTGTAACACAGATTTTTTTTAAATTTGAGTTTCATCTGATCCAGCGTATTCCACAATCGGATTTTCTAGGAAAGATATTTTTCTAATAACAAAAGAGTATATGTCAAATGTTTTCGAAGGGGTCATAGAACATTTGGAAAGGTCGTTGACAGAAAAAAGTGGACATACAATTAAAATTCCCTATGATATGAGGCCTACCATTTCGATTTTGTTAAAAAAGTTAAGAAGCAAGTATAAGGAAGCAACTCGGCGACAAGGATATTTTTTCAAGAAGAACGAAACCTGGTTAAATACAATAGTATATATTCCGATTGATTCGAAACCTGCAAGTGTGACTAAATCAACAGGCCGACCTGCCACAAAATTTGAAACATTATCTGATAGGTCTAAAAGAAGGAGAACTGAGGAGATTCGTACGAAGTTCAGTCCTGTCGAATTATCGTTCGCCGCGCAAATGAGTCTTCGATCTTCGGGGCACCCAGATGCTCGAAGATTGTGAAAGACGATACACTTTCAAGTCCATCCAAGGTGAAAAAACACAAGGCAGGCTTGCGATTTTCAACATCATCGCCATCCTCATATGATGCAAATGAAGGTCTAACACTCCTTTTCGACTTGAAATTGTCAAAAGAATCTTACCAGCATTTGAGAAATGGGGCTAAAGGAAAAGGCTTAAACACACTATATCCACCGTATTCAGCTGTTTTGGTAGCAAAAAAAGCTTGCTGCCCTCCAGACGTAACCCTCACTTTTACCGAATCAAAAGCTGAGGTACGGTTGCAAGTTTTGTTAGACCACACTGTTCAACGTGTTCTACTGCTGAAACGAGACGATATTTTACATAGGAGTGATTCGGAAATGTCTAATATGGCCCTTATTTGTAAGTGGGGCTTTGACGGAACCTCCGGGCAAAGCATGTATAAAATGAAGTTTTCAGATTCGAGTATTTCAGATGCAACTTTATTTTTCACTTCGCTTGTTCCACTGAAACTTGCAGGTGTAAATGAAGAAGCTAAAGAAGAAAAGATCTTATGGATTAATCCGAAGCCGTCTTCAACCCTCTTTTGCAGACCACTGAAGTTAGAATTTACAAAGGAAACAGAGCAAACGTCTTTAAATGAGAAAGCGTATTACGACAAACAGATCGAACAACTCCAGTCATTCGAAACACTTATTCATGGGAAAGACATTTCCATTAAATACAATTTAAGCATGACCATGGTAGATGGTAAAGTGTGCAATGCTATCACCAACACGAAATCTGCGCAACGGTGCTATCTCTGCAAGGCTACGTCTGCCCAATTTAATAACATTGACGATGTTTTGGAAAAACAAGTTACCGCCGATTATCTGCAGTACGGACTATCAACTCTTCACGCCTGGATTCGATGTTCTGAATGTTGTATTCATTTGACATACCACATGAAAACAACAAAGTGGCAGGCACGTAAAGCAGAAGATAAAGAGGAAAAAGCAATACTGAAAGCCAACATTCAAAAAGCTTTCAAAGAGCAGCTTGGAATTGTAATTGACATGCCGAAACAAGGGTTTGGCAGTACGAATGACAGAAACACCGCTCGACGTTTTTTTGAAAACACTCCAACATCAGCGCTGATAACTGGAGTTTCCGAAGAACTAATCCACCGTTTCCATAAACTTTTGCAGACGATTTCGAGCGGACGTCAGATCGACGTTGAAAAGTTTCGAGCATACGCCTTAGCAACTGCCAGGCACTACGTGAAAGAATACCCCTGGTACAACATGCCAACAGCAGTCCATAGATTGTTGATTCACGGTCCAGACATTATTTCTTCGGCCATTTTACCCATCGGCCAACTATCGGAGGATGCTCAGGAATCAACCAATAAGTTGATAAAGCAATATCGCCTGAGTTTTTCTCGAAAGTTTTCAAGAGTTAAGGCTATGGAAGACGTGTTCAGGAGATTGTTGGCAACGACAGCCCCCTACGTTTCTTCCTTACGCAAATCTTCGCCGAAGAAACTGAAGAGTTTGTCGCCAGAAGCCGTTGCCCTCTTAGTTCCTGTGGCGGAAGACTATGAAGATTCAGATGCAGATGCAGATAATGAGGAAACAGTGTTTGAGGATGATGACGATTCAGTTGAAGCAGAAGATGAAAAAGAATAAGAAAATGAAAACTTGTAAATTAACTTATAAAAATTTACAAAATAAATAATTGTAATTAAAATGAAATAATTTTTTGTAATATTTTACACCATCTTGTAACCTATATTTGGTCCTTTCTTCGAGTTTTCCACTTTTTTGGTTTATTTTTTAAGCATTAACTACAATAACCCCTAAATACTGACTTTTATATGAATAAAAATATATAAATATAAATAAATAAAAAGACATTGATTTTTGACCGCCATCTTGGAGCACCCATTTTTAAATTTTTTGAAGTCTGTCATCATCAGTAACCTCGATAATTCCCTAAAAATTGCTTTTATACGTAAAAAATGATAGTAGTGTACATAGAGCCTGCCATCTTGGGTCCGCCATTTTGTTTTTTCACTTTTTGATATCATATTCTTAATCAGAAACTCCGTAAACCCCTACATACTAAGTTTGGTACAAATTGAACATCAACTTATATTTTGACCAGCTTTTTGGGATTCTGACCCACTGTGCACCGTGCTGGATCCCAACGGCCTCGTATCACTAGCAGTCGAGATGACAGGCATCTTATCCGCATGGCTGTAACGGATCGTACAGCCACGTCTCGATCCCTGAGTCAACAGATGGGGACGTTTGCAAGACAACAAGCACCTGCACGAACAGTTCGACGACGTTTGCAGCAGCATGGACTATCAGCTCGGAGGCCGTGGCTGCGGTTACCCTTGACGCTGAATCACATACAGGAGCGCCTGCGATGGTGTACTCAACGACGAACCTGGGTGCACGAATGGCAAAAGGTCATTTTTTCTGATGAATCCAGATTCTGCTTACAGCATCATGATGGTCGCATCCGTGTTTGGCGACATCTCGGTGAACGCACATTGGAAGCGTGTATTCGTCATCGCCATACTGGAGTATCACCTGGCCTGATGGTATGGGGTGCCATTGGTTACACGTCTCGGTCACCTCTTGTTCGCATTGACGACACTTTGAACAGTGGACGTTACATTTCTGATGTGTTACGACCCGTGGCTCTACCCTTCATTCGATCCCTGCGAAACCCTACATTTGAATAGGATAATGCACGACCGCATGTTGCACGTCCTGTACGGGCATTTCTGGATACAGAAAATGTTCGACTGCTGCCCTGACCAGCACATTCTTCAGATCTCTGACCAATTGAAAACGTCTGGTCAGCGGAGGCCGAGCAACTGGCTCGTCGCAATACGCCAGTCACTACTCTTGATGAACTGTGGTATCGTGTTGAAGCCGCATGGGCAGCTGTACTTCTACACGCCATCCAAGTTGTGTTTGACTCAATGCCCAGGCGTATCAAGGCCGTTATTACGGCCAGAGGTGGCTGTTCTGGGTACTGATTTCTCAGGATCTATGTACCCAAATAGTGTGAAAATGTAATCACATGTGAGTTCTAGTATAATATATTTGTCCAATGAATACGCGTTTATCATCTGCGTTTCTTCTTGGTGAAGCAAATTTAATTTGACGCGTATTCAAATACAGATATATGTAAACGGGCAGAATACGGAGCTGCGGTCGGCAACGCCTACACAGGATGAGTCACTAACTATTGCCACCAAGAATAACTCCGAAAGTATGATAGGAGCTGAAAAGTTTGTGGGACAAAAGTTGCATGGGACAACGGGGGCCATAATATGACGTTTGTTTTTTGTTGCTAGGTGGGGTCGCTTCAGAGATATGAAGGTCAAATTTGTTTTTTTTAAATGGGATGCTATAATTTGGTACTTATTTTCTGATAGCGGCTATCGAGACGAATCCAGTGACGTGTACCAGTAAGGTTTTAGAAGTCAACAGACGTCACAAAGGTGGCATGAACGTCCATTTACAGAAGGTGTTCGAAGTGATGACCATTGGTATCAATGCAGTGCTGCAATCTTCTTATCATGGATTGAGCGGTGTTCCTTATCACTTCGGCACTTATCGAAGCACGTGCTCTCTCTCGCGTATCTTCAGGTGTAGTTGGAACATCTTTATAAACAATGTCTTTTACGAATACCTCCAAGAAAGGCTGGCGAACGAGCCGGCCACGACACATCTCCGCGTCCAATCCAACGATTTGGGTATTGTCCCTGCAACTCATTTCTAGCCATCAGCGAAAAATGTTCCGGACACCATGTTGATACCACATTCTGTTCCTTGTTCCTAAAGGTATTTCTTCCAATAACAGACCTAATGTTTCTTGCAGGAATGTGGTGCACTTCCTGCCATTAAGATTTCCTTTGATGAAATAGGGGCCTATAATTCTGTCCTCCAGAATCCCACACCATACATTCACCGACCACGGTTTTTGGTGTGCAACTTGCCGCAGCCAACATGGATTTTCAGTTGCCCAATAATGCATGTTATGCAAATTGACATATCCATGGTTCGTAATGTAGCCTCGTCAGTAAATAAAATGAAATTAATAAATGTGTCATCCCTCTGAATCTGAAGTTGAGCCCATCGGCAGAATTCAATGCGACGCATACAATCCGTACCAGTTAATTCTCTGGGGAGATTGATATGGTAAGGATGATATTTATGACGATGACGAACACGAACAACACTACTCTGGCTCATGCCAGATTCCCTTGCGATCTGACGCGAACTAACACAAGGATACAAAATTGTTAAGGCTTTCGTGGCCACTTGTTGACAAACTGCCTATTGGCTTCTGTCTCGGGTTCTTCGGCCGACGTTCATCTAATGATTTTTCTGACGTTTCGCCAGCTGGCTGGCATTGTCAAAGCTTCACCCTCCATTGCCGGTGGTGAACTGGAGGCGAGCTCGCGGCCGCAGACTATATGTACCTGGCGCGCCAACGTCCGAGGGCTTCTCCGCGGTCATTTCCGGTGCGGTTCTCCTCTTGCTACCTGCGACGGTCGTTCGCTGCAGTACGGGAAGCCAGGATCCGTTTACCTTAAGGCTTTCCTCTTTCTTGTTGAAACTGTTCGCGTGTTTTTGGATTTCTACAGCTTCTCTGAACAAGCGCGTGTGATAGTGCTTCTCTACAGCCAGAACTTCCGTGTCGGCGAATTTTATTACGTGGTCGGTCTCATTCAGTGCGTGTTCTGCCACGGCCGATTTCTCCACCTGCCCCAACCTGCAATGTCGCTTATGCTCTTTGATCCTGGTGTTAATGGATCGTCCAGTCATTCCGACATAAACTTTTCCGCATGTGCAAGGTATACGGTATATTCCCGACATTGCAAGTGGGTCTCTTTTCTCCTTCGCCGATCTAAGACACTCTTTGATCTTCCTTGTCGGTTTGAAAAACGCAAACACGGCGTAAAGACGATATTCAAACCGACAAGGAAGATCAAAGAGTGTCTTAGATCGGCGAAGGAGAAAAGAGACCCACTTGCAATGTCGGGAATATACCGTATACCTTGCACATGCGGAAAAGTTTATGTCGGAATGACTGGACGATCCATTAACACCAGGATCAAAGAGCATAAGCGACATTGCAGGTTGGGGCAGGTGGAGAAATCGGCCGTGGCAGAACACGCACTGAATGAGACCGACCACGTAATAAAATTCGCCGACACGGAAGTTCTGGCTGTAGAGAAGCACTATCACACGCGCTTGTTCAGAGAAGCTGTAGAAATCCAAAAACACGCGAACAGTTTCAACAAGAAAGAGGAAAGCCTTAAGGTAAACGGATCCTGGCTTCCCGTACTGCAGCGAACGACCGTCGCAGGTAGCAAGAGGAGAACCGCACCGGAAATGACCGCGGAGAAGCCCTCGGACGTTGGCGCGCCAGGTACATATAGTCTGCGGCCGCGAGCTCGCCTCCAGTTCACCACCGGCAATGGAGGGTGAAGCTTTGACAATGCCAGCCAGCTGGCGAAACGTCAGAAAAATCATTAGATGAACGTCGGCCGAAGAACCCGAGACAGAAGCCAATAGGCAGTTTGTTAACAGAAGGATCTCGAACCACAGTGGGAAGTGTACCAATTTCCGTTTCTTTTGCTGGATATGTTTCCGATGCTTTAAAGACCCAGTTGTTCTCAATTTATCATACACATATTTAAATGTACGACGTGTAGGGTGAGTACGTTGAGGATATCTTTCAGCATATAAGTTTCTAGCTCTCACTGAATTTCGTTGGCATTGTCCGTAAATGAGAAGCAATCGACTTGTTCTTCGAAGGAATACATCATTCACAGTCGCTTTATTCGACGATACTAGTCTTAACGTTCCTATTACTGTTTTGACTTTGCGAAACCGTCGAATGGTGTTTAAATGTCAATGGTACGTTAGATGGATATGCCGTATTCGGCGAATATTTACTACACTCCTGGAAATGGAAAAAAGAACACATTGACACCGATGTGTCAGACCCACCATACTTGCTCCGGACACTGCGAGAGGGCTGTACAAGCAATGATCACACGCACGGCACAGCGGACACACCAGGAACCGCGGTGTTGGCCGTCGAATGGCGCTAGCTGCGCAGCATTTGTGCACCGCCGCCGTCAGTGTGAGCCAGTTTGCCGTGGCATACGGAGCTCCATCGCAGTCTTTAACACTGGTAGCATGCCGCGACAGCGTGGACGTGAACCATATGTGCAGTTGACGGACTTTGAGCGAGGGCGTATAGTGGGCATGCGGGAGGCCGGGTGGACGTACCGCCGAATTGCTCAACACGTGGGGCGTGAGGTCTCCACAGTACATCGATGTTGTCGCCAGTGGTCGGCGGAAGGTGCACGTGCCCGTCGACCTGGGACCGGACCGCAGCGACGCACGGATGCACGCCAAGACCGTAGGATCCTACGCAGTGCCGTAGGGGACCGCACCGCCACTTCCCAGCAAATTAGGGACACTGTTGCTCCTGGGGTATCGGCGAGGACCATTCGCAACCGTCTCCATGAAGCTGGGCTACGGTCCCGCACACCGTTAGGCCGTCTTCCGCTCACGCCCCAACATCGTGCAGCCCGCCTCCAGTGGTGTCGCGACAGGCGTGAATGGAGGGACGAATGGAGACGTGTCGTCTTCAGCGATGAGAGTCGCTTCTGCCTTGGTGCCAATGATGGTCGTATGCGTGTTTGGCGCCGTGCAGGTGAGCGCCACAATCAGGACTGCATACGACCGAGGCACACAGGACCAACACCCGGCATCATGGTGTGGGGAGCGATCTCCTACACTGGCTGTACACCACTGGTGATCGTCGAGGGGACACTGAATAGTGCACGGTACATCCAAACCGTCATCGAACCCATCGTTCTACCATTCCTAGACCGGCAAGGGAACTTGCTGTTCCAACAGGACAATGCACGTCCGCATGTATCCCGTGCCACCCAACGTGCTCTAGAAGGTGTAAGTCAACTACCCTGGCCAGCAAGATCTCCGGATCTGTCCCCCATTGAGCATGTTTGGGACTGGATGAAGCGTCGTCTCACGCGGTCTGCACGTCCAGCACGAACGCTGGTCCAACTGAGGCGCCAGGTGGAAATGGCATGGCAAGCCGTTCCACAGGACTACATCCAGCATCTCTACGATCGTCTCCATGGGAGAATAGCAGCCTGCATTGCTGCGAAAGGTGGATATACACTGTACTAGTGCCGACATTGTGTATGCTCTGTTGCCTGTGTCTATGTGCCTGTGGTTCTGTCAGTGTGATCATGTGATGTATCTGACCCCAGGAATGTGTCAATAAAGTTTCCCCTTCCTGGGACAATGAATTCACGGTGTTCTTATTTCAATTTCCAGGAGTGTATTTGTACGATATACGAGAGATAACTGTCACAGCATGTGCTTCGATAAGTGCCGAGTGATACAGAATGCCACTCAATCCATGATAAGAAGATTGCAGCACTGCATTGATACCAATGGTCATCACTTCGAACACCTTCTCTAAATGGGCGTTCATGCCACCTTTTTGACCTTCGTTGACCTTCAAAGACTTTACTGTTACACATCATTGGATTCATCTCGATAGCCGCTATCAGAAAATAAGTACCAAACTATAGCATCCTATTTAAAAAACCAAAGTTGACCTTCATATCTCTGAATCGATCCCACCTAACAACAAAAAACCAACGTCATATTATGGTCCCCGTCATCCCATACAACATTTTTCCACAAACTTTTCAGCTACTGTCATACTTTCGGAGTTATTGTAAGTAGCAACAGTTAGTGACTAACCATGTATAAGACATAAAGTATTCGGCGCAGTATTTGGGAGGTCGGTTACTGCTTCTACAATGGCAGATTATCGAGATGTAAGTGAGATTGAACGCGGTGTTACAGTCGACGCACGAGCAATAGGACACAGCATCGCCGAGGTAGCGATGAAGTGAGGATTTGCTCGTACGACCATTACACGACTGTACCGTGAATATCAGGAATCCGGTAAAACCAATCTCCAACATTGCTGCGGCTGTAAAAAGATGCTGCTAGAACTGGACCAACGACGATTGAAGATAATCGTTTAACATGACAGAAGTGCAACCCTTCCTCAAATTGCTGCATATTTCAATGGAGGGCCATCAAAAGATATCAGCGTGCGAACCATTCAACGAAACATCATCGATACGGGCTTTCGGAGCCGAAGGGGCATCCGTGTACGCTCGTGTATACGACACAAAGCTTTACGCCTCTCCTGGATCCGTTAACAAGGCCTTTGGTTGTTGATGACTGGAAACATGTTTCCTGGTCGGACGAGTATCGTTTCAAATTGTATCGTGTGGAAGAGCGTGTACGGGTATGGAGACAACCTTGGGGACTGATGGACCCTACATGCCAGCAGGGGACTGTTCAAGCTGGTGGAGGATCCGTAGTGGTGTGGAGCGTGTGCAGTTGGAGTGATATGGGACCCTTGATACGTCTAGGTACTACTCTGACAAGTGACGCGTACGTAAGCCTCATCGCCTGTATCCATTCATGTCCATTGTCCATTCCGTCGGACTCGGGCAATTCCAGCAGGACAATGCGACACCCCACACGTCCAGAATTGCTACCGTGTGGCTCCACGAGCACTCCTCTGAGTTTAAACACTTCCGCTGCCCACCAAACTCCCCAAACATGAACATTATTGAGCATGTCTGGGACGCCTTGCAACGTGCTGTTTAGAAGAGGTATTCACCACCTCGTACTCTTACGGACTTATGGACAGCCCTGCAGGATTTACTGTGTTAATTCCCTCCAGCACTACTTCAGACATTAGTCGAGTGCATGTTTTTGCTTTCTGTATCTGGCCAGAACAACATGAATGATTAATTGGAGACATGTACGAGCATCTGACTACGATAATAACGTAACTGCTTTAGTTACAACACAAATACCTCGAAGCATCGATAAAGTTTTGGCTGTCTCCACAGGACTCAACTGAATTCCACTCCTGATTCATGTACACGGTGTTCGGAGATCCCCATTACAAATTTCTAGAACTTGTAGAGGGGAGGGGAGCATAGTATACTGTATAGAAACCCATGTCCGGAAACGTGCCGTTTGCGTTCTTCGACGGTTTCAACGCACATGTTTAACTCGTCCACTTCTGTTTCAGGAATTGAATTAGGTGTAACGCAATACAGTTATTAGGTAACAATTAGAAAGGAAACCTAACGAAACATACATTTATCACTTAAGCACATTTCTACATCTACATCTATATGGATATTCTGCAAATCACATTTAAGTGCCTGGCAGGACGTTCATCGAACCTCCTTCACAATTCTCTATTATTCCAGTCTCGTATAGGGCGCGGAAACAACGAACACCTTTATCTTTCAGTACGAGCTCTTGTTTGCGTTATTTTATCATTCTGGTCGTTTCTCTCTATGTAGGTCGGTATAAACAAAATATTTTCGCATTCGGAGGAGAAAGTTGGTGATTGGAATTTCGTGAGAAGATTCCACCGCAACGAAAAACGCCCTTAATTTAATGATGTCCACCCCAAATCCTGTATCATTTCAGTGACACTCTCTCCCCTGTTTCGCGATAATACGAAACGTGCTGCCTTTCTTTGAACTTTTTCGATGTACTCTGTCAGTCCTGTCTGGTAAGGATCCCACACCTCGCGGCAGTATTCTAAAGAAGACAAGCGTAATGTAGGCAGTCTCCTTAGTATATCTGTGACATTTTCTAAGTGTTCTGCCAATTAAACGCAGTCTTTGGTTATCCTTCCCCACTATATTTTGTATGTGTTCCTTCCAGTTTGCACTACTAGCCATTAAAATTGCTACACCACGAAGATGATGTGCTACAGACGCGAAATTTAACCGACAGGAAGAAGATGCTGTAATATGCAAATGATTAGCTTTTCAGAGCATTCAAACAAGGTTGGCGCCGGTAGCGACACCTAAACGTGCTGACATGAAGAAAGTTTCCAACCGATTTCTCATACAAAAGCAACAGTTGACCGGCGTTGCCTGGTGAAACGTTGTTGTGATGCCTCGTGTAAGGAGGAGAAATGCGTATCATCACGTTTCCGACATTGATAAAGGTCGGATTGTAGCCTATTGCAATTGCGGGCCTTTCTGGATACAGAAAATGTTCCACTGCTGCCCTGGCCAGCACATTCTCCAGATCTCTCATCAATTGAAAACGTCTGGTCAATGGTGGCCGAGCAACAGGCTCGTCACAATACGCCAGTCACTACTCTTGATGAACTGTGGTATCGTGTTGAAGCTGCATGGGCAGCCGTAGCTGTGCACGCCATCCAAGCTCTGTTTGACACCATGCCGAAGCGTATCAAGGCCGTTATTATGGCCAGAGGTGGTAGTTCTGGGTACTGATTTCTCAGGATCTATGCACCCAAATTCTAGTATAATATATTTATCCAATGAATACCCGTTTATCATCTGCACTTCTTCTTGGTGTAGCAAATTTTGATGGCCAGTAATGTAAATTGTTCGTAATTCCTAGTCATTAAATTTACGGCCCTTCGCTTTGACTGATTTTCCGTGTAACCGAAGTGTAACGGATTGCCTTTAGCACTCATGTGGATGACCTCACACTTTTCGTTATTGAGGGTAAGCTGCCAATTTTCGCACCATACAGATATCTTTTCTAAATCGTTTTGCAATTTGTTTTGATCTTCTGATGACTTTATTAGTCGATAAACGACAGCTTCATCTGTTTGCATTAACACTTAAACATCGCGTGTTTTCTTTATTCCAAAACAAAAAAGAAGCCAGCACACTGCACGTACAGAACAGTACTGATGCATTACAACAGCGGCTCTGTGCGGCGACCACCAACGTTGTTACAGACTGTATACCCACTCTCCATCCCACCTGGTGCCTATTCAGTGTCTACTGCAGAACTCGCTCCAGCTGGTCTTCCTCTCTGTCTCTACAGGAGTTTCGTAGCAAGGCAGCCGTTGGGTTACATTAGATGACCAGGTGACGTACTGGACGTCATCCTGTTTACCTTGTTACGTACCAGGACGAGCAACTTGTGAGACTCTTCTCCTTCTCTCAGCAGACGTGGACATGTTACACATCTGAACTGAAACCCTCGTAGGACGCAAACGTACGTTTCCGGACAGGGGTTCGTATTCAAAATATTATGTAATCACTCCTCTCTACAAGTCCAAGAAGTTTGTGGCGGGAATTTCCTAACACCCTGCACATAGTCATGGAAACAATAAAAAAAATCATTAATTAGAGTGGCTTTGCTGCTGTGGGATTTTTAGGCAGGAAGGGAATTACACGGTCAATAGGGGTTATTAGACTAACAGAATTTTGGAATATCACAGCCATGGCCTCTGGTAATGAAGAGGCGGGAAGAGGCTGCTATGTTTCCATGAAACTTACTCGTGTATCAGATATTTATTTAGTACTGACATCAAAAAAATTGCAAGAAGTCCTTATGGACAGGATGGACATGAGCCAGAAAATCCTTCGGTAGGGAAGTATGAAACGGATTTACTGTAGTGGATCCTGTTGTGCAATTTACCTCAAATGTGTCTGCTCACTTCCTTGTTTACAGTTGCTGAAGCCATTTGTTTCGTTTCTTTTTCTGATTACTGTTTCCTTTATCAATAAACACTTCCGGGCTAAGTTGCCGTGGTCGATCAGTAGAACTTCTTCTCCCTGACGTTTCGTTCTCAACTACGGAGAACATCTTCGGAGGTGAGTCAACGACTGGCTGCTAGGAGCTGGGGCCGCCGCTTATATGGATATCGTAGAGGGCGCCACCGCACGTCACGTGGCGTCGATGTGCAGCTATCTCTGGCTATCGTCTGTTCTCTCGATTGCAGGCAACCGATTGTCACGTGATTGATGCAACGTCGACCGCCATATCTTATCCAATTTTAATCCTTCTTCTTTACGATTAAAATTGTATTGATGTTTGTGGATTTCAATTGCCTCTCTATACATACGTGTATAATAATGCGACGTCCTCGCTAGCACGCTTGTTTCACCAAATTTTATTTCGTGATCTCCATCCTTAAAAACATGTTTCGCTACTGCTGATTTGTCGATATGTCCCAAGCGACAGTTTCTTTTGTGCTCCGTCAACCGTGTATTGATGCTTCTTTTTGTAGTTCCTATGTAAACCCTGCCACAACTGCACGGAATTTTATATACCCCTGGGGTGGCTAGGGGGTGACGAGCATCTTTTGTTGATCTTAGGCATTCAATAATTTTCTTAGTAGCTCTGAAAATGGTCTCTACGTGAAACTTGGCTAGTACTTTCCCAATGCGATCCGTGATATTATGGATGAACGGAAGAAATACTTTTCCAGATGTTCTCCGTAGTTGAGAACGAAACGTCAGGGAGAAGAAGTTCTACTGATCGACCACGGCAACTTAGCCCGGAAGTGTTTATTGATGAAGATGCCGGCCGTGAAAGCCGACATGGAATGACTGTTTCCTTTGTTTTAGAGTAATTTACATCACCTCACAACTACGTATTCTGTGTCTGAAACGACGGGTGTGCAGTACGTGCACGGCCTAGCAGATGGGAATGCGGACGTACGACGTCAAGTTCATGCCGGACGTTACCCTGGGAGGTAATTATCTTGTGCAAAAACGCCTGTATGTCTCCACCAACGCTTGCGAGTGACAGGCTCATTTGAGAAGGCAGTTGCAGATGATGAGAGACCCTGAGATGTGAGAACCGCTTTGCTTGAAAACGGGTTCTTCGTACTATTTATGAAACTCCATCAACTAGTACGAGAAGAAAAGGCGTTAATCACATGACAGGCTGCAGCATTCTGTATGAAATTCTAATGCACCCGTACCACGTCCGGCAGGTTGCTGGACTGAATGAGCCAGACTTTCAGCCAATGATAACTTTGTCAACGCTCGTTAGGGCAGTGTGTTGTGTTTCTGCACTTCTTAGCATGTACCGTAATCACTGTTGAGGCTGGCTTCCCACCTGATGGGGTCATCAATTATTATAACAATCACGTCTGGCCTTACGAAAACACTCGTTAAGTACCACAAGACAGAGTACGCGAAAGAACTTGCCCCCCCTTCTAACAGCCGTGTACCGCAAGTCTCTAGAGGAACGGAAGGTTCCAAATGATTGGAAAAGAGCACAGGTAGTCCCAGTTTTCAAGAAGGGTCGTCGAGCAGATGCGCAAAACTATAGGCCTATATCTCTGACATCGATCTGTTGCAGAATTGTAGAACATGTTATTTGCTGGCGTATCATGTCATCTCTGGAAACCCAGAATCTACTCTGTAGGAATCAACATGGATTACAGAAACAGCGATCGTGTGAGACTCAATTCGCTTTATTTGTTCATGAGACCCAGAAAAATTAGATACAGGCTCCCAGGTAGATGCCATTTTCCTTGACTTCCGGAAGGCGTTCGATACAGTTCCGCACTGTCGCCTGATAAACAAAGTAAGAGCCTACGGAATATCAGACCAGCTGTGTGGCTGGATTGAAGAGTTTTTAGCAGGCAGAACACAGCATGTTGTTCTCATTTGAGAGACGTCTACAGACGTTAAAGTAACCTCTGGCGTGCCACAGGAAAGTGTTATGGGACCATTGCTTTTCACAATATATATAAATGACATAGTAGATAGTGTCGGAAGTTCCATGCGGCTTTTCGCGGATGATGCTGTAGTATACAGAGAAGTTGCAGCATTAGGAAATTGCAGCGAAATGCAGGAAGATCTGCAGCGGATAGGCACTTGGTGCAGGGAGTGGCAACTGACACTTAACATAGACAAATGTAATGTATTGCAAATACATAGAAAGAAGGATCCTTTATTTTATGATTATATAATAGCGGAACAAACACTGGTAGCAGTTACTTCTGTAAAATATCTGGGAGTATGTGTACGGAACGATTTGAAGTGGAATGATCATATAAAATTAACTGTTGGTAAGGCGGGTGCCAGGTAGAGATTCATTGGGAGAGTCCTTAGAAAATGTAGTCCATCAACAAAGCAGGTGGCTTACAAAACACCCGTTCGACCTATCCTTGAGTATTGCTCATCAGAGTGGGATCCGTACCAGGTCGGGTTGACAGAGGAGATAGAGAAGATACAAAGAAGAGCGGCGCATTTCGTCACAGGGTTATTTGGTAAGCGCGATAGGGTTACGGAGATGTTAAGCAAACTCAAGTGGCAGACTCTACAATAGAGGCTCTCTGCATCGCGGTGTAGCTTGCTGTCTAGGTTTCGAGAGGGTGCGTTTCTGGATGAGGTATCGAATATATTTTGCTGCCCCCACTTATACCGCCAGAGGAGATCACGAATGTAAAAGTAGAGAGTTTCGAGCGCGCACGGAGGCTTTCCGGCAGTCGTTCTTCCCGCGAACCATACGCGACTGGAATAGGAAAGGGAGGTAATGACAGTGGCACGTAAAGTGCCTTCCGCCACACACCGTTGGGTGGCTTGAGGAGTATAAATGTAGATGTAGATGTAGATAGGGTTCACCCTCAACGTGAGTGGTGGAATCATTCACGATGATCTCTGTGACGAGTCGTTCTTGAACCTATAATCAATTATTCAAAATGACAGTCACAATCGCATTATTTATTTTGCCGCCAACCGGTTTCAACCCGCGACGGGATCATCTTCAGGGCAATTTGCTCCATCTGGTCGCTCGCTGGCGTCGTCACCCTGCCTGTGTACGGTTGGTAACGATGATAGTTACCAACTATGATAGTTACCAACCGGACACAGGCAGGGTGATGACTCCAGCGAGCGACCAAATGGTGTAAATTGCCCTGAAGATGACCCCATCGCGGGTTGAAACCGGTTGGCGGCAAAATAAATAATACGATTGTGACTGTCATTTTGAGTAATTGATTGTAAGTAAATTAATCGCTGTTATCTCCACACAACTATGTTGTCTAAAAAAATAAAATCTTGAACCTATGTTCACGTGAACTCCAAGTAATGTTTTGATGTCAACATTACTGAAGTTTCTGATACATGTTTTTATACACCCTGTATAATAGTAGTCTTAGGATTGACGAACGTGCAAAATATTGGTGGAACAGTACTGGAAAACAAGGCTTGGGGTCATAGTATGACCTGTTGCAGATTGTGATCGCACGTAAGCACGTGATCACGGGTAAAACAAAGGAAGTTTCGGAAAAAAACAGTCACACCGGCCAAAGTTTCCAAATAAATTGCTCTATTACAAAAATCACCACTTTTACAGAGTAATCTGATCTACATTGAAGGTTACTGATCAACATCAAATTTCAAACTAAGTGCAAAACTAGGTCAATTTACAAGATAGATAAAATACTGGTATTAAAGATTCAGACTGACTCGCTATTGAATGAAAGGAGGCTTAGCATCCAGCATGAGCACGGATGCCAATAGAATGTATGGATACCCGGCCCAAGTCAGTACTCGAATGAGGTTCCGTTTACAATCAGGACGACAAAGAAAAGTAAAAGATTTAATGCACATAGCCGTGATATTAGGGAAATAAGTATGCCTTGTATGAATGCGGCCGATTACACTTGCAGTGCGTTGCTGAAGCCAAAACCATCTAGCGATCTCACGGACTGATTTGCATCACGAAGTGAGCATAGCACAGTAAACGCCAACCCTGTGACGACAAGAACAAGACGGACTCAAGAGTAACTGAATCACACCAGTTAAAATTAACTCCAGAGCAAGCGCCCGACTGACTGCCACAACCGAAGAGAATCCGGGTGACACGTTAAGCGTCCGGCTACCTCTGAATCCACAGAGCTTTGCTTAGACAGTCTAGCATCGACACATGCGTACATACACGAATGCCTGTTTGCATATGACAGGATGGCGTCATTTTAATTTGTGCATGAAACAAATCAAAACAAAAAGTAGACGCATAACTCACTGAAAGAGGCAACCTGTTAATGTCATCTACCAAATTCCTCATACATATGCATCACTGCAAAGCTGTGATTTTCGTGGACGTTTCATTGTACCCTAGCAACCATCTAAGGACTCTAAATACAGAATTAACAATAAGCACTAAACGCTACTCATGAGAAAACTAAGAATAATTTATAACTGTGAAAATATTTTTTTACTTCGTTCATATATCTCAACCATACTGCCTCTACGCCAAGAAGAAATGGAACTACACCGAAGAGCCACAGAAACTGGTACACCTGCCTAACATACTGTAGGACCCTCGACAGCACTGAGAAGTGCCGCAACACGACGTGCCATGGACTCGACTAATGTCTGAAGTAGAACTGGAGGGAACTCACACCCTGAATCCTGCAGGGCTGTCCATAAATCCGTAAGAGTACGAGGGTGTGGATACCTCTTCTAAGCAGCACGTTGCAAGGCATCCCAGGCATGCTCAATAACGTTCATGTGTGGGGGCGTGGTGGCTAGCGGAAGTGTTTACACTCAGAAGAGTGTTCCTGGAATCACTGTGTAGCAACTCTGGACGTGTGGGGTGTCGCATTGTCCTTCTGGAATTGCTCAAGTCCGTCGGAGTGCACAATGGACATAGAATACTTATGAACGCGTCCCTTGTCAGAATCACTCCAACTGCACACGCTCCAGACCATTACAGACCCTCCACCAGGTTGAACAGTCCCCTGCTGACATGCAGGGTCCATGGATTCATGAGGTTGTCTCCATACCCGTACACAACCATCCGATGGAAACAATTTGAAACGAAACTCGGCCGACCAGGCAACATGTTCCGAGTCATTAACAGTCCAGTGTCGGTGTTGACGGGCCCAGGTGAGGCGTAAAGCTTTGTGTTGTGCTGTCATCAAGGGTACACGAGTGGGCCTTCGGCTCTGAAAGCCCATATCGATGATGTTTCGTTGAATGGTTCCCACGCTGACACTAGATGACGCAACATTGAAATCTGCAGCAATTTGCGGAAGAGTTGCACTTCTGTCACATTGAACAATTCTCTTCGGTCGTCGTTGTTCCCGTTCTTGCATCATACTTTTCTTGCCGTAATGATGTGGGAGATTTGATGTTTTACCGGATTCCTGATATTCACGCCGGCCGCGGTGGTATAGCGGTTCTAGGCGCTCAGTCCGGCGCCGCCCGACTGCTACGGTCGCAGGTTCGAATCCTGCCTCGGGCATGGATGTGTGTGATGTCCTTAGGTTAGTTAGGTTTAAGTAGTTCTAAGTTCTAGGGGACTGATGAGCTCAGAAGTTAAGGCCCATAGTGCTCAGAGCCATTTGAACGATTTGAACATGAAAATTTAGGAAAACAATTCTTAGATTAGCATAATCTCAAGAGAAAAACAAATACTTCGAGTACAAATAAATTCATGTACACTGAACACATGAAAATGTACCCCAACAATATAACACTGACAGTGTTATAAAATCACACAATTGAGTCTACATTGCTTACCATATTGTAGTTGGGCAATATCGTCTATCTTCCGAATACCTTCCTCGAATTTAAACCTCAAGTACACACGTGCAATGTGTGGCTGACGTGAACATGAGGGAATGTGAAAAACTATGCAAATCGACTCCAATTTAAAGCAGATCTGAAGTGAACACACTGTAGTGACTCGTAAACATAGCCCCGGCTATTGGCCTGAAAATTTTACTCTGGTCTTGACTGGAGATACAGTCGTAAACTGCCCTAAAATAAGTTTTCATGAGGCGATAAAACTATGTTTTTCGCTGGCTACTTCAGCTGGCCGTGTCCACTCGCTAAGGCTCAGTGACGTGTGCACCGTTGCCCTCAAACGTTCCACACAACACAACTGGCACAGATCGTAGCTCATAATTTCCAATCCAGAGATATTAGGAGGTTTCAGAGCCTTGTGAATACACATAGGTATTCACGAAAAAAAAGTCTCTTTCGGAGACACGACAGAGTGGGATGTGATCCGCCCAGTACACGGCCATTCAAGTAAGAGAGTGTTCCTAAATTACTCACTCGTAATTGCCTATATTGTTGCAGCCCTCCCCAACCATATTGTGAGTTCGCCTCCTACAACAACTAGTGTCGGCCAATGAGTGCTTTTGCTGCAGCTTTTGTCATTTCTTTGCCCAGTGGAGTGTCAGAAACGAACTGGGTTACTCACACGCTTCACCATGTTCAATGAGAATTCGATCTTCTTTCAGTGAGTAAAAAGCTCTACCCAAACAGGAGCTGTCCACGTGAACATCATGAATCGTCCCCGCCAGTATGATGCATTATCGAATGTTTACCAAAACACCAGCGACTCACAGTGTTTTCCTTCTTCCTGCGTCTCAAAAATGGCCTCCCGCTGCATTCCTGAGTGCTTTCTTAAGTTAAAAGGCTATCGCAGAGCAGATATGAGTCTCACGCCCTATACATGTGAGTGTAATGTGAATTTTATGTCAAGCTGATGACGCACTTTCTGCGTTCGTACATTTCCACGTAAATGTAAGGGCTGTGTTCTCCTTTGAGACCACCCCAAAATGGATCTTACACTGCGTTAAAATGTTTACTTCAGTGCAGGTGTGATGAGTTGCACTACAGTGACTGTCCGCAGATCGCGGTCTACTAGATAGCGTTGTTACCTCTGGAACACGGGTTCCCCGGTTCGATTCCCGGGCGGGTTGGGAATTTTCTCCGCCCGGAGACTAGGTGTTTGTGTTGTCCTCATCATCTCATCAGCATTCCGGAAGTGGTGAGATTCGAACTGGAAAAATTGGGAACTTGTACGGGCGCTGATGACCTCGATGTTGAGCGCCCCACAAACCAACCTCATCATCATCATCACAACAGTGACTCATTGTTGTGCGGTGACCACCGCCGAAAATGCCAGGTGCACTCCGCGCGTCGCGTCCCTAATTGATCTAACGCGGCAAGGGTTCGCTGGTTTATGGCTTTCCTAAGCTGGTTTCTGTGTCGCTCTGCCCAAGTCGATTGGGGCGCCTCACTTACACTTCAGTCCACTGCTACATAAATGCTACTTGTCTGTCAACATGCAAATTAGGTGGATTTTGTTACTACCGTTTTTATTACTCCCCGTACAATGCTAATTACGTGATCCTAAGCCTTCGAAATGTGGTGCTACAGAAGAATGCTGAAGATTAGATGGGTAGATCACATAACTAATGAGGAGGTATTGAATAGAATAGGGGAGAAGAGGAGTTTGTGGCACAACTTGACTAGTAGAAGGGATCGGTTGGTAAGACATGAACAACAACAACAACAACAACAACAAGCAAAGTATGGCTTGTGGGGTATCAAATTCATCGGCTCCACGAGTAAAATCGTGTTCTTGACATAAAAATTATGTGATAAAAATTCTCCTGCCATCTCACAGATGTTAATGTGGGGACATATGATGAGTTACAACACGAACCACCATAACATGACGGTGTATGATATTATAAAGACGGATTAAAGCAATGTAAATGAACTGGAATGTTTTATAAGGCTGCAGCGAAGGTCACAAAAAAATGTTCAAATGTGTATGAAATCTTATGGGACTTAACTGCTAAGGTCATCAGTCCCTAAGCTTACACACAACGTAACTTAAATTATCCTAAGGACAAACACACACACCAATGCCCGAGGATGGACTCGAACCTCCGCCGGCACCAGCGGCCCAGTCCCTGACTGCAGCGCCTCAGACCGCTCGGCAAATTCCGAGCGGCGAAGGTCACAATAACTATTTGCGCATAGCGCTGCCCATAACTTTAAGAAGCAGGGGACTGATGGTATCCTCAAGGACATTGCCTCCTGGAATGTATTACAGTGTTCTCTGTAGCACAAAAGTCCTCTTAACAAGTAGATGAAACGCGTCTCGAAACCGTCGTTATTGAAAGAAATAACAGCAAACAAGACATAGTATTTGCAACACTGCATTTAATTGTAGTGACATCGGGCAATGCGTCACAACACTTGTAGACATACCCTGCACCATGAAAAAGAAAACAGGAAAACAACGTACTCGTAATTTTGATTGGCGACTCTGCAGAACACGCATTGTGCCGGCCGGGTATGCAGCAGAGGCTCTCGCCACGCTGGGTGCCCAACTTGTTCAGATTTCGTTCTGTGATCGACAAGCCAACAAAACTTGCAAGTTCAAATGGCTCTGAGCACTATGGGACTTAACATCTGAGGTCATCAGTCCCCTAGAACTTAGAACTACTTAAACCTGACTAACCTAAGAACATCACACACATCCAAGCCCGAGGCAGGATTCGATTCTGCAACCGTAGTGGTCGCGCGGTTTCAGACTGAAGTGCCTAGAACCACTCGGCCACACCGGCCGACAAACTTGCAAGTGATTTATTACCTGAATGCGAGTCTGATAGACTGCCAGAGGTGCACAGGGTTCCCTTTACAGTCTATGACAGACATGCTTAGGAAACGGCAACGTCTGATTACAGAAAGGAATCCTGAGCGGCTTGGTTCTATGAACCAGTCCCTTTATACGAAGCAGCCGTGCGTATTTCACAATCTGCGAACTGAAACTGTCATTTGGCTTAAGAGCGAAATTTTGTAAGACGGATGAATGAAAAATTGTTCTGCCCACGCTGCACACAAGGACATCCAGATATCCCCTGCACCCCCTCCACCCCCTCATTTATAAACATTTAATGTCAGTCGTTAACTGTTTGTATTTTTTAGTAACTCCTTTCTATTTTCAAATGCTCTTCCCGAGGTAGTAAGTTTTTATGTTCAATAGATTCGTTTGTAGTGAACGACTGAGAAGTGCCTCCCCCCGACATTTATAACTTATACATCTAAAGGTCACTCAGACGATGGCTGTATTTAATTCTAGAAAAAAAAATCAAGAGAACGAAGCTAAACTGCGCGAGTACTACCACAGTCACGAAATTATTCATATCTTTTAAGTAGGACCATTATAAAGCAAAATATGACTGGGAAATATCAGCAAATACTAAAATCACAATTGATGTTGCTTCTCTGCAAACCCACCAAAATTAAATTCCAGCTATATGTCCATTGTGTCTGTGATGGCGCAATGCAAACTGAAAGCAAACTTCACGGTGCTTTTAGGATTACAATTCTTAAAAATATACCCACAGACGATGTAAGTACTCGTTTAACTCTGAGGCCTAAACAGACTGAACCGGAAAGTATTTCGAAACAACACTAGTGTTAACCGCACTCGTATTTATCATTGTAGATATTCATTGTAAATATCGTTCTTATATGGATCACCTGCCACAACAGTACACCTAAAAGAAGCTATGTTCTCTACTATCGCAAGTCTCGAAATGTTTGGAGTCAAATAAAGAACATTATGATCATGCGTCGCAAGAGTTTTATTTCACCATTACATCTGGTGGGGTGCATATGTTATATGATTTATTTTCAGTGTCAAGCATTGATGGTTTCGGAGCTGCAAGAACAAGCTCATAGCACCGACAACAGTGGCATTTTACAAATGAAAGGAAGTGAAGAAGTTTAACTTCAAATGCGAACATTTTATGTTAGGTTTTACCTTGGCTTTTATTTATATGAATTGGAAGTACAAGTTTACTGTTACTGATCACGATTTCTTTCATTCCGACTACACGTTTCTGGGATTTAAACCTCTATCATCAGATGGATTTATGTGAATTCATACGACCCATATGCTTTGTGTGCCATACGACAGGAAAAGGAGGCTGTACCAACTGGATGTACTTTTACATTTATACACGGTAATTGTAAAGTCCATGAAACATTTCAAAAAATCGTTACGAGCAAATGATACACTACGTGAAAGACGAGCTCTCAAAGTCGGTTTCTAAGTGTTCTATGAAGATGAGTCAATAAATAAGTGGCAAACGCCAGAATACCGCATACCGCATATACATATCAAGAAGATGTTTGTGCACATGTCGTGTGGAATTAGCCGATACACAGTATTCCACAGTCAGTGTTCAATGGTCTACCGTCATACCAAGATGGCAGGTGTGCTATGTGTGTGTGAACCGCCTAGGACAATGCGATTTTTTTGAGCCGAGGCACTGTCCGCAGAGTACTTTCATAGTGAAATTCGTCTCGTATATGGTTAGAATCGTATTTTATGGAAATTTTTCTTCAGTTGGATACATGAATTCAGCAAAAGACAAGAAAAAGTCACAAACGCTCAGCGTCCCGGCCGCAATGGTTATGTAGCGATGGCACATTGTTACGGCGGCTAGCGGTGTTTTGCTGCCCCCTGGACAGGCCGGTCGTATGGCTGACAGCAGTTTTAAGGAACCAAATAAACTTATTATAGCCCGCGAGATCACTCGTTACGTAAGAATGCCGTCACAAAGAGTCTGTAATGAAGTATTTTAATGCCTTGTCGAACGATGGGATAAGTGTTTAAGTTTACCGGGTGTGTATGTTTAAAAGGAATATTTCAGTCTGTTACACGCGGCGTTGTTGTCTCTCCTCCAGTTTGCAACTTATTCATTGACTCATCCTCGTATGTCTCCACGTTTCGTCACACGTTGCCCATTTACTGGGTAGTCAACTTCTGCCAATACGCGACAAAGCATACCAGGGATGATTGTAAGAGCCGCTGCGATGGTGTTTCGCTACTCTTGAGATTCTCCTGTAGAAGTGGAATATAAACGCTCACCTTGATGTACCGTTACAAGAAAAAAAATCTTAAGGGATCGAGTCCTGTGATCCTACTGGCCAGTCGAATAGCACCAGATCAGTGACCGCAGTACAGCATGTTCAGCGACGTGGCGGCGTCTCATTCAGGTAATCTCGCACACAAATGTGGAAATGAGAGGAGCGCCAGCTTATTGAAAGATGAAATCCCTGTTATCGGTATCAAGTTGTGGTACGATCCATAGTTTCAGCATATCGAGATGGGTGGTGCCACTGACAGTTCTCTCAGCGAGCAAGAAGGGTTCATAGACTGTTTAGTCGGCCACGGCACAGTACACGTTAAATTTTTCGGATCCTAGACGTGTCAGACAGTTGCAAGTGGATTATCCACTCCCCAATATGTGTGTGTTGTGTTGTGTCGGTTGGTCTTTCCCGAGAGACGAAAAATGGACTGTTCACTAAAAAGTGATTTGGGCTCTTCACCGAAGATTAATTTGCTTGCGAAGTCGTCATTTTTAAGGTGGTTCTGCATATAAATACGGAAGAGTAGACGCCCTAACATATCGTCATTGCTTGTGGCTTGCTGGAACCGCAGCTTGTACAGCTTCGCTTTTTATAGCTTACAGAGGTTTTTACACGCTGGTGGCTGATGGGTGTTCAATTCTGCACTAGTTCGACAGCTCCACTTCGTATGACTACACAACAGAACGTCCCTCACCCGGCCCACTCCCTCTTCTGACCTGCCCAGTCAACCCGAACGTTTTGCCTCGAATTTCTGCTACCACTTCACTGCGCTGCAACAAACTGGCGGTGATTTGTTTAACATACCACGGAAACGTCTTTGGAGACTCACTACCGATTGGCAACAGGCGAATTCTAGCCCACAAATTACTTTCTTTGCCTGATTCACCGTCATTTTCAGCAATTATGATCGGTTGCGCCCCTGTCTGTGGTTTTCCAAACTAAATGGACGGCACCACATTCAAAAATCTTTCAGGGTTCGTCGTTGATGCATGTATCACATATTACGTTATGTTCAGCCTTATGACTACACCGAGGTGTTGAAATTCATTTTCGAATTTGATAACATATCTATCTTTTCCACGATAATTTTCAATTGCAATATTATAAATAATTAGTTCTAATACTTCTTGTAGATCTTCTAGTCTTTCATAGCTTTTTATTTTTGTCCCTCCTTGTATTTGTCCCACTTTTATATTTTAGATCGTTTCTTTATCTTCTTCTTTATTCAATAAACTTTCTTTGCTTTTGAAAATTCGCTGACTTTTGAAAGAAATTATTCTGGGAAACAAGTGTCCATTAAGAGTGGAAAGACCATCTGTTTGTATTTTCAAAAATGGTTCTTCCTTAGGATAATACAAAATTTCTATTTCTTGTCTTGGAATACAAATAAATCCTTCATTTTTAAGAATATTTTTATTTTTTGTAAGTTCTATAAATATATTTTAATTGGGACCTTAAAAATATATACAGATTTTTTCCAGTTCATTCTCCTAAAACACTATCAAATATAAACTTATTTTTATCATTTACAACGAAAGCATAAATTTTATAAGCTCCACTTGTGGGAAAATCTATCTATTCATGTTTAAAATATTTTTACTTTTCTTCTTCCTTTTTTGTTTCTTCTCCAAAATATTTCTGTATTCTTCCTTTAAAGATTGCGTATTTTCCAAATATTCTACTTTTCTTCCTTGTGTACTTAATTTTCCTATTTCTCGTTCTCATTTTTATTAAATTCTGCATTTGTTTTTTAATGGGATATGGATAAAGTTTGCTGTCAGCATTTATTCTTTTTCTGGATTAACAGTATTTGTTGTTATTAAACCTAATTCTTTACTATTTATTTCTTATGGTCTTCTAGAAAATAAGCTATTGCATTTAGAAAAATAAGTTGTCCCAGATTTTATAAAGCATGTTTGTTCTACAGAAATTACATGGTCTCTCTGAAGATTTCTATGCAATTAGTAGGCAATCAATTAAAACTAACTGCAGATAAAACAAATTTAATGAATTTTTCTCTTTCTTCATTATCTGTTCCAATTTTTATTTGTTTTTGTGTTAGTTTTTTGTGCTTCCATTTTCCTAATAGACATATTGCAAAATATTGTTTTAAATAAGACAATGAGTAATTTTAGAGTATCTGTTAACATTTGCGATATTTTGGATAATGGAATAGAATAAAAGGAGCATTCTCGAAATATTTGCTCTTATTTGTTATTAATTCTAAACAGTCTGTTAATGCATCGAATTACTGTTCTTTATGAAAATCTGAGTTGATAAAATTATAAATCGTTGCTGCCAGTTTTGTAAATCCAGTTTCTTTAGCTAATTTAGAAGCAAATGGTTCTTTTAATCATCAGTCTGGACAATTTAAAATACCTATAATACGGTTACCAGGTTTTTTTATTATCTCCTGGCCTCCATAATTGACAGAGTATATTTTTACTCTAGAATTAAAATTTATTCTCAATGAACAGTGTTTTCCTGCAGAATTATCATTGTTAACTATTATTATAAATTCTTGTTCATATTCTCCTTGCATATAGAAATTATAAATTTTTTTAAAATATTTGCAAATCTCTTGTTTGTTAAAAATTCCTGCAAAATCTTGTGTTATGACTAAAAATAATAAATAATAATATTGTAATATTTCTGGTAACTCTCTTAAAAGTGAATCAGTCTTAGAATCTCATAATTCTGTATTGTATAGATAACAACTGGATTAGTATATTTACTTCTTATTACATCCATATCTACATTGATAACTTGTTTAGCTCCTTTGCTTGCTCTTGTCTTTGAACCTAAAAGAAGAGGTAACTTACTTTTAATATCATATTTTGTAGATCGACATTTAGAAAATGCTGCTTGTAAGTAACTGTTAGATGACCTACATATTTCATTCTTGGCTAAAAATTGTTTGTCGCCTACATCTTTTGTACAGTGTATTAAATCTGTAACTTTAACGACCATAATATTATCGCAGAATTGTTCTGTAATTGGCTTACATTCTTCTAATATTCGTTCTCCATTTGTATAGATAACATCTGCAATATTTGTAATAAGATTATTATTATTCAAATTTTCTGGAAGTAGCCTTAAGCCAAACATTTCATTCATTGGTTTTACTTCATTTCTAAAAAGTTCTGTTATAGGATATTTCGTTTTCTTTTTATTATTCCTACTGCTCGCTTTTGTGCAATCAGTACTTTCTTTCTAAATGATGAGTTACCCCAGAAAATAATTCCATAAGATATTACTGAATGGAAATACTCAAAATGTGTCAGGTGGTTGATATGTCTGTTTTCAAGATTAGCAATTATACGAAAATCAGAAGCAGCTGTTCTTAATTGTTTCAGAAGCTCAATAATATGCTTCTTCCAGTTCAAGTTTTCATCAGTATGTACGTCCAAACACTTAGAGCATTCTACCCTATTTACTGTTTCCTGCTCATGTGCTACATCAATTGGTGGTATGACTATTTGGTGTACAGAACTGAATATAGTGTGTGGCTTTTTTTATCAGAATTGAAGGTGAGTCCATTTTTAGAGAACCAATTAATAATTCTTTGGAAAATATTATTTACCAATACTTCTGCTCCTTTCATTTTAATGCAAATTAATATGGTAGTATCATCTGCAAAAAGTACCAATTTTGTTTGCTGCACGTTAAGTGTAAGGTCATTCATATGTATGAGGAATACGAGTGGACCCAAAAATGAACCATGTGGGACTCCCTTTATGTTTCTGCTTCCCCCCCCCCCCAAAAAAAAAAAATCACTAAAAATTTCTCTTTGTTAAGTATGATTCGAACCAGCTGTGTATAAAGCCATCAATTCCACAAGACTTGAGTTTTTCTATGAGAACGAAGTTATAAACACAGTTAACACAGTTAAAAGCCATGGAAGAATCACAAAAAATAACAGCTCATGATATATTATTTTTAAGGCTTGTACTATTTGATGAGTGAATGTATAAATAGTATTCTCAGTCGAGCAACCCTTCTGGAATGCAAATTGTAGTGCAAACTGTTTCCATTTAAGTATGCAGTTATTCCTGAAACATTTTTTTCGAATATTTTGGAAAAAAGATGTCAGTAAGAAAACTGGAAAATAATTATTTAAGTCTGACTCATGGTCTTTCTTATGAAGTGGTTTAACAGTTGCACATCTTAACCTGTCAAGAAAATTTTCCTTTGGCCATGTTGCATTGCATATATCACTAAGGAGATTCCTTATTATGGTACAACAACTTTTCAGAAGTCTGTCTGAAATTACGTCAGCCCAATATGAACTTTTGTTTTTTTAGAATGTTTATAATTGTATTAATTTCAGTGAATCATGTTGGTGCTACTTCTATATGCTTAAAGTTCTGTGGAATGATATTTTGATATGTACTTTAGCTTCTTCAACTGAATGATTTAATACCATATTTGCTGCTACATTTAGAAAGTTATTGTTAAAAGTACTTGCAACTGGTGGATTATTAGTCACAACATCGTCATTTATATTAAGTGTAATGGAATCTTGTACACTGACTGGTGTCCTATCTCCTGTTCGACAATGTCCCATATAGTTTTAATCTTACTATCTGCATTATTTATTTCTGTCAGAACATGCATCTCTTTTGACATTTTAATGACTTCCCTTAAAATACTACAGTATTTTGGCAGAATGCAAATAATGTCAGATCTTGACTTACACTGGCCCCTCCTACTCTTACATAAAGTTTTAATTCCCTTAGTTGTCAAAGGCTTACTTTTCTTTTTAATGGATCTTCTGGATAATTTTATAGGAATGCAATTTTCAAATACCGACACACATTTACTATAGAATAAATTGAATTTGACATTATCATTTTTTTCTACATGTACCTCATGTCATACCACTCACTTTAGGTTAATCTTAAAACACTGTCTTGTGTTCCCCTTAATAGGCCTCATTGCTTTGTATGAACCTGCCTCAAGATTGTAAGTTGCCATACTGTTTGTTTCCATTAACTGTGCATCATAATCAGAGTGCACTAGCATGCTACATACACGTTAATTGTTTCAGCCTGAGCATTGACTGTAAAAGTGTTATCAATCAGTTTCCTTGTAAGGTGGCTATAATTTCGCATCTTAAAAGCACTCATTTACATACTTTACAGTGATTTAAATCCGGAATTAGGTATCATTTGATAGGTTGTACACCGCATATATGAATATTTAAAGAAGACTGGCATTGTCAAGTACACCTTGTAGATAGCTGTTAACGTTTCCTGCATGAAAGGTGATAGATTGTCTTCATTATCAAAACGGCGTAATGAATGATTGCCTATACTAGCAGAGCTTGCAACGCCAGTGGAAATGAAACGGCAGGCATAACTCAGGCCCTGGGTGGAAAAGCCTGCACAGGTGTGTTGGTCTGCATAACACAGGAAGTAGCCAAGACGGACGGCCTGGGCACCTGAGCGCTGAAGCACAATACAGTGGCTACAGGACGGTATTGTAGCGGGGGCCGGAAGGATAACCGGATAATACTTCGGAAACTCTGATAATCTTGGAGAACACAGAGAGGAACGGGGAAGCGTTACCTTGGAAATCACGCAGGCTTGGTTATTTCCGAGGATTTTTACCTTGAGAAGCGCACCATTGTATGAAGTCCTAATTAACAGGTATAGGTACTTCCTCGCAAACTCTCCGCGCTGGACGACAAAAGACTATAATATGGTTGGTCGGCATTCAGATGAATCTGTAGAGAGGAAGAATATTCCGTGGTTTCGAAAATATGATTTGCCTTCTGCAGTTACGAGGGAGGGGAGCGGAGGTTTGCTGGGAAGCCAGCAGTGGAGAGAAAGGGTCTTTCGTTTTGAGCGCCCATGTCTGACGGTCGCTCAGTATCAGCGTTGTTGCTACAGACAGACTTGCTGTCTTTGTTCTCACGAGATTTTATAGTTAGAACGGTTAGACACTGTACTGTTGCGAACTTATACGATTGTGGACTTCCCCTCCGGGTAGGGAGTCGTCGTTGAGGACCCAGCGTTCAGTGATTGAGAGCACTTCTTCTGCCTATACTCACATTGAGACGTTATCTGAACTCTGTCCTTGTGGCTGGGAGTTCGCGTTTCTCTTCTGTAGAACACAGAGACAGTGTTATATCAGACTAGCCAGCGGACCGCCTTCTGCCGTCCTCGTGTCTGAAAGAGTTTTTTATTTTATGGCTGAAGTTCTTCCATCGTCGCACACATGTACGAGAACCATCACTCCGATGCACCGGATGCAGTACATACTGTGATATTGCTAACTGCTTTGGCTTATTAGGGCTATAAAGCTAAACAGTTGTGATCACGAAAGTTTATTTCCACTGAGGATGCATACCACTGTAGAAAGTATTGTCTTCCAGAGTTTGGTACGTAGATGATGTCAGTCACCTTGCGTTATTTGTATTAGATCGCGTAGCCATAAAAAGGGGCAGATTTGAGCAATTGATCAATAATATTAGTTAGGAAATTCATTTGTATCTCTTTATGTCCATTGGACATTGATATATAAACATTTGTTATATATAAAGGGGTTTTAATCTATAATAAATGTATAAGTAGAAATGACATTTATCATTTAGTAGTTACTAGTTCCCTTAATCATTCATTTATGTTTATGTTGTAATTTATATGTTAAAGAGCAAGAAGGTGGAGATAATATCACCATTAAGAGATCCTAAGATCTGCTTCACGGGATAGTCAGACAGAGCCAAATCTTCATTTTCGCATTCAGTATTTTTTGTGGAGCATATTCATTTTTACACTCGCCTGGAGTAGCATCTTGGATCCTTTTATTTTGCTGTAGAAAAGTTGGAAAACTGACTACTGAAATTAGATTGAAACAATCAAATAATATTTCGTGTTCATTTTTCCTGTCTGTATCTTCTAAGAAATCGACATTGAAATCTCCACAAAATACTGTTTCTTTTTGTCTACCATGTAACTCAACAATGCATCCAGATTTCTCATAAATAATTGAAAGTTTCTTAGAATGGATCTGTAGACTTTTACAATTATCAGAGAAGTGTTCTACATTAACAACTCGACTAACGTGAACATGCTTCTAGGTTCTAATCTACACAAAAACTATTTGTTTCAATAATTTTACTTTGTGTTCAGCTTTCGCACATGTTGCAACTCTTCCTTTTTCCATGTTATCTCTGCACGAAAATGATACGAGTCTATAATCTCTGATATTTAACTCCTGCATTCCTGTGGTTACACCGCATTCAGAGAGGCACAGAACATCTATCCCTTCAGAATTTTCTACATCTTCTAGGCATTCAACAGGCTCATCTTTCTTGTTTTTCAACCATCTAATCTTATGATTTTTATATTTTATATATTTCTGGAAACTGTTACACGTGTAATGGTCTTTCAGTAGTTACTGTGCCTCTTTGACTCAAGTAAGCACAAACATTTTGTCCTGAGCGCACTCCTATACTTTCTGGAAGGTGCTCAGTTAATCTGTCCTTCCCCTCATATTCAAGTAATAATCAGAGAAACTTATTTTTTGGTGAGTTATGCAGCTAATTTCCAGGCGTCAGGCAAACGTAGAATAACACAGTCGACGTTCGTTCAACGTTGGTAGTACAACATCGAAAAGAATGAAAACACTTTTAAACCGACGCTATTAGGAAATACCTAAACCACTCCAATGGATCCAAAACAACACGTAACCATTACACGGCAGGCAGAAGTTAGCACTAGCTTGTATCACACCTCTGATTTTCACTAGGTTTTAAATCACGGGAGACACGAAACGGTTGAAAACTCTAAACAGGACGATGTTTATAACAATATTATTAGACAGCCACAATCCGGAAATTATGGTAAGCATTGTAAAGTACTCAAAACAACTCGTAACGCTCCGTCACCACTGTTGTTTATGTCTGAGGGCTTCAGTGCGCTCGTTCGCCACGGCTGTCATCAGCCAACTACGGATACTTTCGATCAGGTACTGCGTTGTACACTCGACCGTACTGTGTCATACAGACATGGTTCGCCCAGTAACAACTATGGACACATGAGTGGGCCGTCTTTTCAGACGAGTCCTGGTTCTGCATACATCTCCATCTAGATGATTACTCGACAGTTCACAGTTAAGTGCCTGGCAGAGGGTTCACCTAACCACCTTCAAGCTATTTCTCTGTCGTTCCATTCTCTAACTGCTTGCGACGCAAGCGAGCACTTAAATCTTTCTGGGCGAGACTGTGCTTTGTTTTACTATTACTCGCGTAACAACTAATATATGAGATAAAATATGTTACTACGAAAAGAGCCCCGAAATACCTTTTAGTGATGCTATGCTATGACTTTCTTTGGATCATTAATTTTCAACAAAACAAAATATATTATGTTCTTATTGTTCTGGCTATGGCTTTCTATTAAAGGAACATTTTTTCGTTACTGTAACTCGCTATAAAGTTCAACATATCTTTCTTACTTTATAGTTATTGTAAAGGTTAATGAAAATTACTTCGTTATCAATACTGATGTTACAGTACGCAATGATGGTTCAACATCAAAATTTTGCAGTGGATTTTTGTTAACAGTAAAACAACAATAAGTACCACGACTAACACGGGAACATGAGACTATTATCGGAGAAAAAAGATGTTTTTACTATAAGGTTGCCAGACCAGAACTACGCACAGCAAGATTTCTTTTATGTTATGAAGGTAAATTATCTTCTTGCACTGTTAGTAATATATTATCAGCAGCCCGCGTCAACCTGTAAAACACATCATAAAATCTGCTGCTCTGCTCTGCAATTCCGAAAGCTGAAAGAAATAATTTTACTTCACTATTACCTGCCCGCTTCTTTGCGGTATGATTGATTTCATTTAATGCAATTTGAATGCGCCGCGGCAGCGGCTCGTTCGTTCGTAGCGCAGCTCTGCACCACGAATAATATTTAAATAACTGAAAATGTCTTAAAGGGATGGGATAAAATACCAGGCAAGCTTATTACAAATCATAATGCAAGGTTTCACTAAGTAACTCTATTCAAAACATTTAAACAATTCAATTAATTACACACCTTTCCAAGGCTATGTCTAATGGCGTCCCTCTCACAATCTTGACAAAAGAATGCTACGCTAGCGTACAATATAACGTCACAGGCTATCCTACTCACGTAACTCCAAGAAGACGACAGAGAAATTAATGTTCGTTCTGTATTATTTATACTAGTCACGTATTGTCATCTTTGTTTGACATTTAATAAGTATCGTCTGTGGCGGTTTCAGTACTCGCCGACACAGATATTATCTAAAATAAAAAAAAACAGTACATAATTTTATACAAGAACAAAACATGACACACAATGTTTTCTCTTTATTACATAATATGTCTTTTGCTAAGAGACGTTACAATGCACCCTGGCAGCAATTGACTAACGTTAAGAATGTTCGGCAATATGCTGCCACTAACGTCCGTTTTGTCATTGTTTGTCACCTTATTTGGAATATTCACTATTCACTCGTTTGCTATTTTGCACTATAGTTTTAATCACACTCTTTATGGTTTTCTCACACTTTGCGAGGTGACCGTAAACCTAGTCCAAGGGCCATTATAGTTTTCTGGCTCCCCCATTCGGGCTAGGTGCGGTCAGAAAAGCTGGGAAAACTCCGCCGGAGCCATGGTCATCCCGCCTGGTTTGTTGTAAAACGCAGTCTGATTGTTCATCAAAAAAGGTTGGTATTTGTCAAATGTTCACAGATAACAAAAGTTATTTATGACAAAATGTTAAACTTTTAGTCCCCTTGTTGAAAATGTACCTTCTACACCCTTTCACATTCGTGGTAATATTTGTGTTCTGTGTCACACTAAAAGTCAATCATTAAATAGTTTTATGGTGGTGTAATGAATTGTCTCTACACTTACTCACGACAACTGTTCTACCATGGTATGGCATTCGTGTCGGCTTGCTTCACTAATATGACGAAAACATACAACATCTAACAAAATAATATTTTGAGTTTATACACAGTAAACTAAAGAAAAACTGTTTTGCACGAAATTTCGTGCCCTATAAATCATTTTCATGTTAGTACATTAACATCGTAGTTGGTAATGTTCTGTTGAATGTCGACAATGTCGTACGGAGCGGGCGGCGCGAAGCAATTGTTGCGTAGCGTCGTCTGGAACGCGGCGTGCCAACGACCGCTGGGGTCGACGACCTGCTCGCCGTAACACAGACGGAGTGTTGGGATGGCGTCCGCGCAGTCGCGAACCGCGCCGAACCATTCACCAATGTCTGCGTGTTGCGGTTGTTTCCCGCGACCGGCTGGCTGGCGGCAGGGCACCCGTCTCTGCTTCTCCGCATGGCTCCCCATCACAACGCGTGAAACAAATATTCCACAACGGTGTACTGTCTTTAAGGATACAGATTATTAGCTGTGGAAGAAAATGCAACTCGGCTAGAAGCGTTTATTGTTCAGTAAGCCGTCGTTTCGCTGGTATGCACAGGATGTTTTGGCGTGATAACGGGTTTCTTGTGGCTTCACAAGTTAATCGCATTGTGACACTGGTATTCAGGGTTCGTCACACGCACGTTGTACTACACACTTTTTATTTGTTCTAACGGTCGATACGCTGCCAGAGCGTCTCTCAACACGCGAAAATGTATCGGTTCACACACTCTAAATGTTTCCGTCGAGCGATGTTTGTTTGAATCGACTCCTAACGGATCACTAACTACCGTTTTTACACACAGTAAATTTATTGTTCGTTGAGCACTGCACTATGACAGTTAGTCACTCAACATTGACTTATTCCGACGTATATATTGGTGCAGATACAACAGTCATTTTCTGTCCCTGCTACACACAATATTCCGTCCTTTCCTAGATTGTTTACGCACACAGTTTATTTTTAATGCATATCAACTGTTCTTACCATAATCACTCTCATCTACATTGAGTCCATTGTGTTTACCAGGTCATTACACACTTTTAGTATTGTTACTAGGCATATATGGCTTTTTTTTTAATTATTTAAAGGTGTGTGATTTTTGGTACATAGCTTTCTTTTCTTTTTCGGTGTAGCTTGCCAGGTTATCACCCATCTAGCAAATAGATTTTACCATGTGCATGACAGCTGGACTTGGGCATATTGCTCAATAAATACTTCATTTAGTACTAGTATTTTTTTTAATGTTCTGTCCTACAGGACTACAGTGTAGTTTCCGCGTTGATTGACTTGATTCGCGTACCGCGTAATTAATATTCAAGGACGTGTACCAAGTACACGGGCTTCAATTCAAGCATCGATACATACAAAGCGTAGGTTGCACGGAACGGGTTTCTCTTTGATTGAATTCTGCTCCAGTGTCGTTCTCAGATCACTATTGGCAGTAACGTTACATCACATAATTGTTTCGTACTACAAAGTCAATTTTTGTCCAGTACAGACTCTCTCTCAGGGTTCCTTAATTCTAACACAATTACACCTGTTACATTACTACACTCCTGGAAATGGAAAAAAGAACACATTGACACCGGTGTGTCAGACCCACCATACTTGCTCCGGACACTGCGAGAGGGCTGTACAAGCAATGATCACACGCACGGCACAGCGGACACACCAGGAACCGCGGTGTTGGCCGTCGAATGGCGCTAGCTGCGCAGCATTTGTGCACCGCCGCCGTCAGTGTCAGCCAGTTTGCCGTGGCATACGGAGCTCCATCGCAGTCTTTAACACTGGTAGCATGTCGCGACAGCGTGGACGTGAACCGTATGTGCAGTTGACGGACTTTGAGCGAGGGCGTATAGTGGGCATGCGGGAGGCCGGGTGGACGTACCGCCGAATTGCTCAACACGTGGGGCGTGAGGTCTCCACAGTACATCGATGTTGTCGCCAGTGGTCGGCGGAAGGTGCACGTGCCCGTCGACCTGGGACCGGACCGCAGCGACGCACGGATGCACGCCAAGACCGTAGGATCCTACGCAGTGCCGTAGGGGACCGCACCGCCACTTCCCAGCAAATTAGGGACATTGTGTAAGTAGGCTGTTTAGGTTTTTTTATTGATAACGCCACCTCAGTATGAAAATCACCGGCTGTGCCGTGTGCAGTCTGTGGCTGCTTTGCATTGTTGTAATACTCAACCATTGTAGTGTTAGGCAGCTGGCTGTGAACAGCGCGTAGCGTTGGTCAGTTGGAGGTGAGCCGCCAGCAGTGGTGGATGTGGGGAGAGAGATGGCGGAGTTTTGTAATTTGTCATGAACTGCTATATATATGATGATATCAAGGTAAATACATTGTTTGTTCTCTATTAATATCTTTCATTTGCTAACTATCCCTATCAGTAGTTAGTGCCTTCCATAGTTTGAATCTTTTATTTAGCTGGCAGTAGTGGCGCTCGCTGTATTGCAGTAGCTTGAGCAGCGAAGATTTTTGTGAGGTAAGTGGTTTGTGAAAGGTATAGTTTAATGTTAGTCAGGGCCATTCATTTGTAGGGAATTTTGAAAGTCAGATTGCGTTGCGCTAAAAAATATTGTGTGTCAGGTTAAGCACAGTCTTGTATAATTGTTCATAAGGGGACGTTTCATATGTCGACCCTTAGCCGAGGATACCTCACTGGAATCTTCTGATTTTTTCTTGTAGTTTGTGTAATTAGTGTAGATTTTGTTTATTGCTAGCGCGTAATTCTAGAGAGAATCTCCTTTGTAGTTGTAGTTTTTCATTGTTGTATAGTAAAATAGTTGTGGCATGCATGTAGATTTGCACCAAGTATTTCGCAGCTGCAATTAACTAGATATTATTTTCAGTGTTGTGTTAATGTGTTCTCCTATTTTTGCTCTTCAAATTGTGTTTTTCTGTGTTGTCGTGTGAAATACTGTGACAATAATGGCGTGTGAAAAACGTAACACTAGGCTCCAAAGTAAATTGAGAAATGACAGCGAAGACGAAAGCAGTGTGTTAGCGCCACCGAGTAATGAATTAACTGATGTTCAAAGTAATAATTTGGTAATTGTGCATACGGAAATGGAGCGGGCGGCAAACAATGGTGTAGACAGCGAAACAATTAGAGAACAGGGAAGCATTATCGATCGATCGGTCGGCAATAGCTCGGCTCAGGAATCTGAAATGACACGAGACGATCTCACAAATACTGTTGATTCAGGTTTTGGGTCCTCACCGTTTTCTCAAATAAGTCAAGACACATTTTCTGCTTGTCAAAATGTGAATGTTGCCGGTGCAACTTCACTGCCGAAAAGCACTGAGGAACGTGTTTCAGACACCAGTGCATTGTTATTACAATTAATGCAACAAATGGGACAAAAGCTTGAAAAATTAGACACAATGGAACAAAATCTTCAAAAGTTAGACACAACGCTTGAACAAAATCAGAGTCAAACACAGCAACAGTTAGACGCAATGGAACAAAAGCTTCAAAAGTTAGACTCAGTGGAAAATAAGCCTGAACAAACACGTGAAGATTTAACTACCGAGTTACATAATATTGAATCGAAATGTCAAAAAGTCTGTAATGATGTAAAAACACAAATTTGTGAGCATTTTCAACCTATTTTTTCGCGGCATGAAAATGCATTACAGAATCACGAAGCAGCCATAAAAGAACTGCAAACCATTGTTCATGAAAATCATGAGACCTTGTCGGCTAAAATTGACTCAGTTGCATCTACCGATTCGGTTACGCAACTTGCAAAAACTCAAGAAAACTTAAAGGACACAGTAGACTCGATTTCAACACAAATGGACACTCTGAAACTTGGTTCAGAAAAACACACTGAGGAAATGTGTTCACTATCGGAGAAAGTAGCCGAACTTTCGGATCAGTTCACTAACTTATCTACGAAGGTAGATGATAATCTGAACGACACAAAACCGGTAGTCTTTAATGACACAGAAGAGTATGAAGAAATTAGAAAATTCAAACAAAATCAAAATCAAATCAATACACAGTACAAAAGAGAAATCCGCGAAGTACAAGATCAGCTGACACAGGTAATACAACAATTACGTATTTCAGAGGACACTCGCGCCCCAATACGGGAAGAGGGACATAGAAATACGGAACAACCACAAAATAATAACACAGGACACTTCGGAAATTATAAAAGAAATTGGCAAGGCACACCGAATTTTGAGATGGAACCGCCGACACGACGTAACAATGACCGATATGCGACTCGCCGACATGATGACTTTGACTATAAGCTGTTCATTACTACACGTAAATTCAAAACGTTTAAAAATTCTGCCAACGACATTCATCCACAAGCGTGGCTCCATCAATTCTCTCATTGTTTTCCCCCCAACTGGTCATTAGAACACAGATTAGAATTTATGTGTGGCTATTTAGAGAATGAACCAGCTGTAAGAATGCGTTCGGTCATTCACGATTGTCATAGTGAAGGAGAATTTTACCATGCCTTCCTCTCAGCATATTGGTCTCAAGCCACACAAGACCGAGTAAAACATGGCATCATAATGATGAAACATTTCGAACAATCTGAATTCTCCAGTCTTGTGAAATATTTTGAAGACATGTTGCACAAGAATCAGTACCTGTCAAACCCATACAGCCCCTCAGAACTCATCCGCATTTGCTTAATCAAACTGCCTGAACATTTGCGACATATTATTTTGGCAGGACGTTGCAAAGACGACATTGAAGCATTTCAAGGACTCTTACAAGAATTAGAAATTGACACTGACAGTCGCTGGATGCGAAAACAGGAAAACAATCACTACAGGTCACATACGTCACAATTCCGTGACGACAGAAACAAGAACTGGACACGACAAGGCTATTCTCACAACACAAATCGTGACCAAAACAGACACCACCCGTATGACAACCGTTGGCAGAGTAGTAATAGTTACAGAGAAAGATCGCATTTCCGAAGTAATGACTATCACAGAGACAATCAGAGAAACAGACAATATGGGAACCAAAACAGTTATTATCAAGGGAGGCGGAATAACTTCAGACGCAACAGTTCGGCGCACAGTTACGATTCAGGGAGAAATTCTCCACCTCGTGACCGACAAGAAAGAAACTATGGCATCTACCGACATGACGACAGACGATATGATCGTAACGACAGACCTGAATTGCATCAGAACTGGCGGGATTTAAACACGGCAGGGCCCTCTCGGCAAGGCGAATTTGTAGAAGTTCGGTCTCCGAATCCCATTAACGACGCGCGCCAACAAAGAGGCAGGCACTGACCCGCACAGCAGGCAGCCGCGTGCGCCAGCTGGCTCAGGGAAAAATAACATAGCGCTAACCTTGAAAAAAAAATTCCAGTATTCTTTACCGACTTATACCGCATTCTACACCACATTTCACACGTAAAACCGTTTATTGAGAGATAATGTGCTTTTTTAACTTGACATTTTAATGCAACATTTTGGTTTATTTGAAAATACATTCTGGATTTAAAGTGCTTTCTGAGAGATACTAGATGACACAGTGGTTAGTTTATGTGGCAGCTACACGACTATATCACGACGCTACTAATGTGTGACACAATTCACCTTGTTGCCTTTGCGGTGTATCTGTTTTATATCTGCACAGTTCTTCTGAATTCTTCTGGAAAGTAAAACAGGTTTTAGTAGTAACTTTTGTGGAATAGCAACAATGAGACAGCCTTTTCCGTAGCACAATACGTTACAGTACAGTACTTTCTTCATCACAACAATAAGCGTAATAACTAAGATATCTATACGCAAAGCATTTCACTTTTGTGTATCATCAGGTAAGTACATTGACTTCTGCAGAACTTAGCTTTCGGAGGACGATAACTACAAGACTTCCACAGAGATTATCTTACAACATGACGCACAGTTTAGCGCTACAGGACACGTATTTCAGTGATTAATTTTGTACTTAAAACATTTATTTTTAAAGATTTGTTATTACAAAGAAAGTTTTCCGAGATATATTTCATTCCATTGCTGTAATCTGTAACACCTGAGGGTATAATTACATTAATCCTCAGGGGGGTACACGCTTACTTTGTGTACCATGTGTGTGGCAACCACAAGGAACCCTAGCTAATATGGTATTTGCTTATACAACTTTACACATCGGTACCATATTTCTCTAACACATAAATTACACAGCTATCCGATTATTTAACAAAGAAACAAACATTTATTTTACTGCATCAGTGACACATGTTTACGCAATTACACAGTTGGATAACTTCACACTTATGAAACTGTATTTTGTCTGTACTTTGTAAACTGTTCATATTTTTTCGGAACCATTGTGATACTATGAGAGCTTTGAATGATGTATTTGGTATGAGATCATGATTTTTAAGGTACGTTTGAGGTAGATGACACTTTTGAAATGAGCAGAGAATTACTTTTAGGTTTTAAAATATTCAGGAAGCTACGACGATTTTGAGATTTGACTGAGGTGTTACGATGTTATTTTTACGACGACGATGTGTATTATGCTGCTGAGGTATGTTTATGGTCAAGAAGCTGATGCTATATGAGTTATTTGATTATGCTACGTATTTATTAACAGGAAATATTGAAGAAGCGTCGACGAATTTGTATATGTGTAATAAGGTAAGGAGTAATGAATAGTGATTAGGGCACTGTGATTTGTGGAAAAGGTTGTTGGAAACCAAGAATCGTACTTTAAGAGTTATGAAATGTGTGTAAATGCGTGAATGTATCACAATGCTGACGAATATTTTTTTTGGACACTTACATTTATAGGATTTTGTTTCTACAGATTTGCAACACTAATTCTTGACCTGTGAAACATTTTTATATCAGACTGCCACTGTAGCGCAAACTGCTGTCGTAAATATTTCCATACGAAAGTTAAGTGACCACCTGCACGTAATACGTCGTGGGCACACAGCTGTGTCAGACACCTGGGCGACAGCCGCCCGAAAAAAAAAAAAAAAAAAAAAAAAAAAAAAAAAAAAAACCATTAGCCTTCCAGCGGCACATGAAAACGATGAGAAACATTTCACGGCTATTGTCGTGCTAATTGAGAGAAATGCCATATGGCTAGTGAATGACGTTTCACGCCTTGCTTTGCCCATTTTGTTTAATATCTAGTTTCTAGCTGCACTGCAGCACCGGTTAAAATAAAATTTTATAGATGTACTAATTTAAATATTTTCTGTCTGCAGATCTATTAAATAATAATTTTGTAATCCACATTCTTTGAAAAAGGAGCTCTTGGAATGGAAAGAACAATAAGAAGGGACTAATAACAGGAACTGCATACATAATTTTCTTTTCTAGTATTTAGGAATCTTTTGTAGAATTAGTTTTTGTGGTGCACCACTTTAATTACATAGTCATTAAGATGTGAATATACATTTCCCTTGTCTGCATTGTTGTCTTTACTGTAATATTTTTTCTGCTTGAGCGTTGTCATGTTTAGATATAATTTATTGCTTTTGCTTCTGCTGTTTGCCAGGCATAGTGTTATTGAATTTGACTTTGTATTATTCTGTTAAGCCAGTTTTACTAATGATTTCTTTTTATTGTTTGCTGCTCATTGCCTTATATTAGTTGTAATATTGCTGCTTGCTTTGACAATTTCCATTTTTTTCATTGCTATTTGTATTAATTGTTTTGTGCTGCTGCATTGCCTCGTCCCTTAGTTTAGCATCTGAGCTCAGTAGATTTAAGTTAGCTTAAGAGGGGGTAGACTATATAAGAGAAATGCACTGAGAGGCTATACAAAAGAAGTACAGAAAGCAGGTATAGGTAGGATTTTCTTGGAAATAAATAATGAGGTAAGAAATATGTGAAATAAATACAGAAAGCATGCTTGGATAGGATTTTTTTGGTGGAAGCAAAGGTTGAAATAAGACGAAAGATCTACAGAATGAAGTTTTGCGTTGGACTGCAGTACCAAATGATACACTGAAAACAAACCCTGTCCTTTCCTTTTGTGTTATCCCACTATGTGTTTGTGTACCCTTGTGTATTTGTTTTCTTCCTGTCTTTGTGTAGTTTCATAGAATTTTTTCTTCTTCTAATACTCAGCTACATGAACTATGATGAGGAATACTGTTATCCTCAAATATAATTTGCATTGATAATATGTTATTTGCTTTGTAAAGATGTTTAGATATTTATTCTGTTTTGTTTTAATGCTCATGTGTGAAGTTGATGTTTCAATAATTATTCTGATCTTTATGTATGTACTTATGTCATTATTTTTGTAACACTGATGTATATGTTTATTTCTATTCTTTTGTAAAGCCCCTATTACTACGAATGTTATCTCTACTATTATGTTCTTTAATGATGTGTTTTGTACCTTTGTTATTGTGTTCTTATGTTATAAAATTGTATAGACACCAGTTCATCATATTATTAACTTGTAAGTTACATTTCACTGCACACGTTTTGTTGGTCATAGTATATGGACAATATGTGAGAAGTAGGGACTGTTAGTGTTTGTATGTGTGTTAATAATTCAGCAAGGGACTGGATGACAGCATTGCTGGTTCTAAGGACAATTCCAAAAACTTTGTGAGTGCACAAGTGGTGGTTATGGACTTGCTATATTATCCGCAAGACTCTTCAATGGTGATTGTGCACCTGCACAGTCACAACGGATGGCTGCTGGCCATCTCTACAAGGACTACAGTGGGTCTGCATCTTTGATGATCCATCAATACCATTATTTCTACAAGGACTGCAGTGGGTCTGCGCCTCTGGTGGCCCACCAATACCGTAATCTCTACCAGGACTACAGTGGGTCTGCTCTGTGATGACCTAACTACCAATATTCTTCAAAACGTCGACTGACTCTGCTGTGGGTTTACTCTGTTGTGGCCCATTACCTGTCAGAATGTCAAGAGTCAGCACTGTCTTTCTGTTGGAAGGACAACACTACTTCTTCAAGACTGTATGAAATTCCACTACTTCCGTGTGCATTTTCTTTTACTGCTCAGACTTTGAGAAAAACACTGCAATGTGATGAATGATCAAGACTGTCTTTATGGACTGTGAGAAAATTTTAGCTTTTGACCAACATTGTATCAATAAGTGTGTGCATTTGATTTCTTTGTTATTGTAATTGTGAAAAAAAAATTTTAACAAATATGTATTGGCCATTGCCCAACAAAATTTGTAAAATTTTTTGTGGGGAGCATGGGGGCTATGTAAGTAGGCTGTTTAGGTTTTTTTTATTGATAACGCCACCTCAGTATGAAAATCACCGGCTGTGCCGTGTGCAGTCTGTGGCTGCTTTGCATTGTTGTAATACTCAACCATTGTAGTGTCAGGCAGCTGGCTGTGAACAGCGCGTAGCGTTGGTCAGTTGGAGGTGAGCCGCCAGCAGTGGTGGATGTGGGGAGAGAGATGGCGGAGTTTTGTAATTTGTCATGAACTGCTATATATATGATGATATCAAGGTAAATACATTGTTTGTTCTCTATTAACATCTTTCATTTGCTAACTATCCCTATCAGTAGTTAGTGCCTTCCATAGTTTGAATCTTTTATTTAGCTGGCAGTAGTGGCGCTCGCTGTATTGCAGTAGCTTGAGCAGCGAAGATTTTTGTGAGGTAAGTGGTTTGTGAAAGGTATAGTTTAATGTTAGTCAGGGCCATTCATTTGTAGGGAATTTTGAAAGTCAGATTGCGTTGCGCTAAAAAATATTGTGTGTCAGGTTAAGCACAGTCTTGTATAATTGTTCATAAGGGGACGTTTCAATTGTTGCTCCTGGGGTATCGGCGAGGACCATTCGCAACCGTCTCCATGAAGCTGGGCTACGGTCCCGCACATCGTTAGGCCGTCTTCCGCTCACGCCCCAACATCGTGCAGCCCGCCTCCAGTGGTGTCGCGACAGGCGTGAATGGAGGGACGAATGGAGACGTGTCGTCTTCAGCGATGAGAGTCGCTTCTGCCTTGGTGCCAATGATGGTTGTATGCGTGTTTGGCGCCGTGCAGGTGAGCGCCACAATCAGGACTGCATACGACTGAGGCACACTGGGCCAACACCCGGCATCATGGTGTGGGGAGCGATCTCCTACACTGGCCGTACACCACTGGTGATCGTCGAGGGGACACTGAATAGTGCACGGTACATCCAAACCGTCATCGAACCCATCGTTCTACCATTCCTAGACCGGCAAGGGAACTTGCTGTTCCAACAGGACAATGCACGTCCGCATGTATCCCGTGCCACCCAACGTGCTCTAGAAGGTGTAAGTCAACTACCCTGGCCAGCAAGATCTCCGGATTTGTCCCCCATTGAGCATGTTTGGGACTGGATGAAGCGTCGTCTCACGCGGTCTGCACGTCCAGCACGAACGCTAGTCCAACTGAGGCGCCAGGTGGAAATGGCATGGTAAGCCGTTCCACAGGACTACATCCAGCATCTCTACGATCGTCTCCATGGGAGAATAGCAGCCTGCATTGCTGCGAAAGGTAGATATACACTGTACTAGTGCCGACATTGTGCATGCTCTGTTGCCTGTGTCTATGTGCCTGTGGTTCTGTCAGTGTGATCATGTGATGTATCTGACCCCAGGAATGTGTCAATAAAGTTTCCCCTTCCTGGGACAATGAATTCACGGTGTTCTTATTTCAATTTCCAGGAGTGTATATGAGATCTCATCATTAATTGTACTTACTTACTACAAATGAAAAATGATTCAAGAAATTAATTATTTTATCAACATAAAGATTGTTCATTGCTTGATGAGCATATAGTATTTTAATGACACTAATTGTCTGTAAACAAAGTCTTCAATTTGCATGCTATTGCTCAGTTTACTGATTCTACTTTCCTGCTATGCTTACTTATTTATGTCTTGCTTCCTCAAAATTTTAAATACACACAAATTCTTTCTTAAAGCTAACATACTTATACTCTAAAACACAATTGAAATCTTCTCATAACTACTACTATTTACATCTGATAGGTCATTGAATAAATAATTTTACATCTTTACGTGGATACAATCCTTTTATTTTCCCCGTCTGGGGATGTGCTAACAAATAGCTACATTCGTGTGGCAGCTTTATTACTTCAGAGGGCCCTGAATATACCAATTGCCACTTACTATTTTGCTTTAGGGTGGCTGAGGATTTGGGGTGGTTACGAATAAGCACTATGTCCCCTACATTGTATTTCTGTTTGTTAGTTACACCTCGGTCGTACTTCTTTTTTCTCTTTGCGGCACAGCTGGTTAAGTTGTCCCATACTTTTTTTATCTTTTCCTCTCTTGTTTCTGCCCTGGCTGGTAGTTTCGGGAGAGGCGCGAGCCATTCACTCTGTGTCTCATCTCTACCGGTGGGTATCCTGTGTTAAATTGTGTATTTCTACAAATTTAGGTACCAACTCAGGCCATTTTGTGTGTCGGTTTCCAATGTAAATTCTAAGGATCTTATTCAATTCTCTGAATGTTCTTTCGACTAAACTTGCTTCTGGATGGAACCGGGATACCAGAATATGCTGTATACCTTGTTCCTGTAGATAATTTTTCCAAGTGCGACCCGTGAAATAAGTGGCATTGTCAGTTGTTATGGCTTCAGGTTTCCCCACTTGAGGCAAGTATTCTTGATTGATCCGTCTGACTATGGTTTTGGCAGTAGCTGATTTTATACAATAAATTGCCAAGTATTTGGAAAAAATATCATACATTGCCAGTATATATTTTATACCTCCCCTGGCCATGGGATAGGGACCTGCTACATCCAAAGATACTAATTGAAGCGGCCGGAGTGGAACTATGGGATGAAGTTCAAATTTTGTGGACCTATTATAGTGTTTTGCTTTCTGGCATATAGCGCAAGTCCTAACTGTTACCTGAATTTGGTGTTTCATTCGGGGAAAGTAGCAGTATCTCGCAATGAGTTCTGCGCACTTCCCGATCCCTGCATGGCCCCATGCCAAGTGCGTGTGCCATATTATGACTTTGACGGACTGCTTAGGTATGCATACTGCCCAGCAGTCTTCTTTCGTGCTAAGTTTATGGTACAAAAGATTGTCCACAATTTTAAAACCTTGCTCATCTCTATTGTTGGCATCATTTTCAATATTACTAATGATTTTTGCCCACATCGGATCTGATCTCTGTAGTTCAGACATATTTTTACACATATATAGAAAATCCTTCTTGTAGGCATTGTCTCGTACTAAGAGCACTTTATACTCGGCGGATTGTTCTAGCATTTCTGCTAACTCCGGTAATCCTACCGGCAGTCGCGACAAAGCATCCGCTACTATGTTATCTTGGCCTTTTATGTACATAATCTTTATTTGGTATTCTTGTAAGGTAAGGATCCATCTCCTTAGTCGGGTATGGAATGGCTTGGATGACATCAAAAAACTTAACGCCTGGTGGTCACTATACACTTTAATGTCCTTCCCATATAGATAGTAATTAAACTTTTTAACAGCCCAGACTACGGCGAGCGCTTCCAGTTCGGTTGCCGAGTAGACTCTCTCGCAGTTAGTTAGAGTCCTGCTGGCAAAGCCGATAGTCTTTATTGTTGCCGGGTCGTTGCCTTCCTCCCACTAGAACAGGCACGCTCCCGAGCCATAGGAACACGAGTCCGTCGCAAGGCAAAAATTTTTTGATAGGTCCGGGTGCTGCAAAATATTTGCATTCAGCAGGGCGGTTTTAATTGCTTCGAAAGCTTGCTGACATTTGTCAGTCCAAACCCACTGCACATTTTTTCGCAGTAGATTTAACAATGACTCGTCATTTAACAACTGATTGGGTACAAACCTTCTGAAAAAAGACGTAAGTCCAATGAACGCTTTCAATTGTCTCTTAGTTCGGGGGCTCGGAAATTCTCGGATCGCCTCTAGTTTTTTGTTGTCTGGGCTGATACCAAGCGGCGTTATAAGGTGTCCTAGAAATTTAATCTTATTGCGTCCGAATTTTGACTTTTCTAAATTTACTGTCACACCTGCTTGCTTAAATTTCTCTAATACTCTATGCAGCAATTCCATATGTTCGTCCCAAGTAGCAGTAGCGATTACCAGGTCATCAACATATACTGTGATTTTTTCTAACAAGTCTGGACCCAGTACCGTGTCTAGAGCAGTAATAAATACTCCAGCACTTACATTCAACCCGAAGGGAAGTACCTTGAATTGGTAACTTCGCCCTCCGAATATGAAGGCTGTGTACTTCCTTGATTCTGGCGTAAGTGGGATTTGCCAGTACGAACTTTTAAGATCGACCGAGGTCAAGTACTGCACTCCGTGGAATTTTTGTATCTGCTCATCTAAATTTTCTGGACGAGTTCTGACAGGTATAATAATTTTATTGATGTCCCGTGCATCTAACACTAGCCGGATTTTTCCGTTGGCTTTCGCTACTGCTACAAGAGGACTACTGTATGGGGAGAGAGAGTGCTCAATGATATCCCACTCTAACATCTTCCGAATCTCTTTAGCCACTACTTCCCTCCTCGACCAAGGGATGGAGTAAGATGCGCGACAGTATGTTTTGTGGGGAATCACCTCTATGTGATAGTGGTACCCCTTGATTATTCCTGGTCGGTCGGTAAATACCATGGTATATTCCGATAGCAGCTGCGTCAACTGTTGCTTTTGCATGTTGCTTAAACTTTCAGATTTCTGTACTTTGGTTTGAAATGCATCAACATTTGTTTCAAAATTTCTGTCTTCCATACTAGGATAATAGAGATCTGCCACATGCGAATAATCGTTGAGGTGTAGTACCCAGGGGTTCCTACATTTGATATTAATTCGGTTGCAACATGGCACAAGTACCTCCTTCGATTTCATCATAGACAACTCAATTCTCCTACCTTTATTAACTATGCTTAGTTTTCCCGAGGAGAGGTCGATCACTGCGTCCCTCTCACGGAGAAAATCTACTCCCAGAATGCAGGCCACCTTTAACCCTTTAACAATGAGGAACGAGCTCACTATGGCTTCGCCCTCCTTACAAATCTCCACCTGCACCTGGTACTTAACCAATTGGCTCTGTGCACTTATAGCTCCAGACACCTTGCAATTATTAACCGGCAAAGTCGGTATGCTACGTCCCTTCCCCAGCGCTTTAAACAATTCTATACTCATTATACTCACTGAGGCACCTGTGTCGATGATTATATTCACTGCAACATCATTGATTTTCGCTTCTATTGTGGCTTGCACATTTTCGTTGCTATCTTTCTTACATTCATGCGGATCTTTATCCGTACTGATACCGTCGTTCTATCGCAGCATATGTATTCCAGGCATATTATTGTCATTCGTGTTGCTCTCACTCCACCCCTCGGCCAGCGATGGAGAGCATATCGTGGCCGATTCTAGTTTGTTGGATGGCTTGCTTGCGAGGTACTTGAACGGCTATTGTCCGCGACCTCTACTATGTGTACGTTTTGATTTGTAGGCCGCCACGACTGCGCAATAGGCGCGTTTTGCAGTGGTGGTCTGTTGTTATCGTACCGGTCATTACCTTGCCGTTCTGGGCTTGGTCGCTGATTCTGATTCCAATTGCGATTACTGTCGCTGTATTTGCTATGCCACTGACCTCGCTCATTTTTCCAGCGGTTGGTCCCTGGCAGTCCGGAATCGTACCGGTCGTTAAATCGACGCTTTTTATTATAGGACGGCTGCCCATACCCGTTGTGACTTCTACCATTATTACCATTTTGCGAGTGCTCTTGCCGCTTGTTACCGCCCCCACCATTTCCATGGTTGTGGTTTTGTGCACTATTATTTCTGTCACGTTTACACCCTAATCCATTATTCCGCGAGTGATCACACGCTGCTTTTGCATCTTCCTGGATTAAGTCTATTGAATCCAGAACAGACAGGAAATATTCCATGTCGCTCTCTGGTACGTGTATTAATTTATCTTTGATATGAATGGGTAAATGTGATTTTAGGAGTCTTATTATGTCTCTTGGTGAGATAGGCTCATCCCAGTAGCGCGTCTTGTTTATATACTTCTCGAAATACCGTCTCAGATTCCCAAGACGGGGTGAGTACGGTTCGGGATTGTATACTTCTTTTCTTAGCCGCTTTTGTATACAAGGCGACCAGTATTTCGACAAAAACGCCCTTTCGAACTGTTCATACGTCATGCAGCTGTCTGCTACTTCCGTTGCCCACAACACTGCATCGCCCTGAATGTATGACATTACGTATTGAGTTATCTGCGCTTCGTTCTACACACTAGGCAAGATATTTTTAAAGCTTTTTATGAATACTACTGGGTGTACTGACTTCCGTTCAGTAGTAAATGTTTGAAACTGCCTATTTTTGATGAAACTTTCTTCAACCAATATTTTTGGACTATACTGGTTTGCTCCTGGGACATAGGCTGTGTGCTCCGAACCGAAGCTACAGCTCTTCGCATTATCGCCTAAAGATTCACCATTGTTGCGACGCGTATAAATTTGTGCGTTGCCAAAAACATTGGCTGTTGGCGACGTAGTTTCATGTTCAAGATGTTTGCTGCTCTGTGCTAAACCCTGTGCTTACCCTTGGTAATATTCACTTGCCACTGCGGAGTATCCTCACTAAGTATTTGTTTGATGGTTTGCACGTCGTTCTGTACTTGACTATTTACTGCGGTATTGAACGATTCGGAATCTCTATCTGCCATGGCAGCTTGTACCTTAGAATTAATATTTTTGTCGATCTCGCACTCCTTCGCTTCTAGCCATGAGTTGAATTCGGTTTCAATTTTAGTCGCTTGTTCGTTCCATTTCTGCTCTACAAGCTGTGTGGAATCTATTTCTAGCTTTTCTAATCGGTTGGCCAAGACACCTATTTCGTCTACAATGTTAGTGTTTGCTATTTGCAGGTTGTTGACCTGTACAGTCAACTCCTGCACGGCCTTAGGTATCGACTCATAATTCTGTTTCATACAGGCAATCTCCTTTTTCATAATTTCTAACGATTGCACAAGTTGCTGATCCCGCTCAGCTTGCTGGCGATCCCGCTCAGCCCGCTGGGCAAGAAACTTTTCCTCCACCTGGTGATCTCGCTCAGCTTGCTGTGCAAGGAAATTTTCCGTTAGCTGGCGATCCCGCTCAGCTTGTTGGGCAAGGAAATTTTCTGTTAACTGGCGATCTCGCTCAGCTTGCTGTGCGAGAAAGATCTCAATTTTTTCGTCCTTTTCAGTTTGTTGTTGCGCAAAATTTTGACTGGTAATCCAGCACGCGCTCTAATATCGCCTGAAGTGAATACCCACCAGGCAGATTACCACTCTCTGGTTCCTGCTTTTCTGGGGGTGGTACAATTTATTTATCTGCATCTCCTTGAGCACTGGTGGCCGGTGGCACCACTTCCTGTGCCCCTGCCCCCACATTTTCGCATGGTACATCCTCAAAGAGAGTACTTGTACTGCTTAATGCACCCGTTTCTACATTTCCTGCACTAACTAATGGCTGTCCCTCAGTATCCACATTGCTCGGACGTTGACGACGCAATTTAACCATATTCATAAATTACCTACTCGAACACAGGATCTGACAGTTTTACCACATGAACATAAAATATGGTAATTTATATACAATATGAGTACACTGCACACTAAAAATTACTATCTACACTCAACTTTGCCCTATCATAAATACTAACGTCAAACTACGCACACCACTAGCGATATGAGATCACTTCACTGGAGTTAAGCTTCTACAAACAGGACAACTACACTGTAGTCTTACCTTTCGTTTATCTGATTTCGGGGTTCGGCTGCCCCCGGATTATGTAGTCCTTACTGTTTCTCGGTACTATCAGGATCTTTTCGTCTGACTCGCTTGCAGTGGTGCGTTTTTTTCATGAAAGAATGTTTGTACATTCATTAATACATGGCATTAATCATGATACACATACATACATTTATCACTAAATACATACATGTATATAACAATAGACAATGAAAGAAAACACATAAAACAGTTATTATTTTCGTGGCCACTGCAAAATCGAGCCCCGCGTTTTTGGGCGCCAGTTTCGCTTGGTCTCTTTTCTATTTGCTTTGTTTTACTATTACTCACGTAACAACTAATATATGAGATAAAATATGTTACTACGAAAAGAGCCCCGAAATACCTTTTAGTGATGCTGTGCTATGACTTTCTTTGGATCATTAATTTTCAACAAAACAAAATATATTATGTTCTTATTGTTCTGGCTATGGCTTTCTATTAAAGGAACATTTTTTCGTTACTGTAACTCGCTATAAAGTTCAACATATCTTTCTTACTTTATAGTTATTGTAAAGGTTAATGAAAATTACTTCGTTATCAATACTGATGTTACAGTACGCAATGATGGTTCAACATCAAAATTTTGCAGTGGATTTTTGTTAACAGTAAAACAACAATAAGTACCACGACTAACACGAGAACATGAGACTATTATCGGAGAAAAAAGATGTTTTTACTATAAGGTTGCCAGACCAGAACTACGCACAGCAAGATTTCTTTTATGTTATGAAGGTAAATTATCTTCTTGCACTGTTAGTAATATATTATCAGCAGCCCGCGTCAACCTGTAAAACACATCATAAAATCTGCTCTGCAATTCCGAAAGCTGAAAGAAATAATTTTACTTCACTATTACCTGCCCGCTTCTTTGCGGTATGATTGATTTCATTTAATGCAATTTGAATGCGCCGCGGCAGCGGCTCGTTCGTTCGTAGCGCAGCTCTGCACCACGAATAATATTTAAATAACTGAAAATGTCTTAAAGGGATGGGATAAAATACCAGGCAAGCTTATTACAAATCATAATGCAAGGTTTCACTAAGTAGCTCTATTCAAAACATTTAAACAATTCAATTAATTACACACCTTTCCAAGGCTATGTCTAATGGCGTCCCTCTCACAATCTTGACAAAAGAATGCTACGCTAGCGTACAATATAACGTCACAGGCTATCCTACTCACGTAACTCCAAGAAGACGACAGAGAAATTAATGTTCGTTCTGTATTATTTAAACTAGTCACATATTCTCATCTTTGTTTGATATTCAATAAGTATCGTCTGTGGCGGTTTCAGTACTCGCCGACACAGATATTATCTAAAATAAAAAAAAGTACATAATTTTACACAAGAACAAAATATGACACACAATGTTTTCTCTTTATTACATAATATGTCTTTTGCTAAGAGACAACTGATTTCCCTTATTTTATCATGATGATAATTTCTCCCTTTGCAGGCGGGTGCCAACAGAATATTTTCGCAACGAAAAGCTTTGTTTTAATGATTACCGCCCCAATTCTAGTATGAGGTCCATGGTACTCTCTCCCCTATTTCGCGATAATACAAAACAAGCCGCCCTTCTTTGAAGTTTTTCGATGTCCTCTATCTATTCCATGTGACGCTGATCCCACACCACACAGCAGTACTCAAGAAGATGGCGGACAAGCGAGGTGTAAGCATTCTCTTTAGTAGAGCTGTCGCACTTTCTAAGTGTTTTGACTGTAATCCGTAGTCTTTTGTTTCGTTTACGCACAATATTATTTATGTGATCTTTCCAGTTATAGTTATTCGTGATGATGATGATGATGATGATGATGACGTTTGGTTTGTGGGACGCTCAACTGCACGGTTATCAGCGCCCGTACAAATTCTCAACCTTTACTAAGTCGTCTCACCACTTTCATGAATGATGACGAACTGATGAGGACAACACAAACACCCAGTAGTTATTCGTAACTGTGATTCCTAAGTACTTAGTTGATCTTACAGCCTTTATATTTGTATGATTTATCGCGTAAACGAAATTTAGCGGATTGCTTTTAGTACTCATATGGACGACTTCGAACTTTTCATTATTTAGATTCAATTTCCACTTTTAGCACCATACAAGTATCGTGTCTAAATCGTTTTACAATTGGTTTTGATCATTTGATGACTTTACAAGACGATAAATGACAGCATCATCTGTAAACAATCTAAGAGGGCTGCTCAGATTGCCTCATTTATGTACGAAGGTTGCCCAGAAAGCAATTCACAGCATTTTTTTCTTAGCCGAAAACAATGCTACGAGTGCGAAACGTTACGTATGGATTATTTGCAGTCTCCTGAGTCAGCGCGCCAAGTTTCCGTCACTTCCAATAGATAGCGTATCTGCAGGACAGTTTCAAAATGGCATCAGTAGGGATATACGTTACAAGCAACGTGCCGTCATTGAATTTCTCACTGCAAAGAAAGAAACTGTGGGGAATATTCAGAAACGCCTGTGCAAAGTCTATGGAGCATCTGCTGTCGACAGAAGTACAGTTAGGCGCTGGGCACGAAGGGTGAGGTCATCAGAAGGCGGTTCGGCGGAGCTCCGCGATCTACAGCGGTCGGGGACACCATCCATGGCTGTCACACCTGACATGTTGCAGCGAGCTGCTGTTGTCATTCGCGAGGGCAGACGCATTACGACTCGGCAGTTGGTGCTGTATCTGTCAATCAGCAAAGGAAGTTTGGATGCAGTTATCCGCACTCTTGGATTTTCAAAGGTGTGTGCAAGGTGGGTCCCGCGGTGTATAGCGGTGGATTACAAATCGCACAGGAAAAAACATTTGTCTCGATTTGTTGCAACGTTTTTTTTTTTAAACTACTACTTCCACCACATCAAGTGGATTTAGTGCTCACGTAGTCACACTGAGCCGTGAACACTTCCCAGTTTATCAATGGGGGGATAATTGAAAATTATTATTGCTATTATCGGTGCCATGCGTGCAATGGTCGTGCCAGGCGCGCGATATTGAATCTTTATCCTATCATTAATGGCGCGAGACCTGCGCGACCTTGTAACAACCGTTATAGTTCTTCATTATTCTACTGTGACACTAAGGATAGTTTCACGCAATGAAAGGGAGAATGTACAGATTAAAAGACTCATTTATTTAACGGTTGAATACAGAACAATTATACAATCAAATGGGGGTTGGGGAAGAAAGAAATGAGTTCAGCAGCTTGCCCCAACGCTCGTTCATAATAAGCCACAATAGCAGGAGACAAGCAATTTTAGGGATCGCCGTGTTATCAAATGGGGTCCAATTTACTAAAGGAAGGGGTTGCAGCCACGCAACGACCACCACCATGAATCAGCCAAAGACTAAGAAAGACGCTGCTGTGGGTGAATCGCTAGGTAGCCTCCTGTACTAAAGGAATACAACCAGCAAGACGCGAAACTATTCATATAACTTTGGCTCACAGTCCGACTACGTTAAAGAAACATGAAGGGGCGCCAGACACTCACCACGTGGCGTAAGACAAAGGGCACAAGTTTTCAAGCTAGTAAGACATAAATTCTGAGTCGAATTTTACACAGGAGAACTGAAAGAGCTACTGTCGGACGAAGTGGAAGAGTGAGCATGAATGTATGCACTTTAGTGCCTTACTGCAAGCTTCTGTGACTAACCAACACGTCTCGCACATTATGCCCGACTGTATAAGGAAAACCCTACAGTCTGATAACACGGAAAACATTGCATAAACCGTAATTCAAGGAGCGCACTTCAGTACAATGACGTATAAGGTTCCCTCTGGGCCGCAGGGCGCGAACCTACAGTGCACGTCGGCGCTCATGCTTACCGAACTCCATCTCCTGGAAGCGGCACCTCCGGTCTCCGGCACGGTCACACTAGAAGTGCCCTACTGACCCTTTGTGCACCATCCCTCCGCGGAGGGCGGTTGGCGCCCGCCAGCGAAAAACGGGCGCGCACCTGAACTGGCCAATCATAGGGCCGGAATTTCACAGGGAGGCGACCTCACGACGTTAAAGTTGAGAAGAAATATCAGTCACAAGGTTGGTAAGGCAGGTTGGGGAACTGAGAGCAGGAGAAACTTTGGCCACTATTGAACTTTCAAACGCCACCACGTGCTACCCTGGCGATCGGAAAAAGGATAGGAAACGGGGAGCCATCATGGCTGCTAGGAAGACTGCTGCCCTCGCCCATAAATAAAGAAAATTCCTGGCGCCAAGCTCCTCTCACAGATCAGTGTGAGACAAGCTGTAAAAATCGTCAAATAAATGAGGCAACCCATAGAAATTATTAGTGTACCGAATACCAGAATGCGTGGATTAGAAATATGAAATACGAGCACTGAATGGCGAATGAAGTGCACGTCTTCCACCTGGGCTCACCATTTTGCCCCAGAAACAAAACGACAGTCGATGGAATGGCCTCATTCCCGCTCCCCACTGAAGAAAAAATTCAAAGCAAGTGCTTCCGCCGAGCGGTCTGAGGCGCTGCAGTCATGCGCTGCGCGGCTGGTCCCAGCGGAGGTTCGAGTCCTCCCTCGGGCATGGGTGTGTGTGTTTCTCCTTAGGATAATTTAGGTTAAGTAGTGTGTAAGCTTAGGCACTGATGACCATAGCAGTTAAGTCCCATAAGATTTAACACACATTTGAACACAAGTGCTTCCGCCATTAAGGTCATGATCACCGTATCCTGGAACTGTTAAGGTATGATTCTCATTGATGTGATGCCAAGAGGCGGTACCATTAATTCAGAAGCGTATGTCAACACACCACCACGCGCTTCCGGCGCCTTCGGCGCAACAGCAACCCAGAAGATGTTTTGCCGCAACACGATAACGCTCGGCCCCACACAAGCCTGAACACATCGCCAAACAGCGTTGGACAGCGTTACCCCATCCATCCTACAGCCATGACCTAGCCCCCTCGGACTTCCACTTGTTTGGGCCATTAATGGGTGCCATTTCTGGGAGACATTTTCAGGACGATGAGGAGATGATTCCGCCACCAGGACAAGGATTACTACCGACAGGGCATACACGCCCTTGTTTCGCGCTGGAGGAAGGCCATAGAACGGGATGGAGATTATGTGGAAAAATAGAGTGTGTATATAAAACACCACTCTTTTGTGTGTGTAATTCTCATTATGTTCAATAAAGAATTGCTGAAGAAATAAATGCGGTCCATTAGTTTCTGGGCAACCCTCGTAGATCAGGAACAGTAGAGGGTCTGTACAATTTCCATGGGGAACTCGATGACTTTCCGTCAATTACTACGAACTGCGACCTTTCTGACGGGAACCCACGTATGCAATCGCACAAATAAGGTGATGCTCCATAGGCGCGGTATTTGATTAGAACTCGCTTTTGAGAAACGGTGTCAGAAGCCTTCTGTAAATCTAAATATATAGAGTCAATACTTTATGTTCCATTGCGCCCGTAGCATAGTATACGTCAGTATAAGGCGTAATGAAAACGAATGCTCCAAAACTAGCTGGAATAAGGTAATGCATTCTTAACATTTTGCACAACAGGCGTGTTTCGGATTATTGCCATTATCAGGTGACGTCTAGATGGAAGTGACGACGATACTGCATCTATAGAAATTTTTTGTCATGTCTTGTAAGTATAAGAAATTTTGTATTTAAGAAACGTAAAAATATACGCTTTTGTAAGATATTTTGACTCTTTAGTTTTGACAGTAATAAAGAACTGACAAAATATCTGAGAAAATCGTATATTTTTACGTTTCGTAACTACAAAAAGTATTATACTTACCAAAGATGACAAAAAATGCACTACAGATGCAATGTGGTCGTCACTTCCAACTAGACGTCAGTTCATAATGGCAAAAAGCCGAAACAGGTCTGTCGTGTAAAATGTTAATAATATGTTAACTTATTGCAGTTAGTTTTGGAGCAATCATTTTCAATATTGAATCAACTGGCATAATCTGTCGATAGCATTCATTACTTCGTGAGAATAAAGAGCTAGTTGTGTCTCACAAGAAAGATATTTTCTGAATCCGTGCTATCTGTCATTAAATCGTTTTTCTTCGAACACAGTGTATGTTCCAAAACCTACTGCAATTGGACTTTAGTGATATGGGTTTTTAACTCAGTGGATTACTCCTTTCTTGGGTATTGGTGTGACTTGTGCAGGCCAGCCCCTGTGGCCGAGCGGTTCTAGGCGCTTCAGTCCGGAACCGCGCGACTGCTACGGTCGCAGGTTCGAATCCTGCCTCTGGCATGGATGTGTGTGACGTCCTTAGGTTAGTTACGTTTAAGTAGTTCTAAGTTCTAGGGGACTGATGACCTCAGATGTTAAGTCCCATAGTGCTCAGAGCCATTTGAACCATTTTTGACTTGTGCAACTTTCCAGTCTTCAGCTACCGATCTTTCGACGAGCGAGCGGTTATAAATGATTGTTACGTATGGAGTTATGTTACCAACATACTCTAAAATGAACTTGATTGGTACAAAATCTGGAGCGATTTAAGCTTCTTCGCTGCACCGAGGACAACTACTTCTAAGATAATTGTTCTAGATTCAAATTCTGGAATATTTACTTCGTCTTATTTGCTGAAGGAATTGCCGAAAGTCGTGTTTACTAACATCTTCAACTTTTATAGTCCTGTCTTCCTCAGTTGCGTGTAATATTACGGTATATTAATAATTTTTACTTATGGACCGTCTGACAGCAACTGAATAAAACACAATTTTAGTGCTATACGCGTTTCGCCTTTATTTCCTGCAAGGCATCATCAGTGGCCACTGATGATGCCTTGCAGAAAATAAAGGCGAAACGCGTATGGCACTAAAATTGTGTTTTATTCAGTTGCTGTCAGACGGTCCATAAGTAAAAATTATTAATATACCGTAATATTACACGCAACTGAGGAAGACAGGACTATAAAAGTTGAAGATGTCAATACAGCTATGTCAAGCATTCCCTGTCAACGTGTACAAAAGGTTCAAGAAAATACATCTGAGACTCCATACGACGATACAGCATATAAAATTCAACAAAACATTCAAAAAGAACGATTTAATTCCAAGTTACATTAATTTAAAGGTTAATAACAGTTCTACAGTGGCACAAAAGTCGAAATCATTTGCAGAACGATATTGGTTACTACATGATATTAAGATGCTATATTCGAAAAAACAGCACCTAAACATGATGCTCTATGAGACTCATCTAGAATTGGCAAAAAACGTAGGGAACGCCGCAGTTTTCATGGCACTAGTAGAAAAAACTGAACACAACACATACACAGCAATGAAACATTTACAAACCAAACATAAACAGAAGATAATGAAACTAACAGTAAAAAAGACGCAAAAACACATTTACATTTTAAATGTGAAACCACATGAACACCAACACACATTCCATCCACGCTTAGTTAACCTAACAGAGACAGAACTACACGAAAACGAAAAAATGCTCTTGGAAAAAGGTTTGAAACACTGCACCAATAGCAAAGTGAACAATCAATACATAGAAAATCTCATAGTAGAAACCGAACACATCCTTACACGTGAAGAACAACAAAATAATTGTGAAATAAACGTAGGACTGGCAAGAGAACTAGTAAAAGAAGAAATAAAAGGCATAATAAAACAAACACAGCAGACACACAATAAGAACGACCAAACAGAAGCAGCTACTATGAAAAGGTTAAAACAAAAGTTAACAGACAATAACGTATTAATAACAAGAGCAGACAAGGGAAATGTAACAGTACTCATGGATAAAGAGCAATACATCACAAAAACCAAGGAATACATAAACACCAACGCCATACAAAAACTGAAGTCAGATCCAACTACACGATTCCAGGCAAATGTGAAACGAACACTGAAAAACATTGAACACACACTCACAGACAAACAGAAATACTACTTAACACAGAAAAACCCACAGGCACCGACACTCCGCAGTCAACCGAAAGTACATAAAGACGGAATGCCAATGAGAGCTGTTATCAACTTCAAGAAAGGCCCAACATACCACATAGCCAAACACCTGCAAAAGTTAGTTACAAAACACTATAAAGTAGAAAACAACAAAACAGTGATAAACACAGGAAACCTAATAGAAAACACACAGAACATACAGGTACCACACACAGCATCACTGATTGCATTCGATATAGAAAGTATGTATACCTCCATCCCTATCACAGAAACAATAGAAATCATAGAACAAAATCTTTCATCCCACAGCAACCTCACCACAGATGCAATAAAAGAAATAACAGATATGCTCAGACTGACAACTGAACAAAACTACTTTCAGTTTGAGAAAGAATATTATCTACAAACTGATGGACTGCCCATGGGATCCCCAATATCAGGAACACTAGCAAACATTTTCATCAGTCACCTAGAAAATCAGATATTTGATAAGATAACCACAAAGGAAAGTTTCAAAATCATATATTGGTACAGATATGTGGATGACATTATTTGTCTGGTAGATGAGCGAAGTGAAAAAAAAGATGAACTCCATTCAGAAATAAACAAAGCTCATCAGAACATAAAATTCACACTTGAAAAAGAAAAAGAAAATCAAATAAATTTTCTTGACATTACAATTAAAAAAGAAAATGGTAAACATACATTTAACATCTTTAGAAAACCAACAGCCACAGACACAATAATACATTCCACATCCAACCACCCCCACAGCCAGAAACTTGCAGCACTAAGACACATGTTACATAGATTAAACAGAATCCCACTCCGCAAGAGAAACTATGAACAAGAAATGAGTACAATCATACAAACAGCTAGGAACAACGGGTATGACACACATGTGGTACACAAGCTCAATCAAAAAATAAAAACACAAATAAAAAACAAACACAACAGTTCCACAATACAAAAGAACTCACAAGCTGAAAACTTACAAACACACTCAACAAACACACACAATGACAACACCACACAGAAAAGAACCAGATGGTACACCATGACTTACACACATAAACTAACACACAGAGTTGCAAACATCCTAAAGAGACAGGGCTTCAAAACAGCATATAAGCCTGGGCAAACCCTTCAATCACACCTAAGCCAGCCAGCTACCAAGAGAGACAAATTCCAACAATCAGGAATATATAAACTTGAATGTCAAAGTTGTGATGCAGTATACATAGGCATGGCATGCAGGAATTTTCAAACAAGATACAAAGAACATATCAGATGTTGGAAGTATGAAACAAACCATTCCACATTTGCAGAGCATTTAAAACACTACAACCATCATCCTACAAACGTGGAACAAGAAATGAAAATAATGAGAATAAGCAACCATGACAAACATCTTATACAAATGCAAGAAAACTTCCACATCCAGAAAGCCATAGCAGAAAACAAACATGTGATAAATGAACAAACACACATCAGCACAGGCTCCCTACTACACTTAGTAAAGGAAATGATAACATAAAACAAAAAATAATAAAAAAAAAGAAAACTCTTCCCCACATCATCTGGAGACACACACACAGCACAAAAAAATATATATCACACCAAAACACACACACACACACACACACACACACACACACACACATACACAAACGCACACACAAATGCATACACGAACAGACCACAGATACTTCAATAGTTACACTCATAGGTTTGGCAATAACATTCGAGCTTTGCAAAAACATTTGACAGTAGGCAACAGAAACCAAAACATTGCTTTAAAACAAGCGTTCAGTGCACAGTGCTGTGGAATGGGAAAAAAAACCGCAAATTGGCGTTCATAAGAAGAAGAACAACACCAGAAGTGCGTATGGCACTAAAATTGTGTTTTATTCAGTTGCTGTCAGACGGTCCATAAGTAAAAATTATTAATATACCGTGTTTACTAACTTCGTTTGTGGCACTGTCATCAATAACATCACCATTTTGATCGCGCAGTGAAGGTAATGATTGTGTCTTGCCAATAATAATATACTTTACATGTGACCAGAATCCCTTTTGCATTTTCTGCCACATTTCGAGAGAGAGTTTCGTTGTGGAAGCTATTGAAAGCCTCTCGCATTGAAATTCACTCTAAATTTCTAGCTTCTGTAAAACTTCGCCAATCTTTATGATTTTGAGTTCTACGTTTGGCATGCTTTTATTCGTTGCTTCTGCAACAGTGTTCTACCTCGTTTTGTGTGCTATGGGGGATTAGTACACCGCTTATTAATTTATGTGGTAGGCTATATATACCTCAGTTTCCGTCGATGCGAACAGCATCACATTGGAAGTACTCTTTTGAAGCTAAGAGGAGAACGAACACACCGTCATACGGCTCAGCAGATGGCGTGTTGGTGCAGGGTGCGACTGGGAACACAACACGGTCATTTCTGGTTCGCATAGCCGGCAGTTTAGACAGCAGCCGTCACGTTTCTGACTTGTTATAACCGGTGGCTGTGTCGTGTATTCGAGGCCTCTGTGAAGTCATTTCTCAACAACGTAGTGCAAGACTGCTTATTATCCGCGCCTCGATAATAACATGTTCCACTGTTGCAAGCATCTGATCAAGAGTTGGCAAAGAGACTGACACTCCACCGTTTACCAGCTGTTACGACTGGTCAACTATTGCGTCAAGTTGAAGCAGCAACAGAGTGATGCACGTCTATGTGACATCCAAGTTCAGTTCCATTACATGCTCAGTCTGTTTAGAGCCATTGTTGCTGCCAGAGATGAGAGTTCTACATTCTACGAGGGTCGTCCAATAAGTAATGCAATTCAATATTTTCTTGGTCAGTTTGCTTCAAAAATGCGGCACTTTGCGGAATATTCCCGCTTCTGACCCCATAGTTCCATGCAGTTCCGATAGGTGGCGCCGCGATAAGTAGCCTTCAGAATGGCGTCCGTAACCAAGGTGCGTTCCGAGCCGAGAGCTGTCATTGAGTCAATTTTGGCGGAAAACCAGAGCGTCGCAGACATACATAGGCGCTTGCAGAATGTCTACGGACCTGGCAGTGAACAAAAGCACGGTGAGTCGTTGGGAGGTGTGCCTTCCATAATTGTGGCAAGGTCTCGCAAACCTATCCGGTCTCGTGCGTGCCAGCTGATCGCATACAGCTATGACACGTGCTATGTTGGAACGTGCGGACACTCTCCGTCTAAGTGCTGGGTGGATCACAAACACCTCACTGCTCAACTGGACGCCTCTGGTGGGGGTGCTGACAAAACTTCATTGGACTGTTGTCCCTCATCCAGCCTACAGCCCGGATATCACGCCTTCCGACTTACATCTGTTTGGCCCAATAAAGGATGCACTCCGCAGTAAGCAGAATGTGGATGATGGGGAGGTCACTGCTGCAGCAAGACGTTGGCTCCGACGTCGACCAGCAGAGTGGTGCCACGCGGGCATTCATGCCCTCCCAGTCAGGTGGTATAAGGCCATCGCACTGAACGGAGATTACATTGAAAAATAGGGTTTTGTAGGCAAAACAATGGGATGTACACTCCTGGAAATGGAAAAAAGAACACATTGACACCGGTGTGTCAGACCCACCATACTTGCTCCGGACACTGCGAGAGGGCTGTACAAGCAATGATCACACGCACGGCACAGCGGACACACCAGGAACCGCGGTGTTGGCCGTCGAATGGCGCTAGCTGTGCAGCATTTGTGCACCACCGCCGTCAGTGTCAGCCAGTTTGCCGTGGCATACGGAGCTCCATCGCAGTCTTTAACACTGGTAGCATGCCGCGACAGCGTGGACGTGAACCGTATGTGCAGTTGACGGACTTTGAGCGAGGGCGTATAGTGGGCATGCGGGAGGCCGGGTGGACGTACCGCCGAATTGCTCAACACGTGGGGCGTGAGGTCTCCACAGTATATCGATGTTGTCGCCAGTGGTCGGCGGAAGGTGCACGTGCCCGTCGACCTGGGACCGGACCGCAGCGACGCACGGATGCACGCCAAGACCGTAGGATCCTACGCAGTGCCGTAGGGGACCGCACCGCCGCTTCCCAGCAAATTAGGGACACTGTTGCTCCTGGGGTATCGGCGAGGACCATTCGCAACCGTCTCCATGAAGCTGGGCTACGGTCCCGCACACCGTTAGGCCGTCTTCCGCTCACGCCCCAACATCGTGCAGCCCGCCTCCAGTGGTGTCGCGACAGGCGTGAATGGAGGGACGAATGGAGACGTGTCGTCTTCAGCGATGAGAGTCGCTTCTGCCTTGGTGCCAATATTGGTCGTATGCGTGTTTGGCGCCGTGCAGGTGAGCGCCACAATCAGGACTGCATACGACCGAGGCACACAGGGCCAACACCCGGCATCATGGTGTGGGGAGCGATCTCCTACACTGGCCGTACACCACTGGTGATCGTCGAGGGGACACTGAATAGTGCACGGTACATCCAAACCGTCATCGAACCCATCGTTCTACCATTCCTAGACCGGCAAGGGAACTTGCTGTTCCAACAGGACAATGCCACCCAACGTGCTCTAGAAGGTGTAAGTCAACTACCCTGGCCAGCAAGATCTCCGGATCTGTCCCCCATTGAGCATGTTTGGGACTGGATGAAGCGTCGTCTCACGCGGTCTGCACGTCCAGCACGAACGCTGGTCCAACTGAGGCGCCAGGTGGAAATGGCATGGCAAGCCGTTCCACAGGACTACATCCAGCATCTCTACGATCGTCTCCATGGGAGAATAGCGCAGCCTGCATTGCTGCGAAAGGTGGATATACACTGTACTAGTGCCGACATTGTGCATGCTCTGTTGGCTGTGTCTATGTGCCTGTGGTTCTGTCAGTGTGATCATGTGATGTATCTGACCCCAGGAATGTGTCAATAAAGTTTCCCCTTCCTGGGACAATGAATTCACGGTGTTCTTATTTCAATTTCCAGGAGTGTAGTATGGTGTCCTGAAATTCTGAATAAAACCAATATGCTTTCAGAAAAAAAAAATCTAGCATGACTTATTCAACTCTCCTCGGAAATTTCGCACCCTGTAATACCCAAAAATCACCTAGGTATTTAATTATGTATTCTTCCAACTATACTGAATACACACAATAATAAAAATTTCTTTATTACATTTACTTCCTGCTGTTGCAATTTTAGAGGCCAGCAGCGTATCAGTTATGGATAGAACCGAAAGGGTTGGGTGGATTGGACAGAAAGATCTACCAGCGACAACACATACAGATGCTGCACTTTACCTTGAAAGTTCTGTCTACGAACTGTAATTCGCTTTCCACATTTCTCTTAAGTTTCCCCTCACAGCTTACTCAATCTACAAAACTGAATAACATTGACTCAACTTTCTCTAAATCTACAAATGCTATAAACGTAAATTCGCCTTTCTTCAACTTATCTTCTAGCATATTTTTTACGGTCAGTACTACCTCGCGTGTTCCTACATAAATGTCCCACAAAGGTGTTTGCACTGTTTCAACTTTAATAACACGAACAAAAACAACAAAAATATAATTTTTTAAGTTACAGAGAACGTCACAGAATTACTGTTGAAGCTGTTCAAACTGTCCTCAGTCGGCAGCAATACAGCTTCTGCAACACTGAGGAACAGATCGAAACATGTGTGTTGAGGTTGCCATTGGAATCGATTCACAGACACTCACAACCGGTTCTCTCATGTCATCCAGCATACTTGGCATCGTGGTATAGACAGCGTCCTTCAAAGCTTCCCACAGAAAGAAGTCTAACGGTGTTACACCGGGAGATCTGGATGAAAATTCAACATTTCCCCGTCGACCTATCCATCTCTCAATAAGTGTTTCATCCGGGCATTGCCGCACATCACGATGGCAATGTGATGGTGCACTGTATTGTGAGAAAAAAAGAAAACAATCGTCATTCCAGTACAGTGGGTGAGCAGCTAGTAAAATTCGTACCTGCAACATGCTAAGCTGCTTTATAGCTCTGACTGTTCCTTCAAAAAAGAATAGCTCTACAAGTTCTCTAACAGACATACCACACAACACGAGTAACCCAGCCAGGAAGATTCACAGCGCGTTCTTCCGTAACGGCAGGGGGGGGAGGGGGGGGCGTATTATCACTTCCCCAGTACATATAGATACGATGATTGATGGCCCCATTCAGTCGTCTCATCAGACCAAACAGTGATGTCACTCAACTGTATGATTTAGTGAATTTATTCATGGCACTTTTGTTGCCTATGCCTGTGTACACTTTCAGAACTCAAATTAATAATAAAATTAACTAATTTAATACGATAGAACCTTAAATTGCTGGTGTACCCATATAGCACCACAAATACATTCACAAAATTCGAGGCGCCTATGCGGACCGTCCTCATTTTTCACGTGAAACAATGTCGGAATGTAGGGTTTCTACTTTACTTTCCAAGCCCTGACTTCCTTTAATCATATGTCTCAGTGAGGCTAACGTTATTATTTTTACGTAAAGAAAAGTATTAACTTTCGAAGCGCTCGCTTGCTTTACTCATAAGTATACGTCTGAATGTTGCTAACGTTATTGTTTTTACGTACAGAAAAGTATTATATTCTCAATATTGTCCAAATCCTTAGGCACATCCTTAATTTTTCTGTATGATTTAGTGAATTTATTCATGGCAGTTTTGTTACCTATGCCCGTGTTCACTTGCAGAACTCAAATTAATAATCAAATTAACTAATTTAATACGATAGAACCTTTAATTGCTGGTGTACCCATATACCACCACAATAAAATAAAAACAGTGAATAGTAGAGGGAATATGAAAGAGAACAATGGCATATTTAAGTTTATAAATATATGGAAAAGTTTTATTAATCCTTTTATAACTACAACTAGCTGATAAATCTTACACAAAAATTACAAACAAAAATCAGAAAATGAATGGTGTTTCATTGGCAAAGAATACATTGAGGTGGAAGCTGCACAAATTCTCCTCTTTTACACCGCAATCTGACTTTGTTTCATGACTCCACTCTGAGGCCCAACTGTATTAAAATGGAATCAGTTATGACCAAGAGTAGCACAAACTATGGGTCACCTGAGAACAGGGAGCTGTGAATATTATTTAACAGCCCGAAGCCAGTGCAGCGATACTTCACCCTCTCACCTTGATTCAGACGACAGCAGAAAACGGCGCGCTGTGGGCAAGGAGCGGTCTGCAACAGCAGCCGTAATATTCTGACTCATCCGTGAAATTTTGCAAACTACACGATCTGGTGTTTTGATTACGAGAACGCGGGAAACTTTCCTATCAAAGCCCTCAAATCCTGGCACATTTCAGCTTGAGGTGCACCCGTTCACTGGTCTGGCCAAACCAATTTGACTATCAGGCACGACAATGCATGCTGGAATTGTCAAAAGTTAAACGGCCGACTCAGGACGAATAAGTTAATCCTCGTGACACACGATATGTCCGAGATGACGTGCAGTTCCAAGGCAGTAGCCAAGGCAGTTCTTAGTCCACCAGAAAATACAGATCACAAGTCTGTCTACGGGAAGACCTGAAGTTCTCCACCCGGGGAGTATCAGAAGACGAGGACGGCAAAGAATCACCACCTCTTTCCACCAAGGCTCGGTATGGGAACCGAAACCGCCCCCACACTGCACAAACCAATCGAACTATCCTCTACTCATTGAATCTTCCCTCTTGACTGTTCTGTTGGCCTGGTAACCACTCAATCAAAACACAGCACTGGGATTTCCTGGCTGGGACAGCAAGCTTCCACTTTACATACCCTGAGAAGATATATATATATATATATATATATATATATATATATATATATATATATATATATATATATATATATATATATATACCAGGGAGGCGTCGTTCTCACAGCGAGCATGGCCATATTTTGACAAAACCAACTACCTAGGCGGGACCACAGTCCCTCGTTTATGGAGAGATCAAATCTTTCCGGGGGGACCATTTCCAGTTTCTGAAGGAAGGCTGTTAAGATTCCCAGACATTCGTGCCCGTGAAATACACTACTGGCCATTAAAATTGCTACACGAAGAACAAATGCAGATGATAAACGGGTATTCATTGGACAAATATATTATACCAGAAATGACATGTGATTACATTTTCACGCAATTTGGGTGCATAGACCCTGAGAAATCAGTTCCCTGAACAACCACATCTGGCCGTAATAACAGCCTTGATACGCCTGGACATTAAGTCAAACAGAGAATGGATGGCGTGTACAGGTACAGCAGCCCATGCAGCTTCAACACGATACCACAGTTCATCAAGAGTAGTGACTGGCGTATTGTGACGAGCCAGTTCCTGGGCCACCATTGACCAGACGTTTTCAATTGGTGAGAGATCTGGAGAATGTGCTGGCCAGGGCAGCAGTCGAACATTTTCTGTATCCAGAAAGGCCCGTACAGGACATACAACATGCGGTCGTGAATTATCCTGCTGAAATGTAGGGTTTCGCAGGGATCAAAAAATGGTTCAAATGGCTCTGAGCACTATGGGACTCAACATCTTAGGTCATAAGTCCCCTAGAACTTAGAACTACTTAAACCTAACTAACCTAAGGACATCACACACATCCATGCCCGAGGCAGGATTCGAACCTGCGACCGTAGTAGTCCCGCGGTTCCGGACTGCAGCGCCAGAACCGCTAGATCACCGCGGCCGGCTCGCAGGGATCGAATGAAGGGTAGAGCCACGGGTCGTAACACATGTGAAATGTAACGTCCACTGTTCAAAGTGCCGTCAATGCGAACAAGAGGTGACCGAGACGTGTAACCAATGGCACCCCATACCATCACGCCGGGTGATACGCCAGTATGGCGATGACGAATACACGCTTCCAATGTGCGTTCACCGCGATGTCGCCAAACACGGATGCGACCATCACGATGCTGTAAACAGAACATGGATTCATCCGAAAAATGACGTTTTGCCATTCGTGCACCCGAGTTCGTCGTTGAGTACACCAGCGCAGGCGCTCCTGTCTGTGATGCAGCGTCAAGAGTAACCGCAGCCATGGTCTCCGAGCTGATAGTCCACGCTGCTGCAAACGTCGTTGAGCTGTTCGTGCAGATGATTGTTGTCTTGCAAACGCCCCCATCTGTTGACTCAGTGATCGAGACGTGGCTGCTCGATCCGTTACAGCCATGCGGATACGGTGCCTGTCATCTCGACTGCTAGCGATACGAGGCCGTTGGGATCCAGCACGGCGTTCCGTATTACCCTCCTGAAACCACCGATTCCATATTCTGCTAACATAGTCATTGGATCTCGACCAACGCGATAAACTGCAATCGCGATAGGCTACAATCCGACCTTTATCAAAGTCGGAAACGTGATTGTACGCATTTCTCCTCCTTACACGAGGCATCACAACAACGTTTCACCAGGCAACGCTGGTCGATTGCTGTTTGTGTATGAGAAATCGGTTGGAAACTTTCCTCATGCCAGCACGTTGTAGGTGTCGCCACCGGCGCCAACCTTGTGTGAATGCTCTGAAAAGCTAATCATTCGCATATCGCAGCATCTTCTTCCTGTCGGTTAAATTTCTCGTCTGTAGCACGTCATCTTTGTGGTTTAGTAATTTTAATGGCCAGTAGTGTATATGCTTCTGCCGCTCGCGAAAAGACCTGGTGACTTCCTGGCGTCAGGGGGATTACCGTCTTGCCAGCCAATCTGTCAGTATTGTCCCATCTTCTCAAGGGAGAGTGCAAGGAGTGTTATGATCTTCCCACCGTTTGTACAAAATATCAGTTCACAGCAGTCTCTCTTAAACGGCTTTCTCTACCCACTTTCCACCAACTGCTCATCTTCGCGGCGGACTGCCGCCTGGTCCGAATAATATGTTCGGCGACCGGCGTCCTTCTGTCCATCCCTAAACAGAGTGCGGAGAGAGCTACAGCCACAAGTCCCTCTGCAGGTACGATCCACTGACTGCTGCTTCCGAGAATCACTGGCATAGCTAGGAAGCTGCACTCAGCATTTACGGTCCTCAATTCCTCTCTCTCCATCACCTCCACTACGGCCCCTTGGGTACAAGTTCTTTACATTCTGCCCACAATTTCCTCGTGTAAAACATTAACCACATATAGTTAATGTAGTACTGCGGAACACCAAGATCATGACTGACAATGATGTTATAGTGAGAGAGTGGCTTGCAACCTCTCATCTTGCTTTAAAATGCGGTGCACACTTTCTTTGCCTACATCTGATTCAAGGGCAGCTCACCATATGCGCTTCTTTGGGGATCTTGCGAAAGCTTGTACCACTGCATCGTCCTCTTTCAACCGCTACTGATATCTTTCCGCCACACAGTTTCGTCTTCAGATCACGCTGGGTTACTTCCCTCTCAGTCGCATAATTTCGTTATTGTTACACGTGATGGTGGAGCAGTATGAAACTCTGCCCCCTCCCCCCCCCTCCCACCAATATCTCTGCACTTCTGCCCGCTACTCAGATGAGTGGGAATGTGTTTGCCTATCATGCAGTGAGCCTCGGTTCGATTCCCGGCGGGGTTGGAGATTTTCTCCGTCCGTGGAATGGATGTTGTTTTGTCCTCATCATCCTCGCATCATCACCAACACGAAAGTCGCCCAGTGTGGCGTCGACTGAAATAAGACTTGCACCCAGCGGCCGAACTTCCCCGGACGGGGCCTCCCGACCAACAATGCCTCACGATCATTTCATTTCTGCACTTCTTTCACGTTTTTATATTCGAATAACACTTTAAAACCCACTTTCTGTACCGTACGGACAAGTTTCCAGCAATCTTCTTATTTACGTTTAGTTAATGGGAACTGAAAACAACCAAAAGGAAAACAAATGAATGGCAACACTCTCCAGGTATGTGAACATCACTTAATCACAACTGGATCAGGTTGTCTTTAATACTTCCTCAGTAATTAAAGTTCTAACAATGTAAATTCCTTTGTGGGTGGGAGAGCCTGTATTGCTGGAACGAGAACTGATTACGGACAATGGCAATCATAAATAATCGCTAGGAAGCGATAAACATAAGTTCACATACTCCAAAGTGCACCGCTCATTAAGCAAGTTTACTTCAAAATTTCGGAAGTATGTGAAAGTCTCCATTTCATCGACCATATCGAATAGCGTGGCTTTGTTTGACGCTTAGAAAATACTGAGTTTCGCTGCTGTACTAGGGACTGAAGATTTTCTTTAATTAATTAATAATTTTTCCGGTTAGCTCTGCATCCTCTTTAAACTGGTTTTTGACATTTGTTTCTGTTCTTCTGAAGTACAGTATTTTAAATGTCAGTATAATTTTAAGCTCCAATTATCCTCGATCTGATTTTATGTTACAGGGTAGCGTTCATTTTTTTCCAATATATTGCTTACAGCCACCTCATACTAGCTGGGTAAAATATGGTTCTTACCTCATTGCGTGTTTTAAGATGTGTTCCGGCAGCTTTAACTTGCGTACATTAGTAGTTCCATGTAACGCATTATTGATTTTGCTATGCGTTATTCAGGCTACACTCAACACCTGTCATTTCATAATCGTTCTGACCAGCGCCGGAACAGGTCATGTGAAATAAATCGCTACTGTTACTGGAACAGCATTCTTAAACATTGCAGGTTAGCTATCGCTTGAAACATGGAGAATATAACTGATCCTACGTGAGTTGTGGTTCACTTTATGATCATTGTTCATTACTTACGAAGCTCGTTCTGAGTCTCGTGGTATATTGTATGATGTAATGGGCCAGACGGAACAAAGTGGGAAGAAAGAAAAAAAAGTGAGAAAACTGCGTAACACATTGCAGAAGCAAAACCCAGACTCAGTAGGTTGCCCAACGGAGGACCAATTAAGTAGAGGAAACCGCCTCAATATCGACCATGCCTTTTGACCTTATTATTGGCTACTCGTTGCAGGGACAAATCTTCAATTGACCTCGACCTGAAATCTATTACGCTAATCTATTCATGGACACAGTCAAAACGTTTGTTTCCTGTTCACAACTGTCAACAGATCCTTGGGCATCAATTTCACCGACCTCTCAGATATTCTGTTAAACTTCAAAATCTCATCTACTCTTTCGCATTTATAGAGATACGCACAAAACGCTGTTCGAGCTTACGACATACATCTGCAGCGAAGCTGCCACTCATGTTCACAATGTTTTACTCTAGCGGAAAGCGTGTGAAACCCAAAGCCTGACTTTCGAACTTTAAAGAAGTGTGAGAATAGCGAAGACATATTGAGCTAGCGAGAACACACAAAAATATCTGGCATTTGTTGGTACGGCTCTTACTAATCAATATGGTAAGAGTCCCACAGGGTTCAGTTTACCCATTTGCTATAAACGCCGTCACTGCCGTTGTGGTAACAAACCTATCGCCGATCTTATTTGTTGATGACCATTGTCTGTACTGCAGTTCTATGTCATTAACCTCAGTAGAACGTCATCTCCAGATGGTCATTCAGAATACATGTGTATATGCCCAAAAACAAAGGAATAGTTTTTAGCGTACAAAATCCCTGGTCATGCACTTGCACAGAATTCGACCTACCCACCCACACCCAGAATTATGTCTGCATTATACCTGCTGAAAGCGGTAGATGACTTTTGACTTTTCGGACTGCTGTTCCACCGCATACTGACGTGATTACTGAGTACAAAGCACCGCAGGAAAATCTGCACTCGGAAATTAAATTCTCTGTCCTTCCACGTGTAAGTAGGCTGTTTAGGTTTTTTTATTGGTAACGCCACCTCTGTATGAAAATCACTGGCTGTGCTGTGTGCAGTCTGTGGCTGCTTTGCATTGTTGTAATACTCGCCATTGTAGTGCTAGGCAGCTGGCTGTGAACAGCGCGTAGCGTTGCGCAGTTGGAGGTGAGCCGCCAGCAGTGGTGGATGTGGGGAGAGAGATGGCGGAGTTTTGAAATTTGTCATGAACTGCTATATTTATATATGATGATATCAAGGTAAATACATTGTTATGTTCTTTAATGATGTATTTTGTACCTTTGTAATTGTATTCTTATGTTATAAAATTGTAATTGACACCAGGTCATCAAATTAAGTAACTTGTAAGTTCCATTTCACTGCACACGTTTCTGTTGGTCACAGCATATGGACAATATGTGAGAAGTAGGGACTGTTAGTGTTTGCACGTGTGTTAATAATTCAGCAAGGGACTGGGTAACAGCATTGCTGGTTCTAAGGACAATTCCAAAAACTCTGTGAGTGCACAAGTGGTGGTTATGGACTTGCTATATTATCCGCAAGACTCTTCAATGGTGATTGTGCACCTGCACAGTCACAACAGATGGCTGCTGGCCATCTCTACAAGGACTGCAGTAGGTCTGCACCTCTGGTGGCCCACCAGTACCATTATCTCTACAAGGACTACAGTGGGTCTGCATCTTTAATGACTCACCAGTACCATTTTTTCTGCAAGGACTGCAGTGGGTCTGCGCCTCTGGTGGCCCACCAATACCGTAATCTCTACCAGGACTACAGTGGGTCTGCTCTGTGATGACCTACCTACCAATACTCTTCAAAATTTCGACTGACTCTGCTGTGGGTTTGCTCTGTTGTGGCCCATTACCTGATGATGTTGATGGATTGGATTGGATTGTTTGGGGGAAGAGACCAAACAGCGAGGTCATCGGTCTCATCGGATTAGGGAAGGATGGGGAAGGAAGTCGGCCGTGCCCTTTCAAAGGAACCATCCCAGCATTTGCCTAGAGCGATTTAGGGAAATCACGGAAAACCTAAATCAGGATGGCCGAACGCGGGATTGAACCGTCGTCCTCCCGAATGCGAGTCCAGTGTGCCCATTACCTGTCTGCATGTCGAGTCAGCACTGTCTTTCCGTTGGAAGGACAACACTACTTCTTCAAGACTGCATGGAAATCCACTACGTCTGTGTGCATTTTCTTTTACGGCTCAGACTTTGAGAAAAACACTGCAATGTGATGAATGATCAGGACTGTCTTTATGGACTGTGAGAAAATTTTAGCTTTTGACCAACATTGTATCAATAAGTGTGTGCATTTGATTTCTTTGTTATTGTACTTATAAAAATTTTTTTCAAATCTGTATTGGCCACTGCCCAAACCAATTTGTAAAATTTTTTGCGGGGGGCATGGGGGCTATGTAAGTAGGCTGTTTAGGATTTTTTATTGGTAACGCCACCTCTGTATGAAAATCACTGGCTGTGCTGTGTGCAGTCTGTGGCTGCTTTGCATTGTTGTAATACTCGCCATTGTAGTGCTAGGCAGCTGGCTGTGAACAGCGCGTAGCGTTGCGCAGTTGGAGGTGAGCCGCCAGCAGTGGTGGATGTGGGGAGAGAGATGGCGGAGTTTTGAAATTTGTCATGAACTGCTATATTTATATATGATGATATCAAGGTAAATACATTGTTTGTTCTCTATTAATATCTTTCATTTGCTAACTATCCCTATCAGTAGTTAGTGCCTTCCATAGTTTGAATCTTTTATTTAGCTGGCAGTAGTGGCGCCTGCTGTATTGCAGTAGTGGGAGTAACCAAGATTTTTGTGAGGTAAGTGATTTGTGAGACGTATAGGTTAATGTTAGTCAGGGCCATTCTTTTGTAGGGATTTTTTTGAAAGTCAGATTGCGTTGCGCTAAAAATACTGTGTGTCAGTTATAGCACAGTCTCATGTATAATTGTTCAAAGGGGACGTTTCACACGGAGTAGCAGGAGTGCGACACGGTCTGATGAAATCTACTCACTCACTGATTTTTGCTCTATCAGACTATGCATTTGTCGCTTACGGGCCACAATTACTTTGCGTTGAGCCATTCACTGAAGCGCTAAAGAACCTGGTATAGGCATGGGTATTCAAATACAGATATATGCAAACAGGCAGAATACGGCGCTGCGGTCGGCAACGCCTATATAAGACAACATGCGTCTGGAGCTGTTGTTAGAACGGATACTGCTACTACAATGGCAGGTTATCGAGATTTAAGTGAGTTTGAACGTGGAGTTATAGTCGGCGCACAAGCGATGGGACACTGCATCTACGAGGTAGCGATGAAGTGGGGAGTTTCCCGTATTACCATTTTACAAGTGTACCGTGAATATCAGGAATCTGGTAAAACATCAAATCTCCAACATAGTTGCGGCCGGAAAAAGATCCTGCAAGAACGGGACCAACGACGACTGAAGAGAATCGTTCAACGTGAAAGAATGGCAACCCTTCCGCAAGTTCCTGTTGGGCCATCAACAAGTGTCAGCGAGCGAACCATTCAACGAAATATCATCCATACGGGCTTTTGAAGTCGAAGGCCTGCTCGTGTGTCCTTCATGGCTGCATGACACAAAGCTTCACGCCTCGCCTGGGCCTGTCAACACCGACAATGGACTGTTGATGACTGGAAACAAGTTGCCTGGTCGGACCGGTCTCGTTCCAAATTGTATCGAGCGGATGTACTGTAGTGGACTGACAAGGCAGCCAGTCCACAGTGACGGGTAACCGAAAGGCACGCGTACACACACGCCGACTGGCGTTAAGTCTGAAACAGGATACGTGATGAAAGCTATAAAGAAAAGAACGGAGCTTCTCGTATACTTAACTTTAATTCATTGTGGTACATTTCTCTTGATAATACAAGTGAGACTCTCTCCAGATATGGTTAATGCGCCTTGCTAGGTCGTAGCCATGGACTTAGCTGAAGGCTATTCTAACTGTCTCTCGGCAATTGAGAGAAAGGCTTCGTACGTGTAGTCGCTAGCAATGTCGTCCGTACAACTGGGGCGAGTGCTAGTAAGTCTCTCGAGACCTGCCGTGTGGTGGCGCTCGGTCTGCGATCACTGCCAGTGGCGACACGCGAGTCCGACATGTACTAATGGACCGCGGGCGATTTAAAGCTACCACCTAGCAAGTGTGGTGTCTGGCGGTGACACCACATGTACATGTACGTGTGTGGAGACAACCTAATGAATCCATTGACGCTGCAGGGGACTATTTAAGCTGGTGGAGGCTCTGCAATGGTGTGGGACGTGTGCAATTGGAGTGATATGAGACCCCTGATACGTCTAGATACGACTCTGACAGGTGACAAATCAAATGGCTCTGAGTACTATGGGACTTAACATCTGAGGTCATCAGTCCCCTAGAACTTAGAACTACTTAAACCTAACTAACCTAAGGACAGCACACACATCCATGCCCGAGGCAGGATTCGAACCTGCGACCGTAGTGGTCGCGCGGTTCCAGACTGTAGCGCCTAGAACCGCTCGGCCACACTGGCCGGCGACAGGTGACACGTACGTAGGCATCTCGTCTGATCACCTGCAGCCATTCATGTTCATTGTGCGTTCCGACGGTCAATGGTACACCCCACGTGTCCAGAATTGCTACAGAGTGGCTCCAGGAACACTTTACCGAGTTTAATTCCTCCTCTGGCCGCCAAACTCACCAGACATGAACATTATTGAGCATATCTGAGATGCCTTGCAACGTGCTGTTCAGAAGAGATCTCCACCCCTCGTACTCATACGGATTTATGGACAGCCCTGCAGGATTCATGGTGTCAGTTCCCTTCAGCACTGCTTCAGACATTGGTCGAGTCCATGCCACGTCGTGTTGCGGCACTTCCGCGCGCTCGCGGGTGCCCTACACGATATTAGGCAGGTGTGCCAATTTCTTTGGCTCTTCAGTGTACTAGACCCTGAGAAAGTGCACCAGTCTGGGACAGTCTGCATTCTCCAAATCTTCTGACACCATCAATGGCGTCATACAACGTGCCAGATTTCCCCTACTTTTCTGACATAGGCCACTTGCCCTATGGATAAAACCGCTGTAAATTCAAAGTAGCCCAATTGAGCTACAAGTTTTCCCCCACTCCTATGAGTCATTGTGGAAGTAGCATTGCTGTCCTAATTATAAATTGGCGGGATGGAAATCCCAAAACGGGGCGTTGTTCTGCTGGTGTGAAATTCAAGGACAGTTTGTATGACGTCACAGTCCAAGATGGCGACCTCTGCATACTAGGTCTGGATATCACAGTCCAATATGGCGGAACTGGTCGTACTAGGACAGTATGTATGACATCGAATCCAAAATGGTGGTCCAAGATGGTGACCTGAACATACTAGATGAATCTGTATATCAGAATCCCAGATGGCGATCCAGGATGGCGACCTTTGCATGCAAGCGCAGTCTGTATGACGATCCAGGATGACAGATATGGCGATGCTACGAGAGCTTGCATGGATCTCGGAACACTTGTCCTACGTCGAAAATAGCAAGAAATTCGAAAAATTGGTTTCTCCACTCCTATAAAGTGACAGCAAACTTGATCTAAGTTTAAGTACACTTGTGGTATGTTTAAACAATATCCCCGTAATATGTCAGAGTTTAAAAAATTGTCACCCTAAGTTTTGAATGCAAGAGCTGACTTATCCTAACTTGAAAACTGTGTACCTCATTGATGCGATACAAATTGTTCTAAAACACTTGCCACTGTTGTGTGTAATAGGACAGGTATGCACTTTTGTCTTGATTATTTAAACAAACACCACACAGGCGAGAGTCCCCTCACACAGTCTCTGGTAGCGTCGATTGTCAGCAGTAAAGTCTCGTGTGCGAAGTCCGCTCTGACCACACCACGCATCTGCCACTCCATCAGCTGGCAAGCCGCGCTGAGCAGTCAGGTCCAGTCGCTTCACCAGTGGAAGTGCCACCCAGTGGAACCAGAACATTCCACTGCAGTACACTGTTGCTCGCCAGCACCCTGTCGCAGGGATGATTTGCTAACCCTCCCCTCCGTCGTGCACTCACTGGTGCTTACCCTTTCTTGAGTCACGCTGACTACCACACACCTTTTCTCGCACTGCCTATCTGTAAGGTTTTAATCCAGATGTGTTATAGTCTGCTATTCATAGCCGAGACGAAAGTGTTTTTCTCCTGCATATCTGAGCCTGAAGTTTTGTCCTAGTCAAACCAGTATATACAGGGTGAGTCACCTAACGTTACCGCTGGATATATTTCGTAAACCACATCAAATACTGACGAATCGATTCCACAGACCGAACGTGAGGAGAGGGGCTAGTGTAATTGGTTAATACAAACCATAAAAAAATGCACGGAAGTATGCTTTTTAACACAAACCTACGTTTTTTTAAATGGAACCCCGTTAGTTTTGTTAGCACATCTGAACATATAAACAAATACGTAATCAGTGCCGTTTGTTGCATTGTGAAATGTTAATTACACCCGGAGATATTGTAACCTAAAGTTGACGCTTGAGTACCACACCTCCGCTGTTCGATCGTGTGTATCGGAAAGCACCGAATTACGTAGGGATCCAAAGGGAACTGTGATGGACCTTAGGTACAGAAGAGACTGGAACAGCACATTACGTCCACATGCTAACACCTTTTTATCGGTCTTTTTCACTGACGCACATGTACATTACCATCAGGGGCGAGGTACACGTACACACGTGGTTTCCGTTTTCAATTACGAAGTGGAACAGAGTGTGTCCCACTGGAAACGCGTCGACGTATGTGGTATCAGCATGATGGTGCACCTGCACATTCCGCAATTAACACTAGGCTGACCCTTGACAGGATGTTCGACGGGCGTTTCATAGGACGTGGAGGACGCATAAATTGGCCAGCCCGTTCTCCTGATCTTACGCCTCTGGACTTCTTTCTGTGGGGTACGTTATAGGAGAATGTGTACCATGATGTGCCTACAACCCCAGAGGATATGAAACAACGTGTTTTGGCAGCCTGCGGCGACATTACACCAGATGTACTACGGCGTGTACGACATTCATTACGCCAGAGATTGCAGTTGTGTGCAGCAAATGATGGCCACCACATTGAACATCTATTGGCCTGACATGTCGGGACACACTCTATTCCACTCCGTAATTGAAAACGGAAACCACGTGTGTACGTGTACCTCACCCCTCATGGTAATGTACATGTGCGTCAGTGAAAAAGACCAATAAAAAGGTGTTAGCATGTGGACGTAATGTGCTGTTCCAGTCTCTTCTGTACCTAAGGTCCATCACCGTTCCCTTTGGATCCCTACGTAATTCGGTGCTTTCCGATACACACGATCGAACAGCGGAGGTGTGGTACTCAAGCGTCAAATTTAGGTTACAATATCTCCGGGTGTAATTAACATTTCACAATGCAACAAACGGCACTGATTACGTATTTGTTTATATGTTCAGATGTGCTAACAAAACTAACGGGGTTCCATTTAAAAAAACGTAGGTTTGTGTTAAAAAGCATACTTCCGTGCATTTTTTTATGGTTTGTATTAACCAATTACACTAGCCCCTCTCCTCACGTTCGGTCTGTGGAATCGATTCGTCAGTATTTGATGTGGTTTACGAAATATATCCAGCGGTAATGTTAGGTGACTCACCCTGTATAGTACATCCCGACTCAAGAATGCACTTAGAAAGTTGTTATTCATACCCAAGAATAGGATGTTTTTCCCACTGTGCGTCTAATCCTCATTGCTATTTCTAGGAAACCACTTAGAGGATGTAAACGTATTTTTCACCCAGCAAGAAATGGACATGAAAATCCTTTCAGACATACAGTATGTGATCAAACGTATCCAGACATCCCCAAAAACATATGTTTTCCATATTAGGTGCATTGTGCTGCTACCTACTGCCGGGTACTCCATATCAGCGACCTCAGTAGCCATTAGGCATCGTGAGAGACCAGAATGAGGTGCTCCACGGAACTCACGGACTTCGAGCGTGGTGAAGTGATTGGGTGTCATTTGTGTCGTACGTCTGTACGCGAGATTTCCATACTCCTAAACATCCCTAGGTCCACTGTTTCCGGTGTGACAGTGAAGTGGAAACGTGAAGGGACATGTACAGCACAAAAGCGTACATGCCGACCTCTGTTGACTGACAGAGACCGTCGACAGTTGAAGAGGGTCGTAAAGTGTAATATGCAGACATCTATCCTGACCATCACACAGGAATTCCAAACTGCATCAGGATCCACTGCAAGTACTGTGACAGTTAGGCGGCAGGTGAGAAAACTTGGATTTCATGGCCGAGCGGCTGCTCATAAGCCACACATCACGCCGGTAAATGCCAAACGACGCATCGCTTCTTGTAAGGAGTGTAAACATTGGACGATTGAACAATGGATAAACGCTGTGCTGAGTGACGAATCGCGGTACACAATGTGGCGATCCGGTGGCAGGAGCTGGGTATGGCGAATACCCGGTGAACGTCATCTGCCAGCGCTTGTAGTGCTAACAGAAAAATTCGGAGACGGTGGTGTTACGGTGTGGTCGAGTCTTTCATGGAAGGGGCTTGCACTCCTTGTACTTTTGCGTGACACTAGCACAGCGCAGACCTACATTGATGTTTTAAGCATCTTCTTGCTTCCCACTGTTGAAGAGCAATTCGGGGATGGCAACTGCATCTTTCAACACCTGTTCATCTGTTCATAATGCACGGCCTGTGGCGGAGTGGTTACACGACAATAACACCCCTGTAATGGACTGGCCTGCACAGAGCCCTGAACTGAATCCTACAGAACACCTTTTGGATGTTTTGGAACGCCGACTTCGTGCCAGGCCTCACCGACCGATATCGATACCTCTTCTCAGTGCAGCACTCCGTGAAGAATGGGCTGCCATTCCGCCAGAAACCTTCCAGCACCTGATTGAACGCACGCCTGCGAGAGTGTAAGAGCTGTCATCAAGGCTAGGGGTGAGCCAACACCATATTGAATTCCAGCATTACCGATGCAGGGCGTCACGAACTTGTAAGTCATTTTTAGCCAGGTGCCCGGATACTTTTGATCCCATATTCACTCAGAAAGAAAATCACTCAGGTGTCCTATTTAGTAGCAACCTGACTAAAACTGCTGGCTATTATTAGGAAGTCACTTGGGAGATATAAACATATTTTTCCTCTAACGTATAAAGCACTGTATTGTGTAGGTACCTGCAGAGCTATTTATTGCAATCCCACGAAAATTCACTCGTGCAGGCATGCTTTCAAGTTACTCCACAGAATAAGTTTTGGAGTCAAATAATAAATCAAGATCTCAAACCTTATGAAACTTGGAATGATAACCAAATTTCACTCACCTAAAAAGTCTATAAAGACCTCTGGCCAATGTAGCTCAGTTGGTATAGTTGTAGGGAATGTACTAATCTTAGATTCAAAGAGTAGGTTCCATATGCATTTGCGGTTTTACATTCATTCCATAGATTGATAGGTTATACAACCTTCAATCCTAGCAAACACACTAACATTAGCTTCTCACAGATATATCCTCTACAGCAGTCACACACTTTTTTATGAAGTTACCTACACTGAATTGCAAAAATAATTTGTTTACCGCCAACAAAAGTTATTTAAGTTCACAATGGGTTGTCAAAGGTTTAACATGAGTCGTAAAGCTGCACCAATTCAGATTCAGTGAGAATTGTCAATGTTCATATGTATGTGTGTGATTGTGTAATGTACTGTATATGTATGGTGTAACTCGTTTTATTTTTCTTTCGAGATAATTTGTATCCTCTGATGAAGATCTCTCAACAAGAGTACATGCCTATTTTAAACATGGATTTGATTCTAAAATGAGATGAAAGTAAATACACTCCTGGAAATGGAAAAAAGAACACATTGACACCGGTGTGTCAGACCCACCATACTTGCTCCGGACACTGCGAGAGGGCTGTACAAGCAATGATCACACGCACGGCACAGCGGACACACCAGGAACCGCGGTGTTGGCCGTCGAATGGCGCTAGCTGCGCAGCATTTGTGCACCGCCGCCGTCAGTGTCAGCCAGTTTGCCGTGGCATACGGAGCTCCATCGCAGTCTTTAACACTGGTAGCATGCCGCGACAGCGTGGACGTGAACCGTATGTGCAGTTGACGGACTTTGAGCGAGGGCGTATAGTGGGCATGCGGGAGGCCGGGTGGACGTACCGCCGAATTGCTCAACATGTGGGGCGTGAGGTCTCCACAGTACATCGATGTTGTCGCCAGTGGTCGGCGGAAGGTGCACGTGCCCGTCGACCTGGGACCGGACCGCAGCGACGCACGGATGCACGCCAAGACCGTAGGATCCTACGCAGTGCCGTAGGGGACCACACCGCCACTTCCCAGCAAATTAGGGACACCGTTGCTCCTGGGGTATCGGCGAGGACCATTCGCAACCGTCTCCATGAAGCTGGGCTACGGTCCCGCACACCGTTAGGCCGTCTTCCGCTCACGCCCCAACATCGTGCAGCCCGCCTCCAGTGGTGTCGCGACAGGCGTGAATGGAGGGACAAATGGAGACGTGTCGTCTTCAGCGATGAGAGTCGCTTCTGCCTTGGTGCCAATGATGGTCGTATGCGTGTTTGGCGCCGTGCAGGTGAGCGCCACAATCAGGACTGCATACGACCGAGGCACACAGGGCCAACACCCGGCATCATGGTGTGGGGAGCGATCTCCTACACTGGCCGTACACCACTGGTGATCGTCGAGGGGACACTGAATAGTGCACGGTACATCCAAACCGTCATCGAACCCATCGTTCTACCATTCCTAGACCGGCAAGGGAACTTGCTGTTCCAACAGGACAATGCACGTCCGCATGTATCCCGTGCCACCCAACGTGCTCTACAAGGTGTAAGTCAACTACCCTGGCCAGCAAGATCTCCGGATCTGTCCCCCATTGAGCATGTTTGGGACTGGATGAAGCGTCGTCTCACGCGGTCTGCACGTCCAGCACGAACGCTGGTCCAACTGAGGCGCCAGGTGGAAATGGCATGGCAAGCCGTTCCACAGGACTACATCCAGCATCTCTACGATCGTCTCCATGGGAGAATAGCAGCCTGCATTGCTGCGAAAGGTGGATATACACTGTACTAGTGCCGACATTGTGCATGCTCTGTTGCCTGTGTCTATGTGCCTGTGGTTCTGTCAGTGTGATCATGTGATGTATCTGACGCCAGGAATGTGTCAATAAAGTTTCCCCTTCCTGGGACAATGAATTCACGGTGTTCTTATTTCAATTTCCAGGAGTGTATGTCAGCGTCAGAATGTTGCCTGATCGTGAATTCCATGTAGTTGTGATTTTTGAAAACTTGTGATATTGTGACACAAAAGTAATATCCTCTACAAAGTGGTGTTCGCTGTGTGATAATTTAATCACAACTGCAAGCATCTTCACACGATATACTCAGACACTTACAGTGGTGTCGTGTGATCACAAGATCAGTGCAGGCGACTTCCCAGGAGCAATCAAGCTTTTTAATGAAACGCAATAGTCTCACATACAGAATTTTAATGTATAGCAGTTATTTTAATGTATAGCATGCGCTCGGACAGAGATTGAGCTGGCAACTGTATGTCTATAGCTTCCACGAAACACTATGGAACAATTTATTAGAACTGTTGTGATGAACTCTGAATCCCACGAAAGAAGATGTAGTCCAGTATTTCAGAGCCTACTGTACGTCAATGTTCGAGACCATGACTTTACAAAACTTGATTTAGGTGTAGAATTGCATTCTTATTTGTGTCTCACTTACATACACATCTACAGCGATAGTTATGTTATTTAAGGAAACAGGAAGTGTTCAGCCACATGTGAAACGTCAACCACGACCTGCAACAAATGATGATGCCCAAGTATGTGTTTTAGCTGCTGTCGCGGCTAATCCCCACATCAGTAGCAGACAAACTGCGCGAGAATCGGGAATCTCAAAAACGTCGGTGTTGAGAATGCTACATCAACATCGATTGCACCCGTGCCATATTTCTATGCACCAGGAATTGCATGGCGACGACTTTGAACGTCGTGTACAGTTCTGCCACTGGGCACAAGAGAAATTACGGGACGATGACAGTTTTTTTGCACGCATTCTATTTAGCGACGAAGCGTCATTCACCAACGGCGGTAACGTAAACCGGCATAATATGCACTATTGGGCAACGGAAAATCCACGATGGCTGCTACAAGTGGAACATCAGCGACCTTGGTTGGTTAATGTATGGTGCGGCATTATGGGAGGAAGGATAATTGGCCCCTATTTTACCGATGGCAATCTAAATGGTGCAATGTATGCTGATTTCCTACCTAATGTTCTACCGATGTTACTACAAGATGTTTCACTGCATGACAGAATGGCGATGTACTTCCGACATGATGGATGTCCGGCACATAGGTCACGTGCGGTTGAAGCGGTGTTGCATAACATATTTCATGACAAGTGGATTGGTCGTCGAAGCACCATACCATGGCCCGCACGTTCACCGGATCTGACGTCCCCGGATTTCTTTCTGTGGGGAAAGGCGAAGGATATTTGCTATCGTGATCCACCGACAACGCCTGACAACATGCGTCAGCGCATTGTCAGTGCATGTGCGAGCATTACGGAAGGCGAACGACTCGCTGTTGAGAGGAATGTCGTTACACGTATTGCCAAATGCATTGAGCTTGACGGACATCATTTTGAGCCTTTATTGCATTAATGTGGTATTTACAGGTAATCACGCTGTAACAGCATGCGTTCTCAGAAACGATAAGTTCCCAAAGGTACATGTATCACATTGGAACAACCGCAATAAAATGTTCAAACGTACCTACGTTCAGTATTTTAATTTAAAAAACCTACCTGTTACCAAGTGTTCGTCTAAAATTGTGAGCCATATGTTTGTGACTATTACAACGCCACCTATCACAAAGCGAAAAAAGTGGTCCAACTAAAACATTCATATTTCTTTACGTACTACACGAATATGTAATAAAAATGGGGGTTCCTATTTTAAAAAACGCAGTTGATATCCGTTTGACCTATGGCAGCGCCATCTAGGGGCCAACCATAGGGCCATCTGGTTTCCCCCTTCAAGCTAGACTAGTTTCGATCTTTGTAGTTTTTTCGTTTGACGCTTATTTCGTGAGAATTTGGCCCGGTCACGATCAATGGACCACCGTGTATATGGTAAAATAAATGAAGTGTGTGTGTATGACATCTGTCTTCTTACTTCGTAAAAAAATCTTTGAACGCTTGTGTAATCATGAGTGGATGAGGAAACACACCCTTCACAAAGACTTTGTTGTAACTGATTGGCCTGAGAATACTTTGGAAAAACACAACAAGGAGAATGGCTCACTACTACTGGACCACATCAGATCGATAATTGTCAGTCCATGTGACTGCACGGAGACGAATGTTCTCATGTCCCGCTAATGCATCCAGGCGATGTCCACTTCACGAATTTATACGTGTTTTCAACAAAACTAATTCAGCTCAAATGTCAACTACTTGAGGAAATACTTTCAGGCATTGATGGTATTAAATGCAAAGCTCCCACCAAAAGTGACGATGTCCCACAGTAAAACCAAATACAGTTTTCACATTTGAGTATGTCATTGTAGAGAATCAAGATCAAATACTGAAATACTTCTGTTTTGAGCGTCATAGAGGTGTTGACCTCTTCTGCTTAAGTTAGTAACATTCTGCTATTCCAAAGAAACAAGTAAGAGATAATGCAAAACTTATTATTGATTTCAAACAGGGTAATAGGAATTTAAAACACATTTATCAAATGCATGTAGGAACTGACAAGACAAATTTACAACTTAATGTGGACATTATTGGAGTCATGTAGAACATAGTATTTTAGGTATCGTTAAAACGATGGTCGGTATCTGAAGAACATTCAGGAGGTTTTTAAAAAGATGATGTCATGTATATATCTAAAAAAAAAAACAAGATGATTACACGATAATTTTTTGCATTACGGATACGTTCGCATGCACGTCCGTCCACAATAAGTCTGAGAGAGAAAGACAGAACATTCACCTGTACATTGTCATGAAAAGTTAGGTGCTCGATGATAGTATTAGACATCACATTTCTAGACTTGAAGAGCCAATAAAAATATGAATTAAAAATTTAGTCTCAGACCAGTTTGAAGTTAATCAACGAAATAACGACAAAGGATTTTGTTACTGAAAAGAAGGCAAATGGTAGCGAATATAAGCTGTATAGAGTTCCAAAGTCTGCTTCATATAGAACAACACGTCGACAAAACACGAAGGCACTGAAGCACGCAAGGCTAAAAAGGAAGCAAGATTATCGTTTTAATGTCCCATCGCCGTGCAAGACTATCTGAGGGAAACTGTAATTGCTGAGGACAAGTGGCCTGGAAAGAGACCAGTCATTCAAAGAAACTTTTAGACCTGTTAAAGTATCTCTTGAATGACTCTAGAGGGTTAAAGACGAAGAAGATGATGCTATTGTTGATTTGATTGAACATTACAGTGATAGTCGGATAGATAGAACATATGGAGTAAGCAAAGAAAAACCATATATGTTGGGTACTAAACATATAATTTTACTTAAAACTTCCGGGCTGATAGGCCGTAGTCGACATTTAAAACTCTCCCCTGACGTTTCGTCTCCGACTGCGGGAGACATACTTCGAGGTAAAGCGGCGAACTGAAAAGACTACGCGAGGAAGCGCTGATTATATAGGCAGTGCAGAGGGCGCCACTGTCCATCACGTAGCGCCGTCTATGAGACTGTCTCTGGTAATGGTAACATTCTCGATTGAAACAAATCGTTCGTCACGCTTCCAGTTTAACACCTTCGTCTTTCCTGTTAAAATTATTACGGTGTTTACCAATCTCGATAGCCTCTCTACACATGCGTGCTTAGTGATAGGAGGTTTTATATATGACGCTGGTCTCGCTGAATTTTACTTCATGATTACATTCCTGGTAAACATGTCCTGCTACGGTCGATTTATCCAGGTGACCCAGGAATTTAGAAAAACAGCCCAAATATATCAGAGAACAATCTTAGGTGTGAACTACAGCCTCTACACACTGTGGGTTAAATACCCCATCGTGCCATCGGTGCACTAGACGCCTTGCATCGTTTGGAAAAAGGCGTAAGTAATGACATTTGGGAACAGACTTTACGTGTCCAGTAAGGTACTGTCCAGTTTATGTATTGTTTGCACCTTTAAATATGCGCAGCTGTATGTTGTGACGGTACGTCACATAAATATTGGCATTTTTAGCAAAAATGTCAATATTTATGACGTACCGTCACAATGTGCTGCCTTATGATATGGCCTTTTCGGGGTACCACGGTCTAAATGTCCTTTACAAGCAGCTTCCTTCGCAATCTTAGATCGCGAACTGGTTGATATGGACTTCCATTTACTGCCAGCAGCCATTCCTGTAGGGACTGAAACCAGCTGTTGTTGGCGTAGCGTCACATTCCAGTGCCTGCCGGTTAGCATCTTTTTACGATCACTGTTCTTAAGGAGTGTCCCATGATTGTGAATGGTACACCTTTTCTTGTAGACACATTGGACAGTTCGCGTTGATATACCAACAAACTGGTAACTGCTTTCACGGTGTGGTCACTGGAACGTCCAAACACGGTATCTCCCTTCTCCCATTCTAGTACGTCTCTATGCCGCTCCATCTTACTGCTCTGATTCCATACTACCTACTGGTACAAACACACAACTTCACTGTCATGACTTAACGTCAGCAATGGCGTTTCACATGAAAGCCAGGTTCCAATTTTATACCGTCCACAGCGCCATACAAAGGCCTGTGAACGCTTTTGCAGTGGTCAGTAATATATTGTCCGATGGATTCACTTACGGATAAGATATCAACTTGAAATAAGGGTACTCCTGTTGCCAAAAGCATGCGGTGATTACGATTGCTCCTAAGGTTGTCAATGTCACGTCGTTCCAATACGGGACACCAATGATAGCTCCAAACTTTTACGCCGATTGACTGTGTTACGGAAAGGACATGCCGAATGTAATAACCAGATAACTTATGTTAATCAGTTAAGTGTAAAATACTGTATTAATACATTTAGATGTAAACAAAGCTTGTTTAAACACTTAAAAAAATTTCAAATTTTAGACACTGAAAACTAACAAATGTCATTTAATCATGAATATAATCTGTGACAAAATCGTACTTCTTTTATTATAATCAGCAGTTTTCGTCATTCTCAACAATTTCAAGAAAATTCCTGACAACTGTCACTACAAGTTAAAACTTGCGCATTTTTCCTCGAATATGCTATCCGTGGACATTTCTCATCTTTCTAGATAAACAAATATGCAGTTAACCCGCCGAGGAGGTGAATTACTACTTCGATGTTAATCCTTTCCATTGGTGGCGACTGACGTCTACTGACCAGTGTAGTTCCTTTCGCTCAGAGCTGCAGATAGTATCGTATTCTGCGGACTACAAGATGCACTTTTTTCTTCGAGAAATTCCCTCCAAAACTGAGGTGCGTCTTTTACTCGAAATTAATATAAAAATGTTCAGCGTTCGATTTAAAATTCCCGTTAGACATAAAAATAGCCGTACATTCCATGCCGCGGGAAACCTACGAGTATCTGTATCTGGCGACGATGGGTTCAGCTGGCAGCAGCTGAGCACCGATGCGACGAACACGAGTTGCGGCAGTTCACAAGCTTGCTAACAGCGTCTCCCTCCGCTCCGCCTTCACAAACCCTGAACCCTGTCTGGCCTATGATGCGTCATAGGGATAGTAGCTAGTTTAGCAATGGAAAAAAAGGCATTCAAATGATGCGGCCTTTAAATTTAAAGTAATACCATATGCAGAGGAATATGGAAACAGAGCAGCTGAGCGGCATTTCGGCCCTCCACCAACAAAAAAAGAAGCCATTCGCGAGGGGTGGGCTCGTAAAGGAGAACTGAGAAAAGTGAAGACGACTAGATGTGCAAATATAGGACTGAACGCAAACTGGCCAAAATCTGTGGATGACGTATCGAAATGGATTCAAGGACAACGTCAAAATGACATTGGAACTGATACAAAAATGATTCAAACACACGCTCGTAAGCTAGCGCTGCAGTGGAACTTAAAAGACGTTAAGGGTGGAGTTGGTTGGTGCTACAGGTTTATGAAGCGTCATGGATGTAGCATGTGAACCAAAATCTAAATCTCTCAGAAAATGCCACAAGAGTATGAAGAGAAAATATTATATTTCCATTGCTTTATTATTCAGCATCGAAAGAAGACCAGTGTGGAACTAAGCCAAATAGCGACATTTGATGTGTCGAAAAACAGAACTGTTGCCATGAAAGGTGCTAAAACTGTAACTATAAAAACAAGTGGACATGAAAAAATGCACTACACTGTTGCCCTTTCATGCTGCGCTGACGATACTAAACAATCCAATGATCTTTTTTAAGCGTAAAACAATGAGAAAACCATCTGAAATACCGGCAGGTATCGTTCACGTACATGACAAGAGTTGGATGGACGAGGCTAGAGTTAAATTTTGGATTAACAGAGTGTGGGAGAGGAGAAAAGATGCTTAATTGATGAAGAGTTCTCTCCTTGTGCTAAATCAGTTTGGTTGTAATTTGAAAACTCTGTGGAAGAAAAACTGAGATAGGGAAATACAGAGCTTGCCGTTATTGGGGGACTTAGTTTACAATTGCAATCTCTTGATGTCTTGATAAATAAACCATTTAAAGTTTATATGAGAGAGGAATGGAAGAAATGGATGATGGATGAAACCCAACACGAATTCACGCCGAAGAGAGCTTTAAAATGAAGTTCAATCAAATAAATGTGTCAGTTGATAAAACAGTAGTAGTATAGAGTGAGAAAGCCGTTATTGTTAAATCTGTAAAAAGTGCGGCGTAAGTAACGTTCTCGATGACACTGAAGACTATCTTATATGCGGAAAGGACAACGACGACGACGAAGGGGAAGAAAAGAAGAAGAAGAAGAAGAAAGTTCAGATGACAATTTTCTAGTATTTTAAAGCTCTCTTTGGTTTTATAAACTAGTAAGAATTTTTGTTAGTCTGGCTTTGCAATCTAATAATAAAAACTAAAAACAAATGTTATTTTTTAAAAAACTGCTTAAAAGTTAAGGCGCCTCTTATAGTCCGTAGCGTCTTATACTTTGTCAAATATGTACTGGATTATTTACATAAAGTATCGCTCCTTTTTGTAGCATATATCTAACTTCTACTTAGAGACGACGTCTTTTTAAATTCTTTGACACTATAAGTAAGACAAATTCTCACCTAAACACGTTCTCTAATAATAAAAACCAATGTAGTATATCATGCTGTCATTCTGACAAATGTGTTATAAGACAAATTCATACTTCAGAACATTGATTAGAGACCATTAGGCCTAACATTGATGTAAATTTGACAAATGAGTTACCCGAATAAGATGAATTAGCGGAAAAATACTGAATGAAGGATTTTATCGTCCCAAACAAGGTCAAAACGAAATAATTTTTATAACTATCAAATACAAGAAACCAGTAACTCCATACCAAGATTTTATATAGAATCGAACTCCTATGCGCGAGGGTGGTCTGGTAAGTCTGGTGAATTCCCATGAAAAAATGGAACATTTTTGTTGCGCCTCCATGGGTGGTAAGCTTGATTATTCCAAGGATCATATAAAGAATTTCGAGAATATAAAGCGTACAGTTTATTGATGACAGTAGTCTGAACTGGTCAGTGTGTCGACTGTGATTGAACTGGGGAAAACCGAGTTTGGTGCTGTTACTAAACATTTTCACTTGATGAGCTGGACTGGCACACAAATCAAAAATAGAATTGGATGACCTTCACACGGACTCTGCAACATCACTGAAGACCATTTACTTTTGGATTAATGAGTTTAAACGTGGTCGCACAAGCGCCCAAGACGAATCGCGCTCCGGGCGTCCAACTGAGATTTACAGAATAAAATTGCGTGAGATTGCTGGGACTGCAGGCATCTCAACTGAGTGGGTGCATAATGTCCTGCACGGAGAACGGGACTTTGAAGAAGCTGTGTGCGAGGCGAGCGCCGCGATTGTTCACAGTCGACCAAAGGCGCATCCAGCACAACTCTGCAACACAATGTCTGGAGATGTTTCATCGCAATCCACAAGACTTCCTGTGCCGAATTGTGACTGTCGATGAAACCTGGATTCACATTACGCGTCACAGTCCTAAAGGCAGCCAAAACAGTGGACAAAAGCTGGTGAAAATGCACAGAAGAGGACAAAGACCGTTTTCTAAGCTGGTGAGGTAATGACCACAGTTTATTGGGACTCACAAGGAACAATTATCACAGATTACTTGGAAAAAGACAGAACCACAATCGCACACTATTATACTTCATTGCTGAATCGTCTAAACTTACGTTAGCTGAAAAGAGACCAAGGCACGCAAGGAAGTGCTCTTTTACCAGGATAGTGCACTATGCCACACATCAGCAATAACAATGGCGAAAGTGCATGAAATGGGTTTTGAACTGGTTTCTCATCCATCTTGTTCACCACACTTAGCCCCAAGTGACGTCTTCCCGTTTCCTAACTTGAAACTTTGGTTTTCTGGAAACGAATTTTCATCAAATGAGAAAGTGATAGTTGCAGTCATCGAGTATTTTCCAGAGTCTGACATAATTTTTTTTCTGACGGGATGAAAAAGCTGGAAGATCGCTGGACCAAGTGTATATCCCTCAAAGGAGACTATGTCGAGAAGTAAGGAAAGTTGTTTACGAAAGAAAACATTTTTCCTTCCTTCTTTACCACACTTATCAAACCACCCTAGTATAAAACAGCTTCAGACGTTTGAACTCAAATAACTTAATGTATAATACATGATGTCAAGCATGTAAAGCCTTTATGGTTGAAGACCTGAAATCCTAAATACGTTTGCCGGCCGATGTGGCCGAGCGGTTCTAGGCGCTTCTGTCTGGAACCGTGCGACCGCAACGGTCGCAGGTTCGAATCCTGCCTAGGACATGGATGTGTGTGATTTCCTTAGTTTAGTTAGGTTTAAGTAGTTCTAAGTTCTAGGGGGCTGATGACCTAAGATGTTATGTCCCATAGTGCTCAGAGCCATTTGAACCTAAATACGTTTGTACCATTACTTTCGGATTATTCACCAACACAGTTTAAAAAAGGTTTAGAAACGGTTTGAAATTATGTTTAAAGTTTGTTGGAAGGTTCTTGCTGCTTCATTATCGAGCACTCGATGAGAGTAGTCTGGGTAATTTGCGCTCCATTTAAGAAAAAAGCTACATTTTCACGTACTTCAATGTTTATTAAGTTATTTCTCCTGAACTATCTGTCGCACAATGATATAATTTTGCAGGTACATTCACTGGTATGTATGAATACTGTCTGCAAAAAGTGTTGCGAACACATTTAACTGAAAGGAAGTAATAGATTAAAACTTCACGCCTGGTACTCAAGCTTTACTGCCTCAACAGCGACAATATAGTAAGCGGTAAACTTATTTTGTTGGCCGTTTTTGGTACGGGCTGTCAGCGTAGTCTCGCAGATTTGAGGCGCGCGAGTGACGCTGTCTGGAGACATGTACACACAGTCTCTAACCTTAATGCTTGATCCAGTTTGTTGAAAATTTGAAGTACGGTTATACAAAAAAAAATCTGAAGTACGGTTATACCTAAATAATAAACTATGACAGCATTTCAAAGTTTTAAATTAAATTCGTGCAACAACGGTGACGATAGTGCTGCTATGGTGTAATGATCAGCATTTCTACCTAGTAAGCAAGAAGATCCGGGTTTGAGTCCCGGCCGCGGCACAAATTTTACTTCATTTCTTCAGCTTCCAGCATTATCGTTTTAAATTCAGGCAGCAAGTACATGAAACTAGCGACCCGACCCTGACTCGCATGGGAAGTGGACTGGTGTCCAAAATTAAAGCAAAAAACCGCTGTTTCCCCTTCCTGTGCCTAATTCACGATATAGTCATACAAACTGTCAACCAGATGTCCGTACTATCGTGTTCCGCACGGAAGATGGCATTCTGGTCAACAGACAACCATGCCAACGATGACGACAGGCCACCTAACAAGGGAACCTCCCCATCGCACCCTCCTCAGATTTAGTTATAAGTTGGCACAGTGGGTAGGCCTTGAAAAACTGAAAACAGATCAATTGAGAAAACAAGAAGAAGTTGTGTGGAACTGTGAAAAAATAAGCAAAATATACAAACTGAGTAGTTCATGGGAAGATAGGGAACGTCAAGGACACTGGGATCGCAGGAGCGCCGTGGTCTCGTGGTAACGTGAGCAGCTGCGGAACGAAAGGTCCTTGGTTCAGATCTTCCATCGAGTGAAGAGTTCAATTTTTTATTTTCAGTTTATGTGACAAACTCTTATGTTTTCATCACTTTTTGGGAGTGATTATCACATCCACAAGAAAACCTAAATCGGGCAAGGTAGAAGAATCTTTTTACCCATTCGCTAAGTGTACAAGTTAGGTGGGTCGACAACATATTCCTGTCATGTGACGCTCATGCCGTCACCAGTGTCGTATAGAATATATCAGATGTGTTTTCCTGTGTAGGAATCGGTTGACCTATGATCTTGCGATCAATGTTTTCGGTTCCCATTGGAGAGGCACGTCCTTTCGTCTACTAATCGCACGGTTTTGCGATGCGGTCGTAAAACACAGACACTAAACTTATTACAGTGACCAAAGACGTCAATGATCGTACGGACAGATAATAACTATGCAAAACTAAAGAAAATAAAATTTTCACTCGAGGAAAGACTTGAACCGAGGACCTCTCGTTCAGCAGCTGCTCACGCTACCACGGGACCACGACGCTCCTAAGCTCATTTTGTACATGATGTTGCCTATACAACCCGTGGACTACTCAGTTTGTATATTTTGCTTATTTTTTCACAGTTCCACACAACTTCTTCCTGTTTTCTCAATTGATCTGTGTTCAGTTTATCAAGGCCTATCCACTGTGCCAACTTTTAACTAAATCTGAGGGGGGGTGCGATGGGGAGGTTCCCTTGTAAGCAGCGAGGTAGTGTTTGCCGGGTAGCCCAACATCCACAGTCGCTGTGTACAGTCAGAGACGGTGCAGTATGGCACAGAGAAGAGGCCTACCAGACTCTCTGAGATGGAGGGCCATAGGAAGAAAGGATGCAGGACAGCCGCAAACTGATTTGGCCCCATGGCTTGCTGTGAATCGTTCTGGTGTGTTTCGGTTGTGGCGACGGTTTATAGAGACCGAATCTGAACCCCGAAGACTACGGCAGGGCCGACCACGTGTGACTTCAGAAGAGAGCACCGTTGTTTGGCTGTAAGGGCACGACATTACCGTCTTAGTACTACACGGCAACTGGCGCGTGGGCTCGCAGCGTCCACTCGACGTGTCGTATCGAGGCAAGCGATGTGCAGAAGGCTCGCCAGTGTGGCCTTTACTGGCAGTGACATGCTGTAAGTCTACCTCTGATGCGCCTAGTGTGGACAGCAGAACCTGGACGGTCGAACAGTGGGCCAATGTTGTTTTCACAGATGAGTCCCGGCTTAGGCTGGAGAGTGATTCTCGATGGATTCACATCTGGAGGGAACGTGGAACACGATTTCAGGAACCAAACATTGTCCAAAGAGACCGACATCGAGGAGGACCCCTAACGGTGTGGGCAGGGTTATGTTGACCACACGAATCCCGCTTCATGAACTTGTAAGGGTCAATCGGCAAGATTTTCCTGCTGTCAGATAGCGTGACGAGATCTTGGGGCCTTATCTGTGGTTGTTGCGAGGTGCTGTTGGCCCAGACCTTGCATTGATGGACGACAATGCTCGACATTAAAGAGCACGGATGGTTGAGGAAGATACTGCACGCATGGTGTGGCCCGCTCGCTCTCCTGATTTGAATCCTATAGAGCATGTCTAGGATGCGCTAGAGAGACGGCTTGCATGACGTCAGCATCTGCCAATCACTCTCCAAGACTGCGAGCAGCTCTGAAGGAAGAGTGGGCGTTCTGCTTCAAGATGAGACTGATGACACCATTCACAGCATGCCCTGTCGTTGTCAGCCCTGTATCTCTGCCAGAAGTGGTCACACCCCACACTGAGCACATTAACCAGTTGTCGCAGTGCATGTGCAAATCCGTGAAGTTGGGAAACGAAGAACATTTTTGTCTACGTTTATACATGTTGCAGTCGTTTGCTTTCTGTATTCTTTACATCGTTTCTTCTTTACTATCATCTGTTTACACTGTTTTGTGGCAAATGAAACGCAACCTTGCAAAATTTATGTTTGTTGCTTTAATTTTGGACACCGGTGTAGTTATGGTCGGACGACTCGTCTAGAGTGGCAGTAATTTTTTTGATGGGCCACTGCGTGGAGTTATGGCTAAAATTCAGGAAACGACGTTACTTTTATATAACTTTAGCAGTTGAAGCAGTGCATGCGAAGAAGTCCTCCGTATTTAAATGAAACCTAAAGTGGCATCTTGTGGGAATGGTGGTAGCTGCGAGTTACTGCACTGCTCGGTTCGCCTAACTGCACTGGATTTCGACATGGTCGGCTCGGTCACAGCAGTGTTCGGCGCCAGCTGCGTTAACTTCCTGGCCAGTCCGAGCGCCAGTCCAGTGCAAGGTACATTATCTATGTGGACTCTTCCCGTATCTCCAAAATTAACATTGGTATGAAGCAGCCTCTGCCACTCAACATTGGTAGTATATTTCCTCGGCCATGAAACATTGGTATGAAAAACCCTCGGATACGCAACACTGCTATGAAGCACACTCGTCCATGAAACATCATTAAAAAGCACCCTGCACCACACAGCATTGGTAAGAAGCACCCTCTGGACATAACATCACTATGAAGAGCCCTCTGCCATACACCACCGGTAAGAAGCACTCTGCGCCACTTACATTCGGTAAGAGGCACCCTCTTCCACACAGTATTGGTACGAAGCACCCTCTGTCATGCACAATCGGTATGGAGCGCCTTCTGTCACGCAACATGTTACGAGCCATTCCCTTCTAACAAGAGAACCTCCTTATCGCACCCCCCTCAGATTTAGTTATAAGTTGGCAGAGTGGATAGGCCTTGAAAAACTGAACACAGATCAATCGAGAAAACAGGAAGAAGTTGTGTGGAACTATGAAAAAAATTAGCAAAATATACGAACTGAGTAGTCCATGCGCCATATGCAACTTCAAGGGCAACGTGCAGTCAGGAGCGCCGTGGTCCTGTGGTTAGCGTGAGCAGCTGTGGAGTGAGATCTTCCCGCGTCTAAAAATTTTAATTTTTTGTTTTCAGACAATTATTATCTGTCCGTTTGTCCGTCCAATGCGATCACTTTTTTGGGAGTGATAATCACATCCACAAGAAAACCTAAATCGGGCAAGGTAGAAGAATCTTTTTACCCATTCGCCAAGTGTACAAGTTAGGTGGGTCGACAACATATTACTGTCATGTGACGCACATGCCGTCAACAGTATCGTATAGAATATATGAGACGTGTTTTCCTGTGGAGGAATCGGTTGACCAATGACCTTGCGATGAAATGTTTTCTGTTCCCATTGGAGAGGCACGTCCTTTCGTCTACTAATCGCACGGTTTTGCGGTGCGGTCGCAAAACACAGACACTAAACTTATTACAGTCAACAGAGACGTCAATGAACGAACGGACGGATCATAACTTTGCTAAAATAAAGAAAGTAAATTAATTGCTCGGAGTAGGACTTGAACCATGGACCTCTCAGTCCGTAGCTGCTCACGCTAACCACAGGACCACGGCGCTCCTGACTACACAATACCCTAGAAGTTGCATATGTTACACGTGGACTACGCTGTTCGTATAGGTTGGTTGGTTGGTTTTGGGGAAGGAGACCAGACAGCGTGGTCATCGGTCTCATCGGATTAGGGAAGGATGGGGAAGGAAGTCGGCCGTGCCCTTTTAGAGGAACCATCCCGGCATTTGCCTGGAGTGATTTAGGGAAATCACGGAAAACCTAAATGAGGATGGCCGGACGCGGGATTGAACCGTCGTCCTCCCGAATGCGAGTCCAGTGTCTAACCACTGCGCCACCTCGCTCGGTTTCTGTTCGTATATTTTGCTAATTTTTTTTCATAGTTCCACACAACTTCTTCCTGTTTTCTCGATTGATCTGTGTTAAGTTTTTCAAGGCCTATCCACTGTTCCAACTTATAGGTAAATCTGAGAGGGGTGCGATGGGGAGGTTCCCTTGTAAGCAACACCAGTTCGTAGCATGCTCTGCGACGCGACAGCGCCACGCCAAACTGAGCTACCACGATTCCAAGCTGCTCTGCCGTTCACTGCTAGATGGCAGTGGCATCGCTTCCACAGTGAAGGAAGGTATGTAAGTAAATAGCGGGACAAGTGCCAAAAAAGAAAATTCTGAGTTATTGGTGAAATTTCGCTGTAAAAGGCGAGGTGAATAATATATATTCTGACATAAGCGCCAGAACAGCGGGGAACAGTGTTTACGGCTGTCTACAGATGGCGCTCGTGTCTAACAATCAATTATGCTCGACATTTTCATCAGACGTGCGTAGCCCACCAGTGCTCTTCCCTTTCATATAGAACCAACTTCCAAGAATTTTATATGTCAGTCACAAATCTGCTTGTACAGAGGCGGCTTCTTGCTGAATCAAAGGCGGAATGCACGTTGCACTTGAACAATGGATTGACCTCGTGCAAATTCAAGACATAAAATGATTTTTCTTGTGGTATACTCACTGTATTGTTACAAAGAAACAAAACAAAACTTTAAACCTACCTCTGTCCAGTGACGTGCGCAACGCGTTTCTGTCTGTTGTAGTTTTCAGCAACTAAGCAAAACATTCTGCGAGTGACTGTATGGAATGTAACAGGATGGGCTTTCAAATGTTCAAACAACAGTCTGAAATGGATATTTTGTCATTACTGCAGTTGCTGGGTTATGCACTCTCTTTGAAAAAAAAGTCTAAAATCGTGGATGAAAGTGCTTTTCTTGAGGATGCGATTCATGCGCTTGGTCATGTTACGTTTTTAGTTGTGTTTTAAAGTTGCTTTACTCATACATTTTCATACTACTGTAACTCTAATAAAAGTACATACAAAATGGTTTCACTGATCATCTAGGGCAGCACCATTGTTTCGTACGAGCCATTTCATCAAACCATCATAGAAACACATACATTCATGCGGAATATAATCAAATAAACGTTGTATGCGTTGTTCAAAAAAATTTGTTCAAATGTGTGTGAAATCTTACGAGACTTAACTGCTAAGGTCATCAGTCCCTAAACCTACGCACTACTTAACCTAAATTATCCTAAGGACAAACACACACACCCATGCCAGAGGGAGGACTCGAACCTCTGCCGGCATCACCCGCACAGTCCATGACTCCAGCGCCCTAGATCGCTCAGCTAATCCCGCGCGGCTGTATGTCTTGCGTTTTGTTCCTGTTAATAACCACTCGTCCTAAGTAAGCCTTTTCATAATTAAAAACAACACACAAATACGGAAATAAAAGATTCTTTCACAATGTTCCAACACAATAATTGACTGCATTTTGCGTTTCACAAGTCTTCAGAAATAACAACAGGTGAACAACGTAAAGCGATATAGAACGCGTGCGAAAATGATCACCTTTTAAAGGACATTATTCCAGGAGTAAAGCCCTTCCGAAAATAAATCCAATGATGTCGCAGTAACAAAGTCGCAAAAACACATGTGTTGAATAAAGCCTTTTTACTGCAGAGAGCTGTTCAAAAGTGTGTGAATTCCTAAGGGACCAAACTGCTGAGGTCATCGGTCCCTCGACCTATTTAAACGAACTCAAAACTAATTATGCTACGAACAACACACACATACGAGTGCCCGAGGGAGGACTCGAACCTCTGGCGAGAGGGGCCGCGCAATTCGTCACATGGCGCCTCTAACCGCGCGGCCATTCCGTGCGACGCAGAACGGTGCATCTGCGTGTATAGAATCTGGTACCGGTGTTAACTTACTTTGTGAAAATTTGGAATGAGGCGCAATCAGAAATGACTGTACCAATTTTATTTTGAATCACACTGTAGATGCCTTACTACGGGCATGGGGGGCAACCTTGACTGCTCCATACTGACTTAACCCTAGGACGCCCAAGCCTTTTTTTCTAACTTGGATGCCTACGGGGAGGGGGGTTCGGCGAGCCCACAGGTATTAAATAAGTTTACTGACGAAAAATTACAACTTTCAAAATGGTTTATGTATTTTAACTAAGGCGTCGGTTTATAAATGTTGTTGTTATAAATATTGGATTGCGTGAATAAAAAATTGACATATTACAATACAAAATACAGATGTGTTCATATACAATAGACTACTCTGAGTCCTCAACTTCAAGGCAAGAGACACACTTCACAATTTTTTCTGAATGTGTGTTACACACATGTTTCTGACACTGCCCACAATACTGTTTTGGTTTACTTATATTGGTGTACTTCTGCTTCTTTGTTTTAGCTTTTCTTAAACAAATATGGCACCGACCTTTCCCTGCAGAAGGCTGACGTGCTTCTGTTGTCACTTCTTCGATTTTCTTTTGTAGAATAGTCTCCATTGATTGAAGAATTTGGTCTTGCATTGGCACTTCTTTCTTCTACCTGCAATTTCACTAGTTCCATCCCAGCTTGCAGAAGACAAAGTTTCCGTTTGTTGTGTTTCTTCTCATTCCATCTTGTATGTTGCTGGATGAATATGGTGGTTGCACTGATAGCAAAAATGTCGATGAGAGAGTAAAATACAGATAGAGGCCATCTCTTTGTTCCCCCCTTGCAGGTGTACATACGCGCCATTTGATCAATGGTATCAATTCCTCCTTTAGTGGAATTATAATATGCATTTATCTCGGTTTTATTCTTCTCTCCTCCAACAGTGCCTTTATCTTGGTGCATTGTTGACAACATCAGTAAGTTTTTACTTGGTTTCATTTTTGCTGTATAGGACACCAAAGTTACTGGACGCCGACGTGTTAGGAACTGCACTAAGTCACTGCAAGTTTACAAGATAAATAACGGTGACTGACATCAACAATCACTTCCTCTGAAAGTAAACCGATTGTTGTGAATATCAAGAATACCATCCAACAAGAAACTAACTTACATTGTTGTAGAGATGTGAAATACGAAATCCTGCTAAGGGAAATTTTCTATAGCATGGAAGCCTAAAGGGAGGGGGTTGTTGGACCCATAATAAGTTTATTTATTTTTTCTTTCAAAGCAGGAATTTGTATAAAATATATTGACACTAACGTTTCATAAAATAACCAACAAATAATAACTTAAAGGGAATATGTAGCATGAAAGTTACTTGGGAAAAAGCAGGGGACATAAAAAAAATGGTGGGTTCAACGAAACCCTCCCCCCCCCTCCCTTAGGCGTCCTAGGGTTAAGTTAGCTGGTGCTGGTCAGTCTCACCAGAAGTGTGGTCGCCCGGGCTACTCCTGGACACAAGGTCGGCGAGACCGGCAGTCGGCGGCACACCAGTAGCGACAGCTGGAGCGTCCAGGAGGAAGGGGGGGGGGGGTGCCGTCACCCGAACCGCACGCCTAATTGCGCGCCTCTCCGTCTCGCCTGATGGCCACGAAAGCAGGCGTGAAATACGAGCAGGTCCGAGTCCATCGGGCGACTGCGCGTCGCCTTTTACGCGCTCCCAAATTGCGGACGGGCTCGTAAAACAGGCCGGCTACGTCGTCCCTAATGGCGGAAAGGCCCACCGCCGGCCCCGGCTGGCATAATTAGAGGTGCAGACACCGTCTGCTGGACGGGCGAGCGGCGGCTGCGCAACGCGACACGCGCCGACCGGCGATTAGGATGAGCACAGTGCCGCAGGGGGGCGGCGCGGTCCCGTATCGAACCACCAGCCCAGCCTGCCCAGAAATGACGTCTTCAGCTGCTCCCTCTCTCTGTCTGTCTGTCCCCCTCAATGAAAATTGGTTCAAATGGTTCTGAGCACTATGGGACTTAATTACTGAGGTCATCAGTCCCCTAGAACTTAGAACTACTTAAACCCAACTAACCTAAGGACATCACACACATCCATGCCCGAGGCAGGATTCGAACCTGCGACCGTAGCGGTCACGCGGTTCCAGACTGTAGCGCCTAGAACCACTCGGCCAGCCCGGCCGGCAGTGAAAATGAACTCTTTCGTGAGCAAAATTATTGAGCAGTTTTTTTAAATGAATGGAGAGCAGATAGTAGTTAACAGATAGGTATATTTATCATATAGAATATCAAATTTGCTCCAACTGTGAAAATTAGTTCACACAACAAGGTGGGAAGTATTCTTCCCACTGCCCTTCCTTGGAGTTAAATGACAACTTTTTCAATATATGTCATATTTATTTGATAAATTTACTTCTCTTGTTACAATGACTGTACACAATTACTTGCCATGAAATTTTCTGAAATACAGGTCTATGCAAAGTGGTATTTGACAATATGTACAAACACAGCAAGTGCTCTTTTCCGCAGCTTTGGGACTACAACGACGGCACGTCCAGTAGGTTTCTCCTAAAATGGGTTGATGCTCCCCTCAGCCACATGACGAAACTCTTCAGGCACTTTACCCCTTTTGGCCAGAAAGACAGGTTTTTGTCCACGCCTCTTTTGGGATGAGAAGCCAGCGATCAATTGTCTGGCTAGATGGATCATGTATGTGAGCTGATCATGCTGTCCACTTTCTCTTTTACTTATTTTCCACAGGATAAAACTGTTCACTGCCGCAACGTCCACCAGGAAATAAAATATTCTGTGCCACCATCTTACAGAACGTCTGTCAATAGCATAGCTTTCTCGTAATTGATCAAACTTATCGACACCACCCATTATTTTGTTGTATTGTATTCTGCTACAACTTCAGGACAAGAAATCTCTGTACAAGTGCCATCCTTGTTCTTCCTTTTCACTGTCGCTGTTTCTCATGGGTCATGAACTGAGGACAGGAAAGTGACTGGACGGTTATCCATCCATTTTACTGCAGAAATGGCTCCCTTTGTTTCAAACTGGAATTCTCCTCGTTCCAATTTTACGTTTTCCTTCATAAATTTGGGTAAATCAAAAGTATTTACCTTATACTATAGCTTTGAGGAAAAAATCACAAAATGTCACGCAAACGGCACTGAAAGGCTCCTCTACAGAGCAACACTCAGCTATACAATGCCTCTGCGCGAAGGTACAGCCAAAACGGCGGGAACTTCCGATTGGAAGTAGTACCCTATACTGTTCACTAGGTGGTAGCACCGTACAGAGGTGGGAACTGTGAATCCCACGGGACTAGGAGCGAGTTCATTGTAGTGGGAAGCATGTTTCCCACGGCTCACGAAAGGATTAACGAGAATGAACAGACAGTCCGCACAAATACTCGTACGTGTTATATCAGAGCTCTACGGAATCACTCTCATATACATTGAAGCACCAAAGAAACTATAGGCGTGCGTACTTAACTACAGAGAAATGCAAACAGGCAGAAAACGGCGCTGCGATCGGCAACGCCTATAAAAGACAACAAGTGTCTGGCGCAGTTGCTGGATCGGTCATTGCTGCTACAATGGCAAGGTATCAATATTTAAGTGAGTTTGAACGTGGTGTTATAGTCGGCGCACGAGCAACGGGACACAGCATCTCCGAGGTAGCGCTGAAGTGGGAATTTTCCCGTACGACCATTTCACGAGTATACCGTCAATATCAGCAACAAGGTAAAACATCAGATCTCCGATATCGCTGCCTCTGGAAAAAGTACGGGGCCGACGACGACTGAAGAGAATCGTTCTACGTTAACAGAAGTGCAACACCTCCCGCAGATTGCTGCAGATTTCAGTGCTGGGCCATCAACAAGTGTCATCGTGCGAAGTATTCAACGAAACATCGTCGATATGGGCTTTCGGAGCCGAAGGCCCACACGTGTACCTTTGATGACTGCACGACACAAAGCTTTACGCCTCAGTGCCAGGGCCCGTCAACACCGACATTGGATTGTTGATGACTGCAAGCACGTTGCCTCGTCGGACGAGTATCTTTTCAGACTGTATCGAACGGATGGTCGTGTACGGGTATCGAGACAACCTCATGAATCCATGGCACCTGCATGTCGGCAGGGGGCTGTTCAAGCTGGTGGAGGCTCTGTAATGGTGTGGGGCGTGTGCAGTTGGAGTGATATGGGCCCTAATACGTCTAGATACGGCTCTGACAGGTGACTGACACGTGCGTAAGCATCCTTTCTGATCACCTGCATCCATTCACGGCCGTTGTGCAATCCGACGGACTTGGGCAATTTGCGTAGGACAATGCGACACTCTACACGTCCAAATTTGCTACAGAGTGGCTCCAGGAACACTTTTCTCAGTTTATACGGTTCCGATGGCCACCAAACCCCCAGACATTATTGAGCATGTCTGCGATGCCTTGCAACGTGCTGTTCAGAAGAGATCTCCACCCTCTCGTACTCTTACGGATTTATGGACAGCCCTGCCGGATTCATGGTGTCAGTTCCCTCCAGCACCACTTCAGACATTGGTCGAGTCCATGCTATGTCATCGTGCGGCACTTCGGCATGGTCGCACGGGACCTACACCATATTAGGCTGGAGTACCAGTTTCTTTGGCTCTTCAGTGTAGTAGGTTCTCCAGCAACACTGTGTGTTGACAGAATTTGATTTTCACTCCGCAGAGGAGTGTGCGCGATATGGAACTACCTGGCAGATTAAAACTGCGTGCCGGGCCGAGATTTCTACTCGGACCACTTGCTTGAAAAAAGCAAAGGTCCTGAGGTCCAGTTTCGGTCCGGCACACAGTTTTAATCTGCCAGGAAGTTTCACTGTGTATTGAGTTTCGTAGCTCATTTTGTCACTCCAAGTGCCGTCTAGTGGCATCTTGAAAACTAGACAGCATACCTTGCCCAGTGCAACCTGTGAATTTGGAGTGCTGAATAGGACTTTCCAGCTACTGTCGAGTGGCAGCACTTGCGTCGGATACTCCTGACACAGCAGCGAAAAGACGTACGTCTCGATCAGAGCGCGTTGTGCATCTCGTAAAGTATTACCGAACAGCACCTTGTGCTCTTTGTAAAGTGATGCGGTGTAAGGAATTTTTTTATAACAAGTTGTATTCTGTCATCCTCCCGTCCCCCAAGCGGATCCTCCATGACCTGATTCCTTGCCCCCATCTGCTCCTTTTCCTAGACCATGTCCGCATCCTCTACACCTCCCACCGACTTGATCCCCCTCACCCCCTGGTTGCTCCTCTCCTCTCCCACCCCCGCCCTCGGCCTCACCTTCACCGTTGTGTCCCCCCTACCATCCATCTCTACACCCTTCATCTCCTTTCCTGAAGTGGCCTCTATCAACTACCCCTCTCGAATGATGCCCTCTCTTCCTCCATTTATCCCTCCTATCCTCAACCCCCTCCCTCCCTCTGTCCTTTCACCGGGCTCCCTCTCCCCCCTTCCATCCTGTATTTTTTTTCACCTACCAACTCCTTGACTCCATTTCCCCCCCCCCCCCTCCCAAGTCCATTTTCTTTTGCCCTCCACTGTCTTCCCCACTCCTTTTCTCGCGTCCGCCCTGCTCCCCCCTTTTTCTGTGCCCTCTCTCCATCGGCTCCCCCTTTTCTCCCCTCTCATCTGTCCAGGTCGCCCCCCCTCCTCCATACACACCATACATATATGCCTTCGTACTCTATAGTGCAGTGTTTTCCGTGAGTGTTCAGTCTTATGCGTCCCCTTTTCAAAGTGCTGCGAACAGAAACCAGACTGTCGCCATGTTTTTTAATTGTGCCTGTCTATTTCCTAAGTGTTTTTAGTCAGCATCACTAACCTCTTTGTTTTTTATGTTTTCTTCACTACTTTTTCGTCATATACCAATTTTAAACAGTCACCGTTTTATCACCTCCTTTTATTGTTATATCTCCTCATTTTGATTTTTGACTTTATCTGTAGGCTGCAGAGCAGCGAATTACGCTCCTGCCAGCTGCCCTCTGGAGGGGATTGAAAAACAATAAAGAAAAAAAAATATTCCGTCTGATCATTGTGAGTTGAAATAAGGGGAGGGCGTGGAGTTCTCTCGCACTATAGACTCAAATGTAGGGAAGCAGGACCAGAGGCGTGGAAGAGAGCTGGGTACACTGTGAATATATCATTAGAAATAATATAATCCCTCTGATGCATATCACTGAGTTCTCTGGCTATCGATTCGCATCAGCGATAGTTGCAGCGCTGGCTGAGCGATTAGATGGGGCGCGAGATAGCGAGCACGGAGGAGAGTGGCGCGCGGCAGAGAGAGGATGAAGCACGGCGGGCAGCGGACGGGTCGGGACCAGTGGTCACTATACAAGCTGGATGTAGGAGTCTGGTCTCTGAGTGCAGAACTGCAGCAAGAAACCAGTGATCTCTATACTACCTGGATGTTGTACTTCAGCTGTCTGATCGGCCGGCCATGGACGCTCATATTTCGTCCTTTGCGAAACTATAACATTGGTGCTAGGAAATGTCGCTAGAACACGATAAGAAAATGCTTTTCGATTCCGCTACCACATCAGCCTATTACATCACATGTTGACATAAAGTTCAGAACAAGAAATCAGTATGCAATTCTTTGCCACATGCAGACCGATGGGAATTTGTTTGCCAAACGACAACATGGCGGACGATGCAAAGCACACGGATCTGCAGACACGCTGCCGTTCTATACTCAGAGACCATGCAGGTACTATAGAGATCTCTGGTCAGAACACGACACACGACACGGAGCCGCGTCGTGGAGTCGTGGAGGGCGCGAGTGAACCATCATGGAGGGCAGCGGGGCCTGGCGCGGCGCTGTCTGGCGAGGACCAAACACGCCATTACGACTGGCGCCCCGAAGGTGTGGGAGTGCGGAGCGGGAACTACTGCTACTAGAGTCACGATAGCATCACTGTCAAGTATCGTTACTGGAGAATTTGACAGCCGCTGTTCATAAAACTCACGTTGTCGTGTGCTGAAGGGCTCAGTCTGGAACCGCGCGACTGCTACGGTCGCAGATTCGAATCCTGCCTCGGACATGGATGTGTGCGATGTCCTTAGGTTGGTTAGGTTTAAGTAGTTCTAAGTTCTATGGGACTGAAGACCTCAGATGTTGAGTCCCATAGTGCTTTCAGAGCCAGAGAGCTCAGGTTGTACGGAATCTTGGGCTGGTTTGGCTAGAAATGTGGCAGTCTTTTGGTATGCTCCTGAGTTGCGTCTTAATGGGCAAATGAAAAGCACAGTGGCTAAAATTAACAGGCGTTGTGCATCTGTGCTAACACTCTTTTGTACTTAATAGCCATTTTCCATGTACTTAAACTTATGGTGTGTTTAGAAACATCCAAAATGTAGAGTGTCTGAGGGCACGTTGAACTGTCTGTTGTGTGGCTGTAGTGATGGCGTAGTGGTTGTTATTTCTAAAATGTTTCAATTCAACGATTGCGACCGACATAGGGCGGTGAACTATTTTTGGAAAGGAAATTTTCCATATGATATATTGGTTAATATGTGAGAGGTTGGAGCTGCCTGGTTGAAATATTCTCTGTAGTTATTCTTCTTACGGCCATCCTTAACACATTCTGCCAGTACCGCCATATGCGTTCTTTTTCAGTAACCTGTGGCAGTAAAATGGTTTATGTCTAGCCTCCAGTCGCACCTCTACGTTTAACTTGTTAAGATTGAGTATTTTTGAAACCTTCCACCTGTTAGGATTCAGGATTTAAGGCCTTACTCATTGACCAAGTCATAACATTATGTCTTATTAAGTATCAAGCACATAGTACCCACATCCTTTCATGTGACTGGCTGGACTTAAGTGTAGTGTAACGGACTGTGTCGTCAGAGCTGAAGGCATCGGTTAATCCAACAGAAGCTCCCAAGCACCTGTCATTGCTCAGGAAAATTGATAGCCTGCCTAGTTTAGTTGTGGCTAGAGCCGTGAAGTTATTTTTGGTATTTTTGGTCTTTCGTGTGTTCCTGAAGTTAAAACGGCTAGTTCTGATTTAAATTGGTAAATTGATTGGAGAATTTAAAGACGGCTAAGTGACGAGTCAAACTTAAAATTTAATCTGTTTGTGTAAATGGTTGAAATAGTTAGCACCATGGGCGTTTCAATATTTAACTGCGTGATTAGTTTGAAAATTTGAACGGCTGGTGCCAATCCAAACTGTGAATTCAAAGGCGGCTAAGCGCCGAGTTAAACTCCATGTTTTGTCTGTTTGCTCAATCTTTAAACCATTGGTAAACTTATTTTATACTGTAGGCAGTTTTCAATTTAAGTGGCTACTGCCAGTTCAAGTAGGGAAGCCGAGTTAAGTGTTTCAAAATTTCAGTATTTTAAGTGTTGTGTAATCATACGTTGCTGATTTGAATGATCCTATGGCTTATGTGATTATCCCTAAAGAGCGGCTAGAGCCAATTGCAACCGACAATCATGAATGATCCTTTTAGGTGAGATTGCTGAGAACTTTGGGGAACATTGTGTTATTATCTTGTAATTATTTAGTAACAAAAGGCCAGTTGAATCTGAATTTCTTGTTAGCCTGTGTCATTTGTGTTAAACATGGCTCCGGCTGCTTGAATCATAACAACCCAGATTAGACGGGGCTTGTTGAGCTGAACTGTAAACTGGTATGTGTTGTTATGTAATGTGGCTAATGCCAGTTGTATGCTGTTTTTTGTAAATAACTGCGTGCATTGCCCAAGTGCCGAAGTACGATTTTGTCAATAAAATATATTTCATATTTTTGTACCTAGTACCTTTCACTTCAGGTCCCTTGTGCCCAAGATAACCCTGCTCCAAAGTGTATCCCCGTTCCTTGTTTCCGTGTTAGGGCAAAAGGGGGAAGATTTCACCCCCCACGGATCTCTACACACTAAAATTAAGGCAATCTTATCATTATCTTTCAAGGATACGCCTCTTCTGTACTTTATACTTCCCTCGTTATTTCTTGATAATTTAGGCAACTAGTTATCGGCAATACATCTTCAGTTTTCTTTCTTGCCCTCCCTTTGGTTTTAATTTCCAAAAATGTTTCTTTGAAAACATTATGACCACAGCCCTTTGTGACACTGAATGTCCAACAGCGCTCTTGCGAGCACGTGGCGCGGTAAGGAAAGTATACTAGTAAAGCACAGCATAATGAAGAATCATTCTAGTGATGATACGGGACAGGTGTGGGAACATCTACATCTACATCAACGTACATATTCCGCAAATCACCTTATGGTGCGCGGTGGAGCATACCCTGTATCACTACCAGTCATTTGCTTTTCTGTTCCAATAGCATACAGATCGAGAAAAAAAAACGACCGTCTGTATGCCTCCGTACAAGCCCTAATTTCTTTAGTCTTATCTTCGTGGTCCTTACTCGAAATATACGTTGGCGGCAGAATCGTTCTGCGGGCTGCGTCAAATACCGGTTCTCTAAATTTCCTCAATAGCGCTAATCGGAAAGAACGTCGCATTCCCTCCAGTGATTCTCATCCCGAAGCATCTCCATAATCCAGAATGAGATTTTCACTCTGAAGTGGAGTGTGCACCGATGTGAAACTTGCTGGCAGATTAAAACTGTGTGCCGGACCGAGACTCGAACTCGGGACCTTTGCCTTACGCGGGCAAGTGCTCTACCATTCGTGGTAGAGCACTTGCCCGCGAAAGGCGAAGGTCCCGAGTTCGAGTCTCGGAAAGAACGTCGCATTCCCTCTGTGGTAGAGCACTTGCCCGCGAAAGGCAAAGGTCCCGAGTTCGAGGGTCGGTGGTAGAGCACTTGCCCGCGAAAGGCAAAGGTCCCGAGTTCGAGTCTCGGAAAGAACGTCGCATTCCCTCTGTGGTAGAGCACTTGCCCGCGAAAGGCAAAGGTCCCGAGTTCGAGTCTCGGTCCGGCACACAGTTTTAATCTGCCAGGAAGTTTCATCTCCATAATATTTGCGTGTTGTTCGAACCTATTGGTAACAAATCCAACCAGCCCACCTCTGCATTGTTTTGATCTCTTCCTTCAATCCAACCTGTTGCGGATCCCAAGCACTCGAAGAGGACTAAGCAATGAGTCGCGCAAGCGTCCTATATGCTGTCTCATTTACAAATAAACCACTCTTTCCTAAAATTCTCCCAATAAACCGAATACGACCATTCGCCTTTCCTACTACCGTCCTTACATGCTCATTCCATTTCATATCGCTTTGCAACGTCAAACCCAGATATTTAATCACCGTGACTCTGTCAAGGAGCGCACTACTAATAATGTATTCGAACATTTTGGGTTTGTTTTTCCTACCCATCTACATTAACTCAAATTTTTCTGCATTTAGAGTTAGCTGCCATTCATCCCATTCTAAGCCACCTTGTATCCTCCTACAGTCACTCAACGACGACACCTTCGCATGCACCACAGCATCATCAGCAAACAGCCGCACACCGCTGCTTTCTCCGTCCGCCAGGTTATCTATGTGTATCGAAAATAACGGCGGTCCTAACACGCTTCCCTGTGGCACTCCCGACGATACCCTTGTCTGTGATGAACATTCGCCATGGATGACAACATACATCCACTCTCATAAGCGACTTTGACAATGTGCAGTGCCTGAGCGCGAGGATACTGGAAGCAAAGAAGCTGATCGACTGTTCGCATGCATCTTGCGTATATATCAAAATGGTTCAAATGGCTCTGAGCACTATGCGACTTAACTTCTGAGGTCATCAGTCGCCTAGAACTTAGAACTAATTAAACCTAACTAACCAAAGGACATCAGACACATCCATGCCCGAGGCAGGATTCGAACCTGCGACCGTAGCGGTCGCTCGGCTCCAGACTGTAGCGCCTAGAACCGCACGGCCACTCCGGCCGGCGCTTATATATCGAAAATGATTTAAGGACGGTGAAATAACGAGTAAACGACAGGTTGTTGATCATCCACGCGTCACAGAACGTGGAGGTTCGAGGGTTCTCCACTCTGTAAAGTAGGATAGGCGGCGATCTGTGGTAGATCTAATCACAGAGCACAAAGCTAGTGCAAGCTAAAGTGTTTCAGAGTACTCCACTCAGCGCACACCGTTGAAAATGGGGATCCACAGCACACCACCTCTATATTTTCCCATGTTAAAAAATGGTTCAAATGGCTCTGAGCACTATGGGACTCAACTGCTGAGGTCATTAGTCCCCTAGAACTTAGAACTAGTTAAACCTAACTAACCTAAGGACATCACAAACATCCATGCCCGAGGCAGGATTCGAACCTGCGACCGTAGCGGTCTTGCGGTTCCAGACTGCAGCGCCTTTAACCGCACGGCCACTTCGGCCGGCTTCCCATGTTAATCCAGCAACACCATCGATTACTACCATCGGGATCATCGAACTAGGATTCTGGATCAATGTGAACTTGTCACCTCGGTGCATAAAATCCCTGTTTCTTTTTACACCAGGTCGACGAATGTGCTCAGATAAGTCATCAAGGATAACGCTTGCTCGAAATATGCACTTTGCCATCGATGCAGGCAAAGGCGGACAGTATTATACTACAGGGTACATAGACTTCCATGGGACCCGTTGGAGTAATCGCTGGCACCATGCACCATGTCAGTTGGAGACTACGTGACAATACCGCGTACCACCTGCGACGCTTCATGCCTTATGTCTTCCCCACCGGTGATGGCACTTTCCATAAGGATAACAAAGCCACAGTCATGTTACCGGCGTTTGACAGCCATGATGGTGATTTCACGTTAATGTGTTAGCCACTAAATACGCCTCATCTGAAAGCGATGGAACACGTCTGTATCACTGTTGGGCTGTCGGGAGATTATATCACGCCCAAAGTGGAAACGTCCCCTCAGAAAAAATTATGAATTACTGTGCTGGTAAACCTCTTACGTTATTTGATTTTCAAACAGCTGAGCAAAACTCAACGTACTCAAACTGTTTTCTCTTTACTTATTCTGATCATCACTAGACTGAGACAATATTTTTAGCGCAACACAATCTGACTTTCAATAATCCCTACAAAAGAATGCCCATAACTAACAATAACCTATACCTTTCATGAATCACTTACCTCACTACAATCTTCCTTACTCGAACTACTGCAATACAGCGAGCACCAATACTGCCAGCTGAATAAAAGATTCTAACTACTGAAGGCTCTAACTACTACAAAACGCAACACCGCTCCTGGTCACGATCGTGTCACCTACCGCCACCTCCGTGAAGCTCCTGTCTCTTTCCTCTCCACCCTGTGCCAGGTTCTACAATGTAGTCCTGTCCACCGGCTACTACCCCGACCTGTGGAAAACTTCCCGTATCCTGATGTTCCTTAAACCCGGTAAACCACCGTCCGCCATCTCCTCCTACCGTCCCATCAGCCTTACCTCGGTCTTCAGCAAGGTCCTGGAATCGATCCTCACCCGACGCATCCACCAGCATCTCCACCAGCACCGCCTCCTTCCCGTTACCCAGTGTGGCTTTCGCCCGTCCTGCTCTTCCGATGATCTTCTCCTCCACCTCACTCATCTCCTTTCCGAACAGCTCAATTCCCGTCGCTCCGCAATCTTCCTCTCCCTGGACCTCGAATGTGCCTATGACCGCATATGGCATTTCAGTCTCCTCTTGGTGCAACCAGTGGTTGCTCAAGGTCAATCCCTCCAAAACCCAAGCGATTATTGTAGGCAAAACCACCCCTTCCTTCCGCCTCTTTGATTTCTATCTCACCATCTATGGCCGTCCTATCGCCCTCACCCCCACCCTTAAATACCTTGGCGTCACCCTCGACCATCGCCTCTCCTGGACCCCCCATCTCTGGACAATCCAAGCCAAGGCACGCTCCCGACTCTGTCTCCTCAAGCTCCTTTCCGGCCGTATGTGGTGTCTGAACCCCTCCACCATCCTTCACACCTATAAATCCCTCATCCGCCCTATCCTCTGTTACGCCCATCCTGCCTGGTTCTCCGCCCCCCCCTACCTTTTACAAGTCTCTTCAGATCCTTGAACGCCATGCTCTCCACCTCGCCTATCGGATCCGTCCCCCCTCCCCCACGCGGATCCTGTACGACCTCATTCCGTTCCCCCACCTCCTCCTTTTCCTTCAAAGGATATGGATCCTCTGCACCTCCTGTAAACTCGATCCTCCTCACCCGCTTGTCTCCCCCATACTCTCCCACCCCCGCCCGCTGTTGCGCCTGTATTCCCAGGTCCCACCTGCTCTCCACCCTCCTTATCCTCTCCCAAGGTGGCTTCCGCCAGCTCCCCCTCCCTGATGATGCCCTCCTCACTTCCATCTACACCTCATAGCCGGCCGAAGTGGTCGTGCGGTTAAAGGCGCTGCAGTCTGGAACCGCAAGACCGCTACGGTCGCAGGTTCGAATCCTGCCTCGGGCATGGATGTTTGTGATGTCCTTAGGTTAGTTAGGTTTAACTAGTTCTAAGTTCTAGGGGACTAATGACCTCAGCAGTTGAGTCCCATAGTGCTCAGAGCCATTTGAACCATTTGAACTACACCTCATACCAACTTTGATCCTCCCTCCCTCTTCCTGTGTTTGGGCACCCTCCCTCCCATCTCTCCCCCTTCCCTCCCTCCTTCATTTCTCCCCACTCCTCCCCCGGGCTTCCCCTCCCCTGTCCCTCTACTCCTCCTCCCATCTCCTCAGCCATTGGCATCTTTGTTCTCCCCTCCCCCCATCACCCTTCTTCCCCTCTTGGCAGGTCCCCAGACTCGTACATGCTACGTGGACATTCGCGCGCCGGAGATCATCGCCATCAGTGTCTCGTGTGTGCCGTCGTGTTTAGTGTTCAGTGTTCACCGTCGCACTCCATCGTTCACCTGTGCCATCGACATCTTCAGTGTTTGTGCGTCATGTCAACAGTTTGTAGTGTGGATTATCGTCGAGTGTGAACGGCTCCGTGTTTGTCCTTATGTGTCTACTGTTTTATTACCCACCGTTATGTAACTTATGTGTATTCCTTCTGTTGTTTCTTTGTCTATTCTATAGCTGAAGAGCAGCGTAACGTGCTGCTGACAGCCTGCCTGAATGTACGGGTTTAAAAATAACAATAAAGAAAAAAAAACCTAGTCCAGTCAGTCTGGTACTCGCTCTGGATTGAGTTTCTAACTCGGCGGTACTGCGTTCTTGTCGTTGCTGACTTTTGCCTGGCTCTGGTTCCGAGTGGATTTACTGTTGGTGTTTGGTGTTGTGGTATCTACACGAGGCTTCACAACAACGTTTCACCAGGCAACGCCGGTCGACTGCTGTTTGTATATGAGAAATCGGTTGGAAACTTTCCTCATGTCAGCACATTGTAGGTGTCGCTACCGGTGCCACCCTTGTGTGAATGCTCTGAAAAGCTAATCATTTGCATATCACAGCATCTTGTTCCTGTCGGTTAAATTTCGAGTCTAGCACGTCGTCTTCGTGGTGTAGCAATTTTCATGGACACTAGGATACGGGAGGATACCGAGGTAAGGCTGATGGGATGGTAGGAGGAGATGGCGGACGGTGGTTTACCGGGTTTAAGGAACATCAGGATACGGGAAGTTTTCCACAGGTCGGGGTAGTAGCCGGTGGACAGGACTACATTGTAGAACCTGGCCAAGGTGGAGAGGAAAGAGACAGGAGCTTCACGAAGGTGGCGGTAGGTGACACGATCGTGACCAGGAGCAGTGTTGCGTTTTGTGCGGAGTGTAGCAATGAGATCCTGTGTAGTGATAGGGGCATTGAGTTCCGTGTGTGCAGTGTTGTTCAAGTACTGGAAACCAGGTGTGAGGGGAGGGACAGAGGTGTCAGTTCGATCGCGGACATCTGGGAAGAGGGAGTAATCGAACTGGGGATCGTCGGGGATGGAAAAGACATTGGAAAGGCATGAGGCAAAGTGATTGGCCTTACTAAGGGTGTCAGGGAAGGGGTGATCATCATGGAGAAGAAGATAGTAGGGGGAGGGTTTAGTTCCGGTAAGGCGACGGAAGGCTGACCAGAACTTGGATGAGTTTATAGGTAGGGTAACATTTAAACAGGTGAGTGTCTGTCGCCAGTCCCGGCGTTTCTTAGCCGCGAGCAAGTTTCGGATGTGTCGCTGGAGTTTCCGGTGGTGTCGTAGTGTGTCTGGGTCATGCGTGTGGAGGAAGGCACGGTATAGACGGCGGGATTCAAGGAGGAGGAGGACGGCCTGTGGGGGTAAGGTAGGACGGTGGGGGTGGATGGCGAAAGTAGGGACGTGGGCCTCCACGGCCTCAGACAAGGTCTGCTGGAGAAAGGAGGTGGCATGGGTAACATCGTCAGGGTGGTGGTAGGTGAAGGGGTGGCCTTCGACCCAGGTGGAGATGGTATCCCGGTAGGCATTCCAGTCGGCACGAGAATAGTCATGGACGTACTTCGGGGAAGGGTCATTACGAGGGTTGGGGCGGGGGCGACGACCGTCTGAAACACTGAGGAGGACAGGGAGATGGTCGCTACCAATGGGGTCCAGGACATCCACCACTATGCGGCCAAGGAGGTTGGGGGAGGAGAGGATGACATAAGGAGTGGAGTTGGATTCGGAGCGGGTGTGCTGGGGAATGGGGACGAGGTCGCCTTGGAGGGTGGAGAGGAACCGATGCCACTGCCGTAACTGGGTGGCAGAACGACTATGGATGTTGAGGTCGGCGGCGATCACATAGGAGGAGAAGGTACGATCAATGTGGGAGAGGACGTCGAAAGGAATAGGGGCGTTAGGGCGGACATAGATGGTGGCGCAGGTGACAGTAAGGCCAGGGAAGAAGAGACTAAGGATCAGGTGTTCGGTGGGGTCAGGAAGGAGAAGTTGGAGCCGAACCAGGATCTGGCGGTGGTGACCAATGGCAACTCCGCCACGCACAATCGGGAGGGGATTATTGGAGCGGTGGAGAAGGTAGGGCGAAGTGTGGATGGTGTGGTGGGGTTGGACGAAGGTTTCATTGAGGAGAAAGGCATCCACGTGGTGGGTTGCAAGGATGTGCATGAAGAGGTTCTTGTTGGCGGGAAGGGAATGGATGTTGTTGAACAGGATATGGTGCTGTCACGCCATGACAGGGATTTAGACGAGGGTGTCGAGACGGGAGAAGATAAAATGGGCCTGGTTGTGAGAGTAGGTGGCATACATTTTTAGGTGGAAGACGAAACGGGCGGCGAGGGAGACCTGTTGGAGGGTGTGAGGGCGCTGGAAAGGGTAGACGTTTTTCAGGACAATTGTGAGGAACCTGATGATGTCCTCAGCGGTGGCGGGGGGATGAAGGGAATTGCCAGGAGGGGTGGGGGCGTCCAGAGGACGGACAGGGACGGTCAGTTCAGGAGTGGTTGGAGGGGGTCGGGCTTTACACTTTTGGGAGTAGGTGGGATGGGGGAGATTGCAGGTATTACAGGAGAGAGGGGATAGAAGGTTAGGGCACTGCCGGAGAAAGTGCGCTTGCCTGCAATGCGGGCAGGTGGGGGCCTCGCGGCACTCAGCTGTTGGGTGCGCGTAGTAGCACAGACACCTCTGGCAGCGAAGGGATTGAGGAGGGGAATGGGAGGGGTCGACCTTATATCGCTGGTTGAAGAGGACGACACCCTCCTTCAGGAGATGGTCAATGGAGGGGGCGTCCTCGGAGAAAACCCGCATAAGGCGGATGGGGCCGGCCAAGTTAAAAATTCGGCAGACCGCCCGCACCTCTAGCGAGGGATGCACCTTGAGCTCCACCAACACCTCCTCCTCCATGATCGTCACACTAAGCCGAGTGATCACGGCGGTGAGGGTCGGCGGTCGACGCGGGGGTTGGGGTTGACGGGTAAGAGATGGAGAAGGAATAGGGGTGAGGGAGGCGTTGTGACCAAACCGGGTGATGGGGAGGCGGGAGAGGATCAGTATGGAGGGTGGGGCTGGGGGAGGAGATGAGAACTGAATCCTGTCTGGGAGTGAGGAGTGAGATGGGGGCACCAGGGAAGTGTTGGCGGAGGAGGAGGGAGAGGTTCCGGGCCTCAAGAAGGGAAGGATCGGGATGGGAGGTATTTGTATAAAGAGGGGAGGGGAGGAGGAGGAGGCTGAGAGCAGGGCCAGGCGGGGAGACATCCATGGCATCCTGGGGAGGGGAAGGAGGATGGAGCGGGGCCTTTTTGGGAGCGGAGGAGGTGGTGGTGTCACTATGGCGTTTAACGGCGGCAGAAGGGTGGGTAGTCACATGAGGGACGTGAGCTATAGGGAGGTGGCGGGAAGTGGCAGATCCTGGCGTGGACGCAGCAGTTGGCGCCGGAGATGGTGATGGTGAAGGGGACGGCGACGGCGACGACGACGGCGATGGTGGTGGCGGTGATGGCGAAGGCGATGGGGAGAGCTGGGCACGGGCAGTGGTCCGACGGGCCACCACCCTACCTGGAGCTGCAGTGACAGGCTGGGGGAGTGGGGGGGAAAGGATCAGAGGGAGAGGAGCGGGAGGAAGAAGCTGGGGAGGGGGCGACAAAGAGCGAGGGCGAACGGAGAGTTAGGAGGGATGTAAAGGGGGGGGGGGGTGACTGGGCACACCATGTAATGGTGGTGATGGCGGCAGAGGGCGAAATATACACTATGGCAGTGGTAGTAGTAGTGGCAGTGGTGGTGGGGGCTGACATGACGACAGGGATGAACTAAAACAGCACAGGACGAAAAGGAGAGGAAAAAACCGGGGACGGACGAAGACGGACGAAGACCAGAGTCCCACGCTGCCGGCGCTGGCGACGGATGGCAGGAACGCCGCAGCTGCTGCTGCCGTGGACAGGGCAGGGGCCGCCGCTGCTGCTGCTGCTGCTGCTGGAGGGCTGGCTGGCTGGCTGGCTGGCTGACTGGCTGGCTGGCTGGACTGCTGCTGCTGCTGGCCGGGACCACTGCTGCTGGCCGGGACCGCTGCGACCGCTGCTGCTGCTGCTGCTGCTGCTGCTGCTGCTCGGCTGGACCGCTGCTGCTCGGCTGGCTGGCACCTGAAAACCTAACGCTTCGATTAGTGCTCGAATGGTACAATCGAAGGGCGGTATTCGTTCGAATTACCGCCGGAGATCACTGGACTAGGGCAGAGCGGGTCCCTATATACGAAACTGGAGGGAGCGACTATTGGCCGCTGTTTGCACGTGGCGTAGCGGTGGCGCCCTCGCTGCGTGAAAGCCGCTGCGCGGAATAGCCGCCGCAGATGTGGAGCCCTCTATGGGCTGACCACGTCCATTTGTTCTGGCGCGTGTTCGACTTCCGCGGCCTGAGGTACTAGAACAACCATCTGCACGAACAGTTCGACGACGTTTGCAGTAGCATGGACTATCAGCTCGGAGACCATGGCTGCGGTTACCCTTGACGCTGCATCTCGGACAGGAGCGCCTGCGATGGTGTACTCAACGACGAACCTGCGTGCACGAATGGCAAAACGTCATTTTTTCGGATGAATCCAGGTTCTGTTTACAGCATCATGATGGTCGTATCCGTGTTTAGCTACATCGCGGTGAACGCACATTGGAAGCGTGTATTCGTCATCGCCATACTGGCGTATCACCCGGCGTGATGGTATGGGGTGCCATTGGTTACACGTCACCTCTTGTTCGCATTGACGGCACTTTGAACAGCGGATTTCAGATGTGTTACGGCTGTGGCTCTACCCTTCATTCGATACCAGGGAAACCCTGCATTTCAGCAGGATAATGCACGACCGCATGTTGCAGGCCCTGTATGGGCCTTTCTGGATACAGAAAATGTTCGACTGCTGCCCTGGCCAACACATTCTCCAGATCTCTCAACCAACTGAAAACGTCTGGCCAATGGTGGCCGAGCAACTGGCTCGTCACAATACGCCAGTCACTACTGTTGATGAACTGTGATACCGGTATCGTGTACCTGTACACACCATCCAAGCTCTGTTTGACTCAATGCCCAGGCGTGTCAAGGCCGTTATTATGGCCAGAGGTGGTTGTTGTGTGTATGATTTCTCAGGATCTATGCACCCAAATTGCGTGAAAATGTATCATCTGCATTTCTTCTTGGTGTAGCAATTTTAATGGCCAGTAGTATATATTATATTTTCATGACCTCGATCTCTACAAATTTCCTTTTTCTTGCGGACACACGTCCAGATCGTCCGCTTATAGTAACCTCTGGCATCGCTCTCTCCACATCCACCACTGCTGGCGGCTGACCTCCAACTGCCCAACGCTACGCGCTGTTCATATGCAACTGCCCAGCGCTACAAAAGCGAATATTTCAACCATGAGTCCAACCAACCACAGACTGCACACAGCACAGTCAGTGATTTTTCATACAGAACGCTACGTGGCGTTACCAACATAAAAACCCAAACAGCCTACTTACAAAGTAAAGTGGCCCCGTAATTCGTCGTACCTGCGCGATCTCGATAGAGACATATCGTGCCACCGCCCTCCGGAAACCTATAAAAATTGTCGGACCAGTGTCATGCACAATGACCGTCGTATTGTATTAGAAAGGAGGAGCCACACGCTACTAAGCAGCTCTTCGAAATGATTTGGCCTATCAGTGTATTTCTTCCGGACCTTTCGTGTCTAAATAAATTTCTCTTTTGTGTAGTTGCTACGAGTTTCCTCTGCTAATCGAGATCTTTCAAAACATACGCACTTAATTCGCTTTCCATCCATCTAAACCTGTATTGCCTTTTCCAAATCTGCTTTCGCATCAAGTCTGAGCATCTACATGTCCGCTGGTCCCAAGCGATTTCCCTACGTTTTCAGAGGTGTCCAGCTTTGACAACCATACAGTATACAGCAGAACACTTCACGCGAATTTCTTGACTAATGGTGCTTTTTTCTGTGATAAAAAGCTTGTTTAGTAACAGCTGTGTTCTTTCAGTGAAAGGGCCTTTTGGTGTTGCAAATCTTTTCATGGTTTGCATAATGCAAATGTTATATTCAATAATTAAAGCGCCTAAGTCAATTACTTTATCACTGTTTCTTATTTCTTTCCGTTTTGACGTTAGGCGTCCTTCTCAATTTTATTTTCTTAGTATCATAATTTTCTGATATTAATTTACGGTTCGATTTTTTGATAATTATTACAAATTCTGAATGAAGCTATTACAATGTACTTCTACGAATTCGAAAATTATATGGTAGGTCGAATAACGAATGAGGGCTCACTGCACAGAAAAGAAATGTGTGGCACTGAGAACTATAAGGGCCTAAAGCACAGAAACCAAATTTTGAGAAAAACATATGTTTGTGAAAATCAAGTTTTTGGAGAAACCACCAGGCTTATAGGTGTAAACTAGGAACCTTCTCCACGAGAAATGTCCTCAAAAATTACTTATAAAGATATGATACTAATTGCACCACGGACACAATTATGACCTATTGCCAGACTTCATGGCCCCCATTATAATCATCTTCATTGAGCACGTTCTGTGACTTGTGGTTCACATGAAACTGCCGCTACACCTACGATTATGAAGTACTAGCTCAGCGCCCGCTGATTCAAATGGTTCAAATGGCTCTGAGCACTATGGGACTCAACTTCTCAGGTCATTAGTCCCCTAGAACTTAGAACTACTTAAACGTAACTAACCTAAGGACATCACACACATCCATGCCCGAGGCAGGATTCGAACCTGCGACCGTAGCAGCCTCACGGTTCCGGACTGCGCGCCTAGAACCGCGAGACCACCGCGGCCGGCGCCCGCTGATTCGCTCGCGGTAGACTGTATTGCCTGCACAGAAATTTAATTTTTTCTTTAACCGAATTTTTAAGTTGTTCACAAATTGCAGTACTTTTTAAACTTTTCATGCTAGTTAAGGCCATAGAAAGATGGTCTTTTCCGAATGTACACTACTGGCCATTAAAATTGCTACACCAAGAAGAAATGCAGATGATAAACGGGTATTCATTGGACAAATATATTATACTACAACTGACATGTCATTACAATTTCACGCAATTTGGGTGCATAGGTCCTGAGAAATCAGTACCCAGGACAACCACCTCTGGCCGTAATAACGGCCTTGATAAGCCTGGGCATTGAGTCAAACAGAGCTTGGATGGCGTGTAAAGGTACAGCTGCCCACGCAGCTTCAACACGATACCACAGTTCATCAAGAGTAGTGACTGGCGTATTGTGACGAGCCAGTTGATCGGCCACCATTGACCAGACGTTCTCAGTTGGTGAGAAATCTGGAGAAGGTGTTGGCCAGGCCAGTAGTCGAACATTTTCTGTATCCAGAAAGACCCGTACAGGACCTGCAACATGCGGTCGTGCATTATCCTGCTGAAATGTAGCGTTTCGCAGGGATCGAATGAAGGGTAGAGCCACGGGTCGTAACATATCTGAAATGTAACGTCCACTGTTCAAGATGCCGTCAATGCGAACAAGAGGTGACCGAGACGTGTAACCAATGGCACCCCATACCATCACGCCGGGTGATACGCCAGTATGGCGATGACGAATACACGCTTCCAATGTGCGTTCACCGCGATGTCGCCAAACACGGATGCGACCATCATGATGCTGTAAACAGAACCTGGATTCATCCGAAAAAATGACGTTTTGCCATTCGTGCACCCAGGTTCGTCGTTGAGTACACCATCGCAGGCGCTCCTGTCTGTGATGCAGCGTCAAGGGTAACCGCATTCATGGTCTCCGAGCTGATAGTCCATGCTGCTGCAAACGTCGTCGAACTGTTCGTGCAGATGCTTGTTGTCTTGCAAACGTCCCCATCTGTTGACTCAGGGATCGAGACGTGGCTGCACGATCCGTGACAGCCATGCGGATAAGATGCCTGTCATCTCGACTGCTAGTGATACGAGGCCGTTGGGATCCAGCACGGCGTTCCGTATTACCCTCCTGAATCCACCGATTCCATATTCTGCTAACATAGTCATTGGATCTCGACCAACGCGATAAACTGTAATCGCGATAGGCTACAATCCGACCTTTATCAAAGTCGGAAACGTGACTGTACGCATTTCTCCTCGTTACACGAGGCATCACAACAACGTTTGACCATTCAACACCGGTCAACTGCTGTTTGTATATGAGAAATCGGCTGGTAACTTTCGTCATGTCAGCACGATGTAGGTGTCGCCACTGGCGCCAACCTTTGTGAACCCTCTGAAAAGCTAATCATTTGCATATTACGGGATCTTCTTCCTGTCGGTTAAATTTCACGTCTGTAGCACGTCATCTTCGTGGTGTAGAAATTTTAATGGTCAGTAGTGTACTTCTGACCAAAAAAACGACTCTGTTAGCTGGAGTTCAACGTTTTTGTTAATCATGCCTTTTGCGTTCTTCTTGTCATATGTCCATAGTCTTTCATCCCCTGGCACGTCTTTCCTAATATCTAACCGTGAAGTGAAATACCAGTTTTCATAGATATAGTTAACATTTTTTTTCTTACAGAGAAATGTTTTCTTAGAAATTTTGATTCCCTGTTTCACCCCATTAGGGGTGAAACAGTGAAACGTTTATTTTTTAAATTCCAACAAAGAAGCCAAATACAAATTTTCATAGATTCAGATTTAAAAATGCTTTCATAATGAAATATTTCATAAGACATTTCGTCCTTTATTTCACCCCTTAAGGGCTGAATTTTCAAAAAAGACTTAAACACGTATTTTTTTAAAACTTTAACCGAGAAATGAGACACTAATTTTCATAGAAGTAGCTGTGAAAATACTTTAGTAGTTCTTTAATAATGATTTATTTTCAAAAAAATTCATCCACTATTTCACTCCCTTAGGGATTAAATTTGCAAAAAATGTTCAAAGATGTATTTCATTATTGCTGACCGAGAAATCAATTACCAATTTTCGTAGGTGTAGCTTCAAAGTTACCTTAAAATTTTCATTAAACCTCTCATCCCCTATTTTATCCGTTTTGGGGTGGACTTCGAAAAATCCCTTGTTAAAAGACGCCTTCAGTATAAGATCAACACCCTCTCCAGATTTCAAGTTTCCATCCTTAGCGGCATGGGTTGGGTGATGATAAGTCAATCGGTCAGGACATTGCCTTCATATTATATATATATATATATATATATATATATATATATATATATATATATATATATATATATATATATATATGGAAACTACTACATTAGTATTCCGTTAGATAAACACCAGTACCGTCGAGTCTTTAAAAGCATCGGTCCCACACCTACAATAGAGCTTCAAACGTTTGATTACTTTACAACTGAGTTAATGTGTTAAATATTTGACGATAAGGAGTAAAACAGTTATGGCTGAAGGCACAAAACCGTATTTGTGTTGGTTTTATTAGTCTTGGATCAAGTACTGGTTAAGTATAGTCTGGGTAATTTGTGCTCCGTTTTAATAAAAGCTAGTTTTTCACTCTGGCGATTCTAGCAATACCGCAAAACTTTAATCTGCATTCTCTGAGAAAGTGCAAAACATCCCCAGCAACGCCTGAGGTTTCCTGGACCTCCTACCACGCCGTTCGTCAGCGCCGGCTCGGAGACGCGCCTCTGAGCTGACAGAGCGCACCATGGGTCGGTCTGAGACACGCCTCCTCGCCCTAGGACAGGTGCAACACCGACCCGCGGCAGGCGATGAGTCGTGCGGAGGCGAGCATGTGGATGTTTCAGCAAACAGGCGCGCCTCCACTGGCGGAACAGATTCTGTCAACCTGCAGACGATAGAGCCCTCACCTTGCAACGTACTTCCAAACAGCGTTTCGTGCAGGAAAATCTTTCAGATCCCGTATACAGGGTGTTACAAAAAGGTACGGCCAAACTTTCAGGAAACATTCCTCACACACAAAGAAAGAAAATATGTTATGTGGACATGTGTCCGGAAACACTTACTTTCCATGTTACAGCTCATTTTATTACTTCTCTTCAAATCACATTAATCATGGAGTGGAAACACACAGCAACAGAACGTACCAGCGTGACTTCACTTTGTTACAGGAAATGTTCAAAATGTCCTCCGTTAGCGAGGATACATGCATCCACCCTCCGTCGCATGGAATCTCTGATGCGCTGATGCAGCCCTGGAGAATGGCGTATTGTATCACAGCCGTCCACAATACGAGCACGAAGAGTCTCTACATTTGGTACCGGGGTTGCGTAGACAATAGCTTTCAAATGCCCCCATAAATGAAAGTCACGAGGGTTGAGGTCAGAAGAGCGTGGAGGCCATGGAATTGGTCCGCCTCTACCAATCCATAGGTCACCGAATCTGTTGTTGAGAAGCGTATGAACACTGCGACTGAAATGTGCAGGAGCTCCATCGTGCATGAACCACATGTTGTGTCGTACTTGTAAAGACACATGTTCTAGTAGCACAGGTAGAGTATCCCGAATGAAATCATGATAACGTGCTCCATTGAGCGTAGGTGGAAGAACATGGGGCCCAATCAAGACATCACCAACAATGCCTGCCCAAACGTTCACAGAAAATCTGTGTTGATGACGTGATTGCACAATTGCGTGCGGATTCTCGTTAGCCCACACATGTTGATTGTGAAAATTTACAATTTGATCACGTTGGAATGAAGCCTCATCCGTAAAGAGAACATTTGCACTGAAATGAGGATTGACACATTGTTGGATGAACCATTCGCAGAAGTGTACTCGTGGAGGCCAATCAGCTGCTGATAGTGCCTGCACACGCTGTACAAGGTACGGAAACAACCGGTTCTCCCGTAGCACTCTCCATACAGTGACGTGGTCAACGTTACCTTGTACAGCAGCAACTTCTCTGACTCTAACATTAGGGTTATCGTCAACTGCACGAAGAATTGCCTCGTCCACTGCAGGTGTCCTCGTCGTTCTAGGTCTTCCCCAGTCGCGAGTCATAGGCTGGAATGTTCCGTGCTCCCTAAGACGCCGATCAATGGCTTCGAACGTCTTCCTGTCGGGACACCTTCGTTCTGGAAATCTGTCTCGATACAAACATACCGCGCCACGGCTATTGCCCCGTGCTAATCCATACATCAAATGGGCATCTGCCAACTCCGCATTTGTAAACATTGCACTGACTGCAAAACCACGTTCGTGATGAACACTAACCTGTTGATGCTACGTACTGATGTGCTTGATGCTAGTACTGTAGAGTAATGAGTCGCATGTCAACACAAGCACCGAAGTCAACATTACCTTCCTTCAATTAGGCCAACTGGCGGTGAACCGAGGAAGTACAGTACATACTGACGAAACTAAAATGAGCTCTAACATGGAAATTAAGCTTTTCCGGACACATGTCCACAAAACATCTTTTCTTTATTTGTGTGTTAGGAATGTAACACCCTGTATAAGTTAACAGCTCATATTCAAAGCTATATTTGAGAACATTTCTCATATTTTTTCACTATCCTTCGTGAAACAAAGAAAACGTTAACATTACTTAAGGAAACAATTTTCGGATAAAACTGAAGAATGGTATTGATTGAATTGTATGTGTTTTGAGAAAAGTTAGTTGGCACAATTTAGACCAGGCCCGGCGAAACAACACGAGCGCTATGGTCGCGCTCCTGGCCAGCGCTCCGAACGCCACGGCGAGAGTGGCTGAGGGGGCGATGCGGGAACAGGAGGAGAAAAGAAAATGAAGGCTGCAGCAGGGCTCCGCTACAGCGAGGAAGTCGGACTGTCACAGTCTGCGGCAGTAGCAAATGGGTTAAACTAGATTTACGTTCTGAATTAGAAACACCATTGCGTCTACACAGTGGTTCAAAAAATGATAAAGTGGAGAAGTCGCACCATTCAATGCTAAATGTCAATTGCTTTTTGAACTCCATGCAGAGTGCTTAATATACCGTAACACTATTAAGAGTTGGAAAAACTTTCACTGGGACACCGTTATAACACCCGGCACTAAGACGATGTGGTTAGGGAAATGCTGAGTCAAGGGAAAATAGAGCAGTTGTAAGGTTTGGAGGTCAGAAGATCAACTGTCTAAGGTGTAAATAACTTTGGTTTAATGTTGCAATCTTATCAGAGAAATACACGCATTTACACAGTTTGGTTCAAATGGTTCAAATGGCTCTGAGCACTATGGGACTTAACATCTATGGTCATCAGTCCCCTAGAACTTAGAACTACTTAAACCTAACTAACCTAAGGACATCACACAACACCCAGCCATCACGAGGCAGAGAAAATCCCTGACCCCGCCGGGAATCGAACCCGGGAACCCGGGCGTGGGAAGCGAGAACGCTACCGCACGACCACGAGATGCGGGCTTTACACAGTTTACAACGTGACAATGTTACGACAGGTGTCAAACGAATGCATCTCGTCCTCAGAAAGTGAAATAATCCTAAACCCCACAACGGTAAATTTTAACCAGAAGTTTCTTTACAAAATTATTCTTTCGACTACATCATGATGTTGACCAGTACTACGATAAATCATCCGATTCCGGTTCAAAGTTTGGTGCTATTTAGGATGACAATCAAGTCTACGGAGGATAGTTAGTTTTGTCACTAGTTGAACAAAAGATTACCCAAGGATGCTCCAGTTTACAGTGGACGCAAGCTGGTGAACCAACAAGTTTATGCCTCTGCGCGTGGTATTTACCTTAGCTGCGATGAGCTGTCATCTGCATGGATGCTCTCATCCTCTGAAATTCCTATAAAAACTAATTAAGCGTTTGCTGATTTTTCCATTAGAAACTCTCCCTATGTTTCTCATTATGCAAAAAACATGTATTCATCGCTAGTCCTGGAATATGGCGATATGCACGCGCATGGCTGGAGCAGTGAGCATTGTAAAATACCCTCTCAGTCCTCGCAAGGGCAATTAACAAACTGGCTGGTTCGTTTCTCCGCTGTGGGAGCTCAACGATGCTGCAGCTAATATCCAGCTGAATGTCAGCCACAGTGAATGCAGCGTTCACTCAAATTCCTCCTCTGCGTCGTACAGAGCGTTATGCGCCCCATTCTGCACTTGACGCCAGTTCAGAGAAGAGTCACCAAAAATTTCGCTTTCTTCTTTCTCATAGCCGAACTTCCTCCCCACCTGGGTTCTCTCGTTCTCCACACGACGGCTTTTTTCGACCAACAGGAGCGTTCCTCTTATTTTGTGGAAACTCTCTCTGCCAATTGCAAGGGCCCTACCATTGAACTGCATCGAAATCTCGGCACTTTACTCTTTCCTAGTTCGTTTCCGCCAATCGGACGTTTCGTGCCCACTCACATGTGTACCATTCGCTGTTCACGTGATCAACTGCATCACTGGATTTGTTCATATCCATTTGGAATTCCGAAACGTAGTTTTCTAAAGCTTCTTTCTGTCCTACTTCTGGTGGCCCGTTACTTGCTCTGCAGTATGCGTCACCTGTCCAGTCGCTGACTCCCGCCGCGGGAATCCCTGTAATAGCTTTTCGTGGTGCCTCCCGTGGTGAGGCCTCTGCTTGTTTCACCTTCTGCTCATTGACAGGCATTATATAAGAGCGGTGTCTTAATACCATCGATTGAGTGTCATCCCTTTTGCATTACATACTTATAGGCAAATCTGCTCATTACCGCCGAATTAAGTGTCATATTCACCTTGCTGTTACAGTGTATAAAATTCTTATGTAAGGTGCGAAATTGACCTTCAATTATTCTGCCACCTTACACAGTGACAAAATCTTTTATGGTCGACATCACCAATTATTTGATTTCTCAAGTCTTTTAATGCAAGGGGGAATGACTGAAAAATTTCGTCATGCCTCCTCAAAGAGATTTCAAGACTTAGCACGTTCAAGATTGATTTCGGTTTACTTGTTAGACCGTTCTCGCTTGTGGCTGCTGATGTACCTCCTCATTATCTCCTCCTGGAGCTGATAGACGTACATTCTGTAACACTCGACCCCAAAGTTCGGGTTTAACAGATTTTAATTCGCGAAACGCCAGGTGTTTCTATCATGACAAACCATAGTTCCGAATCTATTACATACTACGTTAGCGCCTGCTGCTTCGCTCGTGTAGACTGTATGGACTGCACAGATGTTTTCTGTTTTTCTTTAATCAAATGTTTATGTTGTTCACAAACTGCAGCACCTCCTAAATTTTTCACGCTAATTGACGCTATAGAATCATGGTCTTTTCCGGAGGTACTTCTGACCAAAGAGAAAGTCTGATACCTGGAGTCCAAGGTTTTTGTTAATTATGCCTTTTGCGCTCTTTTTGGTGATATTTCCATAAGAAATTTCATCCCCTAACACGTATTTCTTCATAACTAACAGAGAAGTGAACTACCATCTAGCGTTTAAACTAACAAAGGAACCACCTGCAAGTTCCACCAATCTCCCCGTCTCCGCCGCCGTGAGTGATCACAAAGTGTGTTCTACCGATGCTGAGTAGGACACAAAACAAGCTAAGAACTTCCGTGGTCCATCAGCCATAAATTCGCCTGGTTATACGCCCCACCTACCATGATTTCACTTGCATCACCCTTCGGTCCTTGTCTTAATCTGTCCTGAAAACAAAGCTGCATCAACAGTTTCAGTTGCCGCCTTTTTAATTTTTACCATATTCTTTTAGATGTGTTAATTATTCAGGATGAGGAGAATAAAACTGGCTTGGAAAATACACTCCTGGAAATGGAAAAAAGAACACATTGACACCGGTGTGTCAGACCCACCATACTTGCTCCTGACACTGCGAGAGGGCTGTACAAGCAATGATCACACGCACGGCACAGCGGACACACCAGGAACCGCGGTGTTGGCCGTCGAATGGCGCTAGCTGCGCAGCATTTGTGCACCGCCGCCGTCAGTGTCAGCCAGTTTGCCGTGGCATACGGAGCTCCATCGCAGTCTTTAACACTGGTAGCATGCCGCGACAGCGTGGACGTGAACCGTATGTGCAGTTGACGGACTTTGAGCGAGGGCGTATAGTGGGCATGCGGGAGGCCGGGTGGACGTACCGCCGAATTGCTCAACACGTGGGGCGTGAGGTCTCCACAGTACATCGATGTTGTCGCCAGTGGTCGGCGGAAGGTGCACGTGCCCGTCGACCTGGGACCGGACCGCAGCGACGCACGGATGCACGCCAAGACCGTAGGATACTACGCAGTGCCGTAGGGGACCGCACCGCCACTTCCCAGCAAATTAGGGACACTGTTGCTCCTGGGGTATCGGCGAGGACCATTCGCAACCGTCTCCATGAAGCTGGACTACGGTCCCGCACACCGTTAGGCCGTCTTCCGCTCACGCCCCAACATCGTGCAGCCCACTTCCAGTGGTGTCGCGACAGGCATGAATGGAGGGACGAATGGAGACGTGTCGTCTTCAGCGATGAGAGTCGCTTCTGCCTTGGTGCCAATGATGGTCGTATGCGTGTTTGGCGCCGTGCAGGTGAGCGCCACAATCAGGACTGCATACGACCGAGGCACACAGGGCCAACACCCGGCATCATGGTGTGGGGAGCGATCTCCTACACTGGCCGTACACCACTGGTGATCGTCGAGGGGACACTGAATAGTGCACGGTACATCCAAACCGTCATCGAACCCATCGTTCTACCATTCCTAGACCGGCAAGGGAACTTGCTGTTCCAACAGGACAATGCACGTCCGCATGTATCCCGTGCCACCCAACGTGCTCTAGAAGGTGTAAGTCAACTACCCTGGCCAGCAAGATCTCCGGATCCGTCCCCCATTGAGCATGTTTGGGACTGGATGAAGCGTCGTCTCACGCGGTCTGCACGTCCAGCACGAACGCTGGTCCAACTGTGGCGCCAGGTGGAAATGGCATGGCAAGCCGTTCCACAGGACTACATCCAGCATCTCTACGATCGTCTCCATGGGAGAATAGCAGCCTGCATTGCTGCGAAAGGTGGATATACACTGTACTAGTGCCGACATTGTGCATGCTCTGTTGCCTGTGTCTATGTGCCTGTGGTTCTGTCAGTGTGATCATGTGATGTATCTGACCCCAGGAATGTGTCAATAAAGTTTCCCCTTCCTGGGACAATGAATTCACGGTGTTCTTATTTCAATTTCCAGGAGTGTACTTGTGTGCCTTAAGACAGGCAGCCCAGCTTACATCATTTGCATATGCTGCAGTTGATTTCCCTGTCTTAAGGCGCATGAAACAATTTCCAGTCCAGTTTTATCTATCCCACACTGTACATTACTTTACTTTTATTACAACTGATCAGGTGATCAAAAATTCAGTATAAATTTGAAAACTGAATAAATCACGGACTAATGTAGATAGAGAGCTACAAATTGACACACATGCTTGGAATGACATGGGGTTTTATTAGAAACAAAAAATACAAAAGTTCAAAAAATGTCAGACAGATGGCGCTTCATCTGATCAGAATAGCAATAATTAGCATAACAAAGTAAGACAAAGCAAAGATGATGTTCTTTACAGCAAATGCTCAATATGTCCACCATAATTCCTCAACAATAGCTGTAGTCGAGGAATAATGTTGTGAACAGCACTGTAAAGCATGTCCAGAGTTATAGTGAGGCAGTGGCGTCGGATGTTGTCTTTCAGCATCCCTAGAGATGTCGGTCGATCACGATACACTTGCGACTTCAGGTAACCCCAAAGCCAATAATCGCACGGAATGAGGTCTGGGGGCTTGGGAGGCCAAGCATGACGAAAGTGGCGGCTGAGCACACGATCATCACCAAACAACGCGCGCAAGAGATCTTTCACGCGTCTAGCAATATACTTTTTTGAACTTTTGTATTTTTTGGTTGTAATAAAACCCCGTGTCATTCCAAGTATGTGTGTCAATTTGTACCTCTCTATCTACACTATTCCATGATTTATTGTTTTCAAATTTATACTGACTTTTTGATCACCCGGTACATTCATTAGTCATTGAATTTTATCTTCAATAGAAGCACGCAGTTCAGTCTGACGTCCAAATCGAAGGCACTTGAGGTATGTTCCATTAACACATAATCCTTTTTCGTCTTACCAGTTTAAGGATATGAACACTCCCTGAGGTTTGTTGGGAACTTACCAACCCTTGCTACTCTTTCAACACTGAACTTCGCACTATCCTAATGAAACCTAGGGAAAGCTCCTAACTACACTACAGATATGCTGAATTAGTGCCTTATGTCACCCGGGTAGTTTTGGTTGAATCTGAGACTAAAGCTTTCTTAGCCTATAAACCAAAACACCGGTCTGAGACACCTTCAGGGTATTTTAAATGTGTCGCATGTCAACACTGTTCTGCTTGCCGCTGTTCCCTCCCCAGCACATTCTCTTTGGCAAATCATTTACATAGCAGAGCACTGCGGTTCAGTTTGTGCTTTCTCGTCGTCAGGTATGTATTAATTTCATAATACTTATAGGTCAATACGCGCACGTGTTCCGTATTATGTGTAAAATGGCTCGGTCTTTTCCACCGGATGTTTTGTATAACATGTAACTTATTTTATTTATTTTTTCAATAGGAGAGGTAAGAGGTTGCCATTAGCTCTTTTTCATACAGTTATAAACATAAGTTGTGTAAACAGCTTCAGATACTACTTGTACTATCCGAAAAAACCTGTTGTGAAAAGTATGAGCTCATTGGCTCCCTCTCCTATGGAACCACACACCAGACGATGGCTCAGCATTCCCAGTTTGCCCTGTGATATCAAGGACATCATACGGCAAGAAATGTATTGCAGAGGAGGTGGTCAAGTTCCAGCCGATAAACTAGAGAAGAGGAAGACCTGCTCTAAGTGTACATCTTCCAAAGACTGGAAGCCTTCCTACAAGTCTGTACAATGCAACGAGCCGACATGTTGGAGTGTAGTAAGAGAGTGTGCACCACACATGAAGGGCTTATTTCAATAGTGGTACAAGTCCATTTTTGTTCCTTCTGAGACACAGAATCCTCAAGTTAAAAGCGCGCTGAAAAATATGAAGTTGAGATACCAAAAATATTCAAGTATATATATACTAAATCTGCAGTTGAGATACAAGAAATATTGAAGTACATATACTTGAATATTTCTGGTATCACAACTGCAGATTTTTCAGCGCGCATTTAACTTTAGGACCCTGTATCTCAGAAGGAACAAAAATGTACTTGTACCACTATTGAAATAAGCCCTTCATATGCAGTCAGTAATGAATAACAGCCGGTTTTCGTTAATAATTACAATAACAGTCTCCAGTAAAAATGAAGCACAATATTTGTGTGGCAACTGCTGTTAATTTTGAATAAATAAAACTTAAATAACACACACTCTGATATTTCAAACAAAAAGAACAAAAATACTATCGGGAACACATAAATTATGAAAAATGATAAAACTATGAAATAAAACAGTAGAAAATGGATGTTGGATATCAGCAATATAAGGGAAAGATAGATTGCTACTCACCGTAAAAATGGCACGTTGAGTTGCAGACAGGAACAACTAAAAGACACGTAAACATTAGGTTTCGCCCAGAGTTTTACTCAGAAAAGCAAACACCCACGTATACACATGCTCCCCCCCTCCCCCCACACACACACACACCGAGGGCCATTCCGGTCTGAGCTGCCGGAGATGGCAGTCATGTGTGAGGGAGGGGCGCGAATGAATGTGTGAATGAATGTGCGTGCGTGCGTGTGTGTGTGTGTGTGTGTGTGTGTGTGTGTGTGTGTGTGTGCGAGTGTGTGTTTCCTTTTCTGAAGAAAAGATAAGGTATAACAGTCTCTTCGTTGTGTCTGTCTGCAACTGAACGTGTCATCTTTACACTGAGCAGCAAGTTATCATTTTTGTATTAAAAATCTATGAAATAATATGATGCAGAGAAAAATCAGGTCTCGCAGACCGGATGTTTCTAATTATGTACTATCGACCTATGGTTCTATTTAACACTTAACACCTATGAAAACCAGGTAAAGTCGTAGAGTGTACTCGTTACCCTGTTGATTTATTTCATTCAGGCCTTGCAAATAGTCCATAGCGTTACATCTACTTGTAGTTCCTTTGGGTGATCAGAATACAATACCGTCGACGGTGAGGTGGTAATGATTCTAGTGAATATCTTGAACGTTACAGAGAAGAGATTGGTAATTGTATAGTTCTTCTTTTCCACAGCTAATCAAGCTCTAGTCTTGTAATACAGATCAGTATGGCTTTGATCGTAGCTAATGTTTAAATACGAGGGCGTGTGTCGTTGTAAGAGTTGACTGCGAAACGGGAAAGGAGCAGCACGTTTATGGCGAAAGTAGGTTGTACAGGAGCGCGTCTTCTGTCGAAAGCTTAGGACTGTTTAATGTGGGAGCATGTCGGCAGCCTGACCGCAGGCACATATTGCGCTCTCTGCTAGGGCTACAGCCTTTCTCTCGCAGTGAAAGCTGATGCTATGTCCCAATGAGGCTCTGTTTCGTTACATTGATCGTGATCCCCATTTTCGACGTGTTGTTTCAGGAGTTCCCTAGTGACAATGTTAATTGTTGCGTTTTCGGCAGATTACGTGTAATGATAGTTTTCGTCAATGTAAGTTGTTGGTGATCTGTGAAGATAAAATTGTGCCGTGTCCGAGGTGCCACAGAAATTTTGAGGTCTAATTTCAATCCTGGGGTTAGAGTTCACATATCAGTGTTAGAGATTAAATGAGGTGTACTGGAGCTGTACTTATAGACACGCAGAGAAGTTTGTTACGAAGATATCATACACTACTGGCCATTAAAATTGCTACACCAAGAAGATGACGCGCTACAGACGACAGGAAGAAGATGCTGTGATATGCAAATGATTAGCTTCACACAAGGTTGGCGCCAGTGGCGACACCTACAACGTGCTGACATGAGGAAAGCTTCCAACCGATTTATCATATACAAACAGCAGTTGACCGGCGTTGCCTGGTGAAACGTTGCTCTGACGCCTCGTGTAAGGAGGAGAAATGCGTACCATCACGTTTCCGACTTTGATAAAGGTCGGATTGTAGCCTATCGCGATTGCGGTTTATCGTATCGCGACATTGCTGCTCGCGTTGGTCGAGATCCAATGACTGTTAGCAGAATATGGAATCGGTGGGTTCAGAAGGCTAATACGGAACGCCGTGCTGGATCCCAACGGCCTCGTATCACTAGCAGTCGAGATGACAGGCACCTTATCCGCATGGCTGTAACGGATCGTGCAGCCACGTCTCGATCCCTGAGTCAACCGATGGGGACGTTTGCAAAATAACAACCATCTGCACGAACAGTTCGACGACGTTTCCAGCAGCATGGACTATCAGCTCGGAGACCATGGCTGCGGTTACCCTTGACCCTTGACGCTGCATCACAGACAAGAGCGCCTGCGATGGTGTACTCAACGACGAACCTGGGTGCACGAATGGCAAAACGTCATTTTTTCGGATGAATCCAGATTCTGTTTACAGCACCATGATGGTTCTAGGGGACTGATGACCTCAGATGTTAAGTCCCATAGCGCTCAGAGCCATTTGAATCATTTGTCACAGGTCTTCCAGTCACGCACGGAAAGTTGAGCTTCGTATGCCGTGAGGTTTACGTGACTACAGCGCGAAATCAGGCTGGCCCCGCAACACGAGGCAGTTGGAGGAACAGGAAAAGATTGTGTGTGTCAATAAGCGAGCACGTATGGTTCACTACAGTGGTGTTCTTCGTTACAAAACATGACGCGAAGACAATACGTGGATGTCAAAAATTCACGCGGAGAAGAATCATCGGGAAACTGAAAGAAGGGCGAAGTACAGAAGTTTGGTATTGATCACACCATTGTTTGAAGTAATAAATGATGATTAACTGAAACCCTCAGCTGCCGACAAGTGTTGTTTATATACCTCGATGTGGACAGCTGAAAATGTTGGCCCCGACCGGGACTCGAACCCGGGATCTCCTGCTTATATGGCAGACGCTCTATCCATCTTTTTTTTTCGGCCCAGCCGGGAATTTAACTCGGGCCCTTAGGATTGATATCCTGACTTTCTGACCACTTTTTTTTTTTTTTTTTGACATTCCGTCACGTCACGCTGACCACTTTTTTTTTTTTAATGGGAATGTTAGGAAAAAAATTTGGTTGTGCAAGACACGAACCACCGTCACAACAAAATTACTCTCTGCTGGCCAGTGCAGCTACTCATATTTTATTTTTTTTTTACATTCGGTGTAACAATAACAAACATAAACTGCTTCTAGCACTTTTTCTTTAAATATATAAGACGATGACTTTATAAAATAAAATTTTTCTGGGAAACGTAAATAAGTGGAACTTTTTTTTTACATAATAGTGAAAAAATAAAATAAAATATCCTGCTTCTGTCAGTACAAAACAATAACGTTCTACGTTCCTCTTTTAGGCGCGTACCTCGCTAATCCCGTCATACCTCGCGTTGCTGTCGGGTACGTCTCCACGTGTGTTTGTGGATCCTCTCCACTGTCCTGGTCCTTTCTTGTTCTGATACTTATAGACAATAATTACATTCTCCTACCCGGGACACCTCAACTGGGTGGGGGATCAAGAAAGGCACTCCCTAAAAAATTTGCGTAATATGTTCGATATCTCGGATGTCTCATAAGCTGTGAGTGATGTTCCTGTAGTAAGGCCCAAAAGTCAAGCACATTCTTACTGTCGTCTCGGAAAAGATAACGCACAGTCAAACCTCGAATCCAAGTCACTGCGTTTGTCTTCGTTCGGGGATAATACGTCCTATCTGGGAGAAGTAGCGTGCGTGGTTCTATTGTTTGCGGCCCCACCCGAAGGAGGAAGGCGATCATTTTTTTGACCAAACACCATACGTCCGCCGAAGGACCGCATATCAGGCGATGCTCCTCAGTGTCTATAACATTGCACTGCGGACACAGTGGCTCGTCCGCCATATGAATTGTATGCAACCTGGAACGAGTCACGTATTTCCCATTTACCACCTGATACCACAGTGCGCGCGTTCCCGTATCGAGGTGTGGGTGGTGCACTGTACGCCATGCCACTGACCACGTAACTGTTGGTTGGCGGCGCTCTACGGCATTATTCGGCCGTCGTCGGGTCAAGATGTGATATATATCACGTGCCGTTGCCGTCCTGGTAGTCGGTAGTTCCATATGTACATAACTGTGTTCCTCAAAGAAGGTTCGCATACGGGCAAGCGATGGTGAGACGTGAGCCACCGCTACCGGAGCCGAACGAGAAGGTGGAGCGAGTTCGTCTATCAAGCTGCCCGTCAGACTTGTCTGGTGTCGTGTCCACATCTTTATCATCGTGGTTACATAAATAGCCACTGCTCGGTCGCGTACGTGGACTAGTCCAAGACCTCCACGACTACGAGGAAGGGTGAGGGTTTCGTATCCTACCTTAAAAAGCAGACCTGTGTTCACAAAATATCCTAGTGCCGCCAGGATTCGGCGGGCCAACACCACCGGCATAGGAAGAACTTGTGCCAGGTGGGGGATGCGAGAGGCTAGATAAGTGTTGGCAAAGGTGACCCGTTGTATCATATCCAGTGCCCTTAACCTGTGACTTCGGACACTCGCACGAATTGTTTGCAGAAGATGTCTGTAACTCAGTGCCACCGTGCGTCGAACGTCTGTAGTGAAGATAGTTCCTAGGCATTTCATCTTGGTGATCGGCTGTAATGGTGCTACACTTCCTGTCGGGAGTCCTCTCCCGATGTTCATCGCTCCCGACTTTGCCATGTTCAGGCGACTTCCCGTAGCCATACAATACAAATTAATCCAATGCAGGGCCGCTCTTGCCTCGTCGCCTGACCGTGCTAAAAACACTAGGTCATCTGCATATGTTCGGCATATAAACTTGTTGTGCCTTATCGTCATTCCTTGGAGTCGATTCCGGAGCCCGCAAAGCAGCGGCTCGACAGCGATGGCATACAATATCATTGACAGCGGGCACCCTTGTCTGACCGATCGTGAGATGGTGATGGGCCCCACCAAGCGTCCATTGATGAGCACTTTGGATGCGGCTCCGTGGAGTAGTCTCATGACGACGGTGATAAAGCTTTCCGGAAACTTCATTTTCGTCATCACGTCCGTGAGATAAGCATGACTCAGCCTGTCAAATGCGCGATCGAAGTCTATCGATACCAATACACCCCGGAGACGACATGTCGAAGCCAGTGCGATAACATCGCGGTAGTCGCTGAGTGCCGTTTGTATATTGCTAGCTCCTCCTGAAACGTCCCCTTTTAACAATTTTACACGACTGTGCTTAACCTGACACACAATATTTTTTTAGCGCAACGCAATCTGACTTTCAACACACAATATTTTGTTAGCGCAACGCAATCTGACTTTCAAAATTCTCTACAAGAGAATGGCCCTGACTAACATTAACCTATACGTCTCACAAATCACTTACCTCACCAAAAATCTTCGCTGCTCAAGCTACTGCAACACAGCGAGCGCCACTACTGCCAGCTAAATAAAAGATTCAAACTATGGAAGGCACTAACTACTGATAGGGATAGTTAGCAAATGAAAGATATTAATAGAGAACAAACAATGTATTTACCTTGATATCATGACAAATTACAAAACTCCACCATCTCTCTCCCCACATCCACCACTGCTGGCGGCTCACCTCCAACTGCCCAGCGCTACGCGCTGTTCACAGCCAGCTGCCTAACACTACAATGGTTGAGTATTACAACAATGCAAAGCAGCCACAGACTGCACACGGCACAGCCGGTGATTTTCATACTGAGGTGGCGTTATCAATAAAAAAACCTAAACAGCCTACTTACATAGCCCCCATGCTCCCCACAAAAAATTTTACAAATTTTGTTGGGCACTGGCCAATACATATTTGTTAAATTTTTTTTTTCACAATTACAATAACAAAGAAATCAAATGCACACACTTATTGATACAATGTTGGTCAAAAGCTAAAATTTTCTCACAGTCCATAAAGACAGTCCTGATCATTCATCACATTGCAGTGTTTTTCTCAAAGTCTGAGCAGTAAAAGAAAATGCACACGGAAGTAGTGGATTTCCATGCAGTCTTGAAGAAGTATCGTTGTCCTTCCAACGGAAAGACAGTGCTGACTCTCGACATGCAGACAGGTAATGGGCCACAACAGAGCAAACTCACAGCGGAGTCAGTCGAAGTTTTGAAGAGTATTGGTGGGTAGGTCATCACAGAGCAGACCCACTGTAGTCCTGGTAGAGATTACGGTATTGGTGGGCCACCAGAGGTGCAGACCCACTGCAGTCCTTGTAGAAATAATGGTATTGGTGAGTCATCAAAGGTGCAGACCCACTGCAGTCCTTGTAGAGATATAATGGTACTGGTGGGCCACCAGAGGCGCAGACCCACTGTAGTCCTTGTAGAGATGGCCAGCAGCCATCTGTTGTGACTGTGCAGGTACACAATCATCATTGAAGAGTCTTGCGGATAATATAACAAGTCGATAACCACCACTTGTGCACTCACAAAGTTGTTGGAATTGTCCTTAGAAAAAGCAATGCTGTTATCCAGTCCCTTGCTGAATTATTAACACACGTGCAAACACTAACAGTCCCTACTTGTCACATATTGTCCATATACTATGACCAACAAAAACGTGTGCAGTGAAATGTAACTTACAAGTTGCTTAATTTGATGACCTGGTGTCAATTACAATTTTATAACATAAGAATACAATTACAAAGATACAGAAAACATCATTAAAGAACATAACAATACAAATAACAGTTGCGGTAATAGGGGCTTTACAAAAGAATAGAAATAAACATATACATCAGTGTTACAAAAATAATGACATACGTACATACATAAAGATCAGAATAACTTTTGGAACATCAACATCACACATGAGCATTAAAACAGAACAGATAAATGTCTAAACATCTTTACAAAGTAAATAACATAGTATTTGAAAAATTATACAACATAAATCTTATTAGCTAAACACATAAAGACAGGAAAAACACAAATATAAAAGAGTACACAAACACATAGTGAGATAACACAAAAGGAAAGGACAGGGTTCGTTTTCAGTGTAACTTTTGGTACTGCAGTATTTTGCGAACAAAACCTTTTTTGTTCTTGGAGATCTCCCTTCGTTCATCATTATTCCCAAAAAGTCCTATCTGTACCTCTTTTCTGTGTTCCAACCATATTTCTTTCAAAATAGTTAGTTCTTAGTGCACAATACTCATTTTTGCCAAATCTGTTTCTTATATAGTCTACCCCTCTTACGCTAACTTAAATCTACTGAGCTCAGATGCTAAACTAAGGGAGGAGGCAATGCAGCATCACATAAAACAATTAATATAAACAGCAATGAAAAAAAACGCAGATTTGCGAAGCAAGCAGCATTAAGAAATTAGCAAAGCAATTGTAATATTACAACTAATCTAAGGCAATGTGCAACAAATAATAACAAGAAATCATTAGTAAAACTGGCTTAACAGAATAATACAAAGTCAAATTCAATAACACTATGCCTGGCAAACAGCAGCAACTTATACCTAAACATGACATAGCTCAAGCAGAAAAAATATTACAGTAAAAATGGCCATGTTTAAAACTTACGTCACATCTTAACACTAGAGTGATGCATCACAAAAACTTACTCTACGAAAAAAATTAACAAGTAGTTGAAAAGAAAATTATGTATGCAGTTCCTGTTATTAGTCCCTTCTTATTGGTCTTTCCATTCCAAGAGCTCCTTTTTCGAAGAATGTGGGTCATAAAATAATTATTTAATAGATCTGTTGACAGAAAGTGTCCACATTAGCAAATGAATTTTTTTTTTTTTTTATAAAACCTATGCTGCAACACAGCTGGAAACTAGATATCAAATGAAATAAGCAACTATGAAAGGCAAAGCATAAAAATATCATTCAATAGTCATGTGACATTTCATAAGTTAGTGGAAAAATCTCTCAACTAGAGAGACAGTAGTCATAATCAGGTGTATAGACATAAAAATATTTCTCGTCATTTCATTAGGCATCCAGTGTAATCATATGTTTTCAAGTTCGACGGTGTCGTTTTTGCGATGCTTTCTACAAAAGAATGTCAGAAGCGAGGTTAATGGCCTCCCTTTTTGTTTTTCTACCTGTGCCGCTGGAAGGCTAATGGCCCTTTTTTTTTTTTTTTTTTCGGGCGGCTGTCGCCCAGGTGGGTGCCCGCGACGCATTACGTGCAGGTGGTCACTTAACTTTCGTACGGAAATATTTACGACAGCAGTTTTCGCTACAATGGCAGTCTTATATAAAAATTTCATAGGTCAAGCTTTTGTGTTACAAATCTGTAGAAACAAAATCCTATAAATATAAGTGTCCAAAAAAAAATATTCGTCAGCATTGTGATACATTCACGCATTTACACACATTTCATAACTCTTAAAGTACGATTCTTGGTTTCCAACATCCTTTTTCACAAGTCAAGAGTCCCTAACCGCTACTCATTACTCCTTACCTTATTACACATATATATATTCGTCGACGCTTCTTTAATAATTCATCATAAGATACATAGCATAATCAAATTCCTCATATAGCATCAGCTTCTTGACCATAAACATACCTCAGCAGCATAATACACATCGTCGCCATAATAATAACAGCATAAAACCTCAGTCAAATCTCAAAAACGTCGTAGCTTCCTCCAATAATTTCAAAACCTAAAAAAATTCTCTGCTCATGTCAAAAGTGTCATCTGCCTCAAACGTACTTTAAAATCATGATCCCATACCAAATACATCATTCAAAGCTCTCATAGTATCACAATGGTTCAAAAAAAATATGAACAGTTCACAAAGTACTGACAAAATACAATTTCATAAGTGTGAAGTTATTCAACTGTGTAATTACGTAAACATCTGTCACTGCCATTGTAAAAAAGTTTGTCTCTCTCAGTTAAATAATCAGATAGCTGTGTAATTCTGTGTTGGAGAAATATGGTACCGATGTGTAAAGTTGTATAAGCAAATACCATATTAGCTAGGGCTCCTTGTGCTTGCCAAACACATGGTACACAAAGTAAGCGTGTACCCCCCTGAGGATTAATGTAATTATACCCTCAGGTGTTACAGATTACAGCAATGGAATGAAATGTATCACGGAAAACTTTCTTTGTAAAAAAAAAATCTTTAAAATAAATGTTTTAAGTATAAAATTAATCACTCAAATACGTGTCCTGTAGCGCTAAACTGTGCGTCATGTTGTAAGATAATTCTATGAAACTGTCGTAGTTATCGTCCTCTGTAAGCAAAGTTCTGCTAAAGTCAATGTACTTACCTCATGATAAACAAAAGTGAAATGCTTTGTGTATAGATATCGTAGTTATTACGCTTATTGTTGTGATGAAGAAAGTACTGTACTGTAACGTATTGTTGTGCTACGAAAAAGGCTGTCTCATTGTAGCTATACCACAAAAGTTACTACTAAAACATGTTTTACTTTCCAGAAGAAGTCAGAAAAACTGTGCAGATATAAAACAGATACACCGCAAAAGCAACAAGGTAAATTGTGTCACACATTAGTAGCGTCGTGATATAGTCGTGTAGCTGTCAAATAAACTAACCACTGTGTCACCTGGTACCTCTCAGAAAGCACCTTGAATCCATAATGTATTTGCAAGTAAACCAAAATGTTGCATTAAAAAAAACAGATTATCTTTCAATAAACGGTTTTACGTGTGAAATGTGGTGTAAACCTTTACTCTTCCTAGTACGCAGAGTTTCAACTTCAACGCAATTATCATGTGGTATACGTCGGATTCTGTAAGGTCCATTGTAAACTAGAAAGAATTTGTGACTCAAGTGTTTCTTCTTATGTGACAATGAATGAGCTTTAATGAGAACTTTCTGACCAATATACAATTTCTTTGCATTTGCTTCACCGTGTAGTTTTCTCCTTTTATCTGCTGCAGATTTTATATTTTTAAGAGCCAAATCAATTATGTCTTTGTGTCGAAGTTTACGTGTATTCGGGAAAGGTACAAGCTCTCTGATTCTGTTCGGTGGTTTTTCATTCTTCAGTAGAAGAGTAGGTGGTAAAGCAGTGGAGTCATGAGGCATTTCGTTCAGCACGTTTTGAAATAAGTGTAAATATCTGTCCCAATGCTGATGCTTTCTGTGACAATAAAGTCTGCAAAGCTTATTGATTTCTTTCATAATCCGTTCGGAGGGGTTACAATGTGGTGAGTACAATGAAATAAAAACAGGTTTGATTTTATGGTTGCGAAGCATGCGAGACCAAACAGCAGATCTGAATTGCGGTCCGTTATCTGAAATGACTTTAGCAACGTGGCCAACTTCACGTAAGAAATTTTTAACAAAGGCGTTGGATACAGATCGTCCAGTGGCTTTACGTAACGGAGTGAAAGAAACAAATTTGGAAGTAAGTTCAACAGCGACTAGAACGTACGAAAATCCATTCGATGTTCTGACAAGGGGTCCCAATAGATCAACTGCAGCAAATTCTTTTAATTTAGAAGGAATAATAGGAAACAACGGAGCACGAAGTGAGACAGTAGATGGTTTCGCCTTTTGACAAAGTTTACAAATAGACAAGACTCTTCGAATTCTCTTTTCCATATTGTTAAAATAACAAGTCGTTCGAAGAATATGATAACATTTTCGTGGACCAAAATGTGCGTAGCTGAAATGAATGTACCAAATGAGCTTATTAACAAAATCGTCAGGAATGCAAAGTACCCATAGCTTGTCATCAACAGTGCAGCGTTTGAACAGTATGTTGTTTCTAACCAGATAATAATGCCGAATCTGTGTGTGTGTCTTTTCATGCCATTTGCTTTTGATGTCTTTCCAAATCGGATCTTTATCTTGTTCATGAGCAATGTCCTTTAAAGATGTGGTGATGAAGTTTTCAAAGGCGACTTTCTGAATGTAAAGAATACTGAAATTTTTCTCGAGGTTGCCTTCTGTGTTACTTTTCTCAAGCCCAGCCGGTGCGCGTGACAGTGCGTCCGCAACAATGTTCTCCTTGCCGGGAATGTAGACTATTGTGAAGCGGAATTCTTGCAGAAACAATGCCCAACGTTTTAACCTGTCATGATTTAATTTTGAGGACATAAGAAATTGTAATGCACGATGATCACTGTATACCTTTACGTGCTTACCAGAAAGAAAGAAACGGAATTTGTTAAATGCCCAAACGATAGCTAAAGCTTCTAATTCAGTAACGGAATAATTTTTTTCAGATTTTGTTAGCACTCGGCTAGCAAAAGCAATGGTTTTCTGAACAGTAGTGTCATTTTCTGTGTCTTCTTGAAATAAATGGGCACCAAGACCGACTTTAGAAGAATCCGTGCTAAGGCAGAAATCTTGTGACAGATCTGGATGAGCTAGAATTGGCGCGTTAAGTAGCGATTCTTTCAAAGAATTGAATTCCAACTGTGCTTGTTCGTCCCAGTTCCAAATAGTATTTTTTCCAGTGAGAGAACAAAGTTTTGGTGTAACAAGGATTTTCATATTCAGAAAACGACGGTAAAAATTTACGAGACCTAGAAAACTGCGGACTTGTCTTTTTGTGGATGGAACTGGAATGGCTCTGATTGCTTCTAACTTTTCAGGATCCGGCTGAATGCCTTCAGAAGAAATAATATGTCCCAAAAACCTCACCTTTGACCTACCGAATTCAGACTTTTCCAAGTTAACTGTAATTCCAGATTCTGCAAAAATACGTAACAAACTGTTGAGGATGCGATTATGTTGTTCCCATGAAGCTTCTGCTATTAGAATATCTTCCACATATAAGGTGATGTGACGTTTTAAGAACTCAGGTAATATGGAATTTAGCCCGCGAATGAATGCTGCTGAAGAAATGTTCAAACCAAAAGGAAGTTTCCGAAACTGATAACAAACGCCGAAACAAAGGAAAGCTGTGTATTTTCTACATTCTGGATGAAGTTCGATCTGATAAAAGCTGGATCTGAGATCAATGGAAGACAACACATTTACACCATTGAAATTTTGAAGAAGTTCTTCCAACGTTTGCGGCCTGTCTGTTTCAGGAATAATGATAGTATTAATTTGTCTCGAATCTAAGACAAGCCTGATTGATCCATTTTTCTTCTCAACAACATGTAATGGATTGTTGTATGAGCTTACTGCAGGCTCAATAATGCCCTCGTCAAGCATAGATTGTATTTCTGTTCTAACACGGTCCCTATAATGCGCCGGAATTACGTATGGTCTAACACAAAATTTAGTATGCTCACGAACACGAAATTGGTATTGAAATCCCTTGATTGTTCCTGTTTTGTGAGTAAAAACTGTGGAATGTGCTTGTAAAATCTCAAAAAGGTCTGTCGTTACGATCACATCGTCTGTCGTCATGTCGGTAGTTTCTGTGGTTTCTTTCTTGTCGGTTAAGTGGTGGAGAATTTCTCCCTGAATCGTGACTGCGCGCTGGACCGTTGCGTCTAAAGTTATTCTGTCCCTCGTAATAATAATTGTTTTCGTTCCCATATTGTCTGTTTCTCTGATTGTCTCTGTGATAGTCATTACCGCGGAGAGGTGATCTTTCCCTGTAATTATTACTACTCTGCCAACGGTTGTTATACGGGTGGTGTCTGTTTCGGTCACGATTTGTGTTGTGAGAATAGCCTTGTCGCGTCCAGTTATTATTTCTTTCATCGCGGAATTGCGACGGATGTGATCTGTAATTGTTGTGCTCGTGGGTTCCGCGATTGTCAGTGTCAATTTCCAGTTCTTGTAAGAGTCCTTGAAATGCTTCAATGTCGTCTTTGCAACGTCCTGCCAAAATAATGTGTCGCAAATGTTCAGGCAGTTTGATTAAGCAAATGCGGATGAGTTCTGAGGGGCTGTATGGGTTTGACAGGTACTGATTCTTGTGCAACATGTCTTCAAAATATTTCACAAGACTGGAGAATTCATATTGTTCGAAATGTTTCATCATTATGATGCTATGTTTTACTCGGTCTTGTGTGGCTTGAGACCAATATGCTGAGAGGAAGGCATGGTAAAATTCTCCTTCACTATGACAATCGTGAATGACCGAACGCATTCTTACAGCTGGTTCATTCTCTAAATAGCCACACATAAATTCTAATCTGTGTTCTAATGACCAGTTGGGAGGAAAACAATGAGAGAATTGATGGAGCCATGCTTGTGGATGAATGTCGTTGGCAGAATTTTTAAACGTTTTGAATTTACGTGTAGTAATGAACAGCTTATAGTCAAAGTCATCATGTCGGCGAGTCGCATATCGGTCATTGTTACGTCGTTTCGGCGGTTCCATTTCAAAATTCGGTGCACCTTGCCAATTTCTTTCATAATTTCCGAAATGCGCTGTGTTATTATTTTGTGGCTGTTCTGTATTTCTATGTCTCTCTTCCTGTATTGGGGCGCGAGTGTCCTCTGAAATACGTAATTCTTGTATTACCTCTGTCAGCTGATCTTGTACTTCCCGGATTTCTCTTTGGTGTTGATTCAGATTTTGTTTCAGTTTCCTAATTTGTTCGCTCTCTTCTGTGTCATTAAAGACTACCGGTTTTGTGTCATTCAGATTTTCATCTACCTTCGTAGATAAATTAGTGAACTGATCCGAAAGTTCGGCTACTTTCTCTGATAGTGTACTTATTTCCTCAGTGTATTTTTCTGAACCAAGTTTCAGAGTATCTACTGTGTCCTTTAAATTTTCTTGAGTTTTTGCAAGTTGCGTAACCGAATCGGTAAATGCAACTGAGTCAATTTTAGCCGACAAGGTCTCATGATTTTCATGAACAATGGTTTGCAGTTCTTTTATAGCTGCTTCGTGATTCTGTAATGCATTTTCATGCCGCGAAAAAATAGGTTGAAAATGCTCACAAATTTGTGTTTTTACGTCATTACAGACTTTTTGACATTTCGATTCAATGTGATGTAACTCAGTAGTTAAATCTTCACGTGTTTGTTCAACCGTGGAGTCTAACTTTTGAAGCTGTTGCTGTGTTTGACTCTGATTTTGTTCCATTTGTTTCTGATTTTGTTCGATTGTGTCTAATTTTTCAAGCTTTTGTTGTGTTTGTCTCTGATGTTGTTCCATTTGTTGCATTAGCTGTAATAACAATGCATTAGTGTCTGGAATCTGTTCCTCTACGCTTTTCGGCAGTGCATTTGCACCGGCAACATTCACATTTTGACAAGCAGAAAATGTGTCTTGACTTATTTGAGAAAACGGTGAGGATCCAAAACCTGAATCTACAGTATTTGTGAGATCGTCTCGTGTCATTTCGGATTCCTGAGCCGCGCTATTGCCGACCGATCGATCGATAATGCTTCCCTGTTCTCTAATTGTTTCGCTGTCTACACCATTGTTTGCAACCCGCTCCATTTCCCTATGCACAATTACCAAATTACTACTTTGAACGTCTGTTAATTCATTACACAGTGGTGCTGGCAAACTACGCTCGTCGTCACTATTATTTCTCAGTTTGCTTTGGAGCCTAGTGTTACGTTTTTCACACGCCATTATTGTCACAGTATTTCATACGACAACACAGAAAAACACAATTTCAAGAGCAAAAATAAGAGAACACATTAACATAACACTGAAAATAATATCTAGTTAATTGCAGCTGCGAAATACTTGGTGCAAATCTACATGCATACCACAACTGTTTTATTGTACAACAATGAAAAACTACAACTACAAAGGAGATTTTCTCTAAAATTACGCGCTAGCAATAAACAAAAGCTACACTAATTACACAAACTACAAGAAAAAATCAGAAGATTCCAGTGAGGTATCCTGGCAGGGTCGCCATATGAAACGTCCCCTTTTAACAATTTTACACGACTGTGCTTAACCTGACACACAATATTTTTTAGCGCAACGCAATCTGACTTTCAACACACAATATTTTGTTAGCGCAACGCAATCTGACTTTCAAAATTCTCTACAAGAGAATGGCCCTAACATTAACCTATACGTCTCACAAATCACTTACCTCACCAAAAATCTTCGCTGCTCAAGCTACTGCAATACAGCGAGCGCCACTACTGCCAGCTAAATAAAAGATTCAAACTATGGAAGGCACTAACTACTGATAGGGATAGTTAGCAAATGAAAGATATTAATAGAGAACAAACAATGTATTTACCTTGATATCATGACAAATTACAAAACTCCACCATCTCTCTCCCCACATCCACCACTGCTGGCGGCTCACCTCCAACTGCCCAGCGCTACGCGCTGTTCACAGCCAGCTGCCTAACACTACAATGGTTGAGTATTACAACAATGCAAAGCAGCCACAGACTGCACACGGCACAGCCGGTGATTTTCATACTGAGGTGGCGTTATCAATAAAAAAACCTAAACAGCCTACTTACACTCCTAGCTGGGTTTGGTCGAGTGAAATCACTTGGCGTATCACGCGTTTAAAGCGTGCTGCAAGTATCCTGGCGTAGATCTTGTAGTCGCAATTAAGAAGGGTCAGTGGCCGGTAGGCCTGTATCCCTGTGCCGCCACATGGTTTGTGGATGGGGATGATCACTCCTTCCACGAAGGTGGGTGGAAGAGGCACGTTGGGAGACATCATTTCGCAGTACATGGCAGTCCATCGTGGAATCATGAGATCTTTAAATGTACGATAGAACTCTAACGGGAACCTGTCGGGCCCCGGCGATTTGTGCGACGCTCCCTTATCAATCGCTTCCATTACGTCGTCAACTATGATTTCACTTGTTAACTCCAGGTTGGCCGACTCGTCGAGACACGCGGAGAGCGTTCGTCGGATCTCATGAAAGGCTGCCTGATCGTGTTCCGCTTCTTCATAGAGATGACCGTAGTGTTCCACGAAAGAGTTGGCAATGTCTTTTTGCGTTGTCATGCGGCGACCATCTGGCAGTACGACCGTCTGTATTAAGGTTCTGCGACTGCGTTGTTTTTCTCTGATAACGTGATACATCGACGGGGATTCTCCACGGACTCGTTCAAAGGCCCTTGCACGGATTGCGACACCCTCCAGTCGGCGGCGCGTTATGGAAATTATTTGGGCCTGTGCTCGTTTTATACCGGCACGACGCTCCTGTGAAGGGGCTTGTACAGAAAGTTCGCGGAGCATCGTGAAATAAAATTCCGTCGTGTATCGCCTCCACATCATCTGCTCTCTTCCGTATGCAATTAACGCTCGGCGCAATGCAGGCTTAACGCATTCCAGCCACCACTGCAACGTCGTCGGATATGTCGGGAGTCGTCGTTCACACACATGCCAAGTGTCTTCGACTAAGCGTTTGCACTCAGGTTCCCTAAGGTGTGCTGTATTCAGTTTCCAAACACTGCGACTCCTCCACACTTGTTGACGTCTCAAGGAGACCGTGCATATATATGCTATGTGATCTGAAAAGGCGACAGGCCACAATTCCGCATCGAGGATCGCAGGTTCGAGACGACGTGTTACGTAAATGCGATCGAGACGACTTGCAGAGTGACTCGTGACGTAGGTGTATCCACGTCTGTCGCCATGTATCTTCTCCCATGTATCAATGAGATTCATGTCCTGTATGAGTTGCCGCAGCTCCGGGCACGAAGTATAACGTGGGTGTTGATCTTCTGGTGCGAGCACGCAGTTGAAGTCGCCTCCAAATAAGACATGTTCATACCGACCTAAGAATAGTGTTGCAATCTCCTCTGCGTAAAATCGGGATCGGTCGCGCCGTCTGTCGGTCCCCGACGGTGCGTAAATGTTAACGACCCTTACTCCCAGCACTGTGAGCGCCAGTCCTCGCGCTGACGGCAGGTACACCACGTCCTCGGCTACTATGCCGCTACGTAGAAGTATCGCTATTCCGCTGCCGCCGTCGGTAGTAGGTGTAATGTACGTATCGTACTCATAGAGGTCGGGGAAGCTCTCACCACATACTTCCAGCAGCAGAACGATGTCGACGTCTGACGCACGCAACATGTAATAATTGCAATTTGACTGGCGTTCTGATCGTATTAATATTAATAGAGGCTGTTCGATATGCCTGCCGCCGTTCCTCAGTGCGTAAAGCGCACATGAACGCTTATGTTAATTTGTGTGCTTCTGACCGGTGACATGCTGTCTGTGTGTCAGTCTGCATCTTCTGCGCGGTTAACATCCGGTGTGGGGATCAGTATCGGATTCGTCGGCCCAGTTCCTGTGCTGGAGGTCCAGCTCCCGTCGTGTCTCTCCGGCCGGACTGACCCAAGGCGGTGGCGTTGCTGCGGTGGGTGGAGGGACTCCTTCCGTCGGCTTTCCGCCCGGTGTGTCTGTATTCAACACCTGTGTAGCATGATTCGCGTCGTACTGCTGTGTGGGAGGTATAACCTCTCGTTGCGCATCCGGATGCACTGTATCGACGTTACACCCAAGTCCGTCTGACGTGGACTGCAGTAAGCAGGCATCCGACGGCGCTAGCCGTCGTTTCTTGTGGCGCTTCGGCGATCGTTGTTTGCGTGTGTGCGCCTCCGTATCCGAGTGCGGAAGTGACTCCCGGTGCTCAGGGACGAAAGCAGCTGTCAGCACAACAGCAGGATCAATTTCCATTTCTCCTACCGATCCTTTCCGCTCGGTTAAGTGCGTCGTCGGCGCCGGAGCGGCAGAGGTGTGCGGCGTTTCGTCACTGGAGGCGGTCTCCGCCGCAGTCGGTTGCCGTAAACTGTCAGGATTCTGTAGCTGGTCATTCTTCGGGATGGGATCCGTTCGAAATGCGTCCGCGTACGTTAGTGGCAGCGGCGTCAACGTGGACGGAGGTACGGGTTCGCCGTTTGGAACTTGCACTATCCTCCGCTGCATACATTCGGAACGGACGTGGCCCTCTTTCCCGCAGCCTGAGCATGTTTTGGGTTGTCCATCGTATATGACTATAGCTCTGCATCCGCCGATGAACAAGTACGAGGGTACATGTTGTGTCAGTTCCATTCTGATTTGACGCACCCCATTGAGAACGGGGTAAGTCGTGAAGTTGGACCATTTTTCCTCAACGTGGCTAAGCACTCTTCCATATGGGCGTAAGGCGTCAACGACCAAGTCAGACGGAACCTCGAAGGGAAGTTCGAAAATACGTATGTTTCGTAAGCCCAGTCCCGCATGATCAATAGTGACTTCTCCAACATGTCCATCAGAGTGACGAAATTTGAGTCCATGTTTAGTATCTCGGATGATTCTGTCACATACTGCATCGTTAATCAGCTTGACGTAAACAACACTGCTCACTATGGAGAGGTGGATTCCGATAAGTTCGTTGTAGTCAACTTTAACTTCGTCTCGTAGGAACCTTTCTATTTCGTAGGCTTTCGGTCTCGCATATTCATTCGAAAAACTAATCTTGAGAGTCGACTTTCGGTATGCATGTGCCATTCTATATCGAGTCGTCTAAACGCACGAGTACACCGAAGAGGTAAACAACTGCGCGAGCGCGAACTTCTCCGGCAGGGTCGTAAACAGACGTCCGTGCCGTAGCACCGCCGAAGGCAGACTGGCTTCTGAGCCACCGAGGACACATGAATAGCGCGACTGCAGGGACTTATCCATTGCACGCTTCCCCTGAGAGACTCACTCCTAACTGTCCACAATTCTACATATGTAATGTACCTTATAGACATTTCCCCATCCACTCATTACTCGTGCACGCTTTGTCGATTCCCATAAGAGTTTGGACAACTTGTGCGCATTCGCACAGACGGAGGTCAATGGCTGGGTAGCCTTTAACTATATATATGAAGACAGTAACTGTTCTCGAAAGAAGAGATACTGTTGATGACCGTGCAGCTTTTTTCCTAGAATAAATGATGATTAACTGAAACCCTCAGCTGCCGACAGGTGTTGTTGATATACCTCAATGTGGACAGCGGAAAATGTGTGCCCCGACCGGGTTGATGGTTCAAATGGCTCTGAGCACTATGGGACTCAACTGCTGAGGTCATTAGTCCCCTAGAACTTAGAACTACTTAAATCTAACTAACCTAAGGTCATCACACACATTGATGCCCGAGGCAGGATTCGAACCTGCGATCGTAGCGGTCTCGCGGTTCCAGACTGCAGCGCCTAGAACCGCACGGCCACTACGGCCGGCCCCCGACCGGGACTCTAGGTATATCAACAACACCTGTCGGCAGCTGAGGGTTTCAGTTAATCATCATTTATTCCAGGAAAGAAGCTTCACGGGACATCAACAGTATCTCTTCTTTCGAGAACTGTTACTGTCTTCATATATATTGTTTCAAGTGTATACGGAGCGTTCTGAATCACAGCATTGCTTCCCGAAGGAGAGATGGTGACCGACCAGTGTCAAGTACGGCAGTAGTGACCGCTATATAATGCAACACGCAGAAACGAACCCACGTAGAACAGCAGGTTGCAATGGCAACCACATTTAACATGACTACGTGGCACTCATCTCAGGCTCCACAGTAGCACCACGGCTGCATTTGACCGGTGGACCAGAAAGAAGTAAGGTCGTGTGCTCTTCTCGGATCAGAACACACTCAGAGTAGTGGTTCCGGTCGTACCCTCATACTGCAAGAGATGAGAATACTTAATTCACCCAGGACAGTTATCGAACGTGATCTTTTTCGGGGTCCGAGTGTTATTGTGTAGGGAGGCATACTGATGCAATGGCTGTACTGACCTCCAAACCTTTGAACACGGTACACCCACTGGTAAATGTTGTTGTAAGATTCGCCTATGCCTCCATGTGCTTTTCAGGGGTACATTCGGTCTTGACTTCATTTTTATCCATGACAACTCGCGACCACACCGAACAGCCCACATGGAGAAGCTTATGGAACGAGAGTAGGTTCTGTGAATGGACTGGTCTGACCGTTTCCGTGCACGTGTAGGATGCGTTGTGGCGACGTATTACAGGACTTCTCCATGCACCAGTGACCATCCAATAGTTGTCAACCGGATGGTGGTGAAACGGAACGTCCTACCGCGAGAACATCTTACTAGTCTCGTGGAGAGCATGGGAGAACGTTGCAGAGAATGCAATGCTGTCAGTGGTGGTCACAACCCTATTTAGAACCATGTCGCGCCTTTCCAGGGGACCACTATGAACCACTGTGACCTCAGTGTCATAAACGTGTATCAATAAAAGGGTCACTTTGTAACAACAACGCTGTACTATTGTACATATAATAATTTTTTCTTCTGATTTTTGGTAAATTAATGTAATCGATATTCTGATTTCATTTCTTTTTCTTTTCTTGCCATTGTTAAAGAAACTGTAAACAATTTTCGATGTGAATATTAATGTTTATGTCAAATTGCAAGCTATATTATAACAAAATGGAAATGTAAGAAATGTTGAAAGTGTTGTAAAATGTTAAAGTTGTAATTGTGCGCCTGGTCCATACGTAGGCAATGTATTAGGATATGTGGAATGCAAAACCTTTGGTGAATACCCTGTCTGTAGGGGAGCGGTAAAAGGTGGATGGCAGACGAGCGCGGGAAAATGCACACGGGCGCGGCACGGCATAACGGGCTCAGCAGTAGTAGTCGGAGTTGGGCATCGGTCTGAGAAACACGCTCTGGATCGAGGAGGCTCTCCTGGAAAACGTGATTTCATTGAGCCTCGGATGTGCCGTTTCCGACGACTATACAGCATGGCTATATTCCATTGGCACTAAATGGAAAAGTATTGCGACGCTAAGAAGAAGCAAAGTGCCGATACATCAAGAGCCATAGCTGTGATTGTATGTGTGCTTTGCGCCTCGTCATCTCGCCGCCCGCCAACCGCCGCATCGATACGAACAGGTTGAAACTTTTAGTACTGTATTCGTGTGGACCAGTGTTGCTTTTGCTCCTTACTGTTCAATAACAACTTAACTTTTACCAGAATTGTCCTATCATTTATTTATCCTCATCACTAACCTAGACAGGGTCCTTTCCACATGTTGTGCAATCCGAGTGTCCCGAGATGAAGATCCAAAATTTATGTTAATAATAATTACCTGCAGACCTATCTATGTTAGAATGATGTTTAAAGAACTTTGCTGTTAATGAATATTTAGGCAAATAGCATAGGTCTGATAAAGTTGGAAGATAATTTTGAAATTGGTTCAGTAATGAAAGCTAATTAATTTGAGACAAAAATAATGGTAGTTAAATGAGCAAGAAATAAGACAAAAAGAGTAGTAAATCAATATTGGAAATCTTGAGTGCTTAATGATTTAAATAACCAAAATTTCAGTACAGTGATCATAACAGTTTCAGGGTCCCCCCCCCCCTTTTTTCTTTTCTATTCATTCAAATTCTGAAGTGTACTGAACTGATTTGACCAGCAAAGTTAAAGTCAATATAAAACCGAAATTTATTAGTGTTTTACCTTTTTCAAAATTGACATTGTATGTGTGTTTCGAAAGTGCTATTTCTAGGGTAACCTATGCCCGATTTTAACCAGATCAATAGACAGTACGAAGTTTGTAGTAAACATTATAGTGTATTGTTGTGTATTTATGGCTTGTTCACATTAGTACAGAAATGGTTCAAATGGCTCTGAGTACTATGGGACTCAACTGCTGAGGTCATTAGTCCCCTAGAACTTAGAACTAGTTAAACCTAACTAACCTAAGGAAATCACAAACATCCATGCCCGAGGCAGGATTCGAACCTGCGACCGTAGCGGTCTTGCGGTTCCAGAGTGCAGCGCCTTTAACCGCACGGCCACTTCGGCCGGCCATTAGTACAGAAAGTGGAATCATTAGTTCAGTAGATTTTCGGGTTCTAAAATTTACCATATTATGCAGTGTCATTACGTGTTGTTTTGTATGAACGTACATCAACTTGTACCGGGAAGAAACTCAATTAATGCCTAATTAGGCTGGCGACCGTATTATTAATAATTTGGTAGCATCTGCGGTGTCGTTTCGTGTCCGTCCTAACGTGTAGTTGCGCTTCAGACGTGCTTGACGTATCATTGTTGTTACTGAGTGGGTGAAAGTCTGATTTTGCCTCCATTCAGGTACACGCGGTCAACTTATATACCAAAATCCTTTCTTATAAGGTGAAGCCCGTCAACTTACCATAGTACAAGCTTTAATAAGTATCGTGAGCAGTAGCGTAGTGTTACAACTTCTGTTCGACTCATTGCACATTTCTCTCAGTTACTTTCTACATTATTCTGTAGCATTTCTTCTACGTATGATCCAAGTTTCGTGAAGCTGCTAATTGTCAGTGACACATTACAATAAGGTTAATTTCGTTCTTTAGTTTTGCATACAAGTATATACCAATGCCCAAAAGTTAAAACATAATATAAGCTCTGGTAACACATTTCCTCGGTATGGTGTCGGATACTTACCAGAACTCACATTTTGCTCTATCTGCGATAGCCAAGTATAAGTGTGCACTTTGATTAATGCAAAAATCGAAGGAGTTACCAGGCGGGAGAGCCACCTGCGGAAGAGTAACCCAAACCACCTGTATGGAGAACGAAATGCGACGGACTTACTGTGGACAACAGGCCAAGACGAGGACAAGCAACCTAGACGACAACGAGGCGCCCTGCAAGCAGTCACCACAACGATGACAAGACCAAGAGCAGCGGCGGCACAAATCCAAGATATGACCAGAGAGTACCCAGGTGATGGTTCAAATGGCTCTGAGCACTATGCGACTTAACTTCTGAGGTCATCAGTCGCCTAGAACGTAGGACTAATTAAACCTAACTAACCTAAAGACATCACACACATCCATGCCCGAGGCAGTATTCGAACCTGCGACCGTAGCGGTCGCTCGGCTCCAGACTGTAGCGCCTAGAACCGCACGGCCACTCCGGCCGGCTACCCAGGTGACAGGCAAGGTAGTTAACCACAGTTCTGGTACAGCAAAGATCGATCCGAATATATTAAGAACGAGAACTGAATTGACTGGCTGTGTACTGTGCAGCTGCCTAACTTCCGGCGCATGGAATGGTACTGGATGCTGCATTCACATGCATAGGGCTGTCGTGCCCTCTAATGGCTATTGAGGTCCACCTACTCCAGTGTGCAGTCATTCTCTGCAGCACCCAATACCACATCCCTCCTCCACAAAGCAGGTGCATGTGGGCTGAAACGTCCTTGACGGTTCCGTGGAGCAGGGAGGGGGGGGGGAAGTGAAAAAAAAACTATGAGTGGCGACTAGGACCCATCGACTGACAGGTGGGAATAGGGAGTATGGTTGGTGACATATATTGTGGCGTCACTGGAGTTGAGGGCGCCAGAGGGTCCCTCTCATTTCTGCAGAAGCCCATGAGGAGTGGCGCTGGCCCTGGGGACTCATGGTAATTGGAAGGCAGAGAGCGAGGGGGTGGGGGACGGTCACAGGTGTGTCATCTGTGCTTGTGACTGGAGCTAGTTGTGGAGCTGAGCCCCATCTGTGTTTGGACAGATGTTACCTGATGCCCATGGGTGTCTACTCCCATTGGCGGCGTCCAAGCAGCAGGATTCCTGTAGGAGCATGCCACGCAGCTGTGCCAGGTGTGTAGAAGATGCCACATGGTTGCCACATGTGGAGCAGCTCTGCAGGGCTACTACTGGCAGTCGGCGTGGCATGATAGATGCTCAAAAACAGGGTGAGGGCCTAGTTAGTGGCAGAGATTTCGACATTCCTCTTCATCTGATGCTTAAATGTCTGAAGGACACGTTTTCCTTCACCATTCAAGGAATGATGGTACAGAGGGCTGAGAAGTCACTGGCCTCACAGAACTCTTTGAAGTCAGACGCCATGAAGTTGGAGTTATTATCAGAGAACAAAGTGCGAGCTCACCCTTAGATGGCCAAACCGTGGGCCAAGGCAGTGAGGGTGGCATCACATATGCGTATTTAAAGTAGGAATCCACAATGAGCAGCCGCATTTCCCCAGAAATGGGCCACAAAATCGACGTGGATGCAGTCCTAGGAATGTCGGGATGTAGGCTCGGTTGCAAAGGAATGTGGGGGTGTTGCTTGGTGCTGGATGCACGCTGTGCAACCATGGGCCAGTCTCTAACGCCACTATTGATACAGGGCCAATTCACGTGTCAGTGAGCCAATCCCTTCATGCAGGACATCTCCCAGTATCCCTGGTGTAGCAAGCTGTAATTCAGCGGGAATGATCACCTCATTGACATTGACAACCAAGAGCCTATTAGGAATTAGTTTCCAGGGTTTGAGATCCGTCACCAACTGCCGGGTGAGGTAGGTCAGCCAGCCATGAATTAGGTGTTGGAGGAATTGCCGTACAGTGGGTTGTGGTGTGTGATGGCAGTGACACATGCAACAACTGTAATGGGGAAACTTGATGCATGTTGGCATGCAGTATCACTGAGAAAGCAGAGGAGCTCATGTGGATCGAAATCAGGATGTGGGTCAGTGGATAGATGCGACAAGGTGTTGGTGATAGAATGTTGTGCTGTGGTCTTCAAATGGATGGTATAATTGTATGCACTCAGGAACAGTGCCCAGCTGTGTAAATGTTGAGCCATTCACTCTGGGAGGTTTTAACAAGACCCAAATTAAGGTAACCAAGAGCTTGTGGATCATAATGAGAGAGAAATTCACCCCATAAAGGTTTACATGAAATATTGTAATGGCAAACACAGACACTATGGAATGATCCGATAGGTTCACTTATGGGTAAAGTAGGTGGTAGACTTTGATTTCTTCGTAGAATACTGGGGAAGAACAATTAGTCTACAAAGGAGTTTGCTTACAAATCACTCATGTGACCAGTTCTAGAATATTGCTCAAGTGTGTGGGATCCATACCGAAAGGACTAACAGTGGATATTGAACGTATACAGAGAAGGGCAGCACGAATGGTCACAGGTTTGTTTAATCCATGGGAGAGTGTCACAGAGATACTGAACTGAGAACTGCTAGTCTTTTGAAGATAGATGTAAACCATCCCGAGAATTTTCAAGAACTGGCTTTAAATTATTGCTCTAGGAATGTACTACAACTCCATATGTATCGCTCACATAGGGATTGGGAGGATAAGATTATAATATTTATTGCAAGCACAGAGGCATTCAAACATCATTCCTCCTGCACTCCATATGTTAATGGAACAGGGAGAAATCCTAATAATAATTGGATGTACCCTCTGCCATGAACCTCACAGTGGTTTCCAGAGTATAGGTGTAGATGCAGATATCGCCAATGCCCCTTTTCCGACCTGTGAGTATTTGAGTTGTGTCAGGGTCAACTTCTTGGATGCATAAGCAATTGGCTGTGCGCCATAACCACCCCAGTGCCTGAGGCAGATGCCTTGGCTGTCACAACCAATGGACATCCGGGAGAGAAATATGTGAGAAAAGGGTCGGATTTCAGAATGGTTTTTAATTGGTTAAAGGCTTTGTCCACACCCTTTTTACGCAGATGACTGAGGGGTTGTGAAATGTGAGCTCCCTGTTGGAGGAACTGAGAATAAAAATTGACTTTTCCCAAAAACAACTTCTTTCGGTTAGCTTGATTGGAAGGGGAAGAGAATCGATGGTGGCAACATTTCGATCAGTAGGCTTGATTCTGTGCTTGATAAGCAAATGCTCAAGATGCTCTACTGCCAGATGAAAAAAATCGAGACTTTTCCGAATGACAAACCGACCTCCGTCCTGCAGTGTTGTAAAGAGGTTGTGGAGGTTTTGCAAGTGCTGCTGATGGGAGGGTTCTGCAACAATGAGAGCATGCAGATAATTTACACAAACTAGAATACGCTGCATCAGTTGTTCACGATAACTCTGGAAAACTTCAGGGACCAAGGTAATGCCAAATGAGAGTCGTTGATACTTACATAATCCAATGGGCGTATTGATGACAAAAATGTTCTGAGATTCTTCACCTAAAGACAACTGTGGGTAAGTAGTCTTCCCCACCAGAACGTTTGGTAAGGCAGTCTTCTATAGTGGGTATAGGATACGTTTCAGCCAGTAACTGAGCATTGATGATAGCCCAGAAATCCCCACATAATCAAAGAGAACCATTATGACGAGTGGGGTGGCCCATGCACTAGGTTTCACAGGCTCGATAAATCCAGCAGCCAGGAGACAATCAGCTCCTGCTGCATCACTGTACACAAATCCACTGGAATGGGTCTGAGATGATAAAAACGAGGTGTGGCATCTGGTCGAAGGGTTATGTGTGCCGAGAAACCCAAGCTGCACCCCAAATCTGGCGTAAGTAAAGTTGCAAAGTTCCAAAGTCTGATCAAAGATCGTCCAGTTCCTGCAAAGGGACTGCGGTGGATACTACCTTGACTTTGTCACAGATATAAAACCCAAACAGTGTAAACGCCAAAAAAGTTAGTACGTGACAGGTGGTCGACAACAAATACCGTAATGAGCTGTGAAACGTATCTGTAGGCTGCTGTGACGAGGAACTGCCCACGAAGAGGAGTAGAACTTTCCCTGTAGGCTATCTAACGCTACAAGGAAGGACACAACTCACTCGAGCCCACTCGTGCATACATAGTCAGATTGATCAAACGGACAGTGGCCCCTGATTTCCACCTGAAAACTGACGTCCTCGCCATAAACGTGGAGTGTGAGAAATAACTTCCACATGGAAGGGTCATCCAGTGGAACTGTAGACGGCTGTGCATGTACAGTGTCCTGATACTCTCGTGAGGCGGGATGGGAGCGGGATCTATGGCTGTGACACAACAATCCAAGATGCCTCTCTTTGCCACAAAGCGTGCAGGACCCCTGGTGATCTGGAGAATCTGCCTGGGAGTGAGTGGAAAAGCACTGCGAGCACAAAGGGAGCAGTCCACACGATCTGCGACGGGGTGCGGCCGGAGTCTCAGATGGCCTAGAAATTTCAGATGTGAATGAATCACGACGGTGCTGAATGGGGCCTGTCCTGATCCTGCGAGGTGAGAGAGGAGCGTGTGGAGGTGCGTTGACTACTGAAAATTGTGGCCCCGCCATCAGTCAGTGATCAGCAACCTCTGCGATTTCGAACGAGTGTGCGATGTGCAAAATGTCCTCCAACGAGAAGTTACACTACTGGCCATTAAAATTGCTACACCAAGGAGAAATGCAGATGATAAACGGGTATTCACTGGACAAACATATTATACTAGAACTGACATGTGATTACATTTTCACGCAATTTGGGTGCATAGATCCTGAGAAATCACTACCCAGAACAACCACTTCTGGGCATTGACTCAAACAGACCTTGGATGGCGTGTACAGGTCCAGATGCCCAAGCAGCTTCAACACGATACCACAGTTCATCAAGAGTAGTGTCTGGCGTATTGTAACGAGCCAGTTGCTCGGCCACCATTGACCAGAAGTTTTCAATTGGTGAGAGATCTGGAGAATCTGCTGACCAGGGCAGCAGTCGAACATTTTCTGTATCCAGAAAGGCCCATACAGGACCTGCAACATGCGGTCGTGCATTATCCTGCTGAAATGTAGGGTTTCGCAGGGATCGAATGAAGGGTAGAGGCAGGGGTCGTAACACATCTGAGATGTAACGTCCACTGTTAAAAGTGCCGTCAATTCGAACAAGAGGTGACCGAGATGTGTAACCAATGGCACCTCATACCATCACGCCGGGTGATACGCCAGTATGGCGAACACGAATACACGCTTCCAATATGCATTCACCACGATGTCGCCAAACACGGATGCGACCATCATGATGCTGTAAACAGAACCTGCATTCATCCGAAAATATGACTTTCGCCATTCGTGCACCCATGTTCGTCGTTGAGTACACCATCGCAGGCGCTCTTGTCTGTGATGCAGCGACAAGGGTCAAGGGTAACCGCAGCCATGGTCTCCGAGCTGATAGTCCATGCTGCTGGAAACGTCATCGAACTGTTCGTGCAGATGCTTGTTGTCTTGCAAACGTCCCCATCGGTTGACTCAGGGATCGAGACGTGGCTGCACGATCCGTTACAGCCATGCGGATAAGATGCCTGTCATCTCGACTGCTAGTGATACGAGGCCGTTGGGATCCAGCACGGCGTTCCGTATTACCCTCCTGAACCCACCGATTCCATATTCTGCTAACAGTCGTTGGATCTCGACCAACGCTAGCAGCAATGTCGCGATACGATAAACCGCAATCGCGATAGGCTACAATGTGACCATTATCAAAGTCGGAAACGTGATGGTACGCATTTCTCCTCCTTACACGAGGCATCACAACAACGTTTCACCAGGCAACGGCGGTCAACTGATGTTTGTGTATGAGAAATCGGTTGGAAACTTTCCTCATGTCAGCACGTTGTAGGTGTCGCCACCGGCGCCAGCCTTGTCTGAATGCTCTGAAAAGCTAATCATTTGCATATCACAGCATCTTCTTCCTGTCGGTTAAATTTCGCGTCTGTAGCACGTCAGCTTCGTGATGTAGAAATTGTAATGACCAGTAGTGTATCTAGTTTCAATGCCGCAACACAGGCCTCTGGATCTGGTGCAAACTGGACCATCACATCACGAATCAAGGAGTCTGCATACGAAGCCTCGCAGCCTTGACTGGCGCAAGTCAAATCGCTTTTGCGGGTGAAACCTTGCGAGGCTGTGACCCAAGAGCGGTATGATTGTCCTGCACGCTGTTTGAGGCGCCATGTCACGGATTGAGCGGCCCCTCCCGCCGGAGGTTCGAGTCCTTCGTTGCGCATGGGTGTGTGTGTTGTTCTTAGCATAAGTTAGTTTAAGAAGTGTGTAAGTCTAGGGACCGATGACCTCAGCAGTTTGGTCCCTTAGGAACTCACACACATTTGAACATTTTCTTTCCTTATGGTACCGATGGAACTTGAGTCTTGAGTCAACCATGTGGTATCGCTGGGAATAGTTACTAGACAACAGAATGCAAATCTCCTGAAAGGAGAGTGCAAAAGGACCTGATTGAGGGGCTAACATTCGGAGCAAAAAGAATATTTCTGACGTAGCGCCAGCCGTTGTGGCCGTGCGGTTCTAGGCGCTGCAGTTTGGGACCGCGTGACCGCTACGGTCGCAGGTTCGAATCCTGCCTCGGGCATGGATGTGTGTTATGTTCTTAGGTTAGTTAGGTTTAAGTAGTTCTAAATTCTAGGGGACTGATGACCACAGATGTTAAGTCCCATAGTGTTCAGAGCCATTTGAGCCATTTCTGACGTAGCCCAAGACAAAAACAACGTTCGCTTTTATGAATCATCCGTGGTTTGAAACGTAGTGAAATGCTGTTTCAGACGATGCAAATATCCGTCCCAGTCCTCCTTAGCGTCACTGACTCGTGGAAATGGAGGAGGTATGGAGGCGACAGTAGCGGGAGGCGCTGAGGCCAAGTGTAGGGTTGCCAGAATTTGTTGCTAGCAAACCGGGGCGTTTCTCTAACATCAACTAAAAACAGCCATAATTTGTGAGTCACAAACCGGGACTCTTTTGACAACGTTACAGAAGTGAAATATTTGTGCAAATTACTGCTGCATTCAATTGATTTAGTAAAATAAACAAATAAATGAACACTTAATACTGTAATTAATTTAATAAAACCCAAAGGAGGGCATTGAATATTGATAATATTTTACAATATTAGTAATGGTAACACAAGGATTTTTTTATTTTGGAACATTAATACGAGACAAAAAATTGTCTATTGCAACACCGCATTTTGAAGTGCAAAGTTCACATAATTTGTTATCCTACGCCTCATATTTATCTGAATTCTGAGCTTTGGAGAGAAGATGTTTTCGCTGTATGATGTATTCATAAAACTTAGAGCAACTCATTTGAGCTCCACGTTTGGATTATGCACTGGAATACTGAAAACGAATTCACACAGATTCAGCAACTAAGGATACCGTTCTTTGCATCCAGTCTGTCGAAAGAAATAGGTCCATTTCTCCTGACATGGTTTATTGCCCCAGTTATCGCTATTTTCGTTGATTTCTGATTCAGTGAACCGCTTGAGTAAAGAAAACTGGTCAAACAATAAACTATCATGTACTGACAATCCTCTACCTTATACAAATGTTATTGTCCTTGTCACATTCCTCCACTCAGGTTCTGCATCCAGCAACATCATTTTAAAAATGGAAAACTCATTGAAATTTGTTGACCGTTTTTCTAAATAAGCTGTACACGTTTCATAAATCTGTTCTACATCAACATGAAATTTTTGAATTTCACTAGTTTATGCAACCTCGCTGTTCTGCAAGAGAGATGTCACTTTCAGTGTAATACAGCTTTCTTCTTTACGACGTTATATTATTCTGCTAGTATTTTCCTAAATCGCAGCTGCTTCTATAACACTGCTGTCTACTTTCTCAAGTTGAAGTAAGTATTTTCCTCTGAAACATTCTCAACTGACTATGCAGAAACCACAGATATGCTTCCTTTAACGGATTCTGGAAGAGTGTTGTCAGAAATTTAGGTGTCCTTTCGTCTATGAGGAAGAATGATTTAAGAGCATCATACAACTTCAGTACTCTCTGTACAGCAACAAACAAAGATAACCATCTTGTTTTTGCATGTGACAACACTGCATGATACTCTACGTCCACAAACTCACAAAACTCCTATAGATGCTCCGTTCGTACTGTGTATATGAAGAAGTAATTGATAAGTTTAATTATAAAGGTTCCTACGTCAACACTCATCACGTCAGCCGATGTCTTGGCAGCACTGTGTAGTATGTGAACAGTGCAGCCAACTCCTTAAAGATTTTCGTTTACTTCCGTTTTCAGTCTAGCAAATACATTGCTCGTCACACTCCGGCGGCCGGTGTGGCCGAGCGGTTCTAGTCGCTTCAGAGTGGAACCGCGCGACCGCTACGGTCGCAGGTTCGAAACCTACCTTGGGCATGGATGTGTGTGACGTCCTTAGGTTAGTTAGGTTTAAGTAGTTCTAAGTTCTAGGAGACTGATGACCTCAGATGTTAAGTCCCATAGTGCTCAGAGCCATTTTTTGAACTGATGACCTCAGATGTTAAGTCCCATAGTGCTCAGAGTCATTTGAACCATTTTAGACGAACGCTGTGGCCGAGCGGTTCTAGGCGCTTCAGTCCGGAACCGCGCTGCTGCTGCGGTCGCAGGTTCGACTCCTGCCTCGGGCTTGGATGTGTGGGATGTCCTTAGGTTAATTAGGTTTAAGTAGTTCTAAGTGTAGGGGACTGATGAACTGAGATGTTAAGTCCCATATTGCTTAGAGCACTCCTCCAAAATTAGTGATAGCACTGTTACCGCAAACTGCAATACACTTACTCTTATCAATTTTATATTTTTCTAATGCAGTACGTACTTACCGTAGAGGCGGTTTCATTTGGCAGCGAAACTGATTTAAGCAACTTCACCTGAATGCCATTCTGAGGTGTAAAATATTGAACAATTAATGGAAATATTTTTTCAGCCTTCTGATTACTCGCATCTGTAGCTACTGTGTAATAGCCGACCAGTGAAAGGCCGTCACATATTTGTTTGACAGTGTCAGGCATCAAAAATGCTTTCAAAGGTGCTGTTGTTTTGGTTCTGTCCAACGTCACATTCTTCGCTGTGACAGAATCGTTAAAAAGATTGGAGCTTAGCCTAGAAGTACAGTCTACAGATTTCAAAGATATGTGATGTTTGACGGTATGATAACACACTGATAATTCCGCTACTGCTACTGATTGGCTCTGTTCGGATGATTTTGAAATAAAAAAAGCTGTCTACTTTTTTGAAGTGCTAGCAGAGCACATATTTTATTTATGCTGTTGGCTGTCTATATGATCTGTAATATCTGCCCTTCCTCCATGCGAAATGGAAGCATATGACTTACATATTCCACATTCCACTTCATAGTTATGTCTTCCTCGTTTGATGAAAGACCATTCTTCTGTATATTTGTCTTGAAACGAATACTTTTGTTTTGGCATTCGGAGCTCACTTCACACACACGCAAATATGAACTACGCACAATAAGCCTCGGACAGAGAACCACCTAACTGCAACATCTTAACTGAACTGAACAAGAGTTAACAACAGAAAGAAGCGTTAGGCGCAATAAAGTCCCTTGATTGACACTGGCAGGTGCAACAATGAAATAAAAATCGTTATTCTGCTTAACAGTGAGTTAAAATACGCGCTAGCATTTGGGAAGAAATAGGTGGTATAAGAGTATTTCTTTGGCATCACAAAGCCGGGGCTAAACTGACGTACCGAAAGCAACTTTCATGACGCTCATTTTTTGAATCCGAAACCGGGACTTTCCCTGAAAACCGGGACATCTCAACCCTAGCCAGGGTCCCGCATCTCGTGGTCGTGCGGTAGCGTTCTCGCTTCCCACGCCCGGGTTCTCGGGTTCGATTCCCGGCGGGGTCAGGGATTTTCTCTGCCTCGTGATGGCTGGGTGTTGTGTGCTGTCCTTAGGTTAGTTAGGTTTAAGTAGTTCTAAGTTCTAGGGGAATTATGACCACAGCAGTTGAGTCCCATAGTGCTCAGAGCCATTTGAACCATTTTGAACCAGGGGAAACTAGGCCTCATGTGCTATGAGTTCGTCTGCCTGAAGCTGAAGCGGTTTTTGTAACAAGTCTAACTGAAGGTGCTGCTGCTATTGCATTAACTGCTGCTGTAATTCCAGCAGGCGAACCGGTTGAGCGTCCATGCTGCTGATTAGCTTCCTTTTTTCTAGTAGCCAATGCTGCACCCGCGGGAGCAAAATATTTGTGCGCACGTCGGTGGATGCAAAAACGGAGGGAGCCGCCAAGCGGAAGAGTCGCCTGCGGAAGAGTAATCCAAACCATCGGTACGGAAAATGAAATGCAGTTGACAGAATATGGACAACAGACCAAGACAAGGATAAGCTACCTAGGTGACAAAGAGGCGCTACACAAGCAATTGCCACAACAATGGCAAGATCAAGAGCAACGGAGAGACGAATCCAAGACGTGACCAAGAGTGAGTAACTGGGTGCACGAAGGGTAATTATCCAACAGTTATAGTACAGCTATGATCGATCCGAATGTACGAGGCGTGTTTTTTAAGTAAGTACCGTTTTGAAATTAAAAAAAGACGTGCTAAGAGATCTCAATAATTTTATTTTTACATGAAAGCCTGTACCTTACTCTACTTTTCTACATAATTCCCCTCAATATTGAGGCAGACCAGTTGTACCAGTTTTTGAATACCCTCCTCATAGAAGTCTGCCGCCTGACTTGCTAACCACTGCATCACCACTGTTTTGACTTCGTCATCGTCTTGAAGACGCTGACCTCCCAGGTGTGCAGGAACAGATGGTAGTTACTGGGCGCAAGATCGGGGATGATCTAGAGCAGGGCTTCCACACGTGTGGTCCGCGGACCCCTTAGGGGTCGGCCGGCTCTTTCTAGGGGTCCGCGGCCACCCTTCACCAAATCGTGTAAAATAATGAGTAAAATTATTGAATAAAAATGTGAAAATCAAATTCATCACTGTTTTTTTGTGGGTGAAAAACATGTGTACTTTTACTTCAGGTCGTATTCCTAAGCAGCCTTTGCGGTTCCTAAGTGGGAACGCATACACAGTTTAGTGCCGGAGAATGCGGCTTCTCTGATCGACTGTTTCGCAACAATACGGGGGTCGTTTGTGCGCCGGCTCACGGCGGTAGATGCGCTGATACCTTTTACGCATGCGCAGAGCGAGCTTTGTCGACCAATCACAGCGCTTGCTGGCAAGCATGCGGCCCCAGGAATCATTAAATGTTGAACTTGCTTTGTCAGTGCACTACCTATTTCATAAGTCAATTTTTGAAATTTGTTTTCATTCATCTCTAAACCAAAGACTATTGATACTTTGGAAGGGGGGGGGGGGTCATTGGGAACATGGAACTTGCATTAAGAAGCTTCCAGTTCCCATGGGTTTCGCTCTGAAATTTAAAATTACTGTGCTCTTGACTGACTAGGGGTCCGCCATGGATTTTCGATTGAAGAAGGGGTCCACCAGCTGAAAAGGTTGGTAGGCCCTGATCTAGAGTTTCCCATCGCAAAGGTGTGATGAGATCTTTGGTCTGATTCGCCACATACGGACGGGCATTGTCTTGCAGCAAATCGATGGCCTCGCTCAATTTCCATGGACTGTTGCTTTGATTCTGGTGTACCGTAGGCCACCCATGTTTCATCGCCCGTAACAATTTGGCTTAAGAAATCATCACCGTCATTGTGGTACCGCTCAAGGAAAGTCAATGTACTGTCTAAACGTCTGGTTTTGTGCACATCCGTCAACATTTTCGGTACCCAACGTGCGCACAATTTTCGGTAATTCAAGTGCTCGGTCACAATGCCATACAAGACACTACGAGAAACATTAGGAAAGTCACCCCGCAAGGAGGAAATCGTAAAGCGTCAGTTTTCTCTCAACTTATTGTCCACTTCCTGCACCAAACTTTCATTAACGACCGAAGGACGCCCACTCCGTTGTTCATCACGCACATTTGTTCGGCCATCTTTAAATGCTCTCACCCACTTTCTTACCATTCCATCACTCACAATGTTTTCTCCGTAAACTGCACAGATCTCACGATGAATATCGATCGCTTTTATGCCTTTAGCACTAAGAAATCTTATAACAGCCCGTACTTCACAGTCGGCGGGACTCACGATTATCGGAGGCATTCAACCTTTGTGGCGGCCGATTTCAGACATTTTGCAAAAACAGTGTATCAAAACCAGAAAATCTTCTCCACAAAGACGAAAAATTTTAATGGTTACCTCGACACATACCCGCTAGGCCGTACAGTGCATACGGTGCGGTATTTTCGCGTCAGAGGGCAGGCACGTGTTCGTAATTATACGGACAGGAGCTACAGCAGCTGAGACAGTGACGCATTATTGGAAGTACGGCGGCTGAAATCCCTACCTGACCGTCCACACTTTGGTTGTCCGCGGTTTCCGCAAATCACGTAAGACAAATGCCGGGATTGTTCCTTTGAAAAAGGCACGCCCGACTTCATCATGTAACATGATTTTAAAAAATCTTCCCTCGTTTCTCTTGCAAGAACACAGCTTCAGTCTTTCTCACGATGCAATCTGCTCTACACGTTGTTTCTGCCTCCTCGTTGCTGTTGTAACTTTCCCATTGTGTCCGGTATACTCTACAATCGACCGTGATTACGAGTCTCTAGTTTGTCGGAAAGGCATCGAAGGAAATTGACCGAAAAGTCTGCGAAAGAGACAACTAATCACCAAAGTGAGAATTCAATACACTGTCTTCGCAAAGAATGAGTAAATAAATTAATTATAAAGATCAGTTTAAATAGGTTAGTAAGTTCTATCATTGATTAAAATTTGTATTTTTACTGTAGTAGCAATGATACAATCAGATAAGTCGGCCGCCAGTCCTAAACCGGACAATTTATTTCTAAAAGCGACTGGTTATAATCAGTGATAAGGTTCACGTAACAATCAGTCACACATGAAACTTCCTGGCAGATTAAAACTGTGTGCCGGACCGAGACTCGAACTCGGGACCTTTGCCTTTCGCCAGCAAGGGCTCTACCAACTGAGCTACCCAAGCAGTTGGTAGAGCACTTGCCGGCGAAAGGCAAAGGTCCCGAGTTCGAGTCTCGGTCAGGCACACAGTTTTAATCTGCCAGGAAGTTTCATATCAGCGCACACTCCGCCGCAGAGTGAAAATCTCATTCTGCAGTCACACATGTATCGATGACCCCAGTCAGTACATATGCGGGAGCAGGTTCTCATATTCAGGGGACCAAATAAATTTACTTAAATCAGATTATAATTGTTTAAATTAATAATTAGAATTGTTTAAATTAATAATAAACCAAATGAAAACTGAACGGATTCGCGTCCTTCGTGACGCGGTAATATTGACGTAGCATAATGTTGACCGTAACGAATTCTGATAGACATAATTCCCAAATGCTTAAGTTGCACTCTAGGTATTGATTCACGTAAACGATAATCGCGACTGTAAAATACCATGAAATCTGCAACATGGAACCTGGAATACGACAGCCAAGGTATCAATACAGAAAACACCCAAAATCACAGAAAATATGTTACCAGCTGTAACGCAGCAAGTTATTACGAGATGACATTCGTTGCAGTAAGGCACGCAGTAGCCATTTAGTACGGTGGTTGCAGGATGACTATGTTTTCTTTTTTCGCTCCGCTCACTCCACAGCTGACGCTGCCTGCCGTGACAAATGCATAGTGTAACATTCAGTAGATACGAAGATTCATACTCCCTACGAATCTAAATAATCCATATTAGTTATTATCAGATTTTGCTCACATTTGGTACACAGTCTCTTGTTATTAATGGAATGATGCTATCAAAATTTCAGATTTTTATTTACTATAGCTCTGGAGATAAAGAGAATTACCTAAAAGTCCTAAAGCCAATGCCTGTTTTTTTTAAAAACCAAACTAGGAACAATAACAGATTGACTTTCATTATCATTTGAAGCCCTTACAAAGTTGTCAATGCATAAAAATCAATTAATTAGAATTTTCTTTTTAAAACTTTAGTCACTTTGTATTATGTAATACAAAAATCGGCTAAAATTATTATTTGATTATATTTTGTTGCGTGAGTGAGTGAATATGATTGAGATAGTGTATGTGGGACATACGTTAAAATTTATTATTATATTTTACGTAAAACCTTGTGCAAATGAACAGTGGGAAAATTACGTTGCAACCACGATTCAGGTGACGTATGTCGGTGTGAGCATACTTTTGTATAAAAGCAGCCAGAATGGAAGTTAGAGGCGGGATAAGTTTATCTATCAATTTGAAGAATATTTCGCACTTTGCTTATTTTGATTAAATATAATACAAGAAATTGAAGTTTTGCTGACATTAATTACTATCAAATTAGTGACTGGATAAGGCAAGATCTGCCGCGAGAATGATCAGGAAGGAACGTTTTGATTGGTCGTTTAGATCAACAGCCAATCAAAGTTAAACTGTTCCAGCACAAATAGAGGAGTGGGCAGAGAGGAGAGTACCTCGAGAGAGTCGCTTGCTAGCCGGCCTACGGTTAACACGATGTTAGATAGCTCCTTAAAAATAGTCTCTAAGATGAGAAAATTTCGGTTCGAACATATCGTGACTGAAGCGACTGGAGGTACGAACATTTTAATGAAAATTTGATGTTTCTAAGTTAAATAGTTCCAGAGATATGAGTGTGTGAACTTTCTGGTCGTAGTAACAAGTCTGCGTGGCGTGTTTCATGCTCTGTACGGAATATTTTGGTGAGCACTTCTTACGAAGAAGACCACTGAACCGACCGAACGTTTAACTCGCGAATAGTTGCGGGTATGTCACTGGTAGAACGTGAAAATTAGTCAGGTCGGACTTGTAAAAATTCTAGCTCCTTTTTCCAGTGAATGTTTCTTAAACAGACAGTGAACTTTCAATAATAACGTTTCACCATATTAGAGTACAGACTTGATACTCATTTCATGTGTTTCAATATAAATAAAAAACGGAGTTAATCTAATTTTAAATGCTTTTCTGCAAGTAGACAGAATACCCCAAACGCCCGATTTATTTTTTTTTCTTTTTTGAACGATAACGTTAACAACAACACAGACGACCAATCCTTCCCCGCCGCAACTGGTGCATTTAGCGTCCGGGAAACGTGAAGTTCAAGTGAGTGCGAACTTTAAAAGTAGCAGTGTAGCTTACCCGATAAAAGAAAGACCCACACGTGCATAAATGAACTTTGATAGAAAGACAGAGGAACTATGTGATCAAGGGAAAGATGATTCAGAAGGACAGTAATAGCGAAGTGGAAGATTTAGCGGCTAGAACAATCGGTGGAGAAGGCGGCGGACGACATCGGCAACAGCTGAACATAGCGCGACAAGGAGCAACGGCAGCCGGGAGTCTGCGGCAGTTGGCAGCAGTGGACGCAGTGTGGACCCAGGAACTAACTCTGCGGGGGCAGAGCTTGGCGAACGGACCCGCTGTTAACATCTCGCCGTGCTGACGACGATCGAGAAAAGCTAAGTTGTATTCCACTTCATTTGGCGCGCGTGTGTGGAAAGAATCTTGTGAACATGGAGGAAAATAATAACCCTGCTATAGTAGACCAGAATGTGAGGGTAGATTTGGAGAAAGTAATAGATGCAGTGGCTGGTGAATTTAGTTTTGATGCATGACAAGAAAATGATAGTGCAATGCCAGATTCAGCGCATGCTAACTATGGGACAGACAATGAACAGAACATGGTGGAAACCGATGTCAAGTTTACACAGTTTCGTGTTCAAAGGCTAAAAAGGGAATCGAAAGTTCCTATTCGGGAGGAAAAAAGTGAAGCAGTATCTGAGGTTAATGTTAAGTTTACACCTGTTACATAGATAAAACAGGAAAGATAGTCTTTCAGAAATGTTAGTAAATATTTTGAAAACATATAGGGGATACGAATATCAAAATGAATGGATTGGGTTCCGAAATTAAAATTTCACTAAGCTCTGATATTAACATTAAAATGAAGGAAATGGGTTCTGATATAAAGAATTCTTTAAGTTCTGAGATAAATTGGTTGCACACTGAAGTAATTGGGTTGCACACTGAAGTTGATGGTTTGGTTTCTGAAGTTAATCAAGGGTTTACTAACATGTCTGTAGAAATGGAATCCAGAATGGAAAACAAAATTTCTAAAATAATAGATTCATGGAAAAACGATATGACTTTGTTCAGTGACAGGGTAAAAAGTGAAATTAGCAAAGTAAAACAAGAATGTAACAATGCTGTTGCAACAGTGAAAAATGAAATGAGATCTCAGATTAAGCAAGCTGGTGATGACAGCAAACAGTTAGGGGAACAAGTAAATGCACATTTAAGTAAAGTACATAAACAAGTAAATAAAGTGGAAAAACCATGTGAGAATAGTCACACTGTAATGGGAAATCAAATCAAGGAAGGAAAGGATGTGGCTGCTAAATTTACTAGCCTGGAAACTAACATAACTCAATTTAGTACAGCTGTAGATGAACAACAACGTAACTATGATGGTAGACTAAAAAGAATAGAACGAAGTGTTACTATCAGTAGTGGCTACATAATATCTAATGGTGTGATAGAATCCTCAGAAACTGCACATGTGACACATCAACAGTTTTTGCGATTTGATCCAAATAAAAGTGTACATCCTAAGGAATTTTCGGGTGATTTTGAGGACGTTTTGCCCAAATCATGGAATGATAAGCAAAAAATTGGCTTCATAGTTTCAAATTTGATGGGTGAAGCTGGAGTGTGGGGAAATTGGGCAGTAGATAAATATGACAAGATAGAAGATTTTAAACAGGCATTTTTTGAGGAATGTTGGGGCAAACGAAATCAGATGGAAGTTTTGAACAAATTCTGGTCAGGTGAAAAATATGGTCCGAAGAAAGATACTAATTTTGAACAAATTCTGGTCATGTGAAAAATATATTCCGAAGAAAGATACTGTTAACAGGTTTGCGCCAAAATGGGACACAACTTTGTCATTTGTCATATCTGAGCTCTAAAGTGGAGACATAACAGATCATTAAGGGGATAGACAATAAGTTGCCTTTGTATTGGCGTAATAATCTCGGCACCTAGGGATGATATTGATAAATTTATTCATTATCTTGAGAAGGTAGAAAATCTTCTAAAGGAGGAGGAGAATGCTAGGAGGGATTATAGGCCCCCCGTTACGCAAAATGAAAACAGAGCTGAGGCACATGTAAATAGCATAGGAGTGCAAGGGTCCAGTAATCATAAAGGCAGGTACCAAGGGCGAGGGGGTCCTGTTGTAAGTAGAAATAATGACAGAGACCGAAACTTTGAATATAGACAGCAGCAGACCACTGACTGGACGGAGTGGCGTAGACAGCCAGCCGAAAGAAATGTCAGTAGCAATGACCATGTAGGAGAGGGGGAAAACTAATGGCAGTCTGTAATGGACCAGCTGAAGATCTTGGGGTTGGTATAGTAGAAATAGATGTTACAGAGGAGAGGGACAGTGGTAAAATATGTGTGCTTAGAGAAGTGTAGTAGATTTTTGCGAAAGAAAAGGTCATAACAGTGATTCCAGGAACCACGTTAATGAGGAACAGGTATTAGAAAATAACGATTCAGAACAAGAGGTTAGTGTGAGTGAGCACTGCAATGCAGATGGGGAGCTTACAGTGTATCATGGAATTAGCCCTATAATAGGGGAAACGGTATTAGAGGTACCTGAGGTAGAATATAGAAGGGCAGAGGAAGTTTTACGTAGATTAGAAGGACTAGTGTCTGATAGAGACGAAGAAAAAACGGAAGTGGAGGAAGCAGGGGGTTATTTTGATAATTCTGACAACACGATAGGAAGGGTTCCAGAATCTGATATTATTATTAAAGAAGAAGAGTATTTGGAGAAGTGTTTTGATTTGTCAGTAGTGGACAGACTAATTAAAGCTGCCAAAGTTAAAGAGGAAGAAGACTCCGTGAATATGTGCGTAATTTTAAACAGAAGGTGTAGGATTCAATAGACGTGATGTAGTACAAGATTTGTTAGACTAACCTGATTCTGAAGTCAGAGAGAAAACTGCAGGACAGCCTGTAATAGAAGTTACTATTTTTAATGAGAAGGTTCCTTGTTTACTGGATAGTGGTTCCGATTTACATGCAGTGTCACAGGGTTTCGTGAGTGCTCTCCTTGATAGCAAGGATATGGTTATAATGTCAGTAAATGGCATAAATATTATTGTAGCCCCAGGGAAAAGTAAGAAAGTAGTTAAACATGAAGTTATGCTACTTGTCAGGATCGGTGATATACATTTGGACCACAATTTTCTGATAATAAAAGCTTAGGCGTGAAAATGCTGGTGGGAGCATATTTTTTACAAAAGTTCAAAGGAAAAGTGGATTTTGGATGTAATGAAGCGATCAATGTGGTGCAGGGAAGAGTAGTAGCTATTCCTTTTATTGGTAAAAGGCAATAAGAATCCGACGAGCGAAGTGACATGCCAGCACGTTACTGCAGGAAAAAAGAGGACGTTGTGGGGTATAATGAGCATGGTGATATGAAGGAAGTACATCCTTCTGAGGTAGAAAACACCCGAATAAGCATTAACGAAAAGTACGGGGATTGTCGGATTTGACAGAAACACAAAAAGATGAGCTAAAACAAATTTTGAGCAGGCATAAGGAAGTGTTTTCTGGCCAGTCAGAACTAGTTCGAAGTTACGAATGTTATCTAACTGTAAAAGAGGATGCACATTTCTTCCGAAAGCCATTCGCTGTTGCGGAAGTACATAAAGAAGCTGTGAGAGATATGATTCCGAAAATGTTTGAATGGGACATTATAGAAAGGGGAATTAGTGTGTATAACAACCCATTAGTTGTGGTGCCTAAAAAAGATGGTTCGATTAGGCTCGTTTTGGACGCTAGAGCTTTGAACAAAATAATATTGCAAGAGAGTGAAAGGGCCTGAAAATATAGAAGAATTACTGCAAAAATTTAAAGCTGGAAATTTTTCACATCGATGGGTGTAATTTGTGGTTACTGGATCCTATCCTCAGCGAAATAATCTAGGAAGTACACAGCTTCCCCGTTCGTTGGAAGGTGCTGTCAGTACAAGCTTGTGCCTTTGGATTAAACATCAGCGTTTGTGCATTTGTTAGGACCATGTCCCAAGGGCTCGGTGCCAGTTATTAAGAAAAATTACAGTTTATGTGGACGTTGTGTTGATGTCAACTCCCACTTGCTAAGAACACTGTATGTTGTTGGATAAGGTTTTAGAAGCAATAGAAAGGGGTGGAATGAAACTAAAATTAGGCAAAACGGAGTTTATGAAGAAAGAAATAAAATTCCTGGGATATATTGTTAGTGGAAAAGGAATTATGCCCGATCATGAAAAAATTAAAGCCATTAAGAATTATTTAGCACCTACTACCCGAAAGCAATTAAAAGTATGCTTGGCCTTTTTGGATTCTATCTCAAATTTATGCCTGGACAATTATTCAGTGCACCTTGTCTGAGGGAACTATTAAAGAAAAATTTACTGTTTAGATGGACAAATGAGTGTCAGAGGGCCTTTAAAGAACTTAAAGAGGCGCTGCTAAGTAGTCAGATCTTAAGCCATCCTGACTTTGTCAAGCCTTTCTGTCTTGGATCAGATGCATGTGGTTATTGTCTGGGGGTGTAACTGTTCCAAATTGAAACAGAAGGAGAAAACCAAGTTCACAAAACTATCGCATTTGCTAGTCGATCGTTGCAGCAGGCGGAAAAGATCTATGGCATTTCGGAGCTGGAAGCTCTAGCAACTCGTATATTTGGGCTACAGAAATTTGAACATTACCTATTAGGCCACAAAGTAATAGTTTACAGTGACCATCGGGCCTTAACATATTTGCACACATGCCAACTAAAACCCGGCAGACTGAGGAGGTGGTCAATGTATCTCCAGCAATTTGATATAAAGATAAAGTACAATAAGGGCTCAAAGAACATTGTAGCCGATTTATTTTCTAGAAATGTGCAAGAAAACGATCAGGAAGTAGATCCTTTACGACAACGGGAATGGAGTGACGTTTTGCTGGCAACAATACAATTAGAGGTAGAAGGGCCACTTAAACGTATTTGTAAGAACCTCAGGAGGGAACAAAATCAACATGACAATATTAAACTGGTAAAAAGCCGGCTAGATCATCCAGATTTTCCGAAAATAGCGGAATATTACAAAGTACATCAGGAGATACTATTTAGGCGAAGACAGAACGATGAGGAAAAATGGCGTATTTGTTTCCCAGAGCAGCATGTCGACGTGCTAATAGATTATGTGCACAGGAAGTGTAAGTAGGCTGTTTATGTTTTGTTATTGGCAACGTTACGTAGCGCTCTGTATGAAAATCACTGGCTGTGCTGTGTGCAGTCTGTGGCTAGTTTGCATTGTTGTCTGCCATTGTAGTGTTGGGCAGCTGGATGTTAACAGCGCGTAGCATTGCGCAGTTGGAGGTGAGCCGCCAGCAGAGATGGACGTGGGGAGAGAGATGGCGGAGTTTTGAAATTTGTAAGACTGTCATGAACTGCTATATATAATATGACTATTAAGGTAAATACAGTGTTTGTTCTCTATTAAAATCTTTCATTTGCTAACTATGCCTATCAGTAGTTAGTGCCTTCCTTAGTTTGAATCTTTTATTCAGCTGGCAGTACTGGCGCTCGCTGTATTGCAGTAGTTCGTGTAACGAAGATTTTTGTGAGGTAAGTGATTTGTGAAACGTATAGGTTAATATTAGACAGGGCCATTCTTTTGTAGGGATTATTGAAAGTCAGATTGTGTTGCGCTAAAAAAATATTGAGTGTCAGTTAAAGCACAGTCTTGTATAATTTTTCTAAGGGGACGTTTCAGAAGTACGGGCATTATGGAGCCAGAAAATGTATTGCCAAACCGAATGAGATAGTAATTTTCGATAACTTGTGGCGCAGGGTACAGAAAAGGCTGTAATCTTGTGACAGATGTCAGAAGGTGCAAGCAGATAACAGGATCGTACCGGGACAAATGTATTCTGTAGAACCTCAAAATAGGCTACATCTCGTAGCAGTGGGCCCTTACCTGTTCCAAGGGGGCATTGTGAATGTACTGGTAGATGGATTTACGAAGTATGTTAGATTTTATCCTATAAAAGAAAAGGCAATCTCCAAAGTAATTCTTAGTAAACTAGAGAAAGATTATTTTGTAAACATTGGGGTGCGGCAAGCCATGTTATCAGATAATGTACCACAGTTTGTGTCCAAGATATCTGAGGAATGTTAAAACAAAAGAAATATAGTACATATAAAGATTTCAGCCTATTTTCCCCAGAGAAATATGTGCGAAAGAATAATGAAATAACTAAATCGTCTCTGTAGGACGTATTGTCACAAGCAGCACTCAGCTTGGGCCAACCACTTAGAATATTTTGAAGAGGTGATTAATTACCTGAAACATGAAGCAACTGGTTTTGCATCTGAAGAGTTAATGTGTGGAATCAGACCAAATAACTTATTACTTGACTTGGTTAATTTCCCACTTGGGAGCAGAAAAGGAGGATAGCATAGGCAAATATTAGAAAAAAGGCTCCGGAAAGAAAAAGAAGACACGATGCGAGAGTGTGTGCTACAAGTTTTCAAGTAAGCGATTTAGTGCTGGTGAAAACCAAGGAAAAATCTAAAAAGCTTACTGCAGAAACCAAAAAGTTTACAGATGAGTATGTGGGACCCTTTACAATTGTGGCTAAGCCTCATGCCAATGCATATAAATTAGAATATGTCAAGTCGCACAAACTTCTTGAATGGCGAAACATCATTGATTTGAAGAAGTACAGACAGAAGGATGATGGGGACAGTAGTAGTTAATAGGCCTCAGGAGACGCGCACTGTTAGTGTCGTTAGGTGTATGACGAACACCAGGCATCCTGAATTGTTGGCAATATTATTTCCTTTTCGTTTCGTATTGTCAACCAAACTTTTCATCATTCGGAACTGATGGATCCAATGGTGTGCATCCACTGAGCCACACCTGCAACGGCTCTGGTCTACGAGCGCCCTCTGCCGCCACAATATAGAATGACTGGTGGAAACCATTCAGCTCACTTGCGCTGGGAGCTCCTACACTGTGACGCCAACATTCGTACTTAGTGAGCTTCTTCCTGGTTGACATTGTGATAGCTACACTCTACTTTTCTTGCTGCAATATTTGTAAAGAGTCTTCGTTCACTTGGAGAAGGGCAAGTTAAGTAAATCTTCTCTTTGTTGTATTAACTTGTTAGCTAATTGTTTCTGCTCCTGTTCAGCTTTAATACGATAACAGTTGCCACACCACTTTGTAGCCCATCTCTCCTTACCATTGTGTGCGAAGTCATACACAACAATAAAAGACATAACGTAGGTTCCATAACCTGCAAGCGTAACGCACACAGATAAGCCAGCACTAAATTTGGAAACTAATGAAAGAAGTCAGTGCATGCAAAACGAAGATTTTACAACACCTAATATCCATGACCTAAGTGTACAAATTTTGTGTGTATAATGGAAATTTGGTATTTCCCGTCTTGCACACTGAAAAAGCGGAGGATATCAGAACTACTGGAATAACTAGAGAAATACCTAAAATTAATTACAGATGGGTAAATTGTGCTAAATACCTCTCTGGCAGACGACCTTCCAACTTCTCTGAAGTTTCACCAGACACATCATCTTTGCATAGTCACTGTAGTTTGTGGTCGACTGTATCTGTTATATGTACTTCGGTACCGATAGTATAAAATATTTCGCAAGACTGGTGTAGGGTAGGATATTGTTGTACATCAAAAACGCAAATACTTGTAAACAAAACGAAAATCAGTCGTACGATCTGAGAAGAGGTTTCTTGCTACACGATGACGAGATGTGCTGCTATGTTGGCCAAAATACGTTGGTGTGTTGCTTCGCGTATTAGACTATCGTAGGGTAGAATAAAATTGTTGAAGCTTAGGCGCACAGGAAGAATAAATAACATATTTTTCTAGCGCTTAAGCGTATCAACCATTAGGCCACTACAATGGCAGTTTATAGTAATAATTTATTTGCATTCAACTGGATTATGACGACTGTACGTCGGAACTGCGTCTCCAGTGACAGAGCAAAAGTGTCTCCTGGTGTATCACCCCTAACGGTGACCGGAACATTACTACGTGGCTTGCGTTTCGCTTTACTACCACAGAAAAAAAGGAAGTAACTGGTTCCAAATATTTCGATAAATATCTCACAGGTGTTTCGATACTGAAGTGCCGTGTCGTGCCGAAAAACATACTGCGAGCCCGTCAACAGCGTGGGAATGTCGCTTAAGTGGTCGAGTGCCCACGCTACGAAAAGAATGGCCTGTCAAGAAATTAAGTAGTTCAGCAAGTTTATATAACCTGACGAAACCGGCCGACTCAAAAATTCGTTGGAGCATGTAACACGACCGACGAGGCGAGTGTAGAAAACTTGCCACAGCAAGCAACGCAGATGGTATCTCCATTTGTGAACAATGGCAGTACAGTTCAATGCACTCTTCCCTTGACCGCAATTTTCCCAGAACTGAATATATATGTTAACGCTGTTCTCCCTATCAGAAATGAATCTCCCTTAGGCAGTTGCCAACCCCTGCTGGCACACCTAAAACGCGTAAGGTTAATTATAACTCAAGTAAACAAAGGTTACTGGGACTCTTTTGCAGCACAGTGCTTCCGACGATGAACTGCTCATATAATCGCTGTAGTCGAGAGCTGTTAAATCTTTCTACCCTTTACTACACACTTGTTGAGCAGCCAATACTACGGCATCCGTTGCGGAAGTGTAGTGATTGGTTTTGCGATGTGACTGTTCTCTGGCCTTAGCAGTAAGGCAGTGCTTCGAGGAAATGTCTCTAGTTCTTGGATACCGTATACATCAATCTTTCATGTAGTGGCAGGTCCACAGAGCTAAATTCAGCCTCAATACGGCTTCTGGCTTGGGTGATCTTCTTATACTTCGTCAGTAAGGGTAACGTTCCTGCAGTGGGAACATAGTGGACTCTGACCGTATGCGTCACACCGCCGAAAAGACAATTGGATCTGTCCTAAGAGCAGTTACAGCAAGGAACATTTTGAGCATACCAAACTTCTCGACTGAGTAGCATATGCTATAGTGTGCCAAGTGCTGCAGACGAATATTTTTAAAAAATTCAAACGATGAAACCCCGCTTTTTTACAATGCTAGTCAAGCCAAGATGCAAAGACAGTGTAATTTTAGCGCTTTTTTGTGTACGTCTTTAAAAAAAATTGTTAAATTTACTGTCTGTTTCCGGATTTATGCCAAAATATTCTTTCTTTTACTGTTGTGTAAAATCTTTTGAAATATTAAATATAACACCACCGATATACATTTCAGACCCAGCACAAGAGCATCGATATTCAATCACTTTTTTCTAAGCTATAGGATCGAACGCTTATGTTATTTAAATGCTCAGCATTGTTGTATGAATTCAAACGTGAATTTTAATATTTACATGGAATTAGCATTAATACATGTTTAACAAGTGCACGGTTGCATATTGCGCCCTGACTGCAATAAATGTTACCTTGTTTTAGCCCGAGCACTGCGTTTCAGTTATAAACATACTTTTCTCAGGTAGAAAGGAACATAAGTGCGACTTCGTAGCTGTTTAGTTGTGTCACTTCGTAGAGCAGTCCATTAATAAATTTGTTTAACTGCCTCTCGGTTGTCTACAGATTTGTACGTTGGCAGAGAGCGTTCTTTTCAACCACACGAAGAAGGTTTAGCAAAAAGTTTTCAACAGACTGTCACATAAGCACTGGCATTACATTGTTAATATGCAGCGTGGGAAGAGACAATCAATGTTGAAATTTGGTTCCACTGATTCCCCACAGTTAACATCTCTGCTCTACAGGCATGTGATAATACCACAATAATATAATAAATAATATAATATAATAATATAATATAATAATATAATATATAATAATGTAATTAAATAAATTATAGCAATTAGCTACAGAGCGAGATTACAATATGGAGAGCTATTACTGTTTAACACACATTTCTTGCTACGTAACTGTTTGAGCTTGCTGTAATTTTTATTTTAAAGAAGAAAGACGTTTATAACGTCAATTGGAAACACGGTCAAGTCAAATTTATATACTATGTTTACATATTACGCAACTACAGTCTGTTACATCAACATTACCGATAAAAATTCTGCGGCAGCTGAGTGTTGCAGGTATGTGCTGAATGTCAACGTAGAAGTCGAAAATCATAGTTAGTTGAAACGAATGATGTAGCTCGTTTCCTTACAGTAAGAAGAGTACGAAAGAATGTTGCATACAGGAATCTGAATAAATCGCCGCATGACGAATGTGAAGTGCAAGAGTACCTGCCACACCAGCAGAGACATTTGTAACAACCTGGCCCAACTGAGACTCCATAGTTTATTGTTATATAGCTGTAGAGTTCCAGTTGTCATCCAACAACATAGCAAAGTGGTTTAGATGTTCCTGAAGCCCCAACCATGATGTTGCTCCAAGTTACTCTACTTGTTTTCATGAGGAAAGACAACACTGGGGGGGGGGGGGGGGGAAGATAGTATTTATTCAGTTTGTTGGGATATACTTTGTTGTCATTGTTGTTGTTATTGTTTTGGTCTTCAGACTGAAAACTGGATTAACACATTTCTCCATACTATTCTATCTCATGCAAGCCTGTTCCTCTCTGATTACCTACTGAAAACTACATCAATTTGAACGTCCTTATTGTATTTTTTTTCTTCATTGTGATTTCATTTTCTTGCCCCATATGGGCAGGGGAGGGCTGTCAGCGGCATTATCCGCCGCTCTTCAGCCGAATGACATTACAACTAATACAAGGATAAAATGTTACATACACGGCGATAAAAAGAGGGGATGCAAAACAGAGTAGGAGGAGATAATGGAGGTAAAAACACACTGACATGGAGACATTCATGGGGGGACAATTAAAAAAGTCGACACAAAGTTAAAAAAACATAGTTGGCGATTCATAGAACACAAAAAAGACACCGAAGTCACACACACAGGTTAAAACCCACTTGGAGCACACACGATGAAGAATAAAACTGCCAGGTGGGACCTGCCGAGGGAGAGGCCTGAGATGATGGAAAAACAGGAGAGATCAAGGTGCAACAGGGGAGGGGGCAGGATGAAAAGAGTATGGGCGTCAGCAGGTGCACCAAGAGGCGGAAGACAGGAGGGGCAGGAGATGAAGAGGGAAGCCAAGGTAGGAGGGAGTGCAGAGACACTGAAGGGGAGCACAAGAGAGGGAGGGGGAGTAGAAGGGGAACGCCACTCAGGAGATGGGAGGGAGAGGAGAGGGAGCCCTGAGGAGCAGGCAGGAGGAAGATGAGGTTAAAGTTGGTAGGAAGGGTAGATGTCAGGGCGAAGCTCATCATCTGGGAGGGGTAGATGGTGGAAGTTGCATTGGGAAAGGAGGCGGAGGGTGTGGAGATGGAGAGAGGGTGGGACACAACGGTAAAGGCGCAGCAACGGGCTGGGGGTGGAGAGGAAGGAAGACACCAGGCGGTGAGGGGGATCAACGCGGAGGACAATATATAGTGTGCGGATGTGTTCATGGATAAGGAGAAGGTGGGGGGAAGGGGATGAGGTCGTAGAGGATGCGTGTGGGGGACGGAAGGCGGATGCGGAAGGCGAGGCGGTCCTTATTGTATTCGTTCCTTGGACTCCTTATAATATTTGACCCCCGTAGTTCCTCCATTACCAAGCTGACAATTCCTTGATGCCTCAGGAAGTGTCCTGTCAATTGGTTCCTTCTTTTACTAAAGCTGTGCAATCAATTCCTTTTCCTCCAAATAAATTTGGTACCACGTCTTTAGAGTCCGCACAGGATACGGTTGCCGATGCACTGTGGCCAGTTTTCGTGCAAAGCGCTGGGCGAGTTCATTCGTTTGTCTAGGAGGGGAGGCTGACACTGCCTGCCACCTTTCGGTGGTCGGGGATGACAGAATTGAGGCGCACACCCTGCAGTCTTTCTCAAACTATTTTACAGAAACTATTGGGTAAAAAAATTTAGTTTTTGCTGTATTTGTAGCCTGATAGGTCAGATTCATTATCATGTGCCCACAATTTCGTTACTGGTCATAGTTATTGTGATATTTAGGTACACTGCGCGAAATTCGAAGAAGTTTGCGATGAAAAATAGGGATCGCTCTGAGCTTGCGTTTGGTGCACATTACATAATATGTTGCTGGACATGAAATTTAGTTGACATATTGAATTTTTCTTTAGAGTTGAATGAGGATCTCTGTTACCAATCTCAAGAAAACTGATCTGACGTAGCACACTCTTCTGCGATCGCGCCGCGCCACTGATAAAGCCAGAGTGAAATATCCACAACATTCTTCATATCTCATAAACGGTTTGAGATATCGAATTGAGATTTTGGCAAATGATAGCACACAAACAGGAGAGTTTTTTGCCATATGGTTATTATGCAGAACTCTATTATCTACCGTACTGTTCCACTAAGTACAGAACATTTCAATGAAAGAATGTAATTTTAAAAGGCCATCGATAGTTGGTGAAACGAAAAATGCCATGGATTTTGGAACAAAATAAGTGAAGATAATACTGTGGTATACACCACTTCTAACAAACACCGAACAACGCGCTCCAGTACGCGACCGCCAAATACATCGCTGGCCGCACTTCTCCGGGCGGCTCGCGGCTACCATCGCTGGCCGCCTTCGCGCGCGCGCGTTTGTCAGCACACAGCAATTGGCTACGCCAGGAAACATTGCGATTGGTTTTCCCTGGGAAACAGCGACCCCAGCCGACGGCTCCCTTAACTAGCAAGCCTTATATAAACCCGGCCGCCGCCGCTAAACGACAGTTCTCATCGGGAAGTGCAGTACGCCGTGTTCCAGCTGCTTGTGGATGACTCGCCGCACCACTCGAGGTTACCTGGCTGCTCGGCGGAAAATCTTGCGACTTCACTTGGAGAGACTGAACTTCACTGCACTTGGGAATAAATACGGGACGTGCACTCCACCATGCACATTCGGATATTGGTATAACCAAACTTTAATTCTGCATTACTTCTGAGTGTGAGCCTGGGTAGACGCTTGGCTAACATAATTGTTAAAAAGTGATTTGTGATTTAATAAACCAGACTGAAGAGGTTATTCCTGGTTATAACAAATACACGTTTATTTTGTCCAAGGATGTGCTTTCTTTGTTAGATACTGACCTTAATAAACTTAACAAACCACCGTTTCAGAATTCTCTCGCAATTATGTCTGCACATGTTAGTGAGGTGTGTAAACTCCCATGTACAACCTCGCATCCACCGTTTTCATAAAATCATGTAAAGCCTCTAAACATGCCTGCTTCTGATCGTCAGTCAAGTGATGTGGCACAAGACGACAACACGTTTTCCTCTTCCCTCCCGGGTAAGGATTTGTTGGACTGATTCACAGTTCATCTGCAGTTCGTCCACTACCATGTGTACAGTTAATCGACGGCCGTTCGTGATTAATGTTCTCACTTTCTCAATGTTTTCGTCACTGACGGTGGTCGCCAGTCGCCCGCTTTGGGAATTGTCAGCAACACTTTCCCGGTCTCCACGAAAACGGGCGAACCACTCGTAAATACACCTCATGGACAGTGCTGGATCCCCTTGAACACGTACCAGCATTCCATGTTTTCTTCCAATGTCTCGTCAAGCTTAAAACAAAAGTTTAAATCGATCCTTTTCTCATTCGTTGTCCTGTCCCCAGTTGAGAGCCAGTGCACTAAAGAAGTGCTTCATCCAACAGGTCTAACACGGAACACACACGATGCTCAATTGAACTACGGTGGGGGCCAGTTGCGAACACCGGCCGCTACCCTGGTGCATTGTTGTGGGTCGCCAGTGTTGCCTGATCGACCATTCTGACTTCATTCACTTTGTCACAGGTTGTATTTTGGCAAAATTAGTAAATTTTAACATGGCAACCAGAGAAACGTGCAGGTTTTACTCAAAATTCGCCACTCGTGACACTTCTCTGGAAGTTACAAATGGTTAGCAAGCTAGGCCAAAATAAATCGCTGCTTTTTCAGCGGAATTTTTTTTAGCTACTAACCAGAGCAGAGGTGACAGATCCTTTTCAATGATCACCATGCAGGTGTGCGCCTGGAGGGGCCCCTCTTAACATTTACAAAAAAGATGTGAGTGTAGGCCTCAGTTGAGAACAGCACTTCGCCTCCAGCACTCGGCGTTTCCCCTACAGCGCCTGCCCGCAGCCCCCACCACTACCGCTCTCCCCACGTGTACCCTGCCGCCTGCCCATCTACTGGTCACGGTATTCTGTGCAGACTGTATTTGATCCACCCATCCAGTCTTCAGTACTGTTCTGTAGCACCACGTTTCAAAATCTCCTATTTTTTCTCCTCATCTCAATTGTTAATTGTTCACGATTCACTTCCATACAAGGCTACACTCCAAACAAAGATCTCCAGAAAAGACTTTCTAAGACATAAACTTGCAACAAATGTTAACACATTTGTCTCCTACAGAAACGCTTCTGTTGTTATTGTCAGCCTACAGTTTATATCCTCTCCACTTCGTGCATCATCAGTCATTTTGCAGCCCAAATATAAAATCTCACATATACTTTTAGTGCTTCATTTCGTAATCTAATTGCTTCAGCATCACTATTTAATTCGACTACATTTCAATGCCCTTCTTTTACTTTTGTTGACGTCCATCTTATAAACTCTTTTCAAGAAAATATTCCATTCTGTTTGCTGCTGTTCCAAACCCTTTGCTGCCTCTGACAAATTTACAGTGTCATTGGCAAACCTCATAGATTCCATTTTTTCTCCCGAAATTTCAATTTCCTTTCCAAATTTCTGACCGAATTTCGTTTACTAATTACGCAATGTTCACAATGAATAACATCACAGTCCGAAGCTCGTGGTCGTGCGGTAGCGTTCTCGCTTCCCGCGCCCGGGTTCCCAGGTTCGATTCCCGGCGGGGTCAGGGATTTTCTCTGTCTCGTGATGACTGGGTGTTGTGTGACGTCCTTAGGTTAGTTAGGTTTAAGTAGTTCTAAGTTCTAGGGGATGTTAAGTCCATTGTGCTCAGAGCCATTTGAACCAATAATATCAGAGATAGGTTACAACCCTGTTTCGCTCCCTTCTCAACACTGCTTCCCTTTTGACTCTTATCATACCAGCCCTGTTTCTGTAAAAAATGTAACTAACCTTTCGCTCCCTCCGTGTAATACCTGCTATTTTCAGAGTTCCAAAAAGTGTATTCGAGTCAACATTGTCAAAAGCTTTCTTTAAATGTACAAGTACTATATATGTAGGACTGCCTTTTTCTGTGTTCTAAGATAGTTCGTAAGGTCAGTGCTGCCAAGCATGTACATACATTTCTCTGGATTGAAAGTGAACGTCCTTGACTTAAGCTCCTACCAGTCCTTTCATTCTTCTATACATAATACTTGTCAGTATTTAGCAGCCATGCATTATTAAGCTGAGAGTTCCGTAATACCCAAACCTGTCAAAACCTGCCTTCTCTGAATCTGGAATTGCTATATTCTCTTTTAACCTAAAGGTATTTCGCCTGTGTCGTATATGTTAGGCACGAGGTCGTGTAGGTTTGTCTTGGCTGGCTCTCCCAGCGCTCTCACTAATTCCGAGAGAATTTCGTCTGCTCCAGACATGGCCAGACCGAAAACATTTTGCCACACAAGCGGCTTATCATTTGGCGCCCCACCCCACCCTTCTCTCCCTTCTTTTGCCTCGCATCCTTTCACTCGTGTCAGTTTTGCTACAAACTGTGATACGAACTCTATACAAATATTGCACCTTGGCGCTACTGGCCTACCAAGCGGTCCCTACTAAGTGTGATACTTCCTGTACAGAAATCTTACAGTTGTGACTGCTCTGGCGCCCCAAGCAGTGGCTTGTGCAGCTTGAGCATTAAACCGGCACTAACTCCAGGGTCTTGTTTCCCCTTAGATCAATGCTCTCTCCTACACTACCTTAGTTTTATTGTACTGGATATACAGGCGAATTTTTAAAGCACTACATTAATTTCTTATTTGTTCTTCATGTTTTTAGCGCTATATGCAAACAGTTCCCCCGTGAACCATGGACCTTGCCGTTGGTGGGGAGGCTTGCGTGTCTCAGGGATACAGATGGCCGTACCGTAGGTGCAACCACAACGGAGGGGTATCTGTTGAGAGGCCAGACAAACGCGTGGTTCCTGAAGAGGGGCAGCACCTTCTTCAGTAGTTGCAGGGGCGACAGTCTGAATGATTGACTGATCTGGCCTTGTAACACTAACCGAAACGGCCTTGCTGTGCTGGTACTGCGAACGGCTGAAAGCAAGGGGAAACTACAACCGTAATTTTTACCGAGGGCATGCAGCTTTACTGTATGGTTTAATGATGATGGCGTCCTCTTGGGTAAAATATACAGGAGGTAAAATAGTCCCCCATTCGGATCTCCGGGCGGGGACTACTCAAGAGGACGTCGTTATCAGGAGAAAGAAAACTGGCGTTCTACGGATCGGAGCGTGGAATGTCAGATCCCTTAATCGGGCAGGTAGGTTAGAAAAATTTAAAAAGGGAATAGATATAGTAGGAATTAGTGAAGTTCGGTGGCAGGAGGAACAAGACTTTTGGTCAGGTGAATATAGGATTACAAATACAAAATCAAATATGGGTATGCAAGAGCAGGTTTAATAATGAATAAAAAAGTAGGAGTGCGAGTAAGCTACTACAAACAGCATGGTGAACGCATTATTGTGGCCAATATAGACACGAAGCCCACGGCTACTACAGTAGTACAAGTTTATATGCCAACTAGCTCCACAGATGACGAAGAAATTGAATAAATATATGATGAAATTCAAGAAATTATTCAGATAGTGAAGGGAGACGAAAATTTAATAGTCATGGGTGACTGGAATTCGGTAGTAGGAAAAGAGAGAGAAGGAAACGTAGTAGGTGAATATGGATTGGGGCTAAGAAATGAAAGAGGAAGCCGCCTGGTAAAATTTTGCACAGAGCACAACTTAATCAAAGCTAACACTTGGTTCCAGAATCATAAAAGGAGATACTGACAGGTTTCAGATAGATTATATAATGGTAAGACAGAGATTTAGGAACCAGATTTTAAATTGTAAGACATTTCCAGGGGCAGATGTGGACTCTGACCACAATCTATCGGTTATGAACTGTAGATTAAAACTCAAGAAACTACAAAAAGGTGGGAATTTAAGGAGATGGGACCTGGATAAACTGAAAGAACCAGAGGTTGTACAGAGTTTCAGGGAGAGCATTAGGGAACAATTGACAGGAATGGGAGAAAGAAATACAGTAGAAGAAGAATGGGTAGCTTTGAGGGATGAAGTTGTGAAGGCAGCAGAGGATCAAGTAGGTAAAAAGAAGAGGGCTAGTAGAACTCCTTAGGTAACAGAAAAAATATTGAATCTAATTGATGAAAGGAGAAAATATAAAAATGCAGTAAATGAAGCAGGCAAAAAGGAATATTAACGTCTCAAAAATGAGATCGACAGGAAGTGCAAAATGGCTAAGCAGGGATGGCTAGAGGACAAATGTAAGGATGTAGAGGCTTATCTCACTAGGGGTAAGATAGATATTGCCTACAGGAAAATTAAAGAGACCTTTGGAGAAAAGAGAACCACTTGCATGAATATCAAGAGCTCAGATGAAAACCCAGTTCTCAGCAAAGAAGGGAAAGCAGAAAGGTGGAAGGAGTATATAGAGGGTCTATACAAGGGCGATGCACTTGAGGACAATATTATGGAAATGGAAGAGGATATAGATGAAGATGAAATGGGAGATATGATACTGCGTGAAGAGTTTGACAGAGCACTGAAAGACCTGAGTCGCAACAAAGCTCCGGGAGTAGACAACATTCCATTAGAACTACTGACAGCCTTGGGAGAGCCAGTCCTGACAAAACTCTACCATCTGGTGAGCAAGATGTATGAGGCAGGCGAAATACCCTCAGACTTCAGGAAGAATATAATAATTCCAATCCCAAAGAAAGAAGGTGTTGACACATGTGAAAATTACCAACTATCAGTTTAATAAGTCACAGCTGCAAAATACTAACGCGAATTCTTTACAGACGAATGGAAAAACTGGTAGAAGCCGACCTCGGGGAAGATCAGTTTGGATTCCGTAGAAATATTGGAACACGTGAGGCAATACTGACCCTACGACTTATCTTAGAACGTAGATTAAGGAAAGACAAACCTACGTTCCTAGCATTTGTAGAGAAAGCTTTTGACAATGTTGACTGGAATACTTTCTTTCAAATTCTGAAGGTGGCAGGGGTAAAATACAGGGAGCGAAAAGCTATTTACAATTTGTACAGACAGCAGGTGGCAGTTATAAGAATCGAGGAGCATGAAAGGGAAGCAGTGGTTGGGAAGGGAGTGAGACAGGGTTGTAGCCACTCCCCGATGTTGTTCAATCTGTATATTGAGCAAGCAGTAAAGGAAACAAAAGAAAAATTCGGAGTAGGAATTAAAACCTATGGAGAAGAAATAAAAACTTTAAGGTTCGCCGATGACATTGTAATTCTGTCAGAGACAGCAAAGGACTTGGAAGAGCAGTTGAACGGAATGGATAGTGTCTTGAAAGGAGGATATAAGATCAACATCAACAAAAGCAAAGCAAGTAAAATGGAATGTAGTCGAATTAAGTCGGGTGGTGCTGAGGGAACTAGATTAGGAAATGAGACACTTAAAGTAGTAAAGGAGTTCTGCTATTTGGGGAGCAAAATAACTGATGATGGTCGAAGTAGAGAGGATATAAAACGTAGACTGGCAATGGCAAGGAAAGCGTTTCTGAAGAAGAGAAATTTGTTAACATCGAGTATAGATTTAAGTGTGAGGAAGTCGTTTCTGAAAGTATTTGTATGGAGTGTAGCCATGTATGGAAGTGAAACATGCACGATAACTAGTTTGGACAAGCTACAGAAGAATGCTGAAGATTAGATGGGTAGAGCACATAACTAATGAGGAGGTATTGAATAGGATTGGGGAGAAGAGAAGTTTGTGGCACAACTTGACTAGAAGAAGGGATCGGTTGGTAGGACATGTTCTGAGGCATCAAGGGATCACCAATTTAGAATTGGAGGGCAGTGTGGAGAGTAAAAATCGTAGAGGGAGACCAAGAGATGAAGACACTAAGCAGATTCAGAAGGATGTAGGTTGCAGTAGGTACCGGGAGATGAAGAAGCTTTCACAGGATAGAATAGCATGGAGAGCGGCACAACAACAACAACAACAACATGCAAACAGTACAATGTTAATATCAAATTCGAGATCATATCTGTGTGTTCCTTAGAGATCATTTCCTTCACGTCATTCGGTGTTTGAGAACCAGAGAGTTCCAGCACAGCAGCTGCTGAGAACAGCTGTTGTGGTGTTACCTGTGGTATCGTCACAGTGGTGCCACACCAGAGTCAGCAGCGCACATCAATACCACGCGCCTTTCTCTCAACACCACAGCATGCTCACATGGAGGTCAATATGGAGCTGAGCTTGGAAGGGTTTTGCCCAGCTCGTGACCTCAATTGAAGCAATTAACATCATTGAGTAGGACTAAACAGCTATTCAAGTCACAGACGGAATTGCATTTTTTTGTTTACAAATGTTGAACAGAGTACTTCAAGAGAAGAGTTAGTTAATGTATGCATCAAGTGATTCTTTAATAATCAATGACAGTTGCAAATATTCTGTGCTCTCCTGTGGCAAAGGATTGTATCAATTCAAGTAAATCTTTTTATCGTTCACATAATAAAGGCACTCCGTCTTCAGGTGACAAGTGGCCCATCGGGACCATCCGACCGCCGTGTCATCCTCAGGTGAGGATGCGGATAGGAGGGGCGTGTGGTTAGCACACCGCTCTCCCAGTCGTTATGACGGTTTTCTTTGACCGGAGCCACTACTATTCGGTCGAGTAGCTCCTCAGTTGGCATCACGAGGCTGAGTGCACCCCGAAAAATGGCAACAGCACATGGCGGCCTTGATGGTTACCCATTCAAGTGCCAGCCACGCCCGACAGCGCTTAACTTCGGTGATCTGACGGGAATCGGTGTGTCCACTGCGGCAAGGCCGTTTCCGTTCACATAATGAATTGAACTAATAATGTGGTGTAGTCCTGATGAGTCATTACACAGAGCAATCAAATAACCCACATTTATGGCCGGATGATTGTAGTTTCGTTTGGCTGTAACATTATCCTGTTTCCTCAGCTGACTGCTTCTTTAATTCTAAATTTTGTACTATGCTGAGGAAGCCTAATGAAATCTGCACCTGTCACATACGTATTCATTATTACAGTAAGGTTGTAAGAGGACCGAACAGATGTAATTTTGATGTATTGTTCACGCGCTGCCTGCGATATGTAAGGTATAAGAGAATCTCAGACCAGAGAGCAGTGTTGACTGCAGTAGGAACTGTGTAGCTGTAGCAGTAAGTTGTTGCTAGCGAGCTGTCGTGTGTATTGTGTTGGCTGGGCCGGTCGTGTGCAGCCATGGCGGAGTCTCAGCGTTGTAGTATAAGGTAAAAGCAGCCTCGCGCATATGTAGTATTGTTATCTCAAGTCCCATGTAAATGTTTTAAAAAAATCTCTTAATAATAATCTTTCTCATAAAAAGTAACTTTTGACGATCATTCATTTCAATTTAGAGAATTTACTAACTTCTCCAATCCTTGGTCATCCCGATTATTGAAAAGAAAAATCAGTTGTTTCCTTTTATAAATGACAAATCTATCGGCCAGCATTGCACAGGGCTGTGCCAGGATAATTTCTTACAGGAGCAGATATATATGCGTTATCCGGCGACCTTATTGAGGTAAGAATTTTTAATTTTTTTCAGAATGATCTTTCAGGGCCATGACGCAGCACTGCTGACGTCCAAAATTTACCAGTTTAAATTCACAGTCATTATTGAAAAGCTATAAGTGAGCGACAATTTTTTATTGAGAGATTAGTCACATTGTATTATTAGTAGGTTAAGGAATTTATTTGTTGGGCAGTTACTTTTATTTTTGTGGGGAGGTTACACTTGTCGACAACTGGTCAGGATGGTATTTTTGTGAATTTCTGAGTAGTCATATACACTCCTGGAAATGGAAAAAAGAACACATTGACACCGGTGTGTCAGACCCACCATACTTGCTCCGGACACTGCGAGAGGACTGTACAAGCAATGATCACACGCACGGCACAGCGGACACAACAGGAACCGCGGTGTTGGCCGTCGAATGGCGCTAGCTGCGCAGCATTTGTGCACCGCCGCCGTCAGTGTCAGCCAGTTTGCCGTGGCATACGGAGCTCCATCGCAGTCTTTAACACTGGTAGCATGCCGCGACAGCGTGGACGTGAACCGTATGTGCAGTTGACGGACTTTGAGCGAGGGCGTATAGTGGGCATGCGGGAGGCCGGGTGGACGTACCGCCGAATTGCTCAACACGTGGGGCGTGAGGTCTCCACAGTACATCGATGTTGTCGCCAGTGGTCGGCGGAAGGTGCACGTGCCCGTCGACCTGGGACCGGACCGCAGCGACGCACGGATGCACGCCAAGACCGTAGGATCCTACGCAGTGCCGTAGGGGACCGCACCGCCACTTCCCAGCAAATTAGGGACACTGTTGCTCCTGGGGTATCGGCGAGGACCATTCGCAACCGTCTCCATGGAGCTGGGCTACGGTCCCGCACACCGTTAGGCCGTCTTCCGCTCACGCCCCAACATCGTGCAGCCCGCCTCCAGTGGTGTCGCGACAGGCGTGAATGGAGGGACGAATGGAAACGTGTCGTCTTCAGCGATGAGAGTCGCTTCTGCCTTGGTGCCAATGATGGTCGTATGCGTGTTTGGCGCCGTGCAGGTGAGCGCCACAATCAGGACTGCATACGACCGAGGCACACAGGGCCAACACCCGGCATCATGGTGTGGGGAGCGATCTCCTACACTGGCCGTACACCACTGGTGATCGTCGAGGGGACACTGAATAGTGCACGGTGCATCCAAACCGTCATCGAACCCATCGTTCTACCATTCCTAGACCGGCAAGGGAACTTGCTGTTCCAACAGGACAATGCACGTCCGCATGTATCCCGTGCCACCCAACGTGCTCTAGAAGGTGTAAGTCAACTACCCTGGCCAGCAAGATCTCCGGATCTGTCCCCCATTGAGCATGTTTGGGACTGGATGAAGCGTCGTCTCACGCGGTCTGCACGTCCAGCACGAACGCTGGTCCAACTGAGGCGCCAGGTGGAAATGGCATGGCAAGCCGTTCCACAGGACTACATCCAGCATCTCTACGATCGTCTCCATGGGAGAATAGCATCCTGCATTGCTGCGAAAGGTGGATATACACTGTACTAGTGCCGACATTGTGCATGCTCTGTTGCCTGTGTCTATGTGCCTGTGGTTCTGTCAGTGTGATCATGTGATGTATCTGACCCCAGGAATGTGTCAATAAAGTTTCCCCTTCCTGGGACAATGAATTCACGGTGTTCTTATTTCAATTTCCAGGAGTGTATCTGCTCTTATTTACTTAATATTAAATGTAGTTTGCATCTGGCGCAACGAATTTACTAATTTGTCAATCTTTCTTTTACAGATAATCGGCAATTTATTGCTCTTTGTTGTAATTGTACTTGTTCCATTTTTGCTTTGTCTTTGTTTCATTTTGTGCTTAACTTTGATTTGTGAAAAATGCCGCGAAAAACTGCTAACAGTACATCGCGATGTGCAATGAGTGAGAAAGCCGACTCGGATAATTTGACAGATAATACTAGCGACACTCAGTGTAATAGTGATAATCCTCTAATTACAGATAATCAGTGCGTGCCGATTACTAGTATTGATTTAAATCCTAATGATGTGCAAACAAATTCATTTATGTCCACAGTAAATTTAACAATTGATGACGCGGCACGTTCCGATACGTCGAACGCTGCCCAGTTTGACACACCTGATTTGCAAAATTTGCGTTGTGAACAGATAAATTTTTCTCACGAAGATGAACAATGTAGTCAGAATTCGTGAGATTTATTTGATTCCGGTGTAGTGACCAACAGTGCACACCCAATTGGCAAACCATTTCTAGAATCAGACAATGACCAAATGGTTACACAAAACGTGACGCAAGCAGATACACCATCACACAGCATAGAGAATAGGGTAACTAATTTTGGCATGGATCGAGTTATGGCATTATTGCTACAAATTAATCAGTCGAACAAACAACTTAATGAAAAACAAGAGAACCTTAATGAATCGAATAAACAACTTAATGAAAAACTAGACAACAATTCCAAACAGTTGAATGAAAAACTAGACCACAATTCCAAACAGTTGAATGAAAAACAAGACAACAATTTCAAACAGCTTAGTGAACAGATTACAGCCGTTGCCGTGCAATGTCATGATACTAAAGAACAATTACGTGAGGAAATCAAGGCTTGTGCTAGGAACAGTAGTGAAGAAATTAGATCTGTTGCACAAGAATTAAGTAATACACATGCAGCCACAACGAAATTACTTAGAGATGAAATTAGTGCAGTCACTAAACAATGTTCTGAAAACGCAACACAGTTACGCGACGAGTTTAAATTAATGTCATCAGAACTTTCACGCACACTGGATGCGAAAGTAAATAGGAAATTTGAACAACAAAACAGCCAAATTGACGAACGTTTTAATCACCACCTACAAAACAGTGAAACGCGTTACCGTAAATTTATACAGAAACAGAACAAAGTAAAGAAACAAGTCATGGAAACAATTACTGCACAGAATAAGCGAAAGTTGTTTACGAAAGCAAAAGCATACGTAGACAACAATATTGCTACAGTATCAGACGAAATTAATACAATCAAACAGTTGAACACCGAATTGCATAGTGAAATCTCCGATCTTAAAACAAAAACAGACACACAGACAGTAGCCTTTCAGACAGTGACCAACAGACTTGAACAATTAGAATTAATACAGGATCCTGATGCCATCAAAGCAGACGTTAAGAAATTGAACAAAACAACACGTAAAATACAAAAACAAATTAATGCTTGTGATACTAAAAACGATGATCAGGTAAAAGCACTGACTGAAAAATATGATGAATTGGCCAGTCGTATTGATGTTATCGAAAATAATAATGACACCAAATCAGACAATACGTCACCAGTTTCGCTTAATCAAACACCCGAATTCCAAAATTTACAGCAAACGATCAGTGAGATAGGTTCGTCCAATAATACATTACGTAGAAAATTGTCATCTTTACAGCACGAATTGGCGGAGATGAAAAATATTTCAGCCTTTAACACATCACAGCATACGCCACTTTCCGAACATTTGTCAGACTCACACAGCCAGTATAATTTAGGTAAGTTACAGAGAGTACGTGAGTTAGATTCCGAACAGTCACAGACAAACAGATTATCATACAACCCTGAACCTGTTCATAGTTACAGAGACGATAATTTTGATTATAAGCAATTTTTATCCGTAAAGAAATCTAAGGTATTTAAAAATGACAGAACACAAATACATCCTTTGGACTGGATACGACAATTTGTTTTTGTATTTTCATCAGCTTGGCCTGTAATGCAGAAATTAGGCCTGGATACAACAATTTGTTTTTGAATTTTCACCGGCACTGCCTGTAACGCAGAAACTAAAATTTATTTGCAGCGCGTAAGTGACCTCAGGGGATTCATTACACTTCGATGAATATGTACCGTAGCGTGCATAGGACCGCGAGCCGTAGTAGTGCTATTTCATCTTTAGTTTTCTGCACTGCTGCCGTCTCTTTTACTATCCTTTATATCTATCACAACAACTCTTCAACTATCGACCTATCTAGGATTAGAAATGAGTAAAGAAAACTTGATATGACAAGTTTTACCGAAAGTGACAGTTTTCATTTGACACTTCCGAAATGACAAGAACTACCAGCATAAATTTAATAACAGACAAAATTTTAATCATCAGTATGTACAAAATTTTCAGCAATCGTAGACACACTTTGGCAACAATAGAGGGTTTTCCCCACAACAGCAACAAAACCAGTCGGTTAGCATACCTAATCAACAATGCAGTCTGCAAGGTCAACGAAGCTTTAATGTTTCGCCGCCTACACGATAGCGTCGGCTCCACCAAATAGTAACGCACCGCAACAAGGAAATCAGTACGTACAGAAAACACATCATTTCAACTCATATCGCAATGCGCCGTATGGCAATGACTATCATGACAGACGCAAAAGTAATGAGCACAACTTTCAGCGTACGTTTAATAACAGTAGGTCTTACGAGCAGCAGAATCATCCGCAACAACAGATTATCCGAATGAACCAGACAGTCGGTATCATCCCTAGCCAAATACGTCAGGACGAAATAACAGAACAGTTCAAATAGTCGAAATGCCATAGCATCCTCCCGCAAATAACAGCACGTCAGAAAGAATTTGACTAGATACAGTACAGGTTGCATCTTCCAGCAACGTAAGCGCTACTTTTGACACGCAGAATGTTGTTCACGAAAATGTTATTACTTTTGATGACATCCGAGACACTCTTTTGCAGGAAAAACCAGTTATTCAAAAAACCATTTCCCACCCTGTCATTGAAGTAAAGATTGGATCATCCAAATTTTCAGCAGTAATCGATTCTGGATCACCTATGTCAATTATAAATGAAGAAACTTTCAACGAATGTAACAAAGAGAATACCTATCCTACGTTACCATTAGGCAAAACTAAAGTAAAAGGAGCAGTATCTAGTAAAGGAGTAGATGTAAAATTACAGACACACTTATCATTTTGTATTGCGGGTCATACGTTCCACTCAAATTTTTCGATTGTTCCGTTATTGACAACAGACATTATTTTAGGTACGAGTTTTTTGGTACAACACGACGCAGTTATTGACTTTCAAAATTCCTATTTAATGTTAAAGGAGGAAAATGCACAACTGGCATTAGAATTTCAGCACTCTTTATCTGTAGAAGAACAAACATTTAATCGAACAGAGGTCATTTCTTCATCGCGTTACACAGACTGTCATTTGAAATTGTTCACAGATACGTACATACACAACTACAATACACCAGACGAAGCCGACTATGACGTTATGCAAATGATTTCTGATAAAGTAAAACAAAGCAGTGCAAATACTACGACAAACGTAGTCAACTATGCAATATTCTTTTACAGCAAGCTCCAGTTTTTTACAACATCCCTGGTACTATGTCCGGTTTTATGTATAAATTTCAAGTTAAACAGTACGACACGTTTAAAGCCAAACATTATCCCATTCCATATATTCATAGAGAACAAGTTAAGAAAGAATTGCAAGCTATGCTTGACCAAAGAATTATTGAACCGGCAGTTAGTCCGTACATAAACCCGCTCCATATTTTTAAGAAAAAAGATGGTTCACTTCGCCTCGTACTTGATTCGCGTCACATCAATGACATTATTATTAATGAAACAGATCGCCCACAGACACTAGAAGAACTTCTAGAGAAATTTCATGGTACTGCTATTTATTCCACGTTAGATTTGAAATCGGGATTTTGGCAAATTCAGCTCCATCCGAACTGCAAAACGTACACAGCTTTTCTCTGTTTTGGTGACTGTTATCAATTTTGCAAATTACCATTCGGTTTAATTATTTCTTCAGCAGCATTTATTCGCGGTTTGAACAGTATACTTCCGACAGAATCACAACGTATGTAGACGACATTCTTATTGCAGAAGCTAAATGGTCTGAACATAATCTAATTCTGGAACAACTGTTGCAAATTTTTCGTGCACAAGGACTCACAGTTAATCTTAACAAATCGCACTCTGGCAAAACTTCTATAAAATTTCTTGGACATGTAATTTCAGCAGAAGGCATTGCGCCTGACCCGGAAAACTTCAAGCTTTACGTGACATTACTGTTCCTACGACGAAGAAACAACTACGCAGCTTTTTGGGTTTAATTAACTTTTTACGTAAATTTATTCATTACTCTGCTTTAGACACCCCTAGATTATGCCAACTGACGAGTAAAAACGCTATTTGGTCCTGGGATAGCCAAGCACAGTCTGAATTTGTCAACCTGAAATAAGCTTTGTTGAATGCACCACTTTTATCGCACCCAGATCTAACTAGAAATTTTTCCATTGCCACCGACAGTTCTAACGCCGCTTTAGGCGTACACATTTTTCAGGAAATTGAAGAAGACGGTACTACAGTAATTAAAAACATCGCATTTGCGAGTCGCATTCTGTCACCTGCTGAACGCAATTATTCTGTTACAGAACTTGAAACATTATGTGTTGTATGGGCATTTACGAGATTTCGGCATTTTCTTTATGGAATACATACCACCGTTTACGCAGATCATAGAGCTATTCAATTTTTACTTTCCGCTAAATTTACACACGACAGATTAAGCAGATGGAAACTTTATTTACAGGAATTTAATTTTACAATTGTTCACAATCCCAGTACACAAAATGTTGTAGCAGACGCACTATCCCGTTCTCTCAGCAACAATCAGCAAGACATCGCAACCAACTTCTGCCAAGCAAATTTTAGCATCTTGTACATTCAACAAGTTGCATTTGAAAATTTCATTTCGTCATCATTACGAGACTTAGCACAGGAGCAGAGCAAAGACAACGTATGGAAAGAAGTTAAACACCTTTGGCAAGATAAGAATAATGTTACCATTAGAAACCATTATACTGTACGCAATAATATTGTTTCGCCGCTCTCACCCTGACAGCAACAACTGGTTATTATGTATTCCTGACGAGCTTGTTAACAAATTAATTTGGTATACTCATTTAAGTTACGCACATTATGGAGCGAGAAAATGTTTTCTTATACCGAGACAGAACTCTTATTTTGCGAACATGGCGAAACGTATTCGACGAGTTTTAGCGTCATGTAAAATCTGCCAGAAAGCTAAATCAGACACGACTTCGCATATTCCTCCGTTACATCCCATTGTACCCGTTAAATTGAGACATGGCCGCTGTAGACATTTTTGGTCCGATTCCCAGATCTAATAGAGGTTTTTGCTACATCTTTGTCGCTGTTGAACTCACTTCGAAATTTGTTACCTTCACTCCGTTACGCAAAGCTACTGCTAAAACTATTTCGAATGCATTTGTAAAACATTTTTTATTCCATGTAGGGTATGTATTGAAAGTAATTTCCGACAATGGATCACAATTTCGATCCGCTATATGGACACGTATGTTACGAACAAGAAACATTTCTCCGATCTATATATCCAAGTATCACGCTTCTTCGAACTCTTGTGAACGTCTAATGAAATAAATTGGTAAACTATGTAGCATATACTGCCATAAAAAACATATTGATTGGGACACACACATACTCTCATTCCAGGATGTAATTAACTCCATACCAAATGAATCTACTATGCTATCTCCGACTGTTGTATTGAAAAATGTTGAACCACCTAACAAAATTAAAGAATTAGTAACCTTCCCTACATCTCGTCGACTACGCCACCATGAAATAATTGACATTGCACTCAACAACATCAAACGTGCCGCAGAGCGCCGGAGACGACAGCAGAAACAGGTTTGTACACGCCGTGACGTTCACATTGGACAGAAGATATTAGTACGCACGCATTATTTATCCAACAGAGGAAAGAGTAGATGCAGTAAATTTGAGCTTCTATGCGCAGGTCCGTATAGAATACGAAGCATTCTTCACCCTAATGTAGTGCACGTCGAAACTTTGAGAACCAGAAAAAGCAAGGGCAATCACCATGTCTCCAATATTAAACCCTTTATTGAATGAACATACTTTATGATTTATCACAGTGTAATGCTATTTCCTGATACATATATGACCACTTATGCAATTATATTTATGTGACTACTTACTGATAATGATCGTATTTTTTTTTTCTTGGCAAGTGCTCGGCAAGGTAAGGTTAGCAGGTCGCTTTTCTTGTCATTAGACATCAGACCGTGCACATTTTCCATTTTTTGTATATGTATGATTGTTTTCCTATCGAAAGTAGAATTTTTGTCTGTATGCACTATGTAATCCTTAAGATATAACAAACACCAGTTGACTTTGACATTTTTTCTTATGATATCTCAATATCTTGACTATTCTACAATTTTTTGCTACTGCATTATGATACTGTGTATACATTTTTTGCACTTGAAAACTGTCTGTTTTTCACATAATACTTTTTCTGTCATGCAATGCTGTATGCTTAATTGTATCACTAGAAACAAGTTTTTATCGAATGGGTATATGATTTAAATGCAAGATATTAATCCTTATTCATCATTTTCAGAAAGCAATAACGTGTACATGAAATAAATTAAACAAACCACAGTGGTTTACTCTGAAATGGAAATTTTACCAACGGAATGAACGAAAGAAAATGCAATATCTTGTCATGAAGAGTAAATGGATCAGAATTAACAACCATTAACCAGAATATACTATACACATCGTATGATAGCAGTCTTGACTAATAATTTTTCTTTCAGAATACGAGGCGATTGATGCAGGCTGTCAGACAGAACTACACATCTTAGTTTTAGTGATGAAATATGCTAGAAATAAGAAACTCTATAGTATGAATAGTCGTATGAAGTAAATGGGATAATGAATAATGAAGTGTCTATTTTTTGCAGATGATAATTTTTGATGATGAGTAGTTATATGAAGTTATGGTAATATGAATAATGAAGTTTTTCTTTGCAGATGATGATAATGATGAAGTTATTATAATATGAATAATGAAGTTTTTCGTTGAGATGAGAATAATGATGAAGTTTATATATTTACTATTAGTTAAGAAATGCTATGTTGTTATTTACGTGTTTGTTGCAGTTCGTTTTGACAGTATATCTTATGTCGCATGGTATAATGACTGAATATTTTGGAAAGGACAGCTAGAGTACATACATATTGAGTACACGTTTCATTACCTGTTAATTCGAAGTTCACTACTTTTCAGCATAATATGCGTTTCTTCTTTCAGCTCAATAATCCATTTTGTATTTTTTCCAGGAGAAGTTATTCATGAAATTAATGTGCTATAAGCAGTTCGTCATTAAACCTGTTCTAGTACTTGCATTTTTTTTATCCATTTGTGTGTATCATTCATGAATGTGATCACATATACTCTACTTGTTTCATAACCTTGCTACAGCTGACTCCTGACGAATGACGTTATTAATCCTTATTTCCAGCAATAAGTCAAAAGCATATATTTTCATGCCCCAGCAATTATCGATCCCAACGTAACGAAATTGCTAACACAAAAAAAATAAAAATAAAATAAAAAAATTTATTACCAGTTCCGACTATTACCAGTTTACAACCAAATAATGCTACCACTTTAGGATATATTTCTAGTCCTAAATATAATGCAAATTTCTCAGATGTATTGAATCCATTATATCTATGTATTATTGGACCACAGACCTTGAGTAATAGTTACAATGTGTTACATTTTAAATATGTCTTATGTCTCTTGCATGATATCATATATAAAAACTAACAGCTTGATGCTACATGCAATAACTCTTGTTTTGAATGATGACTTCTGAATAATACTGAATAATGTTTTCTAAAACTATATGAATACTTTGCAACTGGCCAATGAGTGCCAATAATTACTACAATCAGATGAGTTATGAATAGTGTTTTGTAATACTCAATACTTGCTACATGTTTAGTAACTGGCCAATGAATGCCACTGTTTACTGTAATATGATGACTTATGCATTAATGCTATTCCAATAATTAACTCTTGTTTCGAATGATGACTTATGAATAATGTTATGTAATACTCCAAACATACTACTTACATGCTCTGTAAATAGCCAATGAAAGCCAGTAATTGTTCGGATCGGTTGATAGACTAGTGTAATTCTCAATAATGACTAGCATAAGACTTAATGTCCTTCACCTTCTGACCTAATTACCAGAAATTACTGCAATATCCGTTTGTCCTGTCCATCCTCATGATCATGGAACACTATATTTGGTTTTTGCACTAATTCTACGTTGATGTGAGAGTATGGATTCTACAAGAATGTGGTGTTGACATATCAGGCTGTCCACCACCTTGAACGATGGAGATGTCATTATGGTCCTACTGTTTGGTGTACTTAATGTACTAACAAAATGATAACATACAATATTAATACAACATTTAAGTGTCCTGGCTACACTGATAAATACTTCAGGGAAGAGAACTTCAGATTGTCTCACTTGGTGTTGTGCTTCTGTAGAAAGATATGGAATTTCGGTGCAACTACGTGCAACCTACTGTGCTACAACCATGATGCAATCCTTCTGATTCCTTTCCTAGTTCCTAAATATGCTAAAGACTTTTACAGTGCGTGTGCACTTCATTTCAATTGTTAATATAATCAGTCGTTCTAAATATGCTAAAGAATTCTACAGTGCGTGTGCACTTTATGTCATTGGTTAATATATTTTGTACTCAGTGCTTGTGCACTTTATTTCACTCCATGATATGTTGTAAAAATGCTAAAGACTTCTACAGTGCGTGTGCACTTTATGTAATTTGTTAATATATTTTGTATTCAATGCGTGTGCACTTTATTTCACTTCATGATATGTTATGTAAAAATGCTAAAGACTTATACAGTGCGTGTGCCCTTTGTCATTTGTTAATATCTTTTGTACTCATTGCATATACATTTTGTTATTTCTTGATATATTCTGTACTCAGTGCGTGTGCACTCTATTTCATTACTTTATATGTTCTGCACTTATCAATAATGTATATACTCTGTGACTGTAGACTTAGTAACTAAATAGATTATAGAAAAATTTGTTGCTCATGGCAAGTCCAATTGACTCACGATCGCTGCCAAATTTTTGCCCCCCCCCCCCCCCCCAGTGGAGGGTTATGTAAGAGATCCGAGCAGATGTAATATCGATGTATTGTTCACGCGCTGCCTGCGATATGTAAGGTATAAGAGAATCTCAGACCAGAGAGCAGTGTTGACTGCAGTAGGAACTGTGTAGCTGTAGCAGTAAGTTGTTGCTAGCGAGCTGTCGTGTGTATTGTGTTGGCTGGGCCGGTCGTGTGCAGCCATGGCGGAGTCTCAGCGTTGTAGTATAAGGTAAAAGCAGCCTCGCGCGTATGTAGTATTGTTATCTCAAGTCCCATGTAAATGTTTAAAAAAAATCTCTTAATAATAATCTTTCTCATAAAAAGTAACTTTTGACGATCATTCATTTCGATTTAAAGAATTTACTAACTTCTCCAATCCTTGGTCATCCCGATTATTGAAAAGAAAAATCAGTTGTTTCCTTTTATAAATGACAAATCTATCGGCCAGCATTGCACAGGGCTGTGCCAGAATAATTTCTTACAGGAGCAGATATATATGCGTTATCCGGAGACCTTATTGAGGTAAGAAGTTTTAATTTTTTTTCGGAATGATCTTTCAGGGCCATGACGCAGCACTGCTGACGTCCAAAATTTACCAGTTTAAATTCACAGTCATTATTGAAAAGTTATAAGTGAGCGACAATTTTTTATTGAGAGATTAGTCACATTGCATTATTAGTAGGTTAAGGAATTTATTTGTTGGGCAGTTACACTTATTATTTTTTGTGGGGAGGTTACAACGTGCATCGGAATAATACCTCATTTGTCAAGAGTTGTTTTTTTGTGTACAGCTCTGTATACAATGATAAGGAGGGGTGGGCTACAGAGTGGTGCAGCTACTGTTGTCATAAAAAAGTTAGACAGGAGTAGAAATGATGAGCAGAAGATTTATATAACTTATATTTCTCCAAGGATACGGAGATTCATTACAAATAACGCAACAAGAAGTACAGTCCAGCTCATACAATAGCAACAAGGATGAAGCTCTCTGAATGAAGTACAAACGATGGCATCTGCATAGCATCGCGTAGTGAAGTTGTTCGACGAGCAAGTGGACTACGTGGCTGTCGCCGGCTTTCCTATTCTGCGGCAGCAGAGGGCGCTTGTAGTCCACAGCCGCTGGAGGCGTGGCTCAGCAGGTGTGCACCATTGGGTCCGCCAGATCCCGCACCACCACTGTCGGCGTCTGACGGAAACTTGCGATTCCGTTGCCTCCTTTATGACGCCCGTGACGTAGTATCAGTACATGATACCACACCGTTTACACAGATTATATCGAAACATAGTCAGAACCTTTCCCAGAATCTATGAAACTATCACAAAGTTGTATATCATATTCACTGTTTCTCTGTGCAGATTCGCTCACTACTTGAAAGTTGCCAAAGGTACTGAATTGATTGCCAAAGATCTGCTCGTCCCTCTCATTGACTGAATTTATGAAGGAGGATAATAGATCTCCAGTGAAGCAGAAAAAAATAGAGCATTTTCTACAGTTTTGGGGAATTCTCCCCCTCTGCAAACTATCTGTGAACAATTTGGCGGATTTTTTTAAAATTACTTTGCCTCCAAACTTTAACCACATCTCTTGAAACACCATCTTCTTCAAACATGTCACCTGCTCTTCACATCTCAAGTGGTTTTTGTGTTTAATCGCGCCTTTATGCTTGCTACTTGCATCCGCATTTCTGATTCACCTCTTGGTCTCACACAAACAAGTGAAAATTAATCATTTTGGTACTGAAGCACTATGAAAACTAAACCATAAAATATGTAAATGGACAGGCAATAAAGAAGGCATATGCGAACAAGATCTTGCACAACACAGAAGAACGCAACACAGACAACGACTACATATAGGGCCACAACAGAAGATGAATCCACACATAAAATAAGATAGCAAATTCTCACCTAAAATAATTAAACTGTTCAAGGAATAGACTACATTTTAAAAGAACAGAAATTTGAAATACGATACAGAGTTCGATAACACAAGAAAGGAAAAACTTAGAACACGGGACCCCCGCAAATAAATTCAACAGATCAGGCGCCTGCCAGCTTCCATGAAAGTCTTGGTTGTCACTATACATAGGACAAACACACCGGATATTCAAAACAATATATTCATAACACCTCAGAGTCCTAAAAAGTAACAGCTCTCATAGCATATTTAACATATTTGCTGACCACTTAATATACCACGACCCTCGTGGAACTGAAATAGACACAGATTTAAAAATACTGAAATGCAGCCACACCGTACACGAAAAATGCTCAATAGAAGAAAACTTTAACATACAGAAGGCATTAGGACAAGGAAAACATAAACGATTACACTACCCAATTTAATAAATTAAGAGAAATATACAAAACACCCACCCACCCACACACACACACACACACACACACACACAAAGAGAGAGAGAGAGAGAAAGTAAGCTAAGTTCAGCTTTTCCACCAGATGGATGTGAAATCAAGTGAACTTCAACGAGAAATAGAAACGAAGCAGAAGCATTCTCTTTTGTGAAGCACAAAAGTGTTAACTTGCGTGTGGAGTTCCTAAAATACATGTGTCGAGTTCCTGTGTGCATTTCCACAGCAGAGGAGCATGTACATATTGGCGGATACTTCGAAAATAACGTAAAAAATATTCGCGAAATATTTTATGCAAAACAAAAATAGTGCCTACGAATTTTCTATGTGAACATTTTAACGCTTTTTAAATAAAACAAACTTTAAATAACATTGTACATCTTTATACTTCATTTCTCAACACACTCACCCAGGCAACGAAAACATTTCTTCCCATGAGTTACAAGTTTATTGATATCGTCACTGTAGACTGTCTGTCTTTGTTAACGGCGCCATTACCTCACCTCTACTCGCACCGCTTCATCACTATCGAAGTAAAATCCTCGAAGATGTTCTTTAAGTTTCTGAAAAAGAGGAAAATCGGAAGAGGCCAAGCTGGGACTGTATGATCGATGAAGGCTTTTGCAGTAGCTAGCAAAGTCTTTAGTGGTGCCTTTAGACATGAATTTCTAATACACCATACCTCGAACATCCCGGAACACTAGGAACATGACTTTGCATGCAAGTGAGAACTTTTTTGATGTCGGTGACCCTCTGTGGGCGAACTCCATTGATGCTCTCTTGTTTTCGGCATCAAAATGGTAAACCAAGCTTTCATCAACTGTCACAATGTTTTTAAGGAACCCATCACCCTCACGCTCAAAACGGCAAATCAACTATTGGCTGACGTCCAGTCTTCTGTCTCATGTCAGGAGTGAGCATTCGAGGTACCCACTGTGCACATAGTTTGCTGTACCACCGGTCTGCAGTGATGGCCTGTACATGCTCTCGTGATATGACGCACTTACCTGAAAGGCGTGTCGGTGTTACAGGACGATTGTCTCTGATGAATACAACAATCTGATTCCAGTGAGTCTTGTCGTTTGCTGTACGCGGTCGTCCAGTCCGAGCTCCTGTCACACACGTTGAAGTTAGTGCTACGGTTTCCTTCATTACGAGCACGAGCAACCAAACGTCGAACATTACTGATGCCGATACAATCATCATCCTACACAAGCTTTAATTCTTCCATTTATTTCTCTTGGAGGCACGTTTTCTGCGGCTAGAAACTCGATTACGGCACGTTGCTTCTAACGCACCGACTTAGTAACGTTACACACCACCATGTTACACGCTACAGTTCGATGCCCACTTGAGGCAAAGGGTTGCATCTAGCGTCAGCGAAGCGACAAAGTCGATTCAATAATAACCACGAATTGTAACACCTCTACCGATACTGAGAACAGAATAAAAAAATTGGGAGACATCACTCTTCAGCACGCCCTCGTACTTTTGTAGGTAGACTTACTTGTTAACTCACCAATCAAATTCACATTAACTTCAGTTAGTTGCAGTTGAGAAGCTACCGTATAGAACAATGTCAAGAGGGTCCTACAGAAACCAGCAGTTTAGAAAGTAAGGTGATGCCCATGACAAACGAACTGTTCAAAAATGGTTCAATTGGCTCTGACCACTATGGGACTTAACATCTATGGTCATCAGTCCCCTAGAACTTAGAACTACTTAAACCTAACTAACCTAAGGACATCACACAACACCCAGTCATCACGAGGCAGAGAAAATCCCTGACCCCGCCGGGAATCGAACCCGGGAACCCGGCAAACGAACTGTTTTAGATGTAAATTTCGTTAGGATAATGAGGGCTTCAAGCAGAACTGAATAAAAGTACCGGCAGAATGACGTTACAGAGGTGCTGAGGCATGTTTGAGCTTTTATAAACAACTGTCGTTTGCATAACAGGCGGACCTGCATTCCTATAGTCTTGTGAAAATCGCTAGTTTAGTATCTGCGTGCCCACATATGTGCGTGTGGGTTCTACATTATGTCAATGATTCATCACTCTCTAAAAACTTGACTTTATGACAGGTTATGCCACAGATTTGATTTATTTTTAATTCATGTCACGTTGTTTCGTTCTGCCTTTATACTGGATGCGATTGTAGACTTAAAGTTAGTGCTAGCTGTTGGCGGAAAATTCTGTTACGTGTATACAATACATGTTATGCCGATTGCTGGGCTTATATGATGCCCAGGTTCTGTGTACGCGTTGACTGTTCAAGTAGGGAGAGACTACCCTGACTCTTCTCGCTGGGCAGTGGAAAAACATACCGTGATTACACAAAACTAATATGCCAGTATCGAGCAAGCATCAAGCCAGGAGGAACGCGATTTCCGCCTGTACTCAGCCAAGAGCTCAGCATCTCTAGATCTACTTTTCCAGATTCCTCCATAGCAGACGAAATATTCCCCCAAAATGATACCATTTTTCCCAACTTTTCCCAAATTTCTTAAACGTACCTGCCTCTTTAGACTATTATTGGCACTCTGAAGATGTGGAATTATGCAGTGAAAGCTGTAAAATTATCGTAAATATCAAAAAATTATTGAACATAAACGAAAACTTTTAATTTCTGAATAGAAACTCATAGCGTGCCAGGAAAATAAAAACTGCTCTAGAGGCGCCCCATTTACTTTCTTCATGTTTTTTTTCCTTTGTTCTATTCACTTACCATTAGTTCACCACCTATATTTCACTACGTAACTCGACGCCTCTATCCACTACGCTAATGTGAACACGTAAAATTCATGCCTGGGTTTTTTACTTCCAGCTCCCGAAGGCTCATAACCGACGATCTATCATTACTTTACATTCAATTATAATAAATCATGTACCAGTACCGAAGCGTTTACGAGATAGCCGAGCTTCAATACTTTAAACATCATATATTCATAAGTAAAATATATACTTCAAAGGAAGTTTTACATCACCCCGGTTCCCAGAACTCCTGACGATAGACGTTGACTGTGGATATTGTATCACAGACACTGTTCCTTTGACTGTTCAGATAAGTCACTAAACCCGCCGATCAGTTCCAGTCATTCCACCAGGAAGGAGAAACATAGCTCGTGCAGTCTGTAGTTCAACCATGCTTAGACGTTCAATACCGCGATTTGAACGCATCTGCATTGTTACTTTGTGCCAGGAAGGGCTCTCAACAAGAGAAGTGTCCAGGCGTCTCAGAGTGAACCAAAGCGATGTGTTTTAGGACATGAAGGAGATACAGAGAGACAGGAACTGTCGCTCACATGCCTCGCTCAGGCCGCCCAAGGGCTACTACTGCAGTGGATGACCGCTACCTACGGATTATGACCCCAGAGAAACCCTGACAGCAACACCACCACGTTGAATAATGCTTTTCGTGCAGCCACAGGACGTCGTGTTACGACTCGAACTGTGCGCAAATAGGCAGCATGATGCGCAACTTCACTCGCGACGTCCATGGCGAGATCCATCTTTGCAACCTCGACACCATGCAGCGCGGTACAGATGTACCCAAAAACATGCCGAATAGATCGCTCAGGATTGGCATCACGTTATCTTCACCCACGAGTGTCACATATGCTTGCAACCAGACAATCGTCGGAGACGTGTTTGGAGACAACTCGGTCAGGCTGAACGCCTTAGACACACTGTCCAGTGAGTGCAGCAAGGTGGAGGTTCCCTGCTGTTTTGGAGTGGCATTATGTGGGCCGACGTACGCCGCTGGTGGTCATGGAAGACGCCATAACGGCTGTACTATTCGTGACTGCCATCCTCCGACCGATAGTGCAACCATATTGGCAGCATGTTGGCGAGGCATTCGTCTTCATAGACGACAATTCGCGGCCCCATCGTGCACATCTTGCGAATTACTTCCTTCAGGATAACGACATCGCTCGACTAGATTGGCTAACGTGTTCTCCAGACATGAATCCTATCGAACGTGCCTGGGATAGATTGAAAAGGGCTGTTTATGGACGACGTGACCCACCAACCACTCTGAGGGATCTACGCCGAATCGCCGTTGAGGAGTGTGACAATCTAGACCAACGGTGCCATGATGAACTTGTGATTAGTATGCCACTACGAATACAGGCATGCATTAATGCAAGAGGACGTGCTACTGGGTATTAGAGGTACCGGTGTGTACAGCAGTCAGGACCACCGCCTCTGAAGGTCTCGCTGTATGGTGGCCCAAGATGCAATGTGTGGTCTTCATGAACAATAAAAAGGGCGGAAATGATGTTTATGTTGATCTCTATTCCAATTTTCTGTACAGGTTCCGGAACTCTCGGAACCGAGATGATGAAAAACTTTTTTGATGTGTCTATAAAACGTAACAAATGCAAGCTTCAACTACAGCGAAGAAATCCAATATGGTGTCGGCTCAGAACTCGATACGACCACGAAGGTCGATAGATGTCCCAAACGATCTAAACTGGGCATGTGCACGTTATAGAGACGTCACGGAGACGTATCACTGCAGTAAGCCTAACGTCTCTCACAAAAGGGAAAGTGTATCAATTCATTTGAAGAGAGGATAACATACTGTGAAGATCCAGAAAAATAAATATGTTGTGTCGTTTTAACTAACATTCGCGAAGAATGGTGAAATAAAAGTCGAGGGTCCGCCGCCTCCAAGCAGCTGTCTCACGACCATTCGTAATCAAGGTTCTCCGTAGGGCCAGCTTGGCGCAGTTTAACCACCAACTGATCGATATAAGATACGTCGGGAGCCGGCGGACGCACGAACTCCACGTGTCCTCGATGGGACGTCGACAATCTGGAGACGCGAGATGAGCAAGGTTTAACTGCCAGGGATGTCGGCTGCACCACACCCGTTGGCGTCGAAGGGTTTCGGCATATATATATATATATATATACATATATATATATATATATATATATATATATATATATATATATATATATATATATATATAGGCCTCGTGATCAGAAAAGGCTACTTGCCGCACCTCCGCGTCGCTCACTCTTGCTGCGAGAAAATGGGAGACGTAAATCCTATCAATGAGACTTGACAAGTGACTCGTGGATGAGTGTATCCCGTTCGATTTCCTTGGGCATGTTCCCATGTCTCTACCAGCTGGAGATCGCTGATGAGTGTCCCAAGTTCGGGGCACGGTGAATGGCGTGGCAGCTGATCTTTAGGTGCTTGGGTGCAATTGAAATCGCCCCCTAATACCAAGTCACCGTGCCTGCCCTAAAAAAGCGGTGCTACTCCTTCCGCGACGAACAGCGGTGATTGATTCTGGAAGGGCCGAACACATTGATAAACTGGACACCTAGCACCGTTAGGACCATTCCTCTAGCGTCGGGGAGATATCGTACTTCGTCCACCTCGAGGCCCTCCCTGAGGAGAACTGCGACTCCACTGTTAGTTGGCGAGGCTTGGGACATGTGCATGGGGGCTCAATTATTATGCAATAATTTTAGTAGCTGTGTGACCGGTTACGAAGTCTCGTAACCGGCTGGCCCTGACTAGAATTAGTACGCAATCTGACTGCATAAAATAACAATAAAGAATGAAAGGAAATTTCCATTAACACAATTGATTAATTAAGTCCCCTGCAACTATAAAAGCTACGAAACAACAAAGCACAAGTGTAACTGTTCTGTCTGTGGAAGCGTGATTCAACGTACATGTATCTGGCACGGTTCTTCCTCAATACGACAAGATATTTTAAACACCATTTACACTAAACTAATTGAAAAACCAGAAATACTATAATTGCACATAGAAACCAGAATTACAGGTCTAATACATGAACACGAGCCAGATGCTTTGTTGACTGAACCTGTGACCAAGAGGCATTGTCATTAAGGAAATGTGAAATAATTTTTTTTTATTACCTCCATGTGATCATTGCAACATCTTCCATCTACACATTACACCAACCGAACAGCATCTACTCTCTCGCCCAACAGAACAACAACTGCACACGACATCCTCTGAACTACAACTGCTCTCGACATCCTCTCAACAAGTACTGCCCACGGCAACCTCTGAATTACTACTGCCCCAGTGGAGGCGGCGGAATAATAATTTTTGGCGCAATCTCTGGCGCTGTGGCTCAGTGTAGCCACCTTTCATATGCCCCTCTTCCATGGGCTAGAATTTGATGGTATTTTTGCCAGTTTTGGTGGTGAAAATACCACCAAATTCGTCCAAAAAATACATACAGAAATAAAAGATGATATTAATAAGTAAATATCACATAACTAAATAAATTTTGGCTTTTCACTGACCCTTCAATAACCTAATATATAAAATACAGTAAGGAATACAAATGCTTGCATACATGTGATTTGACATAATAATTTACACAAGTATCATTTGTCAGAGTGGTTAAACAGTTCAATCAATAGCACGAACAATGAGGAACAGGTGCAGGTAAGAGTCTAATAACATTTCATAAACAGTAAATACACAAAAAATCAGTTTATACAAATATTCAAATAAAATCTTTTCAGTAGTTCAATAAACAAGTAGCACTCCTCACAGCAGTTGACAGTTCCAACAGTAACACCCAGCAAAGGTCAACAGGTGCAAATAGCAGTCTCATAACATTTCATCAGCAGTATTTAAACAACTCCAACAGTGGCACCCAGCAATGGCGAGCAGGCGCAGACACCAACAAGTGACATTATCTCAGTAGCAGCAGTTCCATCAATGGCACCCAGTAATGTTGAACAAGTGCAGACAGCAACAAGTGACATCATTTCAGTAGAAGCAGTTCCATCAGTGGCACCGAGCAATGTTGAGCAGGTGCAGACACCAACAAGTGACATCATTTCAGTAGAAGCAGTTCCAACAGTGGCACCGAGCAATGTTGAGTAGGTGCAGACAGCAACAAGTGACATCATCTCAGTAGAAGCGGTTTCATCAGTGGCACCTAGCAATGTTGACAGGAGCAGACAGCAACAAGTGACATCATCTCAGTAGAAGCAGTTCCATCAGGGGCACCCAGTAATGATGCAGGTGCAGACAGCAACAAGTGACAAGTGACATTATCTCAGTAGAAGCAGTTCCATCAGTGGCACCCAGTAATGTTGAACAGGTGCAGACAACAACAAGTGACATTATTTCAGTAGCAGCAGTTCCAACAGTGGCACCCAGCAATATTGAACAGGTGCAGACACCAACAAGTGAAATCTCATCACTGGTTGAGCAGTTCCAACAGTGGCAGCCAGCAATGTTGAACAAGTGCAGATAACAGTCCATAATATTCACTATCAATAATTAAACAGTTCATCAGAGTTCATCAGCAGAAATTAAACATTTCCAAGTGGCACCCATTAATGTTGAACAAGTGCAGGCACAAACAACAGTTTGAATGCACATACAATTGATTTTACAAAATTATTATCAATGCTCTCATACTAAACATACAAATTATAATAAACACACAAATGATATCAGATAATTGTCATATTAACTATTACATATGCACAAATATCAGTAAACCTATAATATTTATGGGTGCCAGTGCAAGCCACAACAAAAATGGTTCAAATGGCTCTCAGCACTATGGGACTTAACAGCTATGGTCATCAGTCCCCTAGAACTTAGAACTACTTAAACCTAACTAACCTAAGGACATCACACAACACCCAGCCATCACGAGGCAGAGAAAATCCCTGACCCCGCCGGGAATCGAACCCGGGAACCCGGGCGTGGGAAGCGAGAACGCTACCACATGACCACGAGATGCCGGTAAGCCACAACAAACAAGTAAAATAATATTTGGGAGATAGGTCGGTACCAATTATTTGGGATTAGGAAAGGAAAACACACAAAACACACTCACTCATCTTTGTAATTGAATAGTGTTAACTGTGTAAATGCAATTCTGTCAAAATCTGATGTTCAACATGTGTATCAAGTAGTAGTGGCAACAGTGTATAACAGTCAATAATACTTAGTCAAGGTCATAATCATCATGTCAAGACCAATGTTTGCCAAGCCAAATCTAAATGTACGGTTGCTGAACAAGTGTCAGTGTGCCAAGATATGCAAATACTTCCTCTCTCCAAAAAAGAGTATATACTGCTTACTGATTTAACAAAGTGTGTGTGTAGACAATCTTCCTTCCACTTGAGTGTTCTAGTCTGCCATCTTCATCCTCCTTGTTCCATATAAACCAACAAAAAAAATGCTCCTCACTTACTTTACCTCTTATCCACCAAAACTCCAATAATCATCAGCATCACATAATCTTAAATCTTCAATAATACCTCTTACGTCGATACATGTAAACCTTATCATCAATATCATATAAATACATAAATACAATACATATAAACCTTATCACCAATATCATTTCACTTCCATAACAACTCTTTCCTCTAGTCAGTCTCCTCGAACAAGTACAGATAAAATCCTAGTGCAAACTTCAATTTGTCATCCCATACAATCTGAAGACACAATGGTCATAGAAAACCTCTGTGTAATCCACCTGAGCCAAATCTTCTACTCATTATGAATTATAAAATACATTTTGGTTACCTTGTCCATCATAAAATAAAAGAAATGCATACATGACCTCTAACAGCCTTTAGTTTGAATAACTTTCAGTAACTACGAGTACGGAGTATGAATGATTACATAATACTTTGAATGAATAAATCGTAATATTTCACAGTGTGTACACCACTTCAAGAATCATGGCAAAACAGAAGCAAACATGTGGAGTATTTTTTTTTTTTTTTTTTGTCAAGTGTCACTTGCTATTTCAATTGCTCACGAAGAACGCAGTGTAATAACTGTCAATGGTCTAAACCTAGTGTTGGTATTTCATGTCGTTAGCTTCCTTTCTATTAGCATAAATTTATAGAGCTTCCATAAAACCTCCAGCTCATGTGACTTCAATGAAGTTTCTCGTACCAATGTCGTTCGTAGAATTATAGCAGTTCATTTTCTTATCTTACAATATAAAGCACTACGCGTAAGCAAAACATGCAATAGCGAGTAAATATACCAGTAGAGAACAGAATGTCAACAAGTGGATGTAGCACAATTCCTACAACGAGGCTCTGCCAAACGAACAATCTATAATTAATACCATAGTGTGACTTAAACTCCATGTTCGTACACAGTATATCAGCATTTCTATACACCATATTAAAGAGTAGTTATGACAACAAAACAGAAATGTGTAAATACGCAATCCATACGCAAAGCAGCAAATAGATATCTTACATAATAAACAGGTCATTAGCATCATATCAGCATAAGCAAATAAATGTTCATATGTAATCTTAATAAGTAAACATGAAGGCGCAAGCAGATAAATCACAAAGTATGACTTACATACATAACCATATCAGCACAACTAATCAGGTGACAATTATAATTTAAATAAATAAGCACAGCAGGCACATAATAAAAAAATATGACATCAGTGAAAAAGCAGAGCAGCCAAGCGATGCATAATATACATAAGTAACAACCCTGTTCATTAATCAATCATTGTCAAAATCAGTTAACACAAAGTATAAATCACGCAATCGCGAGCAGCAAATTACGTATAAAGTACATATCTAAGTAGAAATATGTTACCTGAAAAATAAACTCAATTAATAGTTATCTTTTTAGTTCATTACTTTCTTCTTCGAAATTACATTCTTCCTGAAATTTTCTCGACAGCAAGTCCTCTTAACGTCGGACACACACAGAATTTACCTGAAGTTCTTAAATATTTTATACAACTGTATCCTGAAAAAAAACTGAACGTTAATAACATAATTTATCAAGTCACTATAGCTTTATACTGAATTTAATCGGAGAAATTAGGCTGTGTATTTGTTTACGGCTGTCAGTGCATTCACACTGAGCGCTCGATCAGCTGTAGGTACGCGTGACGTAGGAAGTAATTGTTTGAGGTCAACGACTGCCTTATGCGGCGCGCAGACTTGACTGTTGCTTTGAGTATGTGCCGCCGCCAGAACACGGCGCGGTATCCTTGTATTCGCTGAGTGTTTACGTGTAACTGTAAATTTCTCAAAAGTATGCCATTCCACAAAAATTTTAATGTTCGATACATGATGTATTCCCTTAGAGCGCCGTGATTTAAGAGTTTCTACTTCGACAGTGTTATCATGAATAATTTTGCGAACTGTATATGGACCGTTATAAAGCAGAAAAAATTTGCGACACAAGCCTTTTCCTTTGTGAGACAAACGATGAGACGTAATTAACACCTTTTGACCAACTGACAAGGTTTTTAAACGACCAGGACGTTTAGCTGATTTTTCTCTTCTAGCAGCCGCAGATGCAATATTTTGTAGAGCCAGGTTGACAACTTCAGAATGCCGCAGTTTCTGTGTAGGCGGAAAAGGAACGATTTCAGAAATGCGATTTGTCAGTGCTTCATTTTTTAATATCAATATAGGCGGTAAAGAAGTTGAATCATTAGGGAGTTCATTCAGAATGATTTGAAAAATATGAAGATACTGATCCCAAGTTCTGTGATTCTGATGACAATAAAGACGACGGAATTTATTGATTTCCTTCATCCATCTCTCTGAAGCATTAGATTGAGGGTGAAAAAGTTAAATGAAAATTGGTTTAATCTTACGACGCCGTAGAGTACGAAGCCAAATTGTAGACCGAAACTGTGATCCATTATCTGATATAACTTTATCAACATGACCCACTTCTTTAAGAAAATGTTTGATGAAAGCATTAGATACTGTACGAGCTGTTGCTTTGCGTAAAGGTGTAAAACACACAAATTTTGATGTCAATTCCACTGCTACCAAAATGTACGCAAAACCATTAGTAGAACGCCGGCCGAAGTGGCCGTGCGGTTAAAGGCGCTGCAGTCTGGAACCGTAAGACCGCTACGGTCGCAGGTTCGAATCCTGCCTCGGGCATGGATGTTTGTGATGTCCTTAGGTTAGTTAGGTTTAACTAGTTCTAAGTTCTAGGGGACTAATAACCGCAGCAGTTGAGTCCCATAGTGCTCAGAGCCATTTGAACCATTAGTAGAACGAACCACTGGACCGAACAAATCGACTGCAGCCATCTCCTTTAATTTCGCTGGAATGATAGGAAACAACGGTGCTCTGTGAGAAATAGTTGACGGCTTAGCATTTTGACATAATTTGCATTTGGCAAGAACAAATCGAATACGTTTTTCCATATTACTGAAGTAGCAATTTTCTCGTAATTTATGAAAGCATTTTCTGGGACCAAAGTGTGCATAACTGAAATGTGTATACGAAATCAATTTATTAACCCACTCATCAGGAGTGCAAACAGAGTTGTCAACCGATTTTCGTTTAAAAAGAATATCATTGCGAACTAAATAATACTGTCTAATCGCTACGCTTTCCTTTCTCCTCCACTTCTCCTTAATGTACTTCCAGATTGGATCCTTGTTTTGCTCCTTAGCGATGTCCTGGAGGGAAGACGAAATAAAATTTTAAAACGCAACACCTTGAATATACATCAAACAATAATTGTTTTCTTTGCAGCCCTCCTCAGCACTTTGTTTCAAACCCATAGGTGCACGTGATAAAGCATCAGCAATAATATTTGTAGACCCCTGTATGTAAACAATACTAAAACCAAATTCCTGTAGATACAGCGCCCATCGTGACAATCTTCCATGTGTTAATTTTGTTGAAATAAGAAATTCTAGAGCTCGATGATTGGTGTAAACCTTAGTACGTCTGCCATACAAAAAAAAAAAAAAAAACGCGAAATTTTATGAAAGCCCAAACAACAAACAGCCAAAGCTTCAAGTTCCGTACACGACTAATTCTTTTCTGATTTAGAGAGAACGCGACTTCCAAGTGCAATAGTTTTCTGTACTGCAACGCCGTTTTCTTCTATCTCTTGAAATAAGTGTGCACCTAGGCCCTTGTATGATGAGTCCGTCGCCAAACAAAAATCTTTAGATAAATCCGGATGTGAAAGAAGTGGAGCAGCAACTAAAGCATCACGAAGTTGTTCAAATTCTGATTGAGCTTCCTCATCCCAACACCAATTAGAATTCTTTCCAGATAGTTCACATAAACGAGGTGTGGCCAAATTGTCCAATCTAACAAAGCGTCTAAGAAAATTACAAACACCAGGGAAACTACGAACATCACATTTTGTTGTAGGAACAGCATAATTACGAATAGCGTCTAGTTTCTCTGGATCAGGAAGAATACCTTCTGCAGAAATAATATGACCAAGAAATTTCACCTGAGAACGACCAAATTCAGATTTTTCCAAGTTCACTGTAACGCCAACTCTTGCAAAAACACGTAATAATGAATCCAAAATTTTGTTATGCTCACTCCAAGAACGTTTAGCAATAAGATTATCGTCAACATATGAAGTAATATTGTTACGAAGATAAACAGGTAAAATTTCGTTTAAACTACGAATGAATGCTGATGAAGATACAGTAAGTCCAAACGGTAATTTCCGAAATTGATAAGTTACCAAAGGCTAAAAAGGCAGTGTATTTTCTACAATCAGGGTGGAGTTCTATTTGCCAAAAACTTGCGCGCATATCAATTGTGGATAAAACTTTAATCCCTTTCAAATGTTGAAGAAGTTCATCTAAATTTTGTGGACGGTCAGTTTCAGGAATGATGATATTATTTATCTGTCTGGAATCCAGAACCAAACGAATTGACCCATCCTTTTTAAGAACGACATGTAATGGGCTGGTATAAGGACTGACTGCTGGCTCAATAATGCCTTGATCAAACATGCATTGAAGTTCACTCTTAACCTTGTCTCTATAAGCCAAAGGAATACCGTACGGTTTTCCTCGAAATGGTGTGTGTTCTTTTACTTTAAATAAATATTGTAAACCTTGTATAGTTCCTGTGTCATGACTAAATACTGTAGCATGTGAAGTCAAAATTTGGTGCAATTCTTGTCTTCCAACGTCATCTGTCACTTCAGCTTTTTTAACCTTTTCATTAATTAATTCTTCACTATTAATTATATCATCCATCGCGTCTCTGTATCTATTGTCGTTGTCATGAATGAACACATTGTCGTCATAATACTCAGTGAAAACATCAGAAGTAAGAAACCTTAAACAATTTGTGTCTGATTCAAATTTCGTTACGCACTCGAAAAATTTCAAACATCTCGGCATTCCGGCAACAGTCAAGTTCACACTTCCTTCCTTAAAGTTTAAAATTGCCTTATATGTGTTAAGAAACTCCATACCTAATATAATTTGTGTACTGAGTAATGGAACAATAATAAAATTAGCAGAAAATTCATATCCTTGACAAATGAAATTTGAGTTGGTCTGTTGTTTGACGTCTACACTTTTTCCAGAAATAGCTCCTCGAATTGTAGTTTTAGAAACAGGCAACACAGGACAAGCAATAGTTCTTACACATATACGAAAAAATGATTAACTAATAACATTCAATGGGCTCCCAGAATCTAAAACCGCAGTGAACTTATTCTTCCTCAGACATACTTCAATAACAGGATGTAAAAATGCGTCTACATTATTTTCCTTTTCGTCTAGCAAAATGTCTCTCATGTCTTCCATGCGTACGTAGTGTAAAGTCGTAGCGTCATTACTTTCTGAACCGTCTATATTGCTGCCAGAAGCAGAAGCTACAAGTCATTGTCGATTGCTTGCGTCACGTCTTTGATTATTCGCATCATTTCGCGGATCAATTTCTACGATTTGCACTTGTCTCTCAGAAGTTCTGTGACGTGGAGGATGCCAATTAGGTCCCTCCTGTCTGTTACATGTAAATTCTTGGTTGTGTGTGTTATTAAAATTTCTATTTTCCTGGCTATCTGCATGACTACTTCTTGTGTAATTTCGACTGTCACTTCTGAAATTATTGTTATATCTACTACCCTGGTTATTTCTGTAGTAAGAATTTTTATTATTGTTTGAATAATTTCTGTCTTGATGATACCGATTACTGTTTCCGTATGATTGATCATTCCGGTAGGAATTTCCGTTATTATAATTGTCTGTGTAATTTGTGTTAGAACGTCTGTTATTGTCATACGGCTGGTATCTGTTGTCCTGTCTGTTTCGTCTGTCATTTTCAAAATTACCGCTATAACGTCCGTTCCGATCATTATCACTTTTGAAACTTCCTGGCAGATTAAAATTGTGTGCCCGACCGAGACTCGAACTCGGAACCTTTGCCTTTCGCGGGCAAGTGCTCTACCAACTGAGCTACCGAAGCACGACTCACGGCCGCTACTCACAGCTTTACTTCTGCCAGTACCTCGTCTCCTACCTTCCAAACTTTACAGAAGCTCTCCTGCGAAACTTGCAGAACTAGCACTCCTGAAAGAAAGGAGTGCTAGTTCTGCAAGTTTCGCAGGAGAGCTTCTGTAAAGTTTGGAAGGTAGGAGACGAGGTACTGGCAGAAGTAAAGCTGTGAGTACCGGCCGTGAGTCGTGCTTCGGTAGCTCAGTTGGTAGAGCACTTGCCCGCGAAAGGCAAAGGTCCCGAGTTCGAGTCTCGGTCGGGCACACAGTTTTAATCTGCCAGGAAGTGTCATATCAGCGCACACTCCGCTGCAGAGTGAAAATATCATCTCCCTGAATTATCACTTTTCTCTGAAAATCTTTTGTGATTACCGTTACTGAAAACATTACAAGAAATTCCGTCGTCGTTGTCATACTCAAGTTCTTGTAGCAAAGTCTTAAAAGTTTCAATGTCGTCTTTACATCTTCCGGCTAAAGCAATGTGTCTTGTCGATTGTGGCAGCTTTGTTAAACAAATGCGAATTAATTCAGTTGGGCTATAAGGGTTGGAAAGAAATTGATTCTTTCGAATCATGTCTTCAAAGTATTCTGCCGGCGTGCGGAACTCGGTCTCTTTAAAATTACGCTGCATAATAAGACTATGTTTGACTCTGTCTTGCGTGTTTTCGGACCAATATGCCGGTAGAAATGCATGATAAAAATCATTTAAATTATTACAATCTCTAATAAGTGTGAGCATGCCGGTTCGTTTTCTAAATATCCACACATAAATTCCAGTTTGTGACTTAGTGGCCAATTTGGTGGAAGTGCGTACATAAATTGAGTTAACCATGAACATGGATGTATGTCATTATTAGAATTGCGAAAGATCTTAAATTTCCGAACAGTTAAAAAGTGTTTATAGTCAAAGTTTTCGCCTCGTGGCGACAAAGACCTACTGCGTCTGTCCCAGGCCGAATGTCGATTATTGTCAAGTTCGCGCGCCTGGCGATCTCTTGTTGCATCTCGTAAATGAAATAAATTATTTTCTTCAAAACCCGCTGCTATCGGTGATTCCAAATTTCTTCTACTGTCTTTTCCTACGATTTCGCTTTCAATTTGTTTAACTTGCTTTCGTAACGCCTCAAATTCCATTTTAAAGCGTTCATTAAATTTTCCCTGATTTTCAACATGTTTATTTATATCTGGTATTCTTCTGTTTCTGCAAATGGCAATGGAGCTGTATCATCTGAATCTTTGTCCCCATTTAAACTAAGATTTGTCAATTTATCTGAAATCTCCTCAACTCTTTCCGATAAGTCACCTATTTGTTCTTTCTGTTTATTTACGTCTTCCGTAAGTGTTTCAGTATTGACACATTTAGTAGTTAACCGTTCATATTGTTGTGTTCGGTTATTTATTCTGTCATTTGATACGGATTCTTCGATTCTTTCAAATATTTCTTCCTTATCGTGTGCACGTTGAAGATTTAACTCTGAAAATTTTTGTACTATCACGCGATCTCTTTCTTCCTGTTCTCTATCCTGTTCCTTTTGTCTAATTTCTATTGAAATTAATCTATTATTGTGAGCATTCAAAATCGGTTGTACTTCTTCTCTAATTTCTTTCTTTAATTCATCTTACATGTTTTTAAAACCTATCCCTATTCGTGAGTCTAACCGTGTTTCCATTGTTCCCATCTCTGTTTTTAATTGAGATTCTAACTGTGATCCCAAATTTAATATTGCACTCATCAACTGCTCCATATTATCTGGTTCGAAATTCTTTTCGCCTCTAACATTTCCCATAAAACTAACTTCCTTCGTCGTAGCTGTAAAGCTATCTGTGTTCGATACTATTCCAGAATCTTCTGTCGTTAATCTTGTATTCTGTGAATTTTTTGATTGTGAAAAATTTTGAACTGGTTCCGGACTATTTTCCCGGCTTATTAAATTGTTTTCTACTACATTATTCATCATACTGTTCTCCTGTGTTGGCGAGTTCGCCATGTTAACAATTTCGTTATTCTAACTATCCATCATTTTTCCTTTTTCATCGATCGCGTAATCATTTACAAAACATACAAAACTCGTCAATATACGAAAATCACACACAATATAACACTTTATCACCAACAATACCATTCACACGAAATGCTTCCCGACAAACACGATTAACGAACAATTAAAACCTTCATAATTGCAGAAAATTGTCAAACCCGTATACGAGACATCAAAAATTAAATTCTGCAAAAATACCATTAGAAGAATGACAAGACAAATACAAATGTTCAATTACCAAATCTACACATGCAATATAGACTACAATTACTAGACTACAAATTACTACAACAATACTACTCTCTGCTATTTTTACTGACAAAAGAATTCCAGGAGACGATCCGAAGCAGCGGTCGCCACGTGCAAGGGGGCTTAATTAACATGCAATAATTTCAGTAGCTGTGTATCCGGTTACAAAGTATCGTAACCGGTTGGCCCTGAGTAGTATTAGTACGCAATCTGACTGCATAAAATAACAATAAAGAATGAAGGGAAATTTTCGTTAACACAATTGATTAATTAAGTCCCCTGCAACTATAGAAGCTACAAAACAACAAAGCACATGTGTAACTGTTCTGTGTGTGGTAGTGTGATTCAACGTACATGTATCTGGCACGGTTCTTCCTCAATACGTCAACATATTTTAAACACCATTTACACTGAACTAATTGAAAAACCAGAAATACTATAATTGCACATAGAAACCAGAATTACAAGTCTAATACATGAACACGAGCCAGATGCTTTGTTGACTGAACCTGTGACCAAGAGGCATTGTCATTAAGGAAATGTGAAATAAATTTTTTTTTTGTTACCTCCATATATATTGACGAAAAATACACTGTGATCATTGCAACATCTTCCATCTACACATTACACCAACAGAACAGCATCTACTCTCTTGCCCAACAGAACAACAACTGCACACGACATCCTCTGAACTAGTACTGCTCTCGACATCCTCTCAACAAGTACTGCCCACGGCAACCTCTGAACTACTACTGCCCCAGTGGAGGCGGCGGAATAATAATCTTTGGCGCAATCTCTGGCGCTGTGACTCAGTGTAGCCACCTTTCACACGTGAGCCGTATAACCATACATACCCGGAAAATCGGCGACGAAAACTTCTTGGAGAAAGACTATGTCAACGTCGGCTGCATCTGCCATGCCTTGGAGCAGCGACAACTTCTCACCTGTCCGAAGGCTGTTAACGTTGATAGTCGCTAAGCGTTAGGTCTGTAAATCGTCTCCTGCAATGCGGGCCGCCGTCAGCGTCGCCTTAAAAGTTGAGGCCTACAATCTGCAGGGCGCGTCTGCGCCGGCATCTGTTGCTACTCGGGAGGGGCCGAGGTGTGGGAGGAGAGACCCCTCTCCTCATCCACCACAGCGGGCATAGAATCATCTTCAATGTCGTCCGCCCAAGGTCCTTAAGTTAACGGTTGCTACGGTAGAACACTTTAGGGCTGAGTGACTAAGGGCGAATCTGCAGTTGTTTCTGGTTGTGTACCAATGGCGGGCGCTGTGCTTGTGATCTGTTTGCCCGAGAGAGCGGAAACTGGTGTGCCGAAACAAGGGAAAGTGACAGGTGATGGTGATCCTGTGTCATCCATTTTTCTCGTCTTGTCGGCAGTCCGGTTGTCAACTGGAGAACACGTCCGCTGGAGGCGGTCGTCTGAGGGTGTGCGACGTCGCTTTTTATGTTTCCTCGATGACCTTTGTTTGCGGACGTGGGTTTCTGCTTCCGAAAGAGTGTGTGGTTCCCGCATCGCATCCCCGTCAGGGAGAAACCCTAGCGTCGAGTTCTATTCTTTCGTCCGAATCTTCTTGTGGAGTCGATGGGCAGCTTTCTGCAATCCATGTGGACTCCGTAATGGTGTTGGTCAATCCAGGACTTGCGACAAGTGTGCACTCTAACGCTTCCTGTCTTCCAAGTGGTCTTTCGTCTGCCATGACCGTCGATCATGTTACCCCTGCGTAATTGAGGGGGAGAGCAGTGAGCGTAGGAGGTGGTGCCGTATCATCTAATGGGATGTGTCTAACCCGAATTTGAATACACGCCGAGCGTACAAGACCCTCCTGGCCGCAACCAGAGCAAGTACGAGGCTGTCCATCGTGCATTACGACTGCTCGACATCCACATATGACTAATTAGGGTGGCGCGTCTTTCCTTAATTCAGTTGTCGGACGCCGTTGAGAACCTGGTATGTCTCGAAGGTGTTCCATTTTTCGGCCACGTGGATAATTACCCTCCCACACGGGCGGAAAGATGCGGTCACTACGTCCGTAGGCACTTGGAACGGGAGTTCGATGGCTCTCAGTGTGTGTAATCCTAGTCCTGCATGGTCAACGGTAACAGTCCCGAGGTGACCATCGGAGTGTTTGAACTTGAGAGTGTTGACACATCTGGTCGTAACAGCGTGACATAACTCGCTATCGACCATCTTGACGTAGACGACGCTACTTGTCACTTTGTTGGCGCTAACTGCTAACATCCACTGAAGCGCCGAAGAAACTGGTATAGGCATTCGTATTCAAATACAGAGGTATGTAAACAGGCAGAATACGGTGCTGCGGTCGGCAACGCCTATACAAGACAACATGCGTCTGGCGCAGTTGTTACATCGGTTACTGCTGCTACAATGGCAGGTTATCAAGATTTAAGCGAGTTTTGACGTGGAGTTATAGTCAGCGCACGAGCGAAAGGACCCAACACATCTGAGGTAGCGATGAAGTGGGAATTTTCCCGTACGACCATTTCACGAGTGTACCGTGAATATCAAGAATCCGGTAAAACATCAAATCTCTGACAGTGCTGAAACATGTTGCCTGGGCGGACGAGTCTCATTTTAAATTGTGTCGACCAGATGGACGTGTACAGTTATGGACACAACCTCATGAATCAATGGACCTGCATGTCAACAGGGACTGTTCAAACTGGTGGAGGCTCTGTAATGGCATGGGACGTGTGCAGTTGGAATGATATGGGACCCCTGATACGTCTAGATACGACACTGACAGTTGACACGTACGTAAGCATCTTGTCTGGTCACCTGCATCCATTCATGTCAATTGTTCATTCCGGCGGACTTGGGCTGTTCCAGAAGGACAGTGAGACACCCCACACGTCCAGAAGGGATCGCGGAACCCTCTTCTGACAAGGGAACCTCCCCATCGCACCCCCCTCAGATTTAGTTATAAGTTGGCACAGTGGATAGGCCTTGAAAAACTGGACACAGATCAATCGAGAAAACAGGAAGAAGTTATGTGGAACTACGAAAAAAATAAGCAAAATATACGAACTGAGTAGTCCATGCGCAACATAAGCAACATTAAGGATAGTGTGAGCTTAGGAGCGCTGTGGTCCCGTGGTCAGCGTGAGCAGCTGTGGAGGGAGAGGTCCTTGGTTCAAGTCTTCCATCGGGTGAAAATTTTACTTTCTTTATTCTCGCAAAGTTATGATCCGTCCGTTCGTTCATTGACGTCTCTGTTCACTGTAATAAGTTTAGTGTTTGTGTTTTGCCACCGCACCGCAAAACCGTGCGATTAGTAGACGAAATGACGTGCCTCTCCAGTGGGCACCGAAAACATTTGCTCGCAAGGTCATACGTCAACCGATTCCTCCACAGGACAACACGTCTGATATATTCTATACGACACTGGTGACGGCATGTGCATCACCTGACAGGAATATGTTGTCGACCCACCTAACTTGTACACTTGGTGAATGGGTAAAAAGATTCTTCTACCTTGGCGATTTAGGTTTTCTTGTGGATGTGATAATCACTCCCAAAAAAGTGATGAAAACATAGGAGTTTGTCACATGAACTGCAACAAATGACTGCAACAGTTTCACAGTCGCACAGTTTTCCCTGTGCTCTGTCAAAACATATGTTTCTAACGCTTTCAAATTTTTCCGTGTGTAGACCTTGAAATCCTGCATGTGTCCAAGCAAATCGGAACATGTCCTGGAATTTTGGAGAGCGAAGTTGATTATGTTTGAGTGCCTTAACTTTGATAATAGTCTGAAAATAAAAAATTTTTCACACGAGGGAGGCTTGAACCAAAGACCTTTCGTTTCGTAGCTGGTAACGCTAACCACGGGACCACGGCGCTTCAGAGCTTACAGTGCCCTTGATGCTGCCTATCTTGCACACGGACTACTCAGTTTGTATATTTTGCTTATTTTTTCATAGTTCCACACAACTTCTTCCTGTTTTCTCGATTGATCTGTGTTCAGTTTTTCAAGGCCTATCCACTGTGCCAACTTGTAATTAAATCTGAGGGGGGTGCGATGGGGAGGTTCCCTTGTGAGTTTAAACGCTTCCGCTAGCCACGAAACTGCCCGGACATGAACATTATTGAGCATATCAGGGATGCCATGCAACGTGCTGTTCAAAGGAGATCTCCACCCCTTCATGCTCTTTCGGATTTATGGACAGCTCTGCAGGATTGATGGCACTACTTCAGTCGTTAGTCGAGTCCATGCCACGACGTGCTGCGGCACTTGCGTGGTCGCGGGCGCTCTACACGATATTAGGCAGGTGTACCAGTTTCTTTGGCTCTTCAGTGTATAACGTTAGTGCTGATAGCACCATTTTGTTTAACATGTCAGACACTTTGTCAAATACAGTTGTTTCATTATTTTACTTGCGACACTCGCGTCTTCCTGCACCCTTAATATTCCATCCCCAATGTTAATTTTACGAATGTTTTTATGTACAGTCCCACGCCATCCGTCGGCGATGTTATCATTACCGTGCGGCCGACACTGAGCTAGCGTCGATTGCCTCTGACGCACTCACCTGCGTCACACGCTGCATCACGAGCACAGCCCGAAGGGACTGACAGCAAAAACGCAACAAGTCATGTGCCTTTCCCGTGATCGTCAGATGAGCGCAACACTCTTCTGGAAAATTTCTTTACTTTAAGCGGCTTTTATTATCAAACAGATGCTTCAGAGGAGCACTAACGTCAGGGGAAAATTTAGATATTCATTCACGTATGAAGAATTGCAATCGTCTATTCATCAGCAAATGTGAGGTGGCCTCTGACGTCTCCGAGGATATGGCCAGGTTACATTACTTCATTTGCCTGTAGGCTCCCCGTATTAGCTCATAGATACATACAGGCCGCGCACGTACCTGTCTTTTGAAACTAACGTCGATGTCAGATGACAGACAGAAAAAGCTGTCACATGGGTCGTTTCGAGCTATGCGAAGTGCTGTTGACGGTCACAGCTATTCTCATTTATACTTGTAATCAAACGATGTTTTCAACGACTGAGTGCTCAAATGTACTACTATTACATACACTGATAAGCCAGAATATTATGACCTGTGCCCGGCGAGACGTTCGATACCGCCTGGCGACGTTGTGGGCACTTGACGGGGTAACAAAAGTGTGTTAATGTAGCAGACACGAACAGGGGATCACCCTCGCGAAGATATGGGCTGCAAATGGATAAAACCATTGAGATAGTGATTTTGTCAACGGGCAAATTATTATTACGCAGAGGCTGTGAACGAATAGTTCGAGAAGTGCGACGCTGGTCGAATGTTCAAGTTCTCCTGTCGTGAGAATCTACAGCGAGAGGAAGGAGGACAGTAAAGCTACCACTAGGCGCTTAATGGTTGGACGTCCACGACTCTTCACAGAACGTGGGTTCAAATGGCTCTGAGCACTATGGGACTCAACTGCTGAGGTTATTAGTCCCCTAGAACTTAGAACTAGTTAAACCTAACTAACCTAAGGACATCACAAACATCCATGCCCGAGGCAGGATTCGAACCTGCGACCGTAGCGGTCTTGCGGTTCCAGACTGCAGCGCCTTTAACCGCACGGCCACTTCGGCCGGCTACAGAACGTGGGGTTCGGAGGCTTGACTGCTCTGTAAAGTAGGAGAGACGGTAATCTGCGGCATCTCTACCGAAACAGCACAATGTTGGAGCACGCATAAGTGGTTTGGAGCACACCGTTCATCGTACATTGTTGAAGATGGAACTCCGCAGCAAACCACCCCTACGTTTTCACATTTTCACCCATCGGCTTCGTTAGTCACGATTTCAGTGATCACGGAACCATCAGGATTCGACCATCGATCAACGGAAACGTGTCTGCTCTTCGGATGAAACATTTTTGAACACTAGTCAACGGTCGTCTCCATATATGTCGTCAAGGAGGGAAACGGCGACTCGAAACGTGTAGCGCGCAATGGACGCAACCTGGTGGGAGCAGTATTATGCTACGGTAGACGTTCTCCTGTGCTTGCAGTGGCAGTAATCGAAGACACGCTAACAGCTGCGAAACACCTACATGCCTTCATGCTTAATGTCTTCCCCTACATTAGCCGAGCGGTCTTAGGCGCTGCAGTCGTGGACTGTGCGGCTGGTGCCAGCGGAGGTTCGAGTCCTCCCTCGGGCATGGGTGTGTGTGTGTGTTTGTCCTAAGGATAATTTAGGTTAAGTAGTGTGTAAGCTTAGGTACTGATGACCTTAGCAGTTAAGTCCCATAAGATTTCACACACATTTGAACATTTTTTTCTTCCCCTATGCCGATGCCATCTTTCAGCAGCGTAACTGCCCGTGTCTCGGAGTCAAAACCGTGCTACAATGGTTTGATGAGCATTATAGTGAACTCACGTTGATGTCTCGGTGACCAGATTCGTCTGATGTAAAGCCTATTGAACGCATCTGGGTGGCCATCGGACGCTATCGCCGCATGCGCCAATCAGCGGCTCGTTTATTACGCTAATTACATGACCTGTGCGTAGCCATCTAATGCCCCATACCTCCACAAACCTACTAATACATTGTCGGATCCCTGATACGCAGAATTAGTGATGTATTTCCATCCAAAGACGGACAAAGAAGCTATTAAACAGGTGGCAATAATATTTTTGCTCGTTAGTGTATAATATACTATAATAAGAGTAGTTTCCTCGAAATTCGCAGTATTAACGAAACGGCTATCCTTTTTAACACCAAATCGGGAAAAAGCACATCACACTACGTACAACACATGGTACTTACTGTTCTTTCTGCACACAGGGTGAGACAGCTGAGACATGATGTTGGACAAAAATATGGATCCCACAAACACATTATCACGCTTAAGGGGGGTAGGACGTCAAACGGGCCGACTTGGAGCAGGAGAGGCACCACAGGACATTTTAATTTCCACTGTCTATACTTTTACAAGTAAATTCATAAAACTTTGTCAGCATGACTAGGAAGGATTCAAGATTCACACTCGTAGCAGTGGAAGTTCAAAAACATAACAAAATAAGTTTTTTTACTTGTGAAATTTCATCTTTTTTCACTTACTATTGGCTGCATTTGTTGCTATAGGTGAAACGTCCCCTTAGAAAAATTATACATGACTGTACTTAAACTGACACACAATATTTTTAGCGCAACGCAATCTGACTTTCAAAAATCCCTACAAAAGAATGGCCCTGACTAACATTAACCTATACGTTTCACAAATCACTTACCTCACAAAAATCTTCGTTATTCGAACTACTGCAATACAGCGAGCGCCACTACTGCCAGCTAAATAAAAGATTCAAACCGCGGAAGGCACTAACTACTGATAGGCATAGTTAGCAAATGAAAGATTTTAGTAGAGAACAAACAATGTATTTACCTTAATAGTGTTGAAAAATTATAATATACACAGCAGTTCATGACATCCAGTCTTACAAATTTCAAAACTCCGCCATCTCTCTCCCCACATCCACCACTGCTGGCGGCTCACCTCCAACTGCGCAACACTACGCGCTGTTCACATCCAGCAGCCCAACACTACAATGGCAGACAACAATGCAAACTAGCCACAGACGGCACACAGCACAGTCAGTGATTTTCATACAGAGCGCTACGTGGCTTTACCAATAAGAAAACCTAAACAGCCTACTTACATAGCTCCCATGCTCCCCACAAAAAATTTTACAAATTGTTTTGGGCAGTGGCCAATAATGATTTGATAAAATTTTTCATAATTACAATAACAAAGATATCAAATGCACACACTTATTGATACAATGTTGGTCAAAAGCTAAAATTTTCTCACAGTCCATAAAGACAGTCCTGATCATTCATCACAGAAAATTGCAGTGTTTTTCTCAAAGTCTGAGCAGTAAAAGAAAATGCACACGGAAGTAGTGGATTTCCATGCAGTCTTGAAGAAGTAGTGTTGTCCTTCCAACGGAAAGACAGTGCTGACTCTCGACATGCAGCCAGGTAATCGGCCACAACAGAGCAAACCCACAGCAGAGTCATTCGAAGTTTTGAAGAATATTGGTAGGTAGGTCATCACAGAGCAGACCCACTGTAGTCCTGGTAGAGAGTACGGTATTGGTGGGCCACCAGAGGTGCAGACCCAGTGCAGTCCTTGTAGAAATAATGGTACTGGTGAGTCAGCAAAGGTGTAGACCCACTGTAGTCCTTGTAGAAATAATGGTATCGGTGGGTCATCAAAGATGCAGACCCACTGTAGTCCTTGCAGAGATGGCCAGCAGCCATCTGTTGTGACTGTGCAGGTGCACAATCACCATTGAAGAGTCTTGCGGATAATATAGCAAGTCCGCAGCCACCACTTTTGCACTCACAAAGTTTTTGGAATTGTCCTTAGAACCAGCAATGCTGTTATCCAGTCCCTTGCTGAATTATTAACACATGTGCAAACACTAACAGTCCCTACTTCTCATATATTGTCCATATACTATGACCAACAGATACGTATGCAGTGAAATGGAACTTCCAAGTTAATAATATAATGAACTGGTGTCAATTACAATTTTATAACATAAGAATACAATTACAAAGGTACAAAATACATCATTAAAGAACATAACAATACAGATAACATTTGTAGTACAGGCTTTACAAAAGAATCGAAATAACATATACATCAGTGTTACTGGAATTATGACATGAGTGCATACATAAAAGATCAGAATAACTTTCGAAACATCAACTTCACACATGAGCATTAAAACAGAATAAATAACGTCTAAGCATCTTTACAAAGTAAATAACATATTATTAGAAAAATTCCACAACATAACTCATATCAGCTAAACACATAAAGACAGGAAAAACACAAATATACATAGTGTAATAACACAAAAATACAGGACAGGGTTTGTTTTCAGTGTGACATTTGGTACTGCAGTCCAACCGAAAACTTCATTCCGTAGATCTTTCCTCTTATTTCAACATTTGTTTCCACCAAAAAAATCCTATCCAAGCATGCTTTCTGTATTTATATGTTCACATATTTCTTACCTCATTATTTATTTTCCAGTATCTTACCTCATCATTTATTTCCAAGAAAATCGTACCTAAACCTGTTGTCCCTAAACCCTACTTTTTTGTTCATATCCTCTTTCAAAAAACTTGTTTGGCCAAACCATTTTATTACAGCTTCTCAATGCATTTCTTCCAATTCATCACAACTCGTTCTCTTATATAGCCTACCCCATATTAAGCTAACTTAAATCTACTGAGCTCAGATGCTAAACTAAGGGACGAGGCAATGCAGCAGCACAAAAAAATTAACACAAACAGCAATGACAAAAAATGCAGATTTGCAAAGCAAGCAGCATTATAGAAATTAGCAAAGCAATTGCAATATTACAACTAATATAAGGCAATGTGCAGCAAACAAGAAAAATAAATCCGTAGTAAAACTGGCTTAACAGAGTAATACAAAGTGAAATTTAGTAGCACTATGCCTGGCAAACAGCAGCAGCAAATGCAATAACTTATATCTAAACATGACAAAGCTCAAGCAGAAAAAATATTACAGTAAAAATGGCCATGTTTAATACCTATGTCACATCTTAACACTAGGGTGATGCATCACGAGAACTTACTCTAGCAGACAAGTTACCAAATTGTAAAAAAATTATTTATGCAATTCCTGTGAAGGGAAATGTCTATTTCTGTTCCCTCGTTTTCTTGGAAGTAGATCATAAATTTTTTTTTATTGGATCTGTAGGCATAAAATATTTATATTAGTACATCTATAAAATTTTATTTTAACCAACGCTGCAATGCAGCTAGGAACTAGATATTAAACAAAATAGGCAAAGCAAGGCATGAAACGTCATTCACTAGCCATATGGCATTTCATAATGCAGTAAACAATCTTTCAACTACCAAGACAATAGACATGAAATGTTTCTCATCATTTCATTTCAGTAAATATCATAAATTAAGAACTCTACAGTGTAATCATGTTTTCAAGTTTGAGGGTGTCATATTTACGATGCTTTCTGCAAAGGAATGTCAATAGCGAGGATAATGGCCTCTTTTTTTTTCTTCTCCATCTGTGCCTCTGAAAGGAACACACTAATGGCTTTTTTCCAGGCGTCTGTCACGCAGCTGGGTGCCCACAACGCATTATGTGAAGGTGGTCACCTAACTTTCTTACCAAAATATTTACGACAGCAGTTTCCGCTACAGTGACAGTCTCATATAAAAATATTTCACAGGTCAAGAATTTGCGTTACAAATCTGTAGAAACAAAATCCTATTGATATAACAGTGTCCAAAAAATTTTCGTCGGCATTGTAATACATTCACGCATTTACATACATTTCATAACTCTTAAAGTACAATTCTTGGTTTCCAACAACCTTTTTCAGAAACCAGAGTCCCTAACCACTACTCATTATTCCTTACCTTATTATACATATACATATTCGTCGACACTTCTTCAATATTTCATCATAAGAAATACGTAGCATAATCAAATTCCTCATATATGGTAGCATCATCTTATTGATCATAAACATACCTCAACAGCATAATACATATCGTCGTCATAATAATATCATAACATCTCAGTCAATTCTCAAAATCGTCGTAGCTTCCTCCAATAATTTCAAAACCTAAAAAAAATTCTCTGCTCATTTCAGTAGTGTCACCTACCTCAAACGTACTTTAAAAATCATGATCCCATACCAAATACATCATTCAAAGCTCTCATAGTATCACAATGGTTCCGAAAAAATATGAACAGTTCACAAACTACAGACAAAATACAATTTCATAAGTGTGAAGTTATCCAACTGTGTAATTGCGTAAACATGTGTCACTGACGTAGGAAAAAGAATGTTTGTTTCTCTGACAAATAATCAGATATCTGTGTAATTCTGTGTTACAGAAATATGGTACCGATGTGTAAAGTTGTATAAGCAAATACCATATTAGCTAGGGCTCCTTGTGTTTGCCAAACACATGGTACACAAAGTAAACGTGTACCCCCTGATGATTAATGTAATTATACCCTTAGGTGTTACAGATTACAGCAATGGAATGAAATGTATCACGGAAAACTTTCTTTGTAATTCAAAAAACTTGAAAAAAAAAATGGTTCAAGTACAAAATTAATCACTCAAATGCGTGTCCTGTAGCGCTAAATGTGTGTCTTGCTGTAAGATAATCTCTGTGGAAGTGTCGTAGTTATCGTCCTCTGAAAGCTAAGTTCTGCAGAAGCCAATGTACTTACCTCATGATAAACAAAAGTGAAATGCTTTGCGTATAGATATCTTAGTTATTACGTACCTTACCGTGATCAAGAAAGTACTATAATGTAATGTATTGTTGTGCTACGGAAAAGGCTATCTCATTGTAGCTGTACCACAAAAGTTACTACTAAAACATGTTTTACTTTCCAGAATAATACAGAAAAACTGTGCACATATAAAGCAGATACACCGCAAAAGCAACAATGTAAATTGTGTCACATATTAGTAGCGTCGTGATATAATCGTGTAGCTGTCAAATAAACTAACCACTGTGTCATCTGGTATCTCTCAGGAAGCACTTTAAATCTAGAATGTATTTTCAAGTAAACCAAAATGTTGCATTAAAATCTCATTAGCAGTACCGGTACATGTTCTAAGTATGTCAGCCTTATAGTCATTACGTAATCATGAAACTAACAAGCAAGAATGTACATACACAATAACACTGTGTCGTCTGATCACTATAACAATGCACTCGTAAATACTGTCTAAATATGTTCCCTAGGTTCTAGACTGGATAGTGAACTTCAAAACATTGTTGCATGTTAACAGTTTCTAAGTCTGACAAAGCATACTAGTAACGTGAGGTGATAAATTTTATGGCAAAGACTAAGTTATAAAGCAGATTATCTTTCAATAAACGGTTTTACATGTGAAATGTGGTGCAATCCTTTACTCTTCCTAGTACGCAGAGTTTCAACTTCAACGCAATTATCATGTGGTATAAGTCGGATTCTGTAAGGTCCATTGTAAACTAGAAAGAATTTGTGACTCAAGTGTTTCTTCTTATGTGACAATGAATGAGCTTTAATGAGAAATTTCTGACCAATATATAATTTCTTTGCATTTGCTTTACCGTGTAGTTTTCTCCTTTTGTCTGCTGCAGATTTTATATTTTTAATAGCTAAATCAATTATGTCTTAGTGTCGAAGTTTACGGAAAAGGTACAAGCTCTCGGATTCTGTTCGGTGCTTCTTCACTCTTTACTACAAGAATAGGTGGTAAAGCGGTGGACTCATGAGGCATTTCATTCAGCACGTTGTGGAATAAGTGCAAATATCTGTCCCAATGCTGATGCTTTCTGTGACAATAAAGTCTGCAAAGCTTATTGATTTCTTTCATAATCCGCTCAGACGGGTTACAATGTGGTGAGTACAATGAAATAAAAACAGGTTTGATTTTATGGTTCCGAAGCATGCGTGACCAAACAGCAGATCTGAATTGCGGTCCGTTATCTGAAATGACTTTACTAACGTGTCCAGCTTCATGTAAGAAATTTTTAACAAAGGCGTTGGATACAGACCGTCCAGTGGCTTTACGTAACGGAGTGAAAGAAACAAATTTTGAAGTAAGTTCAACAGCGACTAGAACGTACGAAAATCCATTCGATGTTCTGACAAGGGGTCCCAAGAGATCAACAGCAGCAAATTCTTTTAATTTTTAAGGAATGATAGGAAACAACGGAGCACGATGTGAGATAGTAGATGGTTTCGCCTTTTCACAAAGTTTACAAATAGACAAGACTCTTCGAATTCTCTTTTCCATATTGTTAAAATAACAAGTCGTCCGAAGAATATGATAACATTTTCGTGGACCAAAATGTGCATAGCTGAAATGAATGTACCAAATGAGCTTATTAACGAAATCGTCTGGAATGCAAAGTACCCATAGCTTGTCATCAACAGTGCAGCGTTTGAAGAGTATGTTGTTTCTAACCAGATAATAATGCCGAATCTGTGTGTGTGTCTTTTCATGCCATTTACTTTTGATGTCTTTCCAAATCGGATCTTTATCTTGTTCATGAGCAATGTCCTTTAAAGATGTGGTGATGAAGTTTCCAAAGGCGACTTTCTGAATGTAAAGAATACTGAAATTTTTCTTGAGGTTGCCTTCTGTGTTACTTTTCTCAAGCCCAGCCGGTGCGCGTGACAGTGCGTCCGCAACAATGTTCTACTTGCCGGGAATGTAGACTATTGTGAAGTGGAATTCTTGCAGAAATAATGCCCAACGTTTTAACCTGTCATGATTTAATTTTGAAGACATAAGAAATTTTAATGCACGATGATCACTGTATACTTTTACGTGCTTACCAGAAAGAAAGAAATGGAATTTGTTAAATGCCCAAACGATGGCTAAAGCTTCTAATTCAGTAACGGAATAATTTTTTTCAGATTTTGTTAGCGCTCGGCTAGCAAAAGCAATGGTTTTCTGAACAGTAGTGTCATTTTCTGTGGCTTCTTGAAATAAATGGGCACCAAGACCGACTTTAGAAGAATCCGCGCTAAGGCAGAAATCTTGTGATAGATCTGGATGAGCTAGTATTGGCGCGTTAAGTAGCGATTCTTTCAAAGAATTGAATTCAAACTCTGCTTGTTCGTCCCAGTTCCAAATAGTATTTTTTCCAGTGAGAGAACAAAGTTTTGGTGTAACTAGAATTTGCATATTCAGAAAACGACGGTAAAAATTTACGAGACCTAGAAAACTGCGGACTTGTTTTTTTGTGGATGGAACTGGAATTGCTCTGATTGCTTCTACCTTTTCAGGATCCGGCTGAATGCCTTCAGAAGAAATAATATGTCCTAAAAACTTCACCTTTGTCCTACCGAATTCAGACTTTTCCAAGTTAATTCCAGATTCTGCAAAAATACGTAACAAACTGTTGAGGATGCGATTATGTTGTTCCCATGAGGCTTCTGCTATTAGAATATCATCCACATATAAGGTGATGTGACATTTTAAGAAATCAGGTAATATGGAATTTAGCCCGCGAATGAACGCTGCCAAAGAAATGTTCAAACCAAAAGGAAGTTTCCGAAATTGATAACAAACGCCGAAACAAAGGAAAGCTGTGTATTTTCTACATTCTGGATGAAGTTCGATCTGATAAAAGCTGGACCTGAGATCAATAGAAGACAACACTTTTACACCATTAAAATTTTGAAGAAGTTCTTCCAACGTTTGCGGCCTGTCTGGTTCAGGAATGATGATAGTATTGATTTGCCTCGAATCTAAGACAAGTCTGATCGATCCATTTTTCTTCTCAACAACATGTAATGGATTGTTGTATGAGCTTACTGCAGGCTCAATAATGCCCTCGTCAAGCATAGATTGTATTTCTGTTCTAAAACGGTCCCTATAATGTGCCGGAATTACGTATGGTCAAACACAAAATTTAGTATGCTCACGAACAAGAAATTGCTATTGAAATCCCTTGATTGTTCCTGTTTTGTGAGTAAAAACTGTGGAATGTGCTTGTAAAATCTCAAAAAGGTCCTGCCTATCAGTGTCATTACAATTCTCAATTGTTTGAATTTTATTCTGAATTAACTCATTAGTATCAAATGCGCCGTCGATATCATTCCTGTCAGTACTTGCAGAGTGATTCTTAGTGTCAAGTTCCGTCGAAAATTCCGAACTGTTGTCTAACAGGAGGTAAAGCCGATTAATTTCTTCGTCATGGTTTGAGAGCCAATCTTCAAATTTGAAAGCTATTGACTTACCTTCCTTCTCTAAACTTATTTCAGCATCGTGAAAGTTTAAGATTGCTTTGTATTCATTCAAAAAGTCGACAGTAATGGAACAATAAGAAAGTTCATAGAGAAACAGTGGCTTTGGCAAAAGAATTGTAAGTTGGTTTGTTGGCGTACATTACACTTTTTCCAAAGATTGCACCTTGTAATTTAATCTTACGTAACCGAAGTGTGGGGCAATCGTTCGATTTATTGCATTTGCTAAAGGCTGTTTCACTAATTACTGAAATGGGACTGCCAGAGTCAAGTACTGCCGTAAATTTTACGTCATTTACTGTAATGTGAATCACAGGGTATGCAATGTTGTTATGTTTTACGTCGTGTTCCTGGAGTAATATGTCCCTAATGTCTTCCATTTTTACGTAATTAATAGATTCGGCAGCTGCGTCGTCAGTTTCATAAGTACGTTTTGTGGCTGCCAGCGGTGTGAGTCATTGCCTACTGTCTCTTTGTTGGCGCGCGTCGTTATTGGGATTTGGAGACCTAACTTCTACAAACTCACCTTGTCGAGAGGGCCCTGCCCTGTTTAAATCCCGCCAGTTCTGATGCAATTCAGGTCTGTCGTTACGATCATATCGTCTGTCGTCATGTCGGTAGATTCCATAGTTTCTTTCTTGTCGGTCACGTGGTGGAGAATTTCTCCCTGAATCGTAACTGCGTGCTGGACCGTTGCGTCTAAAGTTATTCTGTCTCCCTTGATAATAATTATTTTGGTTCCCATTTTGTCTGTTTCTCTGATTGTCTCTGTGATAGTCACTACCGCGGAGAGGTGATCTTTCCCTGTAATTATTACCATTCTGCCAACGGTTGTCATACTGGTGGTGTCTGTTTTGGCCACGATTTGTGTTGTGAGAATAGCCTTGTCGTGTCCAGTTATTATTTCTTTCATCGCGGAATTGTGACGGATGTGACCTGTAATTGTTGTGTTCCTGTTTTCGCGTTCCGAGATTGTCAGTGTCAATTTCTAATTCTTGTAAGAGTCCCTGAAAAGCTTCGATGTCGTCTTTGCAACGTCCTGCCAAAATAATATGTCGTAAATGTTCAGGTAATTTGATTAAGCAAATGCGGATGAGTTCTGAGGGGCTGTATGGGTCTGACAGGTACTGATTCTTATGCAACATTTCTTCAAAATATTTCACAAGACTGGAGAATTCAGACTGCTCGAAATGTTTCATCATTGTGATGCTATGTTTTACTCGGTCTTGTGTAGCTTGAGACCAATATGCTGAGAGGAAGGCATGATAAAATTCTCCTTCACTGTGACAATCGTGAATGACCGATCGCATTCTTACAGCTGGTTCATTCTCTAAGTAGCCACACATAAATTCTAATCTGTGCTGCAATGACCAGTTGGGAAGAAAACAATGAGAGAATTGATGAAGCCATGCTCGTGGATGAATGTCGTTGCCAGAATTTTTAAATGTTTTGAATTTACGTGTAGTAATGAACAGCTTATAGTCAAAATCATCGTGTCGTCGAGTCGCACAACGCTCATTGTTACGTCGTTTCGGCGGTTCCATCTCAAAATTCAATGCGCCTTGCCAATTTCTTTCATAATTTCCGAAGTGTCCTATGTTATTATTTAGTGGTTGTTCCGTATTCCTATGTCCCTCTTCCCGTACTGGAGCGCGAGTGACCTCTGAAATATGTAATTCTTGTATTACTTGTGCCAACTGATCTTGTACTTCCCGGATTTCTCTTTTGTACAGTGTATTGATTTGATTTTGTTTGAATTTTCTAATTTGTGCATACTCTTCAGTGTCAGTAAAGGTCTTGTGTCATTCAGATCAACATCTACCTTTGTAGATAAGTTAGTGAACTGATCCAAACGTTCGGATACTTTCTCCGGTAGTGTACCTATTTCCTCAGTGTGTTTTTCTGAACCAAATTTCAGAGTGTCCATTTGTGTTGAAATCGTATCTACAGTGTCCTTTAAGTTTTCCTAGTTTTGCAAGTTGCGTAACCTAATCGGTAGATGCTACTGAGTCAATTTTAGCTTGCAAGGTCTCATGATTTTCATGAACAATAGTTTGCAGTTCTCTTATGGCTGCTTCGTGATTCGGTAATGCATTTTCATGCCGCGAAAAAATAGGTGGAAAATGCTCAGAAATTTGTGTTTTTACGTCATTACAGATTTTTTGACATTTCGATTCAATGTTATGTGACTCAGTAGTTAAATCTTCACGTGTTTGTTCAAGTATGGTGTCTAACTTCCGAAGATTTTGTTCCATTGTGTCTAACTTTTGAAGCTTTTGCTGTGTTTGTCTCTGATTTTGTTTCATTTGTTGCATTAATTGCAATAATAATGTATTAGTGTCCTGAATCTGTTCCTCCATGCTTTTCGGCAGTGCATTTGCACCGGCAACATTCACATTTTGACAAGCAGAAAATGTGTCTTGACCTATTTGAGAAAACGGTGAGGACGCAAAACCTGAATCTACAGTATTTGCAAGATTGTGTCCTGTCATTTCGGATTCCTGAGGCAAGCTGTTGCCGACCGATCGATCGATAATGCTTCCCTGTTCACTAATTGTTTCACTGCCTAAACCATTATTTGCAGCCCGCTCCATTTCCCTATGCACAATTACCAAATTACTACTTTGAACATTGGTTAATTCATTACACAGTGGCGCTAACACACGCTTTCGTCTTCACTGTCATTTCTCAGTTTACTTTGGAGCCTAGTATTAGGTTTTTCACACGCCATTATTGTCACAATATTTCACACGACAACACAGAAAAGCACAATTTGAAGAGCAAAATAAGAAAACACATTAACATAGCATTGAAAATAATATCTCGTTAATTGCAAGCGCAGCTGCGAAATACTTGGTGCAAATCTACATGCATGCCACAACTGTTTTATTGTACAAGAATGAAAAACTACAACTACAAAGGAAATTCTCTCTACAATTAAGCGCTAGCAATAAATAAAGGCTGCACTAATTACACAAACTACAAGAAAAATGAGAAGATTCCAGTGAGGTATCCTCAGCTAAGGGTCGACATATGAAACGTCCACTTAGAAAAATTATACATGACTGTGCTTAAACTGACACACAATATTTTTAGCGCAACGCAATCTGACTTTCAAAAATCCCTACAAAAGAATGGCCCTGACTAACATTAACCTATACGTTTCACAAATCACTTACCTCACAAAAATCTTCGTTACTCGAACTACTGCAATACAGCGAGCGCCACTACTGCCAGCTAAATAAAAGATTCAAACCACAGAAGGCACTAAGTACTGATAGGCATAGTTAGCAAATGAAAGATTTTAATAGAGAACAAACAATGTATTTACCTTAATAGTGTTGAAAAATCATAATACATATACATAGCAGTTCATGACATCAGTCTTACGAATTTCAAAACTCCGTCATCTCTCTCCCCACATCCACCACTGCTGGCGGCTCACCTCCAACTGCGCAACACTACGCGCTGTTCACATCCAGCAACCCAACACTACAATGGCAGACAACAATGCAAACTAGCCACAGACGGCACACAGCACAGCCAGTGATTTTCATACAGAGCGCTACGTGGCGTTACCAATAAGAAAACCTACACAGCCTAATACATAGGTACACTATTCTTCACAAGTAAGAGAGACTGTTCGATGAATTTTGCATAGCATACAAACCATACTTACGGGTGTCTGAAACTCTAAAATCTATTTAATTAATGAAAAAATGAATGAGTTGTTTCGTTTTAAACTTTATGTTTGGAAAAAAAATCAAATTTTGTAGTTAATTATCTCAATTTTTTCCACAGTTTTTAATAGATTTGGAAAATTCTAGAGTTTCATACACCTGTAAGTATAGTTCGTATGCTGTGCAAAATTCATCAAAGAATCTTACTTGTGAAGAAAAATGTACCTATAGCAACAAATGCAGCCAATAGTAAGTGAAAAAATGATGAAATTTCACATGTAAAAAAATTATTTTGTTATGTTTTTGAACTTCCACTGCTATGAGTGTGAATCCCGAATCCTCCCTGGTCATGCTGACAAAGTTTTATGAATATTTGTAAAAGTATAGACAGTAGAAAATAAAATGTCCTGTGGTGCCTTTCCTGCTCCAAGTCGGCCCGTTTGACGTCCTATCCCCCTTAATACGATGCAGTAAAACCGTTGGCATTCAAAAGAGCTTTCAGTTATCACAGGGTGCATAAATCCAGTTCTTGAATAGTTTTCATGGGTATCTTATACCATTCATTCATCTTGTACATTAGTGACAAATTCAGGTAAAGATGACGGAGGTGGACAAAGATCACGAATCCTTCTTTCCAAAGTAGACCACAAACGCTCAGTAATATTGAGATCTGGTGACTGCCGTGTCCAGGGGATATGCGACAGCTCATTCTCGTCTTCGCAAAACCAGTCCTGGATGAGGCGAGCTGTGTGAACAGAGGCACGGTCGTCTTGGAACATTGCAACAGCGATGAGGAACACTGTGCCATGGGATAGACCCCTCAGCTGAAATGGCAGTTATACAACCTTAACCATGGAGCCCACGAAATGCGACGACATCCCTGCCCATATTATCACCTAACCTCCGCTATGTTTCAATCTTGGGACGTTAAAACGTTACCAGTGGAATGAATTGAGAGTTTTATCAGTTCATAATTTCAGTGATGGATTTTTGTAAAGTTTCTTTTTTGTTCACGGGGAAAAGAGAAGTTGTATATTTTTAACGACTCACGGTGGTGTATAATTATGTATTTTTTGTTTCATGTTTGAATAACTGCGGAGGAGAATATAACTGCCAGTAAAAGAAGGAAAGAAGTGGTACTTGTAAACGGGAAGAACCCTGCAACAGAAATCACCTGCTACCGAAAAACTATAAACATCAAAGCACACGACAGGTATGGTTACCATTGTTTTATTGATTGCCTTCAGATTACCACGATTTCTCAGGACATGTACTGAATAGTTCATGGTTCAAATTAAGATATTGCAATTTTTCTAATTATAGGTTTTACGATCTTTAATTTTCATTGTTGTGAGAACTCGTGATTAAGATGCCTGTTTCCGCACAGTGCAAACACAAGATGGAAAACGTTGTCAGTCAATATTTTTAATTTAGAGTGCCCATCTTGCGTTGTTCCTTGAAAATTAATTTTGGAGCGCACAAAGAAGATAAGTCAGTTATTATGTAGTGTAAAATAGTCAACTTTAAATTTATTTCGTACTTTGTGGCACGCCTGAAATTGAAAAACAGTGAAAATGGATTCGTTAAATGACGAAAATGTTGAATTTCATGTCGATGACGGCAGTTACGCTGAGCCGACAATGCCGGAAATAAATCCCCCTATTTCTGAGTCGGAATCAGATTTGCTGCCTCAGTCTACTGAGGAGGTTTGTCAAGTCATTCAAAATGTTGACCCATCTACGGAATTGCTTAACAAAATGGTTCAAATGGCTCTGAGCACTATGGGACTCAACTGCTGAGGTCATTAGTCCCCTAGAACTTAGAACTAGTTAAACCTAACTAACCTAAGGACATCACACACATCCATGCCCGAGGCAGGATTCGAACCTGCGACCGTAGCGGTCTCGCGGTTCCAGACTGCAGCGCCAGAACCGCGCGGCCACTTCGGCCGGCGCTTAACAAAATTTCAGCCATGATGAGTGCGCGTGATAAAGAATTCTCTTGTCAGTCCCGCAAATAGATCTTACTCTCACTGAGAGAGGAAAAGGAGCTGACATCGCAAATTTCAGCACAGGTGAATTCCACACTTGAAATGCGCGTTCAGGTCTTGGCTCGGCTCTGAGCACTATGGGACTTAACTTCTGAGGTCATCAGTCCCCTAGAACTTAGGACTACATAAACCTAACTAACCTAGGGACATCACACACATTCATGCCCGAGGCAGGATTCGTACCTGCGACCGTAGCGGTCGCGCGGTCCCAGACTGTAGCGCCTAGAACCGCTCGGCCACTCCGGCCGGCTTCAAGTCTTGTCCGCGCGAATAAGTAATAGATTATCAGATATGTGAAAAGAAATTTCAGACCTAAGGGAAATCTACAAAGCTATGCCTGCTGCTACAGAAAAATTATCTAATGAAGTTCAGACACTGTAGATGGCTACACCACAATTGAAAGCAGCGTGCAGTAGTTGTCTGGGAAGGTAGAGAAACGGACACTCGAACCCGAGGATGTATTTCGAGAGCGCCTAGGAGCTCAAAAGGAAAGAATTACCACTGAATTTACGAAAGGGCTAGACGAAAAAGAAAACAGATTAATGACAAAATAAATATGGAGTGGAAACCGGCAGAGCTGGGAGCACGTGCCGAAGCATTCACTGACCAGAATAACTCAGGAGATGCTACTCAAACAGAATAAGAGAGTATCAAACGCGTGTTAAACGGTGATGTTTCACAATGACGAAACAGAATTACCATTTACGTTACAGACATGCATCACGCGATCGCGGATGTGCAGAATCCGCTGCGTGACGCGTCACACGTCACTTGCTAGTACTCACGACGTACATGAAACAATCGGTGTCTGTAACAGATCGTATCGTGGCGAAATTGACAAAACCCTAACACTGAATATTCTAATGAATCGGCGGGGGTGGCATCCACTCTGACAGGATGGCCATTAACAGGAGCAGACATGTGTGAGACACAATTAAGTGTTCTGTCAGATATTGCGTTTTTAAATGAAGTACTGGGGGCAGAACAGAGTACTCAAAACAAACTGAGTGTGCACGAGGTTTTCTTCCTGCTACTAAAAAGTGCAGGGCCCGTTGGCAACTATTCAATGACACATTTCATTAATGATAGAGGGTATGACTCTGAAGGATGTAAAAGACGAAAACAGAACGTGGGACCCTAGATCATACAATAAGCAAAAGACCTCAATCAAGAACGCCCATGTTCTATGAGAGAACAATGTATGTGGAGATTTTATTTGAGGAAAATAACGGCGGCCACGCGGTTCTAGGCGCTGCAGTCAAGAACCGCGAGACTGCTACGGTCGCAGGTTCGAATCCTGCCTCGGGCCTGGATGTGTGTGATGTCCTTAGGTTAGTTAGGTTTAAGTAGTTCTAAGTTCTAGGGGACTGATTACCTCAGATGTTAAGTCCCATAGTGCTCAGAGCCATTTGAACCATTTTTGGGGAAACTAACATATGCAAACCCTCGTCGCCAGTTTTGTAAAGGCCCCGTCGCTACTACAGTAGAGGCCGGGTTGCCACTGTTGTTACGGTATGCAGAGTTTGTGAGTTCGTGAAACAGTTTCTGGTGCAGTACACCGCTAAGACAATTTCTCCTTACCATTACTACACAGCTATGGGCCAGGGTCAGATAACAAGATAGGAGAACAAATGTTCTATAACACTCCAACAAATTAGTAACAAAGCCACACAAATGAGTTAAAAGGTTTACTTACACAGGTCTGCAAAAAATTATTTTTTGAAGGCTGTTTGAAATTTGATAACTGACTTTTATGTACTTTTCAGCGCTGATTTAAAAAATGTAACCCATTTTCTTCTATCACGTCTGATTTTCTCACAAAAAAGGGGGTATTTTTGGGTATAATAACAAAGTTTAAGCAATTTATGACATTTTTTCCAACGTTATAAAATTTCATTTTATATATAAATCATGCTATAAACTACATTTCCAGTACACTTTCATTTCTCTTTAAGCTCATAAGTCCTCATAATAACACTTTCGCTTTCTTTCGAAGATTCGTTTATTGCCTTTCCGGCTGTGGACTCGTTGAGGATCATCCCTTTTTATCATCGAGCAGTAGTCCGCTATCACGTTGACGTTCCATCTTCCTTGATATCTTCTTTCCATTTCTTTGATGTCTTGGTGGAATTTTTCGCCCTGCTCTTCACTTACATCACCAAGGTTTGCAGGGAAGTAGTCAAGATGTGAGTGGAGAAAATGAACTTTAATGCTCATGTTACAGCACAGCTTCTTAAAGTTGTCGAGCATGTCTGCGACGGTTGTCTTGTAGTTTGGATCTCTGTTGTTTCCTAGGAAACCGGTAACAAGTAATTTAAAAGATGTCCATGCTGCCTTTTCTTTTGCGGCCGGGGTGGCCGAGCGGTTCTAGGGGTTTCAGTCTGGAACCGTGCGACCGCTACGGTCGCAGTTTCGAATCCTGCCTCGGGGATGGATGTATGTGCTGTCCTTAGGTTAGTTAGGTTTAAGTAGTTCTAAGTTCTAGGGGACTAATGACCTCAGATGTTAAGTCTCATAGTGCTCAGAGCCATTTGAACCATTTGCCTTTTCTTTTGTTTCCATTTTGTCCACAAAGTTGGGATCTGTCATTAGTTTTCTAATGTCTGGTCCGACAAAGATTCCTTCCTTTAGCTTTGCCTCGGATAAACCAGGAAACTGTCCACAAAGATCTCTGAAACACTCCCCTTCTTTTAGCAATGCCTTAACAAATTGTTTCATCAGTCCCAACTTAATGTGAAGTGGTGGAAGTAACATCTTTTTGGGATCGACAAGGCTTTTTCTCTCAACATTTTTAACCCGTACCTGTAAGGTTTCTCTCAAGGGACAACCTTTTTTTATGTAGTGTTGCTTTCTGTCTCTACTGTCCCATTCACAGAGAAAGCAAGGGAACTTTGTATAGCCACTTTGTTGACAAAGCATCATTAAAATCACTTTTAAATCACTGCATAGTCTCCATTTGTGGTCTGAATAGCAGAGTTTGCTTGAAACCAGTTCAAGGTTTTCGGAACATTCTTTTAAGTTAACCGTGTGACCAACTGGTACAGAAGCATACTTATTGCCATTGCGTAGAAGTACTGCTTTACGACTTCTTTTTGAAGAATCAATAAAAAGCCTTCACTCACCAGGAGCATATTCTATTTTGAAACGTGCCATAAGTCCAGGAACATCTCTGCAAAACACCAGGTCACCTTCTTGAGAGAAGAAAGATTCAAACTCCTTTTCCCTCGATCGATACCAAGAAAAGGATGCACCCGGAGCCAACATTTGTTTATCTTTCAATCTAGATCCTAAAATCTCTGCCGATATTTAGAAAGGCCTAGGTCTCTAACTAAATCGTTCAGTTTAGATTGTGAGAATGGAATAGGATCGGTTGCGCCAGGATAGTAGCAATCTCTGTCTTCTTCACTATCACCTTGCTGAGCCAGTGGCTCGTGATCATCTATATCATCCAAAGAATCTGGAGGAGAGGGTGTTGGTACTTCAGGTCCATGAGGCACAGGGCGAATGGCTGATTGAATGTTAGTAAGAAATATCCTTTTTGTTTTTCAAACTGAAACCACGTACGTTGCAAGAACAAAGAATAGCAGTCATCACTATGATTTTCGGGCTCCCTCCAAACCATTGGTATCCCAGAACGTAAGGACTGCTTTTCACGTTGAAACCATTGCCTCAGTTCATCAACACACACTGAACAAACTTTGTGTGGTGCCCAAGGCTTATCTTCATCGGGTAACTTTATACCAAAATAGGCGAAATATACTTTTTCAACAAAATCAGAAATTCTGAAAATCGGAAACGTTTCTTTGTTGGTTTTTAACGGTATAGTTACCAGAAATATAGCAGAAGCAATCTGGCGAGTTTATACATCCTCTGGTAGCCATTGTCCATTGTCCATAAAACAGCTTCACAACACAAGAAAAAAGTCACTACTTTAAAGCACTAGTTACAACACGTGTGTTGCAGGTTGATATTTGTAATTATAGACACTCTGGAAATATTGATTATCCTTGAATTAATGTTTTATTTTCCATGATGTACGTTCCTTGGAGAGAAACAAATTAATTTTGTATTGGAATCACGGTGTTGTGTGTCCGTAATATTTTGGTGCCGAAACCCGGGAAGAAATTGCGATTTCCTGCGTGATTTCAACAATTAACGGCTTATTTCACACTGTAGGAAACAAGAGACGACGTCGGACCGCATCACAAGCTAAGTCCATTCCAATATAATATGATCGCATGAACTGGTTGCTTCAAAACAATTTTTGCGGCTTTGTATTGCAAGCCTGAAACTTGCACTCAGAGTAGCTAGTTTTATTAAAAGGTTTTCGTTCACTTACATTTGGGCATACGCTGCTTGTTAAACGTTTAAGCTATTCACAAGCGCACTCGTAAACAATCTTACAACAGCCGTCTTTAGTAAGACATTATGCAGGACGAATCAGAGATACAGTTAGCAAACTTCAAAAGAAAGCGAACTAGGGAGAGGACTAATGCTACGCGGTTTTGTGCGGCTGTTGATGCTCTTATCACAGAAAGCCCGTTTGATGATTTTGAACATTACAGGGAACGTCTTCAAGAAACTCTAGAAAAGCTCGTTTCATTACATGACGCTATTCATAATTTTCTCGCTGACGATGAATACAATGCAGACGTGCTGAGCTGTGAGGAATATATAGACAAAGTCAAACGCGCTTTACAGAAGGCTACAAAAAGCAATTTATTACAAGCTTTCAGTCACAACGTCGCAGATGAATATCACGTCACCACCAGTGCTCACACAACCAACTGTATTCCATTCTGTCAAGCTATCAGCAATTAAGCTTGAGTCATTTTGTGGAGATGTCGAAATGTGGTCCCGCTTCTGGGAACAATTTGAATCGACCATTGATAAAGACATATCCCTTTCTACAGTAAACAAACATGTTTTCCTACGAGAGTATCTGTCAGGCGAACCGAAGTTGCTAGTAGATGGAGTACCTATAACGGCTAACACGTATGAAGAAAAAAAGAAAATTTTATTGAATAGATACGGAGATAGCAATCGCATTATACAGGCGCACCTCGATTATTTGGATGCGCTAAAGACTGTACACTCAGCGACACCTGAAACGCTGAACAGTTCATTCCTGGGATGTAACCGTCGTATTCAAGCACTGCGTGCCTTAGGAGAAGACGTCGTGGCATACGGTAAAATTCTCACTCCGAAAATTCTGCGTGCGTTTCCCGCTGAAATGTGCCAGAAATGGGTCATTCATGCTAGAAGAACAGGATTAGCGGAAGGAGATGTACTGAAACTACTTAACTTTTTGGAAGAAGAAGTTCGTGGTGCTCTCAGTGCACAAAAGATTCGTACAGAATATCAGTCATCTCCTAGCTTCACGCCCACTGCAGCAGCGCTTCACATAAATTCAAAGCAAGCGAAAAATCCGCGTAAGCCTAAACGAGAAGTACCGGTACAACCATTTGCGTATTTTGCGAAGCTCGCTCTCATTGGGCCCAAGACTGCAACATAGTAACTGACAGCCAACAACGTATCGATAAACTAAAGCAAGATAATCGCTGTTTTTATACGTCTAAACCGAGGTCATAATGCTAGAAACTGCAGTAAGAAGAGCAAGGTCTCGTGTTCTAAGTGCAAGAAAAGTCATCACAAAGCTATCTGTACTGCCATTGCTGCCTCTTCTTCATCTTCTCAGCAAATTAGCTCTACATCTGTAGGGAGAATCGACGTAAGTTCAGCAGGTTGAACTTATCTTCAGACAGCTCGAGTTTGGGTCAGTGGACCCGCAGGATGACGCAAACTTACTCGCTGCGTTCTAGATAGCGGTAGTCAGTCAAGCTTCGTTTTCAAGTTCCTGATTGATGAGCTAGGTTTAAGAACTATAGAACATCGTGATTTATCTGTCAACGCCTTTGAAATGCCATCCGCAACTTCAACGCATCGTAGAGTCGTAGAATTCACACTACAGGGTACATGGACTAATTCCAAGACGTCTATGACTGCGTTTGAAAGCACCCAACTGTGCCTTCCGATTTAAGAAAACTTGTACGCACACGGGGACTTCAGTTTGCGGCCCTAAGGGATGGTACAGAAGATCTTCCCATCGAGATTCTTATCGGAGCAGATTACTATTGGAAAATCGTTAAAGATTCCCCTCCGATTCGACTAACGTCATCAGTTGTTCTGGTACCTTCCATTCTAGGTTGGATTCTTAGTGGAAGCAAATCAAGCACCACGGCTAACCTTGTGACGGCAAACTACATCAGTTTAGAAACAGCGACAACAACAGACGATATTTTACGACGTTTCTGGAATTTAGAAACAATAGGAATCACAGAAGATGAAACAGCAACTCTGAATCACAAGGAATTGGCGTTATTGCAAGATTTCTCAAAATCCTACTGCATCGAAGACAAAAGAAGAGTGGTGTCTTTCCCCAGAAAACCCAACGTTATGTTATCTAATAATCTTCAGCAAGCAGAGAAGAGATTTGCTTCCTGAAGAAAAAATTTACGAAGGATAAGAAACTGAAACAAATTTACGAGTCGCAAATGATAGAACACATCAAGAAGAAACATGTGGAAGTCACCCCTTCTGGACAGAAATTGCGTGACACATTATCTGCCAAATCATGCAGTAAAGAAAGAAAAGTTAGGTGTCATCAAATGGAGGATTGTATTTGATGGTTCGTCGCACGACCAGAATGCACGTTCATTGAGTGACTCTTTAGAAATAGGTCCTAATTTACTTCCTGACATTCTTTCAATATTACTGAGATATCGTCTATATCAAGTAGCCCTAATTGCCGATATCAAAAATGCATTTCTACAGTTAGTTCTTCACAGGAAAGATAGAGATCTCACGAGGTTTTATTGGTACAAAGTAATCGTAGATCAACAAGGAAACTATATTACAACTGACGACAGGATTACATACCGCTTCACCCGGCTACCTTTCGGACTTACCTGCAGTCCGTTACTTCTTGCAGCCACGCTGAAGGAATTTGCTGTAATGCACAAAACGAATTCTCCGCAAGCTGCTTTACTTGTTGAAGATAATATGTACATGGATCATTTTGCAGCAGGTGCTAAAGATGACAATGCCGTAATTAACTTACATTATGAGCTTACATCACTCATGGGACAGATCAGTCTACCAATGGCAAAGTGGGCCACAAATTCAAGCCAACTGATTGGAGTATGGCAATCAGAAGGTGTCATAAACACTACAGATACGAAGGTACTGAGAGACCACTGGAACACACAGACTGATACGCTCGGTGTTACCGACAATGTCCTGCCACTAAGCGAGAAGTACTACGAAACACTGCTAGATTCTATGACCCACTGGCTTTGTTGTCGCCCGAGTCCCTCACCGCAAAAATAATTTTTCAAGAAATTTGGTCAAGAGGAATTGAATGGGATGAGCTTTTACTCCTTGATCTTAGCAAAAGCTGGCGAATGTGGGTATCAACACTGCCATCATGTTCACACACGAAAATGCCCCGATGGGTTGGTGTATCTGAAAACACTGAGCCAGAAATCCATGTCTTTTGAGACGCATCAGAAAAGGCCTACGGAGCAGTCCTTTATGTACGGTGCACCACAACAAATACGGTATCAGTCCATTTAGTTTGCAGTAAAAACCGACTAGCTCCCATCAAAAAATAATAACTTTTCCACGGCTGGAACTTCTAGTGACACTTCTTGGGTCAAGACTACTTCATTATTTCTGTAAGGCCACGTGCTATAATGCAAGTCGTGCAACATTGTGGTCTGACTCAACTGTAGCCTTAGGATGGATACAACATGACCCTAATCGATGGAAAACCTTGGTGTCAAACCGTGTTACGGGAATACAACGACTAACGAATCCGTCACCGTGGAGGCACTGCCCTGGTGACGAAAATCCAGCTGATCTAACCTCCAGAGGAACCACAGCAGATAAACTTCACCATGCTTCTGTATGGTTCCATGGACCTGCTTGGTTAACAAAGAACAGAACACAGTGGTCTCGAATTTTACAGACGGAAGAGCACTCCTTGCCAGAAAAGAAGAAATTAAAAGACCAAGTCTTCATGGTACAAACAACGATTCCTATTTTAACAGCTACACGGTACAGTAGCTACTTCAAGCTGTTAAGAGTTACAGGATGGATACTTCGCTTTAAACGGCACTTATTGAAAGAAACCAGAACATCTGGAGAACTAACAGCATCAGATTTGGGCGAAGCACGCACTCACTGGATTCAAGTTGTTCAACAGAAACATTTTGCGCTCGAACTGCATGCACTATACTACAACATGCCTCTACCACGTAATTCTCAGATAGTTCGCTACAACTCATTCTTGGATAATGGTCTTATTCGTCTCGGTGGACGGCTGCAGTTTGCAGAATTACCCAGAGATCAACGCCACCCGATTCTTCTTGAAGGACATCATCATTTCACACGTTTACTGATCCAGCAGACTCACATTCGTTTGCATCACCTTGGAGTAAACATAGTGTTATCTGAACTGAGAACAGAATTCTGGATCCTTAGAGCTCGACAGGCAATTAAACATGTTCTACACCGTTGCCTACCTTGTAAGATGGTAAAAGCTCACGTTGTTCAACAAACTGAGGCTCCATCACCAGCTGAACGAGTCTCACCACTGAAACCGTTTACAGTAACAGGTATTGACTTTGCTGGTCCATTATATGTCAGACAAGGACATATTACGAAGAAAGCGTATATTTCTCTATTCACATGCGCAACAAAACGAGCCATACACCTGGAACTATGCTCAGATATGTTAACTGACAGATTTCTTCAAGCCCTACAAAGGTTTGTCGGACGACGAGGAGTGCCCAGCACAATTTACACTGATAATGCGCCGGCCGGTGTGGCCGAGCGGTTCTAGGCGCTTCAGTTTGGAACCGCGTGAACGCTACGGTCGCAGGTTCGAATCCTGCCTTGGGAATGGATGTGTATGATGTCCTTAGGTTAGTTAGGTTTAAGTAGTTCTAAGTTCTAGTTGACTGATGACCTCAGATGTCAAGTCCCATAGTGCTCAGAGCCATTTGAACCATTTGAACTGATAATGCTACTACCTTCCATGCCACGCACTTAGAGCTGAAGGAGCTCTGGCAGGCTCTCATGGCAAGCAAGACGCACAAGTACCTCGTCCAGCAAGCCATCACTTGGAAATTCATCGCCCCACACGCGCCTTGGTGGGGAGGATTCTGGGAACGGTTGGTGGGATCTGTCAAACGCTGCCTGAGAAAAGTTTTAGGACGTCACAGTTGGACGAAGAAGGTCTCAACACAATCCTGGTCGGCATAGAAGCAGCACTAAACTCTAGACCAATTACGTAAGGGGGAGAGGAATCTGAGCCACTGACGCCCGCACATTTCCTTGTAGGTGATCGACTCAACACTACCTACTGGTCCAGAATCACCAGTTAGAAAGGACTTGTCCAAGGAATTTCAACGGCTGCAGAAGATGGTAGAACACTTCTGGAACAGGTGGAAGAAGGAATATCTGATCCTGCTCAAAAACTTCCATGAAACTCATCAACCAAGGCCAGGTTCAGGAAGACGCCAGCTGGGTGATGTCGTTCTTCTACAAGAGGATGTTCGTCCACGACACATGTGGAGGAAGGCGCGGATAGAAGATCTTCATGAAGGAAGAGATGGGAAAATACGAACTGTAACCTTACGAACTTCAGAAGGATCCATAATCTTACGTCCCGTTCAACTGGTCATTCCTCTAGAAGTTGATCAGGGTGGGGAGGGTGTTGCGGGTTGATATTTGTAATTATAGACACTCTGGAAATATTGATTATCCTTGAATTAATGTTTTATATTCGATGATGTTCGTTCCTTGGAGAGAAATAAATTAATGTTGTATGGAATCACGGTGTTGTGTGTCCGTAATAACGTGAGCAGCACGGAGTGAAGAGGTACTGTGAACTGAAGGACAATAGCAGAAGCTCACTGCTTGGTGGTGACGAGGGAAGAGGCAGCGCGACAGACAGACACTGACATGAAAATACTGCTGGTTTCTCCTAATTACTCTTTATTTTACGTATATCTAGTATAAAAACAGCTAAATAACAGTTTATGGAGATCCTAAAAACCAAAATTCAAACTCAATAGAGTGCTGAAATATCGAGAAAATCTCAAACTAGACAAGCAGTTTGTGAAATAATTGTACGTGATGGAATTTTATCACTATTTTTCCCGAAATCAGCGTTGAAAACATTTATAAAAATCACTTAATTAATGTGAAACAATTTTTATGTCGCAGACCTGTGTTATCTTTGTGACTAGTTGAATAATGAAGTCTGCAACACTGCTTGTAATATAACACTCAAGAATAGCCCTCAATGGCTAAGTGCAAATAATCGTAGGTAAACTTCATAGTGCCGGCCGCTGTGTCCGAGCGGTTCTAGGCGCTTCAGTCCGGAACCACGTTGCTGCTATGGTCGCAGGTTCGAGTCCTGCCACGGGCATGGATGTATGTGATGTCCTTAGGTTAGTTATGTTTAAGTAGTTCTAAGTCTAGGCGAATGATGACCTCAGATGTTAAGTCCCATAGTGCTTAGAGCCATAGAGCCATAGAGAGAAACTTCATAGTACACAGCAAATGTAATTTACAACTTTTGTTTACTACTAACAAGGAGACGGCACGAGCGTGGGGTCGGGGATTTGTTCGCAATTTTGTGTGGTGAAAGAGCACCCCTCACACCTCACGTGGTTAAAATATTAGAAAGCACTACTCGGAAAATCCCGAGAAAAATCGATCCAAAGTTTCTTAGGTGCCTTATGAGTGTAAAATGTTAGTGCACTGGCGAGCCGTCGTGTGGCCTACATGGTTAGCGCTCGGACCTTTACGCCAAAGGTCTCGGGTTCGATTCCTCCTCCGGCACTTTCTTTTCTTCTGTTGCTTGCAAAATTGCCGCGCATTGTTACAGGAGAATCGTGAAATTAATTCCCGGGAAGATTGTACAAAAATTCATTCTATAATTCACCATCAATAATCGTCACCAGTATTCCGAGACATGATTCAATATGCCTGGTTTGCCTCAAAATTATCAGGAACTCGAAACATTTTCGTAAATGTTAATGGGGCATGTTTTTTTACAGATTTATTGCAAACGCCCTGTGATTGTAAAAAATCCGGTTTTATATGTTGCGCAAGATGTCGCAAAAGTTATTGCTTTGTTTGTTTTTACGATAATTACCACTGCAGTTCTTGTTTATAATTATTATATGTATAAAAACTGAATGTTTTCCAATCGACTTTGTTATTCTGATTAAAAAGGCAATGTTTCTCCTCGCATACTTTACAATGAAAACTGGAAAACCCACCGCCATGAGTTGTGTTGTTGGACAAAAAGAAAATAATTTTTATTTGATAATGAAACTAATTTGTTAAAGATAATGTAGGTTTGGGAAATTTTCTGAATAAGTGGTGGAATAACCAAAAAAATGAAACAGAAGAAAAAAAAGTGCCAGAGGAGGAATCGAACACGAGACCTCTGCCGTAAGAATTCGAGCCCGATACACCTGTTTTTGTTCGTTGCGTTTGTTCGAGGCGGAAGTACCGTGACACCTGTTCAAGTTCGTCATTGACCGGTTCACTCAGTTTTTTTTTTATTATTATTATTACAGATGGTAGCTAACCCTCTGACCGAACACGCTGAGCTACCGCGCCGGCAGGCCAAAGGCGACTCGCCAGTGTACTAACATTTTATACTCATAAGGCACCTAAAAAACTTTGGATCGATTTTTCCCGGGATTTTCCGGGTAGTGCGTCCTAATATTTTAACCATGTGACGTGTTAGGGGTCCTCTTTCACCACACAAAATTGCGGACAAATCCCCGACCCCACGGTCGTGCCGTCTCCTTGTCAGTGTTCACTAAACGCCTAAGTCAGCCCTGGACGATGGTATATAACCAAGTGGGCGAAAGCTGCTCTTCTAACTTCCGAGTAGGCTTCTATCAGTTGTCGTCCGGTCATGGGCGGGTTGTATGCAGCCGGCAACAGGCCGAGGCGAATTCGATATTTTCACCCTGAGCGCCGCCCGTGGCGCTGGTGGAACTCGCGCCAAGCGGCGAGTCTCTATGGCACTGTGGCCTTTGCTGCTTTTTCCCTGGCGGTGTCTTGTTCGGACGACCAGCAAAAACTTTATTAGGTTCGATACTTACATCTTATTTTGTTAAAACTTTTTCTGCGTGAACCTGTTAGGCTTACACGACAAATGCTGCGTGAGTGTATGAACGTAGCTCAAAGAAACTGAGAGGCTATGCTACAGTTATGACAATCAGCCAACGACAGAGAAGAGCGAATGTTAGCGTAAGCTAATCCTGGTTGTTGGAGAGGAGGAGTGGAATGTCTACGCGTTAGTTTACCGACAGCTACTGTAGAGAAATATATTTTGTAAACGTGTGGGGGTTGTCCTAGGAGACATTTGTTGGTCTGCGAAGTGACAGGACAAATGACAGAGCCAAGTCACGCCGTGTTTGTAAATAAGGCAAGCGCTCATCTCGCTGAAAGTATCTGTGAATCTTCGGAAGTCCGCCCATGACAAAAGGCTAAGTCGAATACAGAAATTTCATGCTGGCGAGAAATTGTGTTGAAAACTCACCCGAATCCCTCACTCTTCCAGAAAAGAAACAAAAAATGGCAATTGTTATACACTGGATCATACAAGATAGTATAATCCATGACGGGTGTTATCTATTTGTATATCCTGAATCTTTATAAATTAAAGAGCTTTATCATCAAAAGGACAGTACAGTAGGATCTTCACACATTCCAAGAGATTGTGTAGATATTAACGTTCTAAATATTTCATATATATATATATATATATATATATATATATATATATATATATATATATATGGCATAAAATGAGATTATCCTCGATCTAGACTAGAAGGAATACCAACTGCTGTTTGGAAACTAAGAAATATATAATAATACCATATAAAGTGGCAGGTTAAATTGAAAGGCTACAGTACCGCCCGACATTGAAAATAAGTACAACATTCTTCGTTATTCTTGTCAGAACAACATATTTTTTGTAATAATAACTCAATTTCACTTAATACACCGAAGCCAGATACCACTGTCGGAAACAAGGATAATTTATTTATTTAATTGATCACATGTGCACTCCCACAAAACAAATCCCTACATCCAATTTGGTGAGATCTGTGATATGAATGAATGTATGGTCGTCTGCTAACCGCAGATAGTGAATGTGTAATATATGAGCATCTCTGAGACGGTCCTTTGGTCACCTTTGGTGGAACCAAAGAGATGAAATTTACCTGAGCTTTGAGCTCCTGAAATGTGGCTAACCAATACGGTAGCAAGGTGCTCCCCCACCGCGACGGAGGTGCGAGCTGACCTGAAGAACGGCCATGTTTTCAGCACTCTGGTGCTGGATCTTGTGTTGGTAAGACCTGTTTTAGGTGTGCTCCGTAAAGACAAAAGAGTAGAGAGAATGGTATGCATGTGGAATACTTAAGAGTAGTTTGGAATAATAATTTCTCTATTTCAGGAACTTTTGTGGGGAGATTTAAATGTCAGGCAGGTAATATTAATCTTCGGAAGTGACCAATGGTCACAATGAAACCACGTATAGCAATAAGTTGAAATACTTCCGAGTTAAGCTGAATTACTGGCGTGTGTACTATAAGTTGGAAATATTTAAGAAATGGCGTGTGCAGGACTTGAAATTAGAGACGAGTACTTCCACATGGTGAGTACTGTGTGTGTCTCAATCTGTGTATGAGACAAAGGATAAAGAGAAGTACTCGTCCATGGTATCAGTTGAGGACTCGCGTGTGTGACGAATATGTTCTTAATATTACTTTGCGTGTTACGTTTCCGTGTGACGCTTGATTGAAACTATAATACTCAGAGAGAAGCAAGGTGAGTCAGCCGTCTTTCCAGCAACGCCACTTGGCTTGCATTGCACAGGAAGACGTGCATACATCCTCCAAAGTTCATAGTAGGAAAGAAAAGCTACGAAGTGGGGCAGTGTCGTGTGAAACTGGGATAAATACTAATTGAAGTGGGAAAGCTGAAAGTGATGTGATTATAACGTTGTGACTATTCCTTGTCTTATATTCCATGTTGCCAGTGTGGTGTATTTCATGTAATTTAAGTATGTGTGGTTTGCATGGGAGAGTAGCATAAAAGGTTCAGAGGTAGTGGGTTATGCATGTTCCTTTTGTACCGCTCGGTCTGGAGGAAATTTTCGTGATGATGGGTGTGAGAGTCGAAGTGTGACATATAGCAAAAGATCCACCATCCTATCCAGAAAGTGCACTGTAGTGTTAGATAATTACGAGACCATAAGACAGAGAATCACCAACGTAAAGCCATGCCCACTGGGCGGAGTTTCTCATGTGTAATTGTTGTATAAAATGTAAAGGTGTGTTTAATCTTTGAATCATAATATAATTTATCGGAATAAAAAGGATAGTGAAAAGAATAAGATTGGTGGCCTTGTTCTTCGAGTAGTGTGTAGTCATGATACCAATAATTTATAATGTGTGCGCCATTCATATTCAGTGCGATGGCCACGTGTTCGTCAAAGCCGTTGGGTAAGAAAGAAAATGTGGTATTGCAGAGCTTAGTGAACAATCAGAGTTGTGTAAATTACTAATAGTCAGATGTGCGTTATCCGTTTCCGTTGCGTAAATTTCAAACATGAAGATAATTTGCAGCTTAATTGTGAGTACTAGAGCTCATAATCAGTCATTGAGAAATATGAATAAATCCACTCGCTTGGCAGACCACTCATCTTGCAGGCCTGACTGCTTGATGCCACAGTATGAGCAAGGCATGTGGGTGCCTCTCAAAATGGTCAATTTCGCACCTTACATGAGAGTTTTTATACATCATACACGGGAAGGTGGATATGTCACCTGACGTACTTCAGCGAAAATGAGCAGATTTGCCTATAAAAATGTACAGTATGCAATGCAAAGGGATTACACTCAATCAATGGTATTAACACACTAAACCTATATCCTGCATGTCAATGAGCAAGAGGTGAAACAAGCTGTTGGAGGAAACGTTTCGTTTGGGAAGCAAATGCGAGGGGCGACATCCCGGGCACATCACAGGTGGACTACAATGGTAAGCTCTTAAAAGCGACCCGCAGCGCGAGACAATGAACGGGCCAGGTGACTCATCCAGGAGAGCAAGTAGCGTGCCACCAGAGTGGTATGGAAAGAAGCTTTAGAAAACTGCATTGGGGAATTTCCAGATGGATATGAACAAACCAGTGATGTAGTCGATCATGTGAATTGCGCGTGGTATGCTCGTGATGTATGCATATAACTTTTAGGCGTCTGGAGTGGGCACAAAATGTCCGATTGGCTGACACGAACTAGGAAGGAGTAAAGTGCCGAAATTTCGAGGCAGTTTAATGCTACACCCTTTGCGATTGGCAGACAGAGTTCCCACAAAATAAGAGGAACGTTGCTATTGATCGGAAAAATCTGTGACGTGGAGCATGAAAGGACCCAGGTGGGGGGACACTTTTGCTATGAGAGAGACAAGACCGAAAATTTTGGGGACTCTCCTCTGAATTGGCGTCAAGTGCAGAATGGGGCACCAAATGCTCCGTACGACGCTGAGGAGGAATTTGTGCCAACACTGCGTCCACTGTGGCTGACCTTCAGCTAGATATTAGCTGTAGCATCGTTGAGCTCCAACAGCAAAGAAACGAACCAGCCACATAGTTAATTGTTCTTGCGAGAACTGAGAGGGCATTGTAATATGCGTGCATGTTTTCTCGCCTAAAGAGAAACATAGGAGAGTTTCTGCTGATAGGATCAGCAAAGGCTTTGATTAGCTTTTACAGGAATTTCAGAGGACGATAGCAGACACGCAGCAGACAGCTCATCGCAGATAAGGCAAATACTGCGAGCAGAGGCGTAAACTAGTTGGTTCACCAGCTTGTGTCCACTGTGAACTCGAGCAACCTTGAGTGATCTTTTGCTCATCTTGTCACAAAAAATTAACCATCTTCCATAGACTTGATTGTCATCTTAAATAGTACCAAACTTAGAACTAGAATCGGATGATTTGTCGTAATATTGGCCAACTTAACGACGTAGTAGTAAGAATAATTTTGTAAAGAAACTTCTGCTAAAAATTGATATTGTTGCGTTTAGAGCTATTTTGATTACTCAGGATGAAATGTGTTATCTTTACAACTGTCCTAACATTGTCACATTACAACCTATGTAAAGTCTTGTATTTCTTTGACAATAATTCAGCATTAAAATCAACTTGTGTACAGCTTAAACATCATTGTGCTCTGTCATACGAGGTGCATTCAAGTTCTAAGGCCTCCGATTTTTTTCTCCGGACTGGAAAGAGATAGAAACATGCACATTGTTTTAAAATGAGGCCGCATTCATTGTCAATACGTCCCAGAGATGGCAGCACCGTACAGCAGATGGAATTTTACCGCCAGTGGCGAGAATGAGAACTGTTTTAAATACTTAAAATGGCGACGTTTTCCTTACTTGAACAGCGTGCAATCATTCGTTTTCTGAATTTGCGTGGTGTGAAACCGATTGAAATTCATCGATATTTGAAGGAGACATGTGGTGATGGAGTTATCGATGTGTCGAAAGTGCGTTCGTGGGTGCGACAGTTTAATGAAGGCAGAACATCGTGTGACAACAAACCGAAACAACCTCGGGCTCGCGCAAGCCGGTCTGACGATATGATCGAGAAAGTGGAGAGAATTGTTTTGGGGGATCGCCGAATGACTGTTGAACAGATCGCCTCCAAGTTGGCATTTCTGTGGGTTCTGTGCACAAAATCCTGCATGACGACCTGAAAATGCGAAAAGTGTCATCCAAGTGGGTGCCACAAATGCTGACGGACGACCAGATGGCTGCCCGTGTGGCATGTTGCCAAGCAATCTTGACGCGCAACGACAGCATGAATGGGACTTTCTTTTCGTCGGTTGTGACAATGGATGAGACGTGGATGCCATTCTACAATCCAGAAACAAAGCGCCAGTCAGCTCAATGGAAGCACACAGATTCACCGCCACCAAAAAAATTTCGGGTAACCGCCAGTGCTGCAAAAATGATGGTGTCCACGTTCTGGGACAGCGAGGGCGTAATCCTTACCCATTGCGTTCCAAAGGGCACTACGGTAACAGGTGCATCCTACGAAAATGTTTTGAAGAACAAATTCCTTCCTGCACTGCAACAAAAACGTCCGGGAAGGGCTGCGCGTTTGCTGTTTCACCAAGACAACGCACCCGCACATCGAGCTAACGTTACTCAACAGTTTCTTCGTGATAACAACTTTGAAGTGATTCCTCATGCTCCCTACTCACCTGACCTGGCTCATAGTGACTTTTGGCTTTTTCCAACAATGAGAGACACTCTCCGTGGCCGCAGATTCACCAGCCATGCTGCTATTGCCTCAGCGATTTTCCAGTGGTCAAAACAGACTCCTAAAGAAGCCTTCGCCGCTGCCATGGAATCATGGCGTCAGCGTTGTGAAAAATGTGTACGTCTGCAGGGCGATTACGTCGACAAGTAACGCCAGTTTCATCGATTTCTGGTGAGTAGTTAATTAGAAAAAAAATCGGAAGCCTTAGAACTTGAATGCACCTCGTACAATAAGGGTCCACTCCTTACCCCAGTCATTTATTCTAAAGATGCTAACGCACTCAAAGGATGTTTCTGCTGACGTCTGACGAAAGAGAAAGGGAGTGGAGTGTCAGATGTACCTTTCTTCTCTTTGTACAGATATTTACGATGTACTGGGTTTAGATTAAGCTACGTTTAAACTGAGAAATGCACTGAGATCATGTGTAGTACTGTTGCATACGAATGAGTAAAACATGGTGAACGACTGGGGAGATAATTAGTTACAATTTGCAGATAAGTTCTTTGTGAATAAGTAACCGCACCTTGTGTATAAATAACTGTCTTAATGTTTGTTAACGAAAGACATTTGCTCTAATTTTACTAAGAAAAGGCATGGTCATCTAACGTACACAGAGACAGAATTATATTGGTAAACACCATGTGTGCGCCTAGGAATTATAAAGTGATTGATGCAGTGATTCAAAAATGAAAGGGTAATCATTCATGTGACATTTGTAAACCATCTGAAGGCTATAAAGTAATAAAATACATCTAAATCTACATCGACATAGATACTCCGCAAGCCACCGTTCTGAGTGCGGGAGAGGGTACCCTGTATCACACTAGTCATTTCCTTTCCTGCTCCACACGCAAATATAGCGAGAGAAAAAGGACTATCTATATGCCTCGGTATGAGCCCTAATTTCTCGTATCTTATCTTTGTGGTCCTTCCACGCACTGTAAGACGGCGGCAGTACAATCGTGTGAATCAGCTTCAAACGCCAGTTCCCTAAATTTTCTCAGTAGTGTTTCTCGAAAAGAACGTAAACTTCCCTCCAAGGACTCCCAATCGAGTACCCAAAGCATCTCTGTAACGCTAACGTGTTGTTCGAACAAACCGGTAACAAATCTAGCAGACCACCTCTATCCAAAAACACTCGAATAGTACTCAAGAATATGTCGCATCAGTGACCTACCCTGAAGCGCCAAAGAAATTGATATAGGCATGCGTATTCAGATACAGAGATATGTAAACAGGCAGAATATGTTGCTGCGACCGGCAACGCCTATATAAGACAACAAGTGTCTGGCACAGTTGTTTGATCGGTTATTGCTGCTACAATGGCAGGTTCTCAAAATTTAAGTGAGTCTGAACGTGGTTTTATAGTCGGCGCAGGAACGATGAGACACAGGATCTCAGAGGTAGTGATGAAGTGGGGATTTTCCGTACGACCATTTTACGAGTGTACCATGAATATCAGGAATCCGGTAAAACATCAAATCTCCGACATCGCTGCGGCCGGAAACAGATCCTGCAAGAATGGGACCAACGACGAGTGAAGACAATCGTTCAACGTGACAAAAGTACAACCGTTCCGCAAATTGTTGCAAATTTCAGTGCTGAGCTATCGACAAGCGTCAGCGTCCGAAACATTCAACGAAACATCATCAATATGGGCTTCTGGAGCAAAAAGCCCACTCGTGTACCCTTGATGACTGTACGACACAAAGTTTTATGTCTCGCCTGGGCCCGTCAACATCGACGTTGGACTGTTGATGACTGGAGACAAATTGCCTGGTCAAACGAGTCTCGTTTCAAATTGTATCAAGCGGATGGACGAGTACGGATGTGGAGACAGCCTCATGAATCCATGGACACTGCATGTCAGCAGGGGACTGTTCAAACTGATAAAGGCTCTGTAATGGTGTGGAGCGTGTGCTGTTGGAGTGATGTGGGACCCCTGATATGTCTAGATATGACTCTGATAGGTGACACGTACGTATCCATTCTGTCTGATCATCTGCATTCATTCATGTCCAATGTGCATTCCACGGGCTTGGGCAATTCCAACAGGACAATGCGAGATCCCACACGTCCAGAATTGCTAAGGCTGCCTCCAGGAACACTCTTCCAAGTTTAAACACTTCCGCTGCCCACCAAACTCCCAAGACATGAACATTATTGAGTATATCTGGGATGTCTTGCAACGTGCTGTTCAGAAGAGATCTTCAGCCAATCGTACTCTTACGGATTTATGGACAGCTCTGCAGAGTTCATGGTGTCAGTTCCCTCCAGCACCACTTGAACGTTAGTCGAGTCCATGCCACGTCGTCTTGCGGCACTTTTGCGTGCTCGCGGGGGCCTTACACGATATTAGGGCGGTGTACAAACTTCTTTGGCTCTTCAGTGTGTATACTGCCTCCTTTACAGGTGAACTACTCTTCCTTAAGATTCTTGTAATATACCGAAGTCGACCATTCGCCTTTCCTGCCACAGTTCTCACATGCTAGATCCATTTCATATCTCTTTGTAACGTTGCGCCTAGATATTTAATTCACTTGGTTCAAATGGCTCTAAGCATTATGGGACTTAACATCTAAGGTCATCAGTCCCCTAGACTTAGAACTACTTAAACCTAACTAACCTAAGGACATCACACACATCCATGCCCGAGGCAGGATTCGAACCTGCGACCGTAGCAGCAGCGCGGTTCCGGACTGAAGCGCCTAGAACCAATCGGCCACAGCGGCCGGCATTTAATTGACTTGACTGCGTCAAGCAGGACACTATTATTACTGTATCCGAACATTACAGGTTTATTCTTCCTACTCATCTGCATTGACTAACATTTTTCCACTTTTAGAGCTATCTCAGCTTCAACACCTTACCTTACGTCACAGCATCATCAGCAAACAACTGCAGATTGCTGTCCAAAATGTCCGCCAAATGATTATGTATGTAGAGAACAACAGCGGTCCTATCCAGGGTTGCCACAAGTTTCCTCAAGTGAAATTCCCTGATATTTCCCTGATTTCAAGACAAGTTTTAGCATTTTTCCCTGACAAATTTTGAGAGTGAGTGATTGAATAATTGAGACTGTTTATGGGACCAAACGGCGGGATCACCAGTCCCGCAATTCCAAAGTTCCTCACAGAAGAAAGAGGGTCCGCTAAAAGTGGATCGGTCCACTCAGGGAAGTCAAACTATAAAACTAGGAAAGCTAAAACGCAAACAGTAATAGGCATAAAATTTTATAAAAATCTAAAATTGGGAAAAAGAGTGGTGTTTCCGTAGGGGAGTGGCCACGGTGTCCCAGACCGAGAAAACGTGAAGAGAGGCCCCATCCACAATCACATTGTCTCTGCTCCAGGAGTAAAGCAAAACCTTGTAGTTGGAAATAGCCACTTTCACTGAGGAAACTGGGCCGGCCGCGGTGGTCTAGCGGTTCTAGGCGCTCAGTCCGGAACCGCGCGACTGCTACGGTCGCAGGTTCGAATCCTGCCTCGGGCATGGATGTGTGTGATGTCCTTAGGTTAGTTAGGTTTAAGTAGTTCTAAGTTCTAGGGGACTGATGACCACAGATGTTAAGTCCCATAGTGCTCAGAACCATTTGAACCATTTTTTGAGGAAACTGGTGACCAGTTCAACCATGTATGAATTGTCTGCTAATATTAAAACTAGGAAAGACTATACCAGCACGAAGAGCCAAAAGAAGGGAACATTCCACCAATATGTCGGATACTGTCTATCTGGCTCCACAACCATATTGTGTGGGTGGTTTGTTACACAGGAGAAAACAATGGGCGAGCCAGGTATGACCAATGCGTAGGAGTGGAAGGAAGAGCACCAAACCACAGCAGTGTCCTCGACTGTGTGGAGTTTATTAGTGAGAGCAGTAGTGTACCAGATGTCATTCCACTTTTGGGCAAAGAGAGATTTGACATAGATCTGCATATCCACAGCTGGAGTTATGAAAGGGAGTGGAGTATCAGCTTATCTAGCCAAACGGCCAGCCAGTTCATTCCCTGATACCCACATGATTTGGGACCCAGAGAAACACAACTGAGCAGGTGGCACGGCCAAGGGAGGAGAGAAGGTCGCTGGCCGCTGTGGCCGAGCGGTTATGGGCGCTTCAATCCGGAACCGCGCTGCAGCCTCAGGCATGGATTTGTGTGATGTCCTTAGGTTTAAGTAGTTCTAAGTGAAGAGGACGTTGACCTCAGATGTTAAGTCCCATAGTGCTCAGAGCCATTTGAGAGAAGGTCACGCATAGCAAGAGACCAAAGGATGACGAGAGTAGTAGGCTGCTCGATAAGGCCATATTAAAACACTGTGGATGGAGGCCTGAGTAACAAAATGGAAGGCCCTGGTAACGGCTAGAAACTCTGTTGTGAACACACTACACGATTCCAGCAATAAATAGTGTTCTAAGCCAGTAGTTGTGGAAGAGTATCCCACCTTATCTATTGTCTTAGATCCATCAGTGTAGAACATGGTAGCACATTGGAAGTCTGCAAGGATGGAATGTAAAAACACCAGAAGACCATAGGTGTGATAGAGACCTTAGGACTCTACGCACCATCCAAGAGGGGGGGGGGGGGGGGAGGGGATGTGAGAGGATATTCACAGGGCGCATTTCAGTGAACAGAAATGGAGATCCTGACAGAGGAAACTGAGATGCATTCCAACTGGCAATTCCCCCCCCCCCCCCCCCCATGGGCGGTGATCAGGCGAGAGATGTCCCTCGCTTGCAAAGAGGACAGAGTACATGGGATGGTCAGGGAATCTGCGAATGGCGATTACATAAGAAACCAGGATATTTGGCTTCGTCATATTTGTATAGGGGGAACCCCCGCTAATGTGAGGGGACTGTCAACGGGGCTAGTGCAAAAGGCACCAATAGTACACCCCACAATGATGAACAGGATCAAGTATTTTCAGAGCCATAAACCTGACTTCCGTAATCTAGTCTGGACAACACCAGAGCACGGTAAAGATGGAGAAGAGTAGCATGGTCTGCACCCCAAGATGTGTGGGCCAGGAGGCAGAGAGCACTAAGCTTCCACATGCATGTAGTCCTCAGGCAGCGAACATGGTGGAGCCACGTCAGCTTTTCATGCCCAAGAAACGGGACTGTCTTGCAACATCTAGGAGCTGGTCGCCTAAATAAAATTATGATCTGGGTGTACTGTGAATTGACGACAAAAATTCAAAACCCGCGTTTTCGAGGGAGAAAACTGGAAGCCATGGGAGACAGCCTACACAGAGGTCAGTCGGGTGGTGCCTTGGAGCTGGCACTCAGCAAACTCTACCGAATGGGAGCTGCATTAGGTGCAAAAATCGTCGACATGTACCGCCGGGTAACCTGAGGGCCAACAGAGGTTCCAAGCCCACTGATGGCTATGACAAAGAGTGTGACACTCAATACAGAACGCTGTGGGATACCGTTCTCCTGAATCTGATGGGTGCTAAGTGAAGTGCCAGCTGAACCCAGAAGAACCGGTGGGATAAAAACTCGCGAATAAATATCGCAAGGGGGCGGCGGAAGCCCCAGTCATGGAGGGTAAATAAAATACGATGGCGCCAAGCTGTGTCTAATGCCTTATGTAGGTCAAAGAAGACCGTGACAAGGTGCTGACAGTAAGTAAAAGCCTGTCGGGCTACAGAGTCCAATCTGAGTAACTCCTGAATTGGAGATCGTCCTTCCTGGAAGCCACACTGATACAGGGACAAACAGCCCCAAGATTGAAGTATACAATATAATAGAAAGCTAACCATCCTCTCAAGCAGTTTACAAAGTCAGGCTAATTGGGCGGTAGCTGTCGAAAGAAGTTGTGTTCTTCCCAGGCTTAAGGATGGGGGAACTATACTGTTTCGCCATTGTGAGGGAAAGGCACCTGTGAGCCAAATGTGGTTGAAGACCCTGACTAGAAACTGAGCCTGTGTAATGTCCAAGGTTTGGATCATCTGGTTGTGGATGGAATCTGGGCCTGGGGCCGTGTCATGTAAAGAAGTATCAGCCTGCAAGAATTCCTATTCAGTGGAGGGTTCATTATAGGGTTCAGCTTGGTGAGGGTTGAAAGAGAAAGGGGGTCTGTTCAACTTTGTGTTTCGGCTGGAGAAAGATGGCAGGATTGGAAGAGGATTCCGATGCTGTCACAAAGTGTGTCACGAGGTGTTCTGTAAGGACCAGTGGATCAGTAGACACAGCATCTTGGACGATAGGCCCCTTGACAGTTGACTGTCGCTGGCGGCCCAGAAGGCTACAGAGCTTGGACAAAACCTGTGATGAAGAACCATACGTCAGCAGGTAGGAAACATAGCACTCCCAGCATTCCTTTTTACACCACTTAATAAGGTAACAAGACTTAGCACGGAGACACTTAAAAATAAGGAAGTTGGTCTGTGAAGGGTATTGTTTAAATAGCTGCAGCGCCCATCAGCGGTCCTGGACAGTGACTGCTACGTCCTTGGTCCACCATGGTACTGGTCGATGATGAAGGAGACCTGTGGATAGGGGGACAGCAGTGCCAGCATGAAGAATAGTGGCAGAGATGCTCCACACAACCGCACCAATGCAATTATCATCACGAGGTGACCAGTGTAGTCAAGCCACAAGAGAGGGAATGAGATTGTGAGATCGATAGCAGTAACGCTGCCATGGGCGGTTCCTGGGGGGGGGGGGGGGGGTAATGAGGGAAGCTGTCTTTATAAGGAGAGAGCCAGATCTCATCAAGCTTAATGACCCAACTTCACCAAACATGTCTTAAGTATGTCCCACAAAGAAAGTGGTTTGGTGGTGGCAAAAGTCTCAATTTCGCACCTGGTACAGACCAGGAATTATGGAAAGGATTTCGCCCCAAGTTGGCATGTTTGGCCCTCCTCCCTGGGGGTATCCGTGGCGTGTAAGGCTGGAAAGTCAGAAACAGCATTTGAGACAGAACTATGTTAAGGAAGAGATGCGACAACAGTAGAGCATCAAGAGAGTTTAACACATTTCACATGCCAAACGTCCGCCCTGGTACCACCCACTCCGAAGACGGGATCACCTTGTGGACGCCACACAGCCACAGAAATGGCTGCCTACAGATGATCGCTGCCAGAAGTTCTGATGCCCAAAAAGATGGGCAACCACTTCTAGGCTTGCACAAGGCATTCACAGGACAGGTACCAGCAGTGTGGTCCCTGTGGTATCAGGGGGCTCAGCCAGATGGGTACATAAAAGTCCCACCACATGGACTGGCTTCCGAGCTGGTGACCTAACAAGGAGGTGAAAGGGCTTTGGTGGGACGGGAGGGGAAGGGGGGAAACGGAGAGGAAGGGGGAGTGGAAGGAGATAGGAATCCATGCCAAAGACGCTAAGGAGGGAGTTCTTCCACATCTGACTCACATTACAGATTTCTAATTTGGAGATGGAGATCAAACCCCTGAGGGGGACCAAAAAAGAAAAGCCAAAAAGGAGGAGGAAAAGCAACAAACCAAAACCGCAAGACGGAGCAAAGTCATGAGTATAACCAGGCTGGCATAAAGAAGAACACCAAGAGAAGGAAAGGAAGGGGTAAAGAGAAGGAAAGAAGGGGTTGGGTTGTTTTGGGGGAGGAGACCAGACAGCGAGCTCATCGGTCTTATTGGATTAGGGAAGGAAGTCAACCGTACCCTTTCAAAGAAACAATCCCGGCATTTGCCTCGAGGAATTTGGGGAAATCACGGAAAACCTAAATCAGGATGGCCGGACGCGGGATTGAACCGTCATTCTCCCGAATGCGAGTCCAGTGTGCTAACCACTGCGCCACCTCACTCGTTAAGAAAGAAGAGCAGGGAAGGAGAAGGAAGGGGAAGGTAAAGCAGCCCAGAAAAAAAAATAAAGGCTGCAATAGCTCAGGGACCCGTGTGCGCCACACACATACCCACAAAAGAGCTGTTGGCCCTCTGGGGGGACAAATTTTTAGATCTCAACGGTAACTGAAGACATAAGTTGACAAAAGAATGCAAGGACTTCTGTATTTCTAAACATGTGAGCAAAAGTCTTAAGTACTAACGCCAACATCTTTTGCAATGAACTGTTTTTAGATGGAGAAAGCAAGCCAAATGGTATGCATATGTTTTAATAAGACCACTGATGTTATTTTATTTCGACAAAACGAATCAAATTTGGTGACAAAAAGAAAGATATTACATTGGAGTCGCAAGATAGATTTAAAATATCTGCACTGATTTCAGAAATAACCTCAATAAAAGTAGGCCCCTTCAAAGAAGCGTATAAGGCAAGGAAGAGTTGTGTTAATCAACACTACAGGTGACTGCCGATAAAATGTTGGTTCTACTATGTTTGTTACTGTCGGTTACTGCCCATTGTGCTATGTCTATAATGTTGTGTGGCTTTTCTTTCACGAAATACGTGAGTACATAGCCTACAAACTGCCAGTGACTGCCACAATTTTCTTCCTCTTATCATTCATGCTTTCCAATGTATAAACTACTTTCAATGTACCAAAATATAGTAGAATAAATGAAATGTCTATAAAACACCGCACTTACAATGTTCTTGCTGTGAGACAGTCGCAATTTTTGAAATCCATTGCCAAGGAGTTCCTCAGTCCTGAGCCCATGGATAAACCACGGAAACCCGCTGCATTACATCACACTCAAACAGACCCGGCCTGCAGATAGATCGGCGAGACTATATCCGACGGGTTAGGGCCTACACATTAGTGGACAACGATCGGCTTCAGTTTGGCAGGCCCGATCCGTTAGAGATACCCACAGAAGTAGCCTGCGGTTTTGGCCCATCATGGCAGCCCTCTGGTGTGGCCAGCTATGTACGTGGCACAGACACCATGCTGACGAAATGAGACCGCGGTGATCAATCCATGCCACAGATAACTTGCTTGAATAGTCTGAAAATCAATACTAATGAGGACAGGTAGCAGCTCACCGTAAAGATGATCACTGAGCTGCAGACAAGAACATAGAAAAGACAGTCACAATCTCACAACTAAATTTTCGACCACAGCCTTTGTCAGAAAACGACAGCACATGCACATTACACAATGATTCAGACACAACTCATGCACACGTGACAGCTGTCTCCGGCCGCTGCGTCAACAGTCTCTGAGAATCAGATCCAAACAAACGACTCCTCACGCCTCCCTGCCTCTCGTCGGCAGCTGCTAGGCTAGCAGCAAGGTGTGCTGACTGCAAGCTGAGGTAGTGGTAGACAGGGAGGAAGCGGCAAGAATGAGGGGGTAGGGAAGAAGGGCTCACGTATTCAGCTGCGCCCAGCCAGCGACGATGCATGACATGTCAGTAAACAAATCATTTCATCTACTAAGATAAAAACATGATTTTTTCCAGTGTTTCTTTTTTCAAATTTCCTTTTTTTTATGGTACATAACTTTTAAGGTCATCAGTCCCTCCCTGATATTTCCCTGGCACGTTTGAAATTCCCTGATTTCCAGAACTTGGGGCACCCCTGCTATCACACCTCCCTGGGGCACCCCTGACAGTACCCTTGTCTCTGATGAACATTCGCTTCGACGAAAACATAGTGCGTTGCATTACTTAACAAGTCTTCAAGCTACTCACATATCTGTAAACTTATTCCATATGCTCGTACCTTCTTAACAGCCTGCAGAGAGGCACTATGTCAAATGCTTAATAAATATCCAGAAATATAGAACGTGCCTGTTGCCCTTTATCCACAGTTGACGGTACATCATGTGAGAAAAGAGCAAGCTGAGTTTCGCAAGAGCGACGTTTTCTAAAACCATGCTGATGAGTGGACATAAGCTTCTTAGTCTCATGAAAGTTCAAAATGTTCGAACTGAGAATATATTCAAGGATTCTGCATCAAACCGAAGTTCCGGATATAGGACTGTAATTTTCGGGGTCCGTTCTTTTACCCTTCTTATATACTGGGGACATCTGCGCTTTTCTCCAGTAACTTGGGACTTTGTGCTGGGCGAGAGATTCACGATAAGTGCAAGCTAGGTAAGGGGTCAATGCTGTAGAGTACTCTTTGTAAAACCGAACTGGGATTCCATCCGGACCTGGTGATTTATTTGCTTTCAGATCTTCCACCACCAGAAATGCTTATTATTATGTCGTCCATGCGAGAGACTGTCCGATGCTGAAATGCTGGTATGTTTGCACGATTCTACTGTGTGAACGATTTCTTGAATGTGAAATTTAAAACTTCGGTTTTCTTTTTCATGTCTTCAACTGCAGCACTAGACTGGCCGACAAGGGACAGAATAGAAGCCTTAGACGCGCTTAGCGATTTTACACGGGACCAGACGATGCGACTGAATGTCCTGTCATGCCCGTCTACTCATTGTGAATATGTAAATAACACAAGATATACATTTCTAGTAAAATGTTGTGCTGAGACCAAACGAAATTATTTCTTGAGCTAGTTATGCTTAATGGTGTATGTTCTCATGATTTTCTCCTTAGTATAAGATTGGTAAATTTACTTTGATTCTTAAGGTTCATAATGGATTACCTAACCTTTTATTTGTAAATTAACATTGTGCTAGATGTAATGATGGTCATGGATTGTTCAATACGTGTTGCGTCATAACTTCGGGGCAGAATTTATCTCTCTTGCTCATGCTGATTGGTGTGTGTTTCCTTCCGCGTACGCCATTCTGTTTACCATTTGTTCTTTCTCTTTTTCCGATCACTGTTTAGGTACAGGGATGTTGCTTTTCACCCGCAAAGATAAAACAATGGTAACTAAGGTATCATGTATTAGTACACAATGCCATTGAGTTTAAAATGATTTCATTTGTATCAGGCCACTGAGTATCCCTCCCAGAAATACGGCCGTATATTGGTTTAAAAAAAACTATGGGCATAAACACAATCTCGTAAACAGTATACAGAATATGTAATTTCACTTGCGTATTGTAAGAAAGTTATTTACGATCCAGGGCACATAAAATTCGGCTTGTTCCTGAGTGAAACTATTTGCAAATGACTTAGGGTGAGAATGAAGTGTTAAACGGATAAACGCGTACCACACAATAGTTGTAGGGCACCAATGCGTGCGACGATATGTGGCAATGCGCAAACACTCAAAATACAGGGTGATTCAAAAAGAATACCACAACTTTAAAAATGTGTATTTAATGAAAGAAACATAATATAACCTTCTGTTATACATCATTACAAAGAGTATTTAAAAAGTTTTTTTTTCACTCAAAAACAAGTTCAGAGATGTTCAATATGGCCCCCTCCAGACACACGAGCAATATCAACCCGATACTCCAACTCGTTCCACACTCTCTGTAGCATATCAGGCGTAACAGTTTGGATAGCTGCTGTTATTTCTCGTTTCAAATCATCAATGGTGGCTGGGAGAGGTGGCCGAAACACCATATCCTTAACATACCCCCATAAGAAAAAATCGCAGGGGCTAAGATCAGGGCTTCTTGGAGGCCAGTGATGAAGTGCTCTGTCACGGGCTGCCTGGCGGCCGATCCATCGCCTCGGGTAGTTGACGTTCAGGTTTCATAACTAACCTTTTTCGTAGGACTCTCCATACAGTTGATTGTGGAATTTGCAGCTCTCTGCTAGCTCTGCGAGTCGATTTTCCTGGGCTGCGAACAAATGCTTGCTGGATGCGTGCTACATTTTCATCACTCGTTCTCGGCTGTCCAGAACTTTTCCCTTTGCACAAACACCCATTCTCTGTAAACTGTTTATACCAACGTTTAATACACCACCTATCAGGAGGTTTAACACAATACTTCGTTCGAAATGCACGCTGAACAACTGTCGTCGATTCACTTCTGCCGTACTCAATAACACAAAAAGCTTTCTGTTGAGCGGTCGCCATCTTAGCATCAACTGACGCTGACGCCTAGTCAACAGCGCCTCAAGCGAACAAATGTACAACTAAATGAAACTTTATAGCTCCCTTAATTCGCCGACAGATAGTGCTTAGCTCTGCCTTTTGTCGTTGCAGAGTTTTAAATTCCTAAAGTTGTGGTATTCTTTTTGAAGCACCCTGTATATAAAAATAGAGTTTTAAGTGGTACTCACCACAGGGAGAATGGATGTTAAGCGCAGCGATGTGGATAATCCATGGACATCTTCTGTCTACAGAACACTATTCAGTAGGCGGTATATCCACATACACTTACGCACACGTAAAGAGCAATGAGACCGTGGTCACGAGCTAACCCACTGCTTTGTCGGTGAGCGCCAAGAATGTGACTGTATAGTCAACTGTCATCGCGTACTAAGCTCTGAGTGCGTGAGACGTTGTGTCAAGTATAAAATTCAGTATTCGACGACACTACGATGACGTTTGTTCAGTGTTTGTGGTAACCATTTATATAAACGTGAACACTAAATATGAACTACGAGAGCGGTTTTGTTTACGCTGAAAGGCAGCACGGCAGGGCACAGCGTGCAGAGTGGCCAACTTAAAGATTAGTGACAAAGCCTGTCCCCAACTATTCTGAATCACAAATATGCAAGGTGCATGTTATAAAATAAATGTATCAATCAGACTTTATGCTAGGGCAGGTTCGCATTTCAAATATTTCGTGTACTCTCCAGATGGGCCGGAAGGAGAATGTTACTCATACAACTCTGCCAGCTAACCGCCACGTGCTCAGCACGACAACAGTATCGTGCTAACTCTGGACAGCACGGTAAAAAATGTCGTTGTGACTAGGGCCTCCCGTCGGGTAGACCATTCGCCGGGTGCAAGTCTTTCGATTTGACGCCACTTCGGTGACTTGCGCGTCGATGGGTATGAAATGATGATGATTAGGATAACTCAACACCCAGTCCCTGAGAGGAGAAAAATCTCCGACCCAGCCGGGAATCGAATCCCGGTCCTTAGGATTGACATTCTGTCGCACTGACCACTCAGCTACCTTTTTTTTTTTTTTGATCTCATTTTGTTCGCTTTCGTTCGTCGCATCTGCGCGGGGCGGACGTCGTAAGACATCCGTTTATTTATTTATTTAACCTGATCATATTAGGGCCATGAGGCCCTCTCTTACATCGGACCAGTATTCCACACATGCAGCATTTCACACATCAGAGTTACATCATGAACATAGTTTAAATGAGAAAATTAGCTTACTCTAGTGACAATATGAATAAAGACTAGTGACTAAGACCTAATAAAGTAAATGCGGAAGTATTTTTACAACAGGTGTTATACATACAGATTATGATAAAAGCAATAATAATAATAGTAAAACAAAAAATCAAATAATAATGATAAACATGACTAAGACCTAATAAAGTAAATGCTGGCAGTATTTTTACATCAGGTGCTATACATACAGATTATGGTGAAAGCAATAATAATAACAGTAAAAAAATCTAATAATAATGACAAACATGAGAAAGATTGGCAATAGTAATGAAGGTTTGTGCAGATGTACATTAATATCTTGGTGTGTAAAGTAGATGTTTACTAGTATAGCGAGTTTTGGGTAAGGGAGATTTGAGGAGGGGGAAAGAGGGAAGTAATGAGGTGAAGTGCACTCATGTACAGAGGAAGGCATTACTGTTGCTTCAGTAGATACGTCATTAACTGTTTTTTGAAGCTGGTCATGTTTTTAAGTTCTCTAACATAACGAGGGAGGTTATTCCAGAGTCGGGTTCCCGCTACTGTAAAGGACTTGGAGAAGGTGACTGAGCGTTGCAGTGGAACGGAGAGGATTTTATTATAATGGGAACGTGTGTTTCTGTCATGTTGTTCCGACATGAGCGTTAGGGACGAGGAGAGATATGAGGGACAGTGTACATTTATAAGGCAGTAGATGAGACAGAGTGTATGGAAATCTCTGCGTTTGTCTGCACGCAGCCAGGACAATTTTGCATATGCTGGTGAAATGTGATCAAAAAGTCGAACGTCACAGATATATCGGACGCAGGCATTCGTGACCAGTTCTAGACGTCGGAAATTTTCCTGAGAGAGGCCTTGTAGGATAATATCGCTGTAGTCAATGATTGGGAGTATAAGCGTTTGTACTAATTTCTTTTTCAGATCGAAAGGAAAGAGTTTTTTATATTTTTGTAGGACATGAAGGGATGCTGATGCTTTTTTGCACACTGCAGTTACGTGCTCTGTCCAATTTAGATTTTCATCTATTATTACTCCCAAACTCTTTGCTGAGGGAGAGAAGTTAATATTTGTTCCATTTAGGATAAGAGGTGGTACGGATTCCCGATGTTTTGGGCTAATGAGCTTAGAGTGACCAACAAGTACCGCTTGGGTTTTAGATGGGTTTAGTTTTAGACCTATGTCCTGTGCCCATTTTGACAGTGCATCGAGGTCAGTATTGAAATTTTCAATAGCTTTCTTGAGATTGCTTGGTTTCGCACTTAGATACAACTGAAGGTCATCAGCATATATATGGTATTTGCAATAGGTCAGAACCGATGACACATCATTGACATAAAGAGAGAAGAGTATAGGACCTAATACTGAGCCTTGGGGAACGCCTGACACTACCTGCCGCCATTGTGATTTTATATTCCCAGACAGGACGCCTTGCTGACGAGACGTCATGTATGAGCGAAACCATTGCACTGCGCTTGGTGAGAAATTTAGACCGCTAAGTTTGGCTAGTAAGATGTCGGAGTCGACAGTATCAAATGCTTTGCTGAAATCTAAGAAGCAAATAATAGCCGCTTTTTGTCTGTCCATGGCAAGTTTCAGGTCATCTGTCACCTTTGTCAGAGCGGATGTTGTGCTTCGATGTTTACGGAAACCTGATTGGTATTCGTCTAGTAGGTTGTTAGTAGTTAGGTAGTTGGTGAGCTGGTCATGAACTATATATTCTAAGGCCTTTGATAGTGCAGGAAGAAGGCAGATGGGGCGGTAGTCAGAGGGTGCTGTGGCGATGTCCCTTTTTGGCAGTGGCTTAATTTGTCCCAGTTTCCAGGCCTCAGGGAAAACACTTGTGATTAATGAATCGTTGAAAATGTCTGTTATAGAGGGCAGTAGTTGGTCAATAATAAGTTTTACCATCTGGATAGTGATACCATCATGTCGAGTAGATGCTGATCTAATCCGCATTATGGTTTTCTTGACAGTACTGCAAGTGACGTGCTGTAGATAGAATTTTTCTTTGCTACAGTCGTTCATCCTCATGAAGTAATCAATGATTCTTTTTTTTTTTTTTTTTTTTTTGCGGATCAATTTTGGTTGTAGGTAATGTGAAGAATCGGTTTAGTTCTTCAGCTGGGACCATGGGATTTTCTGCAACTTTTATTTTGCCTAAACCGAGACTACGGAGATTTTTCCACAGGATAGCTGGTCTACATCTATTGTCAGCTAATGTACGGGCATGTCTGAGCTTAGCGTTTCTCACCGCTTGACTGACTTTGTTGCGTTTCTGCTTGTATGCAGCATGATTTTCAGGTGTAGGGTGTATCTTGTATGCTCGATGTGCAGCATCTCTGAGATTCATGAGCTGTTTTAGTTCATCAGTCAGCCAAGGTGCAGGTTGCCTTTTTACTTTTCTGGTCTTTATTGGAGCATATTTGTCATATAGTTGAGTAATTTTGTTAGTGAAACCCTGGAGTTTGTCGTTTATGTCCATGAGGGGAGTAGAGGTCATCCCCCAAACTATTTCTTGTGCCTCAGTTTCGAGTTCAGGCAAGTTTACGCGTTTGAGGTCTCGGTTCGTTGTTGATCGATTAACTCACCCCGTCTAGCAGCGCCGGAGCTCTACACATTCCCGTATCACAATATTCCGCACGGGCGAACACCCACTAAGGGAACCCGAAACCTAAAAATGATGAAATTTTGGGTTTTCAGTTTATTGTGAAATAAAATACTACAGATCTTCCTCTTCAAAATGACATATTAATCTTACCTGTAGCTCAACTCCAAGTATTGAAAATATTATTTTCAATAATGTGCAATAGAGGGCATGTCGCGACATTGAATTTCCATGGATACATGTTCATTGAAAACATCGTTTTTCAAAACTTCCGGTCTTTCCAAATACTTTATATTATGTTGGCAACACGATTTGATAGGCAATTGTTTTGTCTGCGTATTGTAGTCTTTGGATACTGTTGTTTACATTGAGCATTTAGTGGTTATTGCACGATTTGTGCTGTATTTCTATTGCGTAACTGGAACTTATCAAATATGCCTCGATTTAGTAACAGAGTTTACAAGAGGAAGAAGCCTGCTCCGAGGTATACTAGTGGAACTGTGACAATTTCTACGACCTTGGGAAATGATTCTGAAAACATTGAGGTTATTCATGAAGTGAAATCTACTCCTGTCTCTAGCACAAGCAAGAAGTTGCTTGAATCAACTGAAAAATACTGCAGTTTATTGGAGAAGTGTAGTGAGGTTAATGTGAACGAAATAATTAACATTTCATTGCTCTCAAACGTGATTGAGAGTTCAGTACTGTGTAAGGAATGTTGCAAATTGAGTATGTCAGTAAATGTCAAGCGACACATAGGACTTGCAGCAGAAATCTGTCTCCATTGTACTAGTTGTCATTACAGTGTTTCATTTTGGAACTCAGAATATGTCGAAATAGGCCAAGGTGAACCTGATAGTGAGAAAAGCAAGTACTATGGTGTAAATATTAGATGTGTTTATGCTCTAAGGTCAATCGGTAAGGGATACTCTGCTGGTCAAATGTTTTGTGGTGTAATGAATCTACCACCACCACCAACGAAATTCTAAAAATATAACTCGGTTGTTGGATCCTGTGTTGAAGATATTGCCAAAGAATCCATGAAAGAAGCTGTGGAGGAGGCTGTGGCGGTGAATGAAGAAATTCCAGATGTTCAGAATCCTCGGGACCTGACTGTCGCACTAGATGGTACGTGGCAGAAGCGCGGGCACACTTCACGTAATGGGGTAATAAGGGCAACAAGGGCTGATACTACAAAAGTTATAGATGTTGTAATTAAATCCAAGCACTGTAGGTGTCCTAAAAGAGTGAAGGATGAGCTTGCAGAAAACTGTCGAAGGAATTACAGTGGGTCTAGTGGGGCCATGGAAGTTTCCGGTGTGAAAGACATTTTCAGTCGCTCTCTTCTGTGGTACAAGGTCAGATACCTACAGTTCCTGGGTTGGAGCTAAAAGATTGACAGACGAGGTAATCAACAGATTGCAGAGAGACTATGGACTGGCAATAAGACAAAATACTCACAGTGTTGATGCAATGGAAAAGACTGTAATGGCACTTTACTACCACACGTTATCGACTGACGAGGAACCACTACATGGACTCTGCCCATAGGTACTCAATTCCTGGTGCAAATACAACAAATATCAGGGATCTGAACGTGTAAAAATGGTTCAAATGGCTCTGAGCACTATGCGACTTAACTTCTGAGGTCATCAGTCGCCTAGAACTTAGTACTAACTAAACCGAACTAACCTGAGGACATCACACACATCCATGCCCGAGGCAGGATTCGAACCTGCGACCGTAGCGGTCGCCCGGCTCCAGACTGTAGCGCCTAGAACCGCACGGCCACTTAGGCCGGCTCTGAACGTGTATACAAGCTTCATCACAGTCTACCAGAAACTGTCATGAAGGCTATAAATCCAATTTTCAGAGATCTTTCTGTAACTGAACTTTTGAAGAAATGTCTCCATGGACGTACACAAAATCAAAATAAGAGTGTGAATAATGTAATCTGGACCAGAATCCCAAAAAATGTGTTTGTGGAAATTCATACTCTTCGTTTTGGAGTATATGATGCCATTGCTACGTACAACAAAGGTAACATTATAAAGTGCAATGTGCTGCAGAAGTTGGATGTGATGCCCGGAAAGTACATGGGGAGTGCAATGATGATGTCGATAGACAATGAGAGGAAACGGGATGCTGAAAGGAAAGAAAAGGAGTGTGAGAGACAAGCCAGACAAATAATGAAAGGTGTGAAAAGAAGGCTAGATGGGGAGATGTCTAGTGACAGTGAAAACCCCTCTTATGGAGCTGGACTCCACTAAAATGTTAGTGAAACTTTGAAACTCGTTTTCCACAAGTTTACTTTTTTGCCATATAAGGAACATTTTCTGCTAAACTATTAGAGATAAAGACTTAAAATTTTCAAGGAATGTAAACAGTGCCAATATACAAATTGTATCATAGCCTTTTTCGGATACATAGTTGATAACAGATTTTATTTCAAAGATAATCATCATTCTGGTGTTAATAGTTCATGAGAAAATGTTCCTTACATTTAACATTGAAGGTATCGGACGTTCCGGGACCCCTTAAAGCTCCCCGCCGTAGACTGCTCATTCTCTTAAGAACAAATAACAATGAAAATCTTAAATTAAATTTTCCCTAAGGCATTTAAGTTTCTAATTTATCCACAATAACGTTGGAAGCTGAAGAAGTGAATTAAAATTTTTGCTGCTTCCAGGTCTTCTAGTTTACTAGGCAGATATGCTGACCATTACACCACCGCAGCATGATGGTCAACGTAGCTGCACGAACTACCCAAGTCAAGTACCCTCCCCAACTCCAACTCCACATCTCCCCTTATAGTGTCACTATTACCAGTTTGTGTTGGGGAAGGTACTTGAGTTGGGTTGTTTGTGCAGCAACGTTGAAAATGATGTAGCAGTGGTGTAGTGGTCAGCATATGCGCCCCGTAAGCAGAAAGATCTAGGTCCGAGTCCAAGCCGCAGCAAAAAATTTAATTCACTTCTTTAGCTTTCAACGTTATCGTAGATAAATTAGAGACTTAAATTTCTCAGGGAACATTTAATTTAAGATCTATATGATAGTGACAATATAAGGGGAGATGTGAATTGGAGATTGTGTTGGGGAGGGTACTTGACTTGGGTAGTTTGTGCAACTACGTTGGCCATAATGCTGCGGTGGTGTAACGGTCAGCAATCTCCTTACTAAGCAAGATGACTCGGCTGTAGCACAGATTTTAATTCACTTCTTCAGCTTCCAAAGTTATCGTAAACAATGAAAATGTTTTAAAGGAACTCGATAGACGATGCTTTTTTTTTCTCTGCGGAAAGTGTAGTGCCCTCGCAAAACTTTTTGGTCGTTGTTAAAAGACAATATTACATATTGGGATTTATTATAAGCTTTTATCGTGTGTTTCAGAAAGCAAACAGATATTAAATGAAAATCTTTTCGCTTCGCCGTGCCTCTTTTATAGGCTCACTTTTTTCGTCATCGTGGACCGAATGGGGAGGAAAGAACAATAAAATGTCATTCTGATTGAGACTTGTAATCTAATTCATAATTAGTTTTCCATCCTGCAAATAAAACAGTTCATGTATAACTTTGCTAGGCGCTAAAACGGTCATAAACGTTCCTGTAAAAACGTAACCATTCTCGCAAAAATTTTAATCAGATCAGTTACAGCAGAGTTTATTTACTTTGCAATCTGATATACGTTTGTCAAAGACTTAAAAGAAACACTACTCTCCCCCGCTTTGCTGTTGAATGCTTGTAGTGCATGCTGTTACCACATGAACTCCAAGTATTCAAGGGAGCGATAAAACGTACCCATTGGAATAAACTGAGATTTGTATCATTCCTATTTTCAGTTGCGGATTTTGGTTAAAGTTTTCTTTCCTTGATGCATAGAAGAGAAATGTGTTTAATTTTTATCGACTCTTGTTGGTGTGTAAGCCATGTTCTAGCTTTGTAAATGTTCGTCGAGCAAAAAGATGAAGATCCACTCTTCAACTGTCTAAGTTTCATCTTCCTTGTTGCTCAAGTTCTGTAATCTATATGTAAGTTAAACTCTGTATCCTAATTGGTCGGATAATTGTAGTCATCATCATCTATACCGCCGTGTTCTATGTTATTTCTCTCACCTAACGGAGTCCTCTTTATGAACATAACATTATTATTATTATTATTATTATTATTATTAGAACTTCATTTCAGGCTTAAAACTGGAAAGATCCGTGACGCATTGTTGGACGACAAGCCACCGAACGCCAATCGCATTCTCTCGTGGCATATTTCTTTTAATGAAATTAAAGTCTCTGAGATATTTCGTACCGATGAGTTTTCCAATAGCTTACTTGATATTCTTGTGAGGATTGTAGTAAGTTGGTTAGTCAGTCGCCGTCTAACAAGTGCGTTAACCAATTTGCCCACTGGTCTGGTACGAAAGCGGAGGAAGAGGTCGCCTTTGAGGTAACAAAGTACTAAATGAATGTGAACTACCTCTTTCGCACTGAACTATAAGGTGTATTAAATTACTTTTGTGGCCCCCATCTTCAATGAATCCTGCTTCCCCATAATAGAATCTTAAAAATAGGTAGCGCTTCAATCGGACGTAAACTCGGTCAGAAGTTGGAAACAGTGTGAAACAAGACTCATTCGACTAAATGACTTTCTTTCATCGCCCCGCAATCCACGTTTCGATGGCTCCTGCATCACGCTTTCCTTTTACGAGCATTTTCACCATTGATGAGTGGTTTTGAAGTTCCGGCTCGCCAGCACAACTTCCTGATGGAGCTCCCTTCGTGTTGTTTTCGTACTGACAGAGTTCGCACGTGGACCGTTCAATTCTGCAGTGACTTTAGCAACTGTCATCCTCCATTTTTCCTCACAATCCTCTTCAGTGACCGTCTGTCAAAATCGCTCAGCGCACATCTCCTTCCGCGTTGTGATTTAGCGAGTGGTATTTTCGCTTTCTCTACAGGGTGTTACAAAAAGGTAGGGCCAAACTTTCAGGAAACATTCCTCACACACAAAGAAAGAAAATATGTTAAGTGGACATGTGTCCGGAAACGCTTACTTTCCATGTTACAGCTCTCTTCAAATCACATTAATCATGGAATGGAAACACACAGCAACAGAACGTACCAGCGTGACTTCAAACACTTTGTTACAGGAAATGTTCAAAATGTCCTCCGTTAGTGAGGATACAAGCATCCACCCTCCGTCGCATGGAATCCCTGATGCGCTGATGCAGCCCTGGGGAATGGCGTATTCTATCACAGCCGTCCACAATACGAGCACGAAGAGTCTCTACATTTGGTACCGGGGTTGCGTAGACAAGAGCTTTCAAGTGCCCCCATAAATGAAAGTCAAGAGGGTTGAGGTCAGGAGAGCGTGGAGGCCATGGAAATGGTCCGCCTCTACCAATCCATCGGTCACCGAATCTGTTGTTGAGAAGCGTATGAACACTTCGACTGAAATGTGCAAGAGCTCCATCGTGCATGAACCACATGTTGTGTTGTACTTGTAAAGGCACATGTTCTAGCAGCACAGGTAGAGTATCCCATATGAAATCATGATAACGTGCTCCATTGAGCGTAGGTGAAAGAACATGGGGCCCAATCAAGACATCACCAACAATGCCTGCCCAAACGTTCACAGAAAATCTGTGTTGATGACGTGATTGCACAATTGCGTGCGGATTCTCGTCAGCCCACACATGTTGATTGTGAAAATTTACAATTTGATCACGTTGGAATGAAGCCTCATCCGTAAAGGGAACATTTGCACTGAAATGAGGATTGACACATTGTTGGATGAACCATTCGCAGAAGTGTACCCGTGGAGGCCAATCAGCTGCTGATAGTGTCTGCACACGCTGTACATGGTACGGAAACAACTGGTTCTCCCGTAGCACTCTCCATACAGTGGCGTGGTCAACGTTACCTTGTACAGCAGCAACTTCTCTGACGCTGACATTAGGGTTATCGTCAACTGCACGAAGAATTGTCTCGTCCGTTGCAGGTGTCCTCGTCGCTCTAGGTCTTCCCCAGTCGCGAGTCATAGGCTGGAATGTTCCGTGCTCCCTAAGACGCCGATCAATTGCTTCGAACATCTTCCTGTCGGGACACCTTCGTTCTGGAAATCTGTCTCGATACAAACATACCGCGCCACGGCTATTGCCCCGTGCTAATCCATACATCAAATGGGCATTTGTAAACTTTGCACTGACTGCAAAACCACGTTCGTGATGAACACTAACCTGTTGATGCTACGTACTGATGTGCTTGATGCTAGTACTGTAGAGTAATGAGTCGCATGTCAACACAAGCACCGAAGTCAACATTATCTTCCTTCAACTAGGCCAACTGGCGGTGAATCGAGGAAGTACAGTACATACTGACGAAACTAAAATGAGCTCTAACATGGAAATTAAGCGTTTCCGGACACATGTCCACATAACATCTTTTCTTTATTTGTGTGTGAGGAATGTTTCCTGAAAGTTTGGCCGTACCTTTTTGTAACACCCTGTATAAACGGTATAAATCTTCCATGCGGTGCCTCTTGGAACACCAAACACTTCTGCTATCTTGGTTACAGAAGCGCCCAACATACGAGTACCAACAATTTGCCCACGTTGGAATTGACTAACTCCGACATGATGAAATCACAACTACACAAAATACTGTTCGGACCGCGATTGACGCTTGCAACGTATTTAGGGTCGAATACGACAGCGCCACCTGCAGACTAATCTAGCATCTGCACTTATGTTCAAGGATGCATGTCTCGTGGGGCTGTATGTTTTTGGCCAATTCTGAATGCAGAATGAGTAGACATATCGACTGCCGGTTTTCGTTACGTTATAACAGGCAATGAGGTCAATTTTATACAAGCAATTTTTGACGTTCACAGCTGCCGAATTATTACGCCGGTAACCCCTGCATGCAGAATGAGTGGACATATTGACGTCTGGCTACGTTATAGCGAACAAGGAGGTCAGTTTTCCGACGTATGCAAGCAATTTTTAACTTTCACAGCTGCAGAAATATGACGCCGACATCTTTTTTAAAAATGGAGTCGTATGCTTTTTCTGTTCTATTGGAAACAGCCTTCGAAAAGGATTTCAACGACATGGACCTAACCAGCAACAACGTTAACGAGAGTCGCAAACCATTCTCCCGCCGCCAAGTGAGGAGGCCACACAAAAGTCAGTTCTGCTGCACAAGATGTATGCAAACACGTGACTCTGGCACTGTTCACATTGTTACCTGTGCTCTGGAAGTCTGTCAGTCTGGGCTCTGTTGCTGTAGTCACCAGACATCTCGCTCCTGAACACATTCAGAAGTTTACAGTGCATATTAGAGCAATTTCTTGTGTTGGGGGAAATCGTCCGTTATGTCGCATCAGAAACAGATTTACAGCGCAGAATTTTAGTTTATAGTGTCGAAGCAGCTTTCATCTGAAGCAGTCTATTCGGAATAGATCGCTTGATCTAAATAGAGTCTAAGACAAAACAGAAAGATGCATCACCAAGGAATTATCCGAATGTGAGGGAAATCGGTAAATATGATGTACATACGAATAAATGATAACAATTTCAGAAAAAATGGATGATTTAATCGTGAGAACGAACCTCACTAGCGGAGGAAGTCGATAACGGGTTGGTCCACTTCTGAGCCTTATGCAAGCAGCTATTAGCCTTGGCATTGATTGATAAAGATGTTGGATGTCCTCCAGAGCAGTAACGTAGCAAATTTTGTCCAATTGGCGCCTTAGATCGCCAAAATCCTCTGCCCATAATGGTCCAAACGTTCTCATTTGGGGAGAGAACCGGCAACCTTGCTGGCCAAGAAAGTGTTTGGCGAGCACGAACGCAAGCGATAGAAACTCTCGTCGTGTGCGAGCGGCCATTATCTTGCTGAAATGTAAACACATGATGGCTTGCCAAGAAGGGCAACATAACGGAGCGTAGAATATCTCCTGCCAGCCACGGTGGCCGAGAGGTTCTAGGTGCTTCAGTCCGGAACCGCGCGACTGCTACGGTCGCAGGTTCGAATCCTGTCTCGGGTATGGATGTGTGTGATGTCCTTAGGTTAGTTAGGTTTAAGTAATTCTAGGGGACTGATGACCTCAGATGCTAAGTCCGATAGTGCTCAGAGCCATTTGAACTTTTTTTTTTTTTTTACAATATCTCCGACGCACCGTTATGCTGTTAGGCTGTCGCGGATGACTACCAAAGGGGTCCTGTTGCACAGCTGTGGAATGAAATGGCATTCCAGACCATCAGTCCTGGCTGTCGAGCTGTGTGGCCCGCCGGCGACAGTTAGGTTTGTATCCCACTGTTGTCCAGGGCACCTCCAGACATGTCTTCTCGGTCATCTGGGCTCAATTCGAAGGCGGACTCATTACTGAAGACAGTTCTAATCTCGTCAATGGGATTACAGGCCGAAGACGTGTCTGTAGACGCCCCAGACAGTGATAGGATACAAACCTGACCGTCGCCAGTCATAGGGTCTAACCATCAGGAGAAATGGTCTGGAATGCTATTTCATTTCATAGCAGCACACCTTTAGTTGTCATCCGCGCCAATCTAATAGCACAGCGACGCGTCGACGATATTCTACGTCCAGTTTTGTTGCCCTTCAGGAAAAGCCATCTTGGGCTTACATTTCAGCAAGATAACGCCCGCCCGCAGACCTTGACCAGCAAGCTCGCCGGGTATTTCCCCAATTGAGAACGTTTGGAGCATTACGGGCGAGGGCCCCCGACCAGCTCGGAATTTTGACGATCTAACGCGCCAGTTGGACGGAGTTTTGCCACGATATCCTTGAGGTGGATATCCAGCAACTTTATCAGTATTGCCAAACCGAGTAACCACTTCAGTAAGGACCAGAGGTGGACCAACTCCATATTGACTTGCTTAGTTTTTGAAGCTATTTCTCTTGAATGTATCATTCGAATTTTCTGAAATTATAAATGTTCAAATGTGTGTGAAATATTATGGGACTTGACTGCTAAGGTCATCAGTCCCTAAGCTTACACACTACTTAACCTAAATTATCCTAAGGTCAAACACACACACCCAAGTCCGAGGGAGGACTCGAACCTCCGCCGGGACCAGCGGCACAGTCCATGACTGCAGCGCCTTAGGCCGCTCCGCTAAACCCGCGCGGCTCTGAAATTATAATAATTTCTTTCTTCGTGTATATCACAGCTACCAATTTCCGTCCTATTGGGACATATCCTTCGTGGAGAGTCGTTTGTTTTATCTTAGAGTGTAGCTGTGGAATTATCACCCGCCAGATAATCGAGATGGTATTTCGGTGTAACGAAGTCGTGCGCTGTCTCGTGTACGGGTCAAGCTTCCGATATCTGTCGACTCAGGCCTCTGGGGCGGAGAGGCGAGCAAAAAACCAGCGAGCTGCATAATTGTTGTGCTGACCTTTCTGCGCACGGCGACCCCTGTCGGCGGCCGTCCCCCGGGGCCCGCGGCGGCTGCCAAGTGGCCAACCTTTGCCGGCACGGGTCGCCTGGTCGGCGCTGCTCTCCTCTCGCGATTACAAAGCCAGGGAGGCGCCCTCGCGCTGCACACAAAGCGCCGACCAGCTCTGCTCCCCTTTCTCGGAGATGTTTTTATGCGGAGCCACGCGCGAGTGTCGTACAGTGCTCAGAAGCTGAGAGGTTGCGCCAAGAAGGCGGTGTCTCAAAGCTCTCGAGAACAACACTCCGCACACAACAAACAAGTAGACGTCGCTACTGTCGTGAGAAATCTTCTCATTTCGATGCGTCAAACAACTTTCATCTCGACAGAGATACTGTTTTAAGCAATACTTCTCAATTCGATTAAATACACTACTGGACAATAAAATTGCTATACCACGAAGATGACGTGCTACAGACGCGAAATTTAAGCGACAGGAAGAAGATGCTGTCATATGCAAATGATTAGCTTTTCAGAGCATTCGCACAAGATTGACGCCGGTGGCGACACCTACAACGTGCTGACATGACGAAAGTTTCCAACCGATTTCTCATACACAAACAGCAGGTGACCGGCGTTGCCTGGTGAAACGTTGTTGTGATGCCTCGTGTAAGCAGGAGAAATGCGTACCATCCAGTTTCCGACATTCATAAAGGTCGGATTGTAGCCTATCACGGTTGCGGTTTATCGTATCGCGACATTGCTGCTCGCGTTGGTCGATATCCAATGACTGTTAGCAGAATATGGAATCGGTGGGTTCAGGAGGGTAATACGGAACGCCGTGCTGGATCCCAACGGCCTCGTATCACTAGCAGTCGAGATGTCAGGCATCTTACACGCATGGCTGTAACGGATCGTGCAGTCACGTCTCGATCCCTGATGGGGACGTTTGCAAGACAACAACCATCTGCACGAACAGTTCGACGACGTTTGCAGCAGCATGGACTATCAGCTCGGAGACCATGGCTACGGTTACCCTTGACGCTGCATCACAGACAGGAGCGCCTGCGATGGTGTACTCAACGACGAACCTGGGTGCACGATTGGCAAAACGTCATTTTTTCGGATGAATATAGGTTCTGTTTACAGCATGATAATGGTCGTATCCGTGTTTGGCGACATCGCGGTGAATGCACATTGGAAGCGTGTATTCGTCATCGCCATACTGGCGTATCACGCGGCGTGATGGTATAGGGTGCCATTGGTTACACATCTCGGTCACCTCTTGTTCCCATTGACGGCACTTTGAACAATGGACGTTACATTTCAGATGTGTTACGACCCGTGGCTCTACCCTCCATTCTATCCCTGCGAAACCCTACATTTCAGCAGGATAATGCACGACCGCATGTTGCAGGTCATGTACGGGCCTTTGTGGATACAGAAAATGTTCGACTGCTCCCCTGGCCACCACATTCTCCAGCTCTCTCACCAATTTAAAACGTCTGGTCAATGGAGGCCGAGCAACTGGCTCGTCACAATACGCCAGTCACTACTCTTGATGAACTGTGGTATCGTGTTGAAGCTGCATGGGCAGTTGTACCTGTACACGCCATCCAAGCTCTGTTTGACTGAATGCCCATGCGTATCAAGGTCGTTATTATGGCCAGAGCTGGTTGTTCTGGGTACTGATTTCTCAGGATCTGTGCACCCAAATTGCGTGAAAATGTAATCACATGTCAGTTCTAGTATAATACATTTGTCCAATGAATACCCCTTTATCATCTGCATTTCTTCTTGATTTAACAATTTTAGTGGCCAGTAGTGTAGCTGAAGAATACTCGGGGCCTCCTACTTTCCCATTGTCTAATCAACACCGGAAGGACCAACAATATTAAAGTAAGAACTGGCCAACGACTAAGGTAAGTGTATAGCATTTCAGCCACATTTCTTAAAAGGAAACGCCCGGGCAAAAACATTCTCCCTAATTTAAAGGACATTCAGGAAGCGCTGGATGCATGAGAAGAAAACGTGAGACATTATGGAAAGAAATTTAACATTAAAAACTGTGAAATCCTGGTTACAACTGAAACATCCCCTTTGAAAAATTAATGAATTACAGTGCTGATTTTCAAACAGCTGAGCAGAACTGAACGTACTCAGACATTACTCTCTTTACTTATTCTGATCAACACTAAACTGACACACAATATTTTTAGTGCAACGCAATCTGACTTTCAATAATCCCTACTAAAGAATGGCCCCGACTGACAATAACCTGTACCTTTCATGAATCACTTACCTCACAAAAAACTTCGTTACTCGAACTACTGCAATACAGCGAGCGCCAATACTGCCAGTTAAATAAAAGATTCTAACTGCTGAAGGCACTAACTACTGATAGGCATAGTCAGCAAATGAAAGATTTTGATAGAGAACAAACAATGTATTTACCTCAATAATGTTCAAAAGCCATCATATATATATATATATATATATATATATATATATATATATATATATATATATATATATATATATATATACTCCTGGAAATTGAAATAAGAACACCGTGAATTCATTGTCCCAGGAAGGGGAAACTTTATTGACACATTCCTGGGGTCAGATACATCACATGATCACACTGACAGAACCACAGGCACATAGACACAGGCAACAGAGCATGCACAATGTCGGCACTAGTACAGTGTATATCCACCTTTCGCAGCAATGCAGGCTGCTATTCTCCCATGGAGACGATCGTAGAGATGCTGGATGTAGTCCTGTGGAACGGCTTGCCATGCCATTTCCACCTGGCGCCTCAGTTGGACCAGCGTTCGTGCTGGACGTGCAGACCGCGTGAGACGACGCTTCATCCAGTCCCAAACATGCTCAATGGGGGACAGATCCGGAGATCTTGCTGGCCAGGGTAGTTGACTTACACCTTCTAGAGCACGTTGGGTGGCGCGGGATACATGCGGACGTGCATTGTCCTGTTGGAACAGCAAGTTCCCTTGCCGGTCTAGGAATGGTAGAACGATGGGTTCGATGACGGTTTGGATGTACTGTGCACTATTCAGTGTCCCCTCGACGATCACCAGTGGTGTACGGCCAGTGTAGGAGATCGCTCCCCACACAATGATGCCGGGTGTTGGCCCTGTGTGCCTTGGTCGTATGCAGTCCTGATTGTGGCGCTCACCTGCACGGCGCCAAACACGCATACGACCATCATTGGCACCAAGGCAGAAGCGACTCTCATCGCTGAAGACGACACGTCTCCATTCGTCCCTCCATTCACGCCTGTCGCGACACCACTGGAGGCGGGCTGCACGATGTTGGGGCGTGAGCGGAAGACGGCCTAACGGTGTGCGGGACCGTAGCCCAGCTTCATGGAGACGGTTGCGAATGGTCCTCGCCGATACCCCAGGAGCAACAGTGTCCCTAATTTGCTGGGAAGTGGCGGTGCGGTCCCCTACGGCACTGCGTAGGATCCTACGGTCTTGGCGTGCATCCGTGCGTCGCTGCGGTCCGGTCCCAGGTCGACGGGCACGTGCACCTTCCGCCGACCACTGGCGACAACATCGATGTACTGTGGAGACCTCACGCCCCACGTGTTGAGCAATTCGGCGGTACGTCCACCCGGCCTCCCGCATGCCCACTATACGCCCTCGCTCAAAGTCCGTCAACTGCACATACGGTTCACGTCCACGCTGTCGCGGCATGCTACCAGTGTTAAAGACTGCGATGGAGCTCCGTGTGCCACGGCAAACTGGCTGACACTGACGGCGGCGGTGCACAAATGCTGCGCAGCTAGCGCCATTCGACGGCCAACACCGCGGTTCCTGGTGTGTCCGCTGTGCCGTGCGTGTGATCATTGCTTGTACAGCCCTCTCGCAGTGTCCGGAGAAAGTATGGTGGGTCTGACACACCGATGTCAATGTGTTCTTTTTTCCATTTCCAGGAGTATATATATATATATATATATATATATATATATATATATATATATATATATATATATATATATATATCAGTTCATGACATTCAGTCTTACAAATTTACTCTTTCTGATGAACACACGTCCAGATCGTCCGCTCTCAAAATTCTGCCACCTCTCTCCCCACATTCACCACTGCTGGCGGCTCACCTCCAACTGCTCAACACTACGCGCAGTTCACATCCAACTGCCCAACACTACAATAGCGAATATTCCAACAATGCTAACCAGCTACAGACTGTACACAGCACAGTCAGTAATTTTCATATAGAGCGCTGCGTGGCGTTACCAAGATAAAAATCTAAATAGCCTACTTACACAACTACAAAGAAAGATAGACCAACAAGCGGAATAAGGATTGAAGGCGAGCAATTGAAGACGGTGGAAAGTGTCAAGTACTTGGGAAGTGCGACAGAGGAATATGGAAGAAATGAGAAAGAGATCAGTGAATGTGGCAGAGAGGCAAAAGCATTCCTGCGAAGTGTTATGAGCCTGGTTTGGAACAAAGACGTCCCACAAAAAAAGCAAAGAAGTGATGTATAGAAGTTACTACATCTCAGTACTGACCTACGCATCTGAAACATGGGTAACGAAGAAAAAAGACGTAAGCAAATTACAGGCATATGAAACGAAATTCCTCAGAAAGGGGATAGAACTGACAAGGAGAGATAGGATAAGGAATGGAAGGGCAAAGGAAATAGTGAAAGAGGAACTGTTGCAGAGCAGGATTGAAACATCAAGGCTGAAATGGCATGGGAACATAAAGAGAATGGAAAACGAGAAGATTACGAAGAAGATACATAAAATGGAGACGAGAAGGAAACTACCAAGAGGAAGGCCAGTGGGTTGTGGCTGAAAGGTGTGGACGAGTGTGTTGTAAAAAGAGGCGAGAACTGGACCAGAATCAACACAGAAATATGGCGGGAAAACGGGACTAGATGACAAGGCTAGAAACTATTCAAGATAATGACGACGACGATTAACATGAAAGGTACCTATGGATTGGGAAGTTTTGTTTACACGTGGCGACATGATGAAAGAAAGACGAGGGAGGCCACACAGCGTCCGATATGTAGAAGACATTGTGACGAGTAAATTTCAGCAGTCACCAAATCTAATCGAAAACACGCTCGAGATCTTCAGTTTCCTGATCGAAATGGGAGATATGATACTGCGAGAGGAATTTGGTAGAGTACTGAAGAACCTAAGTCGAAACACGACCGCTGGAGTAGAAGACACTGCGTCAGAGCTACTGATAGCCTTGGGAGGGCCAGTCATGACAAAACTATTCCATATGGTGCGCAAGTTGCGTGATACAGGCGAAATACCCTCAGGTTACAAGAAGGATGTAGTAATTCCAGTTCCAAAGAAAGCACGTGCTGACAGCTGTGAATATTACCGAACTAACAGTTTAATAAGTCATGGTTTCAATCTACTAACACGAATTATTTACAGAATAATGGAAAAACTGGAAGAAATCAACCCCGAGGATGATTAGTTTGGGATTCACAGAAATGTAACACACCTACATCCACATCTACACCCTGAAAATCACCGCGAATGCATGGCAGAGGGTACGTCCTATTGGACCAGTTGCTAGAGTTTCTTCCTGTTCCATTCACGTATGGAGCGCCGGAGGAATGATTGTTTGACTGCCTCTTTGCGTGCTGTAATTATTCTGATTTTGTCCTCACGATCCCTATGTGAACGACACGTAGGGGGCTGTAGTATATTCCTAGAGTCGTCATTTAAGGCCGGTTCTTGAAACTTGGTTAGTAGACTTTCTCGGGTTAGTTTACGCCTGTCTTCAACAGCCTGCCAGTTCAAGAGAAGGAAGGAAGATTTGGGTTTAATGTCCCGTCGACATCGAGCTCATTACAGACGAAGCACAAGCTCGGATTGTGTCAGGAATAGGGAAGCAAATCGGCCGTGCCATTTCAGAGGCACCATCCCGACATTTGCCTGGAGCTGTTTAGGGAAATCACGGAAGACCTAAATCTGGATGGCCGGAAGCGGTTTCGAACCGTCGATCTCCCAAATGCGAGTCCAGTGTGCTAACCACTGCGCCATCTCGCTCGGTATGCCAGTTCCGTTTCTTCAGCATCTCCGTAACATTCTCCCACGGGTCAGACAAATCTATGACCATTCGTCCTGCCCTTCTCTGTATATGTGCATTATACTCTGTTAGTTCTGTTTGGTACTAGTCCCACAACTTGAGCAGTATTATAGAATGGGTCGTTCAAGTTATTTATAAGCAATTTTCTTTGTAGACTGATTGAACCACCCCATTATTCTACCACCTGCTGTACCAACAATTGAGCCTATATGACTATTCTATTACATATCCCTACGAAGTGTTACACCCAGGTATCTGTATGAGCTGGTCAGTTCCAACTGTGACTCATTGAGATTACAGCCATAGGATACAAAGTTTTTTCGTTTTGTGAAGTGCGGAATTTTACATTTCTAAACATTTAAAGTAAGTTGCCAATCTTTGCACAACTTTGAAATATTCATTATAGATTATTGCATCAACTGCAAAAAGTCTGAGGTTATTATTAATTTTGATCGCAAGGTCATTAACATACAACATGAACAGCAAGAGTTGCAACACACTTCCCTGGGGCACATCCGAAATTACTTCTATATCCGACGATGATTCTCCATACAAGATTACATACTATGTCCCGACTACCAAAAAGTCCTCAATCCAGTCACAAATTCGACTTTGTACCCCATATGATCGCACTTTTGACAGTAAGTATAGGTGTGGTACTGAGTCAAATACATTTCGGAAACCAAGAAATACTGCATCTACCTGACTGCATTGATCCATAGATTTCAGTATACCGTGTGAGAAAAGTGCAAGGTGTGTTAGACGTGATCGATGTTTTCGAAATCCGTGTTGGTTGGCATGGAGGAGGTCATTCTGTTCGAGGTACCTCATTATATTTGAGCTCAGAATGTATTCTGAAATTCTACAGCAAATTGATGTCAAGAACGTTGGAGGGTAGTTTTGTGGATCGTTTCTATTACCCTTATTGTAGACGGCTGTGTCCTGTACTTCTTCCAACCATGGGGCACGGTTTTTTGTTTGAGGGTCTGCGATAGATTATAGTTAGAAGAGGGGCTAATTCTGCCTCATATTCAGTATAGTATCTGATTCCTTCGAGCCCTGAAGCTTTGTTCAATTTCAACGACTTCAACTGGTGCTAATGGTCATTGACAATAATACTGATTTCGCTCATCTTTCAGTGGTACGAGGATTAAACTGGGGCAGGTCTACTGAACATTCCTTTGTAAAGAAACATTTGAAAACTAAGCATTTCAGCATTTGCTTTGATACCCTCAGTTTAAATTCCTGTCTCATTCGTTAGGGACTGGACACTAATCCTGATGTCACTAACAGCCTTTACATGAGACCAGAATTTTCTTGGGTTTTGTGAAAGATCATTTGACAATATTCTGCTACGGTAGTCATTGAAAGCTTCGCATATAGCTCCCTTGACAGCCAAACGCGTTTCATTCAGCATATCTCTGTCTGAGGTCTTATGCTTCCTTTCACACCTATTATGCAATAGCCCTGTTCCTTTAGAAGTTTCTTTACAGAGAGTTATTTCATGGAAGGTCCTTCCCATTATGAACTGATCTACTGAGTACATATATATCCAGTACATGGGCAACTATTCCTGGATGACCTAGGGGAAGATGGAAACAACTCTGAATGTGAAGTCGGAACAGGCATTTCGCCTAGATGATGAAGAGCAAAAGAAGAAGGAGACTTTTCAATTGTCACTGCACTCACATTAGCACTTTACAGCCAGTATCGAATCACATGATCCCAGTAATGATTTATTGCGTTTTTATCATTTACCCAAAATGCTGACTGCATGACTTAATTTCAGCTCTCTCAAAAATTCAAGGTCCGCCTACCAACAGGCCAACAAAGGCGTGCGGAAGACAGTGTGAGTGTAGGATAACGATTGCGACGTCTTGCCAACCCGGGCAACGTTTCGTTCACAGTTTGTTTCCACTAGGGCTTTCAACATACGTGTTCGTTTTCGCTTTCTTCTCCGTCTCTTTCCTTTTGTAAGCGTTTACCCCGTCTAATTACGGTATTCAAGCTTAGCAGAATTTGTTTAGTTTAACTCTGCAGCCGGATGCTCTTCTCGACGCCGCAGTGTACAGTCACATAAGGGAGGGGAAGTCGTGTCTGTCACATTTCTGTGAATTGTGTACACTTGGTTCTGAATGTGATCATATGTAAGGTTTCCGTATCGGCGTTTTTGAGGCGGAATATGGGGATCAACCCAGCATTTGTCTAAACAAAATTTGGAAACCCCCTAAAAACCACACTGAGGCTGGCCCCTACTGTCGTCAATTCGCCGCGCCAATTCGCTCCCGTTGTGCCTCACCTCCCTGTCACGCAAGCTAGCGCGCTGTGCGTTACACAGTATCGGCAATTTACGTGTTCCTTTTTGTGTTGTAGTTTAAAAAAAGTTTCAGTGCAAGAATTACTGAATCAGCAGACAGGATTGCTCCTCTGGAAAGTGTAACTTGGCAATAGTTTGATTAAGTGCATAACAATGGAGCGAGATGCATGTATCTCTATCAGAAGTTTGAAATCTTTGGGAAATACTTCATATATTAAAAAAGCGTTTAAGAAAACGCTCTATTACAACGGTAAGGTAAATTTAATTACTTAGCAAGATAATAACAGAGTGAATGGAGCGTTGCATATTTGTTAGGAAGATAGGGAGCCCGAATTTCGTCACCTTAGCACGTTAGGATCTGTGCAATTCCTGAAAGGTTACGGAAAAGGCTACGAACTGATATATATATTCGTGAATTTATGCTCCACTTGAAGGCAAGTTACAATTACATTGCTGTAACATACTAAATACAGTATTTTACACGGAGCGAGGTGGCGCAGTGGTCAGCACACTGGACTCGCATTCGGCAGGACGACGGTTCAATCTCGCGTCCGGCCATCCTGATTATGGTTTTCCGTGATTTCCCTAAATCGCTCCTGGCAAATGCCGGAATGGTACCTTTGAAAGGGCACGTCCGACTACCTACCTCATCCTTCCCTATGGCGATGAGACCGATAACTTCGGTCTTTGCTTTCTTCCACCAAATCTACCCAACCAGTATTTTACATAAATGTTAACACTACAAAAAAAAAAAAAAAAGAAATACAAAAAGAAGTTTGTAATTTCGTCCCTCAGAAAAATTCTCTAAAGTACACTTAATTTAAACGTATTTTTCATTCTTACATTGCCAGGCAGTTTCACTACTATGAATCACTTGAATGTCATGAATGAAGACTTTTCGAGTTTTATCAGCCTTCCAAAGATGTGTACAATGTGAATTTGCATGCCTGTGTAGATATACAACCTGTTTCGTGATAAACTAAGCATTTTTTGCAACGAATCCATATCTACCCCTTTGCGTTTTTCACGATCAAAAAAGTAACGCAATCTTCATAAAAAGCAAATAAAATCAGTGTTTAATAACAGTTCCAAATTGCGCCCCAGGGACGAAAATGGGAACTGCGCGGGGAATGAAATTACGAACATTCCCAGATTTATTATATTGGCTGCTACAGCAACATAAGATAAACGGTTGACTACAACGATTACACACCAGAAACAAACAACACACGACTTAAAATACAACCCAATATTTGAACACAAATCAGTGCTCTCACTAGCAATAGCAGGCTGTTAATTTGATACACTAACTCACCTCAGCATAAAAAAAAAAAAGAATTCGTTCGTACACGCAGGCTACACTTGCTCCATAACACGAACTCTCTCAACAACGCAATGGACAGAGGTCACGCATGTACGCGCAGTTTAACATGTGCTACCAACTATGGAAGCGGGAAATCCCTATGGGAACGAAATTAGGAGCGAGGACGATAACTGGGCCCCTTACCTTGTAAATATGTGACGACTTACATGCAAGAAAGTCGTAAATCTAAAAAAATTTAGTTTTAAATTAATCGAATTTCAAAAATTACGGAGTTAAAAAGCTGTAGTAGTAAATCATACCTTAGCAAAGCAACCTGCAAGAATAATAGTGATTAGCAGCAAGAGTCTACTCAGATCTTTTTATCAAACATATCTCAAGGTACCGTACTTCCCACACTTTTATCAGTGCGATAGTTTTCTCAGGATACTGCTCATAAGTAAAGTATCAAATGTTTTCATTCGATATCGTGTCCGTAGACATACGCTGTCATTAGCCGACCGCAACATTATCGCACCAGAGAGTGAGGACGCGTCGGTCGACTTTTCATGAGTCACCGCGTAATCGAGGTCGATAGTCTATGCACTACCGGCCTGAAAGCATTGACAGCGCGATGCATTTTCCTTAGTCACACTGTACTTGTTTGCTGTGACGTGGCTGTGTGTTTCCGGCAACGGCAGAGTGCAATAAAGTCGTGGTTGAGTACGTTTTCTTGCCGCGGTAAAAGATTTTGTTGTGTCTAGACCATACAGCCTAGACACAAGGCTGTAGCCGATAGGGCACGCAATGCTAACGCAGACGGGCGTGAAGTCTGGAACATGAGACTTATAAATGAATAAGAAGAAAAGTACGTAGATGCTTGTTACTTAACTTTTAATTAGTCCTTGGAATACATCTATCTTGAATATTAGTAAGCTATAGGCAATGATACAAATGGCGCCTTGCTAGGTGGTCGCCATTTAACTTAGCAGAGGGCTATTCTACTGTCTATCTCTCGGCAAATGAGAGCAAGGCTTAGCACGTCCAATCGCTAGCTATGTTGTCCGTACAACTGGGGCTGAGGTCTCCTCAGTCTCTCGAGACCTGCCTTGTGGTGGCGCTAGGTTTGCGATCCCACAGTGGCGACACGCGGGTCCGACATGTACTACAGGACCGCGGCCGATTTAAGTTACCACCTAGCAAATGTGGTGTCTAGCGGTGACACCACAGATTTTATTGTGTTGTTAGCTACCCTTTAACTAAGCATTTTCAGTTTTGCCTCCTTCCCAATTACGTGCTTCTTATTACGGCTTATCTTCTTCTGCAACTCTTACGACACCCTACAGAAGAAATAGTGTTACAGTTCCTGGTTATACGCTGGAATATCTATACGGTAACGTGTATAAAATATGAAACGGCAATACCACACCGGTTCATTGGTAGACTATTAGGAAAATTCAGTCAATCTTACAAGAATCGTGGCACAAGAGATGCAATAGGACTTTTGCGAATTTTGGGAGAGAAGTTTATTGAAAAGGGAACAGACCTATAAGGGTGTTACAAAAAGGTGCGGCCAAACTTTCAGGAAACATTCCTCACTCACAAAGAAAGAAAATATGTTACGTGAACATGTGTCCGGAAACGCTTACTTTCCATGTTAAAGCTCATTTTATTACTTCTCTTCAAATCACATTAATCATGGAATGGAAACGCACAGCAACAGAACGTACCAAGCGTGACTTCAAACACTTTGTTACAGAAAATATTCAAAATGTCCTCCGTTAGCGAGGATACATGAATCCACCCTCCGTTGCATGGAGTCCCTGATGCGCTGATGCTGCCCTGGAGAATGGCGTATTGTATCACAGCTGTCTACAATACGAGCACGAAGAGTCTCTACATTTGGTACCAGGGTTGCGTAGACAAGAGCTTTCAAATGCCCCCATAAATGAAAGTCAGGAGGGTTGAGGTCAGGAGAGCGTGGAGGCCATGGAATTGGTCCGCCTCTACCAATCCATCAGTCACCGAATCTGTTGTTGAGAAGCGTACGAACACTTCGACTGAAATGTACAGGAGCTCCATCGCGCATGAACCACATGTTGTGTCGTACTTGTAAAGGCACATGTTCTAGCAGCACAGGTAGAGTATCCCGTATGAAATCATTATAACGTGCTCCATTGAGCGTAGGTGGACGAAACTAAAATGAGCTCTAACATGGAAATTAAGCGTTTCCGGACACATGTCCACATAACATCTTTTCTTTATTTGTGTTTCTTGAAAGTTTGGCCGTACCTTTTTGTAACACCCTGTATAAGTGTTTTATAGACCTGGTGGCAACTTGAACTGACGACTGAAACAGCAGACCTGAGTTGTGAGCTGTCAGTGTTCTTCAGTGGACGTGCGTCCGTAATGTATCAATGCCGTTGTATCACAAATCGCAATGGAGCGACATCCCAAAACTAGCATTCGAGATATTGCTCAGAATGCTTTCGAAAAGAGAAGAGTGCAGTTCCGCCGCACCCCTTGACTCCCAAACAAACACAACGACCCCTGGACGCCTGCCGCGACTTGACTATTAATGAAAACATTATTTTTTTAATCCTTGTCATGCAACTACACTTGAAAACTTTTCAAAATACGGGCTACCAGTTTTTAAATAGAAATCCGTCCATTAAATCGAAAGAGTTGTCCAGGAGAAATGATTTTAGGTTAGATTGAAAATTTGCTCTGCTCCCTGCCAGAAATTTTATGTTATCGGACAAATGACCAAAAAAATTTTTTTGCTGCATGTTAAACTTCTTCCTCCGCTATTGACGGGTATAACAATGGTTAATAAAGGTCATTTTTCCCTCTAGTGTTGTAGGTATTGACCTCACCGTTTCTCTGAAATTGTGATGGATTATTTGTGAAGAGTTTCACTAGCCAATATATGTATTGTGACAGCGCATTTGAAATGCGTAGTTCCTTGAAGAGGTGTCTACATGAAGTCTGCGGGCGAACACTACACGCTATTGCCACTGTTCACTTTTGTGCAGTCACTTCTTTCTTTATAAGTTGTGATTTATTCCTCGAGACATTATTGAGTGGAAGGATGAAAAACATGGCAGGAGGTTAATTTGCTTGTTTCCATGATTAGCATTATACGAAGAGCAAAAGTACGGAACTTAACTGTTTGAGCAGGTCACTAATATGCTTCTTCCAGTTCAAGATTTTATCAGTTTGTGCACCCAAAAATTTGGAGCATTCTATCATATTTATTGACTCTTGCTCACATGCTACTCCAGTTGTTGGCCTGACTTTATTGCACATATATGTGTAGTGTTTTTTTTTTTTCAATATTTAGGGAGAGTCCATTTTCTGAAAACCTCTCAATAATTCTTTGGTAAACAAGATTGAAATTCTCATCTGTTGGTTTCTCTTTAATAGGATTAATATCTTCTGTAAAAAGTACAAATTCTCCTTGTGGAATATTAAGTGGAAGGTCATTCACATACATGAGGAACAGGAGTGGATCCCAAATTGAACCCTGTGGGACTTCCAAGTCACTAAAATTTCATATCCTTCCAACACTGTTTGAATGCTGAGTTCGCTTCAACACTGCAAACTGCCATGGGAGTGGATTTACTCGACCTTCGAGTAACAGTGCTATCACTAGAGCGGTCGAGGTCTAATTGACAGCAATATTTCGACTGGAAATTAGTCGATGTGCATGAGCACAGTAGCTAGTGTTGGGTGATAGCTGACGTGGTAATTGCGCTGGCATCGGAGGGTTTGTGTAACGCGATCTGGCGGCGCTGTCTGCGCGGCTGCAGGACTGCGGAAGCTTCCGGCAGGAAGGCGCAGGTGCGTCGCGACCTGAGCTGCCGAGAAGTCTCGGGTCGAGGCGAAGCTGACACCGGCCGCGCCGCCGCACCAGGGGCTTCTGGCTGGTCTCTGCGGCAGAGAGCCCCCTGCCCTCACCAGACGGCTCCCACTGACACCTGCATACGAACTGTCGCACCATCTTACCCTACAGTGAAGCCTATTACCGCCCGTGTTCTTTTGTTTTTTTTTTTTTTTGTTTTTTTAAGCGATACTTTTCTTCCTTTGTCGTTAAGAGTTTTAAAATTTTCTCACATTGATAACATTAAGCTAAGAGCTATGTGTGTGAATTCCTATGGGACTTAACTGCTAAGGACATCAGTCCCTAAGTTTACACACTACTTAACCTAAATTATCCTAACAAGGGAACCTCCCCATCGCACCCCCCTCAGATTTAGTTATAAGTTGGCACAAGGATAGGCCTTGAAAAACTGTACACAGATCAATCGAGAAAACAGGAAGAAGTTGTGTGGAACTATGAAAAAAATAAGCAAAATATACAAACTGAGTAGTCCATGCGCAAGGCAGGCAACATCAAGGAGCGTGTTAGCGTTCGAGCGCCGTGGTCCCGTGGTTAGCGTGAGCAGCTGCGGAACGACAGGTCCTGGGTTCAAATCTTCTCTCGAGTGAAAAGTTTAATTTTTTATTTTCAGATAATTATCAAAGTTAAGGCACTCACACATAATCAACTTCGCTCTCCAAAATTCCAGGACATGTTCAGATTTGCTTGGACATATACAGGATTTGACGGTCTACGCACGGAAACATTTGAAAAAGTAAAAAACATATGTTTTGATAGAGCACAGGGAAAACTGTGCGACTGTGAAACTGTTGCATTCATTTGACGCAGTTTTTGTGACAAACTCTTATGTTTTCATCACTTTTTTGGGAGTGATTATCACATCCACAAGAAAACCTAAATCGGGCAAGGTAGAAGAATCGCCAAGTGTGCAAGTTAGGTGGGTCGACAACATATTCCTGTCACGTGACGCACATGCCGTCACCAGTGTCGTAAAGAATGTATCAGATGTATTTTCCCGTGGAGGAATCGGTTGACCTATGACCTTGCGATCAAATGTTTTCGGTTCCTATTGGAGAGGCACGTCCTTTCGTCTACTAATCGCACGGTTTTGCGGTGCGGTCGCAAAACACAGACACTAAACTTATTACAGTGAACAGAGACGTCAATGAATGAACGGACAGATCGTAACTTTGCGAAAGTAAAGAAAGTAAAATTTGCACTCGAGGGAGGACTCGAACCAAGGACCTTTCGATCCGCAGTTGCTCACTCTAACCACGAGACCACGGCGCTCAACAGCGTACATTGTCCATTTTGTTGCCTATCTTCCACATGGACTACTCTGTTTGTATATTTTGCTTATTTTTTCAAAGTTCCACACAACTTCTTCCTGTTTTCTCGATTGATCTGTGTACAGTTTCTTCAAGGCCTATTCACTGTGTCAATTTATAACTAAATCTGACGGGGGTGCGATGGGGAGGTTCCCTTGTAAGTACAAACACACACATCCATGCCCGAGGGAGGACTCGAACCTTGGCCGGGATCAGCCGCACAGTCCATAACTGCAGCGTCTTGGACCGCTCGGCTAGTCCCGCGCTGCTCGAAGAGCTATTTTCGTTGCATAAAGACGATGGAAAAAATTGGTGATACCCTTGTTAAATAAAGAGCCGTATAAATGAGAGTAGGACTCACTCACTGAGAGTTCCGTAAAAAACTTAGCTATGTATATAGATACTTAATTCATACCGGCAATCGAAAATTTCGACACTTGACTGTTATTGATACCGGTTCTGGCAAGATAAGAAAATATATCACACTGGAAGAAGTCTACAGGGGTACTCTTAAATATGGCGCCCGACTATTGTAATGATACTAATCTAAACTCAAATTAAACTATTATATTGTAAATGATTTATGTCTCTGATGAGCTCTATAAAGCAGATCGTCGACTTTGCACGACTGCATAGCCAAAGATACTGCGTCTTGTCTGAGATTGTAGTGTTGGAGTAAGAGACCGCTTGGCCCTTAGCAGTGAGTGTGTATCAGCCTGTGAGCGAAAGAGGATGCAGTAGGCAGTTTTCGTAGTGTGCTCTGTAAGGCCACCAAGTGTTAGATTATATGTAGGAATTTTCTCATACCAATATTTTGTGTTCGTTAAAAATGACGAGTGATTTTATAATGGAATGTAAAGTGAAGTGATGAAATGTAAATTTAATTGTGGCAACACATGAGTACTGGATTGATATTACAAAGGAGCTTTACGAATACATATATTAGTTGAAATATAAATGTGGAGGCAGAAGTCTTCTCGCAGTTAAGGTAAAGAAGTTAATTTTTTTATTACTTTCCTTTTGCCAGAGCGTTACAGTAAAAGAGTCGGCTGATAGTTGGTAACAGTGAGTTCTAGTTGAGTAGCCCCAGAATGTACGTAAACAGATTTGATGTTCAGGCTAGTTCGATATTTTAAGATTTGTCAGCACAGGTATACGTAATTTGATGAGTTGTCTTTATGCTTTTCAGTGATATTAGATAATACGTGCTGTACAAATCTCACTGTTTGTAACTATGTCAGCAAAGAAAGGTTTTCATCTAGTAAAAGGGATGTCAGTTTTCTAAGCAATGTAATTTCAATTGTCAGATGTTTTCAAAAGCCTAACTTAACTTCGAATACAACTTCACTATTCAAAAAGTCAGTAATTCACCCAAATCACTCCCTGTCCAGGTCCTATGTTTTTCTTAAAGACACTGAATTTTTCTTAAATGTTTTCATTTCTCAGACAAAACGATTTCATGTATGTTTGAAAATATTACGGCCAGCATTGCACACCACTGACCCTGTAGCTAGTATGTTTTATTCTTCTTCATGAGAGAGCAGAATACAACGCGACCGACCGATGCTGCTTTAGAGATAAGACAATTTTATTTGTTTGTTATGTGCACATGGACCAAAGTTCTCAATTTTGAACAGGGCCAGAGGGCTCAGTACCTGAATGTATTTTGCAGTGACTGTGTTTCTTTCTTGGTATTGGGAGTTGCATTGCCCAGCCAGTTCATATGAAGATTTACTAACAATAACACAGAATAAGCACACCACTTGCAGTTAACAACACGCTACACCATAACTCCAGTTTTGTATGCATTCACAATTCAGGCATTCATTTAAGTATCTCAGTAACTTATAATGAACGTTACAAGACAATGGCCGTATCTTTTCGTAACGTGGACGTAGAAGCACGAATGTATTTACACCACCAAGGGACCATTGATTTCAACTTGATGCGACTACTTGTTCCTGAGTAAATCCAGACTGTCGAATAACAAATGACAAAAAATATATTTTTTCTTTTGATACATTTACAAATTAACAATTTTCGTATTTTTTTCCTTTACTTGCGCAGCAAAACTTTCCTTCTTGCTAAAGTTCATGATTATAAGCCAACGGGAAGGACCCTACAGGTTTGCGAGTGTCAGAGCATGTAATATAAACAAAAAAATGGTTCAAATGGCTCTGAGCACTATGGGACTTAACATCGGAGGTCATCAGTCCCCTAGAACTTAGAACTAGTTAATCCTAACTAACTTAAGGACATCACACACAGCCATGCCCGAGGCAGGATTGGAACCTGCGACCGTAGCAGTCACGCGGTTCCAGACTGCAGTGCCTAGAACCGCTCGGCCACTACGGCCGGCTAATATAAATAGACATATCTTCTTATTGGATTAACTTGCAGGGTTAAATTTTTTCATTGCCTAGGGTTCGCAGATCTTACTATGTGACAGATTTCAACTAGGTACGTCCACCCATTCCTGATAAAAAGCGTTCTTGACGGACGACAGACGGACGGATAACAAAGTAATTCTATAAGGTTTCTGTTTCTGCTCTATTGAGATACGGAACCCCGAAAAACATCCTAGAATCTGGTTGATGCAATGACAGCTCACAAAACTTCAGTCTGACCTAACTGGACTTTTATTTGGACCAGGACACTTGTAAGTTAAATCCAAGACATGAACAGCTTTCTTCGATGCAGACTTTTCATTTGAAAAAGAAGTGTAACATATTTGGTTGGTGCAAATTCTAAACTACCAAGTGTCCCGAAAATAATGGTTCACGTGTTTTACGAACAAGACACAGTCAACGACACCTACTAAGATTATAAACAACTTCTAGATGGAGCAGCGCATGGTGAAACTGGGCACCCTGTAGTGGGAACTGGTTAACAATAGAGAATCTATCTGTGTTTTTCAAACTTCGTCGCTGAACGCGAATGTGGTCGTAGTGGCTGTATTGGAGAACGAGAACCTTGATTACATCAGGAGGATCGTTTAAATAATTGTTTGTCCTTCTGATTACTCATTCACCTGCAGAAGCATCTCTTTGTGCACGACTCTACAAGCAAAGCATATTCTGAACTACAATCCGTGAAGGAAATGAGAACAAGGAAATTTAGCAACGAGCCCATGGACGCCTCAATGTTCCTATTTAGGGAAACTTCATTTTAAATTAGTCTTTTGACCAAAAATGGGGCATAATAAACCAATGAGCATATTTTCCAAATATGGTGCTTGAAGGCACAAGAGCCGCGCGGGATTAGACGAGCGGTCTGAGGCGCTGCAGTCATGGACTGTGTGGCTGGTCCCGGCGGAGGTTAGACTCCTCCCTCGGGCATGGGTGCGTGTGTTTGTCCTTAGGATAATTTAGGTTAAATAGTGTGTAAGTTTAGGGACTGATGACCTTAGCAGTTGAGTCCCATAAGATTCCACACACATTTGAACATTTTTTGAAGGTACAAGGTAAATGTCTATCAAAAGCATTTAGAGTGCCCAAAACAAGTAATTATGAAGGTTCTTAAACTGAACTACACATCTTTCTCAAGTAGCAAAACCAGTGATATGTGATTACCGCTAGCTGCTACTTAGTAATGAAGGTCCATGCTGTCTGTGGGGTCTATTCCAGTCGCGAAGAAGCTGTCTGGAGCTCTCAAACGGCCCTTGTTGGCTGGCGACAGGCTGTAATCTATCTCCTCAAAGGATGCAGGCATGCTCTATACAGAATTAAAACCCAAGAAACTTACAGCGCACTTCGCAGGGTCGTCATCTTGTAAGATCATTCACCCGAGAACCTCGACAGGACGAGAAATATCATCCAGGAAGTGGTTTGTACCACTTGCAAATGCGACGTGAGTGTCGCAGCTCTGTACGTCTGTACTTTGGCAAAAGAACACTGACAGTCGTCGAAGGTGTAAGACACCGTGACTCCATCCATTATGGTGCCTTCCAGCCCCGAAACTCCTCTACCTTCAGACTTCACTCACTTTCCCCCATGTTCTTGTGACTATACAGGTTCTCAGCATCCCTCTCCTATTCCGCCCTCTCCTCCCTCCCTCCCCCAGATGTGTACGACGAAAATCATTTTGCAAACTGAAGTGGGACTCATCTGTGGAGATCACACTCTTCCATTTACTCGCTGACCATCCTTGGTGCTGCTGAGTCTACAGCAAACGGGTCCGTCTCATCACACACAATGGGGCGCATGTGGCATGCAGCCAACTTTACGCCATCTGACGGGAATCTGCAACTTATGACACAGCTGCAAATATGTCGGATAACTGTCTTGCATACGAAGTATGATCCAAAAGTTCCGGAACTTTATCCGCAAAATTTTTCTACAATTACATTTTACCTACTATGCAAGATTTCCTTCGAAATACTCTCTTCCACAATTGATACACCGCTCCCAACGCCATTTCCAGTTCCAGCATTAGTCTAGGTATGCCTTTTACTGGATCGCACGAAGCGCCGTCTGCGAATTTTCTTTATCTCGTCTGTCGTTGAAAATCTTCGGGGTGCAAAGCTAGCTCGCCTCCACGTGGTGCACCCCGGGTAACGCTAAATGAGCTAGCACATAATGGCAGTCAGACAAAACGTGAAAGGTTCTCCTGACTATGCAAGAAGACACAAAAAACGTCCTCCTAAGGATATGCCAACAAGGAAACTTGGACCTACGGTCCGAATTTGCCATCTCAACGTAGAGAGCATAAGCTATTCTAAGTGCCAATACTTATCAAAACTACTGAAGAAAGACAACATTGATCTGATCGCCATTCAGGAAACACATTGTAGTACTGAAGTACAACTGCGGAAAAGGGGCAAAATACCCGGATTTGAATTACTTGGTGCCACTTACCACCATACCCATGGTGTTGCAACCTACATCAGACATGATATAGAAAATGCCTCCCTTATCTCCACGTCGTCAGGTGATGAAATCCATAATGTCACAGTAAAAATTGGGAGCGTAACCGTCACAAATATTTATAAACCTCCAACCACTCCATGGCCAAGATCAGTAATTCAGACTCAACCTCACCCAGCAATCTATCTGGGAGACTTCAATAGCCACCACGAACAGTGGAAATATAAGGAGTGTGATGCTAATGGTGAAACCTTGGTGAAATGGGCTAAAAATGAAAATCTTAACCTTATCTTTGATGTGAAAGACCGTTACACATTCAGATCAGCTGCCTGGGAGCAGGAATACAACCCGGATCTATGTTTCACCTCAACTGACGGAAATAACCAACCACTACCAGCTACCCGTAAAGTCCTGTGCGACTTTCCTCATAGCCAGCACCGACCAGTCATTATTGAAATTGGCAGCCAAATCCCACTGGTGACTTCCATGCCTTGCCCCAGATGGAATTTCAAGAACGCAAATTGGGAAAAGTACTCTCGAGACCTTGATAAATGTCTAGGATGGATACCACCTACCCATAAAAACTATAGAAGATTCATCGGAGCAGTAATAAGCACTGCCAAGAAGCACATCCCTAGGGGATACCGACGAGAGTATGTCCCAGGGTGGTCCAAAAACAGTGACGAGCTCCACCAGCGCTTCCTCAAGACGGGCGACAAAGAACTGGCCGATGACCTTCTCCACAGTCTTGATACTGCAAGACAACGTAAATTGACAGAAGCAATGGAGAGCCTGAATTTCCAGACTTCAAGCCGACAAGCATGGACCCTGTTAAGGAAATTAGGAAGTGGAGCACCTATTCAAAGACAGACAGCAAACGTCTCCCCAAACACCATGGCATCTCATATAGTGGCCACGTCCAGAGCCCCTAGTGACAGAGCACACACGATCAAGATAAAACGAGAACTCAGGAATCTGAGGAATAAGGCGACAGAAACTGAATACGCTCTCCCTTTCTCACTCGAAGAAATAGAAACAGCACTCAAAGAGGTCAAGCCAGGGAAAGCACCAGGACTCGACAGCATTAACCCAGAACTCCTGATACACTGCGGTAAATACACAAAACTCTGGCTGGCGAGATTCTTCACCGACATCATCCAAACCGGTAATGTGCCTAGTGACCTCAAAAGATCGAAAATAATAGCCATCTTAAAACCAGGGAAACCAACAAACTCACCGAAGAGCTACAGGCCCATAGCACTACTGCCAGTAATATATAAACTGTTAGAAAGGCTCATCTACAATAGAATCTGCCAGAAAATACTCAATGCTATACCAATCGAACAAGCAGGTTTCAGACCAAACCGCAGCTGTGTCGATCAAGTTCTCTCACTCACGACGTACATTGAAGCTGGGTTCCAAAGAAAGCTTAAAACCTCTGCAGCATTCATAGACCTGTCAGCTGCCTACGACACAGTCTGGAGAGAAGGCATGATTTATAAGTTCCTCCGCATAATCCCATGTAGACTAACAGCTCGCCTACTAAACAACATGCTGAATGACAGAACGATCCAAGTCACCATGGTTCAAATGGTTCAAATGGCTCTGAGCACTATGGGACTCAACTGCTGAGGTCATTAGTCCCCTAGAACTTAGAACTAGTTAAACCTAACTAACCTAAGGACATCACACACATCCATGCCCGAGGCAGGATTCGAACCTGCGACCGTAGCGGTCTCGCGGTTCCAGACTGCAGCGCCAGAACCGCGCGGCCACTTCGGCCGGCCCAAGTCACCATGGGTTCAGATATTAGTTCACCGAGGAAATTAAAAAATGGCCTACCTCAAGGATCGGTGCTTGCACCACTCCTCTTCAATCTCTACATTGCAGAGATACCGGAAACAAGATCAAAGAAGTTTGGCTACGCCGATGACTGGGTCCTTGCAACGAGAAGTCAGTTATTTGAAGGGGCAGAGGAGACCCTAACAGCTGACTTGGAGAAGATGGGAGAATATTTCCGAAAATGGCACCTGCAACCTAACGCCAACAAAACAGAAGTATCATGTTTTCACCTAAACAATAAAGCGGCTAAGAGGGAGCTCAGAATAAAATTCGAGACCACATGGCTTACTCACAATAAAACTCCAAAGTACCTAGGTGTGACCCTCGATAGAACACTCTCTTTCAAAGGTCACCTAATGAAAACAGCAGAGAAACTAAAAACAAGGAATAACATTATACAGAAGCTCTGTGGAACGACATGGGGAGCGGCAGCTACTACGTTACGGACATCAGCCTTAAGTCTCGTCTTCTCAGCTGCCGAATATTGTGCGCCGGTATGGCTAAACAGCCCCCACACCCATAGAATCGATGCACAGCTCAATAACACAATGAGAATGATCGCTGGTGTAATGAAGACTACACCCGTGGAATGGCTCCCAGTACTAAGCCACATACCACCCCCTAACCTACGCCGCACAAACGCTCTTATAAGAGAGTACAAAAAGATAATGAGCAATCGGAATCTACCCATCCATGAGAATATTGAAGATGCCACCCAAAGCCGCCTCCGCTCCAGAAGGTCACCCATCAGAACCGCAATAGCCACATCTGCAACAGAGGAAGAATTCAACATAACCAGCGCCTGGCACCAAGAATGGTCCTTAAAGAACATCAGTAAACTTCCATGTATCTCCCAGAAGCCTTCAGGTTTTGACTTACCACGCAAAACCTGGGCAACTTTAAACAGAATTAGAACTAAACATGGCAGATGCGCCTATTCCCTCTACCAGTGGGGCATGACAGAATCGCCGCTATGTCAATGTGGAGAAAATCAAACTATCCAGCACATAATAGAAGACTGCCCCAGGACAGCCTATGATGGGACCCCAGAAGATTTCCTGATGGCGACTCCAGAATCAATAGCATATATTAACTCATTAGATGTTTGTTTGTAATTACTTCCAAACTACTATAACTTTGTATAACTACTGTAACATGTGTATTATGTGTAATTTTGTATAATTTTGTATAATTCTGTATAACTATTGTAATAACTGTAAGAATATCTAATGCCAAATTATTACAATTTTGCATATTGATTGTAATAACAATTGTGTCTAAATGCCATACGCTAAATAAATTCGTCCTTTCAACGGTGTGTTTAACTTTCGAAATAAAAATAGTCCGCAGATGCAAGGCTGGAAAGTACGGAGGATGAGGCAGCATAGTGATTTCGGTCGATTGGCACGCACAGTTTCACTGACGTTCTTGACATAAGCGTCGTCGATGGACGTTGAAGGCCGTCCTGAACGAAGAGTTATTTTTAAACGCCGCGCGGGATTAGCCGAGCGGTCTTAGGCGCTGCAGCCATGGACTGTGCGGCTGGTGCCGGCGGAGGTTCGAGTCCTCCCTCGGGCATGGGTGTGTGTGTTTGTCCTTAGGATAATTTAGGTTAAGTAGTGTGTAAGGTTAGGGACTGATGACCTTAGCAGTTAAGTCCCATAAGATTTGACACACATTTGAACATTTATTTTTAAACTGTGGGAACCATTCGTAAAACCGAGTACGGCCTAAGCACTCATCACCGCAGGCTTCCGGCATCCTTTGGTGTGTCTCTGTGAAGGTTTTCTTGAGTTTCACGCAAACTTTAATGCAGACCCATTGCTTCTATAACTATGCCACCTCGGAATTCACAAACTGCGTGACACAGCGTTCTACTCAATACAGCACTGGACAACTGACATACAACAATGAAACTTTCGGCAGTTAAACATTAAACACCTCCAACACATCATTGGCGTGTAATTACGAATGTTCTGGAATTGTTCAGATACGGCACTGGTACCGTCCTGGTTGACACAGTCACATCGTTTAAATATCTGGGCGTAACGCTGCAAAACGATATGAAATGGACGAGCATGTGAGGATTGTATTAGGACTCCAGTTTTTGAGAGAATTCTAAGAACGTGTGGTTCATCTGTAACGGAGACCGCATATAGGACGCTAGTGCAACCTATCCTTGAGTATTTCTCAGGTGTTTGATATCTGTACCACGTCGGATTAAAGGAAGACTTCGAAGCAGTTCAGAGGCAGGTTGCTAGATTTGTTGCTGATAGTTTCGGATAATAACATGTGATACTTCAAGAACACAAATGGAAATCCCAAGAGGGAAGGCGACAGTCTTTTCAAGAAATACTGTTGAGAAAATTTAGAATACCGGCATTTGAAGCTGACTGAAAAACGATTCTACTGACTCCAGAATACACTGCGCGTAAGGACGACGAAGATAAATACGAGAAATTAGGGCTCATACGGGGGCATATAGATAGTCGATTTTCTCTCGCTCTGCTTGCGAGTGATACAGGAAGGGAAGTGACTGTAGTCCGTTTAAAATTACTTGACAGTTGACGTCTGTCACTTGTCGCTACAGTGTTGCCACGTCAGCTGCCGGCTAGTGCTCCGCTTTAGGCGACACACAAACACAACGCGGGTCAGTTCAGAAATGGTGTTAATGTGAAACACGGAGTAATGTTGGAAGTGGCTGCAGCGAGGTATGACGGAAATGGGAAACGCTCTGTCTGCTGAAGATTTTAAGTGACGATGTGTCTACTGTGGCAGATGATGCGCTTTGTAACCCTGGGTTTAAACTCATGTCTTAACGTAACCACAGCTCCGCAATGTGCAATGTATCTGAGAAAACGGCGATCAACAATCTGTTTCAGAACTAAAATCGTAATCGATTTGTTCACGGCGTTCAACGTAAACCTCTATAGGCAAACTCAAGGCAGAAAAATTTCATAATATGTTTTTTTCCTGCAGTCAGTTCCCACAGCAGAATTTCAGTTTTAGCGGTAAAAGCGAACTGTACTTTCTCGCTGTCTTTGGTTACCTGAAATTATCCTCATACTGGCTACATGGGAGGCTGCGTTACCAACCGCTGAGCAAGCTTGGTTGGCACTTGGTTGTGGATTATAGGCGCCAAAGCAGATTACAAACGAAAAAAGAATGATAGGAAGAAAATAAGTGCAAATAAAAAAGTCAATATGATGAGTGTTGTGTACATAGGTCTGCGTAGTCAGCGCGTACACACCTTTCCCACTAGAGCGCGCCCCGCTAAGCAGGCGCAGCGCTCGTCCGTCTCCGCACTACGAGATGGCGCTGTCTTAGAGACGGACCAAATTCTGCTTCTTTTCTTTTTTTTTTTCTTCTTTATTGAATTTCAATTCCCCCCAAAGGGGGCGGGCTGGCAGCAGCTGACTACGCCGCTCTGCAGCCTACAGAATGTGTGTTAAAAAGAGGAAGATAATAAAAAATAACAGTTGGCGATAAAATCGGTGACTTAAAGGTAAAATGGCAGAAAATTCTAGAACTTAAAACATAAAACACATGGGTGATGATGCTAAGATAATACACAAGAAGCAGAAAAATAACAGACAGACAGTTAAAAAAACACGGCGACAGTCTGGTTTCTGTTCGCAAGATATAAAATGCACACCCAGCGACAGCATGATTTCCGTTCGCAACACTGTGGAAAGACGCACAACACTGAACACTCACTGAAACACGGCACTAAAAAGTTGGCACAAATATGACATACCACAGCCGAGAGCAGGTGGGGGGGAAACTGGACAGATGATGAAGAAAATAAAAAAGGGGGGGAAGGAGAAGAAAAGTGAAGGGTGGGAGGGGGGAAAGAAGCCAATGGAGAAGACCCATAAGAGGGGTGGGGGGTGCTGAGCAGACGTGCCAGGGAGTGGGGAAGGCAGAGGAGGGGAATGCAAAAGGACTCGGGGGGTGGGGGAGGAGAAGGGACACAGGGGGAGGTTGGGCGGGGAGAAAACACAGGATGGAAGGGGGGAGGAAGAGGGAGCCCAGGGAAAGGTCGGAGGAAAGGAGGGGGGTGAGGATCAGAGTTGATAGGAAGGATAAATGGAGGGAGAGAGGGCATCATCCGGGAGGGGGAGTTGACGGAAGCCACCTTGGGAAAGGAGATGGAGGGTGTAGAGATGGAGGGTAGGGGGGACACAACGGTGAAGACGTGGCAGGGGGCGGGGATGGGAGAGGAGAGGAGCAACCAGGGGGTGAGGGGGTTCAAGACGGCGGAAGGTGTAGAGGATGCGGATATGTTATGGGAATAGGAGCAGATGGGGGAAAGGAATGAGATCATAGAGGATCCGCGTGGGGGACGGGAGGCGGACACGGAAGGCGAGGCGGAGTGCATGACGCTCAAGGATCTGGAGGGACTGATAGAATTTGGGGGGGGGGGGCAGATATCCAGGCAGGACTGGCATAACAGAGGATGGGACGGATTAAGGATTTGTAGGTGTGGAGGATGGTAGAGGGGTGCAACCCCCATGTCCGGCCAGAGAGGAGTTTGAGGAGTCGGAGGCGGTTGTGGGCTTTGGATTGGATTCTGCTTCCGCCGATCTGCGTATTAATATGTCACGTAGCCAAAAAGATTGCTGCTAACGTAGAACCTTTTCTCCTCACGGATCACATTCGCACAGTGATACCTGAACGCTCGAGGTATTATAACAAGTGTACAGACCTCAGGCTGCATTAGTCTGCATTTTTCTGTACCAGTCTATAGTCAAGTTTCAGTCTGCGCCTAATACGATTGTCATATTCCTGTACATAGCCATGAAGATAAATGTATAGACACTTAGTCAAGTATCAGAGATATGTGAGAATAAGATTAACGTACCAAGACCAAAGGAACTTCAGATTGTCAATTGTAAATAGCATACAGAACCAAGTTAAGTTATTTTATGCTTGTTATTATTTTAATAAATGTGTGTGAAAATTAATCAAGTTCTGTTTAAAGTTGGTCGCCGTCAATCTGCTACTCTAAGCGTGCAAGTGGCATTTCTATCGTCTGACCTAACGGCAGAAGATAAACACGCCACGATAAGACCACGAGACATATTGCTGACACTCGCCTACTCTGCTAGAGCGACAAGTCAAATAATCTGATGGTGTGTATACCGAAGGTCTTAAAGTATGCACACCACAATGATGAACATTTTGCAGCAAAGTATTAGAAATAAAAAATTGCACTTAAACCAATTAATTGAACAAAACTGATAAAGTCTTTTGATTAGATTTAGAAAAATAAAAAGGTTTTGGTCCCTCTGACGAGACTTGAACTTACGACCTTCCATAGGTAAGGTTAGCACGCTAGCCATTTCCCCATTGCATTGCATAATAGTGTTTTATTTGTGACTCCGGTATTCCAGCCACAACGATTAATTACAGCCTTCAAAATTGTTTCACCTAATGTCGTGCGAAGTTTATTAATGTAAGCCGACCTCTGTGATTATAATAACTGTATAAACGATGCCAAATCGCATCTTGTGCGTAAGGATCCAGTAGTGTTTGGCCCGTGCTTTGTATGAAACGTGTGTAAATCGTTAGCATCGTTTTGTGTGTCTGTGTGTGTGTTTTGTTTTCTGTGTGGTTATCATGTGTGATGAAATACGAAATAAAGGGGCCAGGGATCCAAACACATTAAGGAAGAAAGCCAGACAAAGTATTGGAAGCGAACTAATTGTTGTGGCATTTTGGCAACGGCGAACAGTTCGGGCGTGACGATGAGCGCTCTGATTGGAGGAAAGTAGCTACAACGCGTGAAGTGTAATTTAATCAGACTATAAAAGTGGTACGGGGTATCCTTCGCCACGCGCTGTAGCGCGGATTACGGAGTATCTGTGTAGATGTAGATCATACCACTGGGACGCATATTCTAGAAAAAAGGATAGTGATAGCATTTGTCTGATTAACGAGATACCTGGCATTATGTCAAGACACTACTTAAAACAGCAGACTGTGCATATATCTTAAACTTGAATAACAATTACACTACTGGCCATTAAAATTGCTACACCAAGAAGAAATGCAGATGATAAACGGGTATTCATAGGACAAATATATTATAATAGAACTGACGTGATTAAATTTTCACGCAATTTGGGTGCATAGATCCTGAGAAATCAGTACCCAGAACAACCATCTCTGGCCGTAATAACGGCCTTGATGCGCCTGGGCATTGAGTCAGAGCTTGGATGGCGAGTACAGGTACAGCTGCCCATGCAGCTTCAACACGAGACCACAGTTCATCGAGAGTAGTGACTAGCTTATTATGACGAGCCAGTTGCTCGGCCACCATTGACCAGCCTTTTCCAGTTGGTGAGAGATCTGGAGAATGTGCTGGCCAGGGCAGCAGTCGAACATTTTCTGTATCCAGAAAGGCCCGTACAGGACCTGTAACATGCGGTCGTGCATTATCCTGCTAAAATGTAGGGTTTCGCAGGGATCGAATGAAAGGTAGAGCCAAAGCTGCTCAAAGTGCCGTCAGTGCGAACAAGACGTGAGCGAGACGTGTAACTAATGGCACCCCATACCATCACGCCGGGTGATACGCCAGTATGGCGATGACGAATACACGCTTCCAATGTGCGTTCATCGCGATGTCGCCAAACTCGGATGCGACCATCATGATGCTGTAAACAGAACCTGCATTCATCCGAAAAAATGACGTTTTGCCATTCGTGCACCCAGGTTCGTCGTTGAGTACACCATCGCAGGTGCTCCTGTCTGTGATGCAGCGTCAAGGGTAACCGCAGCCATGGTCTCCGAGCTGATAGTCCATGCTGCTGCAAACACCATCGAACTGTTCGTGCAGATGCTTGTTGTCTTGCAAACGTCCCCATCTGTTAACTCAGGGATCGGGATGTGGCTGCACGATCCGTTACAGCTATGTGGATAAGATGCCTGTCATCTCAACTGCTAGTGATACGAGGTCGTTGGGATCCAGCACGGCGTTCCGTATTACGCTCCTGAACCCACCGATTCCATATTCTGCTAACAGTCATTGGATCTCGACCAACCCGAGCAGCAATGTCGCGATACGATAAACCGCAATCGCGATAGGCTACAATCCGACCTTTATCAAAGTCGGAAACGTGATGGTACGCATTTCTCCTCCTTAGAAGAGGCATCACAACAACGTTTCACCAGGCAACGCCGGTCAACTGCCGTTTGTGTATGAGAAATTGGTTGGAAACTTTCCTCATGTCAGCACGTTGTAGGTGTCGCCACCGGCGCCAACCTTGTGTGAATGCTCTGAAAAGCTACTCATTTGCATATCACAGCATCTTGTTCCTGGCGGTTAAATTTCGCGTCTGTAACACGTCATCTTCATGGTGTAGCAATTTTAATGGCCAGTGGTGTAGTATTTAGTGCGGATTCTTTTGTCCGCCTCTGTACCTGAGTGGTCAGTATGGCTAGCTGCTGTGTGGAAGGCCAGGGTTTGATGCCCGATACTGACAGGGACTTTTCATTTGTGGGTGGACTGGGACAGGATGCACTCAGCCCCTAGGTGGGTGAGAAGTGGCGGCTACAACGCCAATAAAGCCGGCAACGATCGGGAGAGCGATGTGTCGAGAGCACGCCCCTCCACACCACATTGAAATGGCGCCGCCTGGCAGAGGATGACACGGTGGTTGGTCGGTCTGTGCCGACTGGCCCATCAGGGCCAGAAGGTGAAGCTTTGTTTGCTTGTTTAGTGAACTCTTTTTATTTATTGTTGAGTTAGTTTTATTCATTAACTAGGAATTTACTTTATCTGTAACATTTTAATTTTCGACAAGGATAGAAACTGAATTAAAATTTCTGTGCCAGCCAGGGACACAGGTTCCCTGCTTATTAGACAGATATGCTAGCCCTTTTACCTCCGTTTTTTTAGAAGACTTTCAACACCAGGCAGTTGGAGGTAAAGAGGGCAGGGGTCGAAGATCCGAGGCCTGGCTGCATTGCCTCCACCATACCTGTCCCTGTGTTGCTCCATTATTCCCATGTATTTTCATGTTTGTTCCTGTATATGCCTTAAATAGTAGACCCAAACTGAAGCAGTAACTAATGGAAAATAAAAAACAGATTGCCACTTCCAATGGCATGAGTTCCTTGTAGGACATAACTCACAACAGGCAAAAAGGTGACGGAAAAATCCCTAACAAACTTTCATTCAAAAACATTTAAGTTATTATGCACTGGATGCATATGATGTCTGTAACGTAGCCATATATTTTTCAACAAATAAAACCAAAATAGGAGCCGGAGGGGTTTTGTCAAATTAGAACATTTCTCATTATAGAACCAACATAACAGATGCCAGGAATAATAGAAAAGAAAGAATGAGTATTTTGCTTTTAATCAATAAAACTGCCCTCTTTGTAGCCCACATAAAGCAATAGATAAAAAATTTTGAAACCATTCCTTATACTTGTTATTCTTCTTCAACTTAAAGTGTTCTTCTGCAACAAAAAACAAGTACGCTTCTAAGTTCGAAGTTTTGTTTGTTAACACGTAAAACACAAACTGTCTCAGATGCCACGAATAACTGTTTTTCTTTACGGACGGATATCATTTCCAGACGGGTTGCAAAGCTTCAATTACCGGTATATGACTTTCTGTGGTTCTGTAGATAAGTGCTAATTTCTTCCTAGTCCTATTCCAGATTCTGATTTTACTTTCACGTAAGAACATGTGCGCTACAGTTTCTAAAAGCTGACATTTATCGCAGTATGGAGATGATCTCAGTTTGATTTTCCACAACCGTTTCGCTGTGGGTATTGTTTCTGACTCTAGTTGGTAGAATTTTATTGTTGATAGTTTTACAAATGTTTATCCAGTTTTTAGCAGGGTATTTCACCTGAATTGGGTTGTGAAAACGATTTCTGGTAACATAACCTAGACGGTTTTAGTGTTGGTTTGTGCTGGTACAAGTATTATATAGCTCCAATCGACATAGTGCTTTCGGACGTAATCTAGGCTGGCATCTATATGTGCTACATTAACAGCAGCGATCCTGTCCCCAGGATCTAACGAGAGGAATAGATGTTTCGTAATGCCTCTCTTAGTGGCATGTATTAGTTTAAAAACACGAGTTAGAAACAGTGCGTCACATCTAGATTTAACGTCTTTAATTCGAGGTACCCCGCTGTGCCTCTGCAAAGTCGCCGTGTGGAAGGACACTTTGAAGATATTTTTTTCCACACATGCCAACACGCTGCAGCTAGCATTTTTTTTTTTTTTTTTTTTTTTTGCGGTGACATGCGGTATCGGTAAGACTGCTGCGGCATGATATATTTTGCTAAGTATGTACGTATATATAAACTGAACTTTTTGCAGTCGGTCTAATAATCGCATGTTATGGTCCTTCAGCAAGGCTCTGATGACATTTTCTTCTCCCAATTGTCCGTAGCCATGATTTTGGGATTCGCCGTTAACCACAATCCGAGTTGGAGTCTCTCTTCGGTTACATCCAACCAGTGCGCACCTGTTGCACTACTGTAAGAACCGAGATGCATTATTTTGGATTTTTGAAGATTCAATTTTGCGCCAGAGGATCGTGAGTACTGGTGTACCAGACGTCGCACTTCATAGACCTCACTATTAGAATTTACAATAACGCTCATGTCGTCAGCATAACCGTGACGAACTGTTTTAATATTGAAGATCTGTGGTCCTCTCAATTTCTGGTGCATTCTCGAAAGCAAAGGTTCCACCGCGATCGCATATGTCAAAGACAGTGGACATCCTTTACGTACTGATTGTTGAACTGAAAATGTTTCATTCAGTTGTCCATTGATTTTAATCCTTGAAAAAACACCACTGATACATTTACGTATAACAGTTATAAAGTGGTCGTTGAAATCCGTTTCCGGCATGGTGCTGAATAAGAAGCCCTCCTAACAAAGGCTTTTATCAAAATCTAAAAACAATAAAGAAAGACTATTGTCACTTAACCAAGTAAGGTTTATGACGTCTCTTCACTCACTTAAGGTATCTGTCATTGATCTACTTTCTATTGCATTCATTTGGTAAGGACCTATGACGTTTTGCAGGAGGGGTTTCGTCCCTCTATTCAGGATGCGGGTTAAATCCTAAAGTCAGCTTTGAGTAAGGTAAGTGGTCTTAAATCGTGAATCCTCTTGCTGCTTGGTTTTTTAGGAATGAGTACAATCATTCCCTCCGTAAATATAGGAGGGAATGCCTAGTTAGTTAATAAGTCATTGTACATTTCTGTGAGCTCATTCCCTATTACGTCCCAAATGCGTGCATAAAATTCAACCTGGAGCCCAACGGGACCAGCTGACTTGTTCCTCGGAGCGTCGTTAATTATGGTTTTTATTTCGTCCTGAGTTATATGTTCGGTTTGACTGGCCTTATCCTTCTGACGTATTCCCGTCGTAACGTTTGCTAAAAGTTCTTCACCGTCCCGTCTATCTATTTCCATTCCAGCGTAGGGATCCCCATAATACTTCACCACATATTGTTTCATGGCGGTCTGAGTCGTGTACTCTCCTCCGTCATCGTCCACTAGCGCGGTCATTATTCTCTGTTTGCCTCTATGTGTCTCCCTTATTACGTGGTATAATGACATACGTTCCTGCATAAGACCGTCCTTGCCTCGGGCTCGCGTACGCACCCTGTCCAGACGCTACGGCGCTAGGGTGGTTATTTTCACTTAAAGCGTTTGAGTATGTTAGCCGAAAGGTCATTTGGTTGTTGATAAAGAACTTGCAAAAAGGAGAAGTAAAATTCCGCCGTTTGTTTGCGCCAATATGCTTGGGCTTTTGCATACATTGGATACATTAACTGTCTACTGCATTTACGAAGTACGGGTTTTGCATATTCGGTCCACCAAATGATCCGCTTCCGATACCTCGTTTGGGAGCGTAAGTCTGTCTAATCTGTTGCTAAAGTTCAGCATCCTGCAATAGTGAGACGTTAAGTTGCCATACCACACGGCCACAAAAAGTTTTTTGTCGGATTTACTGGAATGAAATATGGTATGCACAATGGTCGGCGAAGTTTATAGGCCATATCTCACAATCATCAATATTGCGAATGAATTCTTTAGTAACATAGATTCTATGTAATCCGCTTGCTGACGTGCTACTGACATAAGTATATCCGGTATCTAAGTCAAGGTATCTTTCAGTTCTAATTCGGTCACAAATGTTTATAGCTCTTGACAAGTGTTCAAATTGGGCGTCTGGTCTTCACGGCCCAACACACAGTTAAAATCTCCGGCAAGCATGGCTGCGGCCCCTACGTCCTTTAACAGTGTCAGTGTCCCATTCCGATAAAAGTTACTTCTGTGCCGTCTCTAATTAGTCCCAGATGGCGCATATACGTTACTTAAAATGAGGTCATGAAGTTGGACAGTTATACCCCGACCAGTCTCTAGGATAGCTTGAGCTCGACACGCGATACCCTCTTTGAATAAAATCGCTGTTCTTCCTTCATTTCCGATGGTGGTGATGGCTTCATAACCTGTTACGTCAGCTACTTTAGTTGTTACAAACTCTTGTAACATGGCAACATCTATGTCAGCGGCATAAAGATAATCTTTCAAACATTGCAACTTTATCGCCGAACTTATCCGAGAGATATTAACTGTAGCCGGCCTGAAACTCTGCATATATTTGTTTACTACTGCTCAGTATCTTCCGATCAAAGCGTGCTCGGAACCGAATGAGACTCGGAAGATGCTAACACGGCTGTATTGACGTGATTATCTAACTCAATCTGAATGCCCTCATTCCGAATTGGGGCCATTACCCTAATTGCATCAGCCACCGCCGTTTCCCCTGTCTGAGATTTCTTAAGGATTTTTCTTGTGCGTGTTCTTTTCCTTTCTGATTCCTGTATCTCTTCCTAACTTTGATTCTAGGGGCCATTTCGTTTATTTAGACGACTTTTTTGAATTGTCCTTACATGATACTGGATGATCAGATCGGTCGCTGAATGTTGGGTTGTTTGGGTTGTGACTCAGTCAACTAGCATGTCACTACCTACTGATGATACTGGAACATCATCGGGATTGCAACCTAGTGGTACCAAATTATGGAACTTACTGAAAAACATGGGTGTACCAGATCACCTCATTCATCTGATACGGAGTTTATACCTTGACCAAGAAGGCACGGTGAGAACTATGTATGGAACAACGAAATGGATAAAGATTCAGAAAGGGGTCCGGCAAGGCTGCATACTGTCACCGTACTTATTCAGTCTGTATGCAGAACATGTCATGAGGAAAGCGAGGCTAGATGAAGGAGAAACAGGAATTAAAATAGCTGGAATAAATGTAAACAACCTCAGGTACGCGGAAGATACGATCCTGTTGGCAGAAAGTGAAGAAGAATTGAGAACACTCTTACTGAAGGTGAAAGACGAAAGTGAAAAGGTCGGTCTTATGCTGAATGTGAAGAAAACGAAAATTATGGCAACTGCACCTACCAATTCGTGGGATATAGCAGGAGAAACCATGGAGGTAGTGACCACATTCAGTTATCTCAGTTCCCAGATCTCTGCTGACGGCGACTGCAGCCATGAAATCCGGAGACGCCTGTTGCTCGGTAGACAGGCGATGTCAAACCTTGACAAGGTTATAAGGTCCAGAGATATAACACTAGCAACAAAGATCCGTATTGTGATGGCTATGGTCTTTCCAGTTGTGATGTATGGATGTGAGACCTGGACCATTAGAAAGGCCGAACGGCGAAGAATTGACTCCTTCGAATTGTGGTGTTGGAGGAAACTTCTTAGAGTTCCATGGACTGCAAAGAGAACCAACAGATCAATATTGGAGCAAATAAAACCAGATTTCTCCCTGGAAGGTCTAATGCTAAAACAAAAGCTGACCTACTTTGGACACACAATGCGAAGGCATGCCTCGCTGGAAAAAACATTAATGCTGGGGAAGATTGAAGGAACTAGAAGAAGAGGACGTCAGAGGATGAGATGGATCGATGGCATCACAGAAGCAATGTGTTCCAACCTGGAAGGTCTACGGGAGAAAGTGCAAGACAGGAAAAAGTGGCGTGATTTGGTTCATGGGGTCACGAAGAGTCGGAACCGACTAAACGAATAAAGAGAGAGAGAGGTACCTCGGGACGTTCAACAGGCATTATAATTACTTTTCAGGTGTCTTGCTACCGTCTAAGATCTGGGTTTTAGTGTCTCTTGGAGAAGTCTGATTCGAACATTTCGGCAGGGTAACTGTTGAACTCTGTTCATTTGTTAATACGCTACACGCAGTTAAAGCCTGGTTTCCTTCATTTTCTCCCTGACGTGATATGTGAGGGCCCTGCCCCTACCCGGTTTCCTGTGATGGGGCTGACAAGGTGTCCGCATACGACAGTCATGTCACACTTCGCCCGCGGAGGTGAGTGCCTGCATCTGACACGGGGACAGGTCGCCTTAAGATGATCCGTAGAACCACATGCTACGCAGGTCCTTGGTTGGCCATCATAAACAACTACGGCTTTGAAGCCTTGAACCAAAATATACGACGGGATTTGCCTATGAAGATCAATTCTAATATTTCGCACACCATTGTCAACACTGAAATGTTTGTTGCCCGTCCATTTCTCACCAGTAACCTTCAAAACCGTCCCATAAGGCGTTAACGCTTGTTTAATGAGATCGAATTTCATTTCAAATGGGAGGTTGAATACGCGCACAGATCGCAGCCCTAAACCAACGTAGCTTATAGCAATTGAACTAGATTCACCATTGGAGTGAAGAAAGTTCGCCAAACCGCCTGTTTTTGTCATAATCCGGGTACATGTTTCTTCGTCTCGCACTTTAACACACACTGCATTACCAAGGAAATCATATGCCAAACAGTGAACGTCATCATCTTGCAAACCTATCTTTTCGAACAACCAATCGTCGATTTCATAAACTTTCGGCCTGTCATATCCGAACGGGAACGGAAATTTCAACGTAGACTTCCTAATCTGAGTTTCCGTAACTGGATGGCTATGGTGTACTCACAAGCCACAGCGACATCCGACCGACGACGTGCCTCACTCAAGGCGAGCTCCGCACACTGCGGCGGCTGGACCAGCACTGGTAGCGATGTGGTTGCCACACCTGCGTGGACTGCTCAAGTCCATTGCCCTGCCTAACACAAACTTCAGTTCAGACCTTCACCCCATTTTGCCGTTCTCGCACCATCACTACTGCTCAGGCTCTCTGACGCTGGGACAGCACCCCAGCTTTATACACTACTGTCCATTAAAATTGCTACACCACGCAGATGACGTGCTACAGATGCGAAATTTAACCGACAGGAAGAAGATGTTGTGATATGCAAATGATTAGCTTTTCAGAGCATTCAAACAAGGTTGGCGCCGGTGGCGACACGTACAACGTGCTGACATGAGGAACGTTTCCAACCGATTTCTCATACACAAACAGCAGGTGACCGGCGTTGCCTGGTGCAACAATGTTGTGATGCCTCGTGTAAGGAGGAGAAACGCGTACCATCACGTTTCCGACTTTGATAAAGGTCGGATTGTAGCCTATCGCGACTGCGGCTTATCGTATCGCGACATTGCTGCTCGCGTTGGTCGAGATCCAATGACTGTTAGCAGAATATGGAATAGGTGGGTTCAGGAGGGTAATACGAAACGCCGTGCTGGATCCCAACGGCCTCGTATCACTAGATCGAGATGACAGGCATGTTATCCGCATGGCTGTGACGGATCGTGCAGCCACCTCTCGATCCCTGAGTCAACAGATGGGGACGTTTGCAAGACAACAAGCATCTGCACGAACAGTTCGATGGCGTTTGCAGCAGCATGGACTATCATCTCGGAGACCATGGCTACGGTTACCCTTGACGCTGCATCACAGACAGGAGCGCCTGCGATGGTGTACACAACGACGAACCTCGATGCACGAATGGCAAAACGTCATTTTTTCGGACGAATGCAGGTTCTGTTTACAGCATCATGATGGTCGCATCCGTGTTTGGCGACATCGCGGTGAACGCACATTGGCAGCGTGTATCCGTCATCGCCATACTGGTGTATCACCCGGCGTGATGGTATGGGGTGCCATTGGTTACACGTCTCGGTCACCTCTGGTTCGCATTGACAGCACTTCGAACAGTGGACGTTACATTTCAGATGTGTTACGACCCGTGGCTCTACCCTTCATTCGATCCCTGCGAAACACTACATTTCAGCAGGCTAATGCACGACCGCATGTTGCAGGTCCTGTAGGGGCCTTTTCTGGATACAGAAAATATTCGACTGCTGCCCTGGCCAGCACATTCTCCAGGTCTCTCACCAATTCAAAACGTATAGTCAATGGTGGCCGAGCAACTGGCTCGTCACAATACGCCAGTCACTACTGTGATGAACTGTGGTATCGTGTTAAATCTGCATGGGCAGCTGTACCTGTACACGCCATCCAAGCTCTGTTTGACTCAATGCCCAGGCGTATCGAGGCCGTTATTACGGCCAGAGGTGATTTTTTTGGGTACTGATTTCTCAGGATCTATGCACCCAAATTGCGTGAAAATGTAATCACATGTCAGTTCTAGTATAATATATTTGTCCAATGAATACCTGTTTATCATCTGCATTTCTTCTTGGCGTGTCAATTTTAATGGCCAGTAGTGTATGTAATGGAGAAATCCTGCCTGTACCCCAGGTGGAAGGTATTATTCCAACGCCAGAGAGTCACAGCTATAGTAACAATGTGAGGAGGGGAAAATGGTGTGGAGGTTTGAACTGAAGTTTGAGTTACGGAGGACATTGGACTTAGGTTGTATGCGCAAGGCTGGTAGCCACCACGCTGCTGTGGAGTGATGGTTAGCACATCTGCTTGGTATGTAATAGTCCTGAGTTGAAGACCAAGCTATAGCACAAATTTTAACTCATTGCTTCAGCTTTTACCCTTATCGAAGGTAAAGTTGAGACTCCTATATCTCCAGAAAAATTTGATAGCCATCAGATCAGTTTTAATTTTTGTTTTTGTTGTTTTTTCTTCTTAAGCCTACAGTAAGTTAAGAGTGTTTACCACTGGACGCATTTCACTTTTGTTTTGTTACAAAGCATCTTCATCGGTGATTCTGGAAATATGATACACAAATATCTTCTACATTTTGCTATTTATGGATTAAAAGTAGTTTTTCTGTATAAATTTGGTGTACCGGTACAGTTTACTTACGTTGTTTAATTCTTCTGTTTACATATTCCAAAGTCCACTACTTTTTTCCACGTATTCAGCAGAAGCTGAAGTAGAAAAAAAGTGAAGCGTGAAAAATGGAACTGTAACAAAAGGTAAAGCGGCTTCGTAAAAGCCAAAAAATCGTGAGAGGCGAACGCACAACCAAGTTTTATAGACTAATTTTTTCAAACCATAAACAGAATAATGTAGAAATAGAAGCTAGGAAGAATGTAACATTTACAGAATAACCACTGAAGATGCTTTGTACGAGGGTTGGAACTTTAATAGAGGCAACTATTTATTTACAGCTCGTACAAAATAGATACGTGTTTCAAAGTTTTACTGACCTTCAAAGTAGTCACCAGCATTGGGTATAACCCGTTGCCAGCGATGTGGAAGTCGTAGGATACTCTTAGCAGTGCCAGTTGTGTTGACAGTTCGAGCAGCGCGGTCTATTGCCCGACGAATCTGTAGCAGTTCTGAAGCGAACGTCGTGAAGTTTTTCCTTCAGCCTAGAAATCGAGTTGAAGTCACGAGGGCTTAAGTCGGGGGAGTGCAGTAGGTGGTATAGCACTTAGCAGCCCCATCAGTCAAACAGATCAGTAACAGCTTGCACTGTACGTGCTTGAGCATTGTCCTGCAAAATGATGGTCAGGTCGTGCAGAAAGTGTCGTCACTTCTGTCTCCAAGCTGGTCGTAGGTTGTGTTCCAAAAATAAACAGCATAGAGACAGAAGTGACGACACTTTCTGCAGTACCTGACGATCATTTTGCAGGACAATGCTCAAGCACGTACAGTGCAAGCTGTTGCTGATTTGTTTGACTGATGGGGCTTGATGTGTCAGCACAGCATGGAATTCAACTTTTACACAACGACACAAGCTCAGCACTATAGGCTGTAGGGTGGTAGGACTGGACCAAGTGACACATCATGTAATCGCCATCGGCAGTTGCACTGAACATTTATTTCCCATATTTAAACAAGATAAATAACAAATAAAACCATCAACACATTTTTTAACGCCGGCCGCGGTGGCCGTGCGGTTCTAGGCTCTACAGTCTGGAGCCGAGCGACCGCTACGGTCGCAGGTTCGAATCCTGACTCGGGCATGGATGTGTGTGATGTCCTTAGGTTAGTTAGGTTTAATTAGTTCTAAGTTCTAGGCGACTGATGACCTCAGACGTTGTCGCATAGTGCTCAGAGCCATTTGAACCATTTGAACATTTTTTAACTCACCATTTAGGTGAGAGCAAATGGTTCAAATGGCTCTGAGCACTATGGGACTTAACATCTGATGTCATCAGTCCCCCAGAACTTAGAACTACTTAAACCTTACGAACCTAAGGACATCACACACATCCATGCCCGAGTCAGGAATCGAACCTGCGACGCAGCAGTCGCACGGTTCCGTACTGAAGCGCCTAGAACCACTCGTCCACCGCGGCCGTCATGTGAGAGCAATTTACTAAAATTTAACGAGGAAATGTAGTCTTTCGTTACTGCAATGATTGGTATTACCAAAATAATGCAGAGTACAGGCAACAACAAATCAGATGCTATGGCACACAACCACGTTACTTAAATGGCTGGCACCCTACAATGTAGGATATAAAATATAAAAGTTCATGTCAGCTAAGCAGTACAAATCTATTATATCATTTGCGTAAGGCCAAGTATACATTATCCACATACTGTCATTGAAGAAATTCTTGTACTTTCATGAACAGAATCAGTTTCATACTATTTAAACACACAATAACAACTGGCCTCTCAGTAACTTGTGAGAATTTATTAAACTACTCATTTAGAATTAGACACATGTATCTCAGACACACACTCATTTCAGACAGAAAGGTAACAGTAATGTTATTGGAATTCGCAGCAAAAAATATCCAGGGAAAGATTTTATCCATGTATATCTATAGCAATTGGCCAGCTTAACACCGTCGTGTGATATAAATACAATAACCAAGAGGCACTTAGACAAGGACCAGCCAAACTCTTTTCAGTGGCGGTTAACACTGACAGTAGCAATCTACAAACAGAATGTATGAGCACTACAGGCCCTAGCAAATGTTAATCATCACATCACATACAGCTCTCACTAGAACCTTGCGTATTAAGCAAGTTGAAATTAACACATTCAAGGACAGACTCAGTAGGAGTAGCAACGGCCAGCCAAGAAAATGAAGTCAATAGCACTGAACCCAGTAGTCGATTTTGGCCACAATTTACAGCACAAGCAAGGCCCATACCCTCTTGCTTGTTGGACGAAGCCAGCCGCCGCAGATCCCGGTGCCAGAGACATGCAGGAAGCGAAATACACCAACGGCTTCCCAGTAATGTGACTGCTTCCACGCCGGCGATATTTGCTACGGTGCCGTCACCCGGGGTAAAAGGCCCCTTTTAGATGCGCTCTTCCTGCTGCCTCGCACGGCGCCTTTACTGTCCGCCAGACTTCCCAAACGACGTCACTGCTAGGCGTCCCAAAGCACAAATCCTCGCTACTAGCTAGAGCTTCCCCTCGCTCCCCGATCGGCCCGGTAGGTGGCTCCACCGCGCGCTCTGCGCACACCACCGGGAATATCGCTGATCGAGCCACACGGCTCAGGGGTGCTAAGTGCTATACCACCTAGTGCAGTCCCCTGATTTAAGCCCTCGTAAGTGCAACTCGATTTCTAAACTGAAGGAAACACTTCACGGCATTCGTTTCAGAACTGCTACAAAGTCGTCGGGTAATAGACTGCGCCGCTCGAACAGTCAACAGAAATGGTACTGCTAAGAGTATCCTACGACTTCCACATCGCTTCCAACGGGTTATACACAATGCTGGTGACTACTCTGAACGTCAGCGAAACTTCGAAACACGTATTTATTTTGAACGAGCTATAAATAAATAGTTGCCACTATTAAAGTTCCAACCGTCGTAAATAAAAGCGGAGTGCGTTTGGTGAAAAACGCTCTTAACCTGCGGAAAGCCTAAGACGGAAAAAAAAAACAGTGGATAGTTAGCCATATTGTGCCCTCCCCGAATTTATACCACTACTCTAAAATTCGTTATGTGTTGTACTATAAGCGTTGTGGTACGTGTTGTACTATAAAATTCGTACGTGTTACACTAAACGACATCAGGTGAGGCAAGCGTGAATTATGTGCTTCTTAGAGCCGTGTTGTCACATATGAGCTGTGGCCGAGGGAGGTGGCGCAGTGGTTCGCACACTGGGTTGGCATTCGGAAGGACAACACTTTAAATCGCAGTCTAGCCACGCAGATTTAGGTTTTCCGTGATTTTCCCTAAGTCAGTCCAGGAAAATGCCGGGATGATTCCTTTGAAGATGGCAGGGCAGATTTTCTTCTCCATCAATTCATAATCAGAGCTTGTGCTCCGTCTCTAATGCCCTCGTTGTCGACAATACGTTAAACTCTAACCTTCCTTGCTGTTTTAGTTGCAAGCTCTGTGTGTTGAAAAACACATCGTCTCAAGACACTTTGATTTTGTTGTAGTACCCATCTACTTTTTTGCGCACGTGTCGAAGAGAATTACTGTTACAAGGTAAGTGGCGAAATAATGTTTTATTTGTGGGTGGATTGTTATTTTGTGTTACAGTATGACCAACAGAAAATCGTTATGGAAACTGGAACAGACGTAGATTTCATTTAGCTCTAACAGTATATCTAAATGGGGATCATTGGATTAAATAACTATGCCTGCATGTTCAGTGTTTCTAAACCAACGATTGATAGACACGCAGTAAACTATTTTCCAAAGAACGTGAAAACGAATTGGAAGAGAATATTTCTAGATCTGAAGAGGTGGTGTTCGCTTTAAGCAGGTCATACGTGTTCAACATTGTAGAACGAAACGGATTGCCTCATGATTTCAAATACGAGGGCAGTTCAATAAGTAATGCAACACATTTTTTTTCTCGGCCAATTTTGGTTGAAAAAACCGGAAATTTCTTGTGGAATATTTTCAAACATTCCCGCTTCGTCTCGTATAGTTTCATTGACTTCCGACAGGTGGCAGCGCTGTACGGAGCTGTTAAAATGGCGTCTGTAACGGATGTGCGTTGCAAACAACGGGTAGTGATCGAGTTTCTTTTGGCGGAAAACCAGGGCATCTCAGATATTCATAGGCGCTTGCAGAATGTCTACCGTGATCTGGCAGTGGACAAAAGCACGGTGAGTCGTTGGGCTGCAAGGTCAAGCAAGACTGTCTGATCTCCCGCGTGCGGGCCGGCCGTGCACAGCTGTGACTCCTGCAATGGCGGAGCGTGCGAACACACTCGTTCGAGATGATCGACGGATCACCATGAAACAACTCAGTGCTCAACTTGACATCTCTGTTGGTAGTGCTGTCACAATTGTTCACCAGTTGGGATATTCAAAGGTTTGTTCCCGCTGGGTCCCTCGTTGTCTAACCGAACACCATAAAGAGCAAAGGAGAACCATCTGTGCGGAATTGCGTGCTCGTCATGTGGCTGAGGGTGACAATTTCTTGTCAAAGATTGTTACAGGCGATGAAACATGGGTTCATCACTTCGAACCTGAAACAAAACGGCAATCAGTGGAGTGGCGCCACACCCACTCCCCTACCAAGAAAAAGTTTAAAGCCATACCCTCAGCCGGTAAAGTCATGATTACAGTCTTCTGGGACGCTGAAGGGGTTATTCTGTTCGATGTCCTTCCCCATGGTCAAACGATCGACTCTGAAGTGTATTGTGCTACTCTTCAGAAATTGAAGAAACGACTTCAGCGTGTTCGTAGGCACAAAAATCTGAACGAACTTCTCCTTCTTCATGACAACGCAAGACCTCACACAAGTCTTCGCGCCCGAGAGGAGCTCACAAAACTTCAGTGGACTGTTCTTCCTCATGCACCCTACAGCCCCGATCTCGCACCGTCGGATTTCCATATGTTTGGCCCAATGAAGGACGCAATCCGTGGGAGGCACTACGCGGATGATGAAGAAGTTATTGATGCAGTACGACGTTGGCTCCGACATCGACCAGTGGAATGGTACCGTGCAGGCATACAGGCCGTCATTTCAAGGTGGCGTAAGGCCGTAGCATTGAATGGAGATTACGTTGAAAAATAGTGTTGTGTAGCTAAAAGATTGGGGAATAACCTGGTGTATTTCAATGCTGAATAAAACAACCCCTATTTCAGAAAAAAATGTGTTGCATTACTTATTGAACTGCCCTCGTAGAACAAACCATGGTAAGCAAAACGTTGTTCTACTTTTGTGAAGAGACGTCCAAAGCTGTCGGCCGATGGCAAGTGTTACTTGGTTCAACAAAGAACGAGTGTATGACAAGCATACTTAATAATGTACCAGGATATTCAATGTAGGTAAGAGCGACATCTCGACCATGCAGAAAAAAACTAAAAAAAATCTGGTCTTCAAGGTGAGGAAACAGGTAGGTATGGCATCTAGCGGCTGAGGCCCACAAACATGACAGTGGCGCGCTGCGCCAATGCTTTTGGTCATTAAGTGCCTTCAGTGGTGAGTATTGTGAAGATCGAATGGATCAGATGCACGAAGCGGTTTAGGGAAATCATGAAAAACTTAAATCTAGGCGGCAGGACTCGGGTATAACCGTCGTCCTCCCGAATGCGAGTGCAGTGTGCTAAGCACTACACCACATCGCTCGGTATGTATCTTTAAGATAAAGGGTGTGGTTTGTAAGGAGGGCAAAATTAGGAACGAGATTCCTAATTAGGAACCAGATTCATAACTTGTATCACTTGCAGATGTTCAGAAAATTAAATGCAGAGTGTTTATTTTTCTTAGAGTTTTCGTTCTTTAAGTTAGTTATTAAAATAGCACCCTACTGATGGCACTGTTAAAATACTTTTGTGACCTGCTGTTTATACTGAAATCAGCAAAACCTAAAAGTGAAAGCTGCCTTCGACTGAATTCCTGCAGTAATGTTTTCTATTACTGTGGCGAAGCAAATGGAAAACTAAGTGGACTCCGGTTTGTAATAAACAAAACCATCGTACACAAAGAGTGGTTATTATACGGAGCTTCAAGCACAACTGCACCTCTGGTCCTCAAAATATTACAAAGGCATAAAATCCAAATCTTTCAAGAATATGCTCTACTTCTTGCCACTGAAATGAGGAGATAGACTCTTTCTATGAGTGAAAGAAACCTGTAAAACAGGAATGCCAAAGTTAGAACGTACAAGGAAGGTGATTCAGTTATTGGCAAACATGGAACAGATGAAAGAAATGACAGCGGTGAGGGACTGGTTCAGTTTGCAGACTGTATGAAAACACCTTTCGTGAATACCCTCTTCAAGAAGCGTCCTAGTCGTATATGGACTTGGCGGGGTCCTGAATTTTAAGTGAAAAATGAAATAGACTTCATTCTTACTAACAGACATCAAAACGTGAAAGAGGTCTCTGTACTGGACATGTTCAGTATAAACAGTGATCTTCAAGTAAGAAGAGCCAGACTTGAATTGAATACAAAAGGTCAAAATCTGTAAGTAAGTGAAGAGAAAAGCAAAAATTTTAAATTTCAAAAATCTGGAAGAACAGAAAGGAAACTACAAGAAAGAAGTAAGAGAAAATTAAAAGAATGTGAAACAGAAGAAGTAACAAAGATACTAATCACAGCAGCTGAAGCAGTTAGTGGGTTGTGCAAATCTCTAAAGCAACCAAAGAAGCTGACAAAACGATAAGGTTGACGAACGAGAGAAGTAAAATGAAAGTGGAAGCAGACGAAGATAAGACAGAATATACAGAATTGTGCAAGGACCTGGAAAAAGGCATGAAAGAAGACGTCAAGGCGTACCAAGGAGATACGCTAAAGCCGAGTCTTGACAATGAATTTAGTTTAAATATGACAAAGCGGAAGCTTAGGGCTGCAAAGAATCGGCTAATAGCGTTAGACACAGATCAAGGCCTAATTACAATAAGAAAAAAATACTCGACAATATTGAGAGTTTTTATTGTAACCTGTAAATGCAATGATGATATCTTAGTTCTAAACGAATTGGATACTTCTGTTTCCTAAATCCGACAAATAGTCCCCTCTGAAGTCGAACATGCTATAGACAAGCTGAAAAAAGGAACTGCTCCAGGTAGTGATGGCCTCTCAGCCGATTTTTTAAAGCTGCTGGATGTGGAATCTATAAAGAATTTAGTTAAAATATTTTCAGGTTGTTTGCACAGTGGAATGGAATAAAGCCAAGATAATCATAATACATAAGAAAGGTAGTACTAAAGATATAAAGAACTATCGCCCTATCAGCCTTCTGTCCACAGTGTACAAAGATTTTACAAGAATTTTGACTACCGGATTGAACACTTCACTTGACATGCCCTAGTGCACAGAGAAAGATGTCCTCACTCTACGCCAAATAATTAGTAGAAACAGGTAATACCATCTACATTTTTGCCTTGCCTTTATTTATTTTGCAAAAGCGAACAGAACGGGGCTATATTGAAGTCTTATACAACATATGTGAAACCTTCCCAGTGTTTGTGAGTGTTATTGAAGAAACCAATGAATATTGCATGGCAAAGCGGGTAAAACAAGGTGACTATCTCCAAAGCTATTTTCAGGTGTCCTAGAAAAAGCAGTGTCTAAACTGGGTAGTAAAACAAAGGGAATTCAAATTATAGGAAAGAGATTAAATAACCTAAGATCTGCTGATGATACTGTTGTATCTTCAAATGGTATACGGTAGCGAGCTTGCATGGACTTGAATGATCATTGGAGGAAAATATATCTGTTGGAAATACGCATCTGCAAATGGCCACAGAATATGTCTATTTGGGTCAACTTATAAATATGGAAGGAGACGTAATACCACGAATATTTTGATGTATTAAGTTAAACTGGCAAGCTTATGGAAGATACTCTTCAGTTTTGAAGTCTAATGAAGTCTAAGATGTCAGCTGAGCCGAAAAAAACCGTTTTTGACCAATGTAATCTGTCAGTAATAACTTATGGCTGTGTGACAAAGACGTTAAATGAATTCATTGTTAGAAAACTAAAAATAACCCAAATAGGAATGGAAAAGATCAATCGTGGGCTACACAAAGAAAGACAGAAGGGAAGCAATTGATATCAGACAGACAACAACAGTCAGTGACATAATGGAGAGAGTGAATACCTTGAAATCGCAGTCGGCTGGCGATGCCACAATAAGAAAAGATGGCAGGTGGTCAAAATAAGTGCTGGATTGAAGCCAAATTTACCAAAAAAAATCAAGTTAAAGATTAACGGACAGATGGGACAGAGATTTTAGAAGGATAGCTGGACTGAATCGGCAAAAGAAAGGTGAAATGGAAGGACGTGCAGGAATTTTATGTTGCACACAGACTCAAGAGATCACATCGTCAAGCTATTGAACTGGCTGTGATGATGACGATGATGATTAAATGAAACGTCAAAAGTGATGCAATTCTCCCCTAATAACTGTTACAGAATAACTGTTGAGGAAGATGGCCAAGTAAACAACTACACTCCTGGAAATTGAAATAAGAACACAGTGAATTCATTGTCCCAGGAAGGGGAAACTTTATTGACACATTCCTGGGGTCAGATACATCACATGATCACACTGACAGAACCACAGGCACATAGACACAGGCAACAGAGCATGCACAATGTCGGCACTAGTACAGTGTATATCCACCTTTCGCAGCAATGCAGGCTGCTATTCTCCCATGGAGACGATTGTAGAGATGCTGGATGTAGTCCTGTGGAACGGCTTGCCATGCCATTTCCACCTGGCGCCTCAGATGGACCAGCGTTCGTGCTGGACGTGCAGACCGCGTGAGACGACGCTTCATCCAGTCCCAAACATGCTCAATGGGGGACAGATCCGGAGATCTTGCTGGCCAGGGTAGTTGACTTACACCTTCTAGAGCACGTTGGGTGGCACGGGATACATGCGGACGTGCATTGTCCTGTTGGAACAGCAAGTTCCCTTGCCGGTCTAGGAATGGTAGAACGATGGGTTCGATGACGGTTTGGATGTACCGTGCACTATTCAGTGTCCCCTCGACGATCACCAGTGGTGTACGGCCAGTGTAGGAGATCGCTCCCCACACCATGATGCCGGGTGTTGGCCCTGTGTGCCTCGGTCGTATGCAGTCCTGATTGTGGCGCTCACCTGCACGGCGCCAAACACGCATACGACCATCATTGGCACCAAGGCAGAAGCGACTCTCATCGCTGAAGACGACACGTCTCCATTCGTCCCTCCATTCACGCCTGTCGCGACACCACTGGAGGCGGGCTGCACGATGTTGGGGCGTGAGCGAAAGACGGCCTAACGGTGTGCGGGACCGTAGCCCAGCTTCATGGAGACGGTTGCGAATGGTCCTCGCCGATACCCCAGGAGCAACAGTGTCCCTAATTTGCTGGGAAGTGGCGGTGCGGTCCCCTACGGCACTGCGTAGGATCCTACGGTCTTGGCGTGCATCCGTGCGTCGCTGCGGTCCGGTCCCAGGTCGACGGGCACGTGCACCTTCCGCCGACCACTGGCGACAACATCGATGTACTGTGGAGACCTCACGCCCCACGTGTTGAGCAATTCGGCGGTACGTCCACCTGGCCTCCCGCATGCCCACTATACGCCCTCGCTCAAAGTCCGTCAACTGCACATACGGTTCACGTCCACGCTGTCGCGGCATGCTACCAGTGTTAAAGACTGCGATGGAGCTCCGTATGCCACGGCAAACTGGCTGACACTGACGGCGGCGGTGCACAAATGCTGCGCAGCTAGCGCCATTCGACGGCCAACACCGCGGTTCCTGGTGTGTCCGCTGTGCCGTGCGTGTGATCATTGCTTGTACAGCCCTCTCGCAGTGTCCGGAGCAAGTATGGTGGGTCTGACACACCGGTGTCAATGTGTTCTTTTTTTCCATTTCCAGCAGTGTATATTAATTCAGGAAGCCGTACAATACTCTGAATTATGTACAGGTTAATGACTATGAGTTTATTGATTCTTTATCCAGCTGTGACACAATATGTCCCTTAGGATGAAAGTACCTGGCGGATCAACGCAAACTGCAGCGATAAAATCCAAATAACCTGCGGATAACGGAGACATTATGGTTCTAACATGCTGTTCTGAGTTATCTTTCCGTAGCAGCAAGTTCTCCTCTCCTACAGAGACAGAGACAGCACAATTCAGGACCGAGTGGACTCCCTCACTACCGTATATAGTGTTTATTTGATCTCTCTCTTCAATTTTCCTTCTTTTTTCGATTGTGCTCAGCTTTTGGGCACTAATGGTCTTTATGTAAAAGCTCTGCCATGCGTCAGTAACAGCTGAAGGGGGGAAATGGAAAACGTTCAAAGTATCTTCTTCTTCTCTTCTTTTTTTTTGTTTACGAAATGCGTTTTCAGTTCTATTGTGTGTTCTCACTAATCTGTTGCATGTCCCTGGACTCAAGTGTCCAGTGAAGCAGAAAATGTTTCAAGCCTACATTACTAGATTGCGCATGGTCTTTGCCCCAAGCAGCGTTTCCCTCTGGAGTTACAAGTGCGTGCGACAGTGTCTCATCCATGTAGCCTGGAATGGTTCGAAGAGATATCATACAAATTTTAGCGAGTGTGCACAGTTTTTTGAGCTGCGACAGAGATTTTGCAATTATATAGAAAAGAAGACAGGTAAGCAAGGTCTTTGTTCCGCAAGATTTACACAAGATTGTCGAATCAGTTGAAGCCATGAACTCATTCCGTGTAATTACAGTGCATACAACTAACTTCATTGACTATAAAATAGCTGCTGAAAAAAGCTGTTGTCAGTGTAGGCGTGTAAAATCCCCAGATGTAGTATGATCAGAGTGTCCCATACTCGTCCAGCCAAGAAGCTGTTAAAAATTCTTGGTCTGAAGCACAAGAACAGAAAAATGTCACTGTTTTCAAAAGGGGAAAGAACATTGCAAATATCTGCCACCCCGTACTTCGTCTGAAAGACCAGCCATGTTTCTTAGTTGCAAACGTAATGACGTTGCCATTTCTTCCTCAACAGCACAAAAAGTTTTAAGTAAGCTCTGGAACATCAGATCCAAAGAATGGAGTTGTATAAGAAATGGAAGTCAATACCGACAGATATTTTTCCTTGAATTTAATTTTTTCTTGCTCTTAAAAAACGTAAAAATGTTTTTTGTTGACTACAGTTCTACTAGTTAAAATATTAACTGCTGTATTTATGTACTTATATTGTTTCTCTGTATTAATGACACTTGAAACAAAATTTTCGTATTGGGACTAAGAATCAGTTAGTATGTTAGTAATAAATTATTTATTTTCTAATTTGCATCATCAGATTTTAACGATAAGCTCCACAGTTTTGAGGTATCATAATATTTTCTCGATTTTCCGGTATAATAAACTATGTATAAAAAGACATGTATAGTTTTTTGATTCTCCCGACGAATGTGAGATTTGATACTCAGAACGTTTTCCAGTTCCACTCTTCAATTCTCTTCCGCAGAAAATACTTCCAAAAAGTCAATGTAGCTACCGACCAAACAGGAGCATGCACCATGCTACTTTTTTGTAGATGTGGAAAGGAAGAGCCCAGAACAATACAGTGAACTTCACATGCGCTTCATGTACGTAGACGAAGTATTCAGCTAGGTACCTAGGACTGCCCTGCGGTTTGCTCTGATAAAGGGCAGGCGTCCTGTGAAGTTTTTTTTTAATTTGGTGCGTTGCGTTTCTCCGCATGCAGTAGCGACAACAGACTCAAAGAACAGTTTCTTGTTCTACGTGGCGTCAATCACGAATCTCTTACAGCTCCCGTATTTTTCACTATCCACTTCGCTGCTGCGATTAACAATACCCTCAAGAAATTCAACAACGAAACTGTCTTCAATATTATATCAGATAAAAACGTGGTCGCCGACTTACGCTTCACAGCCAAAAGCAAAACCTACCAACTAAATGCTTGAGATGCTCTACGCTGATGATATTTGCCGCTTGGCAGACAATGCCAATTCCCCAGCCGGCTCTCCGTCAGTCGGATTAATTTCTGTCTGACATTTGGCCTGCTGATGTCTGTCGGAAGCCCTGGAGTTCAAACAATGTGCTATAGTGCCACTGCTACCGACATCGCTTTAAAAGCAACGCGACCGAAGAGCTGTTATATCTTTCCGATATCTGCCTTACATCATTCGGCGCAGCAACCCTTTACAAACTGAAATGTCTACCCACGTTGCTAAGACTGCAGCGGTACAATTATTTACAGGGGAAAGGCAAAATAAAGTGAACACCTGTACTAACTTGGGAATGGTTAATTAATAAGGTTCAAATGGCTCTGAGCACTATGGGACTTAACATCTGTGGTCATCAGTCCTGTAGAACTTAGAACTACTTAAACTTGACTAACCTAAGGACATCACACACATCCATGCCCGAGGCAGGATTCGAAACTGCGAATGTAGCGGTCGCGCGGTTCCAGGCTGAAGCGCCTAGAACCTCTCGGCCACACCGGCCGGCAGCCGTCCACAATTTATGCTTCTGACACCATGTTTTGCGCTTCTTTGTGTTGGTTGTCGCCACTAATGGTTTCGGTATAGCAGATCGTTCACGAATATTTGCTTTATGGAGTTCTCGGCGGACAGTGTCGATAGATACGGGGTCTCGAAGATGGCTACTGAGCTCTCAGTGACTTTAGCCGCCGTAGTTTTGTGTTGTTTTGACACAATTCGTGTTAGCGTACGACGATCTCTATCATTTATTTTTCATTTGCGCCGACTATTACATTTACACGATGATGTCTTTCCATGTTTGGTGTAGGCTGTCATGGCTGTTGGCACAGTTGCTCTTGAAACATACAATAAGTTGGCTGTCTTGGTTACTGATGCTCCGGCTTATCGCACCCCCACAGTCTGCCCACTTTGGAAGTATGTTTGGTCTTTCATTGCACATCGACCTCTGCCTTTGAATCCAAAACAAAGTGCACACTACTCCTAAACAACCAGCACTGATGCCTGGTCCGTACTGAACACGCACAGTCCAGCGCCACACGCGCCTTACCTGCGTTGTTGACCATCAAACACAACCATCACATTACTACCATTGTTCACATTATTTTGCCAACCCCTGTACATTTGAAGAACAAACGAGTGGTCTGCTGTACGATAATCTTGTACAATCAGCTGCATACTCCTGAAGTTTAATCTGTACAGAGGTGATGTCTTCATCTACACTCCAGAAGCCACGTTATGGCGAGCGACGGAGAGTATTTTGTGTGTTTGTGTCGCTTTTCCCTTTTCCTGTTGCATTCGGAAGTCTTATGGGGGAAGAACGACTGATGGTAAGCCACCGTGTGAGCTCCAACCTGTCTAATTTCATATTCATAATTTTTTCACGATATGAGTGCAAGAGCCAGTAAAATATTGGGGGATTTCTCTAGAAACGCCTGTGCTGTAGCTTCTGCCACTGGAGTTGGAGCCGGCCGGAAAGGCCGTGCGGTTCTAGGCGCTACAGTCTGGAGCCGAGCGACCGCTGCGGTCGCAGGTTCGAATCCTGCCTCGGGCATGGATGTGTGTGATGTCCTTAGGTTAGTTAGGTTTAATTAGTTCTAAGTTCTAGGCGATTGATGACCTCAGAAGTTAAGTCGCGTAGTGCTCAGAGCCATTTGAACCATTTGAACTGGAGTTGGATGACTATCCACGTGAGGCATTCGCATTTACTAAACGATGCTGTGCTCATATGTGCTGACCTTCTTTCGATCTTCTCCATTTACCCTGTTAATCTTATCTCGTAAGGGTGCCACACCGACGGACAATACTGAAGTACCGGTCCAATGAGGATTTCCTAAGCCAGCTCCTGATCACTGGACTACTCATCCTGCCGATTTTTTCTGTGAATCTTCTATCGTTTACTTCTCCATGGATTACCATAGTTATTAAAGGTATATAAAATCTGTCTCTGAAACTAGTAAAAAGATGTGTATTTATATCACTATGCAAGTTTCATTTTATCAATATGAAACAACGTCAGCGGTCTGGAATGAAGCATATTTGCTTAATCGTAGAAGACACTGACGTATGTTGTTTTTTACATCGTTTTTTCCTCGATATTCGCCTACATTCGTATGTGTCGTCCGCTTGTGCGTTTCCTGGGTACATTTGCCTAAGGCACTTTTCCGCTTAATTGCATTGTTGGTCAGCAGCACAGTACATTTCTTGACGTAGATTAACACGAAGCATAGCACCACTACAGCCTGACTCGCATTCGGGAGGACGACGGTTCAATCCCGCGTCTGGCCATCCTGATTTAGGTTTTCCGTGATTTCCCTAAATCACTCCAGGCAAATGCCGGGATGGTTCCTTTGAAAGGGCACTGCCGACTTCCTTCCCCGTTCCTCCCTAATCCGATATGAGACCAATGACCTCGCTGTCTGGTCTCCTCCCCCAAACAATCCACACACTACAGCTTGTTTCTTTAAATTTAAATTTGTGGTAAGAGCCTATGGGACCAAACTGCTGAGGTCATCGGTCCGTAGGCTTACACACTACTTAATCTAACTTGAACTGACTTACGCCAAGGTCAACACATACGCACCCATGCCCGAGGGAGGACTCCAACCCCCGTCGGGGACAGCCGCGCGGACCGTGACGAGAAGCCCAAGACTGCGCGGCTACACCGCGCGGCAGCTTGTTTGTGTTCACCAGGCAAAACAAATATGTAGTGCTGCCAAATTAATTGTTATTTCTGATGTTCACTTTACCTTAAAATGTTCTATTGGTATATAGCAAGCATGTGTGTATTGTGACTTATTATTAATGTTTATTAATAAATATTTATGTAATATGCAGATACGTAGAGCTGAACAGCTAAACAATTAATTATGAGTGGGACGAGGCAAAGACGAGTAAAGGAAGTGAATAGTGAATGTAAATAGCAGAGGGCAGAGTGGAATGGTATTGAGGTGAAAACAATGGGGAGGGGGGGGGGATAAGTAGAGGTCAAATTAAGGCAAAGGGGTGGTTTAGTGGGAGGAAAGACACACACAATCACACACAGAGAAACGAAGATTCTTTTAAGGTAATGGCGGCACGGTAGCTCAGAATGTTCAGTCAGAGGGTTAGCTGCCCTCTGTAATAGAAAAAAAAACTGAGTTCATGGATGAACGATGAACTCGAACAAGAATCATGGAACAGCCCCCTCGAACAAATATAACGAACGCTAACGAACAAAATGAGATCAACCAAAAAACAAAAGCGTTAAGAGAACGGATTCGTATTGAAACGGTCGCGCGTTCGCCTCCGTCCAGCGGCAAATATTTTTGTGCTCCTTCAAAATCCGGGAAACTGACAACAGACCTATGCAAAAAATATTTAACTGACGTGATGAGGCCCTACGTGCAAGAGAATAAATGTCTTTTGTTGATTGACTCATGGGGACGACAAACAAGTCGACAAATATACGACGAACTGTTCCAAGATGAAGACGGTCAAAATTATTGCTTCCCCTGTTTCTTTGATGAATATCACCCCGGTAAATGTAATTGATCAATTACAAAAGAATGGAAGTATCGATTTAATACGTGACGTTCACGTGTACGCGTAACTACAAAACCCTTTTTGCCGGCCGTTGTGGCCGAGCGGTTCTAGGAAGAGCGCGACCGCTACGGTCGCAGGTTCGCCTCGGGCATGGATGTGTGTGATGTCCTTAGGTTGGTTAGGTTGAAGTAGTTCTAAGTCCAGGGGACTGATGGCCTCATATGTTAAGTCCCATAGTGCTCAGAGCCATTTGAACCATTTTTGAATCCCTTTTTAAACACTGTATGAACATGCCTGTGGACGAACGCTCTTTATGCAGTACACACAGTTCAGGCAGCACAGGGTTTCACGAAGATTGTTGTGAAGTAATTAGTGTGACATTCCGTGTGGTAGGGCAGCATGTGTGCAAGGTATCGTTTGAATGCTTACGACTGTGGACAAGCAGCAGGATGGCTCGAAGCCTGTTAGAGGGTCACTACTGCAGCCACAGGAATCTGTGTATCCAAAAGCGTCATCTCACAATTGAAAAGGACGCAGGTCGAAATGATATGCTAAATCATGGCAGCGGCCGCAGATAGACCATCACGCCGCAAGAGGATTGATATGTAGCCCTAGTGGCGAAAAGGAACAGATATCTCACTCCTTGGCAGATAGCTCGAGACCTTGCAACTGCTACCAGCGCACTTGTCACTGCCAGAACTATACGTGTGTGTGTTTGTGATTCACCCCACTTATCAGGGACACGTATTGTAAGCCAATAAACAGATTGTAACAATAGAAAATGTGTGCTTTGAGCAAAGATAGACTTTTTAAAATGGAACAATGCCCATTGACATAAGTAAACTAAAAGTAGGGTGAATTAGAATGCCAGTGGTGTTTGTTGCAGGATTCTAGTATGAGTCGTTTACGAGATATCGAATTTTGAAAAATTTTCACACCGACACTTGGCTGTGACCTTCAGCCTGCGTAGTTGCTAGATAAAACGTTGTCATGTTTTAAGCAGTGTGCCTGTATGTTCACTGAATGCACTGCGAGCTACTAGTCAGTATGTGACAGACCAAACAGTAGGTCGTGAGTCTATTTACCAATGTAGGAAAAGCCGACATGCTCACGGTGTATGGAGAGTGTAGGAAGAATGCAGTTCGTTCTTGTACGGCGTTATGTATCAACCTGTTCAACCGGTTACGTGAAAACGGTAGTGTAACGCCTAGTCAACACAACAGAAGGAAACAAGTGATGACAGAAGATGGTGAAATTAATGTTCTTGCTGCTGTTATTGTTAATGCTCACGTTAGCTCCCGCGCAATCGCAAGAGGAAGTGGCATGAGTCAGGAAAGTGTCCTACACATTCTCCATCCGCATAGTTTCCGTCACTGTCATAACTCTCTCCATCAAAAGCTGCACGGAAAAGATTATGAGGATCGTGTTACCTTATGCACATGGGCATTAAGGCAGGGTATTCGAGATGTATTGTGTATCTTGTTTAGTGATGATGCCACATTTGCCAGTGATGGTCAGGTAAGCCGCGGAACACGCACTGCTGCTGCGTTGACAATGCCCGTTGGCTTCGTCAGGTGGAATTCATCGTCCATGGGGTGTAAACGTGTGGTGTGGGATAGTGAACCATCAGCTCACAGGCCCGTTTTGCATAGACGGTACACTGAACAAAAAATGGTTCAAATGGCTCTGAGTACTGTGGGACCTAACTTCTGAGGTCATCAGTCCCCTACAACTTAGAACTTCTTAAGCCTAACTAACCTAAGGACATCACACACATCCATGCCCGAGGCAGGATTCGAACCTGCGACCGTAAAGGTCGCGCGGTTCCAGACTGTAGCGCCTAGAACCGCTCGGCCACCACGGCCGGCTTCAGTGGTCATTTTGAACACAACTTGTAATGGTCAGTTGTCTCGTTACTGGTCAGAATCCACATAACTGGTGTATGCACTTGTGTTGCTCTTTAGTGAGTGGTACCGTGGGTATTGTACAAGTGCCAGTGTGGGTTTTGTGACGGCCTTCGTAGCGACAACACTTCGCTGTAGAAACGGCCTACGAAGTCACCGCCACACTTTTAATAGCGGGCCGACCGGTCCGCTGGAACAGCGAACAGAAAGATGAAAACCCAAACACTCGGATTAAATGCAAGTCGGTACTTATCTTTATTAACGACGATACATAACACAGTGGTGAACATGGTCAACAGAAATCTGTCTAGTTCGAGTCGGAGCGGCTTGGTCAGCGTCGGCTGACGACAAACAACAACTCTGCTGCGATGAACACACAACTAACTAGCAGGTACACAATTCGGTGGCGAGTATACAACTGAGCGGCGAATACAGAACTGTCCTAGCGCTCGCGACTCCAGCGCTTAAGAAGCCAGAAGCCAGCGGTGGCGCGCGCAGACTTGCGGCGATTTCCTGTATCGCTGGCGCTGCTTATGCGGACGGCGTCCGGACTTTGATGCTGCCAACCTTTTTGGCAGCGGGCTCGGTTGGCATTACTGGCTAGGATATAACAGTGGGAGTTTCTCAAAATACCATATCTCGCAAACATTTCGCACTGGAATCCTGCAACAAACACCAGTGACGTTCTAATGTACCCTACTTCTAGTTAGTTAATATCAACAGCCATTGTTCCATTTAAAAAGTGAATGTGCGTTGGGATAATATGTATTAAACTGTATTAATTACTGACATAGCCGCGATGAATACAAGCGATGTACAAGTTTTACATAAAGTTAAAAAAATTTTAATAAAATGTTCTAAATAGCCAAGATCGCAAGTAAGTAACGTTAAGTCATGACTAGTTTCAGCTGACTATACACCCATATTCACATTTGGAACAGTAACAGTAAATTAAGCTAAGGAAGAATACCAGAAGGTTGTACATACATCTGAATAATACAAACATAAGTTCAGTTACATATCGATTATAAAAACATGTGTCTATGAGGCTAACACACAACGTCTGCATCACGATCCACTCTCACGTAAGAGACGGATCTCAATAAAATAATAATACCGTATACACCGTGGGAATAAAAGGTATTCAAGACCTAAGAAATAAACAGAGACGTCAGTAAGAAACACAATACAAAATGTAATAAAACAAGCACCTATACGGAGAGTCCGTCTGATGTACAGTATTTTGCATCCATTACACCAATAACTTGTCAACCGAACCATGTCCTGTACAGGAATGCTAGCGAGTCTGTTACTATATGGCCCAGTCAGAGTTGTAAGCAGCCTAGCCGGCTATTGGCGCTCGAGCCCACAAGGGAAGGTAGTAACATGCGGACACGTGGCGCGCGAGTACCCACAATTACTACAAATAACTACATGCAATATACGTAATAAAATACAAGAAGTGAACTGTGCATGATAGAATTAATATAATAATATGTACCAAAAGTCATAACACAATATAAAAATAGACGAAATTGTATGTATAAACATACTCATTTAAGGCGAATATGAGCAGCAGTCAAATGAAAGACGAACACTTGTCTCAAGGGGGCCATGGAATGATTACATGCAAAAGTAATCACCACACGCCCGAAGACATTCACCTCACTTGGAGACGAGTCGATCAATTCCTGTTTCGTAGGATGCAGTTGGCTGCTAATGGATCCACAATCGCACACACTCTTTCACCTATCGTCCGACTAGAACTGACGGCCACGGATGTTTTTCTTCAGGTCGCAAAAGATGTGAAAATCACACAGCGAAATATCCGGACTGTACAGAGTATGTTGTAGGGTTTCCCTGCCAAATCACTGAAGTGCAGCTTTCACCCGATTGGCAGTGTGGGTGTGTGCGTTATCGTGCAACAGGGTGATTCCGCCCCCTTATAAATAAAAAAGTTTTTTGCAAATCGATATGTGATACAAATACAAGAGATAAAGGAGGATGGAAAGGGGTATACACTGATTTTGCGGCGTTGTTTTCTATTTAATTATTCACTGCATTCCTCTTTCTCTTCTCCTCGATATCTTGCATCTGTATCGCATATCGACATTAAAAAACTTTTTGTATATTCACCTCATATGTGCATATTTTTGCATACATTTTTCTCAATTTCTATATTGTGTTATGAAGTTTGGTGTATCTTCTTCTTCTTTTGCTTGTGCCATTATCCCGCGGTTCCGCAGGGTCGGCACAGTTAGTTTCAGATTTGGCAAGGGTAATGTTAAGGGGTGGCCGGATGTCCTTCCTGTCACCACCCCGTTCCGCCCCAGGACGTAATTAGTGTACCCCAGCTCTGTGCAACTAGTGTAATCCATGGAATAGTGCGAACGTGTTGAGATGTCTGCGAGTCGTGTAACTGATGCGAGACATGGGGACCAGCCCGGTATTCACCTAGTGGGATGTGGAAAACCGCCTAAAAACCACATCCAGGCTGGCTGGCACACCGGGATTCGATGCGGGGACCGGCGCCCCTACCGGAGTCCAGGAAGCAGCGCATGAGCGCTCTCGGCTAACCCGGCGGGTTTATGATGTTCGGTATATATTATGTAATTAATTCTTTTATCGACTTTTTACTTATATTTGATTACATCTTTTACGTGCTGTATTTACTGCGAGTACTCGTACGCCACCTGTCGGCATTAGGATAGACGTCTCTGTTTATTTCTTAGGTCCTGACTACCTACTATTTTATCTCCGTGGTATATCTTACTATTTTACTGCGATCCGTCTCTTACATGAAAGTACACTGCGATGCACTCGTTATGACTTACCCCCATTATACAAGAAGACACTACACGCGTTTTTACAATCGGATTTTTGCTTATATTATTAAGGTTTATGTAATCCTCTCTGGTGCTCTTTCTTAGTGCAATTTTCTGTTGTTATTCCAGATCTGAAGATGGCTTTATAATCAACTGAAACTATTCATCACTTAACTTTGTGTATTTGCTGTTTTGGCTATTAGCCCTAAAAGATTTTATTAAAAAAATTTAACTTTATAGTAAACTGTGAAGTTAACTATAAAGTATGTATGGAAGTGAAACGTGCCCGAGTGGCTGAGCGGTTCTAGGCGCTACAGTCTGGAACCGCGTGACCGCTACGGTCGCAGGTTCGAATCCTGCCTCGGGCATGGATGTGTGTGATGTCCTTAGGTTAGTTAGGTGTAAGTAGTCCTAAGTTCTAGGGGCCTGATGACCTCAGATGTTAAGTCCCATAGTGCTCAGAGCCATTTGAATCATTTTTGAAACGTGGACGATAAATAATTTAGACAAGAAGAGAATAAAAGCTTTCGAAATGTGGTGCTACAGAAGAATGCTGAAGATTAGATGGGTGGCTCACATAACTAATGAGGAGGTACTGAATAGAATTGGAGAGAAGAGAAATTTCTGGCACAACTTGACTAGAAGAAGGGATCGATTGGTAGGGCATATTCTGAGGCATCAAGGGATCACCAATTTAGTATTGGATGACAGCGTGGAAGGTAAAAATCGTAGAGGGAGACCAAGAGATGAATACACCAAACAGATTCAGAAGGATGTAGGTTGCAGTAGGTGCTCGGAGATGAAGAAGCTTGCATAGGATAAAGTAGCATGGAAAGCTGCATCAAACCAGTCTCTGGACTGAAGACCAGAACAACAACAACAAGTAAACTGTGGTTTAGTCTTTATCACTGCTCTCCTTACATTATGCGATAAGTCACGCTGCCTGCTCGTGATTTACAAAATAGTTCAAGTTGCAATCCCGCTCTCGCCACACAATATTAAACACTTTACTGCCTGTGCTAGAGTCCCGTAACGAAATGCACAATTAATGATGGCGCGTGTGTAATTGGAAACGTATTACTCTCTTTAAATAACATTTTCTGTCATCTATATGTCTGTTTTCAGACATTAATCTTCATTCCCAAAAACATAATAGTAGACCTTACGAAACACCTACCACACGCCATACCAACGCCTGTACTCCGTTCATCAAGAGAATAAACCTCATGTAAACATTACACTATGTATTCTTCCGCGTTTGCTGGAACATCACTGGAGCGGAAGCCAAGCTGTCTCGAGCACAGTCGAGTACGACAATGAGGATTACATTTTACGCAGTGCGTTACGCGTACAGCGACTCAGCGATGATACGAGGTAAAAGCTTTAGCGGCGACTTTAACCTGGACAGCACTAGCCTGCAGTGATGTGAACAGCTGCAGTTAAGACATAAAAAGAGGCGACTAGAGAACAATACAGCTTCGAATGTCATTTAATTTCTAAACAGGAGGAAATTACATATGGAAAAACTCAGGCGATACGCTTCTTGGGTGACCTGACGGAAATCATAACATGCCCTCGATCTTAGCTAACGTAGTATTGTAATTAAAACTAGAGTGATGAAAATTTCTGAGTTCAACAAGGGCAATTTTTCTGCATGAGATGTGCGTGGTGTAAACTCGCACTGCTTATTTCCCGTGTAGTTAAATATTGAAACTACTGAAGGTATTACAGTCAGTCGTCTGGTAATCTCTGAACTCCTTCCATACCGGACTCCGTGGAATACATTTCAGTACTGCTACGTTGATAACCTGGCGATGAGCAACAGAATCTCAAGCCACCAAAAAGTCCACATTTCCGACTCCTCTTTTATGTCCGGCAGTGAAGTGCATTAGTTCCAGTACGTTTGGCAGCTTAAATGTCTTGTTATTTATCACGACAAATGCCTTAACTTGGCTCATTTCTGTTGGGTTCAGATAGCAGTGGTTCGGCCAAAATGCAGCATTTGTAGGCTGTGCTCGAAGCCATGAAAATTATTGTTTTCCATTTTTCTACGACGCTTATCACCCTGGCTCGTGTGAGACCACATCTCCTACAAACCAATGGGGATATTCAGATAAAAAGTATTTGATTTTTCATGTTCCTCCAAAAAAATGACTATGTAATGTTGTCACAACTTCAGCAATCTTTAACAACTTTTATAAAATATCAATGCTTAATAAGTTACATTTGGAATCAAAACCAGATTTGTGGGTACGATATGAAATTAGAAACTAGAATACGTGCAATTTTCTTGAAAAATGATGGTTAAGTGTGAGTTAATTAACATATATTTGATGAATTTCATATTTAAATGATCTAGGTATTCAAACCGAAAAAATTAGACCACAACGGTATTCGAATTGCCACTTCAAAGAATACTTAATTATCATTCTAAGACGCTACCGATTGCGTCACGCATATAATATGAAGTTTCCCGAAAAAATGTCAGAGTTGATTTTTCTTTGTAAGCTTATGAAAAACGTTAAGAAAACTTGTTTCTCGCCATTAACGGTGTTCCGCGCGCATGTTTCAGTACGTAGCAGGAAGCAGTGTCATCCGTTTTCACAGTACGTATTGACAGTGCGACCTTCGAAGCACAAGTATCGTCTACGGAGACGGTGAAGGTACACGATTTTTAAAATAAAATTTACGTAGCTAAAGTATGATTAAGAAAAACTTTGATGGCTGTTAATACATCAGAATGTCTTAATGTTTCATTTACAATAACATAGCAATAAGATACCTAATATACAAGTTGGACCTACTTCCAAGAGCAGAACAACACTAGTGTACGAGAGTTACGGCTGCAGACGAATCATCGCGCTTGTGTTTGTTTACATCGGGATTATTCTTACGATGATCGAAGTATATACACTGCGGCTACAGCTCATTGTCGAGCCGGCCGATGTGGCCGAGTGGCTCTAGGAGCTTCAGTCTGGAACCGCGCGACCGCTACGGTCGCAGGTTCGAATCCTGCCTCGGGCATGGATGTGTGTGATGTCCTTAGGTTAGTTAGGTTTAAGTAGTTCTAAGTTCTAGGGGACTGATGACCTCAGATGTTAAGTCCCATAGTGCTCAGAGCCATTTTTTTTATTGTCGAAAGAGCTTGGCGATTCCTTATTTAAAAGCGATGCATAGCGCTCTTTGGATCTTTCCAAATAAAAAAAAAGTATAAAATACTAAACAAGTTAAACTCCCCAGCAAAGATTTGGAATAGCTAGAAACTGCACGATTACAAATATTTCAACATGCTCTTTATTCGGAAATCGGAGTGGAAAGAGAAATGGTAGCGGTGCAACATAAACCAGTGTGTTGTAGCATCTGAAAAGAAGCGCACAGAACGTTTTAACGGCAAACGTCACACAATAGAAACAGCTCTGACCTGTAAATGACAGCAACCAGCAATTCTGTCTGGCCCACAACCGCGTCTTAAAGACAGTGTGTGACTTATCCACGCGCGTCCCAGGCGATCTAAAAGAGTCGTCATCCGCAAAGACATATTGTTATGAATGGACAACACTTAAAAGGAAGATCATACATTGTTATCGAGTGAACGAAGAAGTGTGGGCCACTTAATGACACTTCTTTGTACCTGTGATCACTAATTTTCGAATAGTTTCTCCCGTGATTTGTTATTTGAAGTGAGTTATTTCTGTTTTTCAGACCGATAGAATGAGACTTTTAGAAGTTATCCAGCAGCACACGGCTTTCATCTGTTCTTGAGTGACAGTATCTATAATACGCCTAAAGCACACTTTCAGAGGATTTCGGTAAACTGAACGCGGTTTGTCAATATTGTTCCCAAGGAATGCCCTTTTCTTTACAGATATTAATAGTATAAAGCCGATCGTAAAAAAGTGCTGTCCAATATCCGTGAATCGAAAACGTTCTGCTGACTTGTTTGATTGACTGATCAATCTCAAAAACCTGAACAGATGTGTGTAAAAAAATACCTTTTGAATCATCAGGTTTATGGGCTACGTACGATGCCAGGGAGCATTCACGGAGACAGAATAGCCAATGGAGAAAGCACATTAAATGACAGGACGACAAGGACAGCAGAAAAAAGTTCAGGCGACATATTTTATCGTTTTTAATGTCGCTGTTATCATCACACAGCATAAAGAGGCAACTGTGACAACAACCGTCGACTTTGACCGGTGCCGTTGCGAAAATGCGACTAATGACGTAAACAACGTGGCGACTATACCTTTACATCATTGGCGATATTTTCCAAATCAAACAACTCAGACAGTTTCAGTTACGAGAATTTACTACATCGGGAAAAGAACTGGAAATCACAACTGTAACGACCAATCACATATAAAATAAGACAAATAATTATGGAAATAAAACGAGTTAAGGATCGTAGAAAAACGTTCTACAGATGTAATGGACATTATGTCACACAGTATGAACTAACCAACTATTTACCGTGAATAAATCCTAGCTATTACTGCAGAATACGCTTTAGCTATGTAGATCAGTGTCAGTCGCAGTGGTACACCGTTACGAATATGTGGCTGTATCTGTAGTAAATCGAAACGGTTGTCACAAAATGAACTTCCATTATTTATGAGAATGAAGTATCGTAGGAAACACTAAAGCTGTAGTGGGGTCCACTGTAAACAGCACGAATTTAAAAAATATATATCGGAAAGAATAAAACTGATAAAGGACTAAATATTACATTTCCTTCGACACAGGAGAGACAGTATTTTGTTTCTCATGCACAGATGAGGTTAAAAATATAATTCCTCTAGAAATCATGACAACAAATAGCGCTGTGCGCAAATGGAGCTCAAAATGCGAACCAAAGCATTACGTCACAGTAATTAGTTCCACTGCGTCCTGGTTATAGTAGGGGTCAGCGTAGATACCTCTTGACTGTCTCACACATCTTATTGAGCTACAAGTTACGGTGTGTGAAACAAGAAACTTACATCACCCACCTTACAAGGTGTAGCGCGGTGAACTGTTCCGTGCAGTCATAATCCGTAATCTTCCGAGAGAGTTGACCAGTGATCCTCGCGCTTCGTTCCCAGTGCCACTAGCGCAGTTATTCCCTGGTCGCTCCGCTTCCAGGCGAAACATTTGACTGATGCGCGACGTGGTCCGTTACCGAGCAACTTCTTTTGAACGAGCAGACATTGTTGAGGAAGGCGGAAGCTCACCCTGCCAAAAAGTAATAGGCCTAATAACAAACACAATGAAAATCAAACGGAGACAGACATACAGAATTATTATCACGTCGATTGCGTCTCAGCTACCAATTTTGTGTCGTTTTCAAAGTTTTAGTGCCTTCGCAAGGTGATCTTTTATCATGGCCATATGACGTTCGCTGTTAATCAGGTCTTATAAGAACTCGCAGAACTCCTTCTCTGCTGATGGTATTCACGCAGTATCTCCTACCGAAACTTTTATCAGTACGAATAAAACAAAGTATGTGGTATGTGGTGCGCTCTACTCTCTGAAACTGGGAATTCTGGGAGGTTTATTTGCAACCGCAAACGCGCTCTCCCGAGACACACTGATGCCCGAAGTGGGCATTTTCCGTTGTGACACGTGTGATGGTTTCTTCCCGTTCGCTTCATGAATAAAAAATGAGCACTAATAATATATTTGTGCACTTCTCAGTTCCCCATCCAGCCATCTACACTTGGTTTTTGCGTTATTTTCCTAAATCGCATTAGGTAAATGCCAGGATGGCTCTTCGCTAGGACACGGCCCATTTCCTTTCTCAATCCTTCTCCGAGCTTGTGCCTCTAACAACTTCACGCCGATTCGGTATTAAATCCTGATCTCCATGATTCTTCACATTTATGCTTGTTCTCACTAATATGACATCACTTTCAGTTTCGTAGTGATATACAGAAAATTAAAGAATGTTTTTGTATAGATATAAGACGGCTTTCTTAAAACATCTACCAGATAACAGTCTGTAGCGTTTTTATACTCTACCGTGACTCAGATCTTACACCATTTGCGCTTTCAGTCGTATATGCTATATGCTGTCACTTACTTCAACCTCGAATGAATTCCTCAGACTGTAAAGGAAAAATGAGGATAATCAATAATCGTCCTGTAAACGACCAAGTTATCCGAGACGGAACACAAGTTCGGAATAGGTGATGGTAAGGAAATTTGTAGTGTCCTTTCCAAAGAGACGATTCACGTATTTTATGGACAAAATCTCGTTCGGGAAATCCCAAATCCGGATGTGTAACATCCACAGCGGTCTCTGGAACCCCATAATATGCAGTGGGATAGTTACTATGAGCAGTATATCGCATGCATATCTGAGACATGAAAAACGACTCACAGCGAAGGAATTATGAGACTGGAACGGTACGGATCCTGCAAGTCGGTCGTACCAGATGGGAAGCAGTTACCACGATGCGTCCATATTCAGACACGTTCTTCAGAAGGTCCAGGTCACATAACAAGATTATTATTAGATTATGCCAAATAACTCGCTCCCCTTCTATCAGTACTTTGCCACATGTCACTAGAACAACGAAGAGACCCTAGCGACTGGAAAGGAGTGTAACATATTTGCGCGTTCGAGATGGGACGTCCGATAGATGCACACAGTTATAGACCTATATCGCTGACATCAGGATTAGGAAACATCTCTTACGCTCAAGCCTTATGATGTGTTTGGAGAAGGAAAATATCATCCGTCGCTTGCGTCTCCAGCTTTGTTTCTGCCTTGCAAATGTTAGCGTCAATAATCATATGTTTATGCTCTGACACGGTTATGCCTAAATGATCCTTCTGGTACAGCACTCATGTTGGCTATGCTGCAATCGAAATTTAGCTCTGCAATAAATCATGAATTTTGCTACTGACTGCTGTCCTTCTCTATAATTGATTATTCAACCGTCGCTGTGCACCTCCGACACCCAACGGTTTTCAATTTAATTACTTGTAAATTCGTAACATGTCGTGTTGCTGTATGATAAGAATGGAAAGTTGATTTAGTATTAACAGTATTCAAAGCCAAGTGAATAGTAACATCAGCCTTGAAAATGGGCTTTGAATGATTACATTTGTTCTGAGTAACTGTTCTGCTCAGATTTGAGCGTGTTTCTTGTTCTTTCTCTATATTTTTTCCGATTTGTCGCGTGTTATTTTGACCACATCCACACATGGAAAGGTTAACTTTGTCCTATGAACAGACGATGTAATCTACAAAACTGGTGGTTCATTGACGATGCTAAGGTTTCACGAAAACAGGCCTGAGTCATAAAAGAAAACTATTTTATTAATAGCAAACTTGTTTCTGTAACAGGGTAGGACGTAATTCCTACAGAAGGATGTATGCAGTTAGTTCTGTAAACATTTTTCGTGTGTTTTGCTTTACTAAAAACAGCTAAGTTTTGTGGGGCGTGACACGAAAGCACGTACTTGTACTACAAATAGCATGTGTTGAACTGTGATATAGTGAATGCAGTTTCTAAAAGGTTATTGAGTACGCGACGGAGATCTGGGACAGTGATCAACACACCTGCTGATAAGTTAAGGCACAGTAAAAATGGCACTGTGTTAGGACGTGCTGAAATGGACAACAAAAAGTAAAACGCCAGCGGAAGCTCCATGGAGAATCTTGCACTCACGTAAGATGAACTCAGCAATTTGCTATCCATTTCTTGCGTAGTACAAGATGATGAAGTTTTCTTCTTGTGATGTGGGACACTTTCACACACGCTAAGGAAATCAGATGCTCGACTAGAAACCGGCAAAGTATCCCAGTGGCGTGACTAAGCGTTCCCTATGCCACGCACCTAACCTGAATGTCGTTGAGAGATGCTGTATTGAAAATTATGAAAAACTGCCCTGCACACAATGCATGAGATAGACACTATTACACAACTGATTTCGGCTCTATGAGCTCGTTAATCACGAACGTTGGTGGTTTGAATCACCTTGTAGTGGCACTGAGTGATTGTAGATGATTCCCTCCCCCACAGTAACTCGGATCTGTTTGATGCATTTGATTTATTCTTAGTCATCTGTTTGAGTTAATACTTCAGTTCTATGTTAAAACAGAATTTTCTTTGAGTACAACCCTTCTAGATTCTATATTGCATAGTAGTAATTCTGTTGTAAAACAGTTGCACGTAACATGGTGACGATGGACTATTTAATGACAACATGAGATACAGCCCGAGCTGCGATAACGAGACTTTCCTGCCGTCTGGCCATGAACCGCTGTCCGGATCCCGACTATTGAGATCAGTTTCCGAGTTGACTGACAACACCGCCTACAACACGTCCTCCGTTCACTCGCACCTTGTCATCGCCAACAAAACTGTGCAACCTTCAGCATCTCCGGATTTCCGAAACTGACTGTTATGAAACACAGACTGTATTAGTTATTTCACTGTACTTGTCCCACGTATTATATTTTGTTCATACATTTCTATCTGTGGGAAATAATGAAAACAAGAAAGACATTAATGAGGACTAAAAGTTATGAATATATGAAGGGCTTATTTCAATAGTGGTAGAAGTCCATTTTTGATAATTTTGAGATACAGAGTCCTAACGTTAAAAGGCTTCTTGCTAGAGATAAACCTTTCTTTCTGTTTGTTTGGATCATTAATTTCAGAAGCAAAGGCAGAAAAGTGGAGGTAATTGACTTGTACCACTATTGAAATAAGCCCTTCATACACTACTGGCCATTAAAATTGGTACACCACGAAGATGACGTGCTACAGACACGAAACTTAACCGATAGGAAGAAGATGCTGTGATGTGCAAATGATTAGCTTTTCAGAGCATTCACACAAGGTTGGCGCCGGTGGCGACACCAACAACGTGCTGACATGAGGAAAGTTTCCAACCGATTTCTCATACACAAACAGCAGTTTACCGGCGTTGCCTGGTGAAACGTTGTTGTGATGCCTCGTGTAAGGAGGAGAAATACGTACCATCACGTTTCCGACTTTGATAAAGGTCGGATGGTAGCCTATCGCGATTGCGCTTTATCGTATCGCGACATTGCTGCTCGCGTTGGTCGAGATCCAATGACTGTTAGCAGAATATGGAATCGGTGGGTTCAGGAGGGTAATACGGAATGCCGTGCTGGATCCCAACGGCCTCGTATCACTAGTAGTCGAGTTGACAGCCATCTTATCCGCATGGCTGTAACGGATCGTGCAGCCACGTCTCGATCCCTGAGTAACAGATGGGCAAGACAACAACCATCTGCACGAACAGTTCGACGACGTTTGCAGCCTCATGGACTATCAGCGCAGAGACCATGGCTGCGGTTATCCTTGACGTTGCATCACAGACACGAGCGCCTGCGATGGTTTACTGAACGACGAACCTGGGTACACGAATGACAAAACGTCATTTTTTCGGATGAATTCAGGGTCTGTTTACAGCATCATGATGGTCGCATCCGTGTTTGGCGACATCGCGGTGAACGCACATTGGCAACGTGTATTCGTCATCGCCGTAATGGCGTATCACCAGGCGTGATGGTATGGGGTGCCATTGGTTACACGTCTCGGGCACCTCTTGTTCGCACTGACGGCACTTTGAACAGTGGACGTTACATTTCACATGTCTTACGACCCGTGGCTCTACCCTTCATCCGATCCCTGCTAAACCCTACATTTCAGCAGGATAAATCACGACCGCATGTTGCAGGTCCTGTACGGGCCTTTCTGGATACAGAAAATGTTCGACTGCTGCCCTGGCCAGCACATTCTCCAGATCTCTCACCAATTGAAAACGTCTGGTCAGTGGTGGCCGAGCAACTGGCTCGTCACAATACGCCAGTCACTACTCTTGATGAACTGTGGTATGTGTCGGAGCTGCATGGGCCATCCAAGCTCTGTTTGACTCAATGCCCACGCGTATCAAGGCCGTTATTACGGCCGGAGGTGGTTGTTCTGAGTACTGATTTCTCAGGATCTATGCACCCAAATTGCGTGTAAATGTAATCACATGCCAGTGCTAGTATCATATATTTGTTCAATGAATACCCGTTTATCACCTGCATTTCTTCGTGGTGTAGCAGTCTTAATGGTCAGTAGTGTACGTAGATTAATCGCATCGAATAAAAGATTTTCTGATAAACTTCAGCTGTGTAAACAAGAACTTAAAGGGGCAACTAAATGATAGGTTTCTGAACCCTACCCTTTGATTGACTGTTTTATCAAGAATCATTCTCAACAGAATAATTTTTTTTGGTTGAATTGTTATGTTTTTCTCAGACTGCAACATCGTCTAAACCTTTCGCCCTAATTAAAGCCATAGAAGAACGGCCTTTTCTAAGTGTACTTCTGACCAAACTGTAATTGTGGTAGCTTAGTTCACAGGTCTTTATCAACTCTGCCTTTTCAGTTCTTGTGGTGATATTTCTGTAGAAACTGTCATCTCCTAACAAGCATTTCTTCACAAGTCAAACACCAATTTACATAGCTTTAGATTTAAAAATATTTTGTTACAACTAAATATTTTCATAAAAATTTTCGTCCCCTATGTTACCCTCTTGAGGGCGAATTTTTTTCCAAGCGAGAAATCAAATGAAAATTTTCATAGACGTAGCTCACAAATTTTTCGGTAGTACTTTAATAATGATTTATTCGCAATAAAAACTTTCATCCACCTTTTTAACCCCTTAGTGGCTGAATTTCCAAAAACGCTTAATTATGTATTTATTTATTTCTGGCTGAGATGTCAAATACCAATTTTCATAGATACAGTTTTTTAAAAATTACACCCACTATTTCACACCACAGAGGTTAAATTTCCAAAAATACTGAAACACTTATTTCTTTATTTCTAATCAAGAAACCAAATACCAATTTTTGTAGTTCTAGCTTCAAAATTGTCTTAATAGCGACATACGCTGATGAGCCAAAACATTATAACCACCTGCTTAATAGATTATTTGGAACGAAATACATCACTGATTCTGCGCATCAGCGATCCTATGGTTTGTTGGTTGTTTGGTTTGTAGAGGTATGTGGGCATTATATGTCTATGCACAGGCCATGTAATTCGCGTAAACAACGGACCGCTGATTTGCGTCCGCGGTGATGGCGCCCTATAGCTACCCAGATGGGTTCCGTAGGATTTATATCAGGCGAATTTGGTAGCCGAGACATCAACGTGAGTTGATAATAATGCTCCCCTAAGCACTAAAGCACGGTTCTCGCTACGAGACACGAACAATTATACTGCTGAAAGATGACATAGCCGGCGGGGAAGATATTAAGCATGAAGAGATGCAGGTGGTTAACAGCTGTCAGCGTGTCTTCGATTGCTACCACAGGTCCCATGCAAGCGCAGGAGAATGTCTCCTTTAGCGTAATACGGCTCCCACCAGCCTGCGTCCGTGGTGCGCTGCGTGTTTCGAGTCGTCATTAATCTCGATGACGGCGATTGTGGAGACGACCAACAACCTTGTGTCGTAAAAATGTGATTCAGCCGAAGCACCGACACGTTTCTATTGATCGACAGTCGAATCCCGATCGCAAAGTGCCCTCTGCAATAATAATTGACGACGTCGTCGGGTTGACATATAAAGACGTAGGTGTAGTCTGCTGTGGAGCTCCGTGTTCAACAATGTGTGATGAGCGGTGTTCTCCGAAACACCTGTGCGTGCACCAGCATTGTCCTCTTTCGGCAGAAACGCCACTGTTCAATGTCTATCCTGCTTTCCAGAGCAGATAAGCCACCGAACCCGACGTTCTGTGAAGAGTCGTGGACGTCCAACCATTTAGTGCATAGTGGTAGTTCACTGTCCTTCTACCTCTTTGCGTAGATGCTCATGACAGTAGCACGTGAACATTCGACCAGTTTCGCCGTTTTCGGGATACTCCTTCACAGGCCCGGAGTAGTAATAATCTGCCCTTTATCACAGTCGCTTATCTCGGTCGTATTCTCCATTTGCAGCCCATATCTTCGATAGGGTGATCTTCCGTCCGTGTCTGCTCCGCTTACATACTTTCGTTACCGCGTCACGTGCCTGCAACGTCACCAGGCGGCATCCAGCCCCGCGGTGGCCGGTGGTCATAATGTTTCGGCTCATCAATGTATTTTTAAAAACCTTTCATCTCCTACTTCTCCCCGTCAGGGATGTAATTTCCAAGAATTCCTTCTTAAACGATGCCTACACTATAAGATCAACTCCCTGTCCAAATTTCATGTTTTCTTAGCAGTTTGGGCTGGGTAATGATGACTGAGTCGGGATATTTCCTTTAATATATAGAGATTAGCTGCAACTCTGTAATAACTATCATTATACGTCAACGATGAGCCTCTCATTGAAACTTGATTGACTGGCGCTTCCAACGTCTGTGATAGACGTTGTCTCTGGCATTCAAGGGGCAATATAAGAAATCATTGTTTCCATGTAAAAAAACTTAATTGTAGGTCTACTGTAAAAGAGGTATACCTGATAAAATAATATGTTAATGCTTAATGTACGCATTATATGTCGTTTAAAATAGTATTACGAGGCCTTGCTCCACTAATCCAGAAAGCTTGTATGTATTTTCAGCCTGTTAATTTTTTGGTAGTGATTGGTTTGGCGATACAACGATCTCCCACGGTATCAGCGCGCTATAGTTTACGCAGTTTTATTTCTACAAGCCGAGCCTGCAATCTTAATGTTTTTTACTAAGTCCAGTTACCTCTGATCAAGCAAATCATTTCCTTGCACTTAACTAGACATTAACGCGATCTTGTGTTACCAAACGTTTTCACCCCTCAGACAACGACTTCAGGACCTCATGGGTCATTTACACGAAGGAAACAGATATTTAATCAAATGAAGAAATTAGACGAAGCAGGACAATTTTTGTTTCACACACATACCCTGAAGCCTATGTCTCTTCCTTCATTTTATTATTTTCTTGCTGTTGTCCGTGTCATGCGGCCCTGTTTAGCCAGAATTTTACTTCTAATTTCAAAGAGCATTAAAAAAGATCCTCACCGGTAGAAACAAACAAGCACTACAATATTGAACAGTATACTCCAAAATAATTGTAGCTGTGCTATCGTCACCACAGACCGCCACCTGTCTCGGTTCACAGAGCGAGCAAGGCTCCGACATCCATGTCCTGTCATGAAGCAAGGGTGTTCCAGCACCTTGTCATGTACTCGTGGGTTCGCTATCCTTCGACCACTTTTCATACGTGTTCACAGCAGTAGCACGCAAACAGGCGATCAGTTCGCTGTTTCCGACATGCTCGCTCCCAGGCGCCGTGTCATAACAGTCTGCCCTCTGTCAAACTCGCTTATGTCAGTGGCTTTCTGCATCTGTGGCCCTCACCGTCGCCCATTCGTCTTTGCTCCTCTTACGAGGTGTGTGTGAGGAAAGCAATGAGACTGCAAACAATACGAGCGATGTGGCAACGCTGCGTTGTTCTGCTTGTGTAGAGCGGTGTGTTCTAGAGATGGGCAAAACTGTTCTTTTCAGAGATTGGATCAGAACTGTTCACTCCCTGAAATGAATTAGCTCTTTTTCATGACTCACCACTCATTTACAATAGAAAATAAATGGCAGGCACATTGCCCTTTAAACTTGGTTTATTCCAGTACTATACCTGTATTTTGATCTTATTTGATCCTATTTTGAAGTAACACAGATAATGAGTGAGAATTTTGTATTGTTTATTGAAATTTCCACGATATGACAAAGTTTTTGATTATTGATTTATTTTGCACTATCGTGGTTTTTTGGGTGATCGGAAAATGTTGTAACTTGAGATTTACATTAACAATATATTTGGCTATAATGTATTAAAATTTCATTAACCTCATACAAATACATCGCAAGCCATATATTTTTAAAGTGAACGTTTCCTTCCGAAGACGCCTAAAATCGCAAAATCCGTACCAGAATAAGAAAAAAAAATATAAATTTGACTGTAAAACGAAAGTGCTGCATATAGCCTTACGCAGAATAAAACAAGGAAAATATTGGTGTATCACATTTTGCGATACGTTTATCGGTTCGCTCGTAATTAAAGCGTAAATTCGAGTGTCCATAATAAAAATCCTATGGTAAGAGGAGTCATCAGGAACCTAATCTAATCAGTTTAAACAAATAAAAATAAAATAAAAACGATTGATGTATACATAACATAATAATGTAATATACATAGCTGTATTACTACGAAGAACAATATCCAGTGGGGACGAACTCCGATGCAGAGGCGCTGAGTCGAGCAGGTCGAGCCGCGAGCTGTATTACTGCATGAGCTGAGACCGCAGAGAGCAGAGTGACACCTGAGTCGCTTTGCTCAACGCTCTGGCTACAGTCGAGACGGTGGGGTGAGCGTTGAGCGGGCGAGTTCCGAGGGTGGGGGGAGCGGTAAACTCACCCGCTCCGAGACAAATCGTCCGTTCCCTTGCGAGCAGGTTTTTGCAAGTAGTTCCTATGTTATCCGCTAGGTGGCTCTCTGTCCTGTTGCTCGCATCAACTGCCCAGAGGGCAGGACGTGCGACTGAAATAATCGCCGACAGAGTGCGATGCGAAGTTACGCTGCGCCAGACACTGCACACGGCAGACGACGCACAGAGACGGCACCGCATATGTGAAACACAAAATCCAAAGGGGCACTGCACAATGCAGGCAGCCAAGGTAGAAGCAGGGCAGAGGCCGGCGCTGGCTCTGTTGTGTGGCGTGCACTGTGCTCTGACCAGCAGAGGCGCTGCTGATATGCTCCGTCTCTCTCTCTCTCTCTCTCTCTCTCTCTCTCTGCCGTGGGAAACGTTTGGAGCTACCGTTCTTTTTTTCTGAATCACTGATTGTTCACTCCTTTGAAAGATTCAACTCTATGAATTAGTTCAAGAGCGGATCCCCCATCTCTAGTGTGTTCATCGCTTCCAGATGCTCAATCCGAGTCTCAGCTCCCTGCAACCATCGCGTGATTTTTGAGAGTGCCATCAGTGAAGTTGTGTTTTTGTTGTGTGTTACGAAAATGAAACAGAGAAATTTAGAGCAAATATGAAGCATCAAGTTTTGTGTTAAACTTGGAGAATCCACTAGCGGGACCTCTGAAAAGTTGAAACAGGACTATGGGGAGCTTTCCTCATCAAACACACATGTTTTTGGCTGGCACAAATCAGTTTTGGAGCACCGAGAACACATTGAAGATGAACATCGCTCAGGGAGACCTTCAACTTCAAAAACCGACAAAAACGTTGAACATGTGGATGCCCTTGTGAGATCAGACCGATGTTTAACAATAAGGATCATAGATGACCTGTTCAACTTAAACACTTTCTCCGTACATCAAATTTTGACCGAAGTTTTGCATATGTGAAACTTTTGTGTCAAAATAGTGCTGGTAAACCTCACAACTGAGCAGAAGGACAATTGAACAAATGTGTGAGTTGATCTTCATGAAAGCATTGGAAATGACCACTAATGGTTTAGTCGTTTAAGCACAGATGATTTGAATCTTGGATTTTTTAGTACAATCCAGAGACAAAGTGGCAAAGTGATGTGTGGTACACTGAAACATCTCGTCGACCGAAAAACGCTTGAATGAGCAAATCAAAGATCAAAACAATGCTGATTTGCTCTTTCGACTGTATGGGTATCACACATAAAAAATTTATTGCTCCAGGAGAAACTATCAACCAAGTGTTTTACGCTCAGGAAAAAGGTGTTGAATGAAGCGGGAAGGGAAGTGGATGTTGCATTATGACAACGCCGCATTTCACACAGCCACTTCTATCACGAATTTTTGACCTCAAAAGACATTCCTGTTGCTCCATTCACCTGTTGCTCTATTCACCTGACCTGCGTCCCTGCATCTATTTTCTTTTCGCAAAATTGAAAAATGTCTTAAAAGACCATCATTTGGGGACCTTGGAAAACATTCAAAAGAATGTGACCAACATTTTAAAGGCCCTACCAGTTCAAGCCTTTCAGTGCTACTACCAAGACTGGGAACAACGACTCCAGGTGTACAGCTGCCAAAGGGAACTACGTTGAAGGGGACAATATTGTTGTTTGATAAACATAAAAACTTCAGTAGATATAGAATCAGTCTCATTTCTTTCCCCATACAAAAAAATGGTTCAAATGGCTCTGAGCACTATGGGACTCAACTGGCGCGATAAGTATCCCGAGCTGGTTGGAGGATCCTGCCCATAACGCTTCAAACTTTCACAATTGTGGAGAGATCTGACAACTCTGCTGGCCAAGGTAGGTTTTGGCAAGCACGAAGGTAAGCTGCAGAATCTTATAGGGGCAGGCATTGTCTTGCCGAAATGTAGGCCCAGTATGGCACGTCAGGGAGGGAAACAGAACGGGCGTAGGATATCGTTTGTGATGCACTGTGCTGTAAGGGTGCAGCGGATGATAACCAAAGGGGTTCTGCTATAAAAAGAAATGTAATGTCACCTCAGACCAGCACTCCTCGTTGCCGGGCTGTACGGCGGGCTACAGTCGAATAGGTGCTTGCGTAAGGACAGGATTTGTGATTGGTGTTCCCACGCCCGGGTTCCCGGGTTCGATTCCCGGCGGGGTCAGGGATTTTCTCTGCCTCGTGATGGCTGGGTGTTGTGTGCTGTCCTTAGGTTAGTTAGGTTTAAGTAGTTCTAAGTTCTAGGGGACTGATGACCATAGATGTTAAGTCCCATAGTGCTCAGAGCCATTTGAACCATTTTTTTTGTGATTGGTGTAAAGAATGGCAGCTAACTCTAAATATAGATAAATGCAAATTAATGCAGATGAATAGGAAAAAGAATCCCGTAAAGTTTGAATACTCCATTAGTAGTGCAGCGCTTGACACAGTCACGTCGATTAAATATTTGGGCTAACATTGCAGAGCGATATGAAGTGGGACAAGCATGTAATGGCAGTTGTGGGGAAGGCGGATAGTCGTCTTCGGTTCATTGGTAGAATTTTGGGAAGATGTGGTTCATCTGTAAAGGAGACCGCTTATAAAACACTAATATGACCTATTCTTGAGTACTGCTCGATCGTTTGGGATACCTATCAGGTCGGATTGAGGGAGGACATAGAAGCAATTCAGAATCGGGCTGCTAGATTTGTTACTGGTAGGTTTGATCATCACGCGAGTATTACGGAAATGCTTCAGGAACTCGGGTGGGAGTTTCTGGAGGACAGGAGACGTTCTTTTCGTGAATCGCTAATGAGGAAATTTTGAGAACCAGCATTTGAGGCTGACTGCAGTACAATTTTACTGCCGCCAACTTATATTTCGCGGAAAGACCACAAAGACAAGATAAGAGAGATTAGGGCTCGTCCAGAGGCACACAGTCATTTTTCCCTCGTTCTGTTTTGGAGTGGAACAGGGAGAGAAGATGCTAGTTGTGGTGCGAGGTACCCTCCGCCATGCACCGTATGGTGGATTGCGGAGTATGTATGTAGATGTAGATGTAGGGCCAGCGGTGGAGCAGTGCCTTACTGACTTGCTCAATTTGTGAAGCTCTTTCTCTGAATAAATCATCCCTCTTTTTTTAAATTGTAATCATTTGTTAGCCTGTACCTGTACGTCACATCTACCGATTCGGGTAATTCCTTCGCCGTGGGTCTTCTTTTTCTGCCTTAGAGTGTATTTACAACCCTCACGATCGATATCTAGATAACATATTCAAAAGTATAGTCAAGTATAAATAACGTTGTAAAATGTGTTGTCAGTGAAAATTAATAGAAACTACCGAGTTCGAGGTTCTTCTTCTTTTTCCTGCCCTTTATCCCGTGTCTTCACGGTGCCGCCACATTAATTTTAAAACTTGTCAACGTTAGTGGCAGTTTGCGGTTGGAAGTCCTTCCTGTCTGAGCGTTTTTCCCTAGGGACGGAATTTGTGTAGCCGTAACTGCGTGCCTCTAGTGTTACAGAGGTGAAAGTGTGCTCACGATGTTGAAATGTATGCGGATCGTGTAAGTAAGGCGGGACGTGGGTACCAGTCTGCTGTTCCCCTGGCCGGATGTGGGAAACCGCCTAAAAGCCACATCCAGACTGGCTGGCGCCCCTCCGCTCGTCGTCAATCCTCCGGGTGCATTCGATCCGCGGGCCGGCGCGTCTCCCCGACTCACAGATCCAGCGTGCTAATGCGTGCGGCTGTCTGGGTTGGTCACTGAAGTCGACCAACGCCTCGAGAATTTTCGATTCGGTTTGAAAGACTTAAAACTTCGAACGACATTTGCTCTGTGTAAGTCAGTGATTCGTTCCGTGATTCCCTGGATATCTCATCCCGCATAAGGCATATATGAAGCATAGCTGAAGCGCAAAAATTCCAAGATATGTTTTAGTTGGACCACTTATTTCGCTTTGTGATAGATGGCGCTGTAATAGTCACAAACATATAAGTACGTGGTATCACGTAATATTCCGCCAGTGCGTACGGTATTTGTTACTTGTTTCGTGATACATTACCCGTGTTAAAATGGACCGTTTACCAATTGCGGACAAGGTCGATATCGTGTTGATGTATGGCTGTTGTGATCAAAATGCCCAACGGGCGCGTGCTATGTATGCTGCTCGGTATCCTGGACGACATCATCCAAGTGTTCGGACCGTTTGCCGGATAGTTACGTTATTTAAGGAAACAGGAAGTGTTCAGCCACATGTGAAACGTCAACCACGACCTGCAACAAATGACGATGACCGAGTAGGTGTTTTAGCTGCTGTCGCGGCTAATCCGCACTTCACTAGGAGACAAATTGCCCGAGAATCGGGAATCTCAAAAAGTCGGGGTTGAGAATGCTACATCAACATCGATTGCACCCGTACCAGATTTCTATGCACCAGGAATTGCATGGCGACGACTCTGAACGTCGTGTACAGTTCTGCCACTGGGCACAAGAGGAATTACGGGACGATGACAGATTTTTTGTACGCTATCTTTTTAGCGACGAAGCGTCATTCACCAACAGCGGTAACGTAATCCGGCATAATATGCACTACTGGGCAACGGAAAATCCACGATGGCTGCGACAAGTGGAACATCAGCGACCTTGGCGGGTTAATGTATGGTGCGGCATTATGGGAGGAGGGATAATTGACTCCAATTTTGTCGATGCCAATCTAAATGGTGCAATGTATGCTGATCACCTACGTAATGTTCTACCGATGTTACTACAAGATGTATCACTGCATGACAGAATGGCGATGTACTTCCAACATGATGGATGTCCGGCTCATAGCTCGCGTGCGGTTGAGCGTATTTCATGACAGGTTGATTGGTCGTCGAAGCACGTTCACCGGATCTGACGTCGCCGGATTTCTTCCCGTGGGGAATGTTGAAGGACATCATTTTGAGCGTTTATTGCATTAATGTGGTATTTACAGGTAATCACGCTGTAACAGCATGCGTTCTCAGAAATGGTAAGTTCACAAAGGTACATGTATCACATTGCAACAACCGAAATAAAATGTTCAAACGTACCTACGTTCTGTATTTTAATTTAAAAAACCTAACTGTTCGTCTAAAATTGTGAGACATATGTTTGTGACTATTGCAGCGCCATCTATCACGAAGCGAAAAATGTAGTCCAACTAAAACATTTATATTTCTTTGGGTACTACACGAATATGTAATAAAAAATGGGGATTCCTATTTTAAAAAACGCAGTTTATATCCGTTTGACCTATGAGAGGGCCACCTAGCGGGCCAACCGTAGCGCCATCTGGTTTTTCTCATCAAGCTAGACGAGTTTCGTTCTTTGTAGTTTTTTTCGTTTGACGCTTATTTCGTGAGATATTTGGCCCAGTCACGATCAATGGACCACCCTGCATGTACAGACAAACAAATGATTACCATTTTTTAAATAAATCCATGATTTATTCATGGGAAACTGTTTCACAAATTGAGCAAGTCAATAATGCGTTGGTCCAGCTGTGGCCCATATCCAAGAAGTTATTGAGCTTGATAGACTTGTTGGATGTTCACCTGAGGGCTATCGTACGAAATACTGTCCCACTGTCGCGGTAAAAATCCTGAGCTGGTTGGTGTGACCAGCCCATAATCCTCCAAACGTTCACGACTGGCGACTCTTCTGGCCGAGGTAGGGTTTGGCACGTACGAAGACAAGCAGTAGAAACTCTCTCCGTGTGTGGGCGGGTATTATCTTGCTGAAATGTATACCCAGGATGGCTTACCAAGAAGGGCAGCATAACGAGGTGTAGAATATCGTCGACGTACCGCTGTACTGTAAGCTGATGGCAACCAAAGGGGTCGTGCTATGGAGAGAAATGGCACCCCAGACCACGACTCCTCTCAGGGTGTATGGCGGGCGACTGTCATGTTGGCATCCCATCGGTGCCAGGCTGTACGGCGGCCAACTGTCATGTTGGCATCCCATCAGTGCCAGGCGGTATGGCGGGTGACTGTCAACTTGGCATCCTATCGGTGCCAGGCAGTATGGCAGGTGACTGTCATGTTGGCATCCCACCGGTGCCAGGCAGTCTGGTGGGCGAATGTCATGTTGGCATCCCATCGGTGCCAGGCTGTATGGCGGGCAACTGTCATGTTGACATCAAATGGTTCAAATGGCTCTGAGCACTATGGGACTTAACATCTATGGTCATCAGTCCCCTAGAACTACTTAAACCTAAGTAACCTAAGGACGTCACACAACACCCAGTCGTCACGAGGCAGAGAAAGTCCCTGACCCCGCCGGGAATCGAACCCGGGAACCCGGGCGTGGGAAGCGAGAACGCTACCGCACGACCACGAGCTGCGGACATGTTGACATCCCATCGGTGCCAGGCGGTATGGTGGGCGACTGTCATTTGGCATCCCATCAATGCCAGGCAGTATGGCAGGTGACTGTCATGTTGGCATCCCATCGGTGCCAGGCGGTATGGTGGGCGACTGTCATGTTGAAATCCCATTGCTGCCCGAGGTGTCTACAGACACGTCTTTCCTGGTCATCTGGATTCACTTCGAAGCGGAAGTCATCAATGAAGACAATCCTAGTCCAGTCAAGAGAATTCCAGGCCGAATGTGCCCGACAAAACAGCAAACGGGCTTGTTGGTGTAGACGGGTAGTCGATGCAAGGGGGCGCCCCTCTCGATGAGCCGCTTATTAATGGTACTCCTGGTCGCTGAAGCATCAGCTGAGGCATCGTTACTGTCCAGCCGAGTACACGGAAGGAGATTCGCAAACACGTTATGCCCTGCTACCGACATGTCCCCTGTTTACTATCCCTGCCAGCTGCCGGTAAATTGCACTGCAGCCTCACACATTCATCCATTGGCCGCCAAAGTTTATAACTTTGCGTTCACCGTCGATGTCTGTCTGAATATCAAGTTGTAACCAATTTTCATAGGTCTTTTGTGGTGTGTTGTTTCTTTTGACTTAGAGTGAACTAATTTATGTGGATTACCAATCAATAGTAAGCTCGGTACAGGAAAGTGTGGTCCAGGATGGGAAAAGTGGCCACTGTATATTTTTGCCCAAACAGCGCTGGTGCCTGCCGAGAAGTGGTCACGCTAGTCCTAATATCATACATCGCCATTGTTGTCAGTGAGCCTGACGACGGCGGCTTGTCAGTCATTTTTTAGTACAACTTCTTGTTTTTGAGTCGCTTAATGTAAGATAAGTAGTTTATATTATTCTTGTTACCTTACTTGTATGGAGGGTAGTAATTTTTGACAACACCAATGTTTGAACAATATATTTTGGCATACAAATATCGTTCCTTGTTATTTCTTTCAGTATGAAGTTCCTTCTGTGGATGATTAACGCTTATAAGGCGTCCGATCGGGGAAAGTGTCTCAAGTGTTTACCTCAATAAGAATTAGTTAATTCCAAGGAACACGTATAATACAACAGGTGAAATTGACTTAACCCTTTTTTATGCAAAGCTATCATCCGCCGTTCTATCCCTTTGCGACAGCTTTGAATTAATTAAGTTACAGTATTTAAAACTTCCCTGTTCTGTTATATTTGGCCTAATACGAAATTCCAATTGAAAACGGTCTGCTGCAACCGCTTGGTATTGTTTCAGATACTGCGGACGTGAAGATGCTTAGAAGATGTGCCTGGAAAACAGAAATACAAACATGGCATCCTGTTGCGATAGTACTGACCACGTAACCTGCTGTGGTAGGGGAAAGTGGTCACTGAACGAGCCTATAGAAAAAAAGTATAGTTCCGATATTTTATTTTCCTTTTCACTTAAAAATATTTGGTGTTATAGTTTACAAATGCAGATTCAAAATGTGTAAGTTGTAAACTTCTATCAATAACCTCAATAACCATGGTTTAAAGAAAATTGACTTTCTGTTTGAGTGGCCAATTTAGCACCCTTGCTTCCTCCCCCCCCCCCCCCCCTTCCTTTCCTATGTGGGCCGTGGTATTGCTCACATTGTCAATATTGGTTCTAAGGCAAGAAAGTTTGGCGACCACTGCTTTAGAAATTATATTTAATTTCAGCAAAGGATTTAAAGGAGTGACATGAGAGTATCTCATCGCATGAGAGAACAGGGTAATACCTTATCAGAGCGCTGAGACACAAATCATAAATTGCAGAGCACAGATTCCGGCTCCTACCTTTGTGTCATTCTGTGCGTGTGTTGTCTAAACAGGATAACTTATTTTTAAATCTGCAGGTGGTGTATGAGTGTTGTAATTTGTCTGCGCATTAGCAATGTAAAGGTGACATGTTATTTTGTACTTTTTCTGTTTGTGTGAAACCTAACAAAGGCGGAAATGCTTAACCAGCTCATTAGTGGCCAGAGTATCCGCTTGCAAACCACATTGAGGCTCTGCAGTAGAGCAAAAACGGAACGATTTGAGGTCAAATACAGCCAGCACTGACCTCCACGATCTTGTGGTCTTGACAGATTAACGCATACCCAGCTCAGCGGCTTAATAATTTTGCTGTCAGGGACCGGCACAACACACCGGCTGACAGTAAGTATTCGTTTATCGAAACAGTGTTTTTCGCTTGCTGTTTCATTGGAAGTAATAACTGTCGACTGTAAGGAATTGTTTACTGTCACAGCTAATGTTTATTTCCTTCGTGAGGTAATCATTCAAAAATCAAGGTGGATAGCAACTGCTACTGCTTAAGTTAGTGAACATTTTATTACATTGCAGCAATATATATTATACGGAACACCTTGAAAGTATAACAGAGACCTCCAATTCATTAGTGCTACACACTACGGTGTATCTCTGTGCAACATATTTGCTTAGCTGAATTAGGTTATTATTGATACATTTAACAAGATTACTGATCGCAGCAGGATTGGTTTTGTAGCAATCACGGTGTAGTGGCCTCTAATAAGCGGAGACGCATAGTAAAATGAATTGAGAAGATTATGTTGACCATAGTGAAACTATCTGCATTATCCACTGATGACCTGAAACGTCATCAAAACACACGATCCCGCTTTGGAACGCAATACCGCAGCGATGCGGCATCGTATGGCTTAGGCAGGTCCTTGCTAGATTGCCGGAGGTATGTGACACCAGTTGTCCACACCAAAGTCACACAATTCCCTCAAATTACGTGCTGCTAGTTTTTTGGGCTGGACCTGTTGATCAATTCATTCCTATATTGGTTCCATCGGGATCAGATTCGGTATTGAAACACCCTGCTTAACCCGCAGGACAGGACAAATAGAATAAATTGTGGAAAGGGGACAAAATAAGGGGCTGTCAGTTACATTCGAACATACAACTTTATTACTTGATCAAACATTGCAAGAGCCCAAAAGCATTTTTTTTTAAATACAGCCTTAATCTTTGGGACTTAATTACCGGCTGAAAGCCACTTTAATATACACTCCTGGAAATTGAAATAAGAACACCGTGAATTCATTGTCCCAGGAAGGGGAAACTTTATTGACACATTCCTGGGGTCAGATACATCACATGATCACACTGACAGAACCACAGGCACATAGACACAGGCAACAGAGCATGCACAATGTCGGCACTAGTACAGTGTATATCCACCTTTCGCAGCAATGCAGGCTGCTATTCTGCCATGGAGACGATCGTAGAGATGCTGGATGTAGTCCTGTGGAACGGCTTGCCATACCATTTCCACCTGGCGCCTCAATTGGACCAGCGTTCGTGCTGGACGTGCAGACCGCGTGAGACGACGCTTCATCCAGTCCCAAACATGCTCAATGGGGGACAGATACGGAGATCTTGCTGGCCAGGGTAGTTGACTTACACCTTCTAGAGCACGTTGGGTGGTACGGGATACATGCGGACGTGCATTGTCCTGTTGGAACAGCAAGTTCCCTTGCCGGTCTAGGAATGGTAGAACGATGGGTTCGATGACGGTTTGGATGTACCGTGCACTATTCAGTGTTCCCTCGACGATCACCAGTGGTGTACGGCCAGTGTAGGAGATCGCTCCCCACACCAAGATGCCGGGTGTTGGCCCTGTGTGCCTCGGTCGTATGCAGTCCTGATTGTGGCGCTCACCTGCACGGCGCCAAACACGCATACGACCATCATTGGCACCAAGGCAGAAGCGACTCTCATCGCTGAAGACGACACGTCTCCATTCGTCCCTCCATTCACGCCTGTCGCGACACCACTGGAGGCGGGCTGCACGATGTTGGGGCGTGAGCGGAAGACGGCCTAACGGTGTGCGGGACCGTAGCCCAGCTTCATGGAGACGGTTGCGAATGGCCCTCGCCGATACCCCAGGAGCAACAGTGTCCCTAATTTGCTGGGAAGTGGCGGTGCGGTCCCCTACGGCACTGCGTAGGATCCTACGGTCTTGGCGTGCATTCGTGCGTCGCTGCGGTCCGGTCCCAGGTCGACGGGCACGTGCACCTTCCGCCGACCACTGGCGACAACATCGATGTACTGTGGAGACCTCACGCCCCACGTGTTGAGCAATTCGGCGGTACGTCCACCCGGCCTCCCGCATGCCCACTATACGCCCTCGCTCAAAGTCCGTCAACTGCACATACGGTTCACGTCCACGCTGTCGCGGCATGCTACCAGTGTTAAAGACTGCGATGGAGCTCCGTATGCCACGGCAAACTGGCTGACACTGACGGCGGTGGTGCACAAATGCTGCGCAGCTAGCGCCATTCGACGGCCAACACCGCGGGTCGTGGTGTGTCCGCTGTGCCGTGCGTGTGATCATTGCTTGTACAGCCCTCTCGCAGTGTCCGGAGCAAGTATGGTGGGTCTGACACACCGGTGTTAATGTGTTCTGTTTCCCATTTCCAGGAGTGTAAAAACGGCTGAAGGCCAATAAGTTAAAACGCAAGCATAATCAGAAACTTAAAAGGCAAGCCTTATCTTAAAACATTTCTTTAGTTAGACTGAAGTAAACAAGTTAAATTCAAATCGGTTGAAGACAGAACACTTAAAATTCCAAAACATTAGTTTTTTTAAATACCAAAGTCCTTACGTGAAACAGTTCTTTAATTTAGGCTAAAGGCCTTAAGAACAAACAACTGAAACTCAAACCTGCTGAAGGCCGAAGACTTAAAAAATTCAATAGATTGAAGTCAACAAGTTAAATTCAAATCGGCTGAAGGCAGAAGGCTTAAAAAATTCAAAATTTTTTTTAAATACCAAAGGGCTTACTTGAAACAGTGCTGTAAACTATGCTGAAGGCCTTAAGAGTAAAACAGCTCTAATTTTAAACACAAAACCGGCTAGAAGCCATACAAGTACAAACAAAAAGAACAAATTAAAAACAATAACGCAGTACACACAAGGGCACCCAGATGTTCGAGAGTCGGCCTGTAATTCAAACACTAACGCTCGCTTAGGAGAGACAGGCAGTCGGGCCAACCATTCACGATCCGACAACAACCCAATGGACCGACATTCAGCGGACCCACCGACAAGATGACTTCCACTTCACCCGACCAGGGCACAACAGGGAGTTCAACGGAGCAACGTAGAAGATATTGGCGCCCACAACCAGTCATACACGGAGCTGTCAAACTGCACACCGTGCTGGACAGCAAAAACACGATGAGGAAACTACACTGCCTGAAATTAACGTCAGCACCCAGGGCAGGTAATCGGAACGTTAATGGCTACAAGGCAGAAGATTCCACTGGTGCACTTTAATTGAAATAACTAAATACAGTGAAACTCCACCGGAGTGTGGCTAAAATTTTCCAACTTGAAAACCACGTTGTTGCTCGCGGGAATACCCCAACAGCCAACAACGAACTCCAAACGACACCATGTGAACAGTCTTGACTTGCTGGTAGGTTAAATCAAAACTCAACTTTCGTGTCCAGGGTCGGTGAGCCGCGGACCTCGTAGCAATGGGAACAGCGCCACACTCTCCAACACAGCGTAGAGACCGCCTGCGGACCCGACCAAACCACACCCCGCCGAGAATTCCTCACTGCTCCATGCCCACCGACCGACTCCTCAGAGGCAGTACGTCGACAACATTTAAAATAACTTGTCAATCAAAATCACACGAACTACGCACAGTTTTACGAACACTTGCACGAAGAACTAGACAATGCTAACGGCAGTGGCTTTACAGTAACAGGGACGAACCACAATCGCCGGCCAAATACACGTCGTCCGGCAAGACGACCGACGGACGTCCAACCAAAGCCGTCCCCACTCCAATCATGTGTGTCGGCAACCGTCGGGCGAGTCATGGCGGTCCGGACCTCACTGCTGCCGCGCCCCGACTGAACTTGTGCCGCGTGCCAACTCAGACACTGCCAGGTCCGAACTAACTGCTGGCACGTTCCAACTGACTTCACTGCACGGCCCGAACTGCACTCTGGCGCGTTCCAACCCGCTGCACGACACACGACGACCAGGAAGTAATAGCAGTCCAGCAAAGATAATACGGCGGGCCTATATCGATAAGCGCTGCTGCTGCCGCTCACGGGCAGTCAAGACAGCAACACAGTGACACCTGTAATTGAAAATTATCGTAACGAGGCGTCAGCACGGTAAAAACAGGGTGTTAAATAAGAGATGGTACGAACACGAGCCACGCACGGCTCAGGTATATTTAGTGGCCAAGACAGCAACGTGTGTTCACTAAAAGTGTCTCGGAAACACTGTATCTCTATTCTGGCATTTTGACGAGGATCATTCAACAAGTAATCCAACACTTTTTTTTTCGAAGTCAGGTTGGTTTTATTCAGAATTCCAATACACCATTATATTCCTCACTCTTTTGACAACGAAACCAAATTTTTCAACATAATCTCCTTTCGACGCGACGGCCTTACACCACCCTTACTGGAAGGGCTTGTATGCCCGCATGGTACCACTATATTGGTCGACGTCGGACCCATCAGTAACCTCCCCGTCACTCACATCCTACTTCTCTTAGAGCGCATTCTTCATTGGGTCTAACAGATTCTGAAGTGGAAACTGCCAGATCCGGGTGAGTGAGGAAGAACAGTGTAATGTATATTTGTGGACTCTCTAGGGTGCGCAGAATTTTGTGAGGCTTTGCCTTAAGAAGGGGAGGTCCACTTGTATTTTTGAGGCGACGAACATGGCTGGCTCTGAGCACTATGGGACTTAACATCTGAGGTCATCAATCCCCTAGAACTTAGAACTACTTAAACCTAACTAACCTAAGGACATCACACACATCCATGCCCGAGGCAGGATTCGACGAACATGCCAAAGTTGTTTCTTCAATTTTCTGAGGTTAGCACCACACACTTCAGGGTTGATAGTTGCAGCATGGGGGAAGACATCAAACAGAATAGCCCTGTCAGAATCCCAGAAGGCCGTCGCTACGTCCGCTACGTCTTTACCGCTGAGGCTGCGGCTTTGAATGTTTTCTTTGGAGCAGAGATGTGGCGCCACTCCGTGGATTACCATTTTGTTTTAGGTTCGAAGTGGTGAACCCACGTTTCACCTCCTGTGTCCATGTTCGACAAAAAAATTGTAACCATCATTCTCGTAACGCGCAAGTAATGCTGCAAACATGGTCCTTCGTTTATGGTCTGTTAGGCGGCAAGGAACCCTGCGGGAACACACCATTGAGCACCACAGTTGGTGGACGAGTGTGTCAGCACTACCAACAGAGACGTCCAGTTGAGCAGCGAACTGTTTGATAGTAATCTGTCGATCACCTCTAATGAGAGTGTGCGTACGTTCCAACACCGCAGGAGTCACAACTGTGTGCGGCCGAAATGCACTCGTGAAATCGGAGAGGTTTGCGCGAGCTTGTTGCGATGACCGGCCAAGGCTGCGGTCCTCCAGCCTCGGACAGCATCTTGTTGTGTCCGTTCATCTGATTGTAGCAGGGTCATTTGTCAGCGCATTTTACCGCTGTGGCATGCCGATTGGGCTACGCTTACGGACAACAAGCTTCGGGCCTTGAAACCTCTTCCCACGGCTTGGACGACCTCTTCACGACCTTCTCGGCGGGAGGAGGTCGTTTTGGCCCGGTTACGAATTGGACACTGCCGGTTCAGCCATAGCCATCTGCTGACGGCTACGCCGGCGCCGTTCTGCCCATGTGGGCAATTGCTGACGGTACGCCACATTTTAACGTCCTGTCCAAATTTTAATACACTGCGCGTTGATCTTGGCCTGCCATGTACTCTGGATGCCATTTTAGCGGATGACCCAGGAGCAGCTGCTCGCGTTCTTCGTTTCATCCACTTGACAAACCTGTCTAAGGACATTTGATTATACTGTTTTTTTTTTTTTAAATCCTATGCTTGTTAATATGTCTTTTATAGAGTTGTCCCTTTTAGTTGCTGTTTTAACCTTGTGCCTCGCAGTGCATTCCTAACTTAGTCTGGGCGCTAATGACCGTTGTAGTTGTGCGCCCTAAAACCACAAAAAAAAGACACCTCGCCCAACGACTCACCGTGGTTTTGTTCACTGTTAGTTCTGCGTAGACACTCTGCAAGCCCCTATGAATATCTGCGATGCTATGGCTTTCCGTCAGAAGAAATTCAATGACAGCTCTCTGCTTGAATCACACCTCCGTTACCAGACGGCATTCTGAAGGACACGTATAGCGCTGGCAGCCATCGGAACTTCATGAAAGTACAGGGGCTGAAGCGGGAATATTCCACGATGCCCCACAACGAGTTCCGCATTTTTTCAACCGGAACTGGTCGAGAAAAAGAATGTGTTGCATTACTTATTGCTAGAGCACGTCATTACCGTCGAGGAGGACGTAAACCCACAAGGGACCCAGATGGCCCGCAGTAATGCTCACGTAGCCTACAGCTGCCACGGCACCGTCGATTCCTAGCACACTGCATCTGCGGCGAGGTGAAATGTTTCAAACAAGGATGACGGCGTATTAGGACACGACTATCGATCTGGTGTAACAAGGAACGTGATTCATCGAACTAGTCGGTTTCAGAAAGTTTCCGAAAATGGTAGAGTATAAATGTACTGTAAGGCAGCACAGTGCGTATCATGCCTTTCCACTGTGTGTTGCAACTGATTCACGGTACAATCTCGATTATGCTGTGCCCATTTCAGTGATAATGGTATATTTCTTTGGGTCAACATGGGAGCATGTAAGGGTCCGCTGCTATAAATGTTCTCCCAACAGTGTGCTCCGAAACGTGCCAGCACCAGCATTATACCCTAACGTCAGATCTGCCACAAATGATCACCTGTCGTGCTTTCCAGAGGTTTGAGATGAGGTGTGGGCGTCCAGCGCATGGCCCCTTACTGGTGGCGTCACCGCCCTTGGACCACTGTCCCTATACGCTCACGACAGTGGCACGCGAACAGCCGGCCATGCTCGCCGTTTCTGTGATACTCGTTCCTATGCGACTGACCGTAACAGCTTTCCATTTGTCGGAGTCTCTTATGTCTGTGGATTTGCCTATTTGCGGTCGGGGACCTTCGCCATAAGGATCCCTCGTTCGTTTCCGATCCTCTTACGCACTTTCCTTACCTCGTCACGTACACACAACGCCACATTCAGTCTCGCGGTGTTTTGTCCCTCAGTGTTGGGATGGGTTGTTTGGGGGAAGAGACCAGACAGCGAGGTCATCGGTCTCATCGGATTAGGGAAGGAAGTCGGCCGTGCCCTTTCAAAGGAACCATCCTGACATTTGCCTGGAGCGATTTAGGGAAATCACGGAAAACCTAAATCAGGATGGCCGGACGCGGGATTGAACCGTCGTCCTCCCGAATGTGAGTCCAGTGTGCTAACCACTGCGCCACCTCGCTCGGTGTCCCTCAGTGTATCTCAGTACATCAATTCATCCGAAGCCCCGCCCAGGCCACAATACATAAATGAAATAGAGTGTATTTGCTACGTAGGTGGAAGTCGCCACCCTGTCCGGACATTCTAATTTGGGATTTACATGGTTTTCCTAAATTCTGTGGATTTCGACATGGACTCTATAAGGATACCATGGCCGATGTTTTAGTCCTTCCTTTTGAAGCTAAGCTAGTTTTCTGTCGCTGACGACCTCAACGTTGGAGAAACTGTAAACATCTACAGTCTTCCAAACTCTGTCAAACGTTTACCGTCTATTGCTGTAAAAGAATACAAATTTTCAGATAATCTTGACTAGAGCCGGCCGGGGTGGCCGAGCGTTTCTAGGCGCTTCAGTCTGGAACCGCGCGACCGCTACGGTCGCAGGTTCGAATCCTGCCTCGGGCATGGAGGTGTCTGATGTCCTTAGGTTAGTTAGGTTTAAGTAGTTGTAAGTTCTAGGGGACTTATGACCTCAGAAGTTAAGTCCCATAGTGTTCAGAGCCATTTGAAACAATCTTGACTAGAGTAGAAAAACTACCGTAGGATACTGTAAACTATAATAAGTAAGCACAGACAACAGTAGTTTTTCTACCAGCATTGTTCAGTAAGGATCGAAACCGCATTACCTGTTCTGTAGGTGTGTTGCATACCTGTCGGACGGCACTTCATATCGATCCCTCTGTTTGCCGATCCCGCCAGTGTCTTACTTGATTTCCCCAGAATCAGGAAGTGGTGAACCATCTAGAAACTGAGTGAGGATATGTAAAGGGCCGCGCAATCTACGGACTGTTTTTGATCCGCATAGTTATCCACCTGACTGTTACTTAAAAGTAAACAGAATTTACAGCAAAGGTTTTATTCGACCTAACAGAGGGATATTGTAATAACAAAACATTTATCAATTAGCACTACAAAATGCAATTTCCTAAAAAATTTAATTTAAAAAAATACCGCAAAACAAAAAAGATATCAAATATCGCGTCAGTACTACATCGAGCATACATAAACATGCTTCTGTTATTCATAAACAACGTTCGCATTGACCGATAATAACGGGGCACTCTTGCCTTTGATCATGATGGAAAACGTTCTATTGAGTACAAAAATAACAATAATTATATACATTTTTTTATATTTGTGCATGTAAGCCGTACTTGCATCAAAAGTAATTCCTTTGGTTACATAAAAGTTTCAAAGTTTTCCGATCAACTTATTTTTATTATTTATAAAATGTGATTTATATTTTGTAAAGACATAAAATACGCAATGGACTAACGCTGAACCATGTGCGATTCTAATTATGTGCAAAAGAAACAACCAAACAAAGAGAAGTCGTCGGCTCCCAATTTCTCTTCTCTCACACACATTCATTTATATTTCTTTCTTTACCATTGCTACGAATTCGACGGTAATGGTACTATTTACGAGGGTTGTTCAATAAATAATGCCCCACATTTTTTTTAAAAAGCCATTAATATATATAAACAAACGTCCTTGTTGGTGCTTCACATTTGATGTTTGTTCTGTGCGCCCGGTGGCGTTTCGAACCGTTCTGGCAGATAGTACAGCGTCAAAATGGCGTCTACATACGACTCACGTTACAAGCAGCGTGCTGTTACTGAATCCTTGTGTGCAGAAAAAGAAACCGTGGTCAACATCCAAACACTTTTGTGTGCAGTGTATGACGATGCTGCTGTTGATAGGAGTGCAGTTGGACGATGGGTAAAGAAAGTTACAGCCTCACGAAATGCAGAAACACAGCTCCATGATCAGCCACGCTCGGGACGTCCTGTCAGAGCCACTGCTCCAGACATGCTGAATCGTCTGAATGCCATTATTCGTGCCGACCGCCGCATCACAACTCGGCAATTGGCTCTACAGTTGTCTGTCAGCACTGGAAGTGCGTCTGCAATGGTGGAAACTCTCGGATATTCAAAGAGGTGCTCACGATGGGTTCCACGAATGCTCACAGAGGACCACAAGATTCAAAGGAAGGCCATTTCATTTGAATTGTTGGAGCGTTTAGAGACTAGCGGAGAGGCTTTTCTGTCACGGATCGTTACGGTTTACGAAAGCTGGGTGCACCACTTTGCGCCAGAGACAAAAAGGTAGTTCAGGGATTGACATCATTCTCATTCACCTCAAAAGAAGAAATTCAAGACAACCCCATCTGCTGGAAAAGTCATGGTGACAGTCTTCTGGGATTGTGATGACGTGTTCGCGTAGACGTGATGCCAAGAGGGTCAGCCATCAATTCAGAGGCGTACGTGAAGACTCTGAACAAACTTAAGAGCCGTTTCCGACGTGTTCTGTCGGACAATAATCCAGCAGAAACATTGCTCCAACACGATAATGCACACTCACACACAAGTCTGAGAATCCGGGAACACATCTTCAAATTGGGTTGGACATAATTGCCTCATCCACCCTACAGTCCCGACCTGGCACCCTCGGACTTCTATCTCTTTGGGCCGCTTAAAGATTCTCTGCGGGGACACACTTTGAAGATGATGGGAGTGTCAGTCATTCAGTGAAAACATGGCTACGCCTTCAGGACAAGAGCTTTTACCAGCAGGGAATAGATGCTCTTCCACAATGTTGGCGTACGGCCATAGAACAAGATGAAGAATACGTGGGAAAATAGACATGGACATGACATGTCGATGCAAAATATCACCACATTCTGACTCATAACAATACATATGAGAAAAAGAAGTGGTTCATTACTCTTTGACCACGTTAATTCGCTCCAACTTTGTTTCTTCTGGTCTTTTTTCTTTCCCAATATCCTTTCATTCTCATACTTTGTAACCTTCTTCGTTCTTCTGTCCAAGATTATTTTGTTCTGGATCTCGTTCTACCCTCGAAAGCTTTGAAGGCCTGAATTTTTGATGTAAAAATCACCCTGTTGTATATCTCTGGTTCCTGTATTCTCATGCCTTCCATATCTCTTTATATCTCTTGGATCCATCGTACTTTCGTTTTCTTGTTCATCATAAATTGTGTGATTCGCCGTGTTAACCTCCCTTAGTCTATTCTGAGGATTTGTCCGATAAACATGCTCCTTCTTTTCCTGATTACGTCAGAAATTTTTTCTATCATGCTATACAGCTCCTGGTTGGCTCGTTTCCTACACTACTGGCCCTTAAAATTGCTACACGACGAAGATGACATGCTACAGACGCGAAATTTAACCGACAGGAGGAAGATGCTGTGATATGCAATTTATTAGCTTTTAAGAGGATTTACACAAGGTTGGCGCCGGTGGCGACACCTACAACGTGCTGACACGAGAAAAGTTTCCAACCGATTTCTCATACACAAACAGCAGTTGACCGGCGTTGCCTTGTGGAACGTTGTTGTGATGCCTGGTGTAAGGAGGAGAAATGCGTACCATCACGTTTCCGACTTTGATAAAGGTCGGATTGTAGCCTATCGCGATTGCGGTTTATCGTATCGCGACATTGCTACTCGCGTTGGTCGAGATCCAATGACTGTCAGAAGAATATGGAATCGGTGGGTTCAGGGGGGTAATACGGAACGCCGTGCTGGATCCCAACGGCCTCGTATCACTAGCAGTCGATATGACAGGCATCTTATCCGCATGGCTATAACGGATCGTGCAGCCCCGTCTCGATCACTGTCAACAGATAGGGACGTTTGCAAGACAACAACCATTTGCACGAACAGTTCGACGACGTTTGCAGCAGCACGAACTATCAGCTTGGAGACCATGGCTGCGGTTACCCTTGACGCTGCATCACAGACAGGAGCGCGTGCGATGGTGTACTCAACGACGAACCTGGGTCCACGAATGGCAAAACGTCATTTTTTCGGATGAATCCAGGTTCTGTTCACACCATCATGATGGTAGCATCCGTGTTTGGCGACATCACGGTGAACGTACATTGGAAGCGTGTATTCGTCATCACCATACTGGCGTATCACCCGGCGTGATGGTATGGGGTGCCATTGGTTACACGTCTCGGTCACCTCTTGTTCGCATTGACGGCACTTTGAACAGTGGACGTTACATTTCAGATGTGTTACGACCCGTGGCTCTACCCTTCATTCGATCCCTGCGACACCCTACATTTCAGCAGGATAATGCACGACCGCACGTTGCAGGTCCTGTACGGGCCTTTCTGGATACAGAAAATGTTCGACTGCTGCCCTGGCCAGCACATTCTCCAGATCTCCCACCAATTGAAAACGTCTGGTCTGTGGTATCGTGTTGAAACTGCATGGGCAGCTGTACCTGTACACGCCATCCAAGCTCTGTTTGACTCAATGCCCAGGCGTATTAAGGCCGTTATTACGGCCAGAGGTGTTGTTCTGGTTACTGATTTCTCAGGATCTATGCCCCCAAATTGCGTGAAAATGTAATCACATGTCCTAGTATAATATATTTGTCCTATGAATACCCGTTTATCATCTGCATTTCTTCTTGGTGTAGCAATTTTAATGCCCAGTAGTGTAAATTGACCATCTTCTGTTCTTCGGGGTTAAAATCTTACGCTCTATCAGTTGTAGCCTCTTGATCATTCCGGTTCTTGCTAAGCTGAGAGTTTCTGCTGCATATAGAGCTTCAGGGCGGCCCACTGTTTGGTAATGTTTCAATTTTGCATTGATCGAATTATTCTTCTTATTGTAGGTGTTGATAGTTAGTTTATATGCTAAGTTCATTTTGTTTATTCATGCTCCAATTGCTTCTTTTTCGGTCAGTCCAGTGTCTATCCATTCTGCAAGGTGTTTGAATCTCTCCACCTTCTGAATTTTTCCTCCTTCTATCGTCATCCACCGAGGAGCTGTCGTGATGTTTGTCATTGATGTACTGTACCAAAAAATACAGAACCGTAGCTTTGATAGAGCGCAGCTCTAATCCTGACTCAAGAAAACAACACATTCATTACGTAATGCTGTTGAACTAATCAATAAAATATAGCTGAGCACCCAGTCTGTTAATCGGTTATTGCATTAAACCAGCTACGCTCTGGTAAAGGCAGAGAAATGGACATCGACTGAAGAGTTTTTAATTACACTTAAACTGAGAGCGAGATGTAGGGTATAGACAATCGTATGACACGAACTCTTTCAAAAATAACTGCCACAAAACTCTCGCTTTCTTATTCAGCATAAACTGTAGCCTGCCGGTATGTCCTGAGATCCCAGATGTCATTACACCTCCACGACAACTGGGACGCGCCCATACGACGCCGCGCCGTGCTCGAACCGTATTTTTGCTTTAAGGTCGGTATAGAAATCTATCATTGAGTCCCCTTCGGTTCTGATTTTCGCTGACAGTGCGTGAGACGACAGAGATGTGTCACTGCTGGTGTTAACTGACGGGATTACAAAATTACCGGAGTTACGAAGCAGCGGACGGCAGCGTCCACTGCCGGGCAGCGCGTGCACGTTTTTATAAGCGCGGTGACTCGCGGTCGAAAGTCTGTCGGCACGCGGATAACCCGGTGCCCCGAGATAAAGCCGGCAGCTCTGTTTCCGTCGTTGCTCTATCAGCGGCCTGTAGAAGGCGAGACCGCCTTTCGGAGCGGCTGCTGCCGAGTGTCGGGGGAGGACATTCGGCTCTGATGATTGGTTGCCGCCAGGAAGATAACAGCCAACGGACGGGGAACCACGGGATGCGTTATCACCAAACGCTTCCAAGGAATCAGAGGAAAACTCTGTAGTGACCTGCATGTCGTAGTATTCCGCCCCAATCAGAACGTAATGAAATTAAACATCCTACAAAGCAAGCGCATGTTAAGTACAAATACTCGCCAATTCTGAACCACTTAGTTATAATATAATAATTCCAATTATATAATATAATATAATACAATAATTCCAATTCCAAACCCAAAGAAAGCAGGTGTTGACAGATGTGAAAATTACCGAACTATCAGTTTAATACGTCACAGATGCAAAATACTAACGCGAATTCTTTACGGACGAATGGGAAAACTGGCAGAAGCCGACCTCGGGAAAGGTCAGCTTGGATTCCGTAGAAATATTGGAACACGTGAGGCAATACTGATTCTACGACTTATCTTAGATGGAAGATTAAGGAAAGGCAAACCTACATTCCTAGCATTTGTAGACTTAGAGAAAGCTTTTGACAATGTTGACTGGAATACTCTCTTTCAAATTCTGAAAGTGGCAGGGGTAAAAACAGAGAGCGAAAGGTTATTTACAATTTGTACAGAAAGCAGATGGCAGTTATAAGAGTCGAGGGGCATGAAAGGGAAACAGTGATTGGGAAGGAGTGAGACAGGGTTGTAGCCTCTCCCCGATGTTATTCAATCTTTATATTGAGCAAGCAGTAAACGAAACAAAAGAAAAATTCGGAGTAGGTATTAAAATCCATGGAGAAGAAATAAAAACTTTGAGGTTCGCCGATGACATTGTAATTCTGTCAGAGACAGCAAAGAACTTGGAAGAGCAGTTGAACGGAATGGACAGTGTCTTGAAAGGAGGATATAAGATGAACATCAACAAAAGCAAAATTAGGATAATGGAATGTAGTCGAATTAAGTCGGGTGATGCTGAGGGAATTAGATTAGGAAATGAGACACTTAAAGCAGTAAAGGAGTTTTGCTATTTGAGGGGCAAAATAACTGATAATGGTCGAAGTAGAGAGGATATAAAATGTAGACTGGCAATGGCAAGGAAAGCGTTTCTGAAGAAGAGAAATTTGTTAACATCGAGTATAGATTTAAGTGTCAGGAAGTCGTTTCTGAAAGTATGTGTATGGAGTGTAGCCATGTATGGAAGTGAAACATGGACAATAAACAGTTTGGACAAGAAGAGAATAGAAGCTTTCGAAATGTGGTGCTACAGAAGAATACTGAAGAGCAGATGGGTAGATCACATGACTAATGAGGAGGTATTGAATAGAATTCGGGAGAAGAGGAGTTTGTGGCACAACTTGAGAAGGAGAAGGAACCGGTTGGTAGGACATGTTCTGAGGCATCAAGGGATCACAAATTTAGCATTGGAGGGCAGCGTGGAGGGTAAAGATCGTAGAGGGAGACCAAGAGATGAATACACTAAGCAGATTCAAAAGGATGTAGGTTGCGGTAGGTACTGGGAGAAGAAGAAATTTGCACGGGATAGAGTAGCATGGAGAGCTGCATCAAACCAGTCTCAGGACTGAAGACCACAACAACAACAAGCAATCTTCCAGGGTGGGATGGGCGTTCAATTCTGCCAACACCTCTGCCTCCATGACCACAGGGCTGAATTTTTTAATCATGGCGGTGAGGGTTGGCAGACGACAAGGGGGGGGGGGGGGCTGACCAGGAGAGGGGTGAGGGACACATGGGGGCCAAAGGTGAAGTGGGGTAGGTGCCGAAGAAGATCAGTATGGAAAGATGTAGGTTGCAGTAAGTACTGGGAGATGAAGAAGCTTGCACAGGATAGAGTAGCATGGAGAGCTGCATCAAACCAGTCTCAGGACTGAAGACCAGAACAACAACAACAACGAAAACAACAACAACATAGTTATCATTGAAAGAAAATAATTAGAAACAATGTCTTACTTATCTTTCTCTCTTGCTTCGTTGTCTAACGTCAGGTTTGCTATGTCTTGACTGAATCACATTTCTGCGCCTTTTTTGTCATTTATTAACATCAGATCAGCTGTTCATAACACAGCTTCCACGGACAAGTGAGACAAATGACATACATTTTCAGGCAGCTAGCATAATATCTTGCCGAAAGTAAGATAATCACAGACTGACTGATATAATAGCTTTACAGGTCGAAATCTTAACACAGACTCCCTTAATCGGCGCATATTTATAATCCCCTTTCACGAAAAAGACACATTTTGATTACAATACATTTATAACTGACACATTAATCTTGACAAAAGTATACATATTTAGAAAGCTGAGAATTAGGATTACAAGAATGCAGCATTCATTATTCAAATCTTATTCAATTTTACAACATAAATTCTAGATTTTATCATCAGTGACTTTTCAAACAAACTATTTTAAAGAAAAAAACATTTTTCAGTTGAGGTACGTGAAGACAAACACAAATAGCTTTAACCCGTGTAGAAATTTTAGCAGCATATGCTTTGTAGATATCGTAACTTTATAATTCTTTAATTAAATTAGTAATTAGATAAATAAGTAATTATTACTTTGAGCATATGTTATAACTAATAAAAGCATTTCTGTTGAGTTATAATTTAATATAAAACGTATGAGAATTTTTTTAGAGTGGTTCAACATATAGAAGTTGGTGTTCCGTCATCACATTATTTATTTTAGAACAGAGAAAGTAACTAAAAACAAAAGAGTAAAGTAATTGTCACAATAACATTTTATATTTCTTTTTTAATGCCTATTAAACGCGCTATGCGTAATCAGTACGTTCTAGAAATTGTCGAAATTTTATTGAAGATTTTTATCATTATACTTTATCATTCAGTAAGTAGTTTTTAGTTCCATGATTGTAATAGCGAAGGTAGTTTATTTTTACGTCACTAGAGTCACGTAAAGACTTGCGTTTCTAAATCAGTGTTTGTGCTGTGACATGTTGACGCCTATGTCACTCTTTTGTAATAATACCGATGATGACTATGTAATAGTCTAAATCTAGATCTGCTCCAATAAATGACGGATTTTATGAGCGAGAGCTGTCGTCCTTTAAATTTCAATACCCAGCGGTCACTGCGCAATCAAGGATCCAACGGTTTCCAACTCTGTTACTGTAAAAAAGCATCACATTTGGTCTGGAGCCGATGTTACAGCTTTCTTCACTGATGATTTTTAGTTTCGGGCCGTCTTTATACAACTGAATTACGCCATTATTTGTTTTACCAGATCCTTTTGGCCACATTTTATTAGGGCATATCATTGTCTGTCTATGATGACATTATGCAGTCGCATACAGGCAGTCCTAACCTAAAATTCATTAATATAGTATTAAGAGCAACTGAGGGGTGACAAACCAACAACAGTAAAAATGTAGTCTGAGAATCGGGTTCCTCCTTATCATGAAAACAACGATCTTCTCTCCTCTTGCCCAAATGCTCCAGAATATTTATGCCATCGACAGTGAACCATGTTTTATTCAGATCTGTAAAATACGATTATCGAGAGAAAATTAGGCTTGAAATATTTAAAATGTATTGTTATTATTACCATAGTCTCCAGAATATTAAGCTTCATACGAGCTTGTTTAAACGTTCACATACTCTGTCATGTGCAGCAGCATAATGTTGCTAGGAAATTAGTTCGTGAGTTATCAAAAAACACTGCTTTCTCAACCGTATTTTCGTTGCTTCAAAAACCTCGACGATAATATACTCGTATTTTGTAGTTAGTTTTTCTCGTTCTTCTTGCCATGATAAAATCGTTCATCTTTTGCAGGTGCAGGCTCAGACACACGGTACAAATTACTTTAGTAAACAACATTCACTAGGAAACTTGAGCTTTTCCTGGAGTCTTCAACGTTGCTGTAAGTTCCTCAAACGCAGCTGGTTAGTGTCTTCGACAGTAGCCTATATATCTACAGGTGAATACTCAGTCATTTTCAAGGTGCAGGGAGACGAGAGATCGCTGTCCATGGCGTGTTACACCCTCGGTGGCGGGACTATGTCATACGGGAAAAAATAGGCTATGGAGAAAGACAACACACCCTGCGAATTACTAGTGTGTCCTCACAAGCAAAGGTAATAAACGCCAGACGATACCGATAGTGAAAAACTAACTAAATACGGATGAGAAAGCACCGCTAACTCAGTCCCTCTGTTATTCGACCAGGCATAATTTAAGCGAAAACGTCGGTCTCCATTCATAAGGTCACTTGCTAGTTTTATCTCAATAGCCTCCTTAATAACGCTATCCCAGTGACGGGAAGCGCATGCCAGGTTGCCTGTGTTATGCTCTACCACATGACAGGTACCAAGAAAATATTCTGCAATCGCAGATTTACTCAGCAGCTTTAAGCAAGTGCGACGTGTATGCGGTATACATCTATCCTCCACGTTCCTGGTAGTCTGACTGATGTCTGACATGTCACAACTCCACGGGATACGGTAACCATCCATATCACGCAAACCCATATCATCCATTACCATCCCTAAAAGGATCGTAATCCTCGATGGTTGTCGAAATCCACACTTCGCACGGTGTTTCCTTAGAATACGACCAGTAATGTTATGTATATTACTTGCGTAAGGCAAGAAAGCTGTGGACTTAGCCGCCACATCCTTATTCTCACCGCTTACCCGATTCACGGTTGGTTGATAGCGCTACGCGCTTCTGATATGTCTCTCACTACACCCTTTTTGACGAAATGTAATTTAAAGCTGGGCTGACTCGGAGCTAGCTGACAAGCATTCAGCTTATGTGGACCAGGGTACGAAGCACCACTTAATGCTAAGCCGGATGGTGACAACTGCCAGCCTGAAGATACAAGTCAGTCTGAACTGGCTTGCTATATAAACGACGTGTCCCGACGTGCAATTAATCCTTGCTCTTCGGGAGCACATCAAGGAGAAGGAGGGAACCACCCATTTCCTACCCCACAGTCATGCAAGTATCCGGGTAGATAGAACTGAAGATGATGATCATGATCATTGTCATTTTAAAAGAAATTAATGACGTGGTTTTTAGGCTCTCGATCCTCCCAAAGCGTTCGAAAACGTAGGTATGCGACATTTTTTAAAATAGTAACAATGCTTTCACATGTAGAAATGAAGAATGCGTACGTTGTGCAAGGATATCTGTATGTCCTGTAGAGCATACACAGTGTCGTGTTTTTTTTTATTTATAATTGTGTTGTTCTACGAAGAAGCGACGGAAGAATTAGTTGGCATGCTCTCATATTTATTGCATTTGATACATGAATGGTTAACGATACAAAGTTTAACGGTCAGTAAGGTAAAAGCTGTGTAAGAAAGTTAATTATGAAAAATTTACAGCTTGTATCCATTACGTTCAAGAATAGGTACAGAAAGATGTGTTATTAAGTTGGATTCAAGAACAAAGAACGGCCTGAATGTCGTTCTGGGTCTAGACCAGCGGCGAAAGGTTTCCCCACTAAGCCGACATTTCACGGCGTTGGCTTTAAATCTTTTCATAATAGCTGCTCCTTCGTAGGAGCTGTTTCGTCACCTGCTAGAATCTCTGATAGGTGGTTTTCTTGGTCCACGCGACGTCGAGTTTGTATAGCTGTGAATTCTTCAGGGATGTGCCGGACTGTTAGGGACGCTACACAGACGCACTGCGTGGTGTTCTCTTGCCTTACTATAAATTCTTGTATGTCCAGTTCGAGGATGGCACAAGGCAGTAGCTTCTCTTGGTAAGCGTCGTAAGCGACCTCTGCCAGACTTTGGTGATGTCTTTGTTCATAGCCTACTGGATTATGTAGTATATTGCCATATTTCTTCTCGTCAGGAAGCGGCATTTCACGTGTGTCATTAAGACAGTGCAGGGAATGTCTTACCCTGTTGTTTCTATCCCCACTGATTCTTTGGCTCGTTTGTAAACCAACTCCTGTTACCGCGAATGTTCACCCGACTCGGCGTCTAAAATAAGACGGTTGATATTCCTATACTATGAAGGCCACAAAATTGGTTACGAGAAGTAGGGACCAATGGATGTCTTGGATAACGGATAACATGAATCTATTCTTTTCAATGTGCTCGAGGAGTCGTTACATACGTTGAAACTTTGTCGAATAAACTTTATAATGTTTTTCAGGTCTCTATATATGCCTATTAATTCTGCAGTATAAACACCGAATTCTTTTGGTGGATAACGTTTTTCCCAATTCTGTTCGTGGGCGTATGCATAACTGACCCACGTCTGTCTAAAGCTGTCTAAAAGTTTGATACTCTAGGACGAAAGAATAAAATGGGCAGCAATAAAAATTGGGATCTGCCTTTCACCGTTGCTGCACCAGAGATTCACGAATGCATAACTGACCCACGTCTGTCTAAAGCTGTCTAAAATTTTGATACTCTAGGACGAAAGAATAAAATGGGCAGCAATAAAAATTGGGATCTGCCTTTCCTCGTTGCTGCACCAGGAATCCATCCTTATTACTAGCTAAGAAACACACCATGGGGGGGGGGGGGGGGGAGTTCATAATTGGGAATCTTGCGTACATGATACCGGGAGCGGGGAAAGAGTTGAAGCTTTCCTTGGAGGTCTTCAGGTCGTACTGTTGCTGGCTGTCCTGTTCTAATGCGGTTCAGTAGTAACTGGATCTTTGGGCTGTGCAATAAAACGGGATGGCACGGATGCTTTGGAATCTGATTAAACGTAACTGCGTACTTAACTAAATTTTAATAAATTTTATTGGCGTCGTATTTTCATAGGTGGTATTCGCCCTTCCACGAGGAGCATCTCAAGGAGACGCAGTTGCCAATCGTACTCCACTGTTGTGGACCGTCTTTAGTAAGGCTAGGATGGTTGTACTACTGATAAGCAAACAACGATTCCATTGTACAAAGGGGATAAATAGTTGCTGAGGAAACGGAGAGCACAGAGTTTTTTCTTGCAGGTTGTCTTCAGCTGTTGGACTTGCGGTAGTCGTGTAGGTTTATTATCAAAAACAAGTCCTAGAAATCGATATTGGTACACCGCTTCCAGCAGTTCGGTTTGCAAGAATAGTGCAGGATGAGGATACGGAGATGTTTTTCTACAAAAGTGTTGGTTTTGAATCCATTTTCTGCGACCTCCGTTCAGTTCTCTGCAGTTGGCGTTCTGCTGTGTATACAAATATGGAAGTACAACACAAATAAAGATAATCAACGTATAATGGTGGTAAAACAGTAAGTTCCAAAGCATTTACTGTGTAATTTATAGCAGCTGCAAAAGTTGGGCGCATTGAAACCTGGTCCTCAAACAAAAACAGTTTTAAAATCGTATTCGCAACTGGCCATTGTTCCCAGACTTTTTGAAACAATTCAAGCGGTAAAAAACTATGTACAAAAATTACAAATTTTGTCTAAAGCTCCACCTGTGCATTGTTGATGAAATTTGAAGTCGGTGTTTGGTGTCATATGCCTTTTTTAACTCAAAGAATACTGCTTTCAAACGGCGGTGGTGCGCAAAGACAGCTCTAATTGCAAACTCTGATGAACACTAGTAGTTCGAGATCTTCGCAAGTCATATTGGAAGTAGATTTCTAGATTTCAAACACCAACAAAGTCGGCTATTAACCATCTTTTCCAATAATTTGTTTGCTATTTCTGTTTTTGTATACTGTCGTGGTTTCGCTATAGGTGTTCTGATACTATCTCTCTAGGAAGTTCGACTCATTGGCATATCCTTTTAAACAAAATTACGGTAGAGTTTTTACTATTGTCGCCAAGATGCTGAATTATTTGATTCTGTATGTTGCTGGTTCTGAGGGACAAATCTCTACGTTATTTTAAAGCGTTATTCAGTTCCCAGAATGTAAATGCTTCATTGTAATATTCTACTGCTTTTGAATTAAAACACAGGATACGTTGCTTTAAGAGGCGTAGATGAGCGATGTTATGATAGCATTTATCGTGTGCAGGCATCATTGCATAATACTGTATATTGCTAGAAGTTCAGCACTTTCTGATGAACTGGTGTTTATTTCTCTTACGTCGAGCATCCGTTGAAGCCTATTTGTTCATTGATGGCCGTAATTTGGCCCACACTTGAGAAGTTTGGAAATGATCTTTGGCCATCGTTCCTACCGTTCTTTCTTTTGTAGTGTAACGAGGTATCGTACTTTTCCTCGTCATCTGAATAAAATCAAACTGTCGGTCAAGGGGTGTCACTTACGTCGTTGTACCGCTGCTCGTCATTCTCTGGAGGCATCTCCGATTTCTTTGTTCGACTAATGGACAGCATTCGCATCTTGGATGACTCTTTTCGTTGCGCCTTGTACTAATTCGTTAGTTCTGTTCTCTGAATAAAATCTTCTCGGATTTCAAGCCACGTAAATTGGAATGAAATTCTCGACCTGTCCATGGCTATCTCCGCCATCGCCCTCAGGAGTAAAAACCAGGGACTGCCGGGGCTGGACTTTTTTCTTTGTTGTTGTTTCAATTCCTCATAACTGGGGCCGTCTGGAAGCGGGTAAAAACCACTCTTCAGCCAAAGGTTACATAAACTGTATTTAGAGATGGTTAAAATACATAAAACGTGGGAAAAACGGATGATTTTGCAAAAAATACATAGGTAGACGAGACTGACGACTTTTACATAACAACAAATGGCAGTAAACGAGGAATCTGTAAAATACACATATATGAAAAAAACTTTTGCTTTTTAAAACTCGTTTGACGATTTTGTATTACAATTGGAATATAGACATTGTTCAATGTTCAAATGGTTCAAATGGCTCTGAGCACTATGCGACTTAACATCTGAGGTCACGTAGTCTACAATGACGGTATCAACATACTTGTCTCTCGCTGGGATAAATGTGTTCATCGGCCGGGTGACTATGTCGTGAAATAAATACGTAGACATGAAGAATAAAGTTGCTGAACATTAATGAGGTCTGTTTTATTTAAAAAGCTGGAAGAGTTTTCACACAGAAAATTTGAAGGGATTACTTCTCTACACGCCCTCGTGGCTTTGAGGAGATAAATTGAGGGACCTTCTGAATACAGGCTAATGGGGCGGCAAGCTGAAGTTTTAAATTTAACTTACAAAAAATCTTTCACGCAGGAGAATCGTACAAACATACCGTCATTTGACCATCGGACAGACTCTGCTATGGACGACATAGTAATAAGCACACCTGGCGTAAAGAAACAATTGAAATATTTGAAAGCAAATAAATCACCAGGTCCGTATGGAATCCCAGTTCGGTTTTACAAAGAGTACTCTACAGCACTGACCCCTTACCTAGCTTGCATTTGTCGTGAATCTCTCGTCCAGCACACAGTTCCAAGCGACTGGAAAAAAGCACAGGTGGCTCCTGTACATAAGAAGAGTAAAAGAACTTACCCACAAAATTACAGACCAGTATCCTTAACTTCGAATTCATGCAGAATTCTTGAAATTCTTAGTTCGAATATAATACACTTTCTTGAGACTGAGAAGCTTATGTCCACGAATCAGCATGGTTTTAGAAAGCATCGCTGGTGCGAAACTCAGCTTTCCCTTTTCTCACACGATACACTGAGGATGAAGGACAACGGGCAGAGTCCATATTTCTGGATTTCCGGAAGGCATATGACACGACGGCCCATTGCAGGCAGCTAGCGAAGTTACGAGAATATGGAATAAGTTCAAATCAAGGGGTATCGTCAGAGGTGCCCCAGGGAAGTGGGATACGACTGTGGTTGTTCTCTGTATACATAAATGATTTGGCGGACACGGTGGGCAGCAATATGCGGTTGTTTGCTGATGATGACGTGGTGTACGGAAAGGCGCCGAAGTTGAATGACTGTAGGAAGATGTAAGACGACTTACACAAAATTTCTAGTTGGTGTGAGGAATGGTAGCTAGCCCTAAATGTGGAAAAATGTAATTCGGATGAGCAGAAATATCAACCCTCTAATGTTCGGATGCAGTATTACTCATGTCTTGCTTGACACAGTCAAGTCGTTTAAATATCTGGGCATAAAGTTGCAAAGCGATATGAGGTGGAAGGAGCATGTGAGGACTATGGTAGGGGAGCCGAACGGTCGACTTTGATTTATTTGGAGAATTTTGGGAACTAGTGGTTCACCTGTAAAGGACATCGCTGGTGCGACATATTCTTCAGTACTGCTCGAGTGTTTGGTATCCGTACTAGATCGGATTGAAGGAAGACATCGAAGCAATCCAGAGGCGGACTGCTAGATTTGTTGCCGATAGGTTCGAACAACACGTAAGTGTTAATGAGATGCATGGGGAACGCAAATGAGAATCTCTGGAGAGAGCCCGACGTTCTTTTCGAGAAACACTACTGATAAAATTCATAGAACCGGCATTTGAAGCTGACTGGAAAATGATTCTAGTGCCGCCAACATACATCGCGCGTAGAGACCACGAAGATACGATACGAGAAATTAGGGCTCATACGAAGGCATATACACAGTCGTTTTCCCCTCGCTCTACTTGCGAGTAGAACAGGAAAGGAAGTGACTAGTAGTGGTACAGGGTACCCTCCGCCACGCACCGTACGGAGGCTTGTGGAGTTTCTAGGTAGACGTAGATATAGATGAGGTCATCAGTTCCCTAGAACTTAGAACTACTTAAACCTAACTAACCTAAGGACATTACACACATCCATGCCCGAGGCAGGAGTCGAACCTGTGACCGTAGCGGTCGCGCGGTTCCAGACTGAACTGCCTAGAACCGCTCGTCCACAACGGCCGGCCATTGTTAAATGTGACAGATGCCATCGTGTAATGAAGATGCTAGGTGGCACATGAAGAAATTATCATGATGATTATAGGGCCCAGTAGAAGCGCAGGCCGGCCGCGGTGGTCTAGCGGTTCTAGGCGCGCAGTCCGGAACCGCGCGACTGCTACGGTCGCAGGTTCGAATCCTGCCTCGGGCATGGATGTGTGTGATGTCCTTAGGTTAGTTAGGTTTAAGTAGTTCTAAGTTCTAGGGGACTGATGACCACAGCAGTTGAGTCCCATAGTGCTCAGAGCCATTTGAACCATTTTTAGAAGCGCAGGTAGTGAGTTGATGTCAGCATGGTTGATGAAGGGGAAAAGAGAAAACTGGAGGATGGTGGGAGGTGGAGCGCGTTGTGATTAGGTTTCTAAAGAGGGTTATACCTCGGGACTGGTTTATCGTTGGAGAGTGGGAATTGGTTAGTATTCCGGCGGGAGAGGATGGATAAAGAATGGCGGTGCATTCAAATGTTAGTTTTCTGTAAGAGTTAGTCCGAAATAGGTGGAAATCTGGGCGACGGTAGCCGGCCGCGGTGGCCGAGCGGTTCTAGGCGCTTCATTCCGGAACCGAGCGACTGCTACGGTCGCAGGATCGAATCCTGCCTCGGGCATGGATGTGTGTGATGTCCTTAGGTTAGTTAGGTTAAAGTAGTTCTAAGTTCTAGGGGACTGATGACCCCAGATGTTACGTCCCATAGTGCTCAGAGCGATTTGGGCGACGGAAACGCCGAGTGGTGCGACCAAAGATCTGGATCGGGGCGGGCAGGGCTTTCCTCTTATACAGGGTGTTCAAAAAAAGTGTAGAGTACTTTGAGAGGTGGTAGTACTCATCGAAACAAGAAAAATAAGTCTAATAAACATGGGTCTGGAAACGCGTACTTTCCGAGATAGACACGTGTTTATAGGAAGGTCTGCGCGACGCTTGGATGCAGATGTTAGTACTGTCGTTACATTGGCGCTCTATTAAATGTGTTGGCAGGGTATTATGTCTTACTCACAGTACTCTACCTACCATTAGGTGGTCTGTAGTCTGTTGTGTGGTTCGAGTCGTGTTGTAGACTACGTCAGTTTTCGTTGTATTTTATGTGCCTTATTGTACAGTATTATCAACCCTGGGTACGTATCTTGGTGTTTTGCCCTCTTCCAAACGCAGATTCACTTATGTGTTTACTGTTACTGCGCGGTTTTTACGTACAAATTGTGTAGTACATTTACATTTTCTCTCTTCCTCCGCTTGTTAGCAATGGAAGCGTAGTTCTCGACAAGTGAAATGGCGGATATGATATTCTGCCATGGTTTAGCAAACGGACGTAGCCTGCGGGCCCGTGGCCTCTACGCTGAAAAATATCCACAGCGCAGAGTGCCCTCTGATAATCTGTGCGGCAGATTTTTCCAGTGTTTGAGCGCTACAGGTACCCTTGTTCCTCGGGAGACTGACAGTGGAAGGGCCCGCCCAGTCGGCATGTTCAGGCCATAAGGCCACTGGATAATAATGGCAGACGGCGGTTGTGTCAATGGCTATTGCAGAAGATTTTCGTTGCGGCAAGACGTTGTCATAAAATTTCATTCACCAGCTTTCTCCTCAGAGTGTGAAAATACTTTGTTGGTGCCCACCTAGACAGGGAGGAATGATGATCACAATAAAATAACAGTAATCAGAGTTCGCACGGGAAGATATTAATGTTCGAGAATGTTACGGTACCGAAATAGCTTGAAGGTGGTTCGGTGAACGCTTTGCCACGCATTTAATTGTGAACTTCAGAGTAACCACGTAGATGTGGAAACATTGTATTCAAATGTTTGTCATAAGTGAAAGACGTGGACCATCATCTGGATCATTGTTGCAAATAAAGGTTGCAGGACAGCTGCAACAGTTAATGGTTCGTAATTTTTTAATGTTTACGTACCAAATACGAACTGTGTTGGTTTGCAGCCTCTCAAAAGAGTGCTATTGAGCATACTTTGCGCCTTTGTAAACAAATCCCATAAGTATGATTTCATTACATCTACATCTATATCTGGATGGTCACTATGCAATTCACACTTAAGTTCCTGGCAGAGGGTTCATCGAACCATTTTCGTACTTCTTCTCTACCTTCCCCCTCTCGAATGGCGCGTGGGAAAAAGGAACACCTAAATCTTTCCGTTCGAGCTCTGATTTCTCTTATTTTATTATGATGATCATTCCTCCCTTCGTAGGTGGGTGTCAACAAAATACTTTCGCATTTGTAAGCAAAAGTTGGTGATTGAAATTTCGTAAATAGATCTCGCCGCAAAGCAAACCGCCTTTGTTTCAGTGAATGCCACCCCAACTCGCGTATCATATCAGTGACACTCTCACCCCTATTGCGCGATAACAAGAAACCAGCTGCCCTTCTTTGCACTTTTTCGATGTCCTCCGTCAATCCTACCTGGTAAGGATCCCACACCGCGCAGCAATATTCCAGCAGAGGACGGACAAGTGTAATGTAGACTGTCTCGTTAGTGGGTTTGTCGCATCTTCTAAGTGTTCTGCCAACAAGCCTTCCCCACAATATTATATATGTGGTCTTTCCAATTTAAGTTGCTCGTAATTGTAATTCCTAGGTATTTAGTCGAATTGACAGCCCTCAGATTGGATTGCATTGTTTGGGGGAAGAGACCAAACAGCGAGGTAGAGTGTGCTCCCTGCCACCCTTGGATAAGCAGCTGCAGCAGCAAGTCGTATACTCTTAGCTTACTTATTTGTTACATAGTCTAATTCTTAATTTCTTTGCGTGTTTTTGGGTACTTGCATTGTTTAATTCATAAATTTCGGGCGTATTATAGTATTTGAGAGTTGTAGCATCGCGCTTTAGTACCTGAATAGTGTAAATTCGCATAGTCGTCTGTCTTCTGTGTTTGTTTTGAACGGTCAGTGTCGGTTGGTCGCAGCCAGTGTGCTCCCTGCCGCCGTTGGATAAGCAGCTGCAACAGCAAGTCGTATACTCTTAGCTTACTTATTTGTTACATAGTTTAATTCTTGATTTCTTTGCATGTTTTTGGGTACTTGCATTGTTTAATTCATAAATTTCTGGCGTATTATAGTATTTGAGAGTTGTAGCATCGCGTTTTAGTGTTTACTTCGTAGATTCTTACTTAAATTGCGTGTGAGTTTCGAACAGGAGGTGTAATTTCGAGTTTTAGTTACTGTAATCGTAAATTCAGGCAGATTGTAGTGCAGCCGTTAGGCATTTGTACAGGTTAATTAATACATTCTTTGCGTGTTTCCCTTGCGTTATCTAGGCACTGACTCGTGTTTCAGTAACTGTTGTTCAACATCGATTAGAATGTACAGGGACTGTGATTGCTGTGTTCGGATAAGGGCTAAGTTGGCATCCCTTCGCTCACAGCTGCAGGCGGCGCTGACTTCGGTCGCGCAGCTTGAGGCTGTTGCCAATGGGCACCACTGTTGGGAGCCAGACTTGGGTACCACGGGGATATCAGCCTCGTCCCGTCTGTCCCTAGATCGGTCTGCCACTGTGGTTACCCCGGTTGCTGCCCGCAGTGGGGCTGAGCCCTCGCCTGTGGTTGATTGGGAGGTCATTCCAAGGCGTGGCAGGCAGCGAAAGACGTCCCCGGAGGCTGATCAGAAAGCCTCCCCGGTGCGTCTGACAAACACGTTTCAGGCACTGTCTCTGGCTGAGCCAGATGCAGCTGCCTGCCCTGTTTCAGAGGATGATTCTCAGTCTTCAAGGTCCGGGCAATCATAGAGGGTGGGCTTATTGGTAGTTGGGAGCTCCAATGTTAGGTGCGTAATGGGGTTCCTTAGGGATATGGCGACTAAGGAGGGGAAGAAATCCAGTGTGCACTCCGTGTGCATTCCGGGTGGAGTCATTCCTGATGTGGAAAGGGTTCTTCCGGATGCCATGAAGAGCACAGGGTGCAGCCAGCTGCAGGTGGTGGCACATGTCGGCACTAATGACGTGTGTCGCTTTGGATCTGAGGAAATTCTCTCCGGATTCAAGCGGCTATCTCATTTGGTGAAGGCTGCCGGTCTTGCTTACGAGATGAAGGCAGAGCTCACCATCTGCAGCATCGTTGACAGAACCGACTGTGGACCTTTGGTGCAGAGCCGGGTGAAGGGTCTGAATCAGAGGCTCAGACGGTTTTGCGACCGTGTTGGCTGCACATTCCTTGACTTGCGCCATGGGGTGGTGGGGTTTCGGGTTCCGCTGAATAGGTCAGGAGTTCACTACACTCAGCTGGCGGCTACACGGGTAGCGGAGGCTGTGTGGCGTGGACTTGGCGGTTTTTTAGGTTAGAAGGCCTCGGGAAAGTACGGGGTGGGCTGCAATCTCAAAGGGTGCATGGCAAATACAGGACGTGCTTGGATCAAGGAACAGTCGGAATTGTAGTTGAAAATTGTTGTAGTTGTGCTGGGAAAGTCCATGAGCTTCAAGCGCTAATAGAAAGCACAGAAGCTGAAATCGTTATAGGTACAGAAAGCTGGCTAAAGCCTGAAATAAGTTCTGCAGAAATTTTTACGAAGTCTCAGACGGTGTTCAGGAAAGATAGATTAGGCAGAATTGGTGGTGGAGTGTTTGTGTCTGTCAGTAGTGGTTTATCTTGTAGTGAAGTCGAAGTAGATACTCCGTGCGAATTGGTATGGGTGGAGGTTGTACTTAACAGCCGAACTAAGTTAATAATTGGCTCCTTCTAGCGACCCCCAGACTCCGATGATATAGTTGCTGAACAGTTCAGAGAAAATTTGAGTCTCGTAACAAATAAACACCCCACTTATACGGTTATAGTTGGTGGGGACTTCAACCTTCCCTCGATATGTTGGCAAAAATACTTGTTCAAAACCGGTGGTAGGCAGAAAACATCTTCCGAGATTGTCCTAAATGCTTTCTCCGAAAATTATTTCGAGCAGTTAGTCCACGAACCCACGCGAATTGTAAATGGTTACGAAAACACACTTGACCTCTTAGCCACAAACAATCCAGAGCTGATAGAGAGCATCATGACTGATACAGGGATTAGTGATCACAAGGTCGTTGTAGCTAGGCTCAATACCGTTTCTTCCAAATCCACCAGAAACAAACGCAAAATAATTTTATTTAAAAAATCGGATAAAGTGTCACTAGAAGCCTTTCTAAGAGACAATCTCCATTCCTTCCGAACTGACTATGCAAATGTAGACGAGATGTGGCTCAAATTCAAAGATATAGTAGCAACAGCAATTGAGAGATTCATACCTCATAAATTGGTAAGAGATGGAACTGATCCCCCGTGGTACACAAAATAGGTCCGAACTCTGTTGCAGAGGCAACGGAAAAAGCATGCGAAGTTCAGAAGAACGCGAAATCCCGAAGATTGGCTAAAATTTACAGACGCGCGAAATTTGGCACGGACTTCAATGCGAGATGCCTTTAATAGGTTCCACAACGAAACATTGTCTCGAAATTTGGTAGAAAATCCGAAGAAATTCTGGTCGTATGTAAAGTACACAAGCGGCAAGACGCAGTCAATACCTTCGCTGCGCAGTGCCGATGATACTGTTACCGACGACTGTGCCGCTAAAGGGGAGTTATTGAACGCAGTTTTCCGAAATTACTTCACCAGGGAAGATGAATGGAATATTCCAGAATTTGAAACACGAACAGCTGCTAGCATGAGTTTCTTAGAAGTAGATACCTTAGGGGTTGCGAAGCAACTCAAATCGCTTGATACGGGCAAGTCTTCAGGTCCAGATTGTATACCGGTTAGGTTCCTTTCAGATTACGCTGATACAATAGCTCCCTACTTAGCACTCATATACAACCGCTCGCTCACCGATAGATCTGTACCTACAGATTGAAAAATTGCGCAAGTCGCACCAGTGTTTAAGAAGGGTAGTAGGAGTAATCCATCTAACTACAGACCTATATCATTGACGTCGGTTTGCAGTAGGGTTTTGGAGCATATACTGTATTCAAAAATTATGAATCACCTCGAATTCCGTATTTCTAGATTTCCGGAAAGCTTTTGACATCGTTCCTCACAAGCGACTTCTAATCAAGCTGCGGGCCTATAGGGTATCGTCTCAGTTGTGCGACTGGATTCGTGATTTCCTGTCAGGAAGGTCGCAGTTCGTAGTAATAGACGGCAAATCATCGAGTAAAACTGAAGTGATATCAGGTGTTCCCCAGGGAAGCGTCCTGGGACCTCTGCTGTTCCTGATCTATATAAATGACCTGGGTGACAATTTGAGCAGTTCTCGTAGGTTTTTCGCAGATGATGCTGTAATTTACCGTCTAGTAAGGTCATCCGAAGACCAGTATCAGTTGCAAAGCGATTTAGAAAAGATTGCTGTATGGTGTGGCAGGTGGCAGTTGACGCTAAATAACGAAGAGTGTGAGGTGATCCACATGAGTTCCAAAAGAAATCCGTTGGAATTCGATTACTCGATAAATAGTACAATTCTCAAGGCTGTCAATTCAACTAAGTACCTGGGTGTTAAAATTACGAACAACTTCAGTTGGAAAGACCACATAGATAATATTGTGGGGAAGGCGAGCCAAAGGTTGCGTTTCATTGGCAGGACACTTAGAAGATGCAACAAGTCCACTAAAGAGACAGCTTGCACTACACTCGTTCGTCCTCTGTTAGAATATTGCTGCGCGGTGTGGGATCCTTACCAGGTGGGATTGACGGAGGACATCGAAAGGGTGCAAAAAAGGGCAGCTCGTTTTGTATTATCACGTTGTAGGGGAGAGAGTGTGGCAGATATGATACGCGAATTGGGATGGAAGTCATTACAGCAAAGACGTTTTTCGTCGCGGCGAGATCTATTTACGAAATTTCAGTCACCAACTTTCTCTTCCGAATGCGAAAATATTTTGTTGAGCCCAACCTAGATAGGTAGGATTGATCATCAAAATAAAAGAAGAGAAATCAGAGCTCGAACAGAAAGGTTTAGGTGTTCGTTTTTCCCGCGCGCTGTTCGGGAGTGGAATGGTAGAGAGATAGTATGATTGTGGTTCGACGAACCCTCTGCCAAGCACTTAAATGTGAATTGCAGAGTAGTCATGTAGATGTAGATGTAATCGGTGTCATCGGATTAGGGAAGGACGGGGAAGGAAGTCGGCCGTGCCCTTTCAAAGGAACCATCCCGACACTTACCTGGAGCGATTTAGGGAAACCGCAGAAAACCTACATCAGGTTGGCCGAGCCCTTAGATTTGTGCGATTTATCGTATACCCAAAATTTATCGGATTTCTTTTAGTACCCATGTGGATGACCTCGCACTTTTTTTGTTTAGTGCCAATTGCCACTTTTCGCACCATACAGAAATTCTCCCTAGATCATTTTGTAATTGGAATTGATCGTCTGATTTTACTAGACGTTAAATTACAGCGTCATCTGCAAACAATCTAAGGGGGCTGCTCAGATTATCACCCAGATCATTTATGTAAATCAGGAACAGCAGGGGGGCCTATGACACTACCTTGCGGAACGTCAGATATCACTTCTCTTCTACTCGATGATTTACCGTCTGTCACTACGAGCTGTGACCCCTCTGAGAGGAAATCACGAATCCAGTCACACAACTGAGACGATACTCCATATGCACGCAATGTGATTTATAGTAGCTTGTGAGGAAAGGTATCAAAAACCTTCTGGAAATCTAGGAATATGGAATCGATCTGAGATCCCTTGTCAATAGCACTCATTACTTCATGGGAATAAATAGCTAGCTGTGTTGCACAAGTACCATATTTTCTGAATCCGTGTTGGTGATGCATCAATAAGTCTTCAAGGTGATTCATAATGTTTGAGTACAGTATATTCTCAAAAATCGTACTACAAACAGAGGTCAGTGATAAGGGTCTATAATTCAATGGGTTACTTCTATTTCCTTTCTTAAATATTGGTGTGACCTGTGCTACTTTCCAGTCTTTAGCAACAGACCTTTCGTCAAGTGAGCGGTTGTATATGATTGCTAAGAAAGGGGCTATTGTGTTTGCATACACTGAAAGGCACCTGATTGGTGTACCATCTGGACCGAAGACTCGCCTTTCTTAATTGATCTGAGTTGTTTCGCAACATCTAAGATATCTACTTTTATATCACTCATGCTAACAGCTTTCCTGGTTTCGAATGCTGGAATATTTACTTCGTCTTCTTTCGTGAAGTAATTACCGAAAACTGTATTTAGTAACTCCGCTTTAGTGGCACGATCATCGGTAACATTTCCATCGCTATCTCGCAGTGACGGTATTGACTGTTTTTGCCACTGGTGTACTTTACATACGACCAGATTCTCTTTGGGTTTTCTACCATATTTTGAGACAATGTTTCATTGTGGAAACTATTAAAAGCATCTCGCATTGACGCCCGCACTAAATTTCGAGCTTCCGTGAAACTTAGCCAGTCTTGGGGATTTTGCGTTCTTCTGAATTTGGCATGCTTTTTTCGTTACTTCTGCAACAATATTCTGATGTGTTTTGTGTACCATGGTGGATCAATCCCGCGTCTTATTAACACCTCATCTGTCACAAAACAGAAAAGAACGTTTCACCTCACATCTAGCAGTGGAACTTGAGATGGTAAATTAAAGTTCTCTTTTACACAGCTCATTCAAAGTTACTGTTATGAAATGTTCGTCTACCTCCAATATGACAAATATACTACTATCCAATCTGTGAGTGCTAACAAAGCATCCCAAAAACAATCAGATGAGGTATTTCGTCGTTTAGGCATCCCGATCATACAGGTGCCGTGGGTACCAGCCCGATATTCACAGTTGGGTAGGTTCCGTAGTGTTTTGAAACAAATAGATATTTTGGCTCATTGGGTCGCAGTTTCTTGTTTTTCTCTGAATGACGTCCTTCACTTTGTCTAATGGAGCACAGAAACAGTTTTCAGACATGCTGTAAATATTCTGGAAATGGTCGGCATGCACACATGGCATTATACAGGACGTTCCGAAATTCCCATTTCAAACTTCTACGATATGTAGGAGGGAGTGAGTACACGATATTTTTAATAGGAAACCATGTCCGGAAGCGGTTACTCAGGCAGAGTGTCCCAGACGTTTCTGCGACTAATACCCATTCCACGCGGAAGTGATCGAGTACTCGTTGAAGGGTTCTCTTCAGCGCCATGCAGTACATCTTCAAATTCGCGTGTGCAGCGTTGCCGTGGAGACCCACAGCCCTGCCTCCTCACTATGAAGATATGTTTCTCGGAGCCTTTGCGTAACTTGAACAAAAAGTTTTTGTGATGGCGCGCAACGTTGCGGAAAACGTTCGTGATACAGCTGACCGGCAGCTCTTCCGTTACCTCGAGCTGCGCCATACACATGGAGCATGTACAGGGTGTTTCAAAAATGACTGGTATATTTGAAACGGCAATAAAAACTAAACGAGCAGCGATAGAAATACACCGTTTGTTGCAATATGCTTGGGACAACAGTACATTTTCAGGCAGACAAACTTTCGAAATTACAGTAGTTACAATTTTCAACAACAGATGGCGCTGCGGTCTGGGAAACTCTATAGTACGATATTTTCCACATATCCACCAAGCGTAGCAATAATATGGCGTAGTCTCTGAATGAAATTACCCGAAACCTTTGACAACGTGTCTGGCGGAATGGCTTCACATGCAGATGAGATGTACTGCTTCAGCTGTTCAATTGTTTCTGGATTCTGGCGGTACACCTGGTCTTTCAAGTGTCCCCACAGAAAGAAGTCACAGGGGTTCATGTCTGGCGAATAGGGAGGCCAATCCACGCCGCCTCCTGTATGTTTCGGATAGCCCAAAGCAATCACACGATCATCGAAATATTCATTCAGGAAATTAAAGACGTCGGCCGTGCGATGTGGCCGGGCACCATCTTGCATAAACCACGAGGTGTTCGCAGTGTCGTCTAAGGCAGTTTGTACCGCCACAAATTCACGAAGAATGTCCAGATAGCGTGATGCAGTAATCGTTTCGGATCTGAAAAATGGGCCAATGATTCCTTTGGAAGACATGGCGGCCCAGACCAGTACTTTTTGAGGATGCAGGGACGATAGGACTGCAACGTGGGGCTTTTCGGTTCCCCATATGCGCCAGTTCTGTTTATTGACGAAGCCGTCCAGGTAAAAATAAGCTTCGTCAGTAAACCAAATGCTGCCCACATACATATCGCCGTCATCAATCCTGTGCACTATATCGTTAGCGAATGTCTCTCGTGCAGCAATGGTAGCGGCGCTGAGGGGTTGCCGCGTTTGAATTTTGTATGGATAGAGGTGTAAACTCTGGCGCATGAGACGATACGTGGACGTTGGCGTCATTTGGACCGCAGCTGCAACACGGCGAACGGAAACCCGAGGCCGCTGTTGGATCACCTGCTGCACTAGCTGCGCGTTGCCCTCTGTGGTTGCTGTACGGGGTCGCCCTACCTTTCCAGCACGTTCATCCGTCACGTTCCCAGTCCGTTGAAATTTTTCAAACAGATCCTTTATTGTATCGCTTTTCGGTCCTTTGGTTACATTAAACCTCCGTTGAAAACTTCTTCTTGTTGCAACAACACTGTGTTCTAGGCGGTGGAATTCCAACAGCAGAAAAATCCTCTGTTCTAAGGAATAAACCATGTTGTCTACAGCACACTTGTACGTTGTGAACAGCACACGCTTACAGCAGAAAGACGACGTACAGAATGGCGCACCCACAGACTGCGTTGTCTTCTATATCTTTCACATCACTTGCAGCGCCATCTGTTGTTGAAAATTGTAACTACTGTAATTTCGAAAGTTTGTCCGCCTGAAAACGTACTGTTGTCCCAAGCATATTGCAACAAACGGTGTATTTCTATCGCTGCTCGTTTAGTTTTTATTGCCGTTTCAAATATACCGGTCATTTTTGAAACACCCTGTATTTGTATTCCGGAAAGGTGTGCCGAACCACGTTTACTGTGTCTGAGACGCGCAGGTACTCAATAGGTCTCGCAGCAAGGCAGGCGTTAAGCAGTGGCGGATACATATTAACCCCCCCCCCCCCCCCCCCCATGCGAGGCCACCCGCATTGCCATTGGCGCCGCCCCCGCCTGTCAGCCCGCACGCTATTCGTCCGTTTGTTTCGTCAGTCGACTCGACTGAATCGAGTAGTTGTACTTTCCTATCAAGCACGCACGTCCACGTCAGCGTATTTTATACGCTTCTGTCTGGTGCATAGATAGGTAGCCGGCCGCGGTGGCCTTGCGGTTCTAGGCGCTTCAGTCCGGAACCGCGGGACTGCTACGGTCGCAGGTTCGAATCCTGCCTCGGGCATGGATGTGTATGATGTCCTTAGGTTAGTTAGGTTTACGTAGTTCTAAGTTCTAGGGGACTGATGACGTCAGATAAGTCCCATAGTGCTCAGAGCCATTTGAACCATTTGAACTCGCATGTTCAAGTGAGAGATCGTTTTCTAAATGTTTGTGTAGCTTGTATTTGGGGCGGGACGTGGGTACCAGCCCGATATTCACCTGTTGGAATGTGGAAAACCGCCTAAAAACCACGTCCAAGATGGTCGGCTCCCCAGCCCCCCTCTGGGCTCGGCTATAAGGGCTGATTCGCTGCAGAACGTGTACAAATTGCAAAAAAATCGAGTGGATCACCGTCTGGGTGTGGGTTAGGTGCCTCCCGGCACAGCCACTCCAGTGGTCTTGTCTACGTCTTGCCCGCGGCACGCCATCAAAACCGATACCGACAAAAAATGGTTCAAATGGCTCTGAGCACTATGGGACTTAACTTCTGAGGTCATCAGTCCCCTAGCACTTAGAACTACTTAAACCTAACTAACCTAAGGACATCACACACATCCATGCCCGAGGCAGGATTCGAACCTGCGACCGTAGCGGTCACGCAGTTCCAGACTGAAGTGCCTAGAACCGCTCGGCCACCCCGGCCGGCCCGATACCGACAAACTGTGATAAATGTTTCGAGGAATAAAATGGAATCCATGTCCGATAACGTCATCCAACGACGCCACAGAATGTAAAAGCTGTATGGTCCAACGTCTGCCGTTAGGCCACAACTTCGGCACAAAATAAAATGTGAGTACGTATACTGATGGACAGCACGCGGAACTGCAGCATTCAGGCCGGCCGCGGTGGCCGTGCGGTTCTAGGCTCTCCAGTCCGGAGTCGCGCTGCTGCTACGGTCGCAGGTTCGAATCCTGCCTCGGGCATGGGTGTGTGTGATGTCCTTAGGTTAGTTAGGTTTAAGTAGTTCTAAGTTCTAGGGGACTGATCACCACAGCAGTTGAGTCCCATAGTGCTCAGAGCCATTTGAACCATTTTTGCAGCATTCAGGACGTTACATGGTGACAAATAACTCCCCGCCTGTAACACAATACTATAGACTATTATTATTAATGTACGTGTGCTATCTGTTCTTTCGAGCAGTCATGATTCCAGGGCCATATTTATGATGAAAGAGAAATACCAACAATCAGAACATTGAAATAATTGCACCCCCACCCCGTATATTTTCCTCGTTGCTGACAGTATCTCGCATGATTCCTGGAAGAGGTCGGACCTAGGGAGCATCCACACTGAAGTGGATGATTTGGCTGACAGGGTGGGCAGTCGTCTGCGGTTGTTTGTTGATGATGCCGCGGTGTACGGTGATGTGTCGAAGTTGAGTGACTGTAGGAAGATGCAAGACGACTTTGACAAAGCTTCCAGCTCGTGTGATGAGTGGCAGCTAGTCTTAAATGTTGAAAAATGTAAGTTAATGCGAATGAGTCTGAAGAACAAATCTGTGATGTTCGGATACAGTGTTACTGTTGTCCACAGTCAAGTCCTTTAAATATATGGGCGTAACGTTGCAAAGCGATATGAGGTGGAACGAGCATCTGAAAACTGTGGTAGGGAAGGTGAATGGTCGACTTCGGTTTATTGCGAGGTTTTTAGAAAAGAGTGGTTCACCAGTAAAGGAAACCGCCTATAGAACGCTGGTGCGACCTTTTCTTGAGTACTGCTGGAGTGTTTGGGATCCATACGATGTTAAACTGAAGAAACACATCGAAACAATTCAGAGGAGTGCTGCTAGATTTGTTACCGATAGGTTCGAACAAAACTTACATGTTGCGAAGATGCTTTGGGTATTCAAACAGGAATCGCTGGAGCGAAGGCATCGTTCTTTTCAGGAAACACTATTGAGAAAATTTAGAGAACCGGCATTTGAAACTAACTGCCTAATGATTCTGCTGCCGCCAACATGCCGGGTGACCAAAAAGTCAGTATAAATTTGAAAACTGAATAAATCACGGAATAATGTAGATAGAGAGGTACAAATTGACACACATGCTTGAAATGACATGGGGTTTTATTAGAACCAAAAAAATTCAAAAGATCAAAAAATGTCCGACATATGGCGCTTCATCTGATTAGAATAGCAGTAATTGGCATAACAAAGTAAGACAAAGCAGAGATGATGATCTTTACAGGAAATGCTCGATATGTCCATCACCATTTCTCAACAATAGCTTTAGTCGAGGAATAATGTTGTGAACAGCACTGTAAAGAATGTCCGGAGTACGGTGAGGCATTGGCGTCGGATGTTGTCTTTCAGCATCCCTAGAGATGTCGGTCGATCACGATACACTTGCGACTTCAGGTAACCCCAAAGCCAATAATCGCACGGACTGAAATCTGGGGACCTGGGAGGCCAAGCATGACGAAAGTGGCGGCTGAGCACACGATCATCACCAAACGACGGGCGCAAGAGATCTTTCACGCGTCTAGCAATTTTTTTGGTTCTAATAAAACCTCGTGTCATTCCAAGCATGTGTGTCAATTTTTACCTCTCTATCTACATTATTCCGTGGTTTATTAAGTTTTCAAATTTATACTGACTTTTTGATCACCCGGTACATCGCGCATAAAGGCTATGAAGATATACGAGAAGTTAGGGCTCATACAGACGCGTACAGACATTCGTTTTTCCCTTGATCTATTTGCAAGTGGAGCAGGAGAGGAAATGACAAGTAGTAGTACGGGGTACCCTCCGCCATGCACTTTCAGTGACATGCTGAGTATCTATATAGATGTAAATGTAAAAGTTCTGTCATGCCTTAAGCTGCCCATTCACAGCCAGGCTGGTCGGCCAAATCGTCCCACTCCCTTCCACTGAGTGCGTTGCCCACTCGTCTGACTGTGTGTGGGGGCACACTGTGACTCCATGGCGAACCCTACCTGCCTGCACTGATGTAGTGTCGGATGGCAGGTAGCAATTGGGTCAAGCAGGCAAAGGTCCACCAGCAAACCGACATACCTGGACTATGGACCCGACTGCTATAAAATCGCCCACACAAAGGAGAACAGGTCGAGGCAGACCTACTCTGCAAACGGGTCAGGACAGACCTGTTCGACCGTATGGTCGTCCTGTGTACGGGAGCCTTTAGATATTGAGTTGGACATGATGCATGCTTGGATGGCAGAAGCGGTTAAGGTTACCGCTCACGTAAAGCTGGAAATCTGGCTCAGAGTCGCTGTTGGGTACAAACTTTAACTTGTCACCATTGAACTATTTCAGTGCTCTCTTGCGCCTCTCTTTCATCGTGTAAATATACGGCTGCAAAATCATGACTGTGTCGTGTCTGTTCCTTCAAACATGTCCGAAAGGACAGACACGTCAGATATAACAGTTATATATAAGTCTTGACGGTACTGCATATCTTCAGCGCGGGTGCACCCTAGGTCTCACCTCTTACGGGAATTATACAAGATGCTGCAAGCAATCAGGAAAATGGGCAGGGAAGTGCTATGGAAGTTGTGTGTGACAAGCTGGCAATCTGCGTCAGACGTGAAGTGTGTTCAGCCGAAGCTACTAATGTCAACATTCTCTCAAAGCGGGATATCTGAGTTCGAGTCCCGGTCTGGCATAAATTTTCACTTGTCACCGTTGGATTATTTTACTGCTCCCATGCTGCTGATGTTGATACTTCTCTCTCATTAAATACTGGAAGACGCCGTTTAGCACAGTGGAGTCAGCGCATTAACTTCCATTTGTTGCCAAAGGGATGGCCTTTTGACATTACAATTCAAGCCACGCTCACCACGTGTGGAGACGCGTACAGTATGAGCATAAAGTCTCTCCTGATGACAAAAATTTATTTATAAGGAACCATGCTAGATACAGCTGGACAGTTAGTTACAAATTGTAGCTTAAATCATGAAGTTTCTTTTGATACACTTCTACATGTCCTCTAACAGCGCTTCTTTTCTCTCTCTCTCTCTCTCTCTCTCTCTCTCTCTCTCTCTTTCTCTTGTTACAGTTAGCATAAATTAGGAGTGCTGCTGTTAAATAGTCTATATGCAAGAGAAAGCGCAATGTGTGAGCCGTAGTAAAGTTAGCTCTGAAAAGCACGTCGCAGCGTGAAGCAGTCGCCCTCCGTTTACTGGCGATGGCGCCTTTGTCGCAATTTGAAGGCTTCGGTGTCGCCCTCTAGCGGGAAAGGGGAAAAGTGGGCTGTTCATGTGGGTTTAAGAAGTGGCTGTAAGAGCTCTCGTGGGGAGTTGGCAGTCAGGGCATCAAGAAGTGACTTCTCTGCCGGTGCTAGAGGGACAGCACGCAGATCGCGGCATCAGCGGAAGCGATGCGAGCAGCGGCTCCGTGGTATGGGGCGTTAAATGCTCGTCGCGAAAGGAATCTTCCTGAGCGTGGGTACGCAAGGGGCCTAATCTGCAATGGCTCTGAGCACTATGCGACTTAACTTCTGAGGTCATCAGTCGCCTAGAACTTAGAACTAATTAAACCTAACTAACCTAAGGACATCATACACATCCATGCCCGAGGCAGGATTCGAACCTGCGACCGTAGCGGTCGCTCGGCTCCAGACTGTAGCGCCTAGAACCGCACGGCCACTCCGGCCGGCGCCTAATCTGCAGTTCGGCCGTGTGCTGTCGACCGGCGAGGAGGTTCTGAAAATCGGCGCGCCTTCCTACGTCCATTGAAACGGCTGGCAGCGGGCGGCTCGGCAGATCATTTGGAGGTGCTGCGTTGGTTCAGTCCTGGCAGTCGTAACGCACCAGAAGTTGAGTATTGATTGTTAACAGCTTTTATGAAGTTTAATTGAGTTCAATTTACTTATTCTTGTTAATTATTCCAGCCGTATTTTTTGGGTTGTTTCCAGCCATTCATTCTCGTCTGTCCACCCGCGGGAAGGTGGTAAGATTAGAAAGGGTGGTCCGTTTGTCCCCTTTTGAGGACGAAAGGGGGGGTGGGGGTAGTGTGTGACAAGTTGGAATTTTGGGTCGGACATGAAGCATGCTTGAACAGCCAAACCTGTTAAGGCAACAGTTCACGTACAGTGGGAAATCTAGGATCATCCTAGTCCGGCACAAATTTTCGCTCGTCGCCTCTGAATTATTTCAATGTCCGGATTGTTGGTATTTCTCTTTCATCATATATATGGCCCTGGAATCATGACTGCTCGAAAGAACAGATAGCACACGTACATTAATAATAATAGTCTATAGTATTGTGTGACAGGCGGGGAGTTATTTGTCACCATGTAACGTCCTGAATGCTGCCAAAATGGTTCAAATGGCTCTGAGCACTATGGGACTCAACTGCTGTGGTCATCAGTCCCCTAGAACTTAGAACTACTTAAACCTAACTAACCTAAGGACATCACACACACCCATGCCCGAGGCAGGATTCGAACCTGCGACCGTAGCAGCAGCGCGGCTCCGGACTGGAGCGCCTAGAACCGCACGGCCACCGCGGCCGGCCTGAATGCTGCAGTTCCGCGTGCTGTCCATCAGTATACGTACTCACATTTTATTTTGTGCCGAACTTGTGGCCTAACGGCAGACGTTGGACCATACAGCTTTTACATTCTGTGGCGTCGTTGGATGACGTTATCGGACATGGATTCCAGTTTATTCCTCAAAACATTTATCACAGTTTGTCGGTATCGGGCCGGCCAGGGTGGCCGAGCAGTTCTAGGCACTTCAGTCTGGAACTGCGTGACCGCTACGGTCGCAGGTTCTAATCCTGCCTCGGGCATGGATGTGTGTGATGTCAGAGTAAATCTGTGGTTCGGATTGCTTCTTTCCCCTCCCAGCTTCCCTACGGGGTTATTCGACTGTTAGCCTCTGCCATGTCTGTGGAAGTCTAAGGCGCCAGTGGCTGTACTGTTTGAAATGCAAGGCACTAAGACGTGATCCATTCTCTCGCCTGCCATAACTAGTATTACTAGACTCACGTGTAAAAGGTACTCTAAGAAAGAAGAAAAATTCCTTTTGCCTCGCGGTAAGAACTAGTCAATTGCACAACGAATTCCTGCTCATCTAGAAGCTGTAACTTACGTAAATTTGTGGTTATGTATATTTGGCAAGGTTGTTAATGTACGCCGTAGTGGATTTTTCATATTGTTTCTAGTCGGTAAAAACTATTGTGTGTTTTTTCCAATTCAGAACTTTTTTAATGCTTTTTACTCAACGTGCTTATGTGTTTTATACAGGTAGTTGGTTATTAGTGTGTTTTCTTGCCATGCAAAAGCTTGCTATTACATTACGGATAGAAATTGTTGCCTTGAAAGGACAATGTTGCAAAAGTTCGCAAGTCCTATCTGGCGAGCATGTGTGTTTGCCATAAGTTAACTGGCAGAAATTTGTAAAATTTGTTTTTTTATATATTTTGGAAATGTTAATAACATTAACTGTGAGTGTCCCCCCGTGTGCATGTCTCATGTGTTTTGGTTTTTCTATTTTGAGAACTTTTCTAAACAGGATTGTATTTATATGTTGCAGGCAAGTTAGATTCAGCGCCATTTAATGAACGGAGTGAAATTCACCTGTAATGTAGTTGAGCTTGAAATATTGTACAGCATCGCGTTATATACGTTAAATTGCTTGCCTGTGCTTGCCTTTTACTGGCGTGAAATTTTTTATGATTATTTAATAATTTAAAATCCCTTTCCTATCGTAAATTGTGATGTATTTGTTAAATGATTGTTGGTCTTTTTTTGAAAAAATATTGTAAACTCTTGCACCAAATTTCAGTAAAGAGTGTTATTGAAAATTGTGTGTAATTTCACCAGTTATTGCTTGGCATCTACTTCCACTTTACATTTTGTGTTTGATTGAGATTAATAACCTTTGGTGAACCAGTAGTAATTTTACGGTTCAATGTGTTTTGTGGTTTCATGATACACGGCCACCTGTAACAGTTCAGCATCTGTTCCGAAGTAGTCTAGAGCTGCCTAATATGAAGAGCGTCAAACAATTGTATGAAATGTTTAAAGAGGCCAGCAGTGGTGGTGACAAGGCAAGAGGTGGTAGACCCGGAGTACGTGACAACAAGTTACTGCTGTGTGAACAGCATTTCATTGGATTCAGTTGAAGTTGACTTGAAGTTACTGCTGTGTGAACAGCATTTCATCGGAGTCAGTTGAAGCTGACTTGAAGTTACTGCTGTGTGAACAGCATTTCATCGGAGTCAGTTGAAGTTGACTTGAAGTTACTGCTGTGTGAACAGCATTTCATCGGAGTCAGTTGAAGTTGACTTGCTGTGTTTCCAGAGAAATAAAGCATACTTCAGAGCGTTGTGATGAACATTTTACACAAATGGTTATATTTCCCAAATATACAAAGTGCAATTTGTGTAAGAATTGCAGCCACAAAACAGGCCTAGATGTGCTGAGTTTGCTAGAAACATGTCGGAAGGAATTGATACGGACAATAATTTCCTTAATAAAGTCTCTTTTTCCAATTAAGCGACTTTTGACATCTCTGGGAAAGTAAAGTATCATGATACCTGTGAGGTTAGGAGGATCCACATATCGCGGTACAGCAGATAAGAAAGACATGGAGAGAACTTGAGTATTGCCTAGATGTTCTGTAGGCAACAAACTGCTTGTAGAATGGTACCCATAGTAACAAAATAAATAAATGAAAAAAAAACTATGTGAGTGAAGCTATAATTCGCAACAAACTGCATAGCAGTATGCAGTAGAGTTTCCTAGAAATCAGTATTTGTGCTGTGTACTGCTTTGTACACAGTGGTAAGGGGAGGTGGGGTACAGAGTGGTGCACCAGCCACTGTTGTAGAGAAGCTGGACGAGAGCAGAAATGCTTAGCAAACACATAAGCATAGTAAACAGAAGTTTAAATGGACACCCTAGCTGCAAACAGGCGTTGATATACTTCACTGGGGACATGTTGAAAATGGGTGCCCCGACCGGGACTCGAACCCGGGATCGCCTGCTTACATGGCAGACGCTCTATCCATCTGAGCCACTGCGGGAACAGAGGATAGAGCGTCTGCAGGGACTTACCCCTTGCACGCTCCCCGTGAGATCCACATTCCCTACATGTCCACACCACTACATTCGTAATGCGCCTAATAGATGTTTGCCCATCATACTCATTACTCGTGGAAGATTAATCTACCAAGTCCCGTACGAGTTCGGGCATAGCGTGTGCGTTCGCACAAGAAGGTCAATGGCCGGGAAGCCAAAATATCAACGCCTGTTTGCAGCTAGGGTGTCGATTTAATTATCATTTCATTTCTAGCAAAGCTGCATGGTCATCCACAGTAACTGTTCTTTCGGGAACAGATACTACCGTCATATATAGTTTTAAACAGAAGTTTTACTAAACTTGTAGTTTTCTCGAAGCGTTGCAAAGAAACTTTACATAAGAAAAACAGCAATAAAGTCGAGCTATTACGAGAAGCAAACTGACAAGCATCATGCAGTGTAAAGCTGCCTCTGCTAATGTAGGAGCAAACTGTCGATGGTTGATAAGACTGAAGACTGTCGAGGACTGTGACTAAGACTGGCCCATGTAGCTGCTGCCGGCGGCACGGGGCAGTCGTAGTCGGAGCCGCCGAATGTATGGCCAGTGGGTGCGCATCAGTGGACCTATCAGGCCCCTGCGCGGCCGTTATTGGTGTCTGTCAGAAACGTGTATTTACACTGCCAAGGGTGAGATGCGGATTGGGGTGGTAGCAATCTATGATACCCCATTTTTGTAATAAGGGAAAGACTTTCACGCTCATGCTCAATGTGAGCATTCAGTGATCAAATAAAGAGAAAGTGGCTCCGAGTTGATTAAAACAGGAGTTATATTCCTGCAGAATGTTGATTTTCTCATTGCAGCTCATGCTCTGGGGTATCTCATTTTTCTTAATATTAATTTTATTTCGGTGTCTATGTAGTTTAACACGCAGATTTCACCAACAAAGAAAAATCATAGAGTAGAGAAACAGTGGCAGACAGATAGATTCCTTACATTCTGCACAGCAGTGTACCGAAATTTGATGTTTGATGGGAGATAACTTAACAGTTTCTCCATAATGGCGATAACCATTATAATCTGCTGGAAATCTGGGCAGCTCCTCCTCTTTTTTTTTTTTTTTTTTTTTTCAAATATGCGCCTTGATACAGAAGATATCCTTCTTTGCTTTGGGTGGTCCAAAGGCAGGCTGGGGAAGGTCTAAGGAATGAATACTCTATGCTCCCGCAAATCGAACTTCCCCACTGCCTCTGATCACTTGGCAGGAGACCTATGCTTTGACGTCAGAAGTTTACTTAGGAACGGTCCCTCCGAGGTCATAAAACAGTGGAATGCGCCTGTCTCTCTACCATTTATCTTGTCTTGACATCAGCAGTTGCATTTAAATGGCACACACAGAAAAGTCCAGTGGTTATCACATGTGGCTCCAGATTATGTCACAAAAATGCTGTACGAAAACTATGCCAAGAAATTTTGAAGCACGATTGATAGTTTCTTGAGGAAAAAAAAACTGAGAACAGGAACCCAACGCGTCTCATTACAATTTTGCTGATCATTACCTTGTACAGAGATGCATAATGATACTTGTGAAAAAGCGCCATGATTTTAATGTGGCACAAGCAACTGTTTCGTGCAGGAGCTCTGTAGCAGCCAGCTGGGTGCAGTAAGCTACCTCTGATATTGTCATTTGGTAAGAAGGACATCCTATGTCACCTTGACCGACCTCTCATCGGTTCAGTGATATCTCCGGCTTATCTCGAAATCTTTCCCAACACTGCCTGCAGTACAGAGGCTAAAATTAGCTCCTAGATTAATGGCACATTGTCCACCATTCTGTTATCACTACATGTTTATAAACAATGCCTGCTTCCCTTTAAGTGTCAGTGTTCTGCTTACAGTTGCCTGTAGTGAATTACAGACTGAAACTGTACTTTTGTGAAGGCCATTCACAGTATTGTAAAATATTCTGGTTCTAATATATTAATATTTTAATGATAATCTTTCTTCTTTATGTGTTGGACCCCTCTCCACTGCCTCACTCTCTTAAACCATCAGTTCAGAGCTCCCTGTAAGCAGGGACAATTTTGTGACTTCTGGGATTTTCCCGGCGTATTTCTTCTTCCAGTAATTTTCGGGTTTGCAACCGGATCCCATCAACATTCTGCCACGACATTTCGGCCCAGAGACGCCCGGCCATCCTCAGGTGAGTAGACGAAATACTGAAGTGACCTGATGCAGTCATGCTATTTATAGTGAATTCCGTACTGGCGGTTTACGGCCGCAGACCGGTGTGTAGAACACGAAAGTCTGCGGCAACCTTAAAAATCAGCAGTAGCAGAACATTGCATTTCCTTGGAAGATTCAATGTACTACAATAACACCAAAACTTTAGCACCGGTTTTCAGCTTCTGGCACTCTGTAATTAAAGAATCCGTGGAAATACGTCTTGCCGACAATTTAATGAATCATGATAACGGCTTTCAGCTGGATAAAAACTGTAATCCAATTATTAAAATTATGCGGTCACAGCGGAATCGACATGCTCTGTCGATACTCAGCGATTAGACTGTTCTTACTTCACCACTGAGGGCAGCACACACTACTTGACTGCCTCGCGCATGTCACGTCCTGACGCATGCACCCTAAACCGCCAGTACGATTCGTATGGGCAGAATTCGCTATAAATACCATGACTGCATAATGTCTCTTCTGTATTTCGTCTACTCACCTGAGGATGGCCGAACGTCTCTGGGCCGAAGTATTGTGGCAGACTGTTGATGGGATCCGGCTGCAAACCCGAATATTACTGGAAGAAGAAATACGCCGGGAAAATTTCATAAGTCACATAAAATACCCCTAGGGGAGAGATGGTTCAGGATATTCACAGACTGAGGAAAGAGCCCGATTACTGTGCTCACTTAATTTCTTTTTGAAATCTAGAGACAATAATTTGATTCCAATGTTTGCTAGAGTTGTTCACTTTATTAATAGTGTTGCTACAAATAAGATTAAGCGCAGGACAAGTATGGCATTGATTAGAGAAAGAATTCGTTTTGCACGTCGAGAGTTAGAGGTGATTTCCAAGGATTTATTTTATTTACATCTGAAGATTGCGGCAAAAGGCTCCGCCCTTACTTGGGATTGGATTGATGGTGTAACTTCGGCCAAGGCGGACTGGGCCCACTCAGATAGTGCAAATAGACAAAGTACTAAGTTTAATCGTCTCGCAACACGTAAACCCTTCTGGACGATCCGTTGTGAATCTCACGGAGAAATCGTTTGACGATGCGACAATGTCAGTGCTTGCGAAAGGGTTAAACTTTGCTCCTGCACCTCCTTTAATGGATTTCATCAGTTCTATTGAGGAGGCTATTTGACCTCTTTTCGCGGATTCTGCAGACGAAATTCGACGGGAGTCGTGTCGTACCTTGCTGAAATGTGCCCCGCAACGGAGCTACATCTGTCCAGCAGAAAGTGCTGCTCTTCCCAACCTCCGTGAAGATATTGGTACAGTCGTACTTCCTGCTGATAAGGGTAATGCTACGGTCCTTTTTGTGGTGTCACCGCTAGACACCACACTTGCTAGGTGGTAACTTAAATCGGCCGCGGTCCTGTAGTACATGTCGGACCCGCGTGTCGCCACTGTGGGATCGCAAACCTAGCGCCACCACATGGCAGGTCTCGAGAGACTGAGGAGACCTCGTCCCAGTTGTACGGACAACATAGCTAGCGATTGGACGTGCTAAGCCTTGCTCTCATTTGCCGAGAGATAGACAGTAGAATAGCCCTCTGCTAAGTTAAATGGCGACCACCTAGCAAGGCGCCATTTGTATCAGTGCCAATAGCTTACGAGTATGCAGGAGAGATGTATTCCAACAAGAGAATAAAGTTAAGTATTAAAAAAGCTACGTATTTTTCTTTAGTGCATTTATAAGTCTCATGTTCCAGACTTCACGCCCGTCTGCGTTAGCCTTGCGTGCCCTATCGGCTACAGCATTGTGTCTGGGCTGTATGGTCTAGACACAACATTATTGGCGACGAGAAAAAGAGTTTGTATTAATTCGGTTGTGTCATGGCTTCGCCACAATCTCCGGATGTACTGTCCGAATTTTTTCGCTTGCAGAATCAGCAGTCGCAGGCGTTATTGGATGCCCTGGGACAGCTCGTCCAGGGTCAACGTGTGCTGCAACACGATGCGGCAGCCGCCGCTTCATCGCTACCGCAGCCACAACACGCCATTGCACCGCCCTTCCGTCATTTTGACTCATCCTTGGAGTCCTGGCCGGAATGGTCCCGCCAGTTCAGCTTTCATCTAGCCGCCTACAGAATTCAAGGTAATGAGCGGCAGCCGTTTTTGCTTTCTTGTGTCGGTGTGTGCACCTACCGTGTGATAGTGAAGTTGTTTCCCCGGCGCGACGTAGCAACTCTGTCCTACGAAGAAATTTTGTCGGCGTTAGATGCCTATTTCAAAGAAACAGTAAATGTTGTTGCAAAACGGTATACGTTCTTTCGTACAAAACGTACAGCCGGTCAGACTAATAGGGAGTGGGTTGCGACATTGCAAGGACTTACTAGGCAGTGTGCGTTTGAATGTGAATGTGGCCTCCCTTATTCAGATACAATGGTGCGTGATGCAATAGCACAGAACGTTTCTGATGTTCGCATAATGGAACAGATTTTGAAACTCGTTAATCCCTCCCTTCAACAAGTGATAGACATATTGGATAGGCAAGACACACTTGACTTTGCTCAGGACTCATTTGAAACTTCGCCAGCAGTGTGTCACATTAACCGGCCCGCCGGGCCCGCTGCACGGGACGCTAAGCAGCCCTCGCGCCCGTCACAGCAGCGGCAGCCTACCTTGCAAACACGTGCGCCGCGTAAGCAAGCAACTGTAGTGAAATCATGCCCGCGGTGTGCAGCTAGACATTCGCGTGAAAATTGCCCGTCACGCCAAGCTATTTGCTTTTACTGTCAAAAGAAAGGACATGTTCAAAGTGTTTGCCAGAAAAAGCTTAGATCAGACAATCACAATAATTCCAGGCCCTTTGCTTCGCGCCGGAATCGAACCCAGGACAATCAGGCTCGTGGACCTTCGCCCATGGACATTCATGTAGTTCATTCCCACCCGTCCAGTGACACTTTAGCTAACGGTGACTGTGTTCGTCCCACAAACAGTGTGCGTCGACGTCGCCGAAAATCCCGTGAAGTCGCAAGTGCTTCTGTACCTGTATCAGTTCAAATTACACGTGACAGTCGCTCTTGTCGTCAGCAGGACAATAAACTTTTTGTGGACTTAGACTTTGAAGGCAAAGTGATACCCTTCCAGCTCGATACCGGAGCTGCAGTTTCATTGCTCAATCACGACACGTACAAACAACTGGGCAAACCGCCATTGCGTGCCGCAAATGTTAAGTTACATAGTTACTCTGGACAGCATATACCTGTGTTAGGACAGTGCAGCCTTCTTGCCACATACATGGGACAGACAAAACTTGTATCATTTTACGTTCTTCGTTCTACTTCTGCAGTGAACTTGTTTGGTTTAGATTTATTTCAATTGTTTAATATGTCTATAGTAACTCAGGTCCTATCAGTGAATCAGACTGTGCCTTCCGCCAGTGTTTCTAGTCTTTGTGAAGAATTTGCAGACATTTTTGCGCCGGGCCTTGGTTGCGCTAAGAACTATGAAGCGCATTTGGAACTGCAAGAAAACGCGCAACCGAAATTTTTCAGAGCGCGCAATGTTCCCCACGCATTGCGTGATGAGGTCGCCAGAACATTAGCCGATTTAGAATCTCAAGGTGTAATTGAACGTGTGCAGGCTTCTCTCTGGGCCTCACCCTTAGTAATTTTGCCAAAACCTTCCGGTAAACTGAGACTTTGTGTGGACTTCAAGGCAACAGTGAATCCACAACTTGTGACTGCCACTTTTCCTTTGCCCCGCCCGGAAGATCTTTTTGACAAACTGTGCCCGGGAAAATATTTTTCCAAATTGGACCTAGCAGATGCGTACTTGCAAATACCTGTGGACGAAGAATCCCAGCGCGTCTTAGTGGTTAACACGCATCTTGGCTTGTATCGCTTCAAAAGACTACCGTTCGGGTGTGCATCCGCCCCTGCTTTGTTTCAGCAATATTTACAAACTGTGTGTGCGTCGGTCCCTACTGCTGCGAACTATCTGGACGATATTGTGATCTCAGGAAAGACAGAAGCCGAACATTTGCAAAATCTCCGAACATTACTTCAGGTCTTGCGTCAGAATGGTCTTCGCTTGAGGAAGGACAAATGTGTGTTTTTTGCTCGTGACTTACCCTACCTGGGGCATGTCATAAATGCCCAAGGTATACATCCGAGTCCAGAGCACCTCCGTGCCATACAGGATTTACCTGCACCGCGGAACTTGAAACAGCTACAGTGTGTGTTGGGTAAAATTAATTATTATGCAAAGTTTGTGCCACGCGCTTCTTCCATTTCAGCTCCGCTTCATCGCTTACGCCGTAAAGGTGTTCCGTTCGTCTGGACGACGGAATGCGACCGCGCCTTTCGCCAGTTGAAATCGGCGTTACTTTCAAATACGTGCCTTACGCCATTCGATCCCCGAAAACCTCTTTTGTTGATGGTAGATGCCTCGGATTTCGGGATCGGTGCTGTGCTTGCGCACAAAGATGGTTCGCATGATCGCCCTATTGCCTTTGCGTCCAAATTGCTCTCATCTGCGCAAAGAAATTATTCCCAGATAGAGAAAGAAGCTTTAGCTCTCGTGTTTGGTGTTACAAAGTTTCATGATTTCTTGTATGGTCGTCACTTTACAATCATCACGGACCACAAACCTTTGACATCGCTTTTTCATCCGAACAAGCCTGTACCTCCACGTACAGCGCAGAAATTCATTCGCTGGTCTCTTTTTCTCTCGCAGTACCGCTACGATATCTTGTATCGGTCCACTGCTAAGCACGGAAACGCTGATGCGTTGTCCCGTTTGCCTGTTGCTGAGGATAAAGCATTCGATTCTTCCGAACTTGCTTGCATGTTCATTGATTCGGAAACCGATGACGTGGTCGAATCGTTTCCGATTGATTTTCGTCGTGTAGCTACAGCCACAGCTGCTGACCCTGTCCTTGCTACTGTTTTGCGTTTTGTTGCTACGCAATGGCCCTTGTCAAAGTCACGGATCGAGGATCCTTTGGTTCGCCGTTTTTTTGCTCACAAGGAGAGACTTTTTGTACGACGTGGTGTTTTGTTGTTGCGTTCCGATAATGATCAATCCAGAGTCGTGGTCCCACGTTCGTTACAGTCCTCTGTCTTAAAGCTTCTTCACCAAGGACATTGGGGTATAGTGCGTACGAAACAACTTGCTCGTCAGCACTGTACTTGGTTCGGAATCGATGCTGCGATTACGAATATGTGCTCCTCTTGCGTGGCGTGTGCCGAACAGCAATCCGCACCGCCGCGGCAATTCTTTGCCTGGCCGAAAGCCACTTCCCTTTGGCAACGCTTGCACATCGATTTTGCTGGTCCATTCTGGAATGCTCGATGGTTGGTTGTGGTCGATGCTTTCAGTAATTTTCCTTTTGTTGTCCGGATGTCTTCCACGACGTCTTCTGCCACAATCCAAGCCTTGTCTGCTATCTTTTGCATTGAAGGTCTTCCGCAGACTATTGTTTCCGACAATGGCCCACAATTCATGTCCGCAGACTTTCAGTCCTTCTGCGAGGCCAATGGTATTCAACATCTGACATCCGCGCCGTTTTCGCCTCAGTCAAACGGTGCCGCTGAACGATTGGTCCGGACTTTCAAGTCACAGATGTTGAAATTGAAAGAGTCGCATTCTCGGGAGGACGCTTTGTTGCTCTTTTTGTCTTCGTATCGCTCTCAGCCCCGCGATGGTCACTCGCCGCCTGAATTGCTCCATGGTCGTTCTCATCGCACCTTGATGTCTTTGCTGCATTCGCCACATCAGGTTCCTGTGCAGCGGCAGACTCCTGCTTTTGCTCCTGGCGACGTTGTCTATTATCGCACCTATCGCGGTTCACGGCGTTGGCTCGCAGGGCGCATTCTTCGCTGCCTCGGCCGCGCGATGTATTTGGTTTTGGGGGCCTCTGGTGAGGTGCGTCGGCATCTCAATCAGCTGCGCCTCTGTCGTCGCCTGGGTTCTGCCGCTCCCCGTCTGCTTTCAGCGACGGCGCCGTCCGGTCAGCGCCTTGGGGACCCATCTACTGGCTCGTCTCATCCCCAGGTGTTACCGACGCTGCCTTCCCTTTTGCCTCATGGCGTCGCGCCGCCGCCGCAGCCGCCGCCGGCGCCGCCCGCAGTGGACGCTTCGCTGCAACCGCCCGGCGCCTCCCAGGGTCACGCGCCGCCGCTCGCTTCCCGTGACCAGCCGTCCTCCGCCATGGACCTCTTGCCCGCTCCGGACCAGATGTCGTCATCGCGCGTCGGATTCCCCGACGCAATGGAGGTCGACCCTTCGGCCCCTCCTGTCTCATTACGTGCGCATACACCGCATGTTGACGTGCACCCTGGACTAGGTTTTCAGGCGTTTCCTAGCTCCCCTCGGACCAAATGGCCGGGTGCGGGTGGCACAGCCTCGCCTGTTGTTAGGCTCCCCACCTCATCGCATACGTCAACATGCGGTCCTCCCCACGGCGGGCGGAAGCCTTATCTCACGACCGTTCGCCGATTTGCGGGGGAGGAATGTGGTGTCACCGCTAGACACCACACTTGCTAGGTGGTAACTTAAATCGGCCGCGGTCCTGTAGTACATGTCGGACCCGCGTGTCGCCACTGTGGGATCGCAAACCTAGCGCCACCACATGGCAGGTCTCGAGAGACTGAGGCGACCTCGTCCCAGTTGTACGGACAACATAGCTAGCGATTGGACGTGCTAGGCCTTGCTCTCATTTGCCGAGAGATAGACAGTAGAATAGCCCTCTGCTAAGTTAAATGGCGACCACCTAGCAAGGCGCCATTTGTATCAGTGCCAATAGCTTACGAGTATGCAGGAGAGATGTATTCCAACAAGAGAATAAAGTTAAGTATTAAAAAAGCTACGTATTTTTCTTTAGTGCATTTATAAGTCTCATGTTCCAGACTTCACGCCCGTCTGCGTTAGCCTTGCGTGCCCTATCGGCTACAGCATTGTGTCTGGGCTGTATGGTCTAGACACAACACTTTTGACAAGGAAAGCGTACAACGAGAAGATATATAGTCAACTAAGTTATTCTATGTACCGCAAAATCGATAAGGACCCAACGAGCCGTATATCCAGAAAAACTGCAACTCTTTTGAACGATAGTTCTTTAGCTGAACAAATTATCAAGAGGCTGAGTGAGACCACACAATGCTGTTCCGCCAAGACTGTATGGGCTGCCCAAGATTCACAAGGATGGTGTTCCACTACGATTGATTTTGAGTAATACTGGAGTTTCTACTTATTCGACTGCAAAACATCTGGCCTCCTTACTCAAACAGTATGTGAGTAAGTTCTGCCACGATATACGTAATTCCAAGGATTTTATCAATCGTTTGAAGACTGCTAAGCTGAGCAGCTCCGATTTACTGGTTTGCTTCGATGTGGTCTCACTTTTTACCAAAATGCCTTTATTTGACTCACTACATCTTATTGGTAACTTGTTCAGTGATGATTTGATGGCTTTGTTTGAACATACTCTCTCCTCAACTTATTTTTTATTTAATAACGAATTTTTTTTAACAAACTAACGGTGTCGCTATGGGGAGTCCCTTGTCCCTTGCGGTGGTCAATCTTTTTATGGAAGACTTTGAGCAGAAAGTTCTTGAGTCTGCTATCTTAAAGCCTAGGGTTTTTTTGGCGTTACGTAGGTGATACTTTCTCTGTATCGCCTCAAGGCAGACAAGAACTGGAAAAATTATTTTGTCATTTAAACTCTACATGAAAACATCACGTTTACCATGGAGATTGAGAAAGATGGGACTTTAGCCTTTTTAGACATGTTAGTACGCCGTGAGAATGATGGGTCTTTAGGACATATGGTGTACAGAAAACCCATACATAAAGATCTATATCTTCAGGCGTCCATTTGCCATCATCCCGCACAAACACCCGGTGCTCTCAGTACTTTAATTCATCGGTCGCATGTAATATCGGATGCTGATAGCCTTCACGAATAATTAGTGCATCTGGAGGAGGTTTTTCTAAAGAGAATGGCTATACTTCGCGTCAAATACGGAAGGCCATGCACAATTATAACAAGAAGCAACGCTATGAGGAGACTGATGACTATAAATCAACTGCGTTCCTTCCATATGCCGGGAACTTATCTTCTGAAATAGGCAGATTGCTCAGGAAGATTAATATCAATGTCATCTTCCGTCCACCTCACCCATCTGCTGCAACCCTTAAAATCAGCAGTAGCGGAAAATTGCATTTCCATGCGACATTCAATGGAATACAATAACACCAAAATTTTAGCACCGGTTTCCAGCTTCTGGGACTCTGTAATTAAAGAATCCGTGGAAATACGTCTTGCTGACCATTTAATGAATCGTGATAACGGTTTTCAGCACGATAAAAATTGGAATCCAATTATTAAAATTATGCGGTCACGCCGGAATCGACATGCTCAGTCAATACTCAGCGATTAGACTGTTCTTACTTCAACACTGAGGGCAGCACACACTACTTGACTGCCTCGCGCATGTCACCTCCTAGCGCTTGCGCCGTAAACCGCCAGTACGATTTGCATGCTCAGAATTCACTATAAATACCATGACTGCATCCGGTATCTTCCATTCGAGGGTTGGATCCCCTCAGTTCCACGCGAGGACACTGCCTGGGTTAGGGTGTACTCGTCGCTTCGGGAGAGCCCCCTGCCATTGCTGTCTGTCTGTCCGTCTGCCGGCAGCTGTCGTCCTTTCGTCCGTCTGCACGCCATCGCTGCCGCCCGGTCGCCGTCTCTGCATCCCGGTGTTCGCCACCGCCGCCCACTCGACGCCGCCAACGCCCGTTTTAGTTACCTTTCGCACTTCGGCGGGTCCCGTCGCCAGTGGACGCCGCCTTCCATCATGGATACCCCCACCACCACCATCATCTACACCTCCCCTTCACCTGCTCCCACTGTAAACTCGTGGAGTGCTTCCTCTGGCCTTAGCCCGTCTCATCTACCTCCCCTGCTCACGCTCTCCTCCCCTTCTGTCTCCCCCTCATCCATGTATCCCCACCTGTATGTTGCTCCTTCCCCTGCTCCTGTCCCCCCTCCCACTGCTGTCGCCCACCAAGACGACTTTCCCCCCCTACCCACCCGCAACGCTACAACTACTCCTGCTTCCCCAGCCCGAGCAGCCGCCTGCCTTGCCACAGTCGCCGCCACAGAGTGCCCCATCCCCAGACCCAGTGCTGCTGCCTCACAAGAGGAGCCTGCCTCCCACCACCTCCCCATCCATCCAGTCCCTCATCCCTCCTCCCGGGCCACACCCACCAAAAAACCTTCCAAGCGTCCAAGTGGCGACCTCACCTCCATCCTCTCCTCCAATAATCCAATGACTGCCCCACTTCCCTTTGATCCCATCATGGATACCACCTCTCCTTCCGCTTCCCTAGTCCCCACGCTGTATACCTTCGTCCTTGCCAACCCTGATCCAAAATTCCTGCATGCCCACACCCTCACCCTTGAAATCTGGAAATATATCCCCAGTGCACCCAGTACCCAACTTATCCCTCGCAGAGACTCTGTTCTCATCAAGTCGTCCTCTCCCTCTTTCCATACTGATCTTCTTCGGCACCTACCCCACTTCACCTTTGGCCCCCATGTGTTCCTCACCCCTCTCCTGGTCAGCCCCCCCCCCCTTGTCGTCTGCCAACCCTCACCGCCATGATTAAAAAACTCAGCCCTGTGGTCATGGAGGCAGAGGCGTTGACAGAATTGAACGCCCATCCCACCCTGGAAGATTGCTTGTTGTTGTTGTTGTTGTGGTCTTCAGTCCTGAGACTGGTTTGATGCAGCTCTCCATGCTACTCTATCCTGTGCAAGCTTCTTCATCTCCCAGTACCTACCGCAACCTACATCCTTTTGAATCTGCTTAGTGTATTCATCTCTTGGTCTCCCTCTACGATTTTTGCCCTCCACGTTGCCTTCCAATACTAAATTGGTGATCCCTTGATGCCTCAGAACATGTCCTACCAACCGGTCCCTTCTTCTTGTCAAGTTGTGCGACAAACTCCTCTTCTCCCCAATTCTATTCAGTACCTCCTCATTAGTTATGTGATCTACCCATCTAATCTTCAGCATTCTTCTGTAGCACCACATTTCGAAAGCTTCTATTCTCTTCTTGTCTAAACTATTCATCGTCCATGTTTCACTTCCATACATGGCTACACTCCATACAAATACTTTCAGAAACGAATTCCTGACACTTAAATCTATACTCGATGTTAACAAATTTCTCTTCTTCAGAAACGCTTTCCTTGCCATTGCCAGTCTACATTTTATATCCTCTCTACTTTGACCATCATCAGTTATTTTGCTCCCCAAATAGCAAAACTCCTTTACTACTTTAAGTGTCTCATTTCCTAATCTAATTCCCTCGGCATCACCCGACTTAATTCGACTACATTCCATTATCCTCGATTTGCTTTTGTTGATGTTCATCTTATATCCTCCTTTAAAGACACTATCCATTCCGTTCAACTGCCTTTCCAAGTCCTTTGCTGTCTCTGACAGAATTACAATGTCATCGGCGAATCTCAAAGTTTTTATTTCTTCTCCATGTATTTTAATACCTACTCCGAATTTTTCTTTTGTTTCCTTCACTGCTTGCTCAATATACAGATTGAATAACATCGGGGAGAGGCTACAACCCTGTCTCACTCCCTTCCCAACCACTGCTTCCCTTTCATGCCACTTGACTCTTATAACTGCCATCTGGTTTCTGTACAAATTGTAAATAGCCTTTCGCTCCCTGTATTGCTTGGCCTGCCGTATTTCCAACTCCTCTGGTCCAACCTTCCTCATGCGTATATTTACAGAGTCTGCTTCCTCCATCGATCACCTCTTCCATCGATCACCTCCTCACACAGGGAGCTCTGATTTTCAACTGCCGCCACCCTGTTGACTCTTCCCCTTCCGCTCCTCAATCCAACCCCTGCCACCACTGCCTCCTGTACAACGACCACCTCACCCAATACTGCAAGAACCCCCTTCCACTTCCTTAAACAGTGTCCTAACCTCGCCTCTCCCCCTTCCTGCAACACCTGCAATGAACCCCCGCCCCCCCCCCCCCACAAAGCAAAACTACTCCCACCAAACCTGAGCTCACTGTCCCCATTTGCCCCATCGACCCACCCATCCACCCCAACAATTCCCTCCATCCTCCCCCTACAGCAGAAGACATCATTGTCCTGCAGAACATCCACCTCTTCCAGCACCCTGCAGCAGATTTCCCTCACTGCCTGCTCTGTTTTCCACTTAAATACCTACACCACCCACTCCCACAACCAGGCCCACTTTACCTTCACCCACCCTGACACCCTCGTTTAAGACCCTCTCTCGTCACCCCACTTCCTACCCCCCTCCCACCTCCTGGCGTGTCACCAGTATCGTCTCACTTCAACATTCACTCCCTCCCTGCCAACAAACACCTCTTCATGCATACCCTATCGCAGCACCAGGTTGACTCTTTCATCCTTAATGAAACCTTCCTCCAACCTCACCATGTTGTCCGCACCTCTCCCTATCTCCTTCACTGCACTGACAATCCCCTTCCCCTTGCCCAAGGTGGGGTCGCTATTGGCCACCTTGAGCATCTCCCTGTCTGGCCACAGCCCCTCCTCAATTACCCAACTGAACACCTTCTCCTCAGCATCTTGGCCCCCCCCCCCCCCAATCACCTCTGCCACTATCTATATCTGTCCCACAGCTCCTCTCCCCTATGACTTCCTTTCCCATGTGATTGCCGCCAACCTCAGCATCCACAGCTGTGACCCTGCCACCCTTCGGCAGTGGCATCAGTTCCTTGCCACCCTCCACGGTGACCTTGTTCCTCTCCCATAAGACACCTGTCCTGAAAGTAACTCCACACCCGATGTTATCCTCGCTTCCCCCAACCTCCTTGGTCGCATTGCCATGGACGTCCTCGATACTGTTGGTAGTGACCAACTCCCCATCCCTCTCACCACCTCCTCTGCCTGTGGCTTCCCTGCCCCCCCCCCCCAACAGTCCGCCCATGACTACCACCGTGCTGACTGGGATGCCTACCAGGAATCCATCGCCTCACAGGTTGAAAGGCACCCACTCACCTTTCACTGTCCTGCTGACATCACCCATGCCCCTTCCTTCTTTCAGAAGACCATCACTGACTCTGTGGAGGCCCATGTCCCTACCAAACTCATCCATCCTCACCACCCTACGCTTCCTACACAGGCCATCCTTATTCTTCACAAATCCCGCAGGCTCTACCGTTCCTTCCTCCGCACCTGTGACCGGGATACACTCATCTGCCACCGGCAATTACAGCGGCACATCCGGAACCTCCTTACAGCAAAGAAACGCCAGGACTTGTGCCAGACATGCACACGCCGCAACTCCACCCTCCCTGTCAACTCCTCCAAGTACTGGTCAGCCTTCCACCACCTTACTGGTAGCCCTCCAATCTCACATTACCCTATCCTCCATGACAATTGCCCCTTTCTTGAAAATCTCCGCAAGGTTAATCATTTTGCTTCCCACCTCTCTGAGGTCTTCTCCATTCTTGAAAATCCCCATTTTGATTATTCCCTTCCCCAGCAACCTTGACTGCACTGCTACCTCTGTCCTACCACACACCCCTAGCTTCACACACTTGGATCAGCTACCCCCCTCAGTCATCAACACTGCAATCACTGCAAACGAAATTGCACTCATCTTCTGCTCCAAACGCAACACCGACCATGGTCATGATGGCGTCACCTACTGCCACCTCAAGGAATTCCCCCCCCCCCCCCCCCCATCCTTCCTGGCTCTCCTTGCTTCCCTGTACAATGTCCTCCACTGGGTTTTACCCCGAGCTGTGGAAGACTTCCCGCCTCCTGCTGTTCCCTAAACCCAACAACCACCCTCTTATACCTCTTCCTATCGTCCCATCTGCCTCACCTTCATGTTCAGTAAGGTCTTCGAGACCATCCTCTCCCGCCATATTCATTGCCACCTTAATCAGCACCACCTCCTTCCCCTTACCCAGTGTGGCTCCCGGCCTTTCTTCTCAGCCAACGACCAGCTCCTTAACCTTACCAATCTTCTTTCCCTCCAACTTAACTCCCGTCGCTCCACTATCTTTGTTTCCCTTGACCTGCAGAACTCCTGGGCTCCTCTTCAAATTCCAGACCTATGCTCTCCCTATCAATTTCGTCCGTCTCATTGCTTCCTTCACCTCCTGTCGTCCCTCCTGTGTCACTATCCACAATTCCAACTCCTGTAGCTTCTATCCTTCCACTGACATACCCCAAGCCTCCGTCCTTTCCCCTCTCCTCTATCTCCTGTACACTGCTGATATGCCCAAACCTCCCCCGCCTGTTCATCTCCTCCAACTTCCTGATGACAATGTCTTCCTCGCCCTTTATCCTACCCTTCAACAGTCCCAATGTACCCTCCAAACCCACCTTGACCAGTTCACCTGTTGGTGCAACCAGTGGTTCCTCCATGTCAACCCCTCCAAGACCCAGGCGATCATCATGGGCCACACGACCCATTCCTTCCATCTCCATGATTTCTACCTCACCATTTATGACTGTCCTTTCCACTTCACTCGTACCCTCAAATACCTTGGCCTCACCTTCGACTGCCACTTCACTTGGACTCCCCATCTCCTTACAATCCAACACAAAGCTCACAGCAGGACATGGGGACTGCATCCTTCCACTATCCTTCACCCCTACAAAATCTTGATCCACCCCATCCTTTATTATGCCAGCATTGCTTGGATTTCTGCCCCTCCCAGGTTCTATAAAGCCCTCCAAATCCTTAAACGCCATGCACTCTGCCTCGCCTTCCGCATCCACCTCCCATCCCCCATGTGCATCCTCTGCGACCTTATCCCCTTTCCCCACATTCTCCTTTTCCTGGAATACATCCGCACCCTGTATATTATCTGCTGACTCGATCCTCCTCACCCCCTGGTGTCTCCCTTCCTCTCCACCCCCAGCTGGTTGCCACACCTTTACCATTGTGTTCCACCCTCTCTCCATCTCCACACCCTCCACCTCCTTTCCCAATGCAACTTCCAGCGTCTACCCCACCCAGATGATGAGCTTCGCCCTGATGTCTATCCTTCCTACCTACTCTAACCCCACCTCCCTCCTGCCTCCTCCTCAGGGCTCCTTCTCCTCCCCCTGTCTTCTTCTGAGTGGCTTTCCCCCTACTACACCCCCTCCCTCTCCTGTGCTCCAGTGTCTCTGCACTCCATCCTGCCTTTTCTTCCCTTTTCATCTCCCACCCTGTCCGTCTCCTGTCTCTTGGTGCGCCCCCTCTTTCATCTTCCTCCCGCCCCCATCCCCCCTTCTTTCCTCCTCTCCGGCCCCCCCCCCAGTCCTTTGGCAGGTCACTACCAGCTGTTTTTATTTTTTGAGTGTCTTCCGTCGTTTTCCAGTGGTTTTGTTTTTTAAGTGTCTCACTCTGTGTGATTTTTATACTGTGGGTGACTTTTAACTTGTGTTTGACTCCAGTGATTTTAAGTACGCAACGAATTGCCAGCTGTGTTCTTTTAACTTGTATTGTATTTTAACCGGGGGCCTAGAAACGACAGAGAGGCTCCGTCCCCACGGCTGCTGCAGTGGTCCACAACCCCACGACGACTTCCGTAGTCCACTTCACCCCTTTGCTGCCCCACACCGAACCACTCTTTCAGAGTTATTGTGCAGTTCGGTCCCCAGGGAACATCTCACACAAGATGAGCGTAACTGCTATGTATGCGTGGTACAGTAATGGTGGTGTGTACATGTATGTGGAAAACTTGTTTGCACAGCAATCGCTGACATAGTGTAGCTGAGGCGGAATAAGGGGAACAAGCCCGCATTCGCTGAGGCAGATGAAAAATGGCCTAAAAACCATCCACAGACTGGCCGGTTCACCAGACCTCGACACAAACCTACTGGGCGGATTCGTGCCGGGGACTAGGCACTCCTTCCCAATCCGGAAAGCCATGTGTTAGACCACATGGCTAACCAGGTGGGCTCTTTTAACTTTATGTCAACTTTTTAGTTGTCCCCCAATGTGTATATTTTAACTCCCATAATCTCCTTTACTGTATTTTTATGTCCCCCTTTTTACCCCTGTTTTTAATGTAAGATTTCCCCTTGTATTTCTGTTAAAGCCATTTGGCTGAAGAGCGGTGGACTGTGCCGCTGCCAGCCCTCCCCTGCCCATACGAGCATGGCCTCTGGGCCGAAATATTGTAGCAGAGTAGCCGAATGTTGATGGGATCTGGCTGCAAACCCGAAAATTACTGGAAGGGACAATTTTGATAGCCAAAATTGAGACAGTATCTCATAATTAATTTTCTGATGGACAAGGGACACATCTGAGATGCTTCCTTCCACTCATTTAAACAGAGTGGTTCCCTGTCAAGCAAAAAGCTATAAAACAGTTACATCCATTACAGGCATTGGCTTGTATTACATCAAAACTCTGTGGCATTGTTGGATGACATTTCCAGCCTTGGGTTTCCATCATTTTTGCTCCCCAAGAACCTCTCTACCACACTTCAACATTTTTTATATATTTGTTATACATCCTGTATCTGATATATGCAAGAGTATGTATCAGTTTGAAGAATGGGAAAACATTTACCAAGAACACACAACAGATGAGAAAAGTCATGTACTACAGGCAAAATATTTCAAAATTTCAAGAACAAGGCAAGAACAATTTGGAGGATTATTAGGCAAATGTATTGCACTCCCACACAGCAACAGCAGTGAGACAGATGATACCAAATTAGTCACTGACTGCTGAGTCCAATGAATTCTTTGTAACAATAGCTGAGCACCCAGGGCAAAAAAAGCAGATACAATAAAGAAAGCAGGCCAAATAAAGTTACTTACACTGATAGTCCATACTCCACCCCCAGTTATCAGTTTTGGCAACTCATCTGTTAGAGAAATCACAAAGATTATCAGTTCATTAAAAAGTAGGTGTCTTCGCTAAAGCACTAAAATATTGTACTGACTTGGTAGTGCCACCCTTGAGTTACCTTTTTAGTCAGTCAATGACTCAAGGAGTATTTCCTGAAAGACTGAAGTGTGCAATAACAACAATAATACGTAAAAATTGAGATAAGCAACTGATCTCTGTCAACCAATCTCACTCCTCCCTGTGTCCTTTTTAAAAGCAGCTCATTTTGCTTCTGCAAAGGCTTCTGTACTGAGAATGTAATATATGATCTCTCAAACTAAATGCTAGTAGAGTTAAACAACAAAAATTATCCTGTTGGCATTTTCAGTGACCTTGCCAAGGCCTTTGACTGTGTTCATCACGAATCTCTTCTATGAAAACTAAAATGATATGGCATTTAAGATATTCCCCTTGCATGGATGGAGTCTTGCCTCACTAACAGAAAACAAATGGTCAAATTACCAAATTCTGCAATAGGAATAACATTAAATTTAGAGTGGGGAAACATTAAATATCATGTGCCACAAGGTTCGGTGCACGGCTCACTCCTGTTCCTGGTTCACATAAATGTTTTGCCAATGACATTGGATGACACTTCAAAAACTATCATTTTACTGATGACTCAAGTATATTGATAAAAGGTCCATGCACATAAATATCAGACACAGCCTGGGGTAATATGGAACAGGCTTGTTAACTGGTTTACAGCCAACCCCTTAATCTTGCAAAACGTCATGTTCCACGATTTCGGACAAATCAGAATGTCGTAAAAGTACCAGAAGTAGAGATCGGAGGTAATGCACTGGATGTGGCTCCTTGAGTGAAGATCCTGGGTATAACAAACTGAGGTGACACATGCATGTGGATAAGTTAACAAAGAGCTCGGTTCTGTCTGCTTTGAATCCAGCAATCAGTTCTCTCAATATGGTGATCTACAGACAAGATTGTTAGCATATTTTGTGTACTTTTACTCAGTTTTGCCTTGTGGCATTATCTTCTGCAGTATTACAGCCAAGGTAAAAAAAGGGTTTATTCTACATAAGAATGCAATATGAATATTGTGTAAAGTTGATAACCAAACTTCTTGCAGAAGCCTCTTCAGGGACTTAACAGGTTCTTACACTTACATGCTAATATGTATAATTCCTAATGGTACTGATAGTTAACAACAAGAGTCATTTTACAATGAACCTAGTAACTCACAATCACAATGATAGAAGTAGAAATAATATCCATGTAGACTATACATCCCTTTCTAGAGTTCAAAATGGAGTTGTATGTTCTGGTGGACAGCTAATACTGGTTTGTATGAAGTTAAAAATGCTTTGTTTGATATATTCGATAATGGCAGTAGTAGTGTAGGAGGGTAAGTGGCTACTTTCAAAGTACCAGTTTTTCTCCTAAAATACATATTTTAAGAAATCTACAAGTAATTACCTCAATTATCAATTTGAGGAGAGTAGTACTAGTCATAATTTGTTGTTAGTATATTGTTAGTATGCTTAGAAAAGTATAGCAGTGGTTGTTTCTGCCTGTTAATATATAACTTGACTCATTCTTTCCTGAAGGCCCTGTTTCACAATGGCATTAATGGAACATGATGTGTGAAAGTATGAATTAATTGCCCTGTTAGCAGTAGTATGCACTTCCTTTGTATTTCCTAACAGTAGACTCATCCAGCTGTTTATAAATCAACCCAAGTTTAAAACTGTTGTGCAACTTGATTTTATTCACATAAGAATCATGCAAAATAATATGCACAAAAAGGAATGGCACTTACAAGCATTTTGATATATTGTCTCACTCTTGCTTGTAATGCCACAATGTGTCAGACGGTGTACAATTTAGTACTCAGAAAAATAAATTTCAAACAGGAGAAGAGTATATGTTACAAAGTAACCAAAGCAAAACAACTAAAGTGGGAGTAGCAGCAACAATTCAAAAAAAGAAAAGAAATAGATTGAATATCTACGTTTGGAACATAGATATAATCCCAGCATGACAAGTGTATATAATGAACTGAAAGGAAAAGTAAGAAGTGAAAATGCTAGGAGGGAGGAACAATTTTCATAATTTTGGCTTAAGAGGTTGAAAATGCAGGGGAACAGTGAAAGGTAACAATGAATCAAATTTTGTAGTCCCATTTGTGAGTTGTTTCTAATTAAGAGAGAAATAATGCATGTAAAACTGTAAACAAAGTGTATGAAATGAATAGTAATGAAAGGCAAAAAGCAAAAACAGATTATCAATGGATGAGGGAGGTAGGATGGGAACAAAAAACGAAATTAATAAAAAAAATTGACCAAAAACAGGGATAAAGAATCAAAAGAACTGCAGCGTGTACATCAAAAAGGGAAAAACAGATGGTTGAACAACATAGTGAAGCAAAATGAGGAAGACTCGAGAATGAGAGAGTCGAGAGGGCTGTTTTCTAAATGCAAGCAAGGTGAAAAGCAAAAACAGAGAGGACGACAGGTAGGTTAGTGTTTAACATCCTCTTGACAACTAGGTCATTAGGGACAGAGCACAAACTCAAATTAGGGAAGGATGGAGGAGTAAATCGGCTGTGCCCTTTCAAAGGAATTATCCCGGCACTTGTCTGAAGCAAAAACAGAGATTGTGCTGGAGAGCCAGTTCCTACCTCACTTGCTTTGTTAGGAAGCAGTAGACTGCAGTGAAATCCAAATGGTCTGAATGGCAAACAAGTCCCCCTGCCCTTGTTGTCTGACTAGTAAGTGATGTTAGTATAGATGATAAAGTCACCTTTTTGACTGAGGTCTTCATAATATTCATCTCAATATAAAATACCACAGAGAACTTGTAGGGGTGGCAACAGATAACATGTACACTTTCAATATGTATGTTTTGTTAGTGCTCAAACATGTATTAAGGGCAAAGTGAATAGGTCAGGTAAATGCAGAGTGTTATTAGTAGGGACTGAAAAATAAATAAGGCTGTTGTTTAGATCCTATTGTTACCTTAGTAAACACATCATAATTTTTAGTATATTTTAGAGAAGTTGCCTGTCCTGATTGCTAATGTATATCTGCACTCATTCCATATCCTTGCATGAACCAAATTCACTTGGTCTATTTAGCAGACATTATTCTATACGGTAGAACTGCATAACAAATGCATGTACAGTTGAAATGCTTTCTAGCAAAGGAAAGTAATGCAATTTGGATAAATCTATGATGAGATTTATTGAACTTTACTTGTGAATGAATGAATAAATAACAGTACTGATAATCATCATCGAATAACCATGGTCTGTGTGTCGTATCAACAGAGGCCAGTTTACAATGAGCATTCAGGTAGGTAATACAAATTTCAATCCTTAAACCAAGATAATTAACAAATTGTAGGAGGACTGATGATAATGTGTCCTTTAACTTTATTTGGAATTCACTGACGAAACAACTTGGAAATTATTTTTGTGCCTTGAACTCTGTTTATGTACATCACAAGCCATCTGAAACTCAAATTTGTTGTCTATAGTGATCATGATTAAGGACTGCATCTGGAAGTCAATAGAAGAACTCCAAGATTTTTAAGAAGTTGTGTGGAAGATGTGCAGTCATCTACTTTACACAGTTTTCTTACATCTCAGTTTTGCTTAATCAATACTTTCTGCTTTGATTGCACTATCCCAAAAATATGTAAAGTAAGTTAGTGCACTTACCTTCAAAAAACAGCTTAATGGATAAACTTTTTACAAAACATACCAATTGGAGCTTCTTGATTGTGTGCTGTTTTATTCTGTGCTTGTTATATAGACAGAACAAAATAAGATTTGACTTTAAAATTGTCAAAATCATGTCATTAGGGACAGTGATTTAGCTTGAAATGGACAACAATGGAAAGGATCTGACCATTTTCATTCTCATAGAGCCATCCTGACTTTTGCCTTAAATAATGTATCCATCCAAATCTGTGCTGCCATATGGGGATTTGGACAACATTCCTCCTCAATCTCAGTATTTTCTTCAGTTGCCCATAGTGATACTAGTATTTATCATAAAACTACAGAAATTGGCTTTGCTGGTACTCATTTCAAATGAAACTATGTGTATTATAGAAGTGTGTCTTTCAGAAGAACAAAACAGGAAATTGAGAGGGACAAACAAAAGCATAAAAACATATACATAATGGACAAGGATTAATTTGCACATATTCTACACCAGTTAGCAAACTTTATGAATGCGCATTTTCAAATATTACAGAGAAACAACAACAAAAATTCTGAAACAAGAAAACAGGCATAGTACCAGTAAATTACTTTATTATCAACGCAGAGTACAAACTCTAGAAAATTATACAAAAACCATAAAATAAAATGTTAGCCGATGTATATGCAGTACCAGTTTTTGTCCTGGAACTGTTTATACAAATACAATCTCTCTCAACAAATATAATACCCGAGTTTTTTGTATCAATTAATTTTTCAGCGTATCTAAATCAGGCAGGAGTTTTGTCTCCGTTAGAGAACGAAGACACAGGAAACTCGAGAACCATTTCCCTGCTGTCATTCTCAGAAATAATAGTTATGAGAAATTGATTAATGAATTGACTGAATAGAGGCAAAATTCTAAGTCAGTTACAGTTGAGTTTCCAAAATTGTAGAAAACTATAAATAGGCACAATTGTTGTTGTTTTCAGTCTAAAGTCTATCACATGCAAGTTTCTTCTTCTTTGCAAACTACTGCAAATAACATCCATTTGAATCTGCTTTCTTTATTCCAGCCTTGTCCTCCCTTTACAACTTTTAGCCCCAACACTTTCCCCCATTACCAAATTGACGATTCCTTGATGCCTCATGATGTGCCTAGTCAAGTGATCCCTACTTTTAGTCAGGTTGGACCATAAATTTATTATTTTCCCAATGTGGCCCAGTACCTTAATTATGTTGTTTTCATGTTCTTAAATTTTAAAACCATGTCATGCTCAGTATCCTGGTAAAAGTGATTTACATGTAAGTGAAACTACTACTGGTACTACTTCATTGTCATTTTCATGATCACTTGTATGTGAAAAAGGCTTGTTGGAAACATTGTTTCCTCACTTAATCATACAACATTTTACCTGTTCATAAGAAGCAATGTATTAACTCATTCACAAAAACAGCAACAGCGGAGTTACTTAATGTGGTCATTCATGTATGCTCCTTTTACTGTTTCAAATTTAATAGCAAAATCTCAGTACTTTTGTCTTTGTTACCACTGTGATTACAGTGCAACATTAATTTATTTCTCACAAAAAGAATGTACATCATGGAATATACAACAGATCAAGACACGGATAATGAGTATTACCGGAGTGTCTATAATTAACCAATATCAACCCACAACATCCTCCCAATCCTGGTCAACTTCTAGACAAATGGCCAGTTGAATGGGACGTGAGATTATGGACTCTTCAGAAGTTCGTAAGGTTACATTCCAAATCTTCTCATCTCTTCCCTTAAGAAGATCTTCTATACATACCTTCCTCCACATATCATGGACAGACATCTTCTTCGAAAAGATTGACTTCACCTAACTAGAGTCTTCCTGAACCTGTTTCTGCTTGATGACATTCATGGATGTTTTCGAGCAGGATCAGGTACTGTTTCTTCCACCTGTTACAGATGTGATCTACCACCTTCTGTTGTCACTGAAACTTCTTTGACAAATCCTTTCTAGCTGGTGGTTCTGGGCCTGAGAGTAGTGTTGGGACTCGCTAACCTACAAGAAAATGTGCAGGGATCAGTGGTTCAGATTTCTCTCCCTCTTGTGTAATTAATCTTGAATTTATTGTTGCTTCTATGCTGACAAGGACTGTGTTGAGACCACCTTTGTTCAATTGCAGCTGTCCTAAGACTTTTCTCAGAGCACTATTTGAGATACTCCACCAACCATTCACAGAATCCTCCCCACCTAGATGCATGTGGGGCGATGAATTTCTTTGTGATAATATGCTGGGTGAGGTACTTGTGCATCTTGCTTGCCATGAGAGCTTGCCAGAGCTCTTTCAGCTCTGTGTGGGTGGAATGGAAGGTAGTAGCATTGTCAATGTAAATCCTGCTGGGCACTCCTCATCTACCCACAAACCTTTGAAGAACTTTAAGAAATCTGTCAACTGAAATATCTGAGCATAGTTCCAGATGCAGGGCTTGTGTTGTTGTGCACATGTACAGAGCAATATATGCCTCCTTCGTTACATGTCCATATCTGGCTTATAATGGACTGGCAAAGTCAATGCCAGTGACTTCGAATGGTTTCAGTGGAGCCTTGGTTTGTTGAACAAGGTGAGCTTTCACCATCATGAAAGGCAGGCACCAATGTAGAATATATTTAATTGCCTGACGATACTTAAAAAAGAGTCCAGAATTCTGTTCTCAGTTCCAATAACACTATGCTGGCCCAAAAGTGATGCAGTTGATTTTTGAGTCTGCTGGACCAGTAAACAGGTGAAATGTTGCTGTCCATAGAGAATAACTGGAGGACACTGGTCCCTGGATAATTCCATGAACTGCAGATGTCCACCAAGACAGACTGTTATCCATGAATGTGTTGAAATGAGCTATCTAAGAATTTTGTAGCACAGGCATATTGCTGTACAGAGCATGCAGTTTTGCCGCAAAATGTTGTTGCTGAACAACTTAAATCCAGTAAGTGCATGCTTCGTCCTAATCTGATGCTGCCAGTTCTCCAGATATCCTACTTTCTTTCACTACCTGTCATTTAATGCAAAGTCCCCATACCGTTCGTAGTAGCGGTTAAAATAGGGAGTGTTTTTACCATAAAGACTTGTTCTGTTAATTTTTTTTCTTTTCTGACAAGGAATAATCTTTTGTCTGAATAAATTGTGACCATTGTGTTCAGTTCTTTATTAACCTAGCAGGTCCATGGAATTATACAGTAGCATACTTAAGTCTGTCTACTGTGGTACTTTGGAGATCAGATCAGCAGAGTTTTCCTCAACAAGCAGTGTCTCCACTGTGATGGATTCGTTAGTCTTTGTATTTCTGTAACACAATTTGACACAAAGGTCTTCCACTGATTAGGGTCATGTCATACCCATCATAAGGCTCAAGTTGAGTCAGTATACAGTATTGCACAACTTTCGTCATAGCCCATGGCCTTACAGAAATAGTAAAGTAGACTTTATCCAAGAAGTATTGCAAGAAATTCCAGCTGTGGAACGGTTATCCTCTTGCTGGGAGCTAGTCTATTTTGACAGCACACTAAAAATCATGTTTTTAGTGGCACAAATGAAATAAGTAACTGATTTTTTTCATTCACCAACGTAATGTGTTCTGTAGATATAATCATGAAAAAGAGACTGCACAGATTTGGAATGAATGAATATTAGGTTTAAAGTCTATTAACCTTGAGATCATTAGAGATGGGTCAGAAGCTCAGATTGGGGAGACAGTCAGCCAAGTTCTTCTGAAGGTACCATCCCAACATTCACTTCAGCCGATTTACAGAAACCATGAGAAACCCCAGTCTGGTTGAGTGGATTATTTGAATTAACTGCTGTCCAGTGTGCTAGCCATTGCACCACCTTGCCTATTGAATGTGGAACAAACCAATTTATACAGTAACAGGCAGACAAAGCCACAGCAGCCTACTTCTCTTAATTATGTAAACAAATTACGAATTAGAGTGGATGCACTTTTTGAGTGAGGTGATCCTCTAAGATGAATAATGTCACAAAAACAAGAACACACAGTAACTACACATGAAGAAATTGCTGATCTATTCACATTTATAATTATTATAATTGCTTCTAGATTACTGTTATAAATTTCTTTTCATCTTACACTAAATGACTGGTTCCCAACCAGGGGTCTGTGGACTATCAGTGGCCCACAAGGGCTAAAACATGGCCTGCAAAAGATTTCAAATTTCAAACTTCTACTTGTTTTAAATTTTTAATCCCTTGTTACGTGGGTAGTGGCGAGTGTGGGTGGCTGGGGGAAGGCAAAGGGTCCATGATAATTTGACAAATTAACTGTTGTTGCAAGTGGAGAAAATTGGCATTATTGGAAAGGTTTACATTTTCAATTTTTTGTGGTGTAATGAACAGTCCATTAACTTTTGGGTCTGCAGCCACACAAATAAAAATTCTTTCACTGATATTTCGACCGCATATTGTCCAGACATCCTCAGAGTAAGTCGCAAGACTTGCAACTTACTCTGAGGATGGTGAGATGATACACGGCTGAAACATCAGTGGAAGAAATTTTATTTGCACAGCTACATGCCCAACATTTAATGGACTATTTGAAAGGTATTGATTTGCTCCAAGTGCTTCCAGTGTTAAGCTGCCACTAGATGCAAAGTATTATTATACACATTATTAAGGGTAATGCCAGGAGGCCTTGGTATACTCTGCTTCACTACTTCTTCACTGCTTTGACAGTGTTGGACTTAGTGCTGGTATTATTGGTATTATTTGCATAAACTTAAGATATTTATCTAGTTCTCACATTGAGACTTCATCAACAAAGTACAACCCCAAGAAATTCCAAGTGTTGTGATTCCATTACAACTTTTATATTTTAATGTTTGCCTAAGACTCCAGACTTTAACTTTGAGTCTACATTTCAGAACTTTATTGGTTTAAGTAATTTGTAAATTTTACATTGCACTTCAGATTTTAATTTGGTCAAACTTATGAACTTTTATTTTGTGGAACTCTGAAGTTGTTTTTGTGTTGATCACTTAAGACCCATGTCTGTTTCTTTGGAAGTCACTGATTGTGTAATCATAGACATACACTTTGTTTACAACAAAACTTTTTAATGGTGTGTCTGATATGTTTTCATGTGATATTCGCACTGGGATGGGATATATCAGAAATTGATAATGCAATCAGAGAAGCTTACACAGTAGGAAAAACACTTGTGAAACCTTGTTTGATCAAAGTAGGTAAAAGCTTGCATTGCACTAATGTCAGAAGTCAAGGAGCACCTTGTTTCAAGAGTTCAAAAATCACCATGCTTTGGTTTGCACTGTGATGAACTTGATGTGTCGGCAGCTGGGCCAACACCTTATAAATAGAGGTGGCTTAAGGGCACGCTAGACTAACGCAGACGGGCGTGAAGTACTGGAACAGGATACGTAATTAATGCTATGAAGAAAAGAACGGAGCTTCTCATATACTTATCTTTAATGTCTTCTTGTACATCTCTATGGTGAACACAAGTGAGACTCTAATTACAATCACTGTAAGGCTAATGGCGCCTTGCTAGTTCGTAGCCATTAACTTAGCTGAAGGCTAATCTGTCTCTCGGCTAATGAGAGAGAAAGGCTTCGTACGTCTATTCGCTAGCACTGTCGTCCGTACAACTGGGCTGAGTTCGAGTCAGTCTCTCGAGACCTGCCTTGTGGTGGTGCTAGGTTTGCTATCACACAGTGGCGACACGCGGGTCCGACATGTACTACAGGACCGCGGCCAATTTAAGCTACCACCTAGCACGTGTGGTGTCTGGCTGTGACACCACAGAACTGACTGACATTTCTAATTGTTGTCAGCTACTCATGTTTGTCCACTTTTTTGACCATGACACCATAATCAAAGAGAAATTATTCATTTTGTGGGAACTAGAAATGACTTCAAAAGGTATGGATGTCATGGAAATACTAACAGAATATTTTCAGGAACATAACATTATGTGCGAAGAACTTATTGGTTTCTATATGGGTGGCACTCCAGCTATATTAGGATCATGCTCTGGTCTATGACATTAATAAAATAGATTCCTTCAGCATTAACAATGCATTGTCACACAATTTGCTTTCACCTTTCATTCATTTGACAACCCATCTGGAAGCATTCTGTTTTATAAATGACAAACCATGTTGACTTTTTTTAATGATTTACACTTTGTTCTGAAAATGTCAAAGACACATGTATGTTAACGTATATGCAAAGGTATGTAAAAGTTTTTGAAAAATTTCCATCATCCCAAAAAATGGTTGTATCTTGTGCAAAGTAACGATAACCTATTTTCTTTTAATACAGTGTAATGCCAATCTGAAGATGACAGCATGATTCTGTCAAAACTAGCAATTTGAATGAATGTCTTAAAATCAAGTGATCTTGGCTTTCAATTATATAATAGTTAGCTGTACATAATGACCAGTCCTAAGGCATTGACTGCACACACACTTGGACAGTGCTGCGAAACGGCATCAAGACGTCACTGATCTATGCGCCAATGGGAAGAAAGGGCAGTGTCTCACCTGCAGGAAGACAGAGCTCAGTAATCCCAGTCAACGCCGATTTAACCAGCCACGCATCACTGATTGTCCCCAGTTCTGTTGCAGACTTCAAGAGCATCAGTACTGAGAATAGGAAGACGATACTTAGCCTGTGTTCTGCGAATGGTAATAGCGAGTAAAGAAACTGCATATAGGCAGCACAGGAAGCAATTTAAGTTCTATTTCTTTTTAGAAATAAATTGTTCTAATAATTTGGAAGTGTTATTTACAAATCATTTTCGATTCCTGCCACAGGCCATTGCAACTACTCTTCTTCCTTGTTTGTGTGATGCAACTGTGTTCTCGTGTTAGGAAGGGAAAAAATCATCTCCTCACTCTCACAGTGCCTGTCCAAATTCTGGAAAAAGAAAAGAGAATGAGAAAATTCACGTGCATGTATAGAATTTACCATTTAAAGCACAATGAACTGTTAAACTAAACAAAACTCAACACACAGCTACCACATCTTACACCTCTTAGCCTAAGTATTAATAAGATGAGACGTTCCTCAATACTGCTTTCTAAAATATTTTAGGCAGTCTTATTTACAGAATTCAAATAAAGTAATGACATTTCTTCACAAACATAATTTTATTACGACATAATATTATGTGCATTTTGGATAAATTATTGCACACCATATTGTGAAAGAACATTGTTATAAAAACTGACTATACTAGGTTTGGGGAAACATGAATACTCAAAGTCACTAACTGAGGCAGTACCTTGCCTACAAATTTTTACTATTTGCAATGGTTTTTATGTTGACGTAACTTGTGTCAGACCATAGAAAATGCTGTGGTCAACATAAATTATTTTTGTTTCTCATGGTTTCCATAAACACCTAATGGTGAATGCTGGGATGGTACCTTTAGTCAGGCCATAACCAGTATCACCCTTCATCCTTACCCCATCTGAACTTGTGCTCCATCTCTACTGATATCAACGGGAAATTAAACCCTAATTTTCATTCCTTGTTTCTAGTTTCTCATTGTCTTGCACTGAAGAGAGATATTTCTGTTGTTGAAAACCTCAGCATATTTTGCTAAAGACAATCATTTGCTGTGCTCTAGTTTAGCGCTGACAATTACAGCACTTCACTCCTTTGTAATTTCCATGTGAAAAGCACTCAGAAAGCTCAAATTAAATGAAATTAAGCAAACAGAGATTATGTAAATGTATGCTGAAGATTAAAAATTCACAACCAACTGTCATGTCTTCAGCCGTATCTCAGAATGCGACATTCTTCTGGGCCTGTATATGCATGGAAACATTGTGTATAAGAGTGCCCTAAGATAATTGAATCTTTTTCTCTGGCAAGATGGATCCCAACAGTACCAATACATCACGGATTTCATGAAGACTGAGATTTCATTCAGTGAGAGATTCAAAATGTGGGAAGGTTTAAAGAGGAGCTGCACGGTTTGTGAAATATTCAATTACAAATAGTTGATGTGACAGTAAGCAGATATATGCAACAAGCTACTGACACATGTATTACATGAAGGTTTCAGCTATTAAATCCTAAGAACCTCAATCCAAAAAAGGGCTTTACATCACATTAATCCTCACACATTAATATTGCTCTGTGACTAAAGAGCTGAAATTAAGGTATCTGGTGCAGACATATAAATTTCTCCTTAGTTTTGCCATATTTTCACCAAATTGTTAATTATGAAAGATTTTACTGATATAATAGCTGAAAATGGTACTTCACAAATCAGACATATACATCATGTAATTATAGTGCAATTCCAGACACACCTGTATATGCTTTGTACTTGCTTGGAAGTATGAATTTATACCTTGTCTGCTTCATCATAAAGAAATGTTGTAAAATAAAGTAAACTCTACTAGCTGCATCTGAATGGCAACTGTAAAAAGACAGAGAGCATCCTTTGAGGGGAATTGTGTGGTGACCTTCCCTCTGTCAACAAGAAGAGAAACAAAGGTGTCGTCTCCTTACACATCCATCGGGTCACGATTGAATCAATGTTTCCTGCAGAGACCATAACAGCCAGTGATTGCAGTGTTTAACTTCCTGCCCTCAAGTCCACAATGAAATGACTTCCACCTATCAGTGTCAGTAATTGACAATGAGGCATTCAGTTTCATACCATCATTCAGTGTCACTCTGAAGTTTTCCATCCCAATGGTTTAGCCTGTAGAGCTTTCTGGTGTCACGTCCCCAGTACAGATGACATCAGCTACAAACCATTTATGGACTTCCAGGTGCAGTTATAGACTCACTGTTGTGACAAGCAGGCATTAATGTACTACCGTCGAGTCAGTGTAAGTTTATCCTTGGAGTTGCAGTGGGCTGGATGCAGCAACTTAACACTACTACATCAGCCAATCATTTTACGTGATTTTATAAACATCTCTATGACAATGCCTTCACTCTTGGCTGTTGGGATTTTCTAATGTTGACTCAACTAGAACTTCATTCTGTAATGAATAAGTTTCACACCTTCACTCCTCAGAAATTGAACAACAGAACACTGTTCATCCACCAAGCATGTTGCTATTTTTACTCTGTTGTAGTGCCAGCATTGGATGCTGCAATCAAGTGAAAACCAGCACACTGTTTGGCACTGTAAAAACAGAAGCAAAATAACTAACAAACAGATATACAAATGTTTTAAATCACAAAATGATACTTGAGTACTAATGTCATAACTGTTTTCTTACAGTCAACACTCATGGGCTGACCAGTTATTACTTTCAACATATACCACTGCCAATGCTGTCAGTAGTAAACCACAAAGATAAATAATGAGCATAACCTCATCACAGGTTCCTTTTAAAAGAGAGAAAATAGGAAATAATTGGGACAGATTGGGAAGAGGGTGGCACGCGCGCGCGCGCGCACACACACACACACACACACACACACACACACACACACACACACACACACACCAATAACAACAACTTTGTTCATTCACTTCACTTTATATAACTTTATTTTTCACATGCGAACATATTATGAAGGCACATATATTTTATAATAGCTTGTCAATTATTATGTAAAAATAAATGAGGTATTATTATTAAGATTATAACACAGTAAAATGTCAATGTATAAAATAGTTTTCCTTTTTTTTTTAATTTTAGCAATAGAATTTAAATGAGGGATTGAACACAAACATGAAAAACTTTGTTCTTTTCACAAAGAGTATGAATATGATTGTAATGTGTTTCTCTATAAAATCACTGAACATATCAGTGAGCACAAAAAAGTTCGTAAGTCTTATAAATGCTTCAGTCAGTGTTCAGTCAGTGTTTTACAGCTCATCTTTTTTCTTGACTGCTCTATACCGTTCTTCTAGGAACTTAAATACTGAGTCAATACTTGATGAAGATGTCATTTCATGCCTGGGATGACCTGAAAAATGTAAAAATAACGGTAGTTAAAAACATTGTTACTTAAACATTTCTGAAGATCATCATGTGTACACCTGAAATAAAGCCAAGGTGTTCTTTAGGCAACATAATTTTATTAGTGACAGAAACTGGCAGATATTTTTAGCTATCTGCATGTTACAGCTAAGATACTTTCATAGATAAGCACAAAAGTTTGGTACGGATGCTGTATGTTTATTCCCAACAATTATGTATTGCATGTAAGAAAAGGGAAATAATACTGCCTATGAAAGGATATTGTAACTCCTTCATATTTCATTTGCCCCGAGTGCCTGAATAGCTACCTCTCTCAAACACCGCTGTAGTTATGCCCTCATCATCAGGAATACACCGAGCTTGCCCGCACTATACACAGTATCACAGGTTAATGCTAGACCTCTCCACAGCCATGGATGAATCATCTTGTTTTTTGCTGAGTGGAATTACTCCTTTCCAGCCAGCTAAAAGCTTCTGTCAGTTAAGCAGTGGATCAAACAATGAACAGTGAAATTAATCTGTTAACATTAAATGAATCTGTAAACATTTAATGAATTGCAGATACACACCATAGCTCATTCAATGCATTTTAAATGATAGGGTTTCATGAATCAAGATTTTCTCTTTGTTGGTTGGTTGGTTGGTTTGTGGGACTGAAGGGACCAGACTACAAGGGCCATCGGTCCCTTTTTCCACGAACTTTAAACACCCACAAAGAATAAAAACAAACAACAGAGATGACAAGGAATGACACAGGACAAGAAAGACACAGACAGAGACCAGACAAAAGGAATTAAAATCACACAGAGTGTGACGATGGTTGGCCGACCATGAAAACAAAAAAGGAAAAGCCAACCCCTAAGAAACACACTAAAAACCACAATCTAAAACCGGAGGCGAGACTCAACATAAAAAAGGACATGAACCCTTAGATTGAGCGATAAAAGCCCCCTGCACGAATAAAACTCAAAAGCTAAGTCTGCCATTGCGGCGTCATCCGATAAAAGTGCAGGGAGAATATCAGGCAGCGCAAATGTCTGCCTGAGCGTAGTTATAAATGGACAGGCCAACAAGATGTGGAGCACTGTCAACACTGATCCACAGCAACAGAGAGGTGGGTCCTCATGGCGCAAGAGATGACCGTCAGCCACGTGTGGCCAATGCGCAGCTGGCAGAGGACAACAGAGTCCTTGCAAGAGACCCGCAAGCAGGAGCGCCACGCACCAGTAGTCTCCTCGATGGCCCGAAGTTTGTTGGGTGAAGGCAGGGTGAGTCATTCATCACCCCCAGGTACCAAGTACCTTCTGCCGCAAAACCAACCTGAGATCACTCGCCATAGGGCTAATCGCCAAAGCTGGTGCACCGATAGCCTGTTTGGCCAGTGTGACAACACGTTCATTACCTGGGATGCCGGTATGACCCGAGGTCCACAGAAAAACGACGGAGCGGCCACAATGGGCAAGAGTATGGTTGGCTCCTGGGTAGCCATCACCAGACGAGAGCAAGGAAAACACTGGTCAATAGCTTGTAAACCCCTCAGGGAGTCACTACAGGTAACGAGGGACTCACCTGAGCAGTAGTGGATATGCTCTAGGGCGCGAGAGATGGCGACCAGCTCTGCAGTGAAAACACTGCAGCCAGCTGGCAATGAGCATTGTTCATAATGATCCCCCAGAGTAAAAACATAACCAACTCGACCAGCAATCATCAAACTGTTGGTACAGACCATGTCGGAGCCTTAAAACATGACAAGTATTGAAAAAAAGTGGCGGCAGAGAGCCTCATGAGGGACTGAGTCCTTTGGGCCCTGTGCCAGATCAAGCCGAAGGCATGGACGGGGCACACACCACAGGGGTATATGTAGAGGGGCCCGGAAAAGAGGCGGAAGAGGGAATACCTCAAGCCCAGAGAGAAGAGCCTGGACGCGAACCGCGATCATACACCCTGACAGGGGCCGCCATTCTGGAAGATAGATGACCGAGTTGGGGAACAGCAGACAGTAATTGGGATGCTTGAGCAAGCTTCAAACATGTGCAGCATAAGCGCCGGATCTGCAATGGAGGGACACCAGCCTCCACAAGTATGCTGTTGACAGGGCTTATCCGGAAAGCTCCAGTGGCGAATTGAATACCACTGTGAAGGATGGGGTCAAGCAACTGCAACGCGGAAGGTGATGCCGAACCATAAGCCAGGGTCCCATAATCTAGACGGGAATGAATTAATAGCTGATACAGTCGTAGGAGGATAGACCGATCAGCACGCCAGCTGGTGTGACTCAAGCAACGAAGAGTGTTAAGATGCAACCAGCATGCTTGTTTAAGCTGCTGAATATGAGGCAGACAAGTCAACCGGGTATCAAAAACCAATCCCAAAAACCAATGTGTCTTCACCACGGCAAGAGGTTCGCCATCAAGATAAAGCCGTTGTCAGGGTGAACACTGCGACACCGACAGAAATGCATAATGCAGGTCTTGGCAGCTGGAAACTGAAAGCCAAGCGCAGTGCCAGTGGAGCTATAGTATAGGCAGAAGTTGTCAGCATACAAGGAAGCTGAGACAGACGTTCCCACCGCTGCAGCGAGCTCATTACTTGCAACTAAAAAGAGGCAGACACTCAAGACAGATCCTCGTGGGACCCCATTCTCCTGAACTTGGGAGGAACTATAAGACGCCGCTACTTGCACGTGGAAGGAACGAAGCGACAGAATTTTTTTTTTGAAAATCGGGAGATGGCCCTGAAGACCGGCCCATTAAGTGTGGCGAGGATGTGATGTCGCCATGTTGTATCTTACGCCTTCTGAATATAAGATGGGTACCAGATGCCGACGGCAGGCAACGGCCGTATGGGTGGCAGACTCTAGGCAGACCAGATTGTCGGTGGCAGAGCGGTGCTTACGAAACCCAACTTGAGACGGAGCCAGAAGGCCCCGAGACTCAAGTATCCAACTCAACCTCCGGCTCACCATGTGTTTGAGCAACTTGCAAAGAACATTGGTGAGGCTAATGGGGCGGTAGCTGTCCATCTCCAGTGGATTCTTGCCAGGTTTCAACACAGGGATTATGATGCTTTCCCGCCACTGAGATGGGAACTCACCTCGACCTAGATACGGTTGAAAAGGTTGAGGAGGCGTCGCTAGCAGTCCACTGAGGGGTGTGTGAGCATTTAACAGTGGATACGATCTGGCCCAGGAGCTGTATCTGGGCAAGCAGCTCGGGCACTTTGGAATTCCCACTCACTGAACAGAGTATTGTATGATTCAGAGTGGTGCATGTGAAATGAAAGGCTCCAACATTCCAATCATTCTTTCAATGAGCAGAAGGCCACCAGGTAATTCGCAGAAGCGGAACTCTGAGCAAAATGCTCTGCTAAGCAGTTTGTAATTGTGTCTGAGTCAGTACAAACTGCTCCATTCAGTGAAAGCGCAGGTACACTCATGGGGGTCCGATAGCCATAGAGTCGCCTAATCTTGGCCCAAACCTGCGATGGAGAGGTACGGAGGTCAATGGTGAAGACATACCTTTCCCAGCACTCCTGCTTGCATTGGCAAATGAGGCGGCGGGCTCGTGCATGGAGCTGTTTGAAGGTGATGAGGTGTTCCTATGAGGGATGCCGCTTATGACGCTGGAGGACCAGCCTGTGATCTATAATCGCCTCAGCGATCTGGAGCGACCACCAAGGCACAGTCCTCTGCCGAGGGGACCCAGAACAACAGGGAATTGCAGATTCTGTGGCAGTAACGATGCCGGTTGTGACCAAGTGAACCACCGCGTCAATGGCTTCATTGGATAGAGGCTCAACAGTGGCAATGGAGGTGAACAAGTCCCACTCAGCCTTATTCATAGCCCATCTGCAGGGGCGCCTTGAAGAGTGATGTTGTGGCAGGGACAAAAAGATTGGAAAGTGGTCACTACCGCGCAAGTTGTCATGCACACTCCATTGGACAGATGGTAATAGGCTAGGGCTGCAGATCGAAAGGTCAACAGCTGAGTATGTGTCATGCACCACACTGAAATGTGTGTAGGCACTATTATTTAAAAGAGAAACGTCGAGCTGTGCCAACACTTGCTCAACCATGCAGCCTTGGCCTGTTGCCACTGATTCACCCCACAGAGGGTTATGGGCATTGAAGTTGCCCAGTAACAAAAAAGGTGGCAGCAATTGGGCTGTCAGAGCAGCCAGGACATGCTGCGGGACATCACCATCCGTGGAAGATAGAGACTGCAGACAATAACTGCCCGAGGCGTCCACACCCGAACAGCGACAGCCTCTAAAGGTGTCTGAAGAGGGACACACTCGCTGTAAAGAGAGTTAAGGACGTAGATGCAGACACCACCAGATAGCCTCTCACAAGCTGCCCAGTTCTTATAAAACCCCGATAGCTATGGAGGGCTGGGGTTCACTTCGCTGGAAACCAAGTTTCCTGAAGAGCAATGCAGAGGACAGGGTGAAGGCTGAGAAGTTGTCGGAGCTCAGGAAGATGGTGGAAAAAACCGCTGCAGCTCCACTGGAGGATGACACTGTCCATGGCCAAGAAAGGCGTGAAGGGACTGAGGAGGCAGATTATGCCACTGGGTCACCCGCAGCCACCAACTGAGTACCTACGGGAGTGACATCCATTGTGTCTGAGGGACTGGCGAGACCTAGGTCCTCAGTGGACGCCAGAATCTCCACCTCATCCTCAGACGCAGAGCTTGTAGGTTGTGGCGGAGTAGGTGCCATCACAATTTCCTTGGTCTTAGGGGTCTTCGATTGTGATTTCTTGCATTGTTTCTTTGGTTGCTCTAGCTGGGAGGGCTCCTTTGATTCAGTCTCGAGGACTGAAGAGGACCGTGCAGCCCTACAACCAGCGACCTGTGGCTTCTTCAGCCACTGGTGGGTGTCTACCATGCTGCTGGTAAAAACCTGGGAAGGGAGTGATCCAAGGGATGCCTTCCTAGCGAGAGAAGCCGAAGAAGACTTCTCCGGCTTAGAAGTGGGGACTGGTGTCCCCAATGGTTGGAGGGGGGGTGGAGGGGGGAGTGCTGCTCCCGAGGTAGGTGGTGTGGGATGTATTACATTAGATGTATTACATTATTTTCCTTTCCTTCTGTGGAATCCTACTGTCCGTCAAGCAAGGGGGATGCTGCTCTCCGCAGTTAACACAGATGATGGGAGGTAGGGCACATGGAGTATTGGATGGGGCAGTCGAACCACAATCTCGACATATGAGGCTGGAAGCACAGCACGAAGACATATGACAGAACTTCCAACACTTTAAGCACCACATCGGGGGAGGTATATATGGCTCAGCATCACAGCGGTAGGCTATCACCTTCACCTTCTCAGGTAATGTGTCACCCTCGAAGGCCAAGATGAAGGCACCGGTGGCAACCCGATTATTCCTTGGATCCTGGTGGACGTGCCGGACGAAATGGACACCACGCCGCTCGAAGCTGGCTCGTCATTGGACTGTAAAAGAAGGTTCTTTTGGAAGATAATGCCCTGAACCATATTTAAGCTTTTATGGGGCATGATAGTAACAGAAACATCCACCAGTTTCTTACAAGCAAGTAATGCTCGTGACTGGGCAGAGGATGCTGTTTTTATCAAGACTGACCTCATTTTTGACAAGCCCTCCACCTTCCCAAACTTGCCCTCTAAATGCTCTACAAAGCACTGAGGCTTCATGGACACAAAGGATTCCCCATCAGCTCTCATACAGGCTAGATACTGGGGTGAATACGTCTCGCTGTAATTCACAGCCTTTCGTTCCTCCCATGGTGTGGCCAGGGAGGGGAACAATTTGGGGTCATACATGGTTGCATTAAAGTGAGCCTTCGAACACTTAGAGACTTCTGGTGGTTGGCCACCAGCAAGAGAAAATGTGCCACACTTCATTGCATGTCACCTGCCCTGATGCCACCCCCTCCCATGGACACCACCCAGCAACAGCAAGGGCCACCTGGCAGGATGGCCATTGCTGGGAGTCCCGATGCTCCAGGGAGACAGGCATCCACTCCTTGGCATACATGGGGAGTTAAGGGCACAGGCATCAGCAGAGCAATCCCTGTGTTGTCAGGGGGCTACAACCAACAGGGTATATGGCGGCCCAACCACAACGGACTGGCCACCGTGATGGATATCAGGTGACATGTAGTCCATGGTTGTAGTCGGCGAAGAAAGCGACACAGTATAGTGGATGGCGGAAACTGCACCCAGGCACACAGGAATGTATCAGCGCCCAAGAACTGTAGAGTGAGCAGGAGTGCAGTGTAATGACGTGAAAGTGGGCTAAAGATCTAATGCACAATGGACACAATGCACCTTGTAGGGCGCCCTTCCCCAACTGGCTCGCTCTTCGGAAGAATTTTGAAATATGGAGGTCAAACCCGACAGGGGACCATCACATAAAGGCCAAAACGTGAGAGACTCCTTTTAGTCACCTCTTATGACAGGCAGGAATACCGCGGGCCTATTCTCACCCCCAGACCCGCAGGGGGACAAGATTTTCTCTATGAGTTTTATTGTTCCATGTTTTATTTTCACTATTAACCAATAAAATTATGAAACAGCTAGTGTGAGAACTAGTTTTAGACATAGGATGGATGGTGTTATCATCAAGACAAATGATTAAGGTGTCAGTCTGTGAATGCATAAGGTATCAGTACAGTGTGTCAGTTGCAATACAGAATGAAATGTTAGTACAGATTAAGGCAAATCCTGAAACCATTACACAAAATTGGTGAAGGAAAATTGAATTTTCCACTAATACCAGTACAGCAAGTCTAAACCTAAAATGACCTTTAACCATATCACATACCAAAAGTGCAAAATCTCACAGGGATCATAAAGCACGTATCTTCTGACACCTGGGGTGTAATTTTATTCATTTTATAATGTGACTGTGTGTTCATCAGCATAACTACTCAGCACATATAAGAATATGCAAAAGAATGTTTTCTTAACATGATGGTGCAATAAAATGTTCTTGGGGTCCCTAATGTATCAATTCACTGTGTGTCTGCAACATTTCAGAGGGTACATATTCATCTACATCTACATTTATACTCCGCAAGCTACCCAACGGTGTGTGGCGGAGGGCACTTTACGTGCCATTGCCATTACCTCCCTTTTCTGTTCCAGTCGTGAATGGTTCGCGGGAAGAACGACTGTCTGAAAGCCTCCGTGCACACTCAAATCTCTCTAATTTTACATTCGTGATCTCCTCGGGAGGTATAAGTAGGGGGAAGCAATATATTCGATACCTCATCCAGAAACGCACCCTCTCGAAACCTGGCAAGCAAGCTACACCGCGATACAGAGCGCCTCTCTTGCAGAGTCTGCCACTTGAGTTTGCTAAACATCTCCGTAACGCTATCACGGTTACCAAATAACCCTGTGATGAAACGCACCGCTCTTCTTTGGATCTTCTCTATCTCCTCCGTCAACCCGATCTGGTACGGATCCCACACTGTTGAGCAATACTCAAGTATAGGTCGAACGAGTGTTTCGTAAACCACCTCCTTTATTGATGAACTACATTTTCTAAGGACTCTCCCAATGAATCTCAACCTGGCACCCGCCTTACCAACAATTAACTTTATATGATTATTCCACTTCAAATCGTTCCGCACGCATACTCCCAGATATTTTACAGAAGTAACTGCTACCAGTGTTTGTTCCGCTATCATATAATCATACAATAAAGGATCCTTCTTTCTATGTATTCGCAATACATTACATTTGTCTATGTTAAGGGTCAGTTGCCACTCCCTGCACCAAGTGCCTATCCGCTGCAGATCTTCCTGCATTTCGCTACAATTTTCTAATGCTGCAACTTCTCTGTATACTACAGCATCATCCGCGAAAAGCCACATGGAATTTCCGACACTATCTACTAGGTCATTTATATATATTGTGAAAAGCAATGGTCCCATAACACTCCCCTGTGGCACGCCAGAGGTTACTTTGACGTCTGTAGGCATCTCTCCACTGATAACAACATGCTGTGTTCTGTTTGCTAAAAATTCTTCAATCCAGCCACACAGCTGGTCTGATATTCCGTAGGCTCTTAATTTGTTTATCAGGCGACAGTGCGGAACTGTATCGAACGCCTTCCGGAAGTCAAGGAAAATAGCATCTACCTGGGAGCCTGTATCTAATATTTTCTGGGTCTCATGAACAAATAAAGCGAGTTGAGTCTCACACGATCGCTGTTTCCGGAATCCATGTTGATTCCTACAGAGTAGATTCTGGGTTTCCAAAAACGACATGATACTCGAGCAAAAAACATGTTCTAAAATTCTACTACAGATCGATGTCATATATATAGGTCTATAGTTTTGCGCATCTGCTCGACGACCCTTCTTGAAGACTGGGACTACCTGTGCTCTTTTCCAATCATTTGGAACCTTCTGTTCCTCTAGAGACTTGCGGTACACAGCTGTCAGAAGGGGGGCAAGTTCTTTCGCGTACTCTGTGTAGAAACGAATTCGTATCCCGTCAGGTCCAGTGGACTTTCCTCTGTTGAGTGATTCCAGTTGCTTTCCTATTCCTTGGACACTTCTAAGGAGCCATCTACTCAAGGATGATGTAAGTTTAGATGAAGGTGATGACATACAGACTACGAAGTCAAAAAATATACACTGGTAAGATGATAAAGGATGGAGTGAAAATTAAAAATGGGCTAATAGCTAGAGAAATGAGAAGTGGGGTTGATAGTGAAATTGAAAACAGAAAAGGAAACAGTAACAACAGGTGGGGGAGAGAGAATAACTGAAAAGAGGATATAAAGAAGATTAAAAATGAAGAAAAGAAAGACATCCAACAATTTAGTAAATCACGAAATTCTACCTAAAGGAAAAAATTCTACCGATGGGGAAAATTTTGGAGGGTAACAGGATTCTCAAGTGATGTGAAGTTCAGGAGGGCAGCAGAATGTGAGTATATATTGGAGAGCAGGCATGTATCTCCTGAGTTCAGTGCCAAATGCAGGGATCTGAAGCCCTCTGTGACGTAGCACCAAGTGGATCCATCTCCACCTGGGGTCTGAGTGAACTGGATAGTGTGACTGTGGCCTCTCGTCTTAAGTCTGGTGGTGTTCTATCAAGTGCATGATCTGTCTTGTATAGTATTCCCCACACTTGCATGGTATTTTCTAAATATAAGTTCTCAGCTGACTTTACCTCTCAACATCTCATGAATTGGCATATTTTAGTTGGAAGCTTGTAGACTGATTTGATGTTATTTCTCTTCAGGGTCTGTCTTAGCTTCTTTATCACTGAACTATACAGTGACCAAAATGCAAACTTTTTTATTCTTCTTCTTGGCAGTGTTCTGCTTGCAGATTCCTCCCTACATTTTTGACAATATTTGTTTGCTGTAGTAACCATTCTCATGGAACATATTTTGTAGATAGTTCTGTTCTTGTGGGAAGTTAGCATCAAAGATGCCTTCTGCTCAATGAACTACAGTCCATATAACAGAGCATTTTTGGACCCGGTGGGCGGTGGATGAACATGTGCAGATAGATACATATCCATGTGAGTTTGTTTTCTGCATACCCTACGGCTGATACACTAATTGGGAATTCAAAAGATGAGGACCTCTAGGAAGAATACAGTCTTCTGCAACCTCCGTTGCACACCTTATGTGGTTATGGAAGATATAAAAGCATTCCAAGAACTCTTCCACTGTTTCACTCATTCAGCCATACAACAAATGTTTCATCCCCCCCTCCCCCCGGGAGCAGTGTCCATCTGGGCCAGCAACTATCATAAAAAAAAGAGACAGGGTGTGTGTGAATAGACTAATCTCTGTGCTATCAAATGTCTGGGTGAGTGGACTAATCAATCCTATTGGTAGATGAACATGCTGTGGACATTGGACATAAAACTGAATGCAAGACCACCAGTATCACCATAATGGGGTACTGGTAATTTTAAAAAGCTATAGATATCAAAATATCTGACAACACCACTAACAAATACAGAGATCTGCAGCTGAGAACAGCACAGAAGCTAGCCATCACAAGATTAATGAACGTGTGGCTGACACATTGCCTTATAGGCACTGCATCAAGTACCAGTGATGTCACAGCCAGTATGACAGCTATATAAGGATAATGGCAGCAACCACATGACAGTCAGTTACAACGTGACAATGGCTGAGGAGCCCTCAGCCAACAGTTTGTGGACGTGTAACTACTTCACATGTCTGGAAGTCTGAGAACATTTTATTCAGCCATATCCCCGTGGGATCATGTATTCATACATTACTTATCATTCCTCCTCATTCTGTGTGTTCAATGTCACAAAATCATGCATGACAATCCCTTAACAAACATCAGGAAAAATATTTTGAAGTTTTTAGATAACATACTCTCAATAATGGATGAATCAAGTTTACTTACAACCCGTCTTAGGCATTTTCCCTAGACCAGGAAGTGCAGAAGAAGAAGAAGACTGAAATGAAGAAGAGAAGAAGAAGAAGAAGAAGAAGAAGTAATGATATCACTCCACAAAGACAACTGTGTTAGCCACAGCAGATTACATTACTGTATAGTTATGCTCCAGTTTAATGTATTGTTCACTGTTCCATCAAAGGGCAAGCACACAATGCAGAATGCCCTGACATAATAATTTATAGTATATGACAACTGGAGGTTGTGAGTTAACAGTATGTGTTCAAGGTTACGACAAAGCTCAAAGGGAATACAATATACAGCTATATATCACTGTCCAATATTTTCTACTTGAAATATAAAGGTTGGGAAGTTAACCCATGCTGGAATATACACCAACTGAGAACTCTTCATTTTATCAATACACAACTGACAAAGCTTGATTTCAGAACAGAAATATCTTTACTCACACGACAGTGTACATACTGCACATTGCACATTTGTATCTGATCCCACAAGACCTCATAATTTCACAATGGAGTACAAAACAGAATGTAGTTTGTTCTGTGGAACAAAATAATTAAGTGTTAAAGATGTGGGTTTCATATATTGCATGTCAAATTTTTTTATGGTAATGAAGACGCAATTATTTATTTCATGAAGGGCAAAGAGCATAAGGTAGGCAACCAATGCCTGGCACCTACATTTCATGTCCTGAACGATTTACGCGGAGCTTTACACCTGACTTCACACCTTGCACTTGATAGCTAATATAAGGAAAGATGTGTATATAGAAGAAATCGGAATTGTATGTTCAAAGAGGTTTTGGGTTTGCCATTGGGCATCATTTGCTATACACCTTGATATTTTAACTGGGCACCTGCCAGTCATTCTCAGGTGAACCATCAAAGACTGATCGACTTTCCCCACCTACAGTTTATTAACACTCTCCCATCTGTGTGTTCAATGCATACATTAAGATTGTGGTGACAGAATGATCCCCCTACTTGGTGCTGTTGCTGATGGAACTGTGGAACTCTCTTGTCCTTATAGTTGCTGCTCACCATGGGCATTGGTATATTTTTTCCTCTTCATTCAGAGCAAATAACATAGAAATGGTGGAGTTTCACATATTATGCAACTGGTATCTAGTATTACAGTTCATCTAATTTTCTGTTGTGCGCATTTCCACGGATTTTTTGTTGATTAAATCCCAAAAATTTATTTCTGTGGCCAAAATTCATCATGCTTCACTGAAAGTCCAGTGGAGATACTATAACTTTAGGATTCACAATGGAAATTGCATTATAAGGGATGGTATTGAAGTATCAAAGCCCATGACTTCCAAATGAAGCTGCGACGGAATGTTTCATTAAAACCAAATATTAATAGCAAAAACTGTGTTACTTTCAACCATAAAACCATTATCTTTAACATATAATCTGTGTAAAACTCATATATCCATTCCTCGGAAATGTCCTTTCGCTACACTGTTGGTATAACACTGCAGTAGTGGTCAAATTTATACAGAAACTTAGAATAATTAAAAGAGATGGATAAAAGGTATGGAATAACACCTAACAATCTAAATTAATTAAGCAATCCGTGACACACAGTTTAATGGATACAGGTACATAGACACTTAAATTTAACTAAAAGCTACTACAAATTAAAAAAAGTAGACTTTGTAAAAATGAAAATATTAGTGAATCAGTAGCAACAGAAATTTATAACAACTTGCTACAGAAGGAAATTAATACATTCTGGTACGCAGGTAGTATTATAGTTCTTTTTTGTTGGTTGTAAAGTTAATGTCTTTCTATTACTTGAACTATTCTACGCCCAAAATAACAAAGAAGATGGTAAGCTTCAACTTTCTTTGAATGTAGTACATGTCGATGGATACTAACATACCTGCTGATACTCTTTCTATGTCAGGACGATGAAATGGTATTGGGGTGTCAAGTGGATCATCTTCAGCAACCCAATTCCTGGAAACCTATAATATCAAAATGCGTTACAAATAAGTAAGAGCTCTTGTCCATCATATCAAAGTAATGTTTTTATTCTAAATGTCTCCAAACAAAATCAACATCCAACTATGACATTCATCATACTGAAGAGCATTTCGAAAACTTTCTGCAATCTAGAACAGTTTCCACCCTTCTTCTCTCACTACCTACATGTTGACTCATTCATTTATGTAACACTGTTTGGATCACTTTACTTAAAGTTTCTACTTGGACAAGCACCATCAGACTGTTCCGTACCTTTCAAAATTTGATGTGTTGATGATAGCAAGTATTCCGGAGGTAAAATAGTCCCCCATTCGGATCTCCGGGCGGGGACTACTCAAGAGGACGTCGTTATCAGGAGAAAGAAAACTGGCATTCTACGGATCGGAGCGTGGACTGTCAGATCCCTTAATCGGGCAGGTAGGTTAGAAGATTTAAAAAGGGAAATGGATAGGTTAAAGTTAGATATAGTGGGAATTAGTGAAGTTCGGTGGCAGGAGGAACAAGACTTTTGGTCAGGTGATTACAGGGTTATAAATACAAAATCAAATAGGGGTAATGCAGGAGTAGGTTTAATAATGAATAAATAATAGGAGTGCGGGTTAGCTATTACAAACAGCATAGTGAACGCATTATTGTGGCCAAGATAGACACAAAGCCCATGCCTACTACAGTAGTACAAGTTTATATGCCAACTAGCTCTGCAGATGATGAAGAAATTGATGAAATGTATGACGAGATAAAAGAAATTATTCAGGCAGTGAAGGGAGATGAAAATTTAATAGTCATGGGTGACTGGAATTCGAGTGTAGGAAAAGGGAGAGAAGGAAACGTAGTAGGTGAATATGGATTGGGACTAAGAAATGAAAGAGGAAGCTGCCTGGTAGAATTTTGCACAGAGCACAACTTAATCATAGCTAACACTTGGTTTAAGAATCATGATAGAAGGTTGTATACATGGAAGAACCCTGGAGATACTAAAAGGTATCAGATAGATAATATACTGGTAAGACAGAGATTTAGGAACCAGGTTTTAAATTGTAAGACAACTTCAGGGGCAGATGTGGACTCTGACCACAATCTATTGGTTATGACCTGTAGATTAAAACTGAAGAAACTGCAAAAAGGTGGGAATTTAAGGAGATGGGACCTGGATAAACTGAAAGAACCAGAGGTTGTACAGAGTTTCAGGGAGAGCATAAGGGAACAATTGACAGGAATGGGGGAAAGAAATACAGTAGAAGAAGAATGGGTAGCTTTGAGGGATGAAGTAGTGAAGGCAGCAGAGGATCAAGTAGGTAAAAAGACGAGGGCTGGTAGAAATCCTTGGGTAACAGAAGAAATATTGAATTTAATTGATGAAAGGAGAAAATATAGAAATGCAGTAAATGAAGCAGGCAAAAAGGAATACAAACGTCTCAAAAATGAGATCGACAGGAAGTGCAAAATGGCTAAGCAGGGGTGGCTAGAGGACAAATGTAAGAATGTAGAGGCTTGTCTCACGAGGGGTAAGATAGATACTGCCTACAGGAAAATTAAAGAGACCTTTGGAGAGAAGAGAACCACTTGTATGAATATCAAGAGCTCAGATGGCAATGCAGTTCTAAGCAAAGAAGGGAAGGCAGAAAGGTGGAAGGAGTATATAGAGAGTTTATACAAGGGCGATGTACTTGAGGACAATATTATGGAAATGGAAGAGGATGTAGATGAAGATGAAATGGGAGATAAAATACTGCGTGAAGAGTTTGACAGAGCACTGAAAGACCTGAGTCGAAACAAGGCTCCGAGAGTAGACAACATTCCATTAGAACTACTGATTGCCTTGGGAGAGCCAGTCATGACAAAACTCTACCATCTGGTGAGCAAGATGTATGAGACAGGCGAAATACCCACAGACTTCAAGAAGAATATAATAATTCCAATCCCAAAGAAAGCATGTGTTGACAGATGTGAAAATTACCGAACTATCAGTTTAATAAGTCACAGCTGCAAAATACTAATGCGAATTCTTTACAGACGAATGGAAAAACTGGTAGAAGCGGACCTCGAGGAAGATCAGTTTGGATTCCGTAGAAATGTTGGAACACGTGAGGCAATACTAACCTTACGACTTATCTTAGAAGAAAGATTAAGAAAAGGCAAACCTACGTTTCTAGCATTTGTAGACTTAGAGAAAGCTTTTGACAACGTTAACTGGAATACTCTTTTTCAAAGTCTGAAGGTGGCAGGGGTAAAATACAAGGAGCGAAAGGCTATTTACAATTTGTACAGAAAGCAGATGGAAGTTATAAAAGTCGAAGGGCATGACAGGGAAGCAGTGATTGGGAAGGGAGTGAGACAGGGTTGTAGCCTCTCCCCGATGTTATACAATCTGTATATTGAGCATGCAATAAAGGAAACAAAAGAAAAGTTCGGAGTAGGTATTAAAATCCATGGAGAAGAAATAAAAACTTTGAGGTTCGCCGATGACATTGTAATTCTGTCAGAGACAGCAAAGGACTTGGAAGAGCAGTTGAACGGAATGGACAGTGTCTTGAATGGAGGGTATAAGATGAACATCAACAAAAGCAAAACGAGAATAATGGAATGTAGTCGAATTAAGTAGGGAGATGCTGAGTGAATTAGATTAGGAAAAGAGACACTTCGAGTAGTAAAGGAGTTTTGCTATTTGGGGAGCAAAATAACCGATGATGGTCGAAGTAGAGAGGATATAAAATGTAGACTGGCAATGGCAAGGAAAGCGTTTCTGAAGAAGAAAAAATTGTTAACATCGAGTTTAGATTTAAATGTCAGGAAGTCGTTTCTGAAAGTATTTGTATGGAGTGTAGGCATGTATGGAAGTGAAACATGGACGATAAATAGCTTAGACAAGAAGAGAATAGAAGCTTTTGAAATGTGGTGCTACAGAAGAATGCTGACGATTAGATGGGTAGATCACATAACTAATGAGGAGGTATTGAATACAATTGAGGAGAAGAGGAGTTTGTGGCACAACTTGACTAGGAGAAGGGATCGGTTGGTAGGACATGTTTTGAGGCATCAAGGGATCACAAATTTAGCATTGGAGGGCAGCGTGGAGGGCAAAAATCGTAGAGGGAGACCAAGAGATGAATACACTAAGCAGATTCAAAAGGATGTAGGTTGCAGTAGGTACTGGGAGATGAAGAAGCTTGCACAGGATAGAGTAGCATGGAGAGCTGCATCAAACCAGTCTCAGGACTGAAGACCACAACAACAACAACAACGATGATAGCAAGTAATAAACAGACTAAGATATTCAATAATATCTGACAACAGTAGATTGATTATGAAATTTTGCCACACTTTTTAATTAACTATTTAACTGTTAATAATTCTTGCTTATTTTACTCCTTGTTTCTCAAGGTATATGTCAGTTACTGAAAATGTATGCTACAACAGAAAGTTAGATATAAAATAATATTACAGAACAATAAACAATGTAGAGGTTAGTGGCTGTTGCTAATGGCTTTAAATTTATAATTCTTGCTTAATCAAAGTTTATTTTACTCCTTGTTTCTCAAGGTATATGTCAGTTACTGAAAATGTATGCTACAACAGAAAGTTAGATATAAAATAATATTACAGAACAATAAACAATGTAGAGGTTAGTGGCTGTTGCTAATGGCTTTAAATTTATTTTAAAAACTGTAGTATTGACAGTATTCACAAAACGAAAACTACCCAAGAATCTGGTACAACATGTACAAAATACGCATGTTAATCTCTTCAAATAATGAATAATCATTAGCTGTATTGTATGGATTAAGTAAGTGTTGGCAGAATGGGCAATTGAGGAAACTGTCACAAAGTAGTTAGGGAAATAATGTGAGGACAATTTGCACCTTAATCCCACAATTCCCTCTCACAAGAAGTAAGATTTGCTGTATGCTACTTGTTGATGCATAAGCAGGCTCCACTGACAGCTAGCTGGGTTCCCTGTAGCGAGCTCCACATATTTTGTGCGACAGACCCAGTGGTACAAAATTGTTAAGGCTTTCGTAGCCACTTGTTGACAAACTGCCTATTGGCTTCTGTCTCAGGTTCTTCAGCTGACGTTCATCTAATGATTTTACTGACGTTTTGCCAGCACGAGTGGCTGGCATTGTCAAAGCTTTACCCTCCATTTCACCACAAGCAATGGAGGGTGAAGCTTTTACAATGCCAGCCACTCGTGCTGGCGAAACATCAGTAGAATCATTAGATGAACGTTGGCCGAAGAACCCGAGACAGAAGCCAATAGGCAGTTTGTCAGACCCAGTGGTGTTTCCTTTTCATGGTTCCCGAGTGCTACCTGCACAGGCCAATCAGGAGTTCTGTTTGGCACCTGACGTGACAGCCTGCAAGGCCACAAGACCAAGTACCAGTGGGGATGCTGGGTAACCATCGTTAACATCATTCTTGTGAAACACAACTAGCTCTTTATGCTCATGAAGTAATGAGTGCTATCAAAAGGGGATATCAAATTAATTCCATATTTTTAGATTTCCAGAAGGCTTTCGACACCGTTCCTCACAAGCATCTTCTAGCCAAACTGTGTGCCTATGGAGTATCGCCTCAGTTGTGCGACTGGGTTCGTGATTTCCAATCAGAAAGGTCACAATTCGTAGTAATAGAAAGAAAGTCATCGAGTAAAACAGAAGTAATATCCAGCGTTCACCAAGGAAGTGTTATAGGCCTTCTATTGTTGCTGATCTAAATTAACAACATAGGATACAATCGAGTAGCCCGATTAGATTGTTTGCAGATGATGCTGTCCTTTACCATCTTGTAGTCATCAGATGACCAAAACGAATCGCAAAATGATTTAGATAAGATATCTGTACGGTGTGAAAAGTGGCAACTGACCCTGAATAAAGAAAAGTGTGAAGTTATTCACATGAGTGCTAAAAGAAATCAGCTAAATTTCGATTACGCGATAAGTCACACAAATCGGAAGGCCGTACATTCAACTAAATACTTAGGGACTACAATTACAAATAACCTAAATTGGAACGATCACATAGATAATGTTGTGGGTAGATTCATTGGCAGAACACTTAGAACGTGCAACAGGTCTACAAAAGAGACTGCTTACACCACGCTTGCCCATCCTATTCTGGAGTATTGCTGTGCTGTGTGAGCTCCGCATCAGGTGCGACTGAAGGATGATATCGAAAAAGTTCAAAGGATGGCGGCTCGTTTTGTACTATCGCGATATAGAGGAGATAGTGCCCCAGACATGATATATGAATTGGAGTGGCAATCATTAAAACAAAGGCGTTTTTCGTTGCAACGGGATCTTCTCATGAAATTTCAATCACCAGTTTTCTCCTCCGATTGCGAAAACATTCTGTTGGCACCCACCTACACAGGGAGACATGATCATCACGATAAAATAAGAGAAATCAGGGCTCGCACGGAAAAATTTAAGAGCTCGTTTTCCCCGCGCGCCGATCGATAGTGGAACGATAGAGATACAGCTTGAAGGTGATTCACTGAACCCTCTGCCAGGCACTTTACTGTGAATGCAGAGTAATCACGTAGATGTAGATGTAAGCCGTGGGCCACAAGAGAATGTCAAATGCCCACTGGCTGCTCTGCATTTCTCTCATACAATTTTAGATAAACTGTTCGGTAAAAAGGTTCTCATTCAACTAACAGCTTGATTCGTCAGCTTCACCATGACCTGGCTGTTATTTTGTTAATGGTCATAGTTATTGTGGTATGTCAACATTAAGTAAGTTACTGCTCGAAATTTGAATAGTTTGCAATGAGAAACAGGGGTAGTTGTTAGTTTGTGTTTCATGCAATGTTATATCATACATTGCTGCATACGAAAGGCAAGTAACATACTGAATTATTATACAGGTAAGGTATCTATTCTTTTCAGACACGAATGTCTGAAAGGACAGCTTATTCATATAATATGTTTTTCTGATGGCACACCAATCTTTCAGTGCAAATGCACAATAATGTCTGACCTCTTGTGGGAATAAAGTAGGGCTACAAGCGAAGAGGAATGATGGACATGGGACACTACTCTGTTAAAGTATGTGCAGCATATGGAGATGGGGACTTGCTCACATGGCTGAGGCAATTTAGGCGACTTCTCGCTTAAAGCAGGAAATGCGAGTTTGAATCCTGGGCCACCACATATTTTCATCTGTCGCCTTAAGAGTTATTTCAACAAACCATTGCAGCAAAAATTCGGAAATTTCTTTCGTCAAATATACTGAATTATTCCTTAAGCAGGGAAGGAGGTCGGCATCTATCTCCAATCTCAAGAAAATGGATTGTATGTATTACACATGCGGTACCTTCCAAATATCACAGTGCCGTAACAAAGTCGGTACCGTGCATCAATACCACAGAAGCTAACAATGTCTCACTGCATACTACAATGACGAATGGGAGGCGCTGAAGAAGCCACATCCTCTCTCAGCTTCGCAGTGCCACCCCACCGAGATGCCGCTGTAAGGTCGACCAGAACAACACTTATCCCACTTCGTGATCAACGATTACGGCGAAAGTATTGTCTTAGATGGGGCACTAGCATTATTATGTCTTTGCTGCACTTTAACTGTTAATGCTGTCAATCACTTTTCAAGTGAAGCGTCCCGAAAAATTTGTCTGTATCTAGTGATACTTCAACATTCAGAAACAGTTGTAAATACTCAGAACATTGCTGCGGAAATGGATGACGCAAAGTTAAGGAAATCTCCATATCTCTCTTGTAATAAAGTGAACTGATATTTTGGACCGATGACTTCAGCAGTTTGGTCCCTTCGGAATTCGCACACGCAAGTGATATTTTACATGTTCTCATTCTCCTATTGGAGCAGGTATAGAACTCGCAGTTGTACTGACGATTGCGTTTTCATCAGGTAAAATAGCACTCCATTCTGCTCGTGCACATAAATGGTGAAGCAAGAATGAAATATTCACAGCATCCCTCATATCTCATAAATAGTTTAAAGTACCAAAACCGAACTTTCGCAAATAACAGCGTGCAAAGAGTGGAGTATTTTGCCGTATGGCTAAACTGAGAAACATCCTTATCTACCATGGCATGCAAATGGCTACAGGCTATTTGAATCGGTTAATGTTATTTTTGATAGGCTGTTGATAAGCGATGAATCGAGAATACTACTGACTTGTATTGCCCTCAGTTGTTAGTTTAAAAATACACTGTTTCGGAATTACATCGCAATGTCAACTGTGCAAGAATGTAACTACAATGAATCTTTGTAAATATTGCTGTGTTGTGGAGAGAACAGCAAATATTTACAGAGCAACACCAACATTCAGCTATTACTTAAAACTGAAGACAAGGGGGGGGGGGGGGGGGGGGAGGAGGAGGAGGGGGAGCGGAGGAGGAGGAGGAGTTTGGGGAAAGTAAATCGCCAGTTCTGTTGGAATTTTGGCAGAACCCCACAGCCAAGTGTACTTTTCGTAACGAATAGCTGGGACTGAAACTTGACAAAGAATTCTATTTCTGTAACTTGATGATCTGAGAAACATGAAAACAATTCAATTTGCAGAATTCTGTCAACTGCCCATAAAGGTGAAAACACATTATCAATATCTCTGATGAAGTAAACAATATCTGGGGGGATAAAGTAGAGTCCTCCACTCTGTATAAGGATAGTAGCTGACAAATGTTATGCTATGTGCTGTGAATTGTTTTCAAATTTCTCAAATCATTGAGATATAGAAATAAAATCATTTGGCAAGTTTCATACCCAGCCATTCATTATTAAAAATACAATGTGTATAGTATTCAGCCACAACTGCAACAGAAGTGGATTATTTTCCTCAGGCTACTTACTCCCTTCTTTTCTTCCTTCAGAAAAGTGTTGTCAGTGACAAATTTCTCTTGCTGCCATATTAATACTTGTTTCTACGGCCAAAACACAGCAGTTTACAAACATTTACTTCATTAACATTCTGAGGGCAAGACATCACCAGTTTGTGAAAAAGCCTGTTCTCAATGTAAGTGTGTCATTTCTTCATTTATGTCACTGAAAAGCACACAACAACTCTTATTTCATCTCCTTCAATGGCCATTCAAATTATTTTATCGGAAAAATGTGAAATTACTTGCATAATGTAGTAGGTAAGGGAGTTTTACCATATTAACCATACAGTAAAATGCCGTCCTCCTTGACTACTGTCATGTGCCAAAACCTCGGTCGGATATTTCAAACTGTTTATGAGAGGAACAGTTCATTCTGGTTTTATCGTTTGTGTGCACAAGCAATACATACAATTCAATTTTTCGAGATTGAAGAAGAATATATCCTCTTCCAAGTTTTAAAGATAGCAAATTTATGGGGAACTTTACTCTCTGTAAGATGAGCTTTACTGACGTTTGTGTTCGTCTTAGGAAAACATCTCTACCCAGTGCATATTACTTTGCTTTGTATCATAATTTTAATTGCTTAGAAAAGTTTTACTTTTTATCTGTCAGTGCTTCCATTTTCTCTGTTTTGTGCAATTTTGGGAAACACATACGTTGGTTTTAACTAGAATGGATTCCCATTGTGAATGCTGTTGTTTCCATGCTCAAAATAAGTTGGCTAAAAACTTGTGCACATTTGAAAGCTCTCGATTATGATCAAACAGCTAGAAAAAAAAGCACTTCAGATATCTAGGGTACTTCTGGTACTGCTGACCCCAACAGACACTGATTCATCTCCAGAAAACTTTGGCCTGCTATCTTCTCGTGCACTGGACCGCGAGTGGCGTATCAATGACAAGACTGTACCCTACGCTGAGAGCCTGGAGAAAATCTATACTCCTTATAAAAAAGTATCAAGTACTATCTGAAAGTGTGCCACTGCCTGCACTACGTCTACTATAAAGCCTATACATCCCATATTAGGTAAAAGCAGATGCAGAAGGGTAAAGGCCTATTAATTAGCGGTGTGCACTGTAACTCAAGCTGATGGCTGGATTGTGGGCAAGCTACTCAGTCATGTCCGAAAGGAGTAATAGGCCATTTTTTTTTATTTTAAATTATTCACTAGTTATTGCAAAACAATGACCAAAAACGACGACAAACCTACATCTCTGCTTCAAATGTGTGTCGTTTTATTATTTTGTCAAATTTCATAAACTGTACTATTACTTCATGTATAATATCCTATATATTAAGAAATTTGTTTGTTTTCTTATTTCAGATAAGATCTGCAGACTGCTGGACTTCTGTCATGGACACACCTCCTTATGGGCACGGGAGCTTTAACTCCTCGGATGGGGGCTTAATAATGACTTAATTTCTTTAAAAAATAAAAGAATGTTGCCCAAGAATCACTAAACAATGTGCAAAATGACATTGATTGCTTCATTAGTTTCTCCCAAAAAATTGTAAAAATCGCTTATATTATAAGCTGGGTGAGGAGAATGGATTCTTAAGAAGCAGCACCTAAATATACGAAGTACGATTATTCTGCAAATACGCAGACGCTTATTGAAATGCACTCGGTTAGCACAGCAACAATGCGTGAAGTCATCAATAGCTACCGTAGCAGAATAGTATCACAGGACCTGTCCCAAAAACCCAAAAATGTTCATCATATATACCTGCTGTGAGTGCACATAAAAATCAGTACCCCGATACTTGTGGACAAAAGGGTCAAACAGTGAAAATAAAAGGTGAAATATTAAACTCTGCCTCCAAATATTTCTTCACAAAGCTAAATCAAGGAATGTTGTCTCCAGTGAACAGCTCTACCCCTGATACGATAAGTGACATAATAAGCAGTAGTAATGGTATTGAAAGACAGCGTAAGTCCCTAAACCACAATAAGGCCCCAGGGTACAGAATTTGTGAGTCAACTCCGCTCCTGATCACAATTTACTGCAGATATCTTGAGCATCAGGTGGACATGTTCCTCGTGAGTGGGTACAAACGCATATCACATTCACCTAAAAAAGAAAACTGACCCATACAACTACCATCATACATCACACTTGGAACAAAATACTTTCCCCGTAAAAATCAGCAAGGTTTCCGGTAAACGTCGATAATGCGAAACGTATTTCGTGATCTTGACCCATGATATTCTCAGAAGTATTGATACAGAAAACCTTGCTGATTTGGTATTTCTGGGCTATTGAAATGCTTCCGAGTGACAGGTGCGTTCAAAAGGATGTACGTTCCAATGGGATTCCAACCAGGTTTGCTAGTGGATCAAAAATTACCAAGCAGATCGGGCGCAGCACATCACACTGGGTGGAGAGTCTTCTTTAGGTGGTGAAGTAATGTCTGGTGTGCCTCAGGGGAGTGTATCAGGAGTGTTGCTGTTCATTTATACATTAACGGTTTAACAAATAGTATCAGTTGCACTCTAATTTCCTTTTGCAGATGACGCCTTTGAATAATCGGTAACAATTGTACAAACGTCCAGCTACATTTGACAAAATATCTGTCTCGTGCAAAGAGTGGTAGTTAACTTTCGATATAGAGAAATGCAGCGATGAGCGCTTCACAAAACGCAAAAGTTCGGAATTCTTTGAGAACAGGATTAATAAACCACAACTAGAGCCAGTCACCTCTTACAGACATTTGAGAACAACGAAGTTTAGGTAAATGAATCAGCGTAACATGGGCTCACTTGTATGTAAAGTGGACTGATGACCATAGATGTTACGTCTCATAGTGCTCAGAGCCATTTTGTATGTAAAGTAAATGGCGGGCTTCAGTTCACTGGTTGTTGTTGTTGTGGTCTTCAGTCCTCAGACTGGTTTGATGCAGCTCTCCATGCTACTCTATTCTGTGCAAGCTTCTTCATCTCCCAGTACCTACTGCAACCTACATCCTTCTGAATCTGCTTAGTGTATGCATCTCTTGGTCTCCCCCTACGATTTTTACCCTCCACGCTGCCCTCCAATACTAAATTGGTGATCCCTTGATGCCTCAGAACATGTCCTACAAACCGATCCCTTCTTCTGGTCAAGTTGTGCCACAAACTCCTCTTCTCCCCAATCCTATTCAGTACCTCCTCATTAGTTATGTGATCTACCCAGCCGGCCGGTGTGGCCGTGCGGTTAAAGGCGCTTCAGTCTGGAACCGCGTGACCGCTACGGTCGCAGGTTCGAATCCTGCCTCGGGCATGGATGTGTGTGATGTCCTTAGGTTAGTTAGGTTTAATTAGTTCTAAGTTCTAGGCGACTGATGACCTCAGAAGTTAAGTCGCATAGTGCTCAGAGCCATTTTTTTTTATCTACCCATCTAATCTTCAGCATTCTTCTGTAGCACCACATTTCGAAAGCTTCTATTCTCTTCTTGTCCAAACTATTTATCGTCCATGTTTCACTTCCATACATGGCTACACTCCATACAAATACTTTCAGAAAAGACTTCCTGACACTTAAATCTATACTCGATGTTAACAAATTTCTCTTCTTCAGAAATGCTTTCCTTGCCTTTGCCAGTCTGCATTTTATATCCTCTCTACTTCGACCATCATCAGTTATTTTGCTCCCCAAATAGCAAAACTCCTTTACTACTGTAAGTGTCTAATTTCCTAATCTAATACCCTCAACATCACCCGATTTAATTCGACTACATTCCATTATCCTCGTTTTGCTTTTGTTGATGTTCATCTTATATCCTCCCTTCAAGACACCATCCATTCCGTTCAACTGCTCTTCCAAGTCCTTTGCTGTCTCTGACAGAATTACAATGTCATCGGCGAACCTCAAAGTTTTTATTTCTTCTCCATGGATTTTAATACCTACTCCGAATTTTTCTTTTCTTTCCTTTATTGCATGCTCAATATACAGATTGAATAACATCGGGGAGAGGCTACAACCCTGTCTTACTCCCTTCCCAACCACTGCTTCCCTGTCATGTCCCTCGACTCTTATAACTGCCATCTGGTTTCTGTACAAATTGTAAATAGCCTTTCGCTCCCTGTATTTTACCCCTGCCACCTTTAGAATTTGAAAGAGAGTATTCCAGTCAACATTGTCAAAAGCTTTCTCTAAGTCTACAAATGCTAGAAACGTAGGTTTGCCTTTCCTTAATCTTTCTTCGAAGATAAGTCGTAAGGTCAGTATTGCCTCACGTGTTCCAGTATTTCTACGGAATCCAAACTGATCTTCCCCCAAGGTCGGCTTCTACTAGTTTTTCCATTCGTCTGTAAAGAATTCGTGTTAGTATTTTGCAGCTGTGGCTTATTAAACTGATTGTTCGGTAATTTTCACATCTGTCAGCACCTGCTTTCTTTGGGATTGGAATTACTATATTCTTCTTGAAGTCTGAGGGTATTTCGCCTGTTTCATACATCTTGCTCACCAGATGGTAGAGTTTTGTCAGGACTGGCTCTCCCAAGGCCGTCAGTAGTTCCTATGGAATGTTGTCTACTCCGGGGGCCTTGTTTCGACTCAGGTCTTTCAGTGCTCTGTCAAACTCTTCACGCAGTATCGTATCTCCCATTTCATCTTCATCTACATCCTCTTCCATTTCCATAATATTGTCCTCAAGTACATCGCCCTTGTATAGACCCTCTAATATACTCCTTCCACCTTTCTGCTTTCCCTTCTTTGCTTAGAACTGGGTTTCCATCTGAGCTCTTGATGTTCATACAAGTGGTTCTCTTATCTCCAAAGGTCTCTTTAATTTTCCTGTAGGCAGTATCTATCTTACCCCTAGTCAGATAAGCCTCTACATCCTTACATTTGTCCTCCAGCCATCCATGCTTAGCCATTTTGCACTTCCTGTCGATCTCATTTTTGAGACGTTTGTATTCCTTTTTGCCTGCTTCATTTACTGCATTTTTAAATTTTCTCCTTTCATCAATTAAATTCAATATTTCTTCTGTTACCCAAGGATTTCTACCAGCCCTCGTCTTTTTACCTACTTGATCCTCTGCTGCCTTCACTACTTCATCCCTCAAAGCTACCCATTCTTCTTCTACTGTATTTCTTTCCCCCATTCCTGTCAATTGTTCCCTTATGCTCTCCCTGAAACTCTGTACAACCTCTGGTTCTTTCAGTTTATCCAGGTCCCATCTCCTTAAATTCCCACCTTTTTGCAGTTTCTTCAGTTTTAATCTACAGGTCATAACCAATAGATTGTGGTCAGAGTCCACATCTGCCCCTGAAGTTGTCTTACAATTTAAAACCTGGTTCCTAAATCTCTGTCTTACCAGTATATTATCTATCTGATACCTTTTAGTATCTCCAGGGTTCTTCCATGTATACAACCTTCTATCATGATTCTTAAACCAAGTGTTAGCTATGATTAAGTTGTGCTCTGTGCAAAATTCTACCAGGCAGCTTCCTCTTTCATTTCTTAGCCCCAATCCATATTCACCTACTACGTTTCCTTCTCTCCCTTTTCCTACACTCGAATTCCAGTCACCCATGACTATTAAATTTTCATCTCCCTTCACTGCCTGAATAATTTCTTTTATCTCGTCATACATTTCATCAATTTCTTCATCATCTGCAGAGCTAGTTGGCATATAAACTTGTACTACTGTAGTAGGCATGGGCTTTGTGTCTATCTTGGCCACAATAATGCGTTCACTATGCTGTTTGTAATAGCTAACCCGCACTCCTATTATTTATTCATTATTAAACCTACTCCTGCATTACCCCTATTTGATTTTGTATTTATAACCCTGTAATCACCTGACCAAAAGTCTTGTTCCTCCTGCCACCGAACTTCACTAATTCCCACTATATCTAACTTTAACCTATCCATTTCCCTTTTTAAATCTTCTAACCTACCTGCCCGATTAAGGGATCTGACAGTCCACGCTCCGATCCGTAGAATGCCTGTTTTCTTTCTCCTGATAACGACGTCCTCTTGAGTAGTCCCCGCCCGGAGATCCGAATGGGGGACTATTTTACCTCCGGAATATTTTACCCAAGAGGACGACATCATCATTTAATCATACAGTAAAGCTGCATGCCCTCGGGAAAAATTACGGCCGCGGTTCCCCCTTGCTTTCAGCCGTTCGCAGTACCAGCACAGCAAGGCCGTTTTGGTTATTGTTACAAGGCCAGATCAGTCAATCATCCAGACTGTTGCCCTTGCAACTACTGAAAAGGCTGCTGCCCCTCTTCAGGAACCACACGTTTGTCTGGCCTCTCAACAGATACCCCTCCGTTGTGGTTGTACCTACGGTACGGCTATCTGTATCGCTGAGGCACGCAAGCCTCCCCACCAACGGCAAGGTCCATGGTTCATGGGGGGGAGTTCACTGGTAGGTTACTGTAAGCTACAATTCTCTGTCTTCCGTACACCACATAATTGAATACTGCTGAAGTGTGGGTCTCGTATAACATCAAAATAGCAGATGATTTCGAACATATCTTTGATGATTGGCAGAAGAATGTAAGAGCAAACGTTGGAAAATCTTATATGGGAAATAACCTACAAGGCATGCTGACAACTCGCGAGAATCCGCCTACATGTATATTATTTGCATGTGTTGCATTACCTGCTACCTGGTGAACTGTCATTGCTTGTTTTGAAGTACATAGATACTGAAGTTCTTTAAAACGAAAAAATCCATTTTTACTACTAAAAGTGCTACACAACAGGAACATGGAAAGGAAACAATTCTGAACACGATCTATTTGCTAATTTCGGTTTTAATTTTATATATTTTAGTCACCATTTCTCGGACGTTGTTACTGCTAACGTCTAAGCTATTCTCCGATTTTGCCTTGAACAAACTGGTAGTTTATTATTAATGGTAGGTTCTAATCTATCGATATACAAAGACACGTATTTCCTTCTCTTCCAGTTTCTCTTTGCAACGTACAAGGGGCATATTATCTCTGGTCAGTGCTGAATGGAGTTCAAAATCGTGTGTATTCATACATGCGATACTAAAGAACCGCAACTTCTTCCTCGGTTTAATGCGCACTAAGCTTGTCATAGGTCTGTTGTTGTTCTGGTCGTCAGTCCTGAGACTGGTTTGATGCAGCCCTCCATGCTACCCTATCCTGTGCAAGCTTCTTCATCTCCCAGTACCTACTGCAGCCTACATCCTTCTGAATCTGTTTAGTGTATTCATATCTTCGTCTCCCTGTACGATTTTTACCCTCCACGCTGCCCTCAAATACTAAATTGGTGATCCCTTGATGCCTCAGAACATGTCCTACCAACTGATCCCTTCTCCTAGTCAAGTTGTGCCACAACTCCTCTTCTCCTCAATTGTATTCAATACCTCCTCATTAGTTATGTGATCTACCCATCTAATCGTCAGCATTCTTCTGTAGCACCACATTTCGAAAGCTTCTATTCTCTTCTTGTCTAAGCTATTTATCGTCCATGTTTCACTTCCATACATGCCTACACTCCATACAAATACTTTCAGAAACGACTTCCTGACATTTAAATCTAAACTCGATGTTAACAATTTTTTCTTCTTCAGAAACGCTTTCCTTGCCATTGCCAGTCTACATTTTATATCCTCTCTACTTCGACCATCATCGGTTATTTTGCTCCCCAAATAGCAAAACTCCTTTACTACTCGAAGTGTCTCATTTCCTAATCTAATTCACTCAGCATCTCCCGACTTAATTCGACTACATTCCATTATTCTCGTTTTGCTTTTGTTGATGTTCATCTTATACCCTCCATTCAAGACACTGTCCATTCCGTTCAACTGCTCTTCCAAATCCTTTGCTGTCTCTGACAGAATTACAATGTCATCGGCGAACCTCAAAGTTTTTATTTCTTCTCCATGGATTTTAATACCTACTCCGAACTTTTCTTTTGTTTCCTTTATTGCATGCTCAATATACAGATTGTATAACATCGGGGAGAGGCTACAACCCTGTCTCACTCCCTTCCCAATCACTGCTTCCCTGTCATGCCCTTCGACTTTTATAACTTCCATCTGCTTTCTGTACAAATTGTAAATGGCCTTTCGCTCTCTGTATTTTACCTCTGCCACCTCCAGAATTTGAAAGAGAGTATTTCAATCAACATTATCAAAAGCTTTCTCTAAGTCTACAAATGCTAGAAACGTAGGTTTGCCTTTCCTTAATCTTTCTTCGAAGATAAGTCGTAGGGTCAGTATTGCCTCACGTGTTCAAATATTTCTACGGAATCCAAACTGATCTCCCCTGAGGTCGGCTTCTATCAGTTTTTCCATCCGTCTGTAAAGAATTCGTGTTAGTATTTTGCAGCTGTGACTTATTAAACTGATACTTCGGTAATTTTCACATCTGTCAACACCTGCTTTCTTTGGGATTGGGATTATTATATTCTTCTTGAAGTCTGAGGGTATTTCGCCTGTCTCATACATCTTGCTCACCAGATGGTAGAGTTTTGTCATGTCTGGCTCTCTCAAGGCTGTCAGTAGTTCCTATGGAATGTTGTCTACTCCGGGGGCCTTGTTTCGACTCAGGTCTTTCAGTGCTCTGTCAAACTCTTCACGCAGTATCGTATCTCCCATTTCATCTTCATCCTCTTCCATTTCCATAATATTGTCCTCAAGTACATCGCCCTTGTATAGACCCTCTATATACTCCTTCCACCTTTCTGCTTTCCCTTCTTTGCTTAGAACTGGGTTTCCATCAAAGTGGTTCTCCTTTCTCCAAAGGTCTCTTTAATTTTCCTGTAGGCAGTATCTGTCTTACCCCTAGTGAGATAAGCCTCTACATCCTTACATTTGTCCTCTAGCCATTCCTGCTTAGCCATAATTCCTACAAAAACTGTTCAAAATGCAACAACGATGTATTTTTTGGGGGGTCGCGGCGAGAAAGAGTGTTTAAGTCACAAAATGATTATCTTCACCGAGTTAAACTTTGTGTGGAAGAATTCATCAGGGAAAGTGACGCAATGAGACTTAACGTTTAATGAAAACGTCCCACTACTGAATTAGGGTACGGACGGAAAACCGCAATCAAGACTACCGAAAGAGAACTTCAATTTGACTAATACTGATTTTACAGATAAGGATGTAAGTAACAGCGAGACTCAAACTAGAAGGAACACTAACATTTTACGTCCCGTCGTAAAGTAGAACGGAAAACCTGAAGGACGGGAATTTGTCCCCCAACTACAACGTCGTGCCCTGCGAGAGGAAGACGCACAGCTTCACGTGCCGCAGTGAGCAAGGGCCTTTTGCGAGGTAGCCGTCTCTTAACTGAATGCAGTTCCCTTGGCACTGTACACTCGGAAAATCGCTGATACAAACCATCATTCACTGACAGCGGCAATTCTTGTCTTGTTTGAAGCTGACTGTCATTGACAAGGCGTGACAACCGTCTGAGGTTCCTACACATTATGTCGTTGGCAAACGGACCGTACTTCTGAACGTCAACAGTGAGCGTGCAGGTTCAACCTGCTGCTGAACGTTCAGAAACGATGGAGACTTATTCATACGGGAGGTGTGTTCCAACGTGGTATACGCGACGCTGCGCTCGCCTGCGACACTTGTCAGATATATCTAGCTCCTGAATCCCACTGTTTATGAAATGGACGGGCGTAAAATTACTACGTTCCCTCTATGGAAACATACATTTCCTCCACGCAAGTCGCGTTGTTCTGTCTGAAGTATGCATAAATAAAAACTTCTATATGTTATAATGCAAAAAGGAAAGTACTATGTCCGCCCAATAAGGATATCGGCTTATAAAAGTCCCATCACAGATACTGTGATGTAACCTTACAATAGCTCTCCATATGAGGTAAGAATTATTTCATTCTTTCTTAATCACTGTTCCTACTCAATAGCAGAATCTTTGCAACATATGAAACACAAAACAGAAAAGAAGAAATATCTACTGCAAGTACTCAAAGCTGTCTATTTGATGAAGCCAATCGAATTAACTCACGCCTCAGAAAAACCGCACTTGTAGTTACATAACATGGAATATAGAAGAATATACTTATATTAAGCTAACAAGAAAGCATCAGAACATATTACAAAAGCATAAGATAAGTAAGAAAAGTATCTGGATCCAGTGGGATGCGATACCACCAACACATCACGTGATACCTTATAATGATTCTTGACGCTACTCTTTAATGTTTGATGACCATACTTGTTAACAACTCCTGAAAACTTTAATCGTAGCTATATTACTGGCATTTAACTATAACAAACTATACCAAGAATAATACGTTTTTGATGTATCCTCAATGTGCCTTTGTCTTCAAACTGCATACTCGCATAATACGCAAGTTACAATAATTCTTTAAGCACGCATATGTTTCTCGTCATCTTATTACAACGAATCATGGAATTATCGACGGGTTATCTAGAGATCCTCAACTTGTTCGTGCTCAGAAAGGGTACATATACACTGATAAGCCAAAACACTATGACCACATCCTACTGCGATGATGGATGCTGTCTGGTGGCGTTGCGGGGACGTAGCGTAACAAAAGTACGCAAGCGGAGCAGACAAGAACGAGTGACTACCCTACGAAGATATGGGCTGCAAATGGGGAATCCATTGAGATTACGGCTTTCACAAGCCTATGAACGAGTATCTCGAAAACAGCGAAGCTGATCAAATGTTTGTTCCGGGAGTAGACAACATTCCATTAGAACTACTAACGGCCTTGGGCGAGCCAGTCATGACAAAACTCTACCATCTGGTGCGCAAGAAGTATGAGACACGCGAAATACCCTCAGACTTCAAGAAGAATATAATAATTCCAATCCTAAAGAAAGCAGGTGTTGACAGATGTGAAAATTGCCGAACTTCCAAGTTTAATAAGTCACAGCCACAAAATACTAACGCGAATTCTTTACAGACGAATGGAAAAATTGGTAGAAGCCGAGCTCGGGGTAGATCAGTTTGGATTCCGTAGAAATGTCGGAACACGTGAGGCGATACTGACCTTACGACTTATCTTAGAAGGAAGCTCAAGGAAAGGCAAACCCACGTTTCTAGCATTTGTAGACTTAGAGAAAGCTTTTGACAATGTTGACTGGAATACTCTCTTTCAAATTCTAAAGGTGGCAGGGGTATAATACAGGGAGCGAAATTACAACCAGATGGCAGTTATAAGAGTCGAGGGGCATGAAAGGGAAGCAGTGGTTGGGAAAGGAGTGAGACAGGGTTGTAGCCTTTCCCTGATGTTATTCAATCTGTATATTGAGCAAGCAGTAAAGGAAACAAAAGAAAAATTCGGTGTAGGTATTAAAATCCATGGAGGAGAAACAAAAACTTTGAGATTCGCCGATGACATTGTAATTCTGTCAGAGACAGCAAAGGACTTGGAAAGGCAGTTGAACGGAATGGATAGTGTCTTGAAAGGAGGATATAAGATGAACATCAACAAAAGCAAATCGAGAATAATGGAATGTAGTCCAATTAAGTCGTGTGCTGCTGAGGGAATTAGATTAGGAAATGAGACGCTTAAAGTAGTAAAGGAGTTTTGCTATTTGGGGAGTAAAATAACTGATGATGGTGGAAGTAGAGAGGATATAAAATGTAGACTGGCAATGGCAAGGAAAGCGTTTCTGAAGAAGAGAAATTTGTTAACATCGAGTATAGATTTGAGTGTCAGGAAGTCGTTTCTTAAAGTATTTGTATGTAGCCATGCATGGAAGTGAAACGTGGACGATAAATAGGTTAGACAAGAAGAGAAGCTTTCGAAATGTGGTGCTGCAGAAGAATGCTGAAGATTAGATGAGTAGATCAGGTAACTAATGAGGAAGTACTGAATAGAATTGGGGAGAAGAGAAATTTGTGGCACAACTTCACTAGAAGAAGAGATCGGTTGGTAGGACATGTTCTGAGGCATCAAGGGATCACCAATTTAGAATTGGAGGGCAGCGTGGAGGGTAAAAATCGTAGAGGGAGATCAAGAGATGGATACACTAAGGAGATTCAGAAGGATATAGGTTGCAGTAAGTACTGGGAGATGAAGAAGCTTGCACAGGATAGAGTGGCATGGAGAGCTGCGTCAAACCAGACTCAGGACTGAAGACCACAACAACAACAACAACAACAACAACAACAACGATCAAATGTTTTACGTGCTACTGCCTTGAGCATCTAAGAAAAGTGAGAGGAGGACAGTGAAATTACCACTAGTCGCTAAATGGTTGGACGTCGACGACTCTTCACACAACGTGGCGTTCGGAGGCTCGTCTGAACTGTAAAGTACAACAGAGGGTGATCTGTGGCGTCTCTGCCGAAAGAGCACAATGCTGGATCATACGCACAAGTGTTTCGGAGCGCGCTGTTCCTCGCACATTGTTGAACTTGGAGCTCAGCAGCAGACCACACGTTCACCCAACGACATCGTCAATTAGATTGCAGTGGTCACGGGACCATCGGGATTCGATTGTCGATCAGTGCAAACGTTTCGGCTCTTTAGGTGAATCACATTTTTGCTACACTAGGTCAATGGTCGTATCGACAAACGCCGTGTTCGAGGTAAACGGCAGCTCGAAACGTGCAGTGCGCCACGGACGAAGGCTGGTGGGAGCAATATTATTCTGTGGTAGACATTCTGCTGCGCTTGCGTGGGATCTGTGGCAATATTCGAAGACGCGCTGACAGCTGCGAACAATCTGCACCCCTTCATGCTTGATGTCTTCCCCGACATCGATGACAGCTTTCAGCAATATTCTGTAATTGTCCGCGTCTCGGAGCAAGAATCGTGCTACAGTGGTGTGAGGAGTATTATAGTGAATTCACATCGACATCTTGCCCAGTAAATGTGCCTGATCTGTAGCCAATGGAACACACATTGCGCCAGATGCGTGCCCGTAAACCACCATCCCGTAATTTGCGAGAATTGCTTGACATGAGCGTAGACATACTGTAGTAGAATGTTTGAAAAGTGGAACGACACACTATTAAACACGTGGTCATGTTTTGGCTCATCGGTGTATCTTAAAGGGTAACACATGCTAAAAAAGACCTGTATTATATTCTGTCTGAAAGTGTACCTTTTCTTGCAGCTATACGGTACGTATACTAATTTAAAGCATTAACTTTTCCGATTTGTGTGTTCGAGCTACGTAACAGTGATGAGGCTATTGGCTGAATACATCACGTGTCCTATGCTCTGAACATCTGCTGCCATTGGTTGGCGACATCATCTGAAGTGAGCTACGACTGGCTGACAACAGCGCACCGCAATCTCGATTCCAGTGCTCAGGAAGCTACCGTGCTGTATTTGCTGGAATTTGTATTTATACTTTCGAAATAAATGCGGTGCACATGTAGCCGCGCATCGAAGATTTTTCCAAAGCGCGTTGCTTTTCGCTGGGTTCTGTTTACTAAAGTGCCGGGTAGCTCTATGCTGGTGTGTAAAATCTTTACCATTCAAAGAATTGATAAGTTTTACAGTCACTTAACACGGGAAAAATGAACTTTCACCTGGGGTATAGAGTACTTTCATCCGGGAGAAAGTGTATTTTTAATCGGTAAATTCGGGAGAAACTTTTTTTTCTTGTCTTCGTATAGACCCCGAAATACTGCTATAAATGCTGTTATATTGCATACAGAACTTTCCAAATACAGTCGGTGATGTTGACAGAAGACACATTTGTCTAAAATGCCCAGAAAATTCTGGTACAATGCTTTATAGTCATTCAGTTCTAGTACAAGCAGATGCAGATTCTTTGAAGAAACTCATTATAATTGATGTTGCGGGATATGGGAGGGAAATCGATGGTGATAGATTTAATTCTTCTAGTATATTTCGCTAGATGCAAGAAGGGAGCTTAACATACTACCAGACTCTCCACTACCAAAGATGTCAGTTGTTGTGTCGCTTTTTGTATTTATTGTTGGCTTGGGTTGTTTTGGGGAAGGTGACCAGACAGCGAGGTCGTCGGTCTCAACGGATTATGGAAGGATGGGGAAGGAAGTCGGCCGTGCCCTTTCAAAGGAACCATCCCAGCATTTGCCTGGAGCGATTTAGGGAAATCACGGAAAACCTAAATCAGGATGGCCGGACGCGAGATTGAACCGTCGTCCTCCCAAATGCGAGTCCAGTGTCTAACCCCTGCGCCACCTCGTTCGGTGTGTATTTATTGTGCATCAGGCATATCCATTGTTGAGTACTTCATGAAATCTTACAGTAGACGGCTTTTAGATCCATGAAATGAATATTTCAACAAACCCTTTTCCAGACCACGACGACTAATTGAATGAGCTTTTGGAATAATGAGCACTAAGTAGAGCGTATACTTTACCACAATTTTCTGACACTATTGTGAAATGTAAATGTTCTCACAACACTGTCATTGCCCTTCAAGGATCTCTGAGTGTCGATGAGCAACATACAGTAGACATCATGCGTTTTATGCGAGGCGTTTATTACACAGGAAAGTTTAATAAACCTTCAAACAAAATTGTCCAAATGAGGCAGTTTTGAAAAGCTTTTTCTCACATCATAAAACGCGATTTTCATGTGTTTCTCCGCTATACTACTTCAATTTTACTATCGCCTCTCGTTTGAAGACAATGAAAGACATAAGCGTTTAATGAAATGTATTATGTGCTTATAGTCTGTAATTCTGCCGCCACCTCATCAAATAACTTGTCCAAAATGAATCGGCTGTGATGGCAGTTGTTTCGCTGGTTCCGTAAAGAACGCCGAGTAAAAATTTGTGCTATCAAGAGATTCTGCTGACGCCATTTCCTCAACAGTACAACAAGAGAAACAAGCGACAGCGACAGTACTGACTGCTACCTGCAGCAACGGCCGAATGCTGCCGGAGTTGCCTAGATGCAACCCGAGTCATTCGGACGCTCTGGCCGCCGCTCCATAGAGCGCCGCCCTGCTCGCAGCTTCACTACACCCACGCACTGAACAGCACTGGATTGTTTCGTCCGTGCTGCTCTGATCATGCCGAGCCGCCCCGCTATAACCGCAGCCTAAACACTTTCAGTCGAGAAACTCCTGCTCATTTTTGTTACTACGACAGCAGCGCTTCAAGCGGCCAGAGCTACACTTCCGATGAGTGCAAACCATATAGTTTAGGTTGATTTGTAACATAGTTTTCACAATAGGCAGCAGATGTAGTGCCGTTAAGATTGGCACTGACTAAAAAATTACACTACATTTGTCTTTCTTTAGTTTCCTAAGGACCTTTGGAAGTACGAAGCGGTACATTACAGGAAACTTTATTTGCAGTTCTCTTCTATCTACAGATATTTACAGCCCAAGAGCCCAAGCCACGGGCCTCGTCTTTTTTTTTTTTTTTTTTTTTTTTGGGGTTTAAGGGCGCTCAACTACTGAGGTCATTAGCGCCCAGTCACAATTGTTAGAGCACATAGAATCTAGTAAAACTCAAGGGGGGGGGGGGGACACCAGAAAGTTCTTACAAAGATGCAGATAAAATAAGTGAAAGAGTTAGATGTCTTTGGACAAGCCAGTCAAAGTAATGAAACGAAGAACACGAGCAGCTGCTCGAGCGTCATCAGCTAAAATATCCTGTAAAGTAGATGGCAGAGACAGGACAACACGAGATTGACTAAAACGGGGACACGACAATAAAACATGGCGCTCTGTTAATGCATGACCACAAGGGCACTGCGAGGCTGGGTCACCGGAGAGCAGGTAGCGGTGGCTAAACCGGTAATGCCCAATCCGCAACCTGGTCAGAAGGACCTCTTCTCGCCGAGATGGTCGGGAGGAGGTTGTCCAAGCAGTTGGGAACGGTTTTACTGCCCGGAGCTTGTTTCCTTGAAGTGATGACCAAGTATCCCGCCACAACGACAGAAGCCTCTTACAAACAACCCCACTGTCAGATGACGGGACACAATGGGAGGCTGGCCGAGGCAGGAGGACTGCAGCCTTGGCTGCAGCATCAGCAGCCTCATTCCCAGGCACTCCTACATGGCCGGGAACCCACAGAAAGCTGACAGGAGAGCCATCTTCAGCAAAAGAATGGAGGGACTGCTGGATCCGTTGCACCAAGGGATGGACCGGATATGGAGCTCCAAGGCTCAGAAGAGCACTGAGTGAATCAGAGCAGAGTACATACGATGAATGGCGGTGGCGGCGGGCATACTGAACGGCCTGATTGAGAGCAAAAAGCTCGGCCGTAAAGCTGGAACACTGGTCGAGGAGTCGGTATTTAAAGGTGACGGCCCCGACGACAAAGGCACAGCCGAAACCATCGTCAGTTTTGGAGCCATCAGTGTAAATAAAGGTGTGACTGGCAAGTTGCGCACGAAGTTCGACAAACCGTGAGCAATACACTGCAGCCGGAGTACCCTCCTTCGGGAGCGAGCTGAGGTCGAGATAAATATGAACCGGAGCCTGGAGCCAAGGTAGTGTCGGGCTCTCACCCTCTCTGAAGGTGGTAGGGAGGGAAAAATCCAATTGTCGAAGCAGGCGACGAAAGCGGACTCCAGGGGGCAGCAGGGCAGACACATACAACCCATACTGACGGTCGAGAGAATCGGCGGAGAAGGACTGGTAAGAGGGGTGGTCGGGCATTGACAACAGCTGGCAGGCATAACGACAAAGCAGTACGTCGCGCCGGTAGCTCAATGGTAATTCGGGAGCTTCAGCATAAAGACTCTCGACGGGACTAGTGTAGAATGCTCCGGTCGCAAGACGTAACCCCCAATGGTGGATGGAGTTGAGACGGCGTAAGAGGGATGGCCGAGCAGACGAGTAGACGAGGCTCCCATAATCCAGCTTTGATCGGACTATGGACCGATACAAGCGAAGCAGGACAGTGCGATCCGCTCCCCAAGATGAACCACTAAGAACTCTGAGGACATTAAGGGAACGTGTACAACGGGCAGCCAAATAAGAGACATGCGGAAACCAACAAAGTTTCCTGTCCAGTGTGAGCCCTAGAAACTTAGTTGTTTCCACGAATGGGAGAACAACGGGACCGAGATGTAAGGATGGCGGAAGGAACGCTTTATATCGCCAAAAGTTGATGCAAACCGTCTTCTCTTCAGAGAACCGGAAGCCATTTGCCACACTCCATGAGTATAGGCTGTCTAGACAACGCTGAAGGCAGCGCTCCAGGAGGCATGTGCTCTGGTCACTGCAGTAGATCGCGAAGTCATCGACAAAAAGAGACCCTGAGACATTAGGTGGAATACAATCCACAATTGGATTGATCGCTATGGCAAAAAGAGCTACACTGAAGACGGAGCCCTGAGGCACTCCGTTCTCCTGGAGGAAGATGTCGGACAGTACGGAACCCACACGTATCCTAAACTTTCGATCTGTTAAAAAGGAATCAATAAAAAGGGGCAGGCGACCGCGTAGACCCCACCTGTGCATAGTGCGGAGGATACCTCCTCTCCAACAGGTATCATAAGCCTTCTCCAAACCGAAGAACACGGCTACGGTTTGGCGCTTTCGCAAAAAGTTGGTCATGATGAATGTCGACAAGGTCACAAGGTGGTCAACAGCGGAGCGGCGGCGACGAAAGCCGCATTGAACAATGGTAAGTAGCCGCCGAGATTCAAGAATCCAAACTAACCGAGCGTTAACCATGCGCTCCATCACCTTACAGACACAGCTTGTAAGAGAAATGGGGCGGTAACTAGAAGGAAGGTGTCTATCCTTCCCGGGTTTGGGTATAGGAATAACGACGGCGTCACTCCAACGCATGGGGACTTGACCTTCGGTCCAGACGCGATTGTAGGTACGAAGAAGGAAGCTTTTGCCTGCCGGAGAAAGGTGTGCCAGCATCTGAACGTGAATGGCATCTGGCCCCGGACCAGAGGACCGGGACAGTGCAAGTGCACGTTCGAGTTCCCGCATAGTAAAGGGGGCATTATAATTTTCCAGATTCAGCTACTGGAAGGAAGGTCGCCGAGCCTCTTCTGCCTCTTTCCTGGGAAGGAAGGCAGGGTGGTAATGGGCGGAGCTTGAAACCTCCGCGAAAAAGCAGCCGAAGGCGTTGGAGACATCCACAGGATTAACAAGGACCTCATTACCTGAGGTCAGGCCAGGTACCGAGGAGTGAGCCTTAATGCCCGACAGCCGGCGCAGGCCACCCCAGACGACAGAAGAGGGAGTAAAACTGTTAAAGGAGCTGGTGAAAGAGGCCCAACAAGCTTTTTTGCTGTCTTTGATGACTCTACGGCATTGCGCTCGGAGTCGTTTGTATCTAATACAATTCGCCAACGTAGGATGGCGGCGAAAGTTGCGTAAAGCACGTCGTCGAGCACGGATAGCGTCTCTACAAGCCTCATTCCACCAGGGGACGGAAACGCGACGTGAAGAAGAGGTAGCACGAGGAATGGAACGTTCGGCAGCAGTGATGATAACAGCCGTGAGGTATTCGACCTGACTGTCACAACTGAGAAAATCGTGGTCCGAAAAGGTCGCCAGGGAGGAGTAAAGTCCCCAGTCAGTTTTCGGTATGTTCCAGGTCGAAGGACGTGGGGATGGGGTGTGGTGCAGGAGACGAACGACACAGGGGAAGTGGTCGCTCGAATAGGTGTCAGAAAGGACATACCACTCAAACCGACGGGCAAGAGTGGTAGAACAGATCGAGTGGTCCAAGTGGGAGTAGGTATGAGTAGAGTCCGAGAGGAAAGTCGGGGCGCCAGTATTGAGGCAGACAAGATAGAGATGGTTGAAGACATCCGCCAAGAGGGAGCCTCTCTGACAGGATGCAGGAGAGCCCCAAAGGGGATGATGGGCATTGAAGTCGCCAAACAATAAAAACGGCGGAGGAAGATGAACAATAAGGTGCATCATGTCAGCCCGACAAACTGCGGATGACGATGGAGTGTAGACGGTACAAACAGAAAAAGTAAAGGCAGAAAGAGTAATACGGACAGCTATTGCTTGGAGTGGGGTGGTCAATGGGATGGGATGGTAATAGACATCGCCCCGAACGAGCAACATGACCCCACCATGAGCTGGAATACCGTCCACAGGGGTGAGGTCAGACCACTCCGAGGTATAGTGGGTAAAAGCAGTACGGTCAGTTGGGCGCAACTTTGTTTCCTGGAGACCAAAGACTAGCGGACAGTGCAGGCGGATGAGCAGTTGTAATTCCTCCCGATTAAATCGAATACCTCTTATGTTCCAATGTAACAAAGCCATCGCTAGTCAGAAAAAAGGGGGAACGAAACGGGGGAAGAGCTGGTCACCTCGACGGCCGCGGAGGGCCAGGTTTCGAGGGAACAACGCTACAACCGGCGGGAGGCGGATCCTGTTCCATCGAGTTGTCGCCAGCTGCGGCTGCTTTCCCGGGTTGCGTAGGAGGGGCAGCATCATTCGCCGACGAGAGGCCAGCTGAGCGCCTGGCAGCAGAGCGTCCCGGCGAAACTGAGGACGGCCGGGAGCAGCGACTCACGGATGGAGCGTCAGACGAAACGCGCCGGGGTGGAGAGGGGGATAAAGACTTCTTCTTGGAGGCCTTCTTGGAAGTCCGATGAGGTACGGGGATGGTGGGCTGGACCCGAAGAAGGTCCTCGCGCGGGGTCCGTTTTGGAACGCCGGACCTCGGAAGCCGGGGTCCGGAACGTTTCCCCGATGGACGCCTGAGAAGAGGATCGCTTCTCAGGCGGCGGGTGGGGGGGAGGAGGAGGAAGGGTGGCCTCTGGGGCAGAGGGGGCATGGGCCGCGAGGGAGGAGGATTTGGAAGGGAGGGATTTGGGAGGTGGAGGCATAGACCCCGGATGGGGTGAGGAGATGGAGGGGGGACAGGATAGGGGTGAGGATGCTGTGGAAGGAGTGGACACGACTGAGGCAAACGAAGTTGTCAACGTCACGGGATGGAGGCGGGCATACTTCTTCCTGGCCTCAGAATAAGAGAGACGATCCAAAGTTTTTAATTCTTGAATCTTCTTCTCCATCTGATACGTGGGGCAGTCTAAAGATCTAGGCGAGTGTATGCCAGGACAGTTGACGCACCAAGGTGGTGGGGTGCATGTATGTTCCTCACGAAGAGGCCGTCCACAATCGCCACAAAGGGGCTCAGCCTCACACCGTGACGACATGTGCCCAAAGCGCAAACACCGAAAGCAGCGCATAGGAGGCGGGACGTAAGGTCGCACGTCGCACTGGTAGCACCTCACCTTTACCTTCTCCGGGAGAACGTCCCCCTCGAAGGCGAGGATAAAGGCCCCGGTGTCGATGCGACGGTCTTTGGGGCCGCGCTGGACTCGCCGGACGAAATGCACGCCTCGGCGCTCCAGGTTGGCCCTGAGCTCCTCATCAGATTGCAGCAGGAGGTCCCGAAGAAAAATAACCCCCTGCGTCCTATTCAGTGCCAGATGCGGGACAATGGACACTGGGATGTCCCCTAGTCGGTCGCACGCCTGGAGCGCCGCCGACTGCGTGGCGGAGGTGGTCTTTATAAGAACGGACCCCGAACGCATTTTACTGAGAGCCTCGATTTCCCCGAAGATGTCCTCAATGTGCTGGACAAAGAACATGGGCTTGGAGGTGGCGAACGTCCGCCCATCGGTCCGGGAACAGACTAAATAGCGGGGGAAGTACTTCGCCCCAAGCCGGCGGGCCTGTCCTTCCTCCCAGGGAGTGGCCAAGGGGGAAAGGGCAGGAGAACCAGAACCAAAGACAGTACCTTTCTTTTTAAAAGACTCGGCCGCAGATCGACCTGATACGTGTTGACGTTTCATCTGCGAAACGTCCGCCCCGATACCACCCACTCCGACCAGGGGCTCTCCCCACGGGCGCCACCCAACCTCAGCAAGGGCCACCTGGCAGGATGACCGTTGCCGGGAGTCCTGATGCCCCAAGGAGACGGGCATCTACTCCTTGGCCGACGTGGGGAGGGTGCAGTACGATCCCTGTGTTGTCAGGGGGCTACAACCTAGAGGGTACATGACGACCCCACCACAACTGGCTGGCTACCGTGCTGGATTTCGGGTGCCATGGAAAGTCCATCATGATCGTAGGTGCAGATGGGGACGCACTATGGGCGTAACTTGTGCAACCCATCAGGCGTTTAGGCCCAATTTGAGGAATAGTGGGTGTGGTTACAACGCCGTTACAATGCTGAGTGCCAAGGTCTTAGTGCACTGAGGACCAGTGATACACCACGTAAGGTGTCCTTCCCCAAAAGGCTCGTACTTCTGTAGAATTTTGAAAAATGGAGGTCAAACCCCAAGGGGGACCATCACATGGAAGGCCGAAACGGTTGAAACTCCTTTTAGTCGCCTCTTACGACAGGCAGGGATAGCCATTCGGATTCTGGAGGCCTACGAAGTCGGGCAAAGAGTGAGTCGGAGCATTCTGAAACCTGTTTAAAGAAAACAAATCCATAAACTCAAACACAAAAACATAAATTACCTATCCACTTTTAACGTAAATTCACTCCTAAAAACAGGAAAACTTAAGACTAATAAACTTTCTATAGCAAAAAAATTATAACAGTACTGCAAGACACAAGATTTACTGATGAACATTCCTTCGATTCAGAAGGATTCAGAACGTCTAAGGGAAAAGTAGGAAAAAAGAGTAATTAAAAAAGTGCCACAATTTGGAAACCGTTTCAATGCAAACAAAAACACGTTAAACTCACTAACAGCATTTACATTAATTAATGAAAGACTTTCCACACTAACATTTATCATCAAACAAAGTTTACACTATTTTAAATAGACATGCACCAAAAAAATAAGAACAACACAACGGAGAGGTTGCAAACAGAAAATATTTGGTAAAATATGGCAAAACACCCTAAATCAAATCCCATCGAAAAATACAGTAATACTACTTGCACACTTCAATGCACAAACTGGTAAAGAATGTCAGCACAGACCAATAAAACGAAAATTCCCTGCATACGCAAATTGAGAAAGACTCTTAAGCCTAAGCAGGCAGCATAACGTCGTACTAAAACATACATTCTAGAAAAAAAACTTCCTAGAAAAGTAACTACATGGGTACCACAGAGTGCGATTTGTGGTGAAAACAGCTCGATCATGTTGCTATAAGTAGACACTCTGCGATGGTGATACTCAATCTAAACAAAGAGCGCCGGTTTAGATTCAGACCACTAATTATCTATAATTAAATTCAAGGTTAGACCACCGTTTACAAAAAGAGCCAATACCAACCCAGAGAATTTGATATACAGACGTTATCTAGAGAAAATGATTACAGAATGTAGTTGGAAAAAAGAATACCTCAATGTTGGGAACAACTTGAAAAAGACATTATCGAGACATTTCTTAAAAAGAAATGGAAACATGCTTGGTGAAATGATGATTGTGATGAGTTAACTATTAAAAGACAATGAGCTTGCAATATCTGGAACACAAATAAAAACGATAAGAACACGAAAAATTTTATAGAAGCACGCATCAAAATGTCACAAGAAGATCAGAGTGCAACATATAGAAGATCAACTAAAACGTCAATTGAGACAAATTTTATGCGGAACACCACAACGAACTTTTATAAAACATTCAAAAATAGTTTAAAGAAGCACACACCATCAAGTTTATAGATGTAAAAAAACAAAGGACTGTATAAATAACACGGACAACTGCAGAATACTTGCGGACTGCTTAAAAAAATTACACAACTGCGATCCACCAAAAGAAGAATCTAAATCCAAATACAAGCAGACTCAAAACCAGCAACAATAGAGGAAATCAAAGAACTCATAAAACAACTTAAAAATAACAAACCATCAGGAAAAGACTGTACAGTTCCTGAATTGTGGAAACACTCAAGTGACAACGTCATTCTGTGTATCACAGACGTCATTAATGAAATCTGGACGACAAACAGCTACCATCAGCGTGGAGATCGGCATTAATACATCCACTACATAAATAAGGAAAGAAAACTGATCCTAACAATTGAAGACATGCGCGGAAAAATGGGCTAACCCTCAAATGTAAAATCTTAGAGATAAGTGTTGCCATCTGTTGGCTGGGTACGGGAACTATCAAAATTGACATTGGTCTAATCCATACGTGATATTTAGGGGCGAGACCAATGCCAATTTTGATAGTTCCCGTACCCAGGCAACAAATGGCAACACTTATCTCTCAGCTTACATCTGAGGGATAGCCCGTTTTCCTGCGCATGTCTTCAATTACAGAGGGATCTCCCTCTTACCAGTGACATACAAGATCTTGTCCATGGCACTTTTCAACAGAGCTGAAGGAATACTCAACCCCCCACTTCGGGATTATCAAGCAGGGTTTAGGAAAGGAAGGTCTTGTGCAGAGAAAATACTAAACCTAAGCAACATAATAGAAATGACGAAAATTAGAAACCTGAAATATGCGATAACTTTTGTAGATTAAAAAAAAAAGCATGACTCGACAGAAATGCAATGATCAGCATTTTAAAGGATTCGTAATCGACAGTAAAACAACAGTAATAATAAAAGAAACTTTAATTAACACATCAGAGGTAAAATTTACGGGAGAAATGTAAAAATCTTTCAAATTAAAATCAGGGGTAAGAGAGATATGGTTTATGACCCCTACTTTTTAACTTCACATTGTAGAAGGTAGCGAAAGAAAGGAGAAATTACACCACTACTCAGGATGTTCAGTTAAGAAAAAGCCAAATAAAATCACCAGCGACTGTCTAGTGTCAAAGAGAAAATCACAGAAATACAGAAACAAGCACACAAAATAGGACTAAAGATATCATTTGAAAAAAATACATTTCATGATAAATATCAATGATGCCCTTCCAAATCTTAAAATGCATAACACAATGTCTAAAAAGAAGTTTTAAATACCTAGGAGAATGGATAGCAAGCAACATGAAAGAAAAGACCGCCATAGAAAATGGAGTACATAATATGGAAATGGGGGTTCCAAATGGACAAAAAACATGTGCAAAAAAAACTTTGTCCTGGAACAAAAGCAAGAGACCACCATACAATGTTAAGGCCTGAGACACCGTATGTAGCTGAAACACTTAAACTAACAAGATTTGAGGGTCTTGAGGAACTGGACAAAGCTGAAAGAGGAATGCCAAGGAAATTATTGGGACCTACAAGTAACAATAATGATGAATACAAATTAAGATGAAACAGAGAGCTCTATTTGAAAAATGGGAAAGCTAACTGATGTAATGAGGAAAAGAAGACTTCAATTTTATGGCCATATACACCGAATGGATAATAATACACTAAGCAAACAGATCTTCGACTTTGTGGAAATGAAATGATCGTATGGCATTGTTGGCCGGAAGACCCCTTTCGGGGAAGTTCGGCCGCCGTATTGCAAGTCCTTTTTAGGTGACGCCACGTCGGCGAGTTGCAAGTGAATGATGATGAAAATGATGAAGGACACACAACACCGAGTCCCCTGCCGGGAATCGAACCCGGGCCCCCTGCGTGGTAGGCGGTAACGCTACCGCTCCGTTACGGAGGCGGACTTAGACTCAGTGAAGAGCTACAAATCCAAACCCACATGGTTCACCAAAATTTACAAAGATATGAAGAACACCGGAATTAGAATGCACATAGTAGGTAACAGAATACCTTCTAGAAAAGCAACGCAAAAGGCAGGATTTCAGGAAAGAAAGAGGTCTACAAAAGGAAGAATGTGGACCCAGGAAGAAAAGGAACCACACTCTCGACGGATGACGGAAGACTGGGAGCAATGAAAATTAAACACGAAGGAGCAAAACCAAAGTTGATGCATCGTACGCTCCAAAAGGATTATTCGAATAAATAAATATATAAATAAACCATGAAACAGCTGAAAGACCTGACCTCTTGCAGAAAATGGCCTACATCTACTCAACAACGTGAAATTTACTTCACTATACATCCAGTCAAATCAGTGAATGTGCAAGACAGCAAATTTGTATGGAATGCAATACCTACATTATTTTAACACACCAAATACGCCAAGACAACTGTAGCTGAAGAAAAAAGCACACAGACTTCTTCGTGAATAAGTTTTAGCTTGTATCACTGAATGAGCGCGGATTCGGCTTTATTTTATTTCACTATCATTTATGTCTCTTGATCGTTTACTAATGCTTGGAGCGCAAAAATATGAAAAACATTCCCCGTTAATTAAAATGAAAAATAATCAAAAAGAAATACTGATCTTACGTCTAGCTTTTAGTCGCTAGGAGCGCTACGTCGTTCCAACTGTGAGGCGGTAAAATTTTTCACAGCAATGTGTGTTGGACTGTACCTGTACGCAGTCCACGGCGCTACAAAGTAACACATGTGCTCTTTTAATGAGGGGACGGCGACTAATAGTTTGTTCGGAGCAGGGAGGTTACTCAACAATCTTCAGTTATTTACGTTTCTGTGTACTGCATTTCCATGACGCTGTAAGAGGCATAAACCCAGGCTGCTGTCCCGAGTGTGCCTGCAGACTACTAAGGGCAAAAAGAGTTCGACAAGTTCCGGCAACAGCTGGCGGCGCCCCGCATCCGCAGCGGGGAAGGCGTCGCGACGCCGCGAAGGAAGTGGGGAGGGTGTGATGAACGTGCGGGCTGGCAGACCAGAGCGTCGGCCCGAGCCGAGGGCGTGGAACGCGGCCAGTGTGGCGTGTCCGCGCGGCCATTACGTGCCGCCTGCACAAAGCGCGCCGCCCGTGGACAATGCGGCACTGCCGCCTCAACACCTCGCTAGCTAGGCGCGTCTGCTGGAACGCTGCCACCGCCCAGGGGACTCGGCCGCGTCGACACTTGTATCCCGGCCGCGAGGAAGGGTGAAATCACAAAATACTACTGCGAATCACCCCACGGAACACACCCTTCCCGTGTCTGAAGTCCTTTACACGATCGGCTTTCCCGTCTCAACAGAATGACCATCTCCGTGCCAACCAGTATCGATTCCTAAAACATCGATCATGTGAAACTCAACTTGCACTTTTCTTACATGATAGCTCAGAGGCATTTGACTCTTACCTCACCTACGCTTATTGTCAAAAGTTCGGTCCTGTGGCGGTGTGAAATGATACGAAGGTCGTTTAATAATTCATGCTCAGCTATTTATATACAATGACGAACGTCCTTGTTGGTGCTTCACATTTGATGCTTGTTCTGTGCGCCGGTGAAGTTTCGACACATTCTGGCAGATTGCAGAGCCGTAGTACAGCGTCAAAATGGCGTCTGCATACGACTCACGTTACAAGCAGCTTGCTGTTACTGAATTCTTGTGTGCGGAAAAAGAATTCGTGGTGAACATCCATAAACGTTTGTGTGCAGTTTATGGCGATGCTGCAGTTGACAGGAGTACAGTTGGCCGATGGGTAAAGAAAGTTACAGCCCCAGGAAATGCAAAAACAGAGCTCCATGATCAGCCACGCTCGGGATGTCCTGTCACAGCCACTGCTCCAGACATGCTGAATCGTGCGGATGCCATTATTCGTGCCGACCGCCGCGTCACAGCTCCACAATTGGCTCTACATTTGTCTGTCAGCACTGGAAGTGCGTCTCCAATGATGGAGACTCTCGGATATTCAAAGAGGCGCTCGCGATGGGTTCCACGAACGCTCAGAGCACACCACAAGATTCAAAGAAAGGCCATTTCATCTGAATTGTTGGAGCGTTTTGAGACCGAAGGAGAGGCCTTTCTGCCACGGATCTTTACGGGGGACGAAAGATGAGTGCACCACTTTGGGCCGGAAACAAAAAGGCAGACCATGGAGTAGCATCATTCTTATTCACCACAAAAGAAGAAACTCAAGACAACCCCCTCTCCCACAAAGGTCATGGTGACAGTTTCCTGGGATTGTGATGACGTCATTATCGTGGATGTGATGCCAAGAGGGTCAACCATAAATTCTCGCCAGATTGGGCTGGACGTCACTCCCTCACCCACCCTACAGTCCAGACCTGGCACCCACGGACCTCCATCTCTTTGGGCTGCTTAAAGATTCTCTACGGGGAACACACTTTGAAGATGATGGGAGTGTCAGTTATGCAGTGAGAACACAGCTACCCCTACAGGACAAGAGCTTTTACCAGCACGGAATATATGCTCTTCCACAACGTTGGCGTACGGCCATAGAACGTGATGGAGACTGTGTAGAAAAATAGAACATGGGCAAGACCTGTTAACGTATATTGCCACCAAATTCTCTTAACAATAAATGTTATAAGAAAATAATGTAGGGCATTACTTAGTGAACGACCCTCGTATTTGTGATTGGATTCAGGATTTTCTCGCAGAGAGGACGCAGTAGGTTATCTTGGACGGGGATTCATTGTCAGATGTAAAAATAACTTCGGGTGTGCCCCTGAGAAGTGTGTTGGAATCCTTGCTACTCGTGTAGCGTGTTAATGATCTTGTGGACAATATTAATAGTAACCTCAAGACTTTTTACAGATGACGCAATTACCTATAATGAAGCACCGTCTGGCCGGCCGAAGTGGCCGTGCGGTTAAAGGCGCTGCAGTCTGTAACCGCAAGACCGCTACGGTCGCAGGTTCGAATCCTGCCTCGGGCAAGGATGTTTGTGATGTCCTTAGGTTAGTTAGGTTTAACTAGTTCTAAGTTCTAGGGGACTAATAACCTCAGCAGTTGAGTCCCATAGTGCTCAGAGCCATTTGAACCACTTGAAGCACCGTCTGAAAGAAGCTGCATAAATATTCAGTTATATCGTGATAAAATTTGAAAGTGGTGCAAACACTGGCTTCTTGTCTTACTTTACATGTTCACGAACGTCAAATTAAGCACGTGAAACGTAGTATCCTGTAACTACAATATGAGCGAGTCGCAGCAGCAGTCGGCAACTCATACAAATACCTGGGTGTAACACTTTCTAGGGATATGAAATAGAATGATCACATAGCTTCAGTTGTGCGTAAAGCAGGTGGTGGGCTACGGTTTACTGGTAGAGTACTGGGGAAGGGCAATCAGTCTACAAAGGAGATTGCTTACAAATCACTTGGGCAACCCACTCTAGATTCTAGAATACTACTCAAGTGTGTGACACCCGTAGCAAATAGGACTAACAGGGGATACTGAATAGGACTAATAGAGGATTATGAACGTATACAGGGAGGGGCAGCACGAATGGTCACGGGTTTGTTTGATCTTTGGGAGAGAAGAACAGAGATGCTGAGGAAACTGAACTCGTGACTCTTGGAGACGGACGCAACCTATCCCGATAAAGTCTACTAATAATATCTCAAGAACTCGCGTTAAATGATGACCTAGGAATATACTAAAACCCCCTATGTATTGCTCACACAGGAATCGGGAGGACAAGATTAGAGCAACTACAGCATGCTCAGTGGCATTCAACCAATCATCTTTACCGCGCCCCATACATGAGTGGAACAGGAAGAATCCCTAAAAACTCATACAGCTCTGCCGTGCATTTCATGGTAGTCAGCAGAGTGTAAATGTAGATGCAGAAGTTGATGCAGACTACTGGTGGCAAGTGAGTCTTGCGGCTCCCCCTGCGTTGTATTCCTTTGCTGAGAAGGGAACGGTCCAATAGGACATGGCGCAACCTGTACCGAAATTTTTCATACGGGAAGAATACACCGAAAGGAACACAATGCCAAAATTTTAACTGCTAAAACGAACTGCAAGTATTTAAAAAAAATGTTGAAAAGTGCCAAATTCGTCGCTCGCCAAACGGCTGGAGACATATGCTCGGTGGACAGCACATCAGTAAACACATAACACGACCCAACGCGATCGTAACTTGCATCTCATTCAATATCGATAATAATTAAATGTTAAAGCATCTGTCTTTGTGCAGGTCCCAAAGCTTCACAGTGATGTGAGGTACAATTAATGTTTTCAACCTTGATGAAATACACACATCAAAAAATGTTTTGCATCACCCCGGTTCCCAGAACTCCTGAAGATAGGCGTTTACTGTGGATATTGTATCACAGACATAGTCTTTTTGACTGTACAGAGATGTCACTAAACGCGCCCAGAGATGTAAATAACCATGCATGAGCAGCGCCTATTAGACGGAGGGGGTCCGACAGCCGAACAGTTCCAGTCATTCCACGAGGAAGGAGGTACACGGCTCGTGTTGTCTGTAGTTCAACAATGCCTAGACGGTCAACACCGCGGTTCGATCGCGTCCTCATTGTTACTTTGTGCCAGGAAGGGCTCTCAAGTAGGGTAGTGTCCAGGGGACTCGGAGTGAACCAAAGTGTTGTTCGGACATGGAGGAGATACAGAGAGACAGGAACTGTCGATGACATGCCCCGTTCAGGTCGCCCATGGGCTACTACTGCAGTGGATGACAGCTACCTACGGATTACGTCTTTGAGGAACGCTGACTGCAACGCCACCACGTTGAATAATGCTTTTCGTGCAGCCACAGGACGTCGTGTTACGACTCAAACTGTGTGCAATGGGCTGCACGATGCGCAACTTTACTCCCGACGTCCATGGCGAAGTCCATTTTTGCAACCACAAAACCATGCAGCGCGGTACAGATGGACCCAAACAACATGCCGAATGGACCGCTCAAGGATTGGCATCACATTCTCTTCAACCAGGCAATCGTCGGAGACGTGTTTGGAGGCTACCCAGTCAGGCTGAACGCCTTACACACTGTCCATGAGTGCAGCAAGGTGGAGGTTCCCTGCTGTTTTGGTGTGGCATCTTGTGGGGTCGACGTACGCCGCAGGTGGTCATGGAAGGCGCCGTAACGGCTGTACGATGCGTGAACGCCATCCTCCGACCGATAGTACAACCATATTGGCAGCATGTTGGCGAGGAATTCGTCTTCATGGACGACAATTCGCGCCCCCATGGTGCACATCTTGTGACTGATTTCCTCCCGGATAACGACATCGCTCGACTAGAGCGGCCAGTATGTTCTCCAGATATGAACCCTATCGAAGATGAGGAGTGGGACAATCTAGACCAACAGTGCCCTGATGAACTTGTGGATAATATGCCACCACAAATACAGGCATACATTAATGAAAGAGGACGTGTTACTGGGTATTAGAGGTTCTGGTGTGTACAGCAATTTGGGCCACCACCTCTAAAGGTCTCAAAAAATGGCTCTGAGCACTATGGGACTTAACATCTATGGTCATCAGTCCCCTAGAACTGAGAACTACTTAAACCTAACTAACCTAAGGACATCACGCAACATCCAGCCATCACGAGGCAGAGAAAATCCCTGACCCCGCCGGGAATCGAACCCGGGAACCCGGGCGTGGGAAGAGAGAACGCTACAGCACGACCACGAGCTGCGGGCCTCTAAAGGTCTCGCTGTATGGTGGTACAACATGCAATGTGTGGTTTTCATAAGCAATAAAAAGGGAGGAAATGATGTTTATGTTGATCTCTATTCCAAGTTTCTGTACAGGTTCCAGAACGTTGTAAGCAATCGAAATCACCTACTTCTCCTGAAGACATATATGTATTTTAGTTAATTTCTTGCGCATTCATTCGTATTTCGTTATAAAATATGGGAACATTAGAAGAAATAGGAAGTAACTTCGTCGATTCTGTGAATTGTGTTTCCAACGATCAAAGCTGTGCTAATTTTAAAGTCCAGAGCAACAACACAGCACCTTCCTACCCCGAAGAAAACATTGCAGTAACAGCTTTCAGTGACAAAAAAGGGCCTGTAAGTTTTTTGGTTAAGCTAAGGAGCGAGATACCAGCGTTAAGCCATGTGCGTGACCAGTTTCATTTCGGAACGTGAACTGTATAAACGGAAGGAAGATTAATACAATATATGAAATATGCGCCAAAACGAAACTTGCAAAAGTGTGAAAGAAAAACTATTTGATAGATTTAGAACTTCTATTGAGAGTCAATGAACCGTTACTGATAAAGACCTACGAGACTGGGAACTCTGAACTTCTAGTGGGATGGACGTGACTGATATAAAGGCTTCTTCGACCTGGTTAAACAGATAGAGGAAATTATACGAAAAAGAAAGCAAAAATTACGTGTTTACCTCAGGTAAACGTGTACAGGACACGTCATTAACAGTTAATACTACAGAGTAATTTGTAGTTGACGTGAAGGCTAACTTCACGTTATCCCGTAAAATGCTGTGTATATAAAGCCAATCAGTGAGGTTTCGTGCGAGAAGCGTGTGGAAGCTGCACTTTATCATTTCGAGTAGAAAATGGAAAAGAGTCACTTGTGCAGTCGATTAATGCTATGACACATTCAAATACAAGAATGCCAGAGAAAAGTATCAGTCAATTACTGTTTCCGCTGCTTTATATCTGTGTTTAGGAACATCAAGGAAAATTAGGTCCAAACATTTAAAAAAATGTAGCCATGGGCAGCCCACTGTCCCCTGTGGTTGCCAACATGTTTATGGAGAGTTTTGAGGAGAGGGCATTGCAGACAGCCACATTTAAACCCACATGCTTCTTTAGGTATGTGGATGACACCTTCGTGATCTGGCCACATGGGATGGACAGGCTCAATGAGTTTCTCGAACATCTTAACTCATGCCACCCTAATATCGAGTTCACCATGGAACTGGAGAAGAATGGCCAGCTGCCATTTCTGGATGTACTAGTCCAGAGGAAAGCAGATGGATCAATTGGCCACAGTGTGTACCGAAAACCAACACACACTGATTTATATCTGCAGGCCAGCAGCTGTCACCACCCTGCACAGAAGAATGGGGTTCTGAAGACTTTGGTCCACAGAGCACGGGCCCTGTCAGACCAAGAGAATCTACCTATAGAGATAGAACATCTCAAAACAGTTTTCTCCAAGAATGGGTACACGGACAGACAAATTGAGAGGGCACTCCAACCAGCCACTACACCACAGGTTCCTGAAGAAGACCAAGATGAAGCAAAGAAGGTGGCATATCTGCCCTATGCTGGCTCTATTTCTGCCAGAATCAGTAGGATCCTCCGTAAACACAATATCAAGTGTGTTTTCTGTCCATCCAACAAGATCGGGGGACTGCTGGGGAGTGTCAAAGACGACCTGGGATTACGAAAACCAGGGATTTACAATATACCTTGTCAATGTGGCATGTCCTACATTGGCCAGACGACCAGAACTGTGGAGATCAGGTGCAAAGAACATCAGAGGCACACTAGATTAAGACAGGTGACTAAGTCAGCCATTGCTGAACACTGTCTAGAACTAGATCATGCCATGAAGTATGAGGATACCAAGATTCTAGCACAAACACCCAGATTTTGGGACAGTATTATAAGAGAATCGATAGAAATTAAAATGGCTGACGATCTTATGAACCGTGACACAGGGTACCAACTAAGCAGAGCATGGGATCCGGCTCTGGAATTGTTAAAGGAGCAACGGGGCCAGCTGCAACACTACACAAACAGAAGAACCAGAGACATGGAGATGGAAAACGAGCCCCTGACGGACTGCCAGGCGCACCAGACCGAAGATGGAACGCCCAGAAGTGGGACTGGTGGGCGCGGACCGCAGAGGGGACATCTAGAGCCGCAGCGGACGAAAAACGGAGCGGCAACGCTCCAACAGGTCGTGGTGAGCGGGCGCGGCCCGCAGGGGGAACGCTTGGTACCCCAGACCGTAGATGAAACCCCCAGGAGCGGGTTTGGTGGGCGCGGACCGCAGAGGGAACACGTAGAACCGCAGCGGACCGAAAACGGTGCAGCCGCGCTCCAGCAGGTCGCAGGGAATGGGCGCGGACCACAGAGGAAGCGCCTGCAGCCGTTGGTGGAGGGGGAAGGCCATAGGCATAAATACTGGACCAGGTCCACTCGAGGAGCAGTCTCAGGTCGCACCTGATGAAGGTTACGAGCTACGTGACCGAAATATCGTGCAAGTACGACGCTGATATCCGGCAGAACACCCGACAACCCAAGATGTCATTAGATCGCCGGGAAAGCCTGAAGAGTTAAAAAAAAATGATTGTTTATTTGCAATATCTTGTTACCTATGTAGCAAAATCTGTAAAAATGGGAGAGAACAATTTTCAACGTTACATCCGAAACGTCATCTTACCATCTACAGAAAGTAATTCATTCCTTCCGTTGAACTCTTGTCCTGGACATAAAAGACACCCACGACGAAAAGACTTAACGTAATTCGCATTCGAACTGGAACTAACAGTGTGATTCAGTGTCTCAATAAAAAATTACAACACTGTAAATCATTTTTCAGAAAATTGCTGGACAGCATAATACGTTTTCGATAACTCTTTCTGATTTCAGGTTTAGCAGCAGAACATTGTTAACTTCAGTCATTCCTGCATTGTCAAGTTTCGTCAGCACATTTTACGAATCTGATCAAGTATGCTTGGTACGCAGCACAATATGCAGAACAATGGCCAAGCCATTTCTTACTGCACTCCAGTTCTGTATAAAGACAACTAGTATTTACTGTGAAGTGCCTTACGGTATGAAGCTTTATCAGGCGTGCCTAGTGTAAGAAAAAAGCTCGTTTTCGTCATCCAATAGACACTTCGCATTTTTGTGACGATTACAGAGAATAAACAAGTAACAGTTTCATTCATAGTAAAATATACATTATTCACAAATTATAATAAGAACATGGCTAATGGAATTATTATAAAATATTTAACGTCAAAAAATTGAAGTTCCGGTTGATGGAAGTCGCTCTGTAATGAAACTTCATAGATTGACTTAATTTTCTTTCCTCTGCTAGTCACTTGTGGCTCAAATGGCTCTGAGCACTATGGGACTTAACAGCTGAGGTCATCAGTCCCCTAGAACTTAGAACTACTGAAACCTAACTAACCTAAGGACATCACACACATCCATGCCCGAGGCAGGAGTCGAACCTGCGACCGTAGCAGTCGCGCGGTTCCAGACTGAAGCGCCTAGAAACGCTCGGCCACACCGGCCGTCCTAGTCACTTGTGTAACAACCACATATGCAACAGTTCAGCTGTCGATATGAACTGCAAGTTATTCAACAAATTAATGGTTTGAGACATTTCTGGTATGGTTTAAGTGCTTAAAATTCGCGTGTGTGTATTTTGGACTTCACGCTATATGGCGCTACTTTCTCTTGCCACGGCTGCGCGGGCTTATTCGCGGATTCGCGCGCTTGGCAGGAAGGGCTGTAGGAACTGCTGTTGTAAGCTGTCCTTCGTGGGGCAAAAATGAGTAGCTTCACCATTTAAAAAATACTTGGAATGAGCCTTAGCAGCTAAAATTCTGACAGTGTATTTCTCTTTCGGCGTATTCTTCCCGTGTGAAAAATTTCAGGATAGGTTTCGATATGTCGGATTGGACCATTCCGCTAAAAGTCGTGCTTACAGGGAAAAACAAATGGGAACTTGCACCGGATAACTAGTTTTCCGACCAACAACACTTAACTGTAGATTGCTTGACATCAGACGTGGGTTTCTCAATCAAAGTCTTGTCTTCCTTATCCACCTTCCAAGACTGCGACACACACACACACACACACACACACACACACACACACACACACACACACGAGAGAGAGAGAGAGAGAGAGAGAGAGAGAGAGAGAGCGCGCATCGCAGTAGAAAGACTGGTTGGTTGAGGGTTAATGGGCTAAAAAGTTATATTATCGGTCGCTCAGTAACGAGATACTTCATTTGGAGTTAGTGACGTCCGCCAGAAATTTGATCCAATTATGAAAATATGTGGGAGCGGTAAAATCGAGGCACTGAAAGCAATACTGATGCCGTAACTGAGAAATAATTTAAGAAGAAGCTACAGTACATGGGTCGGGCCAGTAAGGTCAGAGGAGACGAGGGGTCTCCCAGGGCTCATCTGTCGCGACAGAAACCTTACCCGCATACGAACCCCCGCCAATTAGATTACGGGGGAAGACAGATACAAAATAAAGAATGCCCTCCAGTCATGAGATTGAGAATAGTAAAAGTGATGATGCTAAAAACGGCAGTAGAAGGAGCACGTGGAAGGACACATGGGTGGACATACACAAAACGACAAAAGTTTTGCATCACCCATTTCTTTCGAAATTCACAGCACAGGAAACAAAGATTGGGTCTGAGGCACACGTATGTATTTATTTGTAATGTGTCCAAATCACGAAAAAAAGAACAAAAAAACGTGTGTGACGACGAAGCTTTCCGTTTTCCATGTGGCGTTTTTCACACAACTACTGAGCAACATTAACACGTTGTAAAACGATCCCTCGCCCGGAGCCGGCCGGTGTGGCCGAGCGGTTCTAGGCGCTTCAGTCTGGAACCGCGCGACCGCTACGGTCGCAGCTTCGAATCCTGCCTCGGGCATGGGTTTGTGTGGTGTCCTTAGGTTAGTTAGCTTCATGTCTAGGGGACTGATGACCTCAGCTGTTAAGTCCCATGGTGCTCAGCGCCATTTGAACAATTTCAACATTGCTCGGATGTGCGCTTGAATCCGTCGTGGCATACCACCGATGAGATCTCAAGCCAGACTGGTCCAAACTGTCCCACTGTTCAATGGCAATTCTGCGTAAGGCGCGCGGAGTACGTGGTGGTTGTGGACGCACACAAACAGTTCGGTTCAATCGATCCGACACCCATTCCATTGGGTTCATGTCTGGCAAACAGAAAGGCCACCCCATTCTGATGATACTAGCATGCCGAAGGAACGTATCCACGAGAGGAGCATGGTGAAAAAGAGAGTTATTATCCATCAAGATGAAACTGTCGCCAAAGTGTTGGCAATACGATCCCACTACTGGTTGCAGAATCTCGTCCCCGTACCACAATGCAGTGAGACTGCCCTCAACAACAACGCAAGGTATACAGTGGGACCGATGTAATGTTTCCCCACAACATACTTCACAACCACCTTGTTGCACGCATGGGCACGGTGTTGAAGGTATTTGATATTGCCGTATTGTCTCTAAACACGTTGTAAGCGATTATCAGCGTACAAACAGATTTGACTTTCGTCCATAAACAACTATCATGCCATCCCTTGGGCATCCATTCCGCATGATTTCTAACCCATTTCTATCGAAGTCCGTGGCGGTGTGGTATACGACGTGGCGCTCACCATGATCGTCGGGAATGGATATTCCCACCATGCGATCGTCTTCTAACACTTTGATGCGATGCATGACGTCCTGTAGCCTCTTAGAATTGAGTTCTGCAGCATTCAGCCCACGGTTCGTTTTGAGTCAAAGTCGCAGATTTCAATCATCTTCTGCACGTGTCGAACGTCCTCAACACTACCTGTCAACTGGAGCAGAACCCGCATCCTCAACTTATCAGTCGGACTCTCGTGCACACGTAGAGCTACTCCCCTGACTGACAAAACTTCTGTCCCATTACGTGATGAGGCGGCCCGGTCACTGATGACGATCGCCCTTTGTGGCATGATGGGTGTTCATTCTACTGTTCCCCAGAGGCTCTAAAGCATCCCTACACGTGCTTTACTCTCAACTGAAACGCTGCAATCCACTGGAGTGTGGCGTTCTACACGTAGACAGCAGTCATTGTAACTGCGTGTATGTTTACACATAACGTCAGGGGTGGCTTCCCGATCGGTACAGGAACAGTAAAACATCTGAACAACACGTCGGGGTGATACTAAACTTTGGTTGATGTGTGTACAATGGTTCGGTTCGTTCATGGTACACTGCACCCGCGCAGACTGCTATCTAAAACGTTCAACGAAAAGCGTAACTACGGAGATTTGAGAAAGGGTGCAGACACTCACGGGAGCGGGGGGTGGGGGGGGGAGGGGGCGGCGGCCGACGGAAGCTCGTTCCGCATATACGCGGTGGCCCTCCCCACCCTCTGGCCGAGCATCCCTTTCAAGCCCTTCGACACGAAGCCACTGTGTGGCGACTGCGATTGGGCACCAAGTGTTGCCGCCAGAGAAGAGGCACCGCCTCTCCAATCGATTGCCGTGTGGCGTGAAAAAAGAGACCACTCCCGCTTCAGACACAATGAGATACAATTACGGGCACAGCCAGAGAAAGAAAGAATCGACGAAATCAGGCGCGCGGGCACAATGGGGCGCAGAAGCGGCTGTCAACTTGCGACAGAGACTGCGGGGTCATATTCGTCTCTCGCGACCGTTACTGACAAAGAGCTTAAAAGACGCCAAACGTATATCGCACTGGACGAAACCGTATCGATTTCTAAGTAGTGTCAAATAGGATGTGGAACCGGAGCTTTCGACGGCGGCAGCCTTCTGGACGGCAGAAAGTCTGCAAATTTGACTCAATACTGACCATTAAAATTGCAACGCTATGAAGACGGCATGTAACAAATAGCAAATTCGCATACGCGGGTATGCAAATGATTCCATACTATTAGATTTCCGGAAACATTTTGATACAGTGCCACACGACAAGAGTGTGGGCGAACGTCCGTACATACGGAACAGGTTTTCACATGCGTGACTGGTTCGAAGACTTTTTGAGCTACAGGACCCAGTACGTTGTCCTGGACGGCGAATGTTAATCGGAGACAAAGGTATCGTCAAGAGCGCACCAGCGAAATGTGATAAGACCCACCTTGTTCTCTATATACGTACATGATCTGACGGACAGGGTGAGCAGCAGTCTGCAACCGTTTAGTGACGACTCCACAGTTCGCGGGAAAGAGTCGGCTTTGAGCCACTGCAGGAGGGTAAAGAAATGTTGGATAAAATTTCTATTTGGTGTCATGAATGACAGCTTACTCTGAATGTAGTAAAATGTAACCTAACCCGGTAGAATAGGAAAACCAACCCTGTAATGTCCGAATAGAGAATTAGTGGCGTGCTGCTTGATAAAGTCACGTCGATTAAATAAGTAGACATAACGTTGGAAGGCGAAGTGAAATGAAACGAGTACCTAAGGTCGGTTGTAAAGAGGATGAATGGTCGACTTGTGTTTATCGGGAGAATTCTAGTACGGTATAGTCTATCTGTAAAGGAGGCTGCGTACAAAACATTTTCACGATTCATTCTTCCGTACTGCTCAAGTGTTTCGGATTCACACCAGATCGGATTAAAGAAAAATATCCATCCAGCAGCTCAGAGGCATGCTGATGTATTTGTTACCAGTATGTTCGAGCAACACTCGAATATTACAGATATCTTTCGTAACCTCAAATGAAAAGACGTTTTATTCACGACACACTGTTGACAGTGTTTAGACAACCGGTATTTGTGGGTGACTGCAGAGCGGTTGCACTGCAGGCAACATATATCTCTCGGAAGGACCGCAAAGACAAGATAAGGGAAATCAGGGTTCGTAAGGAAGGGCAATGACTAACAGCGATACAGGGTGGGGCAGAACTTGGTTTATTTGACTTTGGCGCCCTGAAACGACGGTATGCTCGCGGAAGGGTAGGGGTATGCACATCCCAGAGGGCGGGGTCTAAAGTTGTAGCTCCGCTTTGTTTGGTTAGCATCATGTAGTAGACGGAAGTGGATCAAGCGTTCGCTGTCGAGAGATACTTCTCTAATGCTCGCTCACTCATTAATATTGCGCGCTGCGGTCGTGTTCCTAGCCGGCAGTCGATTGTTTCACTTCCGGGAAAGAGGTGACGGAAGGAAAAAAGAAATTCTGGGGTCCTGCGAAAAGCAAGGTCACCCTAAAGCATTCACTGCCATTCCCTCTGCGCTCCGCCCGCAAACACGCACCTGCTGTTGGGTTGTCTGCTCGTTTTCTGGGCGTACCGTTCATGAAAAAGTAAAATTTGCCTGAGGTGCGGTACTTAGCTACGCGATTTTGTTGTTCAAGAAAATGCAACTAAGGAGCTTCTTGGCATGCCTCCCGACACGTTTGTTTTTCCCAGTGATGAGGCTCACTTCCATGGGATCTGTAAATAAGCAGAACATGCCCTCATACAACTTCATCAGCGTCCGCTAGATTCAGAACCTGTACTTTTTTGGTGTGCACTACCGCAACATGGAATAACTCTTTTTTTTAAAAAAAAAAAAAAAAACACCACGAACGGGCAGTTTCGGTGGCTTCTGACCGTTACGTTCACACGATTAGGCACTTTTTCCGGCCAATGCTCAATGAGACGGATGTGGGAGACGTGTGGTTCCAGCAGGACGGTGCCACGGCACACACAGCGCGTGTTTCAATGACTGTGTTGCGGCAGCAACACTTCGCAGGACGCCTCATCTTGCTGAGAGGCGATGTGCAATGGCTAGCACGTTCGCCTGATTTAGCCCCATGCGACAGTTCTTCATGGGGCTATCTGAAATCTCTTGTTTACGACGAACGTCCTGCGACTGTGGCTCATCTGGTAAACATCATTCGTCAAGCTGTCACCAACATATCCGTCGATATGCTTGAGAGAGTTAAAAAACTTACGAGTTCGATTAATGCAGTATATTGAGAATCTGCCTGGTACCATCGTTAAAACTGCGTAAACAAGAAGTTTAAATACTGTCCTTGATGCTGTTCAAAGAATTAAAAACATACTTGCATCAGTTTTTGAATGGTAACCTCCGCCAAGCCTCGTACGCTGGCTTCCAGAGTACGTGTATATGTAGACTGTAGTTCCAGCGCAACCGCACGAAGTTAGTAGGACTAACGCTATCAACATTCCGGGTCATTCAACGGCCGCAACAATAGCACAAAAGCCCCCATACTCAATATATTTTTACTGCCTGGTTTCTTGTCAACCTACAAAAGACTCAATGGTGTCATCGAGATATGCTGTTCTGGTAGCGAAAACAGCATGGTGTCATAAAACATTCGATGGCTGTATCTCCGTTATTAATGAAGTCACGCGGACCATTGCTGTTTGCTTCACGACGCGCTGGTCACATCTGAATCTCAACATTCGGAAACGTACCATACTGTGCTTAAATAGGCGGAAGCGCCCATTATTGTTTGACAACTCGAACGCCGAACAATCAATGGAAACAGTCGCATCCATTAATTATCTTGGAGTACGCTTGCCAGTTGATTTAAAGTTGGATGAACACCCAAAAGTACTCGTACGAAGGCAGCTGCCAAACAGATTTATTGCGGGTGTCCGAAAAGACTTTCCCTGACTACATAAATTGATAACTCAGGCTAGAAGTAAGATACAAATATGAAACTTGTGTCGAATTGTTTACAACTATCAAAGTTTTCTTTCTGTTTTAGCTTCGCAGTACGTAAGTAGTGGATGAGGTGCAGTGTGTCCTGTGGTACCATGAGACACGATCACCAACCACAGTGCAGAGACACTTACAAACAACATTTGGAAGGGATCCACCTGATGTCGAGAGCATTAAAGACTGGTATGAGAAGAACACAGGATCGGTTGCTGACCTTCCGAGGTCTGGTCGACCAAGAACCTCAGCAGACAGGGTGGAAGCTGTAAGGCAGTCTTTTCTGCGAAGTCCGAAGAAATCGGTGAGCAGGGCCTCACATGAATTGCAGATGCCAAAAAGCTCTCTCCATGGCATTTTACACAGACGTTTATTGTTTCGTGCATACAAAGTGCAAAACGTACAGGCCTTGTTGCCCAATGATAGTACACGCCGATATCACTTAGCGGTCGAAATGCTATCACGTATCGAGGACGATGATGGTTATCTCAGACGAATTACCTTTTCCGACGAAGCGACCTTTTTTGTCAGTGGAGTAGTGAATCGCCATAATATGCACATTTGGGGTTCACAACCCCCTGGCGAGGTCATGGAGTGCACCAGAGGCAGTCCAAAGGCGAATGTTTGGTGCGCGCTATTGCACGATCGAATTATCGGACCATTCTTCTTCGCGGAGGCTACCATCACATCTGCAGTGTATCTGGACATGTTGCAACTGTATGCTGTTCCTCAGCTGCTTCAGTATCACCCCGATGTCTTGTTTCAGCAAGACGGTGCACCGCCTCATTGGGGTTTGGACGTCCGTGCCTATCTCGATATTACCTTTCCTGGCCTCCACGCTCTCCTACCATAACCCCATTAGACTTCTTTTTATGGGGTTATGTCAAAGACGAGGTCTACCGAACACGTTTACCAGATCTTGAAACCCTGCGGCAACGGATAACAACAGTCGTTGAACCGATCCCTCCAGTGATGTTGGATAATGTGTGGACGGAAATTCAATATCGCCTAGATGTGTTACGTGCTACCAAGTGTGCTCATGTGGAAGTTTACTGATGTGTGAAAAAATCTTTGATAGTTTGCAAACAATCAGACACCAGTTTCATATTTGTATCTTACTTCTAGCCTGAGCTATCAATTTATGTAATCAGGGAAAGACTTTTCGGACATCCTGTATATCGATAATTTTTGGAATAAATATAGGTATTTTATCAACAGCCCTACAATGAACAGCAGTCAGCATGGGTGCATGAAGCACGCGGTTGCTGTGGAGGTCCGTACACAGCAACGTTCACTGAACGGTCGTCGAGCACCTGCTCAACAGTTGCACGTCTGTTCGCCCGTACACATCTCCGCAGCAGTTGCTCACTCTATCATCTATGGCGCGTGATGCACCACAGTCGCCTCGGCGCCTGTTTTGGATAGTGCCTTTTTGCCATACAAGGTATAGATCAACAACGGGGGAACAGTTGACGAACTTGTTTCGGAAAAGCTTCCACCCCTGGACCGAAAGTCAATGATCATGGCCTTTTGGCCGTCATGTAAATCGGCTCGTTTCCGCATTACCACAACGACTGCACTGTTTTCCGCTTCCCCCCTACGACCATTATGTACCCTCCACTGTTGATGCTGCCATGTGCCGTCTGTGAGTGATTATCGCACGATGACGTCTTAACATAGGTGGTGGCCACATTTAACGTGAATGGACCGTGTATATGTAAACTACTGGCCATTAAAATTGCTACACCACGAAGATGACGTACTACAGACGCGAAATTTACCCGACAGGAAGAAGATGCTGCGATATGCAAATGATTAGCTTTACAGAGCATTCACACAAGGTTGGCCACACCTACAACGTGCTGACATGAGGAAAGTTTCCAACCGATTTCTCATACACAAACAGCAGTTGACCGGCATTGCCTGGTGAAACGTTATTGTGATGCCTCGTGTAAGGAGGAGAAATGCGTACCATCACGTTTCCGATTTTGATAAAGGTCGGATTGTAGCCTATCGCGATTGCGGTTTATCGTATCGCGACATTGCTGCTCGCGTTGGTCGAGATCCAATGACTGTTAGCAGAATATTTAATCGTTGGGTTCAGGAGGGTAATACAGAACGCCGTGCTGGATCCCAACGGCCTCGTATCCCTAGCAGTCGAGATGACAGGCATCTTATCCGCATGGCTGTAACGGATCCTGCAGCCACGTCTCGATCCCTGAGTCAACAGATGGGGACGTTTCCAAGACAACAAACATCTGCACGAACAGTTCGACGACGTTTGCGTGAGCATGGACTATCAGCTCGGAGACCATGGCTGCGGTTACCCTTGACGCTGCATCACAGACAGGAGCGCCTGCGATGGTGTACTCAACGACGAACCTGGGTGCGCGAATGACAAAACGTCATTTTTCGGATGAATCCAGGTTCTGTTAACAACATCATGATGGTTTCATCCATGTTTGGCGACATCGCGGTGAACGCACATTGGAAGCGTGTAATCGTCATCGCCATACAGGCGTATCATCCGGCGTGATGGTATGGGGTGCCATTGGTTACACGTCTCGGTCACCTCTTGTTCGCATTGACGGCACTTTGAACAGTGGACGTTACATTTCAGACGTGTTACGACCCGTGGCTCCACCCCTTATTCGATCCCAGAGAAACCTTACATTTCAGCAGGATAATGCACGACCGCATGTTGAAGGTCCTGTACGGGCGTTTCTGGATACAGAAAATGTTCGACTGCTGCCCTGGCCAGCACATTCTCCAGATCTCTCGGCAACTGAAAACGTCTTGCCAATAGTGGCCGAGCAACTGGCTCGTCACAATACGCCAGTCACTACTCTTGATGAACTGTGGTATCGTGTTGAAGCTGCATGGGCAGCTGTACATGTACAGGCCATCCAAGCTCTGTTTGACTCAATGCCCAGGCATATCAAGGCTGTTATTACGGCCAGAGATGGTTGTTCTGGGTACTGATTTCTCAGGATCTATGCACCCAAATTGCGTGAAAATGTAATTATATGTCAGTTTTAGTATAATATATTTGTCCAATGAATACCCGTTTATCATCCGCATTTCTTCTTGGTGTAGCAATTCTAATGGCCAGTAGTGTAGCATGGCCCGAAAAAAGAAAAAAAAAAAGCTTTGTATGTTGTTTAGGGAAAAAAGGAAGCTTCAAATTATCTGCAGCAAAGAACTTTAGGGAACTGCTGCGGTTTGCGTAACGGCTAAGATCGTTTATTTGATGGGGAAACACTGGACACATGGTCTACTTTTTACTTTTTTGAACAGCAAAATTCCAGACACGTTTCTTTCCAGGTGGAACAGAAAAGGACGGCAGCGAGGCCAAAGGCGAAGAGAGAAGCTGGCTGAGCGCTGATGGAGGCCGTGACCCACGAGAGGTGGCGAGCGTGCTCGACTCGGCTCGACGCCACGGCGTACCAGGACTGTGGGGCGAGTGGTGAGTGCGGTGTGGCGCGGGGGAAGGGGGGGGGGGGAGGGAAGCGCCCGAGAGGCGCTACAGACAGACAAGTGGCGCGACGTCCATTTGGCGCACAAAACCCCAGCCCGGCGTCATCGTCACCCCGAACAAAGATCACCTCGGCGGCGGCGGAGGCGGCAGCTGCGATTCGCAGGCGCGCCCTCCGATACTGGCTGGATGCTCCACCTCGCCGATCTCGGCGCTACTGGTTTTATTTTTATGTTCTACGAGGGTGGCCTGCAAAGTTTCTGGCCTTTCCAATAGACCGCACAGAAGCTGGTACAAAAATCACCTGCCGCCCAGAGATTTTTTTAACAGTTTGACGCCAACCGTGTATTAACCCTTCTCATCACTTGCTTCGCGAAGAAATGAGCTGTACAACTTAAACGAGGTTGTGAAAGTGACCAAGGTTATCCGAAAAGTGCTACCATAACACCAGAAATCGTCGAAACGTGCACGATATAAAATCAGAAGGTAGGCCTTCGAAAGTAAAAGAAATTGCTAAGATTTTGGGGATTTCAAAAGGAAGTGTCGGCTACATTATGGATGAAGAACTGCACATGAGAAAGCTCTGTGCGAGATGGCTGCCGCGCCTTCTCTCGGCGGATCAGGAATTAATTTGCGATGCAAATTCCCGTCGGTGTTTGGCGTAGTTTCGTAAAAGCTGAAAGTGGTTTTCTGTGTAGCTATGTGACAGTGCATGATACAAGGATTCATCACTATACACCAGAATCAAAACAACAATCCAAACAGTGGTCCGAAGCCGGTTCTTTAGCACGAAGGCGAAGACAACGCCATCACTGGGGAAGACCGTGGCATTCGTGTCTAGGGATACGAAACAAATTCTCTTCATTGAGCTGCTAAAACAATAACTACTTCTAACGGATATGCAGCAAAAATTAGAGGAAACAAACCAGGTTTGCAAAAGAACTAAATAATCTTTCATCAAGACAATGCACCTGCCCCCAAGAGTTGCAATTGGCAAACTGAAAGGTATGCGCTATGGAGTGTTGGAGCATCGGCACTATTCCCCAATTTGGCTCCCTCAGACTTCCACCTATTAACAAAACCCTAAGTCTCCCCTAATGCTCACCGTTTATCGTCCCACTGAGAACGAACTACAGCCATGGACGAGTATTTTGCAACACTTCACAGAAACAATACAGAGGTGTCATGAAGCCACTACAAGAGGGCTGGATGAAGTGTATTAACGATAAAGCAGTTTAAGCCGGAAAACAAAAAGTTTTTGAAAACATTTTTTCACCACCAGGTCCACATCTTCCCTGACCTCTCACATGTATACTACGTCTACATACGGACTCAAAAAAGATATTATATTGAGGCACAGTAACAACGCAGCGACTACATGTACATGACTACTCTGCAGTTCAGACAGAACTTCATGGCACAGGGTTCATTGAACCACCTTCAGACTACTTCGCGATCGTTTCAGGAAAATATTTAAGACGTTCTTCGCTACTATGGGGAAAGAAACAACGAGCACAAACAGGCAACCTGATGGCTGACCACTGCGATAAGGATATCATGTAGACCGAAGTGGAAATTATATCAAAACGTGGCAAATAGTCACAATGGACCTGCAGCAGTCCGCTACAAACGTTACTCTAACGTGGTTAAAATATTGTTTTTCTGGTCTTAGTTCAAAGACAGGTTTGATGCAGCTCTCCATGCTACTCTATCCTATGCAAGCCTCTTAATCTCCGAATAACTATTACTTACATACTTCTGAATCTGCTTAATGTATTCCCTCCAATACTAAACTGATGATCCGTTGATGTCTCGGAATGTGTCCTGTCAACCGATCCCTTCTGCTAGTCAGGTTGTGCCACCAATGTCTTGTCTCCCCAATCCTGTTCAGTGCCGCCTCATAAATTATGTCATGTACCCATTTAATCTTCAGCATTCTTCTAGAGCACCAGTTGTCAAAAGCTTCTATTCTCTAGTCTTTATCTTCCATTTTTACTTCCATACATGGTTAAACTCGATACAAATACTTTGAGAAAAAAACTTCCTAACATTTAAATCTATATTGTATGTTAACAAATTTCTCTTCTTCAGAAACGTTTTACTTGTCACTGCCATCTACATTTTAAACCCTTTCTACTACGTCCATCCTTCGTTATTCTGCTGTCCAAATAGCAACATTCACCCATTACGTTAAGTATCTCGTTTCCTAATCTAATTCTCTCAGCATCACCTGACTGAATTCGAGTACATTCCATAATCCTTGTTAAGCTTTTGTCGGTATTAACGTTATGTTCTCCTTTCAAGACACTGTCCATTCCATCAACTGCTCTTCCAACTTCTTTGTTGTCTCTGACAGAATTACAATGTCATTGACAAACATCAAAGTTTTTATTTCTTCTCCATGGATTTTAATTCCTACTCCAAATTTTTTCTTTGGTTTCCTTTATGGCTTGCTCAGTATAAAGACTTAATAACATCGGGGATAGCCTACAACCCAGTCTCACTCCCTTCTCAACCGCTGCTTTCCTATCGTGCCCCTAGACTCTTATAACTGCCATCTGGCTTCTGTACGTATTGTAAACAGCCTTTCGCTCCCTGTATTTTACCCCTACCACCTTTAGAATTTGAAAGAGAGTATTCCAGTCAACACTGTCAAATTTTTTCTCTAAGTCTAAAAATGCTATAAATGTAGGTTTGCCTTTCCTTCTTCTATGAGAAATTGTAGGGTTAGTATTGCCTCGCGTGTTCCTACATTTCTCTGGAATCCAAATTGATTTTCCTCATGGTCGGCTTCTACCTGTTTTTCCATTCTTCTGTAAAGGATTTGTGTTAGTATTTTGCAACCGTGACGTATTGAACTGATAGTCCGGTGATTTACACCTGTCAGCGCCTCCTTTCTTTGGAATTGGGATTATTATATTCTTCTTGAAGTCTGAGGGTATTTCGCCTGTTTCATACAACTTGCTATACTAGCTGGAAGAGTCTTGTCATGGCTGGCTCTCTCAAGGCTATCAGTAGCAGAATTTCGTCTACCACCGAAGCATTGTTTCAGTTTAGATGTTTCAGTGTTCTATCAAATTATTCTCGCATTATCGCATCTCCCAGCTCATCTTCATGTACGTCCTCTTCCATTTCAACAACATTTCGTTCAAATTTGTCCTCCTCGTATAGATCCTCAACACATACTCCCACCTTTCAGCTTTCCTTTCTTTGCTGCCATTAGGAAGGTAGAAATGAAGTGTCTGTAAATATGAGGAATGTAAATAACGTAGTGGCAACATTGACCTAATGAACTAACAAGTACAACTGCATTACATTCCAACCTATATTACCGCTTTCCAAATATCGGAAAGCCGTTGGGGACCGTTGGCAAGACGTTCTCTGTTCATGACAGCAACGGACCGTCCTATTGCGTAGAGTATAGATGTCATGTCACGAAACCGGTAGTCGGTAGTCTCGGGGGGGGGGGGGGGGGGGGGGGTCCCTTCAACTTCGGAAACACACTGAGTCGCGGGTACAACATGTTATCATCATGCATCAGCGTAGGGCGACCGTCTTGCAATAAACGTGGAAGATTGCGCCGTATAGCCAGATTCAGATGTTGCTTCAGATATCGGCAACACTTGTAGTTGTCACTGCTGCGGTTTGTCCCCAGGCACAGTATGCATAAGAATGGTAATCTCATAGTAATCAGGGTGTATTCGCGGCCAAGAAAAAAAATTCCCGGATTTTCCCCGAATCTCCCGGTTAAAAAACGCACTTTTTCCCACGTGAAAATATACTTCTTTCAAGATAAAAATACACTTTTTCCATAACAAGCGACAGTGTAGTTTTCCTCGGAGCAGTAGAAACATCAGTCCTTTGAATGGTAAAGGTTTAATACACCAGCGTAGAACTTCCCGGCACATTAGAAAAAAAAAAAATCGCGTTTTTGAAAGAGCTTTGATGTTCAGCAACATGTACGCTGCATATTTTCATATTACGATATGCTTCATATTTTCACAGCACATTAATTTCCGAAGCATTGAAATAGAGATTGCAATACGCTTTTGTAACCCTATCATAGCTCATGTTATGTGATCTCGCCAGGGAATGACGGCAGATATTCAGAGCATAGCACACATGATGTAGCCAGCCAATAGCAATATCACTGTTAAGCAGCGTGAACATATAGGAGATGTTAATGGTTTAAATTAATGTATATAGTGTAGCTATAAGAAAAGCTAAGCTTTCACGAGTAATATTGATCTTGATAATAATAAACTATAAGAAAAGCTAAGCTTTCACATATAATACTGTTTTTTTTTTTTTTTTTTTTTTGCGTGTGTTTCTCTTTAAGATACATCACACAAACGTGCCAGTAGAATTTTAAAGAATGACATTAATGTCTGGTCTTCTGGGCTCGAAATAATTCCAAGCGGTTGGTACTCAAAGTGTTAAGTTTTAAATGAGAGTCAAACGTTCTGTGATTTAAGAAAGTCATCGCACATTCTCACAGGTAACATAATTCATCTTGCGTAAAAGGAAATTTCCTTTGAAAATATCGCTTTTCAACACTGGACATAGTATTCAATAAAAGTCGCGTCATCTGTTGTAAGGTTCAAACAACAGACAGTATCAGGCATATGAAACCGATCCATAGACCTGTTGTCAAATCGCGTAAGCCTGCGCCTGTCGTTCCGTCTACGTCCGCCAGAGGCAGCACCGTCGGTGAGCGTTCGTTGGTCCGGCAAAAAGAGCCTGCCGATGGCACCACTGCACATTCTTTCCCGAGGCCTAGCGGTGTTATTCACCTGCTCCGTGACGTTGTTAACTGGGCCGGATAAATCACCGCCAAAGCAAGCAGGAAATCACTACGGTGTTATTCTGTCAACTAGCTCCTTCTCGATTACTTCAGGACCACAGTGAATGCAGCTTGGACTTGGCTCTGTTTCCTTGCATTGTTACTAATTTGGCATTGAAGAACTGTTGCCAACCACTTGATACGGAATATTTATTTCTAGGTTTGGCCTGTGACAATTCCGTTACCACTCTGGACAGTATTAGCCATGGCTTTATTCATTCCACCACTCCAGCTTGGTGTGCTCCGCTGTGGTTAGTGAAACTGGTACTGACTGCAATGTTAAACTCTTTTATATGGCGCCACCTTCCAACAAGTGGAAACAGTCCTTTGCTGCACAGAAATCTTGGTATGAAACATCGTGACACTCAGCCATCGCTATTTGGATGGTAACTACGACAACAGTAGTAATTATAATAAAGATATCGTTACACAATCTTGTGGTACATAGCGACATGTATTAGCAGTACAGGGGCGCAAGCTCTCCTTCGTGAAATAGAACAATCCAAAAAATTAGCAATAACTTTTCTTTTCTCAATAACGACTGCGATATTCCCAATTGCAGCAAAAACACCTAAATGTTGGATATCGTTGGCAAAAGTCTGTTTTCGAAATTCACTCGATACATTATTTGAACAGAGTTGCTGTGACTGCGCACTTATTTTCCTAACCACGTGCAGAGAGAAACAAATTCTCTGATTTTATGTGATTTTGTCACAACCCATATGCAGAAACTGTCCTGGCACTAGGCGAAACTGGTTTTAGGAACATGACAGAAAACCTCTGTAGGGCTGAATGGTTGTGGATTGGAACCTAAGGCCTCCCGAATACGGTTTGAACAATGTGCTAACCTCGTTCGTCGATTCATACCGCAAATCGTCAACGTTAGTACGACAACCTTAAAACTAATGCCCTTTCGACGTCATCATACCCATACATCACCCTGGGAAATATACAATGCTCGGCATAAACAGCGAAACACCCACAAGGCATAGTCGGACATCAGTTTAACTTCGTACTAGTACAGAACTCGGAGGGTATGTAAATAATTAGAATTGCAAAATGTGTGTCAGATACAATGGCCAACAGGAGTACATTAGTGTTGTTCCTGTTTTGTATTGTTAACAGGCCTGAGAGGGTATGTAAGGGCCATGAACATCGTAAGAAGTTGAGTGCGCACTGTGAAAGACAGGGACATACCGCGTCTTTCACGTGGAAGCATGGACGCTGATGAACGGCGTCGCACTTTGTTCAGCAATGAATCACATTTCGGCACTTTCCTAGAGGACCATCGTCGGCGAATATGGAGGCAAGCTGGGAGTGAAACTGTTCTTCTAATGATGTCATATTGTTAAGTGTGCTCATGTTGTCGAGTTCTTTGTAAATTTGATTCAATGTTGTGATCAGTGAAATAACATCACATACCCTCTCTTTCTGAGTGCTCCATTTTTTGTCAGCCAATGTAGTATATCCATTTTACTCCTAGAAGCAGATGAAACTGCACAGTGTCTCCGTTAACGAGTGAGCTTTTAATATACAACAATTTATCACAAGAATACAAACAGCCCCCAAACAGTTAAATCTGCCCCCAAACAGTTAAATCTGCGTTTCTACAAGAGGCATCCATTACTGAAGTGTTTCCAAAGAGACGGGTGAAGGAAGTTCTTACAAGTGCAATCCCTTCTTTCAGGAGTGCTGCAATGAAAAGTAGATATAAATTTAAGTCTTTGTGGTGTAATATTTGAGTCTTTGTGGTCTGACCACGAAAATGACTTATAAATGTAGAAACCCAGGCCGGTAGCTAACTAGTAAGTTTTAGCCTTGAAACCATGCTACTCCATGTGTACATGGCCTGTAGCATCATCCACTGCCTGACAAAAAGTGTCGTCACAGTACAGATGGGTGTTACAAACTCTGATACTTGCAGACAGTGATCGGCAGCAGCTATAGCAGGATTGTCCCACTCATGGGTTTCCAGCATGGTGGAAACCTTGGATGTTTGCTTGTGAATGGCTATTCCAGTGCAGACAGAAACTAAGCAACCAGAACATCGTTGCAGGTTGCAAGCCATTGGCATGACTAACAAGAGGAGTAAGCAATAGATCCAAGTTGCATATATAAAACATTGGGACATCCCGAAATCGAAATAAAGCTGAAAGCACTAGGCTGATTAACAGATGCTGTTCATCAGGCGCTGGACCAATCCGATCACAGAAAATCAACTCCGATTTGTGATACTAGCGCGATCTGCTCATTCCACCACGCTGGAAACCCACCAGTGGGACAATCCTGCTATAGCTGCCGATCACTGTCTGCAAGTGGTACACAGTTTTAATCTGCCAGGAAGTTTAGATATATTGCTGGAGAACACGTCATGAGAAAGTACGCGCCAGAGAACAGTGATCCCCTGCGTGCCCCACATTCCTTGGGACATTTTCTGCTGAAGTATCGCGTATCAAGTTGGCAGAGGAGAGGGCTGGGGGTGTTGTTTCTGGGGCTGCAAATCCTGCCCAATGCAGAAGATGCTACTCAGACTGCCTGAATATACATACTTAAATCGGATATTGGATACAATGACGCCCCACACCGTCATGCTCGGCATTCGGCCGCTGAACCGCTCTAAAATACACGCTGTCAGATTCTGGTCACCATGAGAGGCTCTGAACTCATGTGGAAACATTACACTGTGCATCAAGCACGCCATCTACAGCGTTCATACGTCCACGTGGTCTGTGGCTTGTGCAATCTCTGACATTGGAAGCATATACAATGCTTTACTAGCTACTGTCCTATTGAAGGTAACAATGGCATTGCCTTTATCCAATCTTCGAAATGAGGAGCCATTTATGGGAGAACTTACCGTTTAGCATGGTTTCCGCACAATAATACAACTTGACACTTTTCACACATACAAATATTTGTCAGAGGCGAATAAGCGAAAGTGACAGAAATAAATCTTTCGACAGACTTAAGATCGAATCCTCCACTTTTGAATTTGTTGTGTGACATTAATCGACTTGCCATCCAGGTAGAAAAATATGATACTTAATTCTTCTATTCGACTTCAATGAAAACATCCTAATCACACTGTCCTGATTAGATACTGAGCATTGGCTAGCACAGCTGGGAACGAATGGATGGAGCGAGTTAAATGCACTGATTAAGGCATTACAAACGAATTTGGGAGTAACGAGTTTAAAACCGCCGTCTGGCCATCCAAATTTTGTGTATCCGTTGTCTCCTCAAAGTATTTCCTGTTGGTAAAAACTTTTGTCCTGTGCTCGTAGCCGTGTTTTCACTGCGTGAATTGCACTCATCCTCATCATCATCTTCAATGTGTATTGCACGTAGAAAGACCTTAAAAGCCGAAGCAGATGCAAGTGCGACGGTGGAAGATCTGGATTACACGGTGGATGAAGCTGTGATGTCCGACTCATTTTGGCCATGTATTCCTAGGTTCTCAGACTTATCTGTGGAAGTACATTGTCTTGCTGGAGCAAGATTTCTTTTGGTTCTTGTCTGACCAAATACGCCGGAAACGCTTCTTGAGTACGTTTAGAGTCTTCAAATATACCTCTCAGTAAAAGTAAATACTGTTGGCAACACATTCAACGGGAATAATTCCATCACTATCCCAAAAGATTGTCATTATATTGTGTTATCGCCCAGAGACAACGGTGCCACACGAAAGTCGGCAACACATATCGATACCACAGACGTTAACAAGGTCTCGCTGCTATCCATATTGACGATTTGGAGGCGTTCCTGAAGACCACAGCTCTCTTCTCAGCACTGCAGCACCGTCGCACTGAGGTCAATATAGAGCCGAGTTGGAAAGAGTTCTGCCCCAGTTCATGATCTCATCTGAAGAAATCTACATCATAGTGTAGGACCAATGAGTTGTCAGAGTTTCTGATGAGAGTGTACTGTAGTAAGTGTTGAACATTGTACTGCAAGAGAACAGTTTGTTAATAAGTGTATCAAGTGATGCTTTGTTAGTTAACGACAGTTGTAAATTAACCAACAATACTGTGGCAAAGAGTGTGTCGGGTGAAAGTAGTTTCGCTTGGTCACAATAATTATGACTTTGCCACCACTGGGCTCTGTCTTCTTTTGTTTTGGTGATTGCTGCTATTTCATAGTGATGCAACCAGAAGTCGTCAAAAGTTACCATCTGCGAGAGAAATACCTCCACACTGGCTTCATACTTCTCCAACAAATTACATGAAACAGGTTTTCTTTGGATCTCGTGGTCAATTGCGAGCATTCAGGGGGCCCATCCTGAGGACAACTTTGAACATCTTAGACTCTCAATCAAAGCACAGGCAGTTGCAATGTTCACGGATAGCTGTAGACCCACGTGTGGATTTGTGATGCCCCGGTCTACAAGGACAATGCCAGCCGCGTAATTCACTATGTAGGGAGCGGTGGCTGTGACAGGACGGCCCGAACGTGGGAGATCATGGAGTGTTCCTGCATTTCCTGACAGACTGTCTCTCTTTACTCAGCACCCAACAGTCCTCGTATCAACTGCACCACTACCGTACCATGCACACAAACGTTTACGGGTGTACGCCACGGTATCTTTCTCTGGGACAAAAAAACTCGTTAAAACACGTTGCTTGTAACTACTGTCGTGCGAAAACGCCATTTTAATGGCTCATTATAACTCTGCCATCTGCCGAAATTGTTTGAAACATCGTTCAAGTGCAGAAGAAATATCAAATTTGAAGAACGTACGCCATCGTCGGGTAAGTAGAGCATTGATTTTTTGATTGGCAGGTAGAATGGCCACCAGAGTGCATTAGTGTTCTCGGTTTTTAGTGTTGATAGTGGGTCTGGTTGGGTATATACGTGGCAACGTCAGATGCCGAGGGCAAGGAGATGCTACGTACTAGGCTGAGTTTGAAAGCGGCCTCATGCTGGGTCACTATTTTGCCGACTGGCGGAATCAAGCAGTATCAACATTTGTGGTGCATTCGGATGTGATACTAGCCTGACGTTGGGCTGTATGGCAACGTGAGGGAATGAATACTCGTCGTCAATGTTCTACTCAACTAGCTATAAGCATCACAAGAGAGGTGAACCGTATCATCTTCATGTTTGCCTAGGTATGGTGTGTCGTCTTCCGGAGCCTTGGCTTTGCTCTGCCGCGATTGGTCTGTTTGCTTTTAAATTTCGGAGGGCGCTGCGTTCTGTGAAGAGACCTGCTGACGACGAGAGTATAAAGTGCTGCTGCCGGAGTGTGACGGGGAGTTTAGTTTCCGGTTGTGTGGCAGCGCAATGTTGCGGGAAAGCTGGTATAACTTCCTGTGAACGCACGTGATTGCTACGAGTGTGTGTACTCGGGACGGCGGCAGTCGTTCTGGACGGGCTGTGTGATAAGGAAGCTCGGCGTGGGAACAGTTGACGCGGCGTGTCCGTGTTGCTATGGCGGAACTGGGGCGACTGACATAACCCGAGATGGTGCTGGTTGCAACCTGTCGCCGAATGCTTGTCTGCCTTGTAGACTAGCGGTGAGAATTTCTTGACTTTGTGTGTCTCACTCAATTTCTGCACGAGTCGTCGGGTGTGTTTTGCTCTAAGGTCGTGTGCCATGGTGTTTCGCAATTTTAGCAGGCTCAGGCGTGCCCGAAATCCCTATTCAATGATCTGCTGTTATACTGTGAAGTGTAACTATCACTAGAAAAGAGTGTTAACTCTCTGTGCCTTAATAACTGAACCTAAAATACAGGGCTATTACAAATGATTGAAGCGATTTCATAAATTCACTGTAGCTCCATTCATTGACATATGGTCACGACACACTACAGATACGTAGCCAAACTCATAAAGTTTTGTTCGGCTGAAGCCGCACTTCAGGTTTCTGCCGCCAGAGTGCTCGAGAGCGCAGTGAGACAAAATGGCGACAGGAGCCGAGAAAGCGGATGTCGTGCTTGAAATGCACTCACATCAATCAGTCATAACAGTGCAACGACACTTCAGGACGAAGTTCAACAAAGATCCACCAACTGCCAACTCCATTCGGCGATGGTATGCGCAGTTTAAAGCTTCTGGATGCCTCTGTAAGGGGAAATCAACGGGTCGGCCTGCAGTGAGGGAAGAAACGGTTGAACGCGTGCGGGCAAGTTTCGCGCGTAGCCCGCGGAAGTCGACGAATAAAGCAAGCAGGGAGCTAAACGTACCACAGCCGGCGGTTTGGAAAATCTTACGGAAAAGGCTAAAGCAGAAGCCTTACCGTTTACAGTTGCTACAAGCCCTGACACCCGATGACAAAGTCAAACGCTTTGAATTTTTGGCGCGGTTGCAACAGCTCATGGAAGAGGATGCGTTCAGTGCGAAACTTGTTTTCAGTGATGAAGCAACATTTTTTCTTAATGGTGAAGTGAACAGACACAATGTGCGAATCTGGGCGGTAGAGAATACTCACGCATTCGTGCAGCAAATTCGCAATTCACAAAAAGTTAATGTGTTTTGTGCAATCTCACGGTTTAAAGTTTACGGCCCCTTTTTCTTCTGCGAAAAAAACGTTACAGGACACGTGTATCTGGACATGCTGGAAAATTGGATCATGCCACAACTGGGGACCGACAGCGCCGACTTCATCTTTCAACAGGATGGTGCTCCCCCGCACTTCCATCATGATGTTCGGCATTTCTTAAACAGGAGATTGGAAAACCGATGGATCGGTCGTGATGGAGATCATGATCAGCAATTCATGTCATGGCCTCCACGCTCTCCCGACTTAACCCCATGCGATTTCTTTCTGTGGGGTTATGTGAAAGATTCAGTGTTTAAACCTCCTCTACCAAGAAACGTGCCAGAACTGCGAGCTCGCATCAACGATGCTTTCGAACTCATTGATGGGGACATGCTGCGCCAAGTGTGGGAGGAACTTGATTATCGGCTTGATGTCTGCCGAATCACTAAAGGGGCACATATCGAACATTTGTGAATGCCTAAAAAAACGTTTTGAGTTTTTGTATGTGTGTGCAAAGCATTGTGAAAATATCTCAAATAATAAAGTTATTGTAGAGCTGTGAAATCGCTTCAATCATTTGTAATAACCCTGTATTATCTGTGGTTGAAATTTTATTCTAACCCAAGTGCAATAACGATCTTGTATTTTACAATTTGTTGAGTGGTATTATTATTTAGTAGTGGCTGTCACATTTTCTAAGTCGAAGACTTACGAAGGCCAGTGGGCGTCATTAAGATGGTTGGTTGGTTGGTTGGTTTTGGGGGAAGAGACCAAACAGCGAGGTCATCGGTCTCATCGGATTAGGGAAGGACAGGGAAGGAAGTCGGCCGTGCCCTTTCAGAGGAACCATCCCGGCATTTGCCTGGAGCGATTTAGGGAAATCACGGAAAACCTAAATCAGGATGGCCGGACGCGGGATTGAACCGTCGTCCTCCCGAATGCGAGTCCAGTGTCTAACCACTGCGCCACCTCGCTCGGTCGTCATTAAGAGTTCCTGCCTAGATAGGCGTTATATTTTGAACCATGTGTTTCAATGTTCACTAATTTTTATGCTATGTGTTGTAGAGAGTTGCCTTCATGCCCTATGTGGACGATTCGCCACGTTGGTGATGTTTCTAGTTGTTCTGCTGGTCTGTGCCATATTGCCAAAGCAGGCAGTCCTAGCACAGCTGATTGTAAATTTTTCCTCGTGGTGAGGAGGACGGGCTGGTTTTAAGCGCTGACTCACTAACTTCAACCATTTTCAAATATTTATTACTACTGATATTCAGGCCCTTCAGGCCGAGTGGCGACGTCGCTACCCCTTTTTGGTTATTAATTTTATCTTGTTAGCTTGTTTCATTAAAAAAAAAACCTTTGGTATATGAATTTGTCTTTTGGTCTTTACTGCTTCTTTGGACGAAGGAAATTAACTGTTGGTTTTGCATTCTTGTAGCATTATCAAAACAGCATTTTTGGTTAAATTTGATTGGCCCTTCTGGCCGAATTATTAAAGTCATTCCTTTCAGTAACTTATTGTATTGGTCAATAATTAATCAAAGGTGTTGGGTCCTTCAGACCGTGATTATCTCCTTATGTTGAATCTCAAGGTTGTCATTCTGACATTACAGTTGTGAATGTTCAGCGGCCCTTCAGGCCTGGAGTTTAAAATTTTTTATTGTGTTTTGTGACTATATATTTGTACCAGTGAACAAGTGTTTTTTAATGTTCAATAAAATTAAATTGTGTTTGAAACTGTAACTTCATTTGGGTCTACGCTTTCACTCCCTGCAGCCTTTGAGCTCTGCTTACCTTACGTTTTGGTTAAGTTTTACCATACCACAACGTATCAAGAGGATCGCCGCATTGTTCACCCAACACATCGAAACTCTTTCACATCTGTGTATCTGTCATCCGACAACAAGTAACGGACTCCCTGCAACGCTGTGTGTCATTCCACACCGTTCGTCAGTCGAACACTAGCAGCACCCTGACGGACTACGGAATTACCGACCCAGGTGTGGGCTGCCAACACAAACTGCTGCGTGTGGAGTGGTGCTGTCACCGTGAATCACGGACTGCTGATGAATGCCGCCGCATTGTCTTCAGCAACTGAATTACGGGTCTGCACTACCCCAGACGAACATAGTCTGAAAGTATGGTTGTGATCAAGGGAGACGTTCCACTCTTCCACTGTTTTTGTGAGGCACAACGGTGTTTCTCCTGGCGTCGCACAGCGGGGAGCCACGCATTCTCATGTGTTACGTCTCATTCGTCAGTTATGTGGAGACATTTTTCGACAGGACGCTGCTCGTCCACACATGGCACATGTTTCTAGGAACTGTCTGGGTGATATTAAGATACTCCAGTGACGTCACGCTTACTAAAAACTTTCAAGGCCACCAATACTTTCAATACCTCCATAGCGAACAAAAGTCACGGTAAGCCATCCAGTACCATGATTAAATTTATCATCCTCTATAAGGGAGAAATTCAAACCGTAACCTGCAAAATCACAAGGACCATCGAGGACAGCATCTGAAGCAATGCCTTTTACCTTTACTTTATTTCTCTCCTTTGCGCCAGTACTGAATTCAGTGTTATCAATGGTCTTGCAAACAGTAGCTAGTGAATACGCCTGGCAACCTGGGACGCTCTTTATGTGAGCCTCCCCCCCCCCCCCCCCCCTGGTCCATCTCTGTGATTCGCGGCCCATATGACTCGCGGTTGCGCAACACTGGGTCGTATGGTAGGGCACTTTGTGGTCTTCGCCCGCGGCTGCCTGAAACAATGAGTCTGTAATTTTCGTCAGTAATGAAATGAATACTGTCGATGAAGTTCTTCTGTCAAGATTGTTCTGAGAGCTGACTGTCATATTAAACATTGTCAGCAAATGGCCAGATTAAGGTTGAGGAGGACTGCGATGAGTAGTAATGGGTCGTGCATACCGATTCTCAGATCTGTTACTGATAGGGAATGTGTGGCGCGAGCGCCAGTATGCTGAATATCAAGGACCATTTACAACAGTTGTAGACAAGCTTGCCTCAGGAAAGGATACTACAGCTTTATGAGAACCTTGCCAGCTAAGTCGAGGGATCCATCCAGGTCAGAAGGAAGGAACGAAACTTGAGGTTTATGCTCCGTCGATATCGAGGTCATCAGAGACAGAGCACAAGCTCAGAGTGTATCAAGGATCACGAATGAAATCAGCCGTGCCCTTTCAAAGGCATGTGCCTGACATTTGGGCTACAGCAATTTAGGGAAATAACGAGAAACCTAAATCTGGATGGCTGGACGGGGATTTCAACCGTCGTCGTCCTCCCCAACGCGTGTCCAGTGTGTTAACCACACTCGGTCCCAGGACGGAGAGCGTGCAACGTCATACTGATAGGCGGACTTATGCTGCCAAATTCTTCGTACATTTGGCTTGATTTCCAATCACTGAAATAACATTACACATCCTCATAACCTTTCCCCACCAGGGTGCTTCGCATGTTTGCCAGGCAGTGCTTATTGACGGCTGTAAAAAAACAGTAAAGTGGTGCACTATTTATTGAACGACTCTCGTGCCTTGTGTTTCAGTAATCAATTACACCCGAGCTACATTGAACGGACAGGAAGTGCCGTACAGACGATTGCAGGCTCGTGTAACATCACACTGACTCTCCTTTGAGGCAGCCGTCAGTAGTTCAATTTACGGTATTTGACAAATGTACATGCGTACTTCCCTGCAATGTGCCTCAGCACTTGGCGAGTACACGAATGTTGGGTCTCTTCTGTGCCTGGTCGATCTCTTTTGTGCCTCAATATTATGTTATAATTCTCATCACGATACTGTTTCGGTATCTGTGCTGGATGAAGCATAAATCATAAAACATAAACACTATTTTGTCGAAAATACTCCAGTTTAAGCAGAGAACTAAGTTACTCGTACCGCATCGATTACAAGAACTCCCTGAAGAGCCGTAATGCTGCGGTTTATAAAAAGAAAGAGCTGTCAATACAGTGTTCCAAACTGTTTGCTAGTTTTTCAACTTGCCGATTTGAAAAGTGATAGCTATTACCTTACCATCGGGGATTTCGGTGAGATTAGGTAAACTATACCCTATTACATGCGTACGAGGAGACTTCAAAAAGAGAGTTACACACTATTACTGCAGGGCCAACTAACTGTTAGTGAATGCTGCACTACACTTCAAACTCAGACTATTTTTCAACATAGCCAGGAAGTCTTTGTAAACAACAGTCAAAACATTCACGACAAAAGTCCGCTTCTTGGACAGGAAGCCATTCGGAAACCGCTGTGTGGACGTCGTGTAATCTGCGTTTGCTGCGAATCAGTTTGTCAGTTACCTGGACATTATCGTCTGCGGTCGATCCTGGCGGCGTTCCTTCCTGATCAGCGTTTCCCACACGTCCGCTGTGCGGTCTTCATCAAGTTGTTGTCATAATTTCTCTACGACTGGAAGTTGCATTGCATCGACAGAATTTTACGGCGAATCTGTGTCCGATTTCGACGTACCGTCCCCGTCCCAAATAGTTCAAGTTTGGTGTACATTTCCAGTGGCCGTGCCACTTCACTAGCACAGCATGATTTAGCTATTACTCGCAGCACACCGTAACTGCGTCTGCAGGAAACTCGGGACAGACACGTAGTCTCTTACAACAATGCGCTACTCCTGTTGCGGAATGGTATTTGCGTGGAATGACGTGTTTAATTTGTTTCCTGAAGTCCCCTAGTAATATTACATAAAAAGATGTTGAACGATTGAAAATAGTACTTAGTTTCTCCTATAAATCAGAAGAATATGTAACTGACGGCTCCAATTCGCACAGTGCGCAGTGACAGAAACTTTGCTCTTTGCAGTCCGTCATGTGACTCATATGCTGGTTTCAAACCTTAAGACGGCAGCGATAGGGACGTCTGCGGTCTGTACACCGCCAAATTTTTCCCAGTCTAATGGTGTAAACTACGAGAGCAGTGGTGTGCAGCAGTGCAGACATGGGAACCATGTCCGGCAGCGTGACGTCAGGATGATGTACGCTTATCATGAGCCATGTATTGACTACAAATTATCAGTACTAACTAGCCACGGGAGTCAGTTGTTGCTGGAGACGACGACAGAGCATTTCGCCGGAAGCTGTAGATTTTTCCAGTATCCGACGCGGCAAGTAACCTGAGAATGTCGTTGCGAGAAAATTGAATCGAACCGGAAGGTTTCATCGTACCACACTCATCCAAGTTCTGTAGAAAAACGTGAATAGCTCTTTTCAGTGACGCAGTAAGCTCTGACGGAAAGAAACCAATAGCTCTGTCGACGACGTTTAAGAGTGGAACGGATGGGAGCTAGCTTGAAAGTTTGATGACTCCTCTGCCACAGTTAATAGCGAACTATACTCATGTAAGTATAGATACACTACTGGCCATTAAAATTGCTACACGACGAAGATGACGTGCTACAGACGCGAAATTTAACCGACAGGAAGAAGACGCTGTGATATGCAAATGATTAGCTTTTTAGAGCATTCACAGAAGGTTGGCGCCGCTGGCGACACCTACAACGTGTTGACACGAGGAAAGTTTTAAACAGATTTCTCATACACAAACAGCAGATGACCGTCGTTGCCTAGTTAAACGTTGTTTTGATGCCTCGTGTGAGGAGGAGAAATGCGTACCATTACATTTCCGACTTTGATAAAGGTCCGATTGTTGCCTATCGCGATTGCGGTTCATCGTATCGCGACATTACTGCTCGCGTTGGTCGAGATCCAATGACTGTTAGCAGAATATGGAATCGGTGCGTCAGGAGGGTAATACGGAACGCCATGCTGGATCCCAACGGCCTCGTATCACTAGCAGTCGAGATGACAGGCATCTTATCCGCATGGCTGTAACGTATCGTGCACCCACGTCTCGATTCATGAGTCAACAGACTGGGTTGTTTGCAAGACAACAACCATCTGCACGAACAGTTCGACGACGTTTGCGTGAGCATGGACTATCAGCTCGGAGACCATGGCTGCGGTTACCCATGACGCTGCATCCCATACACGAGCGACTGCGATGGTGTACTCAACGACGAACCTGGGTGCACGAATAGCAAAACGTCATTTTTTCGGATGAATCCAGGTTCTGTTTACAGGATCATGACGGACGTATCCGTGTTTGGCGACATCGCGGTGAACGCACATTGGAAGCGTTTATTCGTCATCGCCATAGTGATGTATCACCCGGCGTGATGGTATGGGGTGCCATTGGTTACACGTCTCGGTCACCTCTTGTTCGCACTGACGGCACTTTGCACAGTGGACGTTACATTTCAGATGTGTTACAACCCGTGGCTCTACCCTTCATTCGATCCCAGAGAAACCGTACATTTAAGCACGATAATGCACGACCGCATGTTGCAGGTCCTGTACGGGCCTTTCTGGATACAGAAAATGTTCGACTCGCCAGCACATTCTCCAGATCTCTCACTAATTGAAAACGTCTGGTCAATGGTGGCCGACCAACTGGCTCGTCACAATACACCAGTCACTACCCTTGATGAACTGTGGCATCGTGTTGGAGCTGCATGGGCAGCTGTACCTGTACACGCCATCCAAGCTCTGTTTGACTCAATGCCCAGGCATTTCAAGGCTGTTATTACGGCCAGAGATGGTTGTTCTGGGTACTGATTTCTCAGGATCTATGCAGCCAAATTGCGTGAAAATGTAATCACATGTTACTTGTAGTATAACATATTTGTCAAATGAATACCCGTTTATCGTCTGCATTTCTTCTTAGTGTAGCAATTTTAATGGCCAGCAGTGTATTAAAAATGTGCCATTACTGCAGAATCTTCCGATCCGATGATTCTGCCTTCCTGCTGGAGTTTTATTCCGGAAATTGCCTGCATACCGTGCGCTGTGGAAGATTGTGCAAGCACGACATGTTTCAAATACGCAAGTAATTTTAAAATTCAGCACTTCAGTACCTTGATTACGGAAAGACACGTACACAAGTGGATCGCACAGCGGGCTAAAAGCGCACTTCCCATACACTGGAGTACTCGTCGGTTTTGAAACGGGCACAGACTCGGGGCGTATGCACTGGGGGCGGACACTGGTATCCCGTCGGACGGCTTCCCCTGGCTAACTGTGGTTACGTGGCACCTGCCCGACGCCTGCTGTTCACGAGTCGCCGCGAGTGAAAGCGTAAAGCGCAGCCACTGTGCCGAGTGCGCTGCAGAATCCGTCGGGAGCGAGCTGGGTCTGGAGCTGGAACTGGAGCCTCGCCAGACACAAAAGGGCCCTGCAGCCTGGAGGAGACGCGATTTAGACCTGAATAAGGTCCCCGCCCCGGGCGCTTCCTCGCAGCGGCCGGCGGGCCCGCCACGGGCGCCGGGCAGACAACAGAAGCGGGGTGAGGCAGGGGGTGCGGCGCGAGACAGGGATGTGCAGCCGGAGGAGCGGGGCAAAAAGGAAAATAATAACAGAAACAAGTCGGAATTACTTCCGGCCGAGATGGATTCTCGGGAGAGGCGCTCTGTTTAATGGATCCATTACCTGATAGAGACGAGCCGGAGTGGCGCGTAGCGGGAAGCTGGCGCGTGTTCGCCCGCCGCCATCTAAATCAATTACGGCTCTAATGGCCAGGCCGCGAGAGGACCTCCAGCGGGCATTAAAAAGAGGCGGCGGCGGCGGCGGCGGCGGCGGCGGGCGAGGACGCAGCTGTCCGGCCGGCGGGGAGCCGCCTGCTGCCGCCGCCGCCGCCGCGTGTTTATCTCCGAGTAATTCGCACGGCGCCCCACCTCAGCCTCACAGCCACAGCGTTTGTTTGAGACGCAGCAGCGCCTCATCCTGCGAGATAATGTCCCAGCTGTGTACCGTGCGACTGTCTCCAAGTCCTCGGTTAGCACACGTATACTTTACCTACTTGTAGGGTAATCCCCGGATAGACGGCCATACAAGAGAGATGGCAAACGCCTGTAGTTCTTCCTTGATCTGCTGTACAGCACTGTCGGTCAATTTCTAGTTAGTCAGTAACGTGACTGATTGTCGCCGCTAAAAGTACGTATTAGGGTTGCCCAGAAAGTAATTCACCCCATTTTTTTCTCAGCCGAAAACAATGCTACGAATGCGAAACGTTACGAATGTATTATTTGAAGTCTCCTGAGAGAGCGCGCCAAGTTTCCGTCACTTCCGACAGACAGAGGCTCCAGGACAGTTTCAAAATGGCGTCTGTAGGTGATGTATGTTAGAAGCAACGTGCCGTCATTTAATTTCGCACTGCAGACAAACAAACTATGGTGCATATTCACAAACGCCTGTACAAACTCTATGGAGCATCTGCTGTCGCCACCCGGTGTGACCGAGCGGTTCTAGGCGCTACAGTCTGGAACCGCGCGACCGCTACGGTTGCAGGTACGAATCCTGCCTCGGGCATGGATGTGTGTGATCTCCTTAGGTTAGTTAGGTTTAAGTAGTTATAAGTTTTAGGGGACTGACGACCTCAGAAGTTAACTCCCATGGTGCTCAGGGCCATTTGAACCATCTGCTGACACCATCTGCTGTCGACAGAAGTTCAGTTAGTCGCTGGGCATGAAGGGTAAGGTCATCAGAAGGCGGCTCGGCGGAGCTCCACGATTTGCAACGGTTGGGGAGACCATCTACAATGGATAAAAGTCTCATCTACGACTGTCACACCTGACCTAGCCCCCTCGGACGTCCAGTTGTTTGGGCCATTAAAGGATGCCATACGTGCAGGACATTTTGAGGACGATGAGGTGGTGATTCAGACAGAGAAGCACTGGCCCCGCCACCAGGACAAGGCTTGCTACCGACAGGGCATACACGCCCTTCTTTCGCGCTGGAGGAACGCCATAGAACAGGATGGAGATTACGTAGGAAAATAGTGTGTGTACATAAAACACCATTCCTTCCTGTGTGTAATTCTCGTTATGTTCAGTAAAGAACTGCTGAAGAAAAAAATGCGGTGCATTACTTTCTTGGTAACCTTTGTTAAGTTCCATTATCTTAGTTTTCAGTATACCATGAAATTATGTAGTATCTCAAAACCTTTCGCTTTAAACATAACTTAGACTGTGACTAGCGACGGAAACTTTAGTTTTAGAATTGTTTAGGTCCAACTGCAGACCGGTATGTAGGTTTTGTTTGGGTTTACGTCCTCCACGTTTGATGACGCGCTATGGGCGCCTCTCCCGGCTAATCGGGAGAGACGGCCATACCATCACCGCGTAGATGGCCATCGCATAAACGCGTTATATATTAAATGAAGTACTGAGCTGATCCGTCTTCAAATCTTTAAAGCTTTATTTTTACAATGCCGTTGAAAAATGGCAAAGGAAATGGAAATTTGTGGTAAGTTCCTATGGGACCAAATTGGTCGGACGGGGGAAGCCGCGCGAACCATGGCAAGGCGCCTAACACCACGCGGCTAATGGCGACGGAATTACCCACATTGGAAGCTAGGAAGATTGTAATATGGCGAGCTACTACAAGATTGTTGGGGGTAAGCTGCAAGGCCAGGGAACCCCGTCTCTGGATTCAAAATGGCTCTGAGCACTATGGGACTCAACATCTGAGGTCATCAGTCCCCTAGAACTTAGAACTACTTAAACCTAACTAACCTAAGGACATCACACACATCCATGCCAGAGGCAGGATTCGAACCTGCGACCGTAGCAGTCGCGCGGTTCCGGACTGAAGTGCCTAGAACCGCTCGGCCACCGCAGCCGGCTCTCTGGGATTCAAAGCAACGCGAATTTACCTGTTTAATTCGAATGCACTTCCAGGCTACGCTTTTAGAAAGATCCAGATAGATTTACAGGAAATGAAAACATCAACATATCTGGCCAAACATTCCACGAAAGAACCTTGTCACGTTTGGCATGTTCCCCTATTAGAGCAGATATCATCGAATCATCTGGCCAGAAATCCACTGAAAGAGCTCTGCTACCCAAGCCGCAACCCAGTACTAGATCCAAAGACCCTACTTCAGCAGACAAATGGGAGCAAAAATCCCCTGAAAGAAGAGCAACGTCATCTCTTCCAGAACCTTCTACAAGACCAGACGATAGGCATATTTCGCATGTCATTTCAAATGAAATGAACCTAGTCACCCCTACAAAAATTCTGAATAATATTTCACCTTTGTCAGCTAGACCCGAATCTCAAACAAACACACATAGGCCTAGAAAAAATAAAGCTACAAACCTAACGTGAATAGAAAATATTAAAAAGGTAAAATTGAAATTTGATGCAAAAAGTAAAAGATCTAGGCCAACTGGAAAATAAAACTAGTGAAAAAAGCTTGGATCAGGAAGGTTAAAGGTACTTTAGACAGTTCAGACTCGTCAGATGACGTTCACTACGAGGCAGAGTCAAGTGGCGAACTTATTGGAGGAGAGAAGGGGTGCACTGCATGTGGGGAAATCTACTCGAAAACAGATAAAACCTGTGGCTGGATTCAGTGTGTCAGGTGTGAGAGTTGGTATAATGGATCCTACACATTACATGTTTATGTGCGCTATCGATGTAGTAATGCAATTAAAAAAAAACAAATCGAAGCCTATAAAGCAAACATCCCTTTTCATGAATTAAGCTTGGTTCATGATTCAAGTAACTGCAGATTTGAGACGATTTCTCATTATTTTCTATATAAAACAAGCAAGTTGCAACGAGTTCATAAAAATGCTAAAAAAATTCAATAATTCTAAAATGCTTTTTACACATGAGTTCCTTTTATAATTTACCGACAGTTAAAATATTTATAAAATGTTTATTTTTTTACATAAAGATATTCAATAAAACATGTTTGAAGTGTTACAAGTTTTTATAATTTTCTGTTTGATTTTAAAGTTCTCTGTCCGATGGCTATCTATCCCTTACATGTCTGCCAATCTAACCATGATACTCGGGTAAGATGGTCAAGTCTCACATATTTTTTAAGAATTTTTTAGCTACTATGAAATTTGCTATATCTTTGTAAACGAGTTCGGCTTTTGTTTTTCATGAATTGGAAAGGCACTTTATGGAAATATTCTGGATGTTCTTGTGTACTAGGTTGTGAAACTGGCTTCTGAAAAAAAATCATGGTCATCTATCTCTGACTGAACCTACCTATGCAGAATGAGTTAATCTCCGTCTAGAACGCCAAGTACACAATCTTTCTCAGGCCATTATCCTTACCAAGTCCAGATATTACTGAATAATCCAACAAAGTTGAGCACTCTGAAATAATCGCAACACCAAGAAGGAGTTGTGCGACTGTAACGAAAGATGGTGGGCATGTTTCTAAATCTAGAAGACAATGTCTACTCAAATTTCGCGCCAATCGTATGAGAGTGGCGCTAGTAGTACCACTATAGGGGTGTAAATCAGGTTTGCCTTAAATACACGCCGTAACGGTCGTGAGCGACAGTTACCTTCGAAACTGGACGTGGTGAATTGATGTTAGTCAACAATGCTTTTAAAGCGACAAAGACACTATTATCAACACCTCACTCACTTCGAACGAGGTCATGTGATACAGCTACGAGCAACTGGATGGCCCTTCTGCAATACTGCAAAAAGACTTGGCAGGAATGAAGCCACTGTACATGATTGCTGGCAGCGGTGGTCACGAGAATGTACCAGGATCCACGCGATACTATCGAGAGGGAAGAATATCGTGTTCAGCATATGGCTCTGGTGCACCGTACTGCATCTGCAGCACCAACATGACCAGCAGTTGGCACCACAATGACACAACGAACTGTTACAAGTCTGTTACTTCTAGGACAGCTACGAGCCACACGATCTGTAGTGTGCATTCCACAGACCTCAAACCACCGTCATTTGCGACTTCAGTGGTGTCAATTAACAGCTCATTGGAGGGCAAGATGGAACTGTGTTGCGTTTTCAGATGAAAGCTGGTTCTGCCTTGGTGGCAGTGATGGTCGTAAGTAGGCCAATTGAGGAACTCCAACCAACCGGTGCACGTGCAAGATCCACTGAATCAACAACTGGAGTCATCGTCTGGGATGCGATTTCGTACGAAAGCAGGACGACTCTTTTCGTCATCCCACGCATCCTGATTGCAAATTTGTGCGTCTATCTGATTTTTCGACCGCTGGTGCTGCCATTCATGAACAGCATTTTACTGGGTGTTTTCCATACCTCTGTTGTAACCCAACATGGTTTACAGAGTGTCGCCACGATGCCTTGCCTGCTCCATCACCAGATCTGTCTCCTATCGAGCACATACAGGACACTATCGGACGACAACTCCAGCGTCATCCACAAACAGCATTAACTGTAGCTGTTTTGACTGACAAAATGCACCAGGCACAGAACTCTACCCCGCAAACTAATATCTGGCACGTGTACAACACAATGCATGCACGTTTCCATGCTAGGATTCAACATTCTGGCGGTTACACTGCTTATTAATGTACCAGCATTCCACATTTGCAATAGCTTATCTTGTGCTTACGCTAACCTGTGATCTTGCAATTATAATCACTTACTTATGTTACGTAGACAAACGTATTTGCGAAATTTCTTTACTCTACATAAATTATTTTTTGTGTTGCGATTTTTCCCGTGAATGTGTATATATACATGGTGAGGTTACGTAACATTCTTTTTATTTCCGGAACGGTTCCAGATATCGAAATGAGGTTTTCGGCAAATGGCAATACGGCAACGTGCAGGTATTTTGCTCAACTCTTCTATTGATATATTGAAGCAAGTATGAGTTTTCGAAATACAATAATATACTTTTGTAACCGCAACCGAAAGCGCCTGATAATGATGATGATGAGTATGTGTTAGAAGGGACTAAACATCAGTTCCTCCATTTCATGAGACAAACCCTTAAAAAGATAAAAAGCGAATAAAGTGGGGATTTGGCTTCTCCAATTATTTAAGCAAGTCAAAAAGTTTTAAAAAGGGCGTGTCGTAGTTGCAACGCGATAGGTAAAAGAAAAATAAGAAAATCAGGCAGCGTCGTGAACAAGACGGTTTAAAGGCACAAGGTGAAGGGGGAAAAAAGTAACTTACTGTCTCCCACCGCCGCAGTGGGAGATTCTGGCCACAGGCCAACCCCCCCCCCCCCCCCCAACACTGTGGGATAGTTTATAGTTCAGTGTAAAATCCGCTCTCTCCCACGAAATGCAGCATTTTGGTGGAGGCTGTCTCGTCATCGGCAAGCATCTGAGGCAGTGAGGTAGGCAAGCTGAGAGCTCGCCGCAGATCGGCCAAGAGGGCGCACTCCACAAGAACATGCACAATCGTCAGTAGACCACCGCAACTGCAGAAGAACCTCATTGGTGAGTCTCGTGTGGCCAACACGATGGCTTCTTTCCGAGAGGCCTGGATAAAGATGTATGCCACACCTAGTGGACCTCTTAATCCCACATAACTTGTTTTGGGCCGTAGTAGCCTGCCATTCAAATTCCCAGAGCCTCAAAATATTGGCGTCGAAGTTGTAATTTTAAGTCTTGGCCCAGTATTTCGAAGTAGTGGCGTTTTTAGCGAGACTTCATTTCCTGTAATGCCTATGTGGCTCGGTGTCCCGATGAACGTCACTGTCTTTCCAGAGCCGTAGAGGTTAAACAGTATGTCCTGGATGTTGGCGGCTGAAAGATTTTTGAGATAGGACTGGGGTATGCCTTTTAGGCAAGTCATGGAGTCCTACAGATCAGGAACTTCGTCGTGGCAAGGGGTTTGAGGTACTACAAAGCCCGAGATATGGCAACCAACTCTGCAATGTATAAACTGCAGGCACTCGGTAGAGAGTTCTTCTCATATCACCTTGCACGTGCAAAATCGTAACCATGCCTGTCGTTGACTTTCGACCTGTCGGTGTAATGCATAGCGAATTAAATAATAATGGAGAACCGAACGAAACAGATGGCGGAGAAGGGTAGGATCAGCAACCTTCTTGTGACCACAAAAGAAGTCCATTCGTATCATAGGACAGGGTACAGAACAAGGGGGGAGGGGGATATCTACATGCAGTCCTCGGAACACAGACTAAAGGAGGCTACTGCAGCTCCTTCAGTAGAGTATCAAGTTGGTTCCCCACCTGGTCTACCCAGTTTTGGGCGGTGCGCAAACAGCCTGAAATGTTGCTTGTGGAAGAGAGTTGAGTGACATGGGTGGGTAGGCATCTCGACGACGGAGGCTTCCTTTTAAAAGCGATACTAAAACAAATGCCAATACATTATCGGAAGCAGGAATCTGCATGTTCATTGCTGAACACAGTTCATTTCTTTCGTGTGATCACTTGTCAGAATTATGTAAAAAACAATTTCCGACACCAAATGAGCGAAAGACCTCCACTTACACAGAACCATTTGCAGAGAAATTGTCGGAAACGAGTTAGCTTCACACTTTTCTGAAATGTGGTGAATACTGGCGAAAATAAGATTCAGTTTAATTTTAGATTAGTCAACGTATATATCCGTTACAAAAGTATTCGGCTTTCCTTCAAATGTGTGTGAAATCTTAAGGTGACTTAACTGCTAAGGTCATCAGTCCCTTAGCTTACACACTACTTAACCTGCATTATCCTATGGACACACACACACACACACACACACACACACACCCATGCCCGAGGGAGGACTCGAACCTCCGCCGGGACCGGCCACACAGTCCATGACTGCAGCGCCTCAGACCCCTCGGCTAATCCCTCGCGGCTCGGCCTTCCTGTACGCTGTTTCAGCGTGTCAACGCAAAAAATTGCGTGTACTTTCTTGAGTCTGGTGCAATTACAATCTGACATGGCTGAATCCTCTGTTAATTTAATAAAAGCTTTGATGGAGTGTCAAACGTAAGCCAGAAATATGATTGGGGTTGGGTTTGATGATGCTTCCGTAAACGCAGGAATAAACAATGGCGCATAAGAGACTGAAACGAGATTTAAACTTACGACACATGTGTTTGCCATTCACTGCAGTTAGCACTCTTTCACGAAAAACAGAAGAGACATTGCCAGAAAATATAGACTATTTGGTTCGAGAAATGTGTGAGGCGCGATGGATTTCTATTGAGCCTATTGTTACAAAAATATTATCATAATGGGAAGGAAAGAAACTTAACTTTCAGATTGTCAAATCTAAAGAAAACGGTTACACAGCAGAAATGCTGCGAAACATGTACTGCGATCCTTTGAATAAGCTTTATTTGTGTTACATAAAACCAACAGTAGAGGAAGTGCAAAAGACAACCAAAGCTTTTGAAAATGAGAACGTTGATCCCACAAAAGTACTTCAGGATTTGACAAATTTCATCCAATCACTGAATAGGAAAATAATAATATCCGCAGCAAAAGTAGATATTCTGACAAATGGTACTGATTCATATGTAGATCGTAAACCTGATATGGGGACTGAATTGTAGAAAATGATTCCAGAAATTAAACTCCGCCGTCAAAATGAAAATAATCTTTGTAAACTGTACAACAATTTCACAATAAAACTCTAAAGAACTAAGAACTAGCCTTCCTAATAACATTCAAATCCTGAAAAATCTGTAAACGAGGTTGTCAAGACTCTGAAAGAACCGATTATTGAATTTGCTGAAATATTTGGTAACAGTAAGCCCGACGTAATTTAATCCATCGTTAGTCAGTGGCGGAATATCAGTTTCATAAAATGGAATATTGGCAAGAGTCTTAAAAGAACGAATACGGCAGAGTTTGGCTTAGCCATAGAGTATGTGTTTGCTTCAGAATGAGAACTAAACTACAAAACGTAGTGTATTGAAATTAACATTCTCAACAGACCCTGACAAAGTTTTTGAATGGGCAACGTACCCAGATCTTTACCATTCGCCGACACATGAGTCATTCGAGAACGCCAACAGCTAGTGCTTCAAACCATAGCGCACACGGTGTTCCGAAATATCGAGTTCTGAAACAACTATCCATACCGTCATCCAAAGGCAATGGATGTTTGTGCCCACTGAAACACTTTTTCCGTCATTTGTCATTTGTTAAACAGTACGCAACACAGCCATTATTACTACACTACTTATAACCAAATAAAACATTTAATAATATTATTAACTATTAAACGAACATGATTTCACATCCTAAACAATATATCAAGTGCTGGACTTTTTCAAATAAACGTCCCGTTCCACAAATCTTAACAGATCCACCATGAAGGTAAATCATAGTTTCTTTTTAGATCACAATTAACAGCAATACACTCATAGAATCACCTCAGAAATCTCTCCAGGATTAACATTTTCAATGTCGACACATTTATAATTTCAGTGCAACATCGCCTTATAAGTAAATGACAAATATACTGATACTACAAATACAGTTACGAGATTAATTTTACACGGTCTGATACATCTATGTAACAGCTTGTATAGGCCGATATAGTTTTCGAAAAATAAGACATGCCAAATGAGGTTGGACATTCCTCGTTTATGAACCTGTGATATTTCTTTCAAATAATCTTCAAATTTATGAAGTGTAAAAAATAGTTTCAATAATGGTCATTCTGTTTCATAATTATCTTCTGCACGAATTAGGCAGAAACTTGAGGTAAATATCACAACAAGGTTTTTAGTTTCAGAAGAAAACATCCACTTTTACGGATCAACGTTTTTACTGCCCTTTCACGATCGTTTACTATGCCCTCCATTCGACGTACAACTAACATCCAGACGACTGTCAAACTCGTCCCACACTTTTACGAACTTGGTTGGAGTAATTTTAGCACACAGAGATGTCTTTCAGAAACACTCCTAAAGAAGCACATATCATGAGATCTGACGACATTGGATGGTAGACTGTGGAAAGCGAGATCAGTACGCCCCTTACGTTCGATCCACCGTTGACACCGTACTCACAAGGAAAATCACCCCAAGCAGTTGTAACTGAATTGCCCTCGTTGACAAGAAGAATACACCACGGCTTTCGCTGCTGTATGATCGCTGTCTCGACACGACACACATTAGGTAGTGAGCGAGCTACACTGTACAGTGACATTAATGTGAGCATCTGTCAAAAGCCTGAATAACCACCTTATGCAGCGCGAACGACTGCGAGACAACGTGTTTCTGGGAGGCACCGTCAGGGACGTGGAACATGCCTACTCTAGTGCTGTGGCCAGCTGGGCTTGGTTTCTCGATTGAGGATCCGTGGCACGAACAGCCCTGTCGACGTTGTCCCACAGATTCTCGATTGGTTTTAAATCTGGGGAGTTTGGTGGCCGGAGTGGTACAGTAAACTCATGCTGGTGCTCTCCGAACCACGCACATAAACTACGAGCAGTGTGTCACGTTGCATTGCCCTGCTGGTAGATGCCATCGTGCCGAGGAAAAATAAAATGCATATAGGGGTGGAAACGGTTTCCAAGGATAGAAGGATACTTTGTCGATCCACTGTGCCATCAAGAATGAAGAGATCTCCTAAAGGACGCCAGGAAACATTACCCACAGAATTACACTACCTTCTCCGGTCTGGACCCTTTCGACGATTGTTTCAAGGTGTTTGCTTTGAGACGTTCCACGCCGTTCGCGCCAACGGCCGTCTGCCCGATGGAGCATAAAACGTGATTCATCCAAAAAGGCCACCTGTCACCACTGAGTGAACGTCCAGCCTTCGTCACCGATGAACAAAGTCATCAAGCATGCGCCTGCTGCAGAGGCCCATACGCAGCAATTTCCGATGAACGTTTGTCGAGGAGACCTCGCTGGTAGCCTCTTTGTTCATCTGGGCAGTCAGTTGCTCAACAAATGCACGTCTGTTCGCCCTTACACATCACCGCATCCGTCGTTCAGCCCTGTCATCTATGGCCCGTAATGAACCAGTTGCATCAGTGCCGGTTGTAGCTCAAATGGCTCTGAGCCCTATGGGACATAACATCTGAGGTCATCAGTCCCCTAGAACTTAGAACTACTTAAACCTAACTAACCTAAGGACATCACACACATCCATGCCCGAGGCAGGATTCGAACCTGCGACCGTAGCGGTCGCGCAGTTCCAGACTGAAGCGCCTAGAACCGCTCGGCCACACCGGCCGGCGTGCCGGTTGTGGTTAGCGCATTTGCCATGCACAGTATACTTTAACCACGGGGGCACAGGAGCAGTTTACAAACTATGTCGTTTCGGAAATGCCTCCAGCCTTGACCCGAAAGGCAACGATAATGCACTTTTGGACGTGGGACAAATCGCTCCGTTTCCGCATTTCGACAACGACTGCTAGTGCTGCCACCTGCTGTCTGTGAGTGGTTACTGCACGTTGACGTCGAACACAAGGAGTCATGAAATTAATGGTTCATCTGCACCACGCAGATTCCTACCAGGGTGTATACGGGGACAAGGAAAAACAATTCCCGGATTATTCCCGGATTTCTCCCGGATATCCCATTTAAAAAATATGCTTTTTCCCGGGCGAAAATACACTTTTTCTGTGCCAAGTGACAGTAGGTTTTCCGTAGATTTTCCCTCGGAACTGTAAAACTTATCAATCCATTGAATGGTTAACGTTTTATATGATCGCGTAGGGCTTCCCGGAAAAAAAAGAGAGAGAGAGAGAGAGAGAGAGAGAGAGAGAGAGAAGAAGAAGAAGAAGAAGAAGAAGAAAAGACTGAGCAGAGAAGTTTTGGAGAGACTTTTAATAAAAATAAAGGAGAGAAGTTTTGGAAAGACCTTTGATTTGCAGCAACATATACGCTGCATAATTTCGTATTAAGAAAGTATAATTCGAATTGCACCAAACAGCGCGTTAGTTTCCGGAGTGTTGCAACCGAGGTTGCGATGTCCTTTTGTAAGCGAGTCATATCGCAAGCCACGAATCTCGCCAGCCGATGACAGCAGCTATTCAGAGCATAGGACACGTGTTATAGTCAGCCAATAGCAAGATTACTGGTTACATAGCGCGAACACATGAGAGGAAAAGTTAACCGTTTACATTAATGTACACAGTACCGTATCTTTCACATATAATATTGGTCTCTAAGATTAACAGGCTGCAACAGAACCTAAGCTTTCACATGTAATATTGATCTTCTTTTACGTGTGTTATACTTTAATATACATCACACAAATGTGCCAGTAAATTTAAAATTATGACATAAATGCCTCGGCTCGAAAATCTTGTAAGTGGCTGGTCCTCAAAGTGTTCAGTTTCGAACGCTCTGTGATTTAGATATCCATCCCACTTTCTCACACGTAACATAATTCATCTTGCGTAAAAAGAAATTTACTTTGAAAGTAACGCTTTTCTAACCACCGTTCGCAATACTGTTAAAAATAGGTTCGATTTACCAGTTGCCAGAGAACGCCAGAAAACGCATTACTGTGCGTGTGCAACTGCAGTGGTGTAGGAAGCCCGCATGTTCGTGTGCATAAAGCACTAAGAGAGCTTACATTACTCCAAAAAAGAAACAGGGCATCAGAGGATACTCCAAAGAGCATAGAAATTTCGTAAACCATACTAAAATGCATAATTCGACTTGAAGTGCAAATTGGCTTTTTCCAGATTCACAATGAAGTAGGTTCCATCTGATATTAAGCTTTTCAGTGTGGTTTTTGGGATGTAAATTTTCTTGGAGTACCAGTACTCTACGATCTCATGTTTGGTTCTTTATCGTGGCATAATGCCATAAATGGCAGAAGATGATAGCGTGCTCTTGAAATTCACCGAACAGTTGGAACTAGCCAGTACTGTAGAATGAAACACTTCGTTTCAAATAAAATGATTGCCTCAGCGAAAGTTCTGTAGCAAACTTGCAAAAATAATTTCATTCTTCTGCAAGGCGATTAATATGCTTGACTGCTACTAACTTGGAAAGAAAATAAAATCAGACAAATAAATTAATAACATATTTTTGCCCTCAGTAACTATGTGAACGTATTTTAATTCACTTGACAGCTCCCGGCCACAGAAATCCGTTTTGTTTTCATTTGACGTGGGAGTTGTACACGAAGAGAAGCAGCGAAATCACGTAAACACGGGTCACGTGGAGACAAACCCCCTCCCTACTACAACTCAGACAACTCTGTGCAAGCGCGAATCTGGCAGCTAGGGCGAGCGAGAAAAATTTTTCTCGTTTGCATCTGACTGCTTGCTGCTACTATCGATACAGCTAACAGACAAACTTCAAGTAGCGGGAAGAGGGAAAAGGTACTGCTTATACGCGAGTCAAATGCGCATGCGCAACAGACCGCTGGCAACTGGTCAAACGAACCTAATGTGAACAGTTGTGACGTCATGCTCACAGCAAGCAGTTTATACAGTCTGCGCCCTACGGCCTTTGACATACTTTTGCTATCTGCAGACGCTTGTGCGTGCACGGTGTTTTGTTGTAAATTGCACATTTCCTTTGCCACTAAAGTTTTATTTTTTCCCTCTCGTTCATATTTTATTGCTGCAGTATCATTCTCTAGTAGCAGGATACAGTAACATTCTTTGCTAGAGAATCAATTCTGCAGTCAAAATTACAAAAATTTAAATGAAAGCTAAAACAATGAAAAATTCCCGGAATTCCGAAAAATTCCCAGGTTTTTCCCGGTTTTCTCCCGAATGAAAAAATTCCCGGGATTTTCCTGGTTGTCCCGGGTCGTATACACCATGCCTACTGAAGTAGCCACTTATACAAGAGGACTTTTGCAAGTACGTTACACATTTATTGAATGTTGCAATAAATTTCGAAGTGACGCATATACATGGAACTATTTTGCAACATAATCACCAAGTTTCTGTAATCAACAGTCTGAACTTTCTACCAGACATTTAGTTTCTCGACGATAGATATCTGCTCCTTGTTCACGGATCCATTCGAAAATCGCTCTGTGAACTTCCTCACAGTCGGAAAATTTGGGAATGCTCGGAATGTGCTCCACGACTGCCTGGACATTGTCCTCTGTCGACGATGTTGATGGCCTTCCTTCCCGATCGGCTTCGGCCACGTCTGTGCGGCCTTGGTCAAACTGTTGGCACCATTTCACTACGGCCAGGTGCTACTTTGCATTTGGTCCGAATACTGCCAAAAATTCATGGTGAACCTGTGTGCAGCTTAGGTGTCTTGCCCTTGAGAATCGTACTGTCCAACGTATTTCAAAGAGTACGCTTCCAGCTGCCGTGCCATTTCACTCGCACCCTGTGATGCACCTGTTAATAGTGCGCAGGGAAGGTGCATCTACACTACAGGACACCAAGCACATGTTCTCTCTTCAGACAATGCGTCGGTCTTGTTGCCCAACGCTATTAGCGCGGGACGACATGTGTAACATACTTTTTGAAATATTCTCGTGACTGGCACTTTTAGCTTCGAAAAGTGAGTATAAATGTACTCCAAGTTTTTATCTTCATTCATATACAGTGTGTCCGAGAAGTAGCCGTTCCTAGCAATGTATGCTGGAGCCAGTGGCGCTATGCGTTCATTTCTTTCGTCAGTCGACTCGACTGAATCGAGTAGTTGTACTTTCCTATGTAGCGCGCGCGCCTCCGACATCGTATTTTATACATTCCTCGTCTTACAGGCAGACACAGGAAAAACTGCGTTCATAATGATGATGCTATGACATATTGGGAAAGAACTGTTTTTATTTCAACAATGGACCATGTTACGACTGACATGAGAGAACGTTTTGCCGAAGAAAATATTTATCATTTAAAAATTCAACATACTTTTGGCCTCACAACTACGGAAACATGACAGTAATGATCTGGCACATAAATTGAATAAGTGCTTAACCGAACTACCGTTCTTTGAAGACCAATCACTTTTTGTGATTAAAAAGAGAGTAATGGGAGAGATTCTTCAATACAAGCAAACGAGCATAAACGCCCTTAATGATCGTGATTCTGTTATGCAAGCGTTGTCTGTCTGTCCTAGAACTGACTACCCTACTTTGCACACACTGTACAAAATATCTGCTTGTCTACCTGCATCTATTGCTGAAGTAGAAAGAAATTTTTCAACATTGCGGCGTACAAAGACATAGTTGAGGTCGACAATGAACGAGAATCGACTTAATGGCTTAGCTCTTGCACACTCACCATGACATTGATTGTCCTATTGACGATGTAATTAACCAATTTGCCAGGAAGGATAGGCGTATAGAATTCATCATTTAAGGAAGAGAACAACAATTGCAACTTTTTTACTTCACAAGAATGTATTGTCTTGTATATGTGTACAATCAGTTTAAATAAAACTTCCTTAAACTTTGCATGTGACTTGATTATTTTTTATTACGGTAAAAGTAAAGGTAGCTGAAGCTATCTTTAGTGCCCCCTCCTTGAGGTTTTCTGTATCCGCCACTGGCTGGAGCCGCACCCTGCTGTAATCACCCATGAACCGTGACTCCGTTGCCTTCAAGTTGAGGTATTAAAGTACGTTTTCAACATGTGCAAACAATAATTACTGCACATCCACCCCCTCCCCGCCCCTGCAAAAAAGCATGATCCGGACAGGTATTGTGGTGGCATACCGATCCATTCATAACATGAGGCGGGTTCATTTTCAATTCTTGTACGTAAGGGGGATTTTCCTAAGGCCACAAAACTACATTCCTCCTATGCGATGTGCGATATATCGCACATTAATCAGCAAATAACACAAGTATGCGAGACACGGCATTTGAAAATTGTGCGAACAAAGCACGGCAGACCGCAGCTCGCTGTGTGTGTCGTTGTCAGGCACACAGGCAGTTTATTTACAACGATCGGTTTGAATCCTTTCATTTTCTGATTTTTTTGATGTATTCATGCTTCGCTGACGGCGGTACTTGAATCCCAGCTGGTCTTTCCAGAATAAATTTCACTGGATACTGCTCAACTGATTGAGCGACGGCGACGACGACGACACACGTTTCCTCTCGCGTTTTCCTAAGTCCACTATTACGCAGCCTGTCTTTAACCGTCAAACGGAGTTGGTGGGTCCTTTTTGATACCAGTCAAACTGTACACACGTACCATTTCCTCCGTTGGTCATTCTATTGTTGGCGGTTCTACATACCTTCTCGGCAGTTAATAGTGAACCTCCAGACGAACCAGCAGCATTGTGGAGTTGTTCTCTTTCTCAGTGCACAGCTGTAAAGTTTGGGTGGTGCCATTATTGACCCCACGACACCGTAAGTCTTTCTGTTTGCCCTACGTCAAAAGTTTACTTATCAACGAAAAATGTCATTTTATTTTTAGACTTAGTGAGTGTTTTCATTTATTTTCAATGTTACTATGGCTTTGAGCTCTCATTCACGTATGTCAGTGCTCGATCCAAGTTTTCCAGACTTTGCTAGAAGAACTAGAAGAAGGAGAAGAGGGTAGTGATGCAAATGATCTGGACGATGAAAATGAACCTTCTTACAACAGTGAACATGAAACTGCTTCAGAACAAAGTCGTGGCTCTAGTGAATCAGATAAATTAGAGGGAAATAAACATAGAGGGGAATCATCTAGTTTCTATGGCAGAAATAGGTATAAATGGTCCACTCTAGAACCTCAAAGGAATGTGAGAACACCAGCCCACAACTTGATAATAAAAGTTCCTACACTGACAGGCCCTGCAAGCCGATTCGGAGACTCATGCAGTCCATTGGAAGCGTGGGAGTGTTTGTTTACCAGAGATATGTCAGAAGAATTGTGAGTCACACCAATGTGAGAATTTCTTCATATCGATCAACGTCAATGAACTTAGGGCACTACTTGAATTATTATACTTCAGTGCCATTTTCAAATCTAATCATGAATATCTGGAGTCTATGTTTGCAACAGACGGCACTGGATGAGATATTTTCCGCGCCACACTATCCATGAAGAGAGTGCTGATATTGCTTTACTGCCTAAGAAGACCGCTACGGTCGCAGGTTCGAATCCTGCCTCGGGCATGGATGTTTGTGATGTCCTTAGGTTAGTTAGGTTTAACTAGTTCTCTAAGTTCTAGGGGACTAATGACCTCAGCAGTTGAGTCCCATAGTGCTCAGAGCCATTTGAACCATTTGAACTGCCTAAGATTTGATGACATAACTAGCAGAGATGAGAGGGAAAAAAATGATCCTGCAGCAGCGATTTCTTGGATTTTCGATAGAATGGTTCACAATTCTCAGGCATCTTATAACATATGGTCACATGCATGCGTAGATGAAATGCTGGTTCGTTTTCGTGGGAGATGCGCATTTAGGGTTTATATGGCTAGTAAGTCAGCGAAATTTGGGCTGAAAATAATGATTTTAGCTGATGCTCAAACAAATTACCTTTTGAATGCCTATTTATACACTGGAAAAAGACAGTGATGGCGTTGGCATGACACCAGAAGAAAAGAAATTTCAGAAACCTACTCAATCTGTCCTGAGACTAGCGAAACCCATTTACGGTACAAACCGTAATATTACAGCTGACAACTACTTTGGCTCTACTGAATTAGTTTCGGAGTTGAAAAAAACGTAAGTTGACCTATGTTGGTACATTGAGGAAAAACAGAAAGGACATCCAACCCGACTTCCAGTCATCTAAGAGGCGTGTGGAAGGTTCAACACTTTATGGCTTCACAAATTACAGAACATTGATTTCTCATGTCCCTAAAAAAGGAAAAGTTGTCATTTTGATTTCCAGTATGCATCATTCAAAAAGTACAGATCCAAAAACAGGAAAACCAGAAATAATTTCCTTTTACAATAGCACAAAAGGTGGCGTAGACTCTCTTGATCAGAAGTGTGCTACCTACAGCACAGGCAGACGAACACGCAGATGGCCTCTTGCTGTATTTTATGCTGTTCTGAACATACGCGGAGTTAACTCGTATGTAATATACAAACGTCCTGCAAAAAGTACATACCTATTTCCCGGTTTGAATTCATCAAGACACTTGCCAGGCAGCTTACTGAACCCTATCTCAATGAGAGGCTGATGAATGGCAGACTACCAAAAGAACTAAGAGTAACAATGTCAGGACTTTTGAAGAAACCTCTCCCAAAATCACATATATCCACTCTCGATTCAAAGAGGAAACGATGTGCTCTTTGTCCACGTGCCAGTGAGAAAAAGACAAACCAATATTCTACCTGCTGCAGTTGCCCAGTTTGCCAAACCTGTCGTTCGGTTGTCTGTAAATAGTGTGGAGAGGAGAATGCGGGTGATTATTGACGATTTGTGAAAAACTCTGTATCAATTCATATTTGATGTTCATTACATGAAAGCTAATTTTTCAAACACTATATATTTATCTCACAGCAATCTGTTACTGTTTCGTGTTATTTCTGATACAATAAACTAGTTCGAATTTTTACATTGCATTTCATTTCAGTGTTAAGTAGTGTTGCATAAACTTTTTCCGTTTTGTGATTTTTATAGAGATTTTTTTTAGTTTCACTGAAGTTGTGTGTTGTAACATAGGCAATTAAGAAATTATAAATAAATATTTCTAATGAAAGCAAAGTAAATTAATTTTCATGGATAAAATTGAGTGGCATCCTTTTGGACCCCACAACACCATTTACGATACAAAGAAGTAGAGTTGGGCAACACGTTTCTTTTTCCCGATTCGATTCTTACGATTCAATCTCACACTGCGAATCGATTCCTACGATTCGTTCACGATTCATTCTAGCTAGTCTGCGATGGCACGATTCATAATTTCTTACGGAATGCAAAAAGTTCATCTTACAGATGGCAGGACATGTCTGAGTAAACATGCATATGACGTTACAAGTGTGAGTCTCGATTTATACGTGTAATGCCTTAATTGATGAAAGGTCACGTTTGATTTGATTGCATCTATTGTTATATTTCAGTATGCCAGGAAAGAGGAGTCGATTTGTGCGAAAGGTGGTGCAAAATTACGTGGTACGCCAGTTTGGTTGTGTGGCTTGAACGTATCTAACTGCAGACGTCTGTTTTATAGTAACAAAATCTAGCAGTGAGGCAGACGTGGTTTGGCTCATATCATCCTATGTTTTTCTGTGCTAAGATGTCTTTCCAAGTCCACATCACCCTTGTAATTCATAACGCTGCTGACAGCCCTCCCACACAGCAAATTTAGCTTAACTTTCATTTCTTCTAAGTATAAAGCATAGGTATTTTGCTTTTCATTTGTCTGAGAACTTGCCGCTGTCACTACTATTTACGTGAGAAGACGTCATGCTTCTAAACAATAGGATTCAATCGTATACAGCGACATTACTTCACTAAAATTTGATATGAATCTGAACACGATAACATTCGAAAACTCGAACTTGAAATTATTAATTAAAAAGCTTTTGTTTAAAGATAAACTTGAAAACCAAAATCCGTATCTAAATATAAAATTTTATCCAAACTGTTAAAGCCGTTTCCAAGAAACACGAAATTCGCATTTTTATTAAAAAAATTCTTTTGTGTAAAATCGCGTGCTGTAAGGAAAGACATCTATATACAGATAAACATAAAAACCAAAACATTGACTACATTCAATACGTACTAACCAAGTTTTACGAGATGGCGTTATAAAAACATGTGAAATAGCGTTTTTACGAATGGAACTATGTAGGATATATATATTGCAAAATTGACTTTTTACGAAAGAATGGAACTATGTAGGTGAACTCAAAACGCAAAAACCAGTCTACATACAAAATTTCATCCAAATCGTTAGGGCCGTTTTCGAGATACGCGAAATATAATACATAATCCAAGTGCTATTGCTCGTGTGTATAGAAGATGTGTGTGTGTGTGTGTGTGTGTGTGTGTGTGTGTGTGTGTGTTTTGCATCGCATCTGCAACAAATACTTGGATTTCTTGATTTTAATCGTGTGCATTGGGAGCTGTGTACCCGTTGTATATCGTTTCTGTCATCACTAGTTCGTGTATTACTCGCGCAAACTAAGCGGACGTCGGCGCGGTGGCTGATGGTAGCTATAGTAAATGGGAAATGCCTTTACGCTCATTCCCGTCATCCACCGCCAAGTGTCAGCTTCGTTTTCACGAGTAATATTACGGCCCACGAACTTCGTTTGTTCGTCCCGAGCTTCCTTTGTTCACGCGCATCCTCCACTAGACTGCCATCTGGCGGTCGTAATCATTCGGCACGATGGCATGATTTGGAGGTTGCCTTCGAAGCATTGCGTACTAAGAATCGATGAATCGTTGGAACTTGGAATCGTCACGGCTCGGAAACATGCAATCGTTCTTACGATTCTTTTGAACGACGATTCGTCCGTATCACGATTCGATTCTTACGATTCTTTATTTAGAGTCGTTCAAATGAACGATTCATTCACGAATCGCCACAACTCTACTAAGAAGTCACCACACCGTTTGAGGGTTAACAATGCCTGAAACAAAAGCACGCTTCCCCCAATCAGGTTGTGTCTCTTTACGAGGTGAGGCCCTGTCACAGCAATCTCTAAACTCACTCGTTATCTCTTGTCATTACGTCTGTCATTGATTTCGCTGTTTGTGCGCGATCGCGTACACACACACATGCCACTAACCGTTTCTCAACAGTGGAATCGTGTCCGCTCACATTAGCCATGACTTAAACAATGCAATACTAAAACAATACTGGCAACAATGATTCTCGTCAGATCCCAAGTAGAGATACCAATAAAACTACTATTTACTCCCCCAGAAGTAAAAAGTCACGGGGGCTATGGGGACTTCTCCGACTCGTGTAGGGGCATATTCTTGTCAAATCGGGTGAACATTTTTGAAGTACCCCGTGGAAAGTACAGGAAATTTGACAAACAAATCTGATCGTTCACGGGTCCCGAGAGCCGCCTCCCCCCCCCCCCCTTTCACCGTGCTGACAAAATGATAACAGCTGGTTTATACACTGAAGCTCCAAAGAAACACGTACACGCCCGCGAATTCAAATACAGAGATACGTAAACAGGCAGAATACTGCGGCAACGCCTATATGAGACGACATGTGTCTGGCCGCAGTTGTTAGATCTGTTACTGCCGCTACAATGGCAAGTTATCAAGATCTAAGTGAGTCTGAACGTTGTTATTGCCGGTGCACGGGCGATGGGACGCAGCATCTCCGAGGTAGGGATTTTTCCGTTAAGACCACCGGTAAAACATCAAATCTCCATCACAGCGGCAGGAAAAAGATCCTGCAAGAACGGGACCGACGACGACTGAAGGCAATAGTCCAACGTGACAGAAGTGCAACCCTTCCGCAAATTGCTGCAGATTTCAATGCCGGGTCATCAAGTGTCAGCTTGTGAACCATTCAACGAAGCATTATCAATATGGCCTGTCGGAGCCGAAGGCCAACTCGTTTACCCCTGATGACTGCACGACACAAAGCTTTAAGCCTCGTTTGGGCCCGTCAACACCGACAATGGACTGTTGATGACTGGAAACACATTGCCTGGTCGGACGAGTCTCGTTTCAAATTTATCGAGCGGATGGACGTGTACTGATACGGAGACAACCTCATGAATCCATGGACGCCAGACGTCAGCAGGGGAGTGTTCAAGCTGGTGGAGACTCTGTAATGGTGTGGGGCGTGTGCAGTTGGAGTGATATGGGACCCCTGATACGTCTAGATACGACTCTGACAGGTGACACATACATAAGCATCCTGTCTGATCACCTGCATCCATTTTTGTTCATCGGGCATTCCGACGGACTTGGGCAATTCCAGCAGGACAATAGGACACCCCACACGTCCAGATTTGCGCTCCAGGAACACTCTTCTGAGTTTAAACACTTCCGCTGGCCACCAAACTCCCCAGACATGAACATTATTGAGCATATCTGGGATGCCTTGCAGGATTCTTGGCGTCAATTCCCTCCCACCACTCCAGACATTAGTCGAGTCCATGCCGCGTCGTGTTGCGGCACTTTTGCGTGCTCGCTGCTGGGGCCCAACACAATATTAGGCACGTGTGCCAGTTTCTTTTGTTCTGTAGTGTATATACCACATCCCAAAAACAAATGAGCGCAGAATACAGATATGAGTGGGCAGGCAAAACAGTTCCGACATTTCATGTAAGCAGAACTGTGTAACTCTTGTTTCCGAAAACGGTTTTTGCCTTCTGCAACTTGTGGTATGTAAACTCTAACGCCGTCGTCAAACTTTTGGGGCATATTTCTCGATCTCTCTCTTACCCAAAATTGGAGGATGTTATTTGAGAGAGAGAGAGAGAGAGAACGCTGAAAACTATAACTAAACGCCAGACTAGGACTGGAGCCATTTATTTCGATTCTGGAATCAGTTGAAGGGTAATTTGGTCAGTCTGGATGAAGGGTCACAAGTTGCGCGCCCACCGGGAGACGGCATCGTCCGCATCTGAAGCGGGCAGCAGCAGCCAAACGAACAGCTGCGGCGCGAACCAGCTGGCGGTCTCTCGGCGCCCAGCGGCCTGGCTAATCAACGAGCTCCCTGCGTCGCCACCACAATGTCGCTCGAGAGCGAACGGCCGCCAGCCTGTTCCCCTCACCACAGTCTCTGACCACCGTAGACACTGCTTCACAGGGCACTCTGGAATCGTTTCAAAGGCCGTGACATAACCAGGGCCGGGTTTGGGGCCCAAGCGACAGAAACGGCCGCTTGAGGCGCCAAAGGTCCCCAGGTCCAAAATTTGTAACACGGTGTACTGTAATTAGTGGAGAAAACTGGTACTGATGAAAGTATACAACAACAGAAGCAAAAATGTTCTAGTAGAAACGGCTCCACCTGTATGACAATTGCAAGCCACCACTGACTTCTGTCTGAGTTACTGCCCCAGGTAGTATAAAAGTATTTGAAGTGAAACCTTCCTATTAAGTCTCGCACATAATTGGGTTCAAATCAATACTGCTTCAGCACGCAAAATGTTACAATTTACTGAAAACACACACCTGTTGAATGAGTTCCACATGCCGACCTCTCATGCCTTTATTAATGGAATATTTATCATTCATACCACACACAAATTTAGGTTTTCCTTTTCATTTGCGTACATAAAAATTTTGAACAGCGTGTTTATCAATTTTCAGCTACTTTCTGAAATTGAAATACTTACTGCTGAGCTTTTTATTTATTTTTTGCCCCCCCCCCTCCCTCACAACACACAACTTATACAGTCAAACAGTGTCTTGTTTTAAATATAAAGGTCATACAAACTCAGATAATTTTTGTCCCATTTTTTCCAATGCAACATGAAACCATGGTGAGCTAAAAAGTTCCGTTATTAAACTACTGGAATTTTGTTCTTCATTTCACCAACTCGATTTAATTGAAATTTTTCATTTAAGTTGCAGCAATACTTCTTTCCGTACAAGCTTTTAAAGAGCTGAAAAGCGGACTTCTTTTCTTTTAATATTCGAAAATTTATTTCTGTTACAGACAACTGTCTATGTAGTACTTATTTTAAAAGGAAACACAACCCACTGATCACTTAATAAAATTTATTTTTGTAGGTGTTGCCAACAGCTCCAGGTACAAAAACTAATGTCTGAGGGCTGGGAGGGTGGAGGGGAGCCCAATGATACGACTCTCGTTTGGAAGAGTGTTGCCAAAGTGGCACTGGATACATCGAGTAGCTTGGCTGAAGCTGGTACTAGTTCACACTTCCAGGCACTGTTTTATTTACAACACAAATATTTAATCCTTTGTTTACTAATGATAAAATCTTTATATCCATGTTAAGAAAATGATAATTTAATTTCTTTTCAGAAAAAGTTTCTTGACAGTATTTTCACTTACGTACTTTTTGCAGTACTCTGCAAAACAGTCATCATTTCTCATGCGGAGTTGTTTCGCAGAATAGACATCACATGGCTGACACATTCATTTGCTCCAATGGAAGCGACTTTGTGTGCTAAGCAATACACACCTTCTTGAAGTTCCCTTTGCAGGCTTCTATGATGTTTCATTTACCAGCTTAGCTTGTGAAATTATGATTAGTAACAATAAATGCATAGCTCTTTAACAGATCTTTATGTTGGTGAACACACTGACGGCTCTCACAAGTGCAGCAATTACAGAAATTCTAGAACTTCTTCAGACTCATTCACTCTTCTGTATTAATTTAACTTCTGATTGTTTTAGTATTGACTAAAGTTACACCAGGAAAATTTCCCACTGTCTGCTGCTGCAATTTTGTTTCCACTGTCTCTGGCTGAGGTTACAGACCTCTGATCACATGCTACTTCATCCAGTTGTGATACAGCATGCTACTGGTCAGGTCAGCAGCACACACAGTCCACAACTATATAGCTGTGAAGAACACGTAACTACCTATACTTGCCAATGGCTAGAGACTTGAACTGGATATTATTATCTTGTTAAGTCCGCAGCTCGTGATCCAGGGGCTATCGTTGCTGCCTCTGGATCATGGGAACCCAGGTTCGATTCCCGGCCGCGTTGGGGATTTTCTCTGCCCGGGGACTGGGTGTTTGAGTTGTTATCATTTCATCATCATTTCTGAGAGTGACTAGATTGGATTGCGAAAAGAAAATGGACTATCTAAAAATTGGGACATTTTACGGGTGCTGATGACTGCGCCATTGAGTGCCTCACAAACCAAACATCATCATTATCTTGTTAAGTACAAAAGCTAACCCGCAGTAATGATTTATGGCACACAAAACTCAATTTTAAAGACTAAACAACTCTTATCATCAATAAAAATTCAAATTCTCTGAGCTGTATAATCACAACCAAGAAACAATGTACATGCAGCAGAGAACACAAAAGCTTGAGCTACAGTTATGATGTCAAAGCCATTATAGGCAGAAAATATGTGGTGTCCAACATTGAGAAGTGGTTCTTCCATCACGTCACTTATATATTTGATAGTCCAAACAATCAGTTTTGCACAGTAACGACTGGTAAACAAAGGATTAAAGGTAAGCTCTAGGAATGTGTGTGTGCAAGAGCATGTAATCCAAATTCTAGTGTACTTTGGATGTTACTAGGAAGCTGAAATTGTATTTTCTTTTATTTAACCATGCATTCCTTTTATTAGTCCACCATGCTCCAAAAGTGGCTGCTGTAGTTGGCAACTCCCACTTCTCATGGTTTTTCCTTCCCTGTTCTTGCAAGAAAGTATTTAGATGGGTGTACAACACAAAACATCTTCTTTCAGTGTAACCACTCCTTTAAGATGTCATTATCTTTGCAACTGCCAAAAATCCTTATTTTCAAAACAGTTTATTTTTCCTCACATCTACCCTATAACTACACCCTAAACTCTGAGCCCCCCCCCCCCCCCCCCCCCCGCAGTATTAGTTCTATATACTTTCAAAAAACCTTTACATTGTGATTATTATTAATCCTGACTTCAGAATATCTTACAGAGAAGTAAGGTAAAAAGGAATCAGCTTCTATGGCTTCTGCATTTCAATTTAGCACTCATTACTACTTCATGTTTAGGAGACATTTGTATGGCAAAGCACAAATGACTTGCCAGACAAGGTGCTGTGCCAACAACGGATCAATCCGCACATCAAGCTAGTAAATGTTGATGGGTTCTGGCAGCAACTCTAGAGCACCATCTAACATTCAATTAAGTGAAGGCCACACATACTCCTCGTCCCAGTCTGACACACACACAAAAAATAATCAAAACACAGACACAGCTTAGATGTCCATAAAGGAGACATACATGACCCCCCTCCCCCCCTATCACCCCCCTAAAAAATAGGATGACACTGTGGAATTGAAATGGACATACTGGACTACTGATGAAGTTTGTCCAGTCGAACTCTGGAAGTGGGCAGATTGTACATATGAATAATCTACTTTTAAATAATTTTCTTACTACATGTATGAATATTTAAATTGCTTCATAGCAGCAGAGTGAGAGTTGCATGACCACTAACAAACAAAATCCCTTCTGCACTAATTTCCTAAGAATGTGGAATAGGTAACTGATTGTCAGAGGATACGAGGTGTGGCTAGAAAAAAACCGGACTAGTACTGGTGAAACAATAAAACGAATGCAATAAGGCTGAAAGTCGTGTGGCCTGTCACGTGACTCTCGCTCCGCCTACTGCTACTCTCGCTCCGCCTACTGCTCGAGTTTCATCTGCCTCCTGCACTCAGTCTGCCCGTGGCGTCTGTTTTAAGTAGTTGACGTTTTGTCTGTGCGTCGGAAAATGTTGAGTGTACAGAAAGAACAGCGTGTTAACATCAAATTTTGTTTCAAACTAGGAAAATCTGCAAGTGAAACGTTTGCAATGTTACAACAAGTGTACGGCGATGATTGTTGATCGCGAACACAAGTGTTTGAGTGATTTAAACGATTTAAAGATGGCCGCGAAGACACCAGTGATGACACTCGCACTGGCAGACCATTGTCAGCAAAAACTGATGCAAACATTGAAAAAATCGGTAAACTTGTTCGACAAGATCGCCGTTTAACAATCAGAGCAGTGTCTGAGTTAACAGGAGTTGACAAGGAAAGTGTTAGGCAGATTCTTCACGAAAGTTTCAACATGAACAAAGTGTGTTCAAAAATGGTTCCAAAGTGTCTCACAATTGAACAGAAGGAACGCCGAAGAATGATTTGTTCTGACATCCTGGAAAACATTGAAAGTGATCCCACCTTCTTACAAAATGTTATTACTTGCGATGAATCGTGGTTTTTTACTTACGATCCCGAAACTAAACGCCAATCGATGCATTGGAAAATTCCTGGTTCTCCACGACAAAAAAAAGCACGAATGTCAAATCGAAATTCAAGGCAATGATGATTGTTTTTTTTGACATCAAAGGGATTGTGCACATTGATTGGGTACCAGAGGGACAAACAGTGAATCAGCATTACTACATTAGCGTCCTGGCTACCCTACGTGAGCGAGTACGGAGAAAACGGAACGATTTGTGGAGAAAAAAGTCATGGATCCTTCACCAAGACAATGCCCCAGCTCACAGTGCGTTGTCAGTGAAGACGTTTTTGGCAAAACACAACATTCCCATCTTAGATCATCCACCCTACTCACCTGATTTGGCCCCCTGTGACTTTTTTCTTTTCCCTAAAGTCAAGTCAGCTTTGAAAGGAACTAGATTTGAGACTGTTGAAGCAGTAAAAGAAAAAGCGACGGAAGTAATGTATGGACTTACCGAAAATGATCTGCAGCATTGCTATGAACAGTGGAAAATTCGTATGGAGCGGTGTAGAGACCGAGGAGGAGAGTACATTGAAGGAGATAACATGAAATTGTAAATAATTGTAAATAAATGTTTTTTCCAGCATCAGTCCGGTTTTTTTCTATCCGCACCTTGTACTGTGCACTATTTTTTCATTGCAGTCAGTGACATTAAACATACTGTAGGCAGAAACTGTCACTTCTTCGAGTGCACTGAGTGTTATGAAACAGACATAACAATAATTCTGTGAGGAGAAATGATTTATTCTGCTTTTGCTTCCTTTCATGATGCAGAAAAAGTGGGTTAATTGGGTTAATACCAAGAAGGTGACTATGGTGAATTTCATCATCTCTGACCACTTTGTCACTTTCTTTGATGCAACTCTATACTCAACAAGGCCTGCGCCACAAAAAACATACTTGAGAAATTAACTTATATGATCTGTGCTGTTTCTTTTGGTAGTTGCATATTGCAACCATTGTGGAAACTGCAGACCTGTTTGGTTCCTAGGACAAATATGAACCATCTGTCACAGCAGCTTAAATTCATCTTGTCTAACATTAAAGATAATACATTATGCACAATATACATGCTGGGTTCAGATCACTCCATCCTCTCTCTGTCTTAACTTGTTTTTCCTATTATAACATTTTGCTTAACTTCTACCAAAATTAAAAGCTTAACAGTGTGTACTGGTAGTCAAACAGCACTGGAAAGAAATTATGAAAAATGTTAAGAGAGTTAATACTGGAAAAAATCCCAAAACGAGTAATCATATGTAGAATATCACAGCTGCAAAGCGATCAGAAACTCATTTCCAGCAGAGGTTGGCAGCAGCACTCTTCATAAAGGAGATCACTAAGTGGCTTCACAAGTACTGCTGCATCTGGCTAATAAACATGCCTACCAGCAGGTGGTGCAGCCCCTGTGGCTCTCTTAAAAGACCCAGCATGCTACCACTCAACAAGCCCTGGTACTTAGCTAGAGACCTGCAGCTGACTGCCACTCAACAATAGGCAGTTATTCGCAAAGTCAATGAACAGATTGCTGCTGCCGTAAATACAGCTCTTCAAGCACTCAACACTCCTTTTCGCAAGTTGTTCTGAGGACTCTTTTTCATCATTGCACACCGCTCTATTTACAGGGAACAACATATACAGAAAACCGAAACTGCAGCAACAAAGAAAGTGAAAACCAAAAACACTATATGCAACACAGTTATGTACAAAAACTGTCCTTACATGAATCTTGCCACATAAATTTGTGGACCAAAATTATAGCAGTAATTGTCTCATTCATTAATTAGTTGAACTATGAAACCGCAGGGCAGGAATCTGCAATGTTCTCTTGCTGCTGATTTTTTCAACTTTCTCCTCAGTGCTACATTAACTTGTATATATGCTGGAGTGTGAATTTTCTGCTGCAGCTAAAATTATTATACTGTAATAACTGCATTCTATGTACTGAAGAATAACAAATTGTATTTAATTTTGGTTGCTGAAGTAGCATCATCAGTAGTCATTTTGCACTATTCCAGGATTATCCACTATACAGCAGCATTTTTTTCCTATGCATTTAACACATGTACTGATTTACTTTCTGTCTATACAGATGAAATGTGTACAGTTATGTTTTTGCTTACCCCTTCTGCTGACTTTGCTTGCTTTTGCTAATGCCAATGCAAGTTCCGCATTGCACTTTGTACAGAATTTTTCTTTACATTATATTCTTGTTCATTTTCAGCACGTGAGAACATAACGATGTCGTATTTCCTTTCTCAATGTTTTTCATCTTGTCATTTTTAATTTCACAAGGAATCACAATTATTTTTCTGATAACTTTTTCTCTTTCTATGTTTTGAGTTATACAAATGTTTTGGCTCAATTTAAAAAAAAAGTGTTTTTACATGGTGTTGCATTAAGGATTGACAGAGTCTTGCAGGTACAGCTGGGTGAGCAGGAGTATTTAATAATAAACTACTGCACAGCTCTACTGTGTTGTCTTAGAATAGCATGAAAAGTGAATGGTTGCCATGCTAATCTCGTTCATTTGGGAGTATTACTTCTTGATGTTGTGAACGTCTATGTCCACCCTACATAGTCTCACATCACCCTTTATTGCTATTTACTTATGATTTTAATCTCATATATGCAATCTAAACACCTTTCCAGATTTCACATCTAACCATGTGATTCCGCTTGGCGAAACAGAAGGGATACACGGAGGCTGGCGTTAAGGGGGGGGGGGGGGGTGTGGAAGCAGGCAGTAGCTATAAAATGCCTTTGAGAGCAGCAGCCCTTCGTGATAATGGTTGGTTCTCCAAACCATTGGAAAAGACCCAAACCAGGCACTGACTGAATAAAGGTCACTGGAAAGGAAGGAAGGGATACAACCTAAATGTTGAACAATATGTACCATCTTTTCAGGCCTTCACATTCTGTGTGTTTAATGTAGACATTACAATTGTTTTTGTCACATACATTATGTTTTTTGCTTCTTTTTTTAATCTGTGCCTCTTAATTTTTACAAACTTCTCAGATTAATACAACATGTTTACATCATGCCTAACACATGTTTTTGAGGTTGTGTAACATATACAACACAGTATATTGCTTCTCTCTCTCTCTCAATCAGACATTTAACTGTGTTTGAATTATTCACCCGAATTTTATTCTAATACTGTTTTCACTTAGTTTATGTCTGAATCTGCGTAACTGTTTTCTACACACAGATTTTTGTTGTTATTTTGAAAACGTCTTCAGTACTGGTATTGAAATACTGTATTTTTTTTTTTTTTTTGCTTTGGCAATATCACATAATAAAAAGTAAACTATACAGCTATTTAAAGTAGGCAAAAATGTCAAAAGTTACTTTTTAAAACTGAAAAATCTTATTTTTAAGCTGAAAACTGTAACACTACAATACAATCATCAAAGATGCTATATGAATAAAAGAAAACTCATTTGTGTTTTAATTAATGTGGCACACAAATAGTAATTTTATTATAAAATTAAGAATGCAGTACATCTGTCTTACTTTTCTGAAGTTTGCGGCAAATCTAATTTTTGTGAAAAACGTTTCTGAAGTGGATGCTACTGCCCACTGTTACTTTTGATTATTCTTTGCCTGCACCTTCGAAATCCAGGAATTTGACAGACTCTTACACAACATGGCTTGCATTATTTCTCCTAACATAACACACACCAGATTTTCATCCTGCGTTTCTTTTCCCAATCAATGATCTTTCTAACATTTTAGCAGCACGAATGGCTGGCACTGTCAGAGCTTCACCCACCACTGTCAATGGTGGAGTTGAGCTCGCAGTTGCAGCTTGTATGTACCTGGCACACCACTATCCAAGGGCTTTTCCATGGTGATTTCTGCTGTGGTTCTCCCCTTGCTACCTACAACAGTCATTTGTTGCAGCACAGGAATCCAGGATCCGTTAACCGTTAGGTTTTCTTCTTTCTTGTTGAAGTCATTGGCATGTTTGTGTCTTTCTATTGTTTTTCTGAACAAGCGGGTGTGATAGCTCTTCCCTACAGCAAGAACTTCCACGTTGGTGAATTTTACTATGGGGTTGGTGTCACACAGCGCACGCTCGATCGTGATTGGTTTCTCCAACTGTACCAACCTGCAATGCTTCTTATGTTCATGGTGCTGGTGTTGACTGATCGTCTAGTCAGTCCAACATTGACTTTTCCACATGTGCACGGTATGCGGTATATTTCTGACATTGTAACTGGGTTACTTTCCTCCTTTGCTGATCTGAGGTACTGTGTGATCTTTTCTGTCAGTTTTTAAATTGTCTTTATGCCTTGTTTGCACAATATAGGCTGATTCTGTCCATCACTCTGCGAATGTATTGGAAAGGCAGTACCTGACATTTCTTCTTCCATTGTGTCACTCTGATGAGTGCTCGATTCTGTGACACTTCTAATGTAACTGGTGGAGCACCCATTGCTCCTCAGAATGCTTTCCAGGTGTGCATCTTGATTGAGGTACTGTGCCTGACATATTCCGTCTTGCTCGCATTCCTTGTGAAAGAGTTGAGCAACCAGAAGCCCTATCACCTCTGCTGCACCGAAGATCCATAAGAATACGAAGGGTAATAGGAAGTTTTGCAATACAGCTTTATATATTTTATTTTTTTTTTTTTGAAGCAATTTCTGCCACATTGAAAACACCTCTCCATTGTCTGAAACGAATCCCCAGCCCTGAGGAAATTCTCATAACTTGAAAACTGCACTCCTTTCAGTTTCATTTTCACATGCAGGAATAGTGCAATGTCACAAGGAGCAAGGTCTGGACTGTAAGGAGGGTGCTCAAGAAGTTTCAGTACTGTACCCCACAAATAATTGTTGCATGGTTTGGCTGGCATGGTTTGGCTGGAACGTTCTTGTGATGGAGGCACCAAGTGTCCATTCTTCACTTCGGTCACAGGTTCTGCAAAGACTGGATGACTTTGGGCATGTACTGCTCAGTGTATCACTTAGCTGTTACTGTCTTGTGAGTGTCCAAAACAACTCGCTCCACAGTTTCACTTGATCTGGGAAGGAAAAAAAAAAGAAACAGCTACCATTTTCTTCTTTACTGATCTTCAAATATCTGTACTTTGTTTTGAGTCTTAGTCGGCACATCATAATAGTACAGCCAAGTCTTGTGCCCTGCCACAAAGTTACTCACATATTGAGATTGTCCATTAGAAAACTTCTTTAACATCTGGCACCAAATCATGTCATCTCGTCTTCCGTCAGTCTATGCGGCACCCAGATAAAACAATGTTTCTTTACTTGAAAATGATCATGTGGAATTGCTGGTGCATTTAACCCTAAGGTATCCTCTCTCTGCTTATAGGTCACTCATCTGTCTTCGTCTAACATTTTCCTCGCAGCATCACTGTTTTCCTCCATAACTGTTGATCATGGCCTTCTCGTCCTCTTTAGAATTCTGTGATCCATCTGAATATAGTGGTACAATGAGGACACACATCACCGAGTGCAAGAGTCATTTCTTCAAAGCACTGGTCTATCTTTAAATCACGTGCGAAGTTGAACCGCAAAACTGCCCGAATCTCACTTCATGGCCACGAAGCCATGAAACTAAACTAAACCTGCTAGTGAATGACTGTGCCCACAGACTTGGCACAGTGAGTACAGTATTCTCACTGATGTATAAATTGCTGAAACACTTTGCCTCTCTGTCGCAGCTGCACTACAGATTTATGCTTCACAGTCGTTGTCATCGTCGTATCTGATGAAGCCAATGTGCATTTTCAGCTGCCAAATTCTGCATGTTATGCAAATTTACATTACCATGGTTCATAAACATCGCTTTGTCAGTAAAGAGGACATGTTGCAAAAATGTAATAGTCTCCCAAGCGATGCACAGGAAACCAACAAAATTCTACACGCTTTTCGAAATCATGGATAGGATACGTTGGTGCAAGATGCGAATTACATTACTCTGGATGATACCACATTCCTTGGCAATACGTCTCAAACCACCATTTGCCTTATAAAAGTACTATGTCTAATTTCTCCTCACTGGTGTACATTTATGAATCCAAGGAATGTTGAAGCAGAAATTGGCTGCCAATATACAGCACAGTTCCCGCTAGTTTTGCAGTGCAGACAAGTAAACAGTCAAAAGGCTCAGGACTACAAAGTAGTCTAGCATGTGTGAGTTTACAACACAATAGCTGAGTCCAGCTGAGTTGTCTTTCAATTTTAGAATACTTTTCGGATTCTTCTGTGAAGAACTTCATCCTCAACATTAACAAGCATTATATCACTGTACTCACTTTTTCAAGCACTTTAGTATGTTGGTAAATAAAGTATATCATTTCAGTTAAAACTCGCTACAATATCTCTTATTTCTGTCAAAACCGACTGCAAGAAAGAATATGCTGTGCTATGCTGTGAAAATGTGCGGTTCAGTTTTATTTTTTGCAGTTAGTTGTAACTATGATAACAAGGCATTTAAACCATTACATAAATTGTTTCTCTCATATATATGCTTTCTCTTCATATATAATTTTAACCAAAAAGTGTAAATATGCCTATGTGCAGTTTTGTTTTCTTCCTCGCAGTGGGTTTTAGCAGAAAACAGAAAAATTGTATTTATGGCTTATTGGCTCAGTATTAGAATACTGTAGGAGTATCTGAATTTTCATAAACTTTGTAATCCTACCCCTTTACATGTTAAAATTATGCTAAGTACTATCACTGGAGCTACTTCCAGCAGCTGGACAGATCTCTCACACCCCATATATCCATTATCCTAACCAATTTACCCATTCATTTTAAGCAACTGCAGTTCTCATTACACATTTTATTTGGAGTAACAATACACAAGGCTAAAGGTCAAAGACTGGAGAGGAGGTGAGAGGGAGGAAGGAGAAGGGCATAGAGAGGGGGAAGGATAAAATGGACAGAGAGAAGGGGTGGAGGAGGAAATGGATGAAAAGATAAGGGAGGGGCAGGTGGACAGAAGGGGAGGTGGGGAGTGGGGAGGGCAAAGATGAGATTAAGACACACATCCCATACATATTTAGCAACTGCAAACCATTGCCGGGCTCACTAGTGATATTTATTGCTAAAAAAAATTGTTTCAACAAAAATTGTTTCATCTGAAATACGATTTACACAACCAGCATTCAAGACACAAAAATAGTATCACGCAGACCATGCAAACATAGTTAACTGTTATTCAGGATTCACAATGCTAGAAAAATTTTCAATAAGCTCCCGTCATACATATAGCAAGAATTTGAAAATCCACCAATTCAATTGAAAATTAAAAACACTTCTTAGCGGTCACTCCTCCTTCAAATTGTCTGGTTCATTGATTCTGGTTTTGAGAACTCATGTTAGCTTTCTAGTAAACATCAACATGACTGTAATTGGGTCTCTACAGTTACAAATATGAAACAGCAGTTCTTTTTCTCCAAAATCGCTTTCCTGCTAATTTTATTAGGTTACATCTAGCCTGTATAAGCAATTGTGATTACTGACAGGTTTTGATAAACGTATATTTCCACTTGGTACACATTACTGGCGGATATTCCTTCCTATGGCACACGATTGTACGCCATAGTTTGTTCTGCTTGGGAGAACAGAAACTAACATTTATTTCATATGTACTTTGGATGAAAGACTCAGTCTGGTCATCAGCAACTTACACACATAATTGATGCTTTTTATGCTACACAACAAAACTGTAATATGATTGCTTGCCAAATGAAAATATGCAGAAGTTTCTTACTTTTTTATAATAATTTTAACATACCTTCTGTAGATATTGCACTACTTTTGATGATGATTTCTGCACCTGAAAGCTATGCACAGAATCTGTAAGTGCAATAGCAAACACACGGTCTTGAAAATCGGAGAAATGATTTATGGCCTGAAAAGAAAATTACGGGTGTTATTAAATCTTACATGTTACAACAAACTGCAACTTAAATTGTTAACAATAAACAGCATACTTTAGCTAACTGTTGTTGCTCTTCTTTTTCATTACATCTATTTTACACATACATTTCAATCTCAGGTCTTCACCTTCAACTACATTAATTGGAATATTAAATAAAATAATTATGTGGAATTCATAAAAACTTACTTTTACATCTTTGTAAAACACATGAAGCTAGATACCATAAAGGCCATTTCACACCATGAGAACTATACTGTATCTTATATACAATAAAAATGTTTGAAAGTTTGTAACACACGTTCTATTACCTGATTGCCTCAAAGTTGAATTGGATAAGAGTCAAATAAATTAGATGACTTTTTTGTTACATAGATCCATAGTAAAGAGATCTTCAAAGATGTAGAATATTTTAGAAAACAAGAATATGTAATACAATATGTGTAAAGTCCCATGTTCAAGTCCCTGTCTGGCACACAGTTTTAATCTGCCAGGAAGTTTCAAAAATATGTAATGCATAGTTTAGAAAATACTATGAAACAACTAAAGAGAAAATCTTAAAAATATTTTCATTCAAGAGGTAATAAAAAAACTTTTCTTAAAATGTGTAAATGTACAATTAGCTGAGGTGTAGGATGTGCCATCTGATCACCCTATACCTCTAACATTGCCAAATCTAGTTCAACATGCCTACCTCATGAAGATATGGGATAAACACAGGAAAAAGAAGAAGGAAAGAAGATTGCAGCAAAGCATTATCAAAGAGAAAATTAGTTTCAAAAATTGCATTACTGCACTGAAGATGTGCAAGAGTCAAATTTTATATAACACAAACATTATTTGATATTGTTAGTAATATAAATTCATGAACAGGTTCTACTAAAAAATTCATCAGAGTAGAAGAAGGAGTTGGGCACTAATAAATCCTTAAAATGAGCCCCATCAGCAGTCAAACATTTTATGGTTGTTAGCAAGCTATTGCAAATGTGTGTTACAGAATAATGAATGCCTTTCAGGACCGAAGTAAGTGATTTTAAATATTTGTCAAGATTATTCTTATACTGAATACTGTTTCCACGAACAGAATTATTCATTTGAAAAAGTGATATATTATTTATGACAAATTTCGTTCAGGAATAAATATATTGGTAAGCAGCACTTAGTATGACCAGCTCTTTGAACAGGCCTTGCCAGGATGTTCTTGAGTCCATACTAAAAATAATTTGTATTTCACACTTTTGAACTTGGAAAACTTTAGCCTATCTTAATGTGTTACCTCAAAAACTAATCCTGATCAATATAACAGAATGGAAGTATGCAAAGTATGCCAGCTTTTTTTACTTTTATATCACCTATGTCTGATGTAATCCACATTGCACATAAGGATTTGAGTAGGTGTTTCAGCAGATGTGTGGTACGTTCCTCCCAACTGAATTTATCAACAGACTGTAAACTCCCTAATTTTACACTGTCAACCTCTTCTATCTGCTTGTCATTATATCCTAACCCTTTGAGTACCAGTGGTTTCTGCCTGAAAACACCATTTTGTTTCTTTTCGAAGTAACGCAGCCTTTTGCAAACCACCACTGCTACTACAAGACAGAGACCTCTAGTGGTACACTGAGGTGCATTGTAGCAGTCACTTCCAGCAATCAGTACAAGATTCAGGGCACAGACTGTGCTACATGATTGAAGGAGGTTCTAACATGCCCCCCCCCCCTCCTTTTTTTGGGAATAGTGAACATATTGAGGAGATTATTGACTGTGAAAGTATCTAAAGTTAATGAAATGTAAATTTGAGTTTTTATTACTGCTGTTATGAGAGGTTTGGAATGCTCAAATGGCTCTGAGCACTATGGGACTCAACTGCTGAGGTCATTAGTCCCCTAGAACTTAGAACTAGTTAAACCTAACTAACCTAAGGACATCACAAACATCCATGCCCGAGGCAGGATTCGAACCTGCGACCGTAGCGGTCTTGCGGTTCTAGACTGCAGCGCCTTTAACCGCACGGCCACTTCGGCCGGCTTGGAATGCAACCACTGCACCAATAGGTACTTTTCAAATTAATTTATTAAATTTTAGACCCATTTTCGACGAGTTCATAGAAGTTTCAAAATATGAGATTGTGTTCAGAAAAATGCAGAACTGCTTTCAAATATATCTCTTGAAATAATGGTTGGTCAAAAACTGATGTCCCAGTGGTTCCAAAGTGAAAACATAACTTCAAACCAACTGATCATTTACTTTTTGCAAATTTCTTCTTCTACTTGTACCCTACTATGACAACAAAAGTAAATTTTGTGAAATATTTTAAAATTAAATTTTTATATTTCTTGGACTCAAAGGGTAAAGCATATAGTGGGGCAAACTTCTTAGAAGTATTCAACTGCACGTAATGTGTTATTTGAAAGTTTAGTGACAAAGAATTGAAAGTAAATATTTATTAATGACTATTAAATTACATTTTCCAATATTTTTATAAATTTGATTCATTATTTATTGCAAATGTTCATCTGCACAAAACAAACTTGGTATCTGGTAATGCAACTGATGGTAGGTCATAACATATACAAATAAGTAAGGGTCCTAGGATGGAACCTTGTGGGACACCACATCTAAAGAGTTCTCAGCTGTATGATGAGCAATAGCTTAATAGTCCTACTGAAACACTTGTATCTTGTCTGGATGATACAGTGTCAACCATTTCATGATATTTATTGTTACAGTGTAAATTCTAATTCACTTACAAGGACACGGATATTCACAATCAAATGCCTTTGATAGATTTGAAAATTTCCCAATAGCTTGTAACTTATTTGTACAAACTAAGCACATTCTTGCAGTATGTGTAAACAGCCTTCTCAATATTGGAACTATTAAGAAATTAAAAATGTAACTTTGCCAATATATAAGTTGAACAATGACATAGAATAGACTGCTACTCGTCACACGGAGGAAAAATGGTTCAAATGGCTCTGAGCACTATGGGACTTAACATCTATGGTCATCAGTCCCCTAGAACTTAGGACTACTTAAACTTAACTAACCTAAGGACAGCACACAACACCCTGTCATCACGAGGCAGAGAAAATCCCTCACCCCGCCGGGAATCGAACCCGGGAACCCGGGCGTGGGAAGCGAGAACGCTACCGCACGACCACGAGCTGCGGACTCACACGGAGGAGTCATTAAGCAGCTGAGAGATATGTTTATAGGACATTTAAGAGTAAATTAAACTTAGGCTACTGAACAAGTTGTTTCACACACATTCATACAAGCACAACTCACACACACATGGTCACTGTTGTCTGCAGACCTCATCACATGACCATTTGTGTGTGTGTGTGTGTGTGTGTGTGTGGATGCATGCATGCATCTGTGGAAGGACTTTATCTGATAACTAAATCTACTCTTAAAAGTATTTTTAATTGTTTGTCCCCCACACAACAGCTCTTCTATGTGATAAGTAGCAATCTATCCTACTTCACTGTTGTTATTCCAACCCATACTTTCCACTGCTTTATTTTTTGTAGTCAGGTGGTTTAACAAGTCACTCGTATATAACCTTTTCTACAATTTTCAGAAATGTTGGAAAAAGTGAAATTAGATGGCATTTAATGTTATTGTTATCTCTTTTCTCATACAAAGACTTTAGCGTATTTCAGCCTATCATTCCATTGACAAATGACAGGTTCCACAAATATCTTGGTACTTTGCTGAAATCAGAAGAACATCCTTCATTTAACTTTGCTGGTATTTTTATTTTGATCTCTAGAATTTTCAACTTAAATAGTTGATTACAATATAACATGGACTGTGTAGAAAAATGAAAGCACAAAGACTGTATTAGTTGTTTATTATTACAAAAAAGATCAGATACTATTTTCTGAGTGTTAATTTGTCTTGCAGAGATTTCAGAGTAATGAGGAGTGGCTAAATAATATGGCAGTGCATGTTTCAAGTTTGTACAATGTGCATCTGCCATGGAGTTTCCAGCACTCTGAGCAACACATATAGGACATCTAAAGGCTCTGCAACAATGATCAACTTGCATTATGCTGTCTACAATGATTGTGAGACTATTAATGATCTGGAGTTTGATCCAGTAAGATCTGCACAAACAACCATCAGCTGAACACACTAATCTGGTTTTCATGAAAGTCTTATCTCCAGCATTTCGGCTAGGTAGTTTCTCGAAGGAGATACATATTACTAAATTGACCATTCCTTGACACCTCACAATGCGTCCCATGAATTAAGGCATTTTTTAATCTAGATGTTCCATAGCTTTTCTCCCCCAATTCAATTCAATTCAATAACTCTTCATTAGTTATTATAATATGGTTTTCATGACAGTATTACCTCAAGTAATCGAACACAGGAGGGACACACTGGTCAGTCATCTGATGACACATGATGTTATCATTAACAGTATCACTCAAGGAACAGTAGAAGAGAAAAATACAAGAAGCAGACCAAGACTAGACTAGATCAACCAGATAATGGAGAATATCAGCCGCACCACCTATACCACTAACAAGAGGAAGGCCAATGACAAAAATGAATGGCAAACTGCTGGTAACCAACCTGATGGTTGGAGGAGGATCATGTATTCTTAATGTTATCTCCTGTTCTTCATACTTGGCTCTACCAAGCTAGCCTACACTGTATCTCCTACGGCATGGATGGTGAGGCAATGGCACACATGCCATTAGTGCCACATGATCAAATAATTTGAGCATGGCATTAAATAAGGAATTTAGGTAGGCCAACCTAATTGACATAATTCATTTGTTCACCTGCATTTGAAGTCATAGTATCAAAGTTCATCATCAATGGGCTAATAATATACCATCCACTATTACATCACGTAGGTTGGCAGCTGTTCTAACAATGACAACTTCCGTTCTACACCAGCATGTACCATATTGCCACATTGTTAAGATGAAACTGTCTTTACCCATTTTTGTTTGTTGTGTGCTTACATTATGTGCTGCGATTAGTTAGTACCATTTTTAAACTTGTGAGTGTTATTTAGAATCGGTAGTTTGGCAAAGAAAGAAAAAGTGTAAGGCAAGCATAATATAGAATTTCAGACTTGGTGGACTGAGATGCGAACCAGAGTGACAGAAATTCATTGCATTTGCTATTAAGACAGGAACAGACAGTCAACATTTATGATTGAGTATGTTGGCACAGATTGTCATACTAGCACCACAAGTTTCTTGGTTGCAAATGTGATTGGTCAACATGGTAACCTTATGGCAATGGGGAAGTTTTGAAGGAAGGCTGCTTAGTATCTGCCCCAGCACTTTTTGAACATTTTGAAAGTAAAGATCAAAGATATTCATTTATGTAGCAACACAATAAAGGAGAGATTGGAAAAAAAAGGGACAAAGTCCTCTCCTTATATTCCGCTGTGTCTTGATGATGAAATCAGATGACGATTGTGATAATATCATTGCCAGGAACTACTAAGGGCACATAGATTTGTACAGTTGTTAAAATATAACTTACTGCAAAAGAAATCAATTTAAGCAAAATTGTTTCGACAATGACTGACGGTGCTCCCAATATCGTGGGCAAAAGAATAGTTTATTCTAAGCACACATTGGACATTCTATTCTTGAATTCCACTGCATCACGCATAAAAAAGGCTTGTGCCCAAACGGTTATTTCGGGTTATTTCGATTCCCTTGATAATACAATGAAGCTTGCTCAAAATGGAATCACATGGGACAAAAATAATTTTCCAAATTGGGCAAGTTTGCAGATTACAGAACCATCAAATCTCACTTTGTTGAAGCAGTTGTTGTTGTTGTTGCATCTTCAGGGTGCTCAACATCACAGTCATCAGCACCTGTATGTTGACTGTATTAGACGAATAGGACTAGAGCACACAAAATGAGGATAGCCTAAAATACACCATAAGATCACATATGCTCCCTTGTACTCTTTCTTACACAAACACGCACGACTTCTGTGAACAGTACAATGGAGCAAGCAAATCAAGGCTGAACATAAAAATCAATGACATCAGATCTCGACAGCCACTAAGAGAAGTCCAGAAAAGAAGACTCTCTGGTCACAAAAATAATAACTGGTTGAGCCATTCATTCTCTAACATCCTAAAAGCTTTGATTTAAGAGCTTAGGTAGAAAGGAAGAAAAAACACAAAGTAGTAAAACACTTGCCACATTCAGCTCATTAGCACCTAAAACTGAGGGCAGGTCTGTCAGTAAACCAGCTTGTACCCTCTCATTATTATGTAAAATATAATTGGTTAAAATGTGGCAAACCATAATTAGCACACCACATGCATCACAAATAGGTAGTTCTTCACGTCTGAAAAGGAAGCCACAAGTCAGGGGGCAGTGCCCTATTCGAAGTCATGTTAAACAGACTTCATCAATTCTATCCGGCCAGAAAGAGGTGCTCTGTGGCCTCACGGTCTCTTTTATAGATCGCAACTTATTTTCTGTAATGCCCAGTCACTCTTCCTCCCAAAGATGCACATGCCTCCTTGGCCGCAATATCAGCTAACTCACTGCCACGGATAACCATGTGTCCTCATATCCAGCAGAATGAGATGACCTGTCATTACCTTTCCAAGTGCAGGATGGCATCATGGACATGCTGGACAGTTCTATCTGCTGAGCACACAGACTGGATCATCTGCAGTGCACTGAGCGATTCAGAACAGATAAGGAATTTTGGTCCACATTCATGTTTCATCTGGCCCCACAGCTTTAAGAATCAGATAGAGTTTCGCGTCAAAGATAGTGAACTCACTAGGCACACAGAACATGAAGACAGAGGCAGGAAAAGTGACAGCATTCCCTTGTCTGGACCCAACTGTACATACGAGGCTGGATCAAATACAAACGGGATTTTATTTTTTATCTAAACTGATTTATTGAAAACCTCAAGGCAATTATAATTTATTTTTCCAATTAGTCTCCTACTTTGGAAATGCATATGCCTCAGCATATGGGCAAGTTTTTGATGCCCTCATCATAAAAAGAACTGGGGCGTGTCACCAGCCAGTTGTGCACAAAGGCTTCCATACTTTGGTCAACTTCAAATTGTCACCCTCCTAGAGCTTCTTTAAGCGGTCCAAATAAATGGAAATCACAGGGCAGTAAGTCTGGGCTGTGAGGAGGATGATCAAGTGTAGTCCAGTGCATTTCCTGTAGCTTGGAAACAGTTAGAGCTGTAGTACGGGGTCACGCATTGTCGTGGAGGAGGATGACCTGTCAAATCAATTCGTCTCGTCTTTTGCGGCGATATGCAACTCTTGCCTTGTTCAACAGTTCGCAGTAGTAAGCAGCATTGATTGTGTGTCGCTCATGCAAGAAATCAATCAGCAAAATACCTCGCTGATTGAAAAAAAAGGTTGAAAGAACCTTGCCAGCTGACAATCGAGTCTTGGCTTTCACTGGTGCTGCCTCCCCTTTCCTCCGCCACTCCTTACTGGCCTGTTTGGATTCTGAAGTGTAGTGGTGTACCCATGTTTCGTTGCAGGTGACAATCTGACACAAAAATGGATCACCTTCTTCTGTAAACCTTGCTGTAAGACTCTGACATACCTCCAAATGTGACAACTTCAGATTTTCGGTCAAAAGTTTAGGGACCCATCAAAAACACACTTTACGGAACTGTAGGTCATTTGAGATGATTGCTTGACAGCCTCTGTAATTGATTCCAACTTTTCATGGAATTTCTGATACTCTCGCCCGTCAATCGTCATCAATAATTTCTTTAACTGCACAAATGTTTTTGTCTGTAATGCTGGTCCGAGGACGGTGACCATGTTGCTAATTTTCCACATGTTCTTGTCCTTACTTGAACTTTTTATGCCATGGAAACACATGTGTCCTTGATAATGTTTTATCACCGAACTGTGCAGTCAACCTTTGGCAAATTTCCACCGCTGTAACTCCTTCACAAGCAAGCAATCTGATAATTATACATATGGCAGGAAATATCTAACAGCACACTCTCCTTACTTCTAAAGGTCCTGCCTAAGCATAGCAGAAGCACAGGGCCAGTCCTACCAACTGTTGATGTTCAGGAACAAAAATCCCATTTACATTTGATTCCCCCTTGTACTACATTATAGTCCTAGTAATTGGTTAAAATGGTTACAAATTTATTCTTAAAAATGTAGTCTGAAGTGAAATTTTTTCCTTTTTTTTTTTTTGTTATGGTTTTAGGGCGCAAAACTGCTACAGTCATAAGTGCCCATTCTGTGGATTAGTGAAGGGTAAAAAACCGAATTTCAAATGAGCAGCAATGGGAGTGAAACTGAAGGAGGAGGGAAACTACAAACGGAAGGAAATCTTAGAAAACTGCTATTGAAGGTGGGTTTGTTTCCCCGAAAAAGAGCTTCAAATGACTGATGTCATCTCACTGACACTGATAAACTCAAGGACACGATTGGCTGAGTGCTTGTCATCTGGGTCAGTTGAGTAGACATGGAAGCCAGATGACTAGCATAACGATGCAGAAGGACAGCTTGCCGATTGGACAGCGGAGGATCAGCAGTCTCAGTGTACAGGCTCTCCACGAGGACGGTGTAAAAAGCTCCAGACGCTACACGCAGTCCACAGTGGTGGACAGAGTCTAGACACCAAAGAATATATGGCCGAGCAGAGGACTAAACTATGCTTCCACAGTCCAATTTCGAGCACACTAACGTGCGACATGGGCAGAGGAGGACCACTCTGTCCACTCCACAGGAGGTACCACACAGAACACAGAGGGTGTTGAGGGACTGCAGACAGTGAGCCAAAAGATATGAAACATGGGAAGATAAGCACACTTTTCTGTCAAATGCAAGTTCCAAGAATTGGGCGACATGCACGAATGGGAGGTTAACAGGGCCTAGATGTAGGTAAGGTGGATAAAACTTCATACGACGCCAAAAACTTACAGACACAGTCTTACTGGGAGAAAATCGGAAGCTGGTTTTGATGCTCCATGAGTGGAGGCGATCGAGACATCCTTGAAGACTTCGTTCAAGAAGGCTGGTCTGTTGAGGGCTGTAGCAGATTGTAAAATCGTCGACAAAGAGGGAGCTGAGACATCAGCAAGGAGACAGTCCATAATTGGATTTATGGCAATGGAAAACAGTACAACACTTAGCATGGAGTCCTGGGGCACCCCGTTGTCTTGGGAGAGAGTAGTGTTGCTCTGCACTTTAAATGTACACTCTGTCACAAATTCACGAATGAAAAGGGAAAGCCAACCTCTAAAGCCCCAAGAGAACAATGTGTGGAGGGGTGCTTGTCCTCCAACAGGTATCATATGTCCTCTTCAGATCAAAAAGTATAGATACCATTTGGTGTTTCCTGAGAAAATTGTTCACAATGTAAGTGGAGAGAGCAACAAGATGGTCTACTGCGGAACGATGCTTTCGGGAACTGCATTGGGCAGGTGTTAAAAGGTTTTGGGACTCCAGCCACCAATCTAAATGGCAATTTACCACCTGCTCCAAAACCTTACATATACTCCTCATGGGAGAGATGGGGCAATAGCTAGAGGGGAGATATCTGTCCTTTCCAGGCTTCGGAAGAGGAATGATGATGCCACCTTCTGGGAAAGGTACTGTCAGTCCAAATTCGATTATAAAGGTGAAGGAGGTAACACAGACTACGGTATGATAAATGCAGCACCATTTGAAGGTGGATGCCATCCGGTCCTGGGGCAGAAGCACAAGAGAAAGTGTGTGTTTTGGAATTCCCACGTAGAAAAAATAGTATTATGGCTTTTGCGATTTTGGGAGGAGAAAGCAAGAGGTCGCACTTCTGTTGTTCATTTTTTCCAGGGAAAGGCTGGCGGGTAATTTGAAGAGCTCAAAATCTCAGCAAAATGTTGATGCAATGAGTTAGACATTGTGACTGGGCCCACTAAGGTATCTTGCAAGACAGTTAGGCCAAAGATCGGGGAGAAACTAGATGTGCCGTATAACTGTCAAATTCAACTCCAAACTACAGATGAGGGAGTGAAGATGTTAAAGGAGATGGTAAAGAAGTCCCAGCTTGCCTTCTTGCTATTGTGGATGATGCAACGGCATCACGCACGTACCGCTTATAGCGAATACAGTTGGCCAATGTAGGAGGGTGGCGGAAAACGCGGAGAGCACGTCTCTGCTCGGGTATTGCGTCACGGCATGCCTCATTCCACCAAAGAACTGGGGCACACCAGGACAAAGGGGAGGTATGAGGTATGGAACATTCCACAGCTGTAAGAATAACTTCCATAACATGAGTGATCTGATTGTCAATGCTAGGAAATGGACGGTTATCAAATGTTGTGAGAGAGGAGAAAAATGTCCAATCAGCTTGGGAAAACTTCCAGTGTCTTGGTTGCATAGATGGCAGTTGTGGCTGTAATCTAAGGTCACACAGAAAATTGTCATTTGAGTGTGTATCTGCAAGAGTGAACCATTCAAAGCGTCGAGTTAGATGAACAGTACTAACTGAAACGTCGAAATGAGAGAAGGTTGACGTGGAGGCAGACAAAAATGTAGGTTCCCCAGTGCTGAGGCACACAAGATCTGCTTGGCGGAAGAGGTCAATCAATAGGGAGCCTCTCAGTCAAGGACATGGAGATCCCTAAAGCGGGTGGTGGGCACTGAAGTTCCCAACCAGAAAATAGGGGGGGGGGGGGGGGGGGGATCTGACCAATTAGATGAAGGAGATTGGCTCTTGCCATTGGTGTGGACGATGGAATGTGTATGGTACAAAGAGAGAAGCTGTATCCAGAAAGAGAAAGACGTACAGTGATGGCTTGGAAGGAACTGTTTAAAGGGATTGGGTGATAATGGATAGTATCATGGAGAAGAATCATAAGTGATGTGTGTGTCGGAGTGCCATCAACAGAGGGGAAATCACACTGGACTGATTGGAAATGAGCGAATACAAAGCAATCGTGGGCATGTAGCTTTGTTTCCTGAAGAGAGAAGATGACTGGGGAGTAGTATCGACGACACGGAAGACGGCTGAGGACGGTTACCGCTGGGTGGTGCTGCAGAAGAGACACACTGTGGCAGAGAAGGAGAGGAACTTTGTTTCTCGTGAGCCTTCTTGGAAGCAGGATGTTGATAAGAGGGAGGAGTTGATGGTTGTGAGGTCTGGGTATGTAAGAAATCTTCACGAGTAGGCTCTTTTTTGGAAGCCTGGGCGACCGATTTTGGGACCCATGATTTAGCAGGAGCCGATGAAGGTTGAGCCTTAGAGTGAGAGGGTGATAGTGGGGAGGTTGAACAGTTGATCTTTGGGCTGGACAGTCTGATGACTGTGGCGTTAAAGGTGAGATCGCAAGTCTGTGTGTCTACCTCCTTAGTAGGTCGAGGAGAGGCGAGAACAGTGCTATATTTACCTGCTGGGAGCACAGTGGGCTTTCTACCGGTGAATAACTTATGAGCCGCAAAGGTAGACACCTTTTCTTTCACTTGGATTTTCTGAATAATTTGTTCATCTTTAAGGATAGGGAAAATCTCTAGAGGAAGCAGTGTGGTTGCCCATAAGTTGATGCAACAAGGGGATAGAAGTGGACAATCAGTCTCATGGGTATCCCTGCCCCATGTAACGGATATGGCCATATTGGAACATGACTGGCTGGGATGATTAAACCGCTGACACCAATAGCAACGTGTAGGGTTGGGGATGTAAGGGCAAACTGAAATGATCTCATATCCTGCTTTAATGTTGGATGGAAGTTGAACTCTGTCAAATGTCAAGAAGAGAGTACGGGTCAGTAGCAACTGTTTTTCAACCTGTTTCATGATGCGATGTAAGGCCATTATGCCCTGATCGGACAGGTAATTCTGAATGTCCTCATTGAATAATCCGTCGAGTGATCTTGCATAAACCACCCCACACGTGATGAGTTTAACCTACGGTGTGCTTACACCCAGACAGGGAAGTGTGTAGCAGTGGAGTTCAAAGCAATGTTTGTGCCTGGAGGGCACTGTTTGTTTCTAACAACAAGGTGCCGTTGCATAACCGGGAACAAGACTCAACAGGGCCTGCAACTGTGTCAACACCTTTCTGAATAATGGAAAGGTTGACTGTGGAGAAGCACTGACCTTTGTCAGACCGAGAAACAACTAGGAACTTTGGCACTGATGGAAGAATTGTTCGTGGCTGAGACTGATGTAACTTTCTCTTGTAGGCAGAAGTTGTAAAAGTAGAGGAAGTCATTGCGAAAGTATCCCTCATGATTACCGGCGTCTTCGATGGTGCACTCCTTCCTAAGGGGGGCCCTCTCGGAGGGCACTCCCGCCTTAGATGATTGTCTACACCTCAGGTCACAACTCCGAGAAATGGACAGAGGGACCAATCGGCACATTCGGAAGGCATCAGCTTGGGTAATCACCCCTCCCTGGGCCTGGACTTTACCAGGGGGTATGTACATGTCCTACTTGTCTACCTGGGGTGGGGAATTACATGTTACCCCGTCACCAGCTATGTGTGGGAACACGAGTTGGCCTTCAACGCACAGGGAGGAAAGTAAGAGAAAGGGAGGAACAAAGAAAAGGAAAGAAGAGAAGAGGTCTCAAACGCCGCAGTGGAGAAGAAGGTTAAGAGAAGAATCAAGGAAAAGAGAAGGATGAAGTGAGGACAGAGATTTTCCAGTATAGAGCGAAAAGAAGAGAAACCACGTCTTACAGTCATAAGCATCTGTCTCCGGACATAGGCACCAAACAGACTACCAAAGAGAGGGAGAAGAGGAAGGGAAGGGGCGGGGAGGGGGGAAGGATCAGGGATGGGGAGGGATGTGGGAACGGAAGGTATGCAGCCCGGAAAGGAAAGAGAGCTGCACTTGCTCCGGGTCCTGTGCTTGCCACACTTATCCACAAAGGAGTTCTGGACCCCTGGGGGAGGAGTGAAAAATTTTTTGCACCCTGTCAAATCTAAAATTATTGTTGGTCTCAATAACATCCAGGCCAGAGCTTTGCACCAACCCTCCCTCTGTATGTTTGTTGGCGACACTCCTAGATCCAATAAATGCTGCTCTGCCCGTATGCCGAACAGCTTTGTCCTTCATGGACAAGTATGGTAGAGTTGTTCCAAGCATTCGCAAATATTAATAGCTGCAGGACAACCAGTGAAGTCAGAAACGACCGGAGCTAGAGCGCCTGTTTAGCCACAAGGAACCACCAACAAGCAGCTAATGGTGGCTTCCCTGACCTTGTACACAAGCTCAGTATAGGGCTCATCCTATAGGATCTTGTGGTCAATCTGATGCCCTCGTGGTGTATGGAGTCCAGCATCTTTAAATGTGTTGGTCATGCTGAGGCATAGACCGTACAACCATAATCAATAATCAATGCGGGATCGCACGTAATCCTTATAGGACAGCAGCAAGCAGGATCTATTTGCACTCCAGTTGTGTCAAGTCTGGCTCGGAGGTGATCTCGCAAGCTGCAGTTAATGCTGTGTCCAATTCCCACATGGACAACGGGTGGTTATAGGCTTCAGTCGTAGTTGAATGCGAAAGCAAGACATTTCCTCTCCCAAACTTTCCAATGGGCATGAAAACCTGGAACCAGACTCATGGACGAGTTTACATCATTAAGGTACTGTACCATAGTGTTAGCAATATCTGCAAGATTACTTTCAGGACTCCATTGTCATGCATGGCAGCTAATGGATGTGACACCCTTTTCCCAAATATCTTCCTTACAGATTCCCTTACTGCAGTGGCAGAAGTTGGCAAATGAATCAACTTCAGAAACTCGTGCCATGATTGCTTCTTGCTCTCCTTCGTTGTCCATCGAGCTTTTGCTAGCCAAAAGGTTTGAAGGTTCTCTGCTGTTGGACTATGCTCGAACCTGTGCAGCACTGCCGAACTGTCCCGTATGGCACAACGATACTGATTGTTCCACCAAGGAACAGGCTGCCTTCTGTGGTAGCCTGATGATTAGGTATAGCTGCATTAGTGGCAGCATGGATTACATCAGTAATGTGCCCCACCCAGTTGTGGATGGTGTTCTCGTACTCAAGCACAGCCAGCTGGCTATAAAGTATCCAGCTTGCCTTGGATAGCATTCACATGGGTGGTTTTCCACCACGATCTGTTCTTTGTAAAAGGCAGATAGTTGTCTGCCACCCCCATTTGACAGAGTCTGTGAGAGCAGGAGAGAAAACTCTCAAATCAATGATGGAGAATGTCCCTATTGCTGTGCAGAAATGTGTCATTGTACCTGTATTCAAGAGACATGTAGTGTCAGATTGTAATACACTTTCAACTGCTCAACTCCTTGGGCAGGTGGATAGATTACCCCATAGAGCCTTACGGGTATTAAAAATCTCCTAAGAGCACAAACAGTGGAGGAAGCTGGTCAATCAGTTCGGAAAGTGCCTTGTCATCCAGTGGTCACTATGCCGGAAAGTAAAGGGAACATAAGGTTAGCTGAAAAGGACACAAAATGCACAATGACATCAACTGCCTATAGTGTGGCGATTAGGGCTATGGGTGAGGAGTCAAGTGTGGCATGGATGAACTCTGACACACTTCCCTTAGCTCTGTCGCCATGAAGGTCATCTTTTTGATATACACTATAACCCCTTTACATGGGGGTATCGGTCTCCTTAAAATGTGTTTCCTGGACACACACACACACACACACACACACACACACACACACACACACACACACACACAAGTCTAGTCTAGTCTAGTCTGTGTGAGGAACTTTAGTTCATCCTCATGAACTATGAAACCATTTAAATTTCACTGCAGTATGTCCATTACCTATTAGTAAATTTTGTCTTCCATTTCTCTTTGCACCTTTGTGGGGAGCACAAGGTCATTGGTGGTGGACTAGTTGAGCCAACTGGGACCACGTCCATCACCAAATTCTCAATAGCAGCAGTAGCTGCTGATTTCATTGATGGTGCTTTCGGTACTGCTCTACTGGACTTTGACCTGGTCTTTGTGATGGCTTTCCCTTGTTAGGCTGAAACACAGGAAGGACCCTGGATGGGTGTAGCAGTCGGCAGGTGGAACAGTTGCCGTTGGGGGCAATGGCTGTACATTATCAGTCAGAGAAGTTTGTGTAACTGAGTTTCTGGCAAGCACAGGGTTATTAGAGCCTGTCTGTCGGCATATGCAGCAACAGGAGCAAACATTGGTAGTGGCAGTTGCTACTTCCGTTTGAGTCATCACACTAGACTTAATTATGGGCTGTTTCACAGGTGGTGCAAATGAGGTAACAGATGATGGGGGCAGCATGGCTTTAAACAGTTGCTTTGCTTCTGCATATGACATGTAACTTTTAAGTTCTTGACTTTGTTTTTGTCCATATAGATGGGGCACTCAGAACTTCAGACTGGATGTGAGTTAGAGCATTTAACACATGCTGGTGGAGATGTACATTCCAAACCTGGTTCATGAGCTGCTTGATCACTGTTCCCACAAGTAGCATAAGCATTACATGCAATGGTAGTTTGACCAAATCTTTTATACTTGAAACACCCTATTGAATTTGGAAAAAAAAGGAGGAAACTGGTAAGTGTAAGAAACATGCTTTAATGTGACTGGGCAGGTCTTGCATATTGGACGTTAGAATGAATGTAGTAGTTGTTTCAAGCTTTCCATTCACTCTGTTCTTCACATTTTGAACTTCCATAACACATTTGTCTGCCCACTCCTGTTGTAACTTCACACGTTACCACCCCTGTGGCTGGACTGTAAGGTTTTATGCAGTTCAACAATAATAGGGCATTTTTCCAATGTTGTTGCTTTCAGAAGTTTCTGTACTTGTGATTTCCTTTTTTCATTTTGGCATTGAAAGAGACCAGCCACTCTTCCAAAGAATACTAACTATTCACATCATTTTATTTCTTCGCCATGTGACTGGAAGCTTACTGATGTCTAGTTATTTACAACAATGGAGTTTTGATGCCTTTCTAATCACTAGTGGCTTCTCCATTTCAGTTAATATGTCAACAGATGGCAACATAGTGAGTCTTTCCTTGGGCATTTTTCCGCTAATGCACTACTCACCTCGAATTGCTACAGATTTTGAAGGCAGTGTGCATTAAAACAGTCCTGTTTCGTTGGCACTCAACATGTCTTTCATGCCATAATTTGCAATTATGATTGTGCAGTATTGTCTTCCATCCGGTAGTTACACTTTTCTTCACATCCTTATCTTCCCCATCCAATTCATTTCACATGATGATTTGTCTAGCTTTGAAACTGTCCAGCAATCCTGCGGATCCCAAGCTCTTTAGAAACTTTCAGAGCCTCACTCTGAAATGTGGGTCCAAACAAAGGTACGTTTTTGCTGTACTTACGAACAATTTCCACACTATCTCAATATTTCTTCATATCCTGTCTTCTTTGCCTTTCGTTTCAATTGCCTGTTCCCTCACATCCATTCAACCCAAATCTTATTTGTGTTTCTTTAAGGTTTATAAATTTGTGTTTTGCTGCATTTGAAACACAACTTTATTTCATGCACAGAGAGTTTGTCTTTCGCACTCTCCTCAGTTACCTTAATCTTTTCATCTTGACATTGAAGCTCTTCTGTCTATGTTTGCTTACAAGCAGATTTGTTTTTTGAGAGGGTCTGCCTTGAGCAAAACACACTTTCTTATTTTTCTTTTTATTCACCAGACAGGTTTCGCTGAAGTTAACGTATCATCAGTGGGTTTTATGTTATCTTCTATAAAACAGGAAGAATCCTCTTTACTACTAGCACACAGATAAATGTGAGTTTTATAAAGTCAATAATTACATATTTGAAAACCATGTATTCCTAATACACAGAACACATAAGAGCATTAATAAGTAACAGCTGTCATTCAACATTTGCTGAATGCCTTATGAACATGAAAAATAGTCCAACAAACATCAACACTGACCTGAAAATTCTCAAATCAGCAACAACCCCTCACAAAAACTGATAATTGAAGAAAATTGTCAATTACAAAAAGTCATAGCTGAAGGAAAACAAGTAATAAATGAATGCACAGTTCTCTGCAAAGGAACTCTGGTTTCTGCCCTCAAAGAACTATCAGGCAACACGAAACCATTAATACCCCAAACCCCTTCCAAACAAACACACAAAAGCGCGCGCGCGCGCACACACACACACACACACACACACACACACACACACACACACACACACAATATTCCACATGGTATTAGTTAATGGTAGGCATAAACTTAACAAACACCGCTGTAAATTTTTGAAATAAATAACTGTTCTACATTAAGTTCTATATGGTTGCAGAATGATGACAAATTGTAAAACAAAAGAACGAAACTGATTTACATAAAACCCAGGAAATCCATAGCATGTGCTAACAAACTATTTATACATACAAAATTTCCTCCATTTTTCAAATATGTAAATACTGACTTTATGAAACTCAAATTAATTGTGTGTACTAAGAGTAAAAAGCATTTTTTTCTATTTTGTAGAAGATGACATAAAACCCACTGATGATGGCGTAGCTTCAGTGAAACATGTCTGGGGAATAAAAAGAAAAATAGGATATTGTGTTTTGATCAAGGTGGACCCTCTCCAAAAACAAATCTCAATCTTTTTGTTAATTGTTGACAACACATACTTTTTGTTCGATCTCATGTGGTCATGTAGGGTTCTAAAAGTCAACTGAAACTGGCAGGAGATAATGTACATAGTGTATTTCTTTGGAATGCTTGACCTTGCCAGGTAAAATCATTGTTTAATGGAACAAGAATCATATTTTTCACATAACGGCATTGTCAGGGCTGTACAGTCTTTGTGGCAAAAGTAGTGTCTTATGTGAATAACTAAGGTGTACTCTAATACAGTAGTACCATACTGGCTTCCATTCTGCATTTTAAAATGAATTATTATGTTCTAAAATTTGCTTTCCATTTCTGCTTTAAGCCTGATCTGCTTTATATGAAAAATTAGCATATAAAAGTGTACGAATGTGTTGTGAATTAAATATTTGTACGATTTGACCAGACCTGCGAATTATACACATTCTGTTTTGGTCAAGTTTTACAGTATAATGGCCAGTAACAAAAATACAAAACTGTGTATCATCACAAGCTTCTCATAAAAGGAAGTTCAAAGTGTTGTTGGATAAACTGATATTGGTGTACAATGGGTTCCTGAAGCATAACAATGTTCACTGGTTGAGCAGCAGCAATTTACTTCAAAGATTTGTGGATTGTTTGGTAGAAATCAGGCTGTTTTTACAAAGTGGGGGAAAAACTGAGACAAATTCACAGTTAATGGATGTTATGTGGCTTACAAAATTTCTGTTTTTTATGAACATATGCCAGCATATTTTAGTGATTTGAACATAAAGCTTCAAGGCACAAAAAGAACAGTGATTGTTATGATAGATCTTATTTACACTTTTAAGGTTAAACTGTAAGTTTGTAATGATGATATTGCTTCCAATGACTATTTGTATTTCCCAAATTTGAAAAAAAAACTACCAGCAATTTGGATTTAAACAAAAAACAAGACCAAGAAAAAGTCACTAAGGAATTTTCTCTGGCAATAGTCTTCAACTGAAGAATTTTCTTCGAGATTTTGGGAGTTCAAACTGTTGTTGGAACACTAAAATTTATTACATATAAAGATGTGACTCCATTGGATAAAATGAACTTGTCTAGATTTGTTTGTTTGGTAACTCAAGAAACTGAAATGCAGCTGACTGAAACAAATTAGAAAAAACTATCAGGCAATAAGAGCAAAAATTATGCCACTAAAATTATTGAAAATTGGAACCCAATTCCTGAGACATGTAGAAGAAGATGATGGTTGCTAGCTTGACAATATTTTCGTCTACCTACTCCTGCGAGTCATTATTTTGTGAAATGCATAACATTAAAGGCTCGCTAAGAGACTGTTCACCAGGTGACTTGAGTTCAGCTTGCATTCTGCTACAAGTTACAAAGTACACAAACAATATAAATTACTGGCACTACATTTTCCACAGCAGAAATCATCTTTTATTTCGTTAACTTGGATAAACTAAATATGTTTATTTTATGATTTCTGTATGAAAGCTGTATTTCTGGTTGCAAATAAAGAGTATTAATACGGAAGCAGTTACTTTCTTTTTTCATTAATCAGTAGAGCCCAAATTTGTATCTACTATCAAAACACGCATGCATTTAAGCGTATGTCTAAATATGCAATAAATCAGCAAAAAAGAAAGAGTACTGTAATATGTGGTATCAAAATTTAGTTCTACGATGAGTATGATGGCATATCGTGGGCACATTAAACACTTCTTTGCAAAAAATGAGACACAGATCTACAAAGGTTTGCTATCCCTACAACAAGGTCTTTATTTTGTTACCTTATGTGACTATATCTTTTTCTCATAATACATCTGCTTTGATGTCTGTATTATCTTCAATATTATGCAGTATGTCTTGTAATTAACTACAGCATAAACATTAAAGCTGCTTCTGATGGACTGATAAACTTTCATCCTAGAAGATACCCTTATTCCTTTAGTAATTTTATGGATTTTATGTACTATTTGGTCTAATTTGGATTACTATGGGGGGAGAACAACTTTCAAATAGGGTATGAATTTTAATAATAGTATCATATTTTTGATTCTAGTTATGAGCAGAGTATAGAGCACTCCAGTTCATGTCTTTCAGGAGTTTCCTAAAATGCTCAGTTATTTGGCATTCTGACTAGCCTCCTGAACTCAAGATTTTGTAGGTTTCATATTCCGATCAGTATTAACATGCAACATAGGGAACTGCATGCCACTGTCTGAGGGATCACTGATTACTGATTCTGTAATATAATTTTGTTCACTAGAAATTTCTATAAAAAAATTATCAATGGCAATTTTTGAGCAATTACCTACCCTAATTGGGAAGTTTTCAGTATGAATCATGTTGAAAGATAATATTAATTGAATTTCCCATCAGTGATTGGCAAAACATGATAATAATATTATAAAGAAAACACTTCCTAGAGTTCGGCAAAAATTATATTTATTTGGTCACGAACTGGCTTTCAGATTTTCAGGCCATATTTTAGTGACAGCTGAATGTCACAAACAGAGATAAATATGATGTTGCAACTTACACAGATACTATTTTACAGAAGATACAAAAATGACAAAGTGTTTACACAGGAAAATATTACAATAATTACATTAACTGAAAAGTATAACAAATAATGAGAAATAAACAGCCATATGCTAAATTAATATGAATCCCATTGCTCCTATATTTTATCGCTTATCCAAAATTTATAAAGACAGTGTTGCAATATGCTCGCTAGTATCATCCCCTTCTGCTCCATGTTACTTACTAGTGATTTAAAGCATTTACAGAAAAAAACCATAGCTACTGATACAGTAATCCCTCCAAGCTCCAGCATCCATACAGCCACAAACTTGTAGCTTTCCATTGAATGGTGCATCACCTCATATCTCTTCCATTATCCAAATTAGCCTTTCAATAAGACTGCAAACCATCGAACAGATCACTTCCAGCAATAACTATAGCCTGCCCTGATTGATAATATTATCTATTTATACTGTATAATCAGTATAAATAATAATTTATACTGATGATAAAATTGCACCACTTCTGTACACTGGCCAACTGCAGTCACTCAGTACTTACAAATCCTGGTACAAAATTTCACAGAATGGCAATATTTCAGATAATCTTCCAAAAAAGTAAAAATCTCACAACTCTAGATCTGCATTGTATATCACAAAGAACATACCAAAATTTTTAATCGATAGTAAAGACAAAATGCAACCCTTGACACAGTGTGTTGTATATAAAATCACCTGCAACCAATGTGAAAAAGTGTATATCGGTCAGTCAGGCTGAGATGTGGCAATTAGGTTATGTCAACATGAGAGAAGCTGGTGATGAAGGAAGAAAGATACAACCTTTGCTGATAATATTTTAGCAGGAAACCATCCATATGATGTAGGACGTGAAATTTTACATTCCATAAAAAAAAGGCATAAAGATGACCCTACTGGAAAACAATAAACACATGACACAAAATGCCAGCCTAGTATTAAATGATCAGAATCAGTTTCCAGTCCCCCTCTCGTTAAATTAAGTTTTCATTACAGATACTAGATTCAAACTGTAAACCCATTTTATTTATCATCATTTGTTATATGTATCTCCATATAAAAACTTTGTTTGCCCTTTTTAGTTAATATAATTATTGTAATATTTTCCTATGCAAACACTTCGTCAATTTTGTATCTTCTGTACAAATAATGTCTGTGACATAAGAGTTGCACATTGTGTTTATCTGTTTGCCACATTTAGTTGTCACCTGAAGATGGCCTGAGAAGCCGAAAGCTGGTTTGTGACCAAATAAATATAATTTTTCAGAACATTTGAAAGTGGTTTCCTTTATAATATTGTTGAATGATAATTCAATAATATCATAAAATTCTTACTGGGAGAGATTTTAATAAAATCTATACTAAAACTGCCAGAAACTTTTATTTCTTTAGTTTTACTGTTACCTAGGCCAACAGAGCTTCCAGATTATTTATGAGCAGATTAAAATTATCTGCAGGTGCTCAGTATAGACCTACTGTTGTAAAGGACTTCTTATGAAATTCTAATGCTGTTGCAAATGCTTCAATGCTGATGAACGTGGCAACTCCTCCTTCCTCCATTTCTGCTCTTCAGATATGAGATGCTACCTAAGTCCTATAGCACATCTATACCAGTTGCCACATGATGTTCAGAGGGACACATTGAGTCAACTGGGTTTGATGACTTATTTAGAAAACCAAATAAGTAGTTACATCATTTTACTCATCAGTCTTCTAACATTTTGCTGCAATAAAGATAGCTGGAACTTCACAGTGACTGAGATATAAAATAAAATTTCTGGCAATTATCAAAAATATTCAACCAATAGCAGTTGGTATTGATGCAGTATGCTAGAATTATGTTCTTTAGTTTCTTTCTCAAACCGAACGTTTGTTTCAATTTTAACCTCTTATACAACTTTGTTTTCTTCTGTCCTCCCTACCTTAAAAAAGAAGCTGTTGCCCGAGAGTGCCTCCCTCCTCTCCCGCCCCCCCCACCCCTACCCCCCCCCACCAACCCCTCATGGTCTTCTGCTATTAATCCACCCTGTTTCCACTTACCTTCCTCCTGAGGTGCAGGACATATCTAGTACAATTCCATCTATTGACTGAATCAACAAGAATCACACCAATATAACCCTGCAGCTGACATAAGCAGTCCTACCAACTCTAAATTTACTCTCCTGATGGAAGAATTCAAATGAAGTCAGTCATGATGTATCAGAATAGAAATCAGCTCAAAATTGGTATCTTTAAATACTGACACAATCTTTGCCCTCGATATTGTACCCATGATCTCTGTTAATACAGTTGCCTGGTCCATTCACTATAACCAAGGTCTCTTCTTGGTTGAAGCCTTTACAAAGTGATCCTAAATCCTAAGTTACCTGACTCAAACAAGTACTAGGTGATTTTAACTCTAGCATGAGAACTAGCTAACAATTTTTTCCCTCTTTACTGACTCTCATACACTCTTACCATTTTATTTATTGCTGACAGTTTGGTGTGGTGTGTTTATAACTACGTCTGCCTGAGGTTAATGTGTGCTCCAATTAGGAATACCAACAGTGTAGGAAAAGATTATTAGTTACCATAAAGAAGACACATCACAGTGTGGGAGACAAGAATGAGGAGGAGATGATATGACAGGGTGGAAACTGTTGGGTGAAGGGCGTGGGGTAGGTTGAGGCCGGGATAATTACGGGAGCTGAGAAAGTGTAGGATGGATAACTCCCATCTGCGCAGTTCAGAGAAGCTGGTGGTGGAGGGAAGGATCCAGATGGCTTGGGTAGTGAAGCAGCCTTTGAAATCAAGTGTGCTATGTTCAGCTGCATGTTGTGCCACAGGGTGGTCTACTTTGCTCTTGGGCACAGTTTGGCAGTGGCTGTTCCTCCTGGTGGACAGCTGATTGGTAGTCGTATCAATATAAAAGGCTGTGCAATGATTGCAGCCCTCTGCCAAAGAATCCACCGGTCTTTCCCCACTCATCTCTTTTTTTTTTTTGTTCCTTTCTTCCTCCACCTCACTGCCCCACAGCCTCCTGACACTGCACCTGTTGGCAGTCTAGTCCCTGCATGTTACACCAGGCAGTGTTCGCCTCTCTCCCTATGTGTACACTACTATCCCTTCCCCTTCTCCTTCCCCACCCCCTCCAGATTGCTGCTTGCAAGCCCATGTGATGCTGCATTCTGGCCCAAGATGCTGGAGTTCGTGGTCGTGTGTGTGTGAGGAGTGGATAGGTGTGTGTGTGTCTTTACTAATGAAGGCTGTCGCTGAAAGCTATGCTTGATATGTCTTCTTTACAGCATGTAGCAATCTATCTTTTCCTAGACTGTTGAGGTTAATGTGTTTCTACATTTTTTTTCAAATTAAACACAAAGCTGCCACATGATGTTCTATCACTGTTCCTTCTATTAGCTGTGTCCACTTTGCATCTCTTTATTCTGATCCCTCCTTAATGTGACCAGGTTTATCTAATTCAGGCTGAAAAATAGTAGTTTCCCCCTACTGTTCCACTATCTTCCTACCTTTACTGTATATCCTACAAAATCACTGAAGAACATCATTTACTTCCCCAATTCCCATACCACTCCAGTCACCACAATGGAAAGATACTACAGCATCCATCACACTGTACCCCAGAATTAATAATTCTATGGCATTTTTCAATCATGTTAATACAATAATTCGGTAAAAAGATGTCAATTAATTCACTGAGCAACAAGCAAACCTATTTAAAATATTTAGCCTGTACACAACTTTATGCAAACGTAATACCTCTGCAAATTTTCTTAAACATGCCATGCAAGTGAGCCTTCAAGGGGAAGATATACAAATGAATCTGTGGCACAGCCGTGGGCACTAGTATGGCACCTTTCTATGCTAACCAGTTTCTAGGCCATCTAGAAGAAACCTTCCTATACTCCCGTAACTGTTGTCTGGTTCAGGTTCATTAATTTCTTCATGATCTATACCCAGGGCTGAGGTGCCTTTCTCCTCTCTCCTCCACAGACTCAACACCTTCTCCTCCTTTCAGTTCACCTGATTTGTGTTACCCAATGTGTCGCCTACCTGGACACTGAGCTGCACTTTTCCAATGGCTCTATCCATACTGCTGTCCATGTCAACTCCTATAACCATCAACAGTACCAGTGTATTAGAGCTGTCATCCCTTCCATACCAAAAAATCACCAACATTGTGGTGTCACCGCCAGACACCATACTTGCTAGGAGGTTAGCCTTTAAATCGGCTGCGGTCCGTTAGTATAGGTCGGACCCGTGTGTCGCCACTATCAGTGATTGCAGACCGAGCGCCGCCACACGGCAGGTCTAGAGAGACTTCTAGCACTCGCCCCAGTTGTACAGCCGACTTTGCTAGCGATGGTTCACTGACAAATTACGCTCTCATTTGCCGAGACGATAGTTAGCATAGCCTTCAGCTACGTCATTTGCTACGACCTAGCAAGGCGCCATTACCAGTTACTATTGATGCTGTAAAACATGTACCGTCAAGAGCGATGTTCACCAATTATGGATTAAAGTTAAGTATTCCAGCAGCTACGTACGTTTTTTGTTAGTCTCATTTCCTTGACCTGTTCCAGACCTCACGCCAGCCTGCGTGAGCTAAAACGCGTGCCTTTCGGCTTCCTATCATAGTGGGTTGGCTGTCTTGTCAATCCACAACAAACATGTAGTCTGACCACCTGTGGACAGCACTTATGAAGTGATGAGAAGCCCCTTGCCAAGTATGATGTATGTCTCGCTAAGGACTTCACACACAGTGTTTGTCACCCAAACCTGATCCACAGATGTGTGGGCATGACCAATGACCAGCTATCCTTCCCAACAAATGGCCCAGAATTGATGTGTTGAGCACATTATGCTGTGTTTCAATGGCTGCTTCATAACCTGTTCCATATGGATTCTTCCTCCCAATGTCAGTTTTTCTCAAGTACATAAACAAGAGTTACCCTTCCACACATTCTTTGTTCCAGTAATCCTCCTGGCCTCACTCTCCATTAGCATCTTACCTCACATCCACCTCCATCACTGACTTCTCTCCCTCTGACCTGTCACCCTTCCCAATCCATTCTTCTACATCATTGTCATTATGTGTTGAATGGACTCACTGTTGCCTGTCTCGGTGTATCACACTCCTATCCTATACACATGTTGCCTCCCTCTGAACCACCATTCACCTTTCCTCAACCCTCCCACTTGCTCCTTGCTGCCTTTCTTCCCTCTCCCACTCCAACTGGCACAACCCCTAATCCCAGTCTATCTGCAAAACTGCTGTCCCAGCACTGAGTATTCAGCCATTCAGCTGGCACAATGGAGTTGTTTATAAACTTACACTCTGACTCATCCCAGTTGCATAAGAGTTATTTTTCATATGGGATTCATGGCAATCAATAAATGAATAACTGGAAGGATAGAGGGATGAAAAAACAACTCTCTCTAGTCCAGTATCATTTTCACGTTTAAAAAAAATCAGACCAAGAAAGGCACAGATTGTGGTTCAACTCATAGTCAAACTCCTTTTAATCATGTCACAGCTTCTTATGAAAGTTTTACTAATGTTGGACATGACAAATCATTCATAAATGGCCCAAGTCTAGGAAATCAGCAGAAGAAGCAACAGAGAAAGATCAGGTTACATATTGCAAGGCATTATTATCACATGTATGCATATTTAGTCCTTATTTTTCAGAGACTGTAGGGCATATTATATAGGAACACGCAAATACTATCATAACACTTACCAGGTCAACTGTAACCACACCTCCGTAACTATGGGCGACAATTGCTATGTGCTTTGCTTTTGATTCCTTGACATAGTGCTTCCACACATAATCAGCATGTTCTTTAGGATCCCTGCTACCCTGTGAATAAAGTTACAAATTATGAAATAAAGAAAACAAAAGATTTAAATGACAAGATAAAAAACTCTGCCAATAAAGAATTAAAATGAGTGTGTTACTGTTGGTAATTAAGAGCCACAACCTTCTTTAATTAAAAAAAAGGAGACGTGAAATCTGTATTACTTAACAGCTAAAATGGTCATTCCGTCCCAGTTGCAGGTTACCTTTCTAACGGCTTACAGGGGCAAAAATTTTCAGTATTTCACGTAAGTACTGAACGATTTTAAAAATTTAAACTGCTGCCATAATCTATTCATTAAGAGCTATAATCTTACATTTAAGGTTTGACAATATACACTGAGGTGACAAAAAGTCATGGGATAGCAATATGCACACATACAGATGGCTGTAGTACCGTGTATACAAGGTATAAAAGGGCAGTACATTGGCAGAGCTGTCATTTGTACTTAGGTCATTCATTTGAAAAGGTTTCCAATGTGATTATAGCTGCACAATGGGAATTAACAAATTTTGAATGTGGAATGGCAGTAGGAGCTAGACGCATGGGGCATTACATTTCGGAAATCGTTAGGGAATTCAATATTCCCAGATCCACAGTGTCAAGAGATGTGCTGACAATACAAAATTTCAGGCGTTATCCCTCAACACAGACAACACAGTGGCCAACAGCCTTCACTTAGTGACTGAGAGCAGTGGCATTTGCACTGAGTTGTCAGTGCTAACACACAAGCAACACTCTGTGAAATAACTGCATAAATCTATGTGGGATGTACAATGAACATATCCCTTAGGACAGTGCAGTGAAATCTGGCATTAATGGGCTATGGCAGCACATGAGTCACGCGAATGCCTTTGCTAATAGCACTACATCACCTGCAGCGCCTCTCCTGGGTTTGGAACCACATCGCTTGCACCCTAGAGGACTGGTGAACCATTGCCTGGTCAGACGATTTCCAATTTCAGTTGTTAAGAGCTGATAGTAGCGTTTGAGTGTGGCACAGTCCCATGAAGCCAAGGAACCAAGATGACAACAAGGCACTGTGCAAGCTGGAGATGGCTCCATAATGGTGTGTACCGTGTTTACATGGAATGGACTGGGTCCTATAGTCCAACTGAACCAATCAGTAACAGGAAATAGTTGTGTTCGGCTACTTGGAGACCATTTGCAGCTATTCACGGACTTCATGTTAGAACAATGATGTCATGTCAATGGGCCACATTTGTTCGTGATTGGTTTAAAGAACATTGTGGACAATTCAAGTGAATGATCTGGCAACCCAGACCACCAGATGTCAATCGCATCAAACATTTATGGGACATAATCGAGATGTCAGTTCATGCACAATATCCTGCACCAGCAACACTTTTGCAATTATAGATGGCTAAGGAGGCAGCATGGCTCAATATTTCTGCAGGGGCCTTCTAATGACTTCAGTCCATGTCACATGGAGTTGTTACACAATACTGGATGAAAGGAGGTCCGACATGATATTAAGAGGTGTCCCATGACTTATGTCACCTCAGTGCAGGTGAAGCATTAAAGTTAGAAAGTGTATATGTCTTGAGGCAGTGTAACTCAATGCGTACAAATTATCCAGACTATATTCATCATAAGAGCACTTAGCAACTTACAAGAAATTTTAAACATAGTTTCAAACCTTTTCTACATATTTTCTCACTTACACCCCCACAAATTAATGAAAGGAAAACAGTGTATCACTTACTAAATGTCCGTGTCTCATTTGTAAAGTAATCACACATTTGGGCATGTATGGGAGTTTAATTCTTTAAATAATACGGGGTGGCAGGAGGTTACTGCTAAATGTGGGCATTCTTGAATAACAGTGTATGTTTTAAGCAATGGCACATGAGGGTGGTTCGATAAGTCTGGTAAATTTCAATGAAAGAATGGAACATTTTTGTTGCACCTTTATGGTTGGTAAGCTTCATTATTCCAAGGACCATATAAAGAATTTTAATAAAATACAGCATACAGTTCATTGTTGATATCCACCTGAATTATCCAGTGAGTCAACTGTGGATGAAAATAACGAAAACCAAGTTTTGTGTTGTTATAAAACATTTTCATTTGAAGGGTTGGACAGTCACCCAAATCAAAACAGAACTGGATGAAGTTCACGTGGACTATGCATCATCACTCAATGCCGTTTACTTTTTAATGAATTTAAATGTGGGCAGACAGGCACACTCCAGCTGTTCAACTGAGGAAACCACTGCCAAAATTCATGATACGGAAATGCAATACTGCTGAATCAATATTCATGAGATTGCTGAGACTGCAGGCATGTCAACTGAACGAGTTTATAATATGTTGCACGGACTGGTTATGAAGAAGCTAGGTGCGAGGTGGATGCTGCGATTGCTCACATTCAACCAAAAGCACATCCAGCACAGCATTTCGACACAATGTCTTATGAAGTTTAAATGCAATCCACATGACTTTTTACACCTATTTGTGACTGTTGAAGAAACCTGGAGTCAAAACAGCACTCAAAACAATGGACAGAGGGTGGTGAAAGTGTAACGAAGAAGGCAAAGACCATTTTGTCTGCTGGTAAGATGATGGCCACTGTTTCTTGAGATTCCCAAGGAATAATCCTCAAAGGTTAATTGAAAAAAAGACAGAACCATATTATGATTAATTGTTGTATCGTTTAAAAATTGTGTTGGGTGGAAAAAGACCAAGTTTGGTATGCAAAAACGCGTTTTCATCAGGATAATGCACCATTCCACACACCAGAATAATGATGAAAGCATACAAATAGGTCCTCGAATTGGTTTCTCATCCACCCTATTCACCACACTTAGCTCAAAGTGACATCTTCCTGTTCCCTAACTTGAAACTTTGGTTTTCTGGAAACAAATTTTCATCAAATGAGGAACTTATAGTTGTAGTCAATGAGTATTTTTCAGAGTTTGACAGAACCTATTTTTCCGGTGGTGTGGAAAATTGGAGGATCGCTGGATTAAGTGTACAGCCCTCAAAGGAGATTACTCAGAGAAGTAAGGTGAGATGATTATGAAAAACATTCCCTCTTGCTTTTTTACCATGCTTATCAAATCACTCTCATACATTTCCAGGTTTTTCTATGCAAGTACCAGAAGGTACTTCAAGAAAAAATGAATGACAGACAACAGACCATTAGCCACATTTGAGAAAATGGATGAATGCATGAATAGTAAAGACGATGACTTATCTAAACTTTTAAAATACTCTTTCTAAGAGTTACAATTAAGACAAACTAACATACGCTTATTTCTATTACTGCAACTAATTCAGCATCAATATCTGCTTCTACTCTCTACTAACCACTGTGAAGCTGAACCACTTACCACGGCTTTTCCCCATACCATTTGCGTATGTAGTATAGAAAGAATGATTGCTTTAATTTCTCTGTGTGACTGTAATTAGTCTAATCTTGTCTTCACAGTACCTACAGAAATAGTATTTAGGAGGTTATAACATTTTGAAAAGGACAGCTGCTACTCACCATATAGCGGAGATGGTGACTGCAGATAAGCACAACAAAAAGACTGCGACAAAATAAGCCAGAGTCTGTCAGATACTGTGGCCTCATGTGTGTGAGTTGCATTTGCATGAGTGTGTGTGTGTGTGTGTGTGTGTGTGTGTGTGTGTGTGTGTGTGTGTGTGTGTGTGTTGTGTGTGTTGCCTATTTTCAACAAATGCCTTGTTGGCCGAAAGCTTATTTTGTGACAGTTTTTTTGGTGTGCCTCTCTGCGACTCTCATATCCAATACATGGTGAGCAGCAACTATCCTTTGCATAATATTGTTACATTCCATCCTGTATATTCCACTGTTTGATTTAGGAGCCTTATGTTATATTCCTAGATTCCTCACTTAATGCTGGTTATTAAAATTCTGCAAGTAGTTTTTTGTATAATAGTTGACAATTGTCCTCAAGCATCTGCCAATTCTAGTTTTTCAGCATGTCTGTGGTACTCTCACGTAAGTCAAACAAACCTGTGACCATTTGTGTTTCCCTTCTTAGTCTAGTTTAATATCCCTTTCAGTACTATATAGTATGGATCCCAACACACATACAGTATTCTAGAATTGACTGCACGAGTGTTTTATATGCAATCTCCTTTGTAGACAAGACTGACTGCATTGCCCAATAGCCTACCAATGAACTGAGTCTGCCAATTGTTTTACCTTCAACTGAACCTATGTGATCACTGCATCGAAAGGAAAATTATCTCAAGAAAACTATAAAATTATCAGATAGAACTGCTGGTCAGTTCATTCCTCCTGGGCAAATGACATACATGCACAGAGGTACATACACTATTCTAGTTTTTGGAACTAATAAGGTTCTTGAGGGAGGAGGAGGAATTGGTCAGGGATAGGTTACAGAAAAAGGGCAGGTCGCTCATGTCTGAGGAAGGGTGGGAGCCACACCTGTCAGAAATAAGAGAAGAGATAAAGATGAAAAGGGCAGGAGGTATTAGAGAGAGTAAGACATCAAAGATATGCTATGATTTCTCAAGCCAGGCCCTGTAATGATATCATTTCTTTCTGATATCCTCTCCATTCACCTTCTGTCACCCTCCTAATCTCTGTAACATACTAGTCAAACCATATGAAATTTCCAAACTATTACACCAGCCCCAAGATTCCAACCATTGCAGTTGTAGCTGCTGTAAAACCTACTCCCTGAATCCTCTCACTACCAGCTACTGCAGCCACACTTTTGATAAATCCTACAATATCAAAAGAAGAGCAACTTGAAAAACCATGGGTTTATAAAAGACATGTGCCCACTGCACAGGGTTTTATATAGAAATGATCGCAACTAAATTGGCTGAGTACAGACACACTGTTCACCTTGGGATCACCCCACATCCAGTTACAGAACATGCTCTACAGCATGACTTGACTGTCTGCTATATCACACAAGCTATTTGAATAACCCTACCCAATACCAGTTACCCTGAATTCCAGAGAAGGGAACATGCAATCCAACACATGCTTGCATCTCTACATCATCAATCTCCATTAACACAATCCCACCCCTTCAACTCATTTTTCACCACCACCACCACCTTTTCATTATGATACATAGTTTATCTCACTATTTCCTTTATTTACTTTTCCCTTTACTTTTTCATCTACATCCCCCACTCAAACTATTGATTTCCTCTTAATCCATTTTTTACTCATCACCATCATCATCTCTGGATTGACTTAACAACATACTATCCAGAACCTCCTAATCATTCTGACGTGCATCCCTTCCCAGTTCATCTTTGTTTCCCCTCATCCCAACAAGAGAATGATTGCCCTAATCGTGGGTTCCTAAATCCATCCATTTCTCCTCCATTAAGAAGAAACCATGGACCTTGCCGTTGGTGGGGAGGCTTGCGTGCCTCAGCGATACAGATGGCCGTACCGTAGGTGCAACCACAACGGAGGGGTATCTGTTGAGAGGCCAGACAAACGTATGGTTCCTGAAGAGGGGCAGCAGCCTTTTCAGTAGTTGCAGGGGCAACAGTCTGGATGATTGACTGATCTGGCCTCTTAACACTAACCAAAACGGCCTTGCTGTGCTGGTACTGCGAACGGCTGAAAGCAAGGGGAAACTACAGCCGTAATTTTTACCGAGGGCATGCAGCTTTACTGTATGGTTTAATGATGATGGCGTCCTCTTGGGTAAAATATACAGGAGGTAAAATAATCCCCCATTCGGATCTCCGGGCGGGGACTACTCAAGAGGACGTCGTTATCAGGAGAAAGAAAACTGGCGTTCTACGGATCGGAGCGTGGAATGTCAGATCCCTTAATCGGGCAGGTAGGTTAGAAAAACTGAAAAAGGGAAATGGATAGGTTAAAGTTAGATATAGTAGGAATTAGTGAAGTTCAGTGGCAAGAGAAACAAGACTTTTGGTCAGGCGAATATAGGATTACAAATACAAAATCAATTAGGGGTATGCAAGAGCTGGTTAAATAATGAATAAAAAAGTAGGAGTGCGAGTAAGCTACTACAAACAGCATAGTGAACGCATTATTGTGACCAAGATAAACACGAAGCCCACGCCTACTACAGTAGTACAAGTTTATATGCCTACTAGCTCTGCAGATGATGAAAAAATTGATGAAATGTTTGATGAGATCAAAAAAATTATTCAGGTAGTGAAGGGAGATGAAAATTTAATAGTCAGGGGTGACTGGAATTCAACAGTAGGAAAAGGAAGAGAAGGAAAGGTAGTAGGTGAATATGGATTAGGGCTAAGAAATGAAAGAGGAAGCCACCTAGTAGAATTTTGCACAGAGCATAACTTAATCATAGCTAACACTTGGTTCAAGAATCATGAAAGAAGGTCGTATACATGGAAGAACCCTGGAGATACTAAAAGGTTTCAGATAGATTATATAATGGTAAGACAGAGATTTAGGAACCAGGTTTTAAACTGTAAGACATTTCTTGGGGCAGATGTGGACTCTGACCACAGTCTATCGGTTATGAACTGTAGATTAAAACTGAAGAAACTGCAAAAAGGTGGGAATTTAAGGAGATGGGACCTGGATAAACTAAAAGAACCAGAGGTTGTAGAGTGTTTCAGGGATAGCACAAGGGAACAATTGACAGGAATGGGGGAAAGAAATACAGTAGAAGAAGAATGGGTAGTTTTGAGGGATGAAATAGTGAAGGCAGCACAGGATCAAGTAGGTAAAAAGACGAGGGCTAGTAGAAATCCTTGGGTAACAGAAGAGATACTGATTTTAATTGATGAAAGGAGAAAATATAAAAATGCAGTAAATGAAGCAGGCAAAAAGGAATACAAATGTCTCAAAAATGAGATCGACAGGAAGTGCAAAATGGCTAAGCAGGCATGGCTAGAGTACAAATGTAAGGATGTAGAGGCTTATGTCACTAGGGGTAAGATAGATACTGCCTACAGGAAAATTAGAGAGACCTTTGGAGAGAAGAGAACCACTTGTATGAATATCAAGAGCTCAGATGGCAACCCAGTTCTAAGCAAAGAAGGGAAAGCAGATAGGTGGAAGGAGTATATAGAGGGTCTATACAAGGGCGATGTACTTGTGGACAATATAATGGAAATGGAAGAGGATGTAGATGAAGATGAAATGGGAGATATAATACTGCGTGAAGAGTTTGACAGAGTACTGAAGGACCTGAGTCGAAACAAGACCCCGGGAATAGACAACATTCCATTAGAACTACTGATGGCCTTGGAGAGCCATTCCTGACAAAACTCTACCATCTGGTGAGCAAGATGTATGAGACAGGCGAAATTCCATCAGACTTCAAGAAGAATATAATAATTCCAATCCCAAAGAAAGCAGGTGTTGACACATGCGAAAATTACCGAACTAGTAGTTTAATAAGTCACAGCTGCTAAATACTAACACAAATTCTTTACAGACGAATGGAAAGCTGGTAGAAGCCAACCTCGGGGAAGATCAGTTTGGATTCCGTAGAAATGTTGGAAAACGTTAGGCAATACTGACCCTACGACTTATCTTGGAAGAAAGATTAAGGAAAGGCAAAACTATGTTTCTAGCACTTGCACACTTAGAGAAAGCTTTTGACAATGTTGACTGGAATACTCTCTTTCAAATTCTGAAGGTGGCAGGGGTAAAATACAGGGAGCGAAAGGCTGTTTACAATTTGTATAGAAAGCAGATGGCAGTTATAAGAGTCGAGGGATGTGAAAGGGAAGCAGTGGTTGGGAAGGGAGTGAGACAGGGTTGTAGCCTCTCCCCAGTGCTATTCGAGTAGGCATTAAAATCCATGGAGAAGAAATAAAAACTTTGAGGTTTGCCGATGACGTTGTAATTCTGTCAGAGGCAGCAAAGGACTTGGAAGAGCAGTTGAACAGAATGGACAGTGTCTTGAAACAAGGATGTAAGATGAACATTAACAACAGCAAAACGAGGATAATGGAATGTAGTCGAATTAAGTCGGGTGATGCTGAGGGAATTAGATTAGGAAATGAGACGCTTAAATTAGTAAAGGAGTTTTGCTATTTGGGGAGCAAAATAACTGATGATGGTCGAAGTAGAGAGGATATAAAATGTAGACTGGCAATGACAAGGAAAGCGTTTCTGAAGAAGAGAAATTTGTTAACATCGAGTATAGATTTAAGTGTCAGGAAGTCGTTTCTGAAAGTATTTGTATGGAGTGTAGCCACATATGGAAGTGAAACATGGACAATAATTAAATTTAGACAAGAAGAAAATAGAAGATTTCGAAATGTGGTGTTACAGAAGAATGCTGAAGATTAGAAGGGTAGATCACATAACTAATGAGGAGGTACTGAATAGGATTGGGGAGAAGAGAAGTTTGTGGCACAACTTGACTAGAAGAAGGGATCGGTTGGTAGGACATGCTCTGAGGCATCAAGGGATCACCAATTTAGTACTGGAGGGCAGTGTGGAGGGTAAAAATCATAGAGGGAGACCAAGAGATAAATACACTAAGCAGATTCAGAAGGATGTAGGCTGCAGTAGGTACTGGGAGATGAAGAAGCTTGCACAGGATAGAATAGCATGGAGAGCTGCACCAAACCAGTCTCAGGACTGAAGACCACAACAACAACAATTAGTTTTGAGAGCTAGAATAGGGATGTATTTTTAAGTAAGTCTATTGGCAGTATTGATGTTTCTCCCAAAGGAGAGAATTGGCCAGCAAACCTGTCTCATAATTCTACATTATCATTCTCTTTCACACCCCTACAAATTGTTACACTCAAGTATTTGTATGAGTTGTCTGATTCCAACTATGACCCACTGATATTGTACTCATAGGATACTACATTGCTTTAGTTTTGTGAAGTAGATAATTTTATGTGTTGTACTGTATTTTTATTGGTTCTGTGTCTACAAAGACAGCTTATGTGTCAGAAATGGGGCAAGTCAATTTATATGCATACACTTGAAACTGATTTCTATGCACACACATTTGAGATTATACACTTCATATATTTAAATAGTCTTCACTAGAGTAAAAGTCGGCTTCTACCAGTTTTTCCATTCGTCTGTAAAGAATTCGCGTTAGTATTTTGCAGCCGTGACTTATTAAACTACTAGTTCGGTAATTTTCACATCTGTCAATGCCTGCTTTCTTTGGGATTGGAATTATTATATTCTTCTTGAAGTCTGAAGGTATTTCGCCTGTCTCATACATTTTGCTCACCAGATGGTAGAGTTTTGTCAGGACTGGCTCTCCCAGGGCTGTCAGTAGTTCTAATGGAATGTTGTCTACTACCGGGGCCTTGTTTCGACTTAAGTCTTTCAGTGCTCTATCAAACTCTTCATGCAGTATGATATCTCCCATTTCGTCTTCATCTACATTTCTATACATTTCTACATTTCATCTACATTTCTATAACATTGCCCTCAAGTACATCGCCCTTGTATAGACCCTCTATATACTCCTTCCACCTTTCTGGTTTCCCTTCTTTGCTTACAACTGGGTTTCCATCAAGGCTCTTGATATTCATACAAGTGGTTCTCTTTCCTCCAAAGGTCTCTTTAATTTTCCTGTAGGCAGTATCTATCTTACCCCTAGTGAGATAAGCCTCTACATCCTTACATTTGTCCTCTAGCCATGCCTGCTTAGCCATTTTGCACTTCCTGTCGATCTCATTTTTGAGACGTTTGTATTCCTTTTTGCCTGCTTCATTTACTGCATTTTTATATTTTCTCCTTCCATCAATTAAATTCAATATTTCTGCCAAGGATTTCTACTAGTCCTCGTCTTTTTACCTATTTGATTCTCTCCTGCCTTCACTACTTCATCCCTCAAAGCTACCCATTCTTCTTCTACTGTATTTCTTTCCCCCATTCCTGTCAATTTTTCCCTTATGCTCTACCTGAAACTCTTAGATTCCCACCTTCTTGCAGTTTCTTCGGTTTTCATCTACAGTTCATAACCAATAGATTGTGGTCAGAGTCCACATCTGCCCCTGGAAATGTCTTACAGTTTAAAACCTGGTTCCTAAATCTGTGTCTTACCATTATATAATCTATGTGAAAGCTGTCAGTATCTCCAGGCTTCTTCCATGTATACAACCTTCTTAGCTATGATTAAGTTGTGCTTTGTGCAAAATTCCACCAGGCGACTTCCTCTTTCATTTCTTAACCCTAATTCAAATTCACCTACTACGTTTCCTTCTCTTCCTTTTCCTACTATTGAATTCCAGTCACCCATGACTATTAAATTTACGTCTCCCTTCACTATCTGAATAATTTCTTTTATCTCATCATACATTTCTTCAATTTCTTCGTCATCTGCAGAGCTAGTAGGCATATAGACTTGTACTATTGTCGTAGGCGTGGGCTTCGTGTCTCTCTTGGCCACAGCAATGCGTTCGCTGTGCTGTTTGTAGTAGCTTACTCGCATTCCTATTGCTTTATTCATTATTAAACCTACTCCTGCATTACCCCTATTTGATTTTGTATTTATAACCCTGTAATCACCTGACCAAAAGTCTTGTTCCTCCTGCCACCGAACTTCACTAATTCCCACTATATCTAACTTTAACCTATCCATTTCCCTTTTTAAATTTTCTAACCTACCTGCCTGATTAAGGGATCTGACATTCCACACTTCGATCCATAGAACGCCAGTTTTCTTTCTCCTGATAATGACGTCCTGTTGAGTAGTCCCCGCCCGGAGATCCGAATGGGGGACTATTTTACCTCTGGAATATTTTACCCAAGGGGACGCCATCATCATTTATCCATACAGTAAAGCTGGATGCCCTCGGGAAAAAATTACAGCTGTAGTTTCCCCTTGCTTTCAGCCGTTCGCAGTACCAGCACAGCAAGGCCATTTTGGTTAGTGTTCACAAGGCCATATCAGTCAATCATCCAGACTATTGCCCCTGCAACTACTGAAAAGGCTGCTGCCCCTCTTCAGGAACCATACGTTTGTCTGGCCTCTCAACAGATACCCCTCCGTTGTGGTTGCACCTACGGTACAGCTATCTGTATCGCTGAGGCACGTAAGCCTCCCCACCAACGGCAAGTTCTATGTTTCATCGGGGGGAGGGGGGGGGGGGCAGACATCAATACGGTTATCGAATTCTTACCATACCCGTCCCGGCATGGCATCGTCGACTGTGGCAGTTGCTTCCCATGTTCTGTCCTGGAGCTCTGCTACATCACATGGTAGAGGCGGTACATACACCAGATCTTTAATGTGTCCCCACAGAAAAAAGTCACACGGAGTGAGATCCATGGACTGGGAAGGCCATTTCATGAAACAGGAGTCCTCTTCTGTAGCACGGCCAATCCATCAATGCGGCAGCTACGTGTTCAGGTCCCCACAAACTTCACGATGAAAATGGGGTGGAGCCCCATCCTGCTGAAAGGTGAACGGAGAGTCCTATTGCATTTGAGGCATCAGCCATTGCTGCAACATGTCCAAGTAGGAATATACAGTGACAGTGCTCTCGGCGAAGAAGGAAGGCCTGTACAGTTTTCGACATGACAAGGCACAAAAAAAGTTCTGCACTAGCTCCAATTTGAATGGTTTCATACACAGCTTCTATCACAGGACTTTCCACACTGTCACTGGAACTATTTCGAGTTCATGGGATGCACAATGCACCAATTTCTTTGGACTACTTATGAATGTCTCTCGTATGTGCTCCACATTCACTTCACTTACACTAGGATGTCCGCTTCTCTTTGCCAGGCACAAGCAACCCGTTGTAACGAATTAGTTGCGCCAGTGGTAAATGGCCTGCCTTGTTGGTGGCTTCTTACTGTACTTGGTTCTAAACATCTGTTGAACAGCTGTGGCACACTTGATTTTGTCGAACTCCAGCACACAGAAAGCTCGCTCCGCACCTGAACTCGCCATGTTTGCGACTAGCACTGACTATTGGCAAATTACCAAACTAAGCTGTGGCAGTATATATGGAAAAAAAAACAACTTTCAGGGTGACATATGTATAATATCTGTACAATGTTTGGTTCCTGTGTAATAAATAATTGGAAGTGTTCCCAGACTTTATGTACACCCTGTATTTTGGCTGACTCTCATCTCAGGGCATTATGAGGGTATTGGAAGGCCTGGTGGAGAATGTGGTTGAACTTTTCAATGCCATGGTGATATTGGGTGATCCGAGAAGTACAGGTTAGTGTCTGGTTAATAAGTTTACTGATGGCAGAGGAGCAGATGGCACAGGAGAATTGTTTATGGATGAGCTGGATAAGATACTGTGACAGTAACAGCTCTCATTAGGCTCATCACTATACTTCAACAACTCCTACTTTCCACTGCTGATGCGCCATCCTTAGGTGGCAAGGCTGTAAGGAAGAGATTTTTTGACACAGACTTGTTTCTGACAGAGTGGCTATTGAGAGAAACTAGTTCTCACACATTTTAACCAACAATAGTCTAGCCCAGCCCAGTGAACACAATGAAGAAATGGAGGCATTCACTTTCACAGCCTTTTTGCTATAATTCAACGTCACTTCTTCAACAATCAGAAGAATTGTTAACAGACACAACATTAAACACATCTTTCATCTATCTACCAAACCGAAGAACTTACTAGTTTAAATCAAAGATAATCTCAACCATTGGAATCTGTTGAGAGGCCAGACAAACGTGATTTCTGCAACCTTTTCAGTAGTTGCAGTGGCAACAGTCTGGATGTTTGACTGATCTGGCCTTATAACATTAACCAAAATGGCATTGATGTGCTGGTACTGTGAACAGCTGACAGCAAGGGTAATTTTTCCTGAGGGTATGCAGGTTTACTGTATGGTTAAATGATGATGATGGTATCCTCTTAGGTAAAATATTCCGGAGATAATACTGAAAAAGCTGTTAATACAAATAATACCCAAGACTGGTGTGGTTTCTCGATCTGATTATGTCTATTTTGTCACTGTCTGCTAGATAAAACAAAATAGGCCTTTTGTAACACATACCAAATAAACAAGACTGTTTTGGCACAAATGGCCATTTTTTATAACACGACAGAATATAATCGACAAAGTACCAGTATCAAATGCCTATTAGGCCTACTACAAGCAAAAAGCTTTATGTTAGGAAATACGAGGGCGGTTCAGAAAGTAACCTCCGATTGGTCACAGTGCGGGTTGTGGGGGGAGTAGCGACGCCATCTGTGCGTTCACGCACTCAACAGGTCAGTCGGCATCAAGCCGTGGTCAAGTGAACGTCGTACCTGCGCTAGTTTAGTTTTTGTGGCAGTTTGAAATGTGTGCTGCAATAGAAAACCCCGCCAAATGTGAAGTGCGTGCTGTCATAAGGTTTTTTACAGCCAAAGGATATTCTGCAGCAGCTATTCATCGTGAGCTTTGTGCCGTGTACGGACCAAGAGTTATGAGTGAAGGAGTTGTCCGTGAATGGGTACGTTTATTTAAAAGTGGACGAGAAAACGTTCATGATGAAGAGAGGAGTGGTAGACCATCATTGGTGACTGACGAACTCGTTCAGACAGTTGATGCAAAAGTTCGTGAAAATCGACGTTTCTCAATGTCGGAGTTGTCTACTGGTTTTCCACAGATTTCTAAGACTCTCTTGTACGAGATAGTGACAGCAAGATTGGGTTACCGTAAGTTCTGTGCACGATGGGTGCCCAAAATTCTTACCGACCACCACAAAACTCAAAGAATGGCCTCTGCATTAGCCTTTCTGTCACGTTATGAGGACGAAGGAGAACCATTGTTAAACAGAATCGTGACCGGTGACGAAACCTGGATTAAGTACGTGAACCCTGAGACAAAAGAACAATCAAAGATGTGGGCACATTCAAATTCGCCTACCAAACCAAGAAAAGCCTCGCAAGATTTTTCTGCCACAAAACTGATGGCAACGGTGTTTTAGGATGCCAAAGGGGTGTTGTTGGTTGAATTCATGGAATGTGGTACGACCATTAATCAAGACGTGTACTGTGAAACAATAAAAAAGTTACGACGGGCTATACAGAACAAACGCCGTGGTATGCTGACTTCCGGTATCGTTTTTTTGCACGATAACGCCCGTCCTCACTCTGCTCGCAGAACAACGGCCCTTCTTGAGTCCTTCAAGTGGGACGTTATCAACCATCCACCTTACAGCCCAGACCTGGCGCCAAGTGATTATCACCTCTTCATGCATTTGAAGAAATGGCTCGGGTCACAGCGGTTTGATGACGACAAAGAGCTCAAAGATGCGGTCACAGGCTGGCTCCAGGCACAAGCGGGTGATTTTTATGCAGAAGGAATTTCAAAGCTTGTGAAGAGATACGATAAGTGCCTCAATCGCTATGGAGACTATGTAGAAAAATAGTGCAAAGATGTAGTTGTAAGATGTATATATTAAAATATTTTTATTTAACTTGGTGTATTTTTTTAAATCAACCGGAGGTTACTTTCTGAACGGCCCTCGTAGTTTCACATTTCATTCATACGCACCAGCTTCTCAAGCATGAGATCAAAAAGAAGTATAACGAAATTTTTATATAAATTTGGAATCATCTTACTCTTCCATAGTTTGTGTGATGTCCCCATTTCTTCTCCTTCCTCGTTCTAACAAACAATCTTGTCATCACCAATTCTGCAGCTATTCCTGCCATTGTCAAAATTTGTTCGCCGATTAACTTCACTAATCCTGCCAGAATCACAGGTTTAGTTATCCCGCAATTATTTTCCGGTTAGGCATTATTATGTGTTCGTACAACACGTTTTCCACATTACTTCCAGAATAGAACTTAAGCGGCTGCTGTCCGGGGACTGTAATACTGGTCCTTACTAGTGTAGCAATATGGCCAAAACTTTTTTGTCAAAATTTCATTTTCTTGGATACACCGAGAAGATAATACGTAATCTTTCTCACCTGTTATTCCTGTCAGTCATTTATTTTCATTCTGGTAGTCTGAATCTATGGATTTCGCTAGTAATTATAACAATGCTGATCATTCGCAAACCCAATCAACCACATAATCAGACAGCGATTGGCATTCATCCATTCAGCATTAGTCCCTCAGCTCGTATAGGCCCGTCCCCTTTTTTCAGGGGAAAGTATTTCTAGATGCGATGAGGATTCTCGTGACAGAGACATCACACACTATGCATGCATTCAAAAGTCAATTTATGATTCATTTAGAATTCAACTTATAACGTGTTCAAAAATGTTCAAAAACCAACAGGGAAGTGTTTCAAAATCATATGAATAATCTAACTTGTTAGACTGTGCTACTACTCAAACATGACTCAACAGCGTATGCGCATGAGCCCGCGCGTAACTGCTAAAACAAATAAAATGTAAACAGTTGCAACTTCACGCTCATTTTAGGCAATTTGTTGTTACGAAGCACTGCGTATCTTCCTAAAGCCTTTGACACATTTTCAATTGGCAGACGCTTGAATGAGCACTGTGGGGCGTCGTCGTATATGGCGCATTTCCTTTGCAATTTAAATTATTTTCATTTTTTTCTCTCGTTTATGTTTTATTGTTGAAGTATTATTCTGCAGTAATGGGATACAGTAATATCCTTTGTTAGAGTACGGTTCTTACCAGTCAAAATTACAAAAATTTAACTGAAAACTAAAACAATGAAAAATTCCTGGAATTTTAAAAATATCCCAGGTTTTTCTCGGTTTTCTCCTGGATGAAAAAATTCCCGGGTTTTTCCCGCATCTCCCGGTTGTCTCGGGTCGTATACACCCTGAGTATAATGTGAAGATAACACTACAGACTAATATACATATCTTTCCCTTTTTCTGTATTTTCTTTTACTTATTTCTTGCTTTATTTTCATGATATACTGAAAAGGTTCTCCCAGAATATGTTTTGTAAATTGAATTCTTGGTACAATTATGTTTCTGTTCAATTAATGAGGTAATTGTTGTGCTGGGCATGTACTGCTACATACTATGTTCATGGCCGGTGAAAAGTATGTGTTTGGACAGTCCCACATTTATGATCTCTATGTGTACAGTAAATAAAGAACTAAATCAAGCAAAGGAAAATCCAGAATGGACTTTAACAATTTTATGAAAAGTATAGTTGCTGCTCACCAAATAGCAGTGATGCCAAGTGAAAGATAGGCACAACAAAAAGACTGTCAGAAAGTAAGCTTTTGGCCAACAAGGCCTTTGTCAAAAATAGACAACACACACACACACACACACACACACACACACACACACACACACACAGTCTCTGGCTGCTGAAGCGATTTAAAGAACTAGTGACTTTACATATCGCATTGCTCATTTGCCAGAACAGCGGTTTCATTCTTTAAGGCTGATAAGATTTGTCACCCTGTAAAGATACTGTTTTTGATTGTAGATAGCACAAACTGTTTAGTGTGTTTAGTGCATACCACGTATTGTGTAATGAAACAGAAAATATGGTAACACATTTTCGTGTTATATAACAATACAAAAAACTTTTAAATTGTGAATGTATGGTGTGCCGATCACAGTGTGATTAAATTGGTTACGAAGACAATTGTGCATGGCACTTTTGCTTGGTTTAAACTACGGGCTGATGATTTACAGTGCAGTTGACTTGATTTACTTTCATAGTCTGGATGGATTTACTGTGAAAAGAACGATGCCATAATCATAAATTATAAATCTGAGAACTGTGGCTAAACTGTGTATCAAGCATTATAATGGCAGGTTACGTCGCACATTAGTGGAAAGAAGCATATTTTATGTTTGTCATTTCATTTCATGCTAATATCCAAATTCAGATTAACTCTGAAAACATTAAGCATTCTTTTTAGATTTGCCAAGTGGTGCCCACAATCAAGCAGCTCAGGAAGATAATACCAATTATTGGATTATGTGCTCAGGGATCATAGACTAACAATGTGAATGTCACTCGCCAGCAGCATCAGCTAAGTGGAAACCATTTTGAAGGAATACTGCCTAAGCGACACTGCGAACCCCATTGTTCTAATCAGAGATGAAAAAACTCTTTACATAGAAATGACAATAACTTTTCTTGGTCATTCATTTTACATAATTGTTAATTGTCATATTGTAATGCTATTCAGCTTTATTTTCAATAGCACTCAGAACAGTAGATAATATTCCATTTCATTCACTAAATTATTTCTTTTCATTATCATAATAGCTTTGCAAACTAATTAATTTCTGACACAGTCATTTTTGCAAACAATAGCTAACAATACCAGTGAGGTAAAAGTTTTGTTTCTTTTCATTTGTCCTTAATTGCCAATTTTTCTTTATTTATGTAGTTCGTAAGTATTTACCTGCACTTGCATATTTTATTGTTCTGCATTTAACGTCATGCGTATTACTGTGCTGTGCGGATAGTGTTTGCGCACTGATCATTATTTGCCATTACATTAGTAGGCAGAAGCATGGCATGAATTGTGCAGTTTGTTTAGAAGAATATTATATCAGTGGTAATCAGTTTTATTTGGGCTATTGGGTGATCATTCGTAAGGATATAGTTTTTGGGTCATCACTTGCATGCATGAGTGTAATTTTCAGGTAAATTGGGGAAAAGTAGAGTATTCCTGGCTTCAGTTATCTTAAAATTTCTGAGAATAGCAAATTTAAAGGAGACGGACTGGAGTATTGCCACTCCAACGAGTTGGACACAGTTGGTTCTTGCTCAGTTGATGTTTGAGGAGGTACTATTTTGCATGATACAGCTACATTTTTGTGATACTAATGCAGATCCATTATCTTCACATATGATGATCACATTGTGAAAGGAGAGTGTTATTTTAGTGCTGTCCTGATAGAACCCGTAAATTTTTGGATCGAAGTTTGAAATTTAGTGGAAAGTGTAATTTGTTTTTAATTTGTCTGTATTCATTGGGTTTACAACATGAAAATTAAAGAAGATGAACAGGTAGCTAGTTTCCAGACATGGGGAAGTGAACAGGTGGTAGATAAAGATACAGGATCTGTAATGGAAAATGTAGAGAGAGGATCAATCACTAAATTAGAACCAGGTGTCAAAATAGAGGTAAATGAGAAGGATGGAATAGAAAGTATGATAACAATGCTGTTAGTGCAAGTGAAAACAATGAAAGATGGACAGAAAGAAATGAAAGAAGGGCAGAAGAAACTGGAGGAGAAAATGGAGGAAGTGCAGAAACAATTGAAGAAACAACAGAATGGGCAGATAGTTGTTGTTGTTGTGGTCTTCAGTCCTGAGACTGGTTTGATGCAGCTCTCCATGCTACTCTATCCTGTGCAAGCTTCTTCATCTCCCAGTACCTACTGCAACCTACATCCTTCTGAATCTGCTTAGTGTATGCATCTCTTGGTCTCCCCCTACGATTTTTACCCTCCACGCTGCCCTCCAATACTAAATTGGTGATCCCTTGATGCCTCAGAACATGTCCTACCAACCGATCCCTTCTTCTGGTCAAGTTGTGCCACAAACTCCTCTTCTCCCCAATCCTATTCAGTACCTCCTCATTAGTTATGTGATCTACCCATCTAATCTTCAGCATTCTTCTGTAGCACCACATTTCGAAAGCTTCTATTCTCTTCTTGTCCAAACTATTTATCGTCCATGTTTCACTTCCATACATGGCTACACTCCATACAAATACTTTCAGAAAAGACTTCCTGACACTTAAATCTATACTCGATGTTAACAAATTTCTCTTCTTCAGAAACGCTTTCCTTGCCATTGCCAGTCTACATTTTATATCCTCTCTACTTCGACCATCATCAGTTATTTTGCTCCCCAAATAGCAAAACTCCTTTACTACTTTAAGTGTCATTTCCTAATCTAATACCCTCAACATCACCCGACTTAATTCGACTACATTCCATTATCCTCGTTTTGCTTTTGTTGATGTTCATCTTATATCCTCCCTTCAAGACACCATCCATTCCGTCCAACTGCTCTTCCAAGTCCTTTGCTGTCTCTGACAGAATTACAATGTCATCGGCGAACCTCAAAGTTTTTATTTCTTCTCCATGGATTTTAATACCTACTCCGAATTTTTCTTTTGTTTCCTTTACTGCTTGCTCAATATACAGATTGAATAACATCGGGGAGAGGCTACAACCCTGTCTTACTCCCTTCCCAACCACTGCTTCCCTTTCATGTCCCTCGACTCTTATAACTGCCATCTGGTTTCTGTACAAATTGTAAATAGCCTTTCGCTCCCTGTATTTTACCCCTGCCACCTTTAGAATTTGAAAGAGAGTATTCCAGTCAACATTGTCAAAAGCTTTCTCTAAGTCTACAAATGCTAGAAATGTAGGTTTGCCTTTCCTTAATCTTTCTTCTAAGATAAGTCGTAAGGTCAGTATTGCCTCACGTGTTCCAGTATTTCTACGGAATCCAAACTGATCTTCCCCGAGGTCGGCTTCTACTAGTTTTTCCATTCGTCTGTAAAGAATTCGTGTTAGTATTTTGCAGCTGTGGCTTATTAAACTGATTGTTCGGTAATTCTCACATCTGTCAACACCTGCTTTCTTTGGGATTGGAATTATTATATTCTTCTTGAAGTCTAAGGGTATTTCGCCTGTTTCATACATCTTGCTCACCAGATGGTAGAGTTTTGTCAGGACTGGCTCTCCCAAGGCCGTCAGTAGTTCCAATGGAATGTTGTCTACTCCCGGGGCCTTGTTTCGACTCAGGTCTTTCAGTGCTCTGTCAAACTCTTCACGCAGTATCGTATCTCCCATTTCATCTTCATCTACATCCTCTTCCATTTCCATAATATTGTCCTCAAGTACATCGCCCTTGTATAGACCCTCTATATACTCCTTCCACCTTTCTGCTTTCCCTTCTTTGCTTAGAACTGGGTTTCCATCTGAGCTCTTGATGTTCATACAAGTGGTTCTCTTATCTCCAAAGGTCTCTTTAATTTTCCTGTAGGCAGTATCTATCTTACCCCTAGTGAGATAAGCCTCTACATCCTTACATTTGTCCTCTAGCCATCCCTGCTTAGCCATTTTGCACTTCCTGTCGATATCATTTTTGAGACGTTTGTATTCCTTTTTGCCTGCTTCATTTACTGCATTTTTATATTTTCTCCTTTTATCAATTAAATTCAATATTTCTTCTGTTACCCAAGGATTTCTACTAGCCCTCGTCTTTTTACCTACTTGATCCTCTGCTGCCTTCACTACTTCGTCCCTCAAAGCTACCCATTCTTCTTCTACTGTATTTCTTTCCCCCATTCCTGTCAATTGTTCCCTTATGCTCTCCCTGAAGCTCTGTACAACCTCTGGTTCTTTCAGTTTATCCAGGTCCCATCTCCTTAAATTCCCACCTTTTTGCAGTTTCTTCAGTTTTAATCTACAGGTCATAACCAATAGATTGTGGTCAGAGTCCACATCTGCCCCTGGAAATGTCTTACAATTTAAAACCTGGTTCCTAAATCTCTGTCTTACCATTATATAATCTATCTGATACCTTTTAGTATCTCCAGGGTTCTTCCATGTATACAACCTTCTATCATGATTCTTAAACCAAGTGTTAGCTATGATTAGGTTGTGCTCTGTGCAAAATTCTACCAGGCGGCTTCCTCTTTCATTTCTTAGCCCCAATCCATATTCACCTACTACGTTTCCTTCTCTCCCTTTTCCTACACTCGAATTCCAGTCACCCATGACTATTAAATTTTCGTCTCCCTTCACTATCTGAATAATTTCTTTTATTTCATCGTACATTTCTTCAATTTCTTCGTCATCTGCAGAGCTAGTTGGCATATAAACTTGTACTATTGTAGTAGGTGTGGGCTTCGTATCTATCTTGGCCACAATAATGCGTTCACTAAGCTGTTTGTAGTAGCTTACCCGCGTTCCTATTTTCCTATTCATTATTAAACCTACTCCTGCATTACCCCTATTTGACTTTGTGTTTATAACTGTTCGCAAAAATGTAGTTAGACAGGGGCGACTCTAGAAGTCGGTCCAGGGGGGGGGGGGGGGGGGGGGGGATCTAACGGGAGGTGGGGAGGGGGTTTGGGGTAATGGAATATCACTTAACAAAAGGAGAGTTGGGGTCCTCCACCGACAAATTGGTGAAATCCGTTGTTACTTAAAGTAGTTTTTGATAACTGTTTTGCAGTGCAGTGTAAAAAATGTGTATTAATAAATAATAAGATGCTCATTTTAAGTTAAATTATATTTATTGGTTTAAATAGTAAGCTATTTGCCGCTCTTATTCTTTTGTTAAAATGTGTTTGAAATACAAAAATTATAAAAAAAGACAATCTGTTGGAGTTATATATTCACTCATTTCTGAAGTAATTTTATTCAGTGTAATACAATACTCCATTGGGGGGACTATAGCGCCCCCCCCCCCCTGCCCTTGCCACTGCCCCTGTAGCTAGACAAAAAAATTCAAACAATGCTTGAAGGACTTTAAAATGGAGTTGGAAGATGAATTAGAAAAGAAAATACTGAAGTTCAAGTTGGAGGCAAGTCAAGATTCTGATAACTTCAAAGATAATGCTAAAGAGACATTCAAGGGAACAGAATTTCAATTAAATGACAAACAAAAAAATTTGAGATTGTTACAACAGAATGAGTAGAATGCTTGGATAAAGATACTGAAGCCCAAGCTAATGAGTGTAAACATGAGAATACTGAACTTAAAGGCTATTGCAATCAAATATTTCAGGCACATAGTAAAAAGACTAAAGCCAAAGTGGAAGAAATTGAAGAGGCTACTTCTGTTATTGTGAATAGGTAGGAAATTTAGAGAGAATAGTACAAGATAAAAATTACACAGTGTCATTGGTGAGAGTGCAGGTAAGGGATGGCGGTAGTTTTAATAATATAGTGTCTGATCCCAGTGGAAATTTGCATTCTGTGTCTTTTGCAAGTAGTTTGAAAAGTCATTTTACAGCAGATTGGATACAGAAAGATAAACTGACAAGGGTGTGTGCTTGCTCAAAGGGAGAAAATTTAGACTGGGGAACAGATGAACCAGATAACAATGAGACTTTGAGGAATGTGTGTCAGCATTTCTGGAACACAGCTGGTCCAAAGGAAAACAAAGTGATATTATAAAGCTTTTAAAAAGGCTGCATGGTGTGACAGGCGAAATAGGGAGAGTGTGAAAAAGGATTGTTGAAAGTTGGATCAGTAAATTGAAACATTTGGATGGTTCCCAGAGTGAAAGGGATATTATAGAGGTATTAAGCGTGAAGTTATCTCGTAATAAGAATGTGGATTGATAGGTCATTATCATAATAATAATGTTACAGATTTTCCGAATACAGTGAGGGGTGTACATGGTGGCAAACAAATTGTTCATTTCAAGAAACCAGAGATTCTGAGTGGTACCATGAAAACAGAGATTATACAAACAGAGTAAATCAAATAAATGTGACAGGCAGAGGACGAAGAGGTCAAAACAGTTACAGGGGTAACAACAAGAGGTCATTACAGAATGAGAGAGTCCTAGATGAGAAACAGACTCCTGGAACTGTGAGGGCTCTTTCTGGGGTGGGTCAAACTTTCAGGCCTATGTATGTTATAAGCTGCCATAGTGAAACTGGAGGCTTAGTAATTTCTAGTGATAGTAATACTGGTTATGGTGATATGATGTGTGGAAATCAGAACTTGGTGATTGAAGAGATTGTGCCTGAAACTGATTATGGAAATGATGTGGGATCAGTGGGGTCATGTACGGAAATGTTTTCCCAGGTGCATGATGGTGTTAGAGAATATGAGGAGCAGAAGTGAGAAAGAAGGGAGGAAAAAGTGGTGTTATAAAATCAAAATATAATAACAGTGATGAAGAAAATATTTGTCATAACAGTATTGGTGAAGAGGAAGATGAAATGTTACAAGGTGATGCATTTCTATTACACAATAGCTTGCAGAAATTAGAAACTGTTGAGGAGAAGACTAACACACACACTCTGAACCATGAAACATATGTAGCTGATGAGGAGAAAATTAATGGTTTCGTTATTAGTAAAGACAGGTATATGGTAACTTATAATGACAAGGAAATAAGTTTATGTGCAATACAAAAGGAGACAGAAGAAGTTATAAATCTAAAACCAAGCTGGACACAGCAATACTCAGCAAGACTTATTACATGAGATAGGTGGTGGTGACGATATTAGTCAGACAATCTTTTGAGAAAACTGGTATCTATGGCAGAGAAAAGACAAATCTTTTGGACACTGATAGCGAAGTTAGTGCAGTTGTAGAGAGCTATTTTATTACTGTAAATGAGCATATCAATCCAATAGATGCGCCAGTAGTGTGACTATAAATAATGGGTGCTACTGGCAAATTAAATATAGTTGTTAAGTGACAAATAATTTTGGAATCTGAAATTGGGGGCATAAGTTTGTTGCACAACTTTTTTGTGGTTCATGGTTTGAGTGTACCTTTTATGGATTGGTTAATGGAGTGTAAAGCAGAAATTAAATGTGGTGACAGTTTTTGTTTGTTCTGAGAGTGAAGGTTCAAAACTGAGTGTGAATTTGAGGATCTGGTAGTAAGATAGTAACAGTTTATTGGGACACCTGGTAATAAGGATGACGCCAACAGGAACTGATTTTGGAGGATTAAGAGTTGAACCTGGACTATGCCTGTGATAAAGATGAAAGTGAGTAGAAGAATTAGAGAACCAAATGGTAACAGTTGAAGGATTAAATGAACAACAGAAAGAAGAATTAAGAGAAGTTATGGGTAAATAGGGAATTTCTCTCTGTCAAACCGGGTAAAGCTAATAAATTTGAATGTAAGCTAGATATAGAACTGCACAAGCCTTCTGGAAGAAAACATTTTACTACACCATTTGCAATAAGAAAAGTACTGTACAATGAAACAAAAAGAAAACAAAGCACTAGGATCAGAGTTGAGTTCCAAAAATAATGGTATATGTGGATGACTTGTTGAGAACAACTAAATCATGGGAAGAACATTGTAAGCTGCTGAACAAATTGTTTCAAGATTTTTAGAGGGGGGGAAAAAAGAAAAAGAAAAGGGGGGGGGGGGCAGCATGACACTTAGTCTTAAGAAGTGCGAGTCTGTTCAAAAAGAGATAAAATTTTTAGGTAGAATTTTGTCCATTGCTGGTATTGGAGCTCATTTGGAAAAGATGAAAGCGATCAAGGAATGACTATCTCCAACACATTGGAAGAAAATATGTTCTTTTCTACATCTGTGTAATTTTTAAAAAATTTTATGTTGACACAGTTTTTAACAACCCTAGTTTAAATAAATTATTGGGTCCTAATGTAGCTTTTGTTGGACAAATGAGTGTCAAAAGGCTTTTAATGAATTTAAGGAGGCTTTGACGGAGAGGATTTTACAGCATCCTGATCTCAGCCAGTCATTTCATTTAAGAACTGATTCAAATGGATACATACATACATACATACATACATACATACATCCTTGTTCCATATATCATGAATACAGCATTTCGTAATGATGTGGAACGTGTCACTTTAACCTAAGTTTTCTTGACACAAAATAGTAATAGTAATAATAATAATAATTATTATTATTATTATTATTATTATTGTTATTATTATTATTTTTATAGTTACTACCTCATATCTAAGAATTCATCTATTGAATGGAAGGAGTTGTCATTCAGAAATTCTTTTCATTTGCTTTTAAATGTTGGTTGGCTATCTGTCAGACTTTTAATACTATTTGGCAAATGACCAAAGATTTTTGTGGCAGCATAATTCACTCCCTTTTCTGGGCCAAAGTGAGATTTAATCCAGAATAGTGAAGATCATCCTTTTTCTAGTGATGTAGCTATGCACTTTGGTGTTATTTTTGAATTGAGATGGGTTATTAATGACAAATTTCATAAGTGAATATATGTATTGCGAAGGTACTGTGAATATCCCAAATTCCTTAAATAAATGTCTGCAAGGTGATCTTGGGTGGGCTCCAGCTATTATTCTGATTACACACTTTTGTGCAATGAATACCTCTTAATGATGAATTGCCCCAAAGTATGATGTCATTTGAAAGCAGTGAATAATAATAGGCATAGTAGGCTAATTTACTGATATGTTTAACACCAAAATTTGCAATAACACTAATAGCATAAGTAGCTGAACCTAACCGTTTCCGCAGATCATCGATGTATTTCTTCCAATTAAATTTCTCATCAATGCACACACCCAGAAATTTTGAGTATTCTGCCTTAGCAACAAACTTCTGTTCATAGTCTATATTCATTAACGGTGTTATGCCATTTACTGTACAGAATTGTGTAAGCTGTGTTTTCTCAAAATTTAGTGAGAGTCCATTTGCAGACAACAACTTAATAATTTTCTGAAAGACATTATTTGCAATTTCCTCAGCTGATTCTTGCTTGTTGGGTGTAATTACTATACTTGTATCATCAGCAAAAAGAGCTAGCTTTGCATCTTCAAGAATATAGAGTGGCAAGTCGTCAATGTATGTGCTAACAACAATAAGGGACCCAAGACTGAACCCTGTGGGGGCACCATTCTTGATACCTCCCCAGTAGGAAGACTCTGCTGGTTTTCGCAGACTATCTGTACTGTTAATTCCAACCTTCTGCATTCTTCCAGCTAAGTATGAATTAAACTGTTTGTGCATTGTCCCACTCATACCACAATACTTAAGCTTGTGTTGTTGTTTGTTGTCGTCTTCAGTCCTGAGACTGGTTTGATGCAGCTCTCCATGCTACTCTATCCTGTGCAAGCTTCATCATCTCCCAGTACCTACTGCAACCTACATCCTTCTGAATCTGCTTAGTGTATTCATCTCTTGGTCTCCCTCTACGATTTTTACCCTCCAGGCTGACCTCCAGTACTAAATTGGTGATCCCTTAATGCCTCAGAACATGTCCTACCAACCGATCCCTTCTTCTAGTCAAGTTGTGCCACAAACTCCTCTTCTCCCCAATTCTATTCAGTACCTCCTCATTAGTTATGTGATCTACCCATCTAATCTTCAGCATTCTTCTGTAGCACCACATTTCGAAAGCTTCTATTTTCTTCTTGTCTAAACTAGTTATCGTCCATGTTTCACTTCCATACATGGCTACGTTCCATACAAATACTTTCAGAAACGACTTCCTGACACTTAAATCAATAATTGATGTTAACAAATTTCTCTTCTTCAGAAACACTTTCACCGCCATTGCTGGTCTACATTTTATATCCTCTCTACTTCAACCATCATCAGTTATTTTGCTGCCCAAATAGCAAAACTCCTTTACTACTTTAAGTGTCTCATTCCCTGATCTAATTCCCTCAGCATCACCCGACTTAATTCGACTACATTCCATTATCCTCATTTTGCTATTGTTGATGTTCATCTTATATCCTCCTTTCAAGACACTGTCCATTCCATTCAACTGCTCTTCCAAGTCCTTTGCTGTCTCTGACAGAATTACAATGTCATCGGCGAACCTCAAAGTTTTTATTTCTTCTCCATGGATTTTAATACCTACTCCAAACTTTTCTTTTGATTCCTTTACTGCTTGCTCAATATACACATTGAATAACATCAGGGAGAGGCTACAACCCTGTCTCACTCCCTTCCTAACCACTGCTTCCTTTTCATGCCCCTCGACTCTTATAACTGCCATCTGCTTTCTGTGCAAATTGTAAATAGTCTTTCGCTCCCTGTATTTTACCCCTGCCACCTTCAAAATTTGAAAGAGAGTATTCCAGCCAACATTGTCAAAAGCTTTCTCTAAGTCTACAAATGCTAGAAACATAGGTTTGCCTTTCCTTAATCTTTCTTCTATGATAATTCGTAGGGTCAGTATTGCCTCACGTGTTCAAATATTTCTACGGAATCCAAACTGAACTTCCCCGAGGTTGGCTTCTACCAGTTTTTCCATTCGCCTGTAAAGAATTCACGCTAGCATTTTGCAGCTGTTACTTATTAAACTGATAGTTCTGTAGTTTTCACATCTGTCAACACCTGCTTTCTTTGGGATTGGAATTATTATATTCTTCTTGAAGTCTGAGGGAATTTCGCCTGTCTCATACATCTTGCTCACTAGATGGTAGAGTTTTGTCAGGAATGGCTCTCCCAAGGCTGTCAGTAGTTCTAATGGAATGTAGTCTACTCCCGGGGCCTTGTTTCGACTTAGGTCTTTCAGTGCTCTCTCAAACTCTTCATGCAGTATTATATCTCCCATTTCATCTTCATCTACATCCTCTTCCATTTCCATAATATTCTCCTGAAGAACGTCACCCTTGTATAGACCCTCTGTATACTCCTTTCACCTTTCTGCTTTCCCTTCTTTGCTTAGAACTGGGTTTCCATCTGAGGTCTTGATATTCATGCAAGTGGTTCTCTTTTCTCCAAAGATCTCTTTAATTTTCCTGTAGGCAGTATCCAACTTACACCTCGTGAGATAAGCCTCTACAGCCTTACATTTGTACTCTACCAATCCCTGCTTAGCCATTTTGCACTTCCTGTCGATCTCATTTTTGAGACGTTTGTATTCCTTTTTGCCTGCTTCACTTACTGCAATTTCGTATTTTCTCCTTTCATCAATTAAAATCAGTATCTCTTCTGTTACCCAAGGATTTCTACTAGCCCTCGTCTTTTTACCTACTTGATCCTCTGCTGCCTTCACTACTTCATCCCTCAAAGCTACCCATTCTTCTTCTACTGTATTTCTTTCCCCCATTCCTGTCAATTGTTCCCTTATGCTCTCCCTGAAACTCTGTACAACCTCTGGTTCTTTCAGTTTATCCAGGTCCCATCTCCTTAAATTCCCACCTTTTTGCAGTTTCTTCAGTTTTAATCTACAGTTCATAACCGATAGACTGTGGTCAGAGTCCACATCTGCCCCAAGAAATGTCTTACAGTTTAAACCCTGGTTCCTAAATCTCTGTCTTACCATTATATAATCTATCTGAAACCTTTTAGTATCTCCAGGGTTCTTCCATGTATACGACCTTCTTTCATGATTCTTGAACCAAGTGTTAGCTATGATTAAGTTATGCTCTGTGCAAAATTCTACCAGGTGGCTTCCTCTTTCATTTCTTAGCCCTAATCCATATTCACCTACTACCTTTCCTTCTCTTCCTTTTCCTACTGTTGAATTCCAGTCACCCCTGACTATTAAATTTTCGTCTCCCTTCACTACCTGAATAATTTCTTTGATCTCATCATACATTTCATCAATTTCTTCATCATCTGCAGAGCTAGTAGGCATATAAACTTGTACTACTGTAGTAGGCGTGGGCTTCGTGTTTATCTTGGTCACAATAATGCGTTCACTATGCTGTTTGTAATAGCTTAACCGCACTCCTATGTTTTTTATGCATTATTAAACCTACTCCTGCATTACCCCTATTTGATTTTGTATTTGTAACCCTGTATTCACCTGACCAAAAGTCTTGTTCCTCCTGCCACAACAATGATTTCCATAACACTTCTACCTAAAGGAATAAGTACAAGGAAACGGAGACTTAGTACACGAGGAATTAAGAAATGAAAACTTACATAAAAGGACTAAAACAATAAGAGACAGAAAGGTGGTTATCTGGGATTCTATGCAAATTATTATTATATTATATTGTATTCCAGTGAAAATAGATGAAATTAGTTCTTTTGCAGACTGTGCCATGATATTTCTGTTATTGATAGGATAATTAAGAAATTCAGGAGGAATGGAAATTACATTCTTATGTTTATCTCTCGTAATGACAACTGGTAAGCAAGTTTGGTACAAGCTCAAAAGATGATAGTAGTTTTTAAGTTATGATGGCTTACATGAATACAAACAACGTATTTCATTTGTGTTTGAGACATTGTACCATAAGAGGTTTGAGAGAACATCACATGATAAAATGGAGGCACTTGTGAAAATAACACTACAGACATATATAGGTTTTCCCCCTTTTTCTATATTTCCTTTTACTTATTTCCTGCTTTATTTTCATCATACACTGAAAGGGTGTCAGAATCTTTGAAAGTGTTATGTCAACCAAGATATACACCCGATTGGTGTAGAACCATATCAATAAGAGAAAAAAATGTTCAAATGTGTGAGAGATCTTATGGGACTTAACTGCTAAGGTCATCAGTCCCTAAGCTTACACACTACTTAACCTAAATTATCCTAAGGACAAACACACACACCCATGCCCGAGGGAGGACTCGAACCTTCGCCGGGACCAGCCGCACAGTCCATGACTGCAGCGCCTTAGACGGCTCGGCTAATCCCGCGCGGCTAAGTCAACAGAGAAAGCATCAAGAAAGAGTTGGGAGTGAGAAGAACAGAGTGGAGGTGACAGTCATGCCACACATGGACTGCTACACATAGTGTTTGTGGCCATGTTCATTGTTGCATGCTGATAAATAAACTGGGATTAACTGTGCAAACACCAAGCATTTCTGTTAGATTCGCAAGAGGTATCCATCATCAAGGACCTTAGGAAGACAATACCAATTATTGGATTATACGCTCAAGAATCATGGAGTAATGACGTGGACGTCGATGACTCGCTCGCAGCATAGCTAATTGGAAACTGTTCTGAAGGAGCGTTGGCTAAGACACACCGTGATCCACATTGTCCTAATCAGTGACTTAAAAACTCTTTATATAGTAACAACACTAACTTTTCTTGGTCATTCATTTTATGTATTTGTAAACTGTCATATTGTATTGCTATTTAGTTTTATTTTCAATACAGTTCAGAACAGTAGATAAAACTTAGTTTCAATCATTGAATTATTTCTTTTCATATCATGTTAACTCGGCAAACACATTAATTTTGCAAATAGTAGCTACCAATACTAATGAGATAAAAGTTAAACAGTTTTGTTTCTTTTCATCTGCTTTTAATTGCCAATGTTTCTTTATTTATGTAGTTTGTGAGTGTTTATCCACCTTTGCATGTTTTATTATTCTGCATTTAATCTCACGTAAGTTCCTGCATTGTGTTGTTGATGTCTGTGCACTGTGCATTATCCGCCATTACATTAAAAGATGGACACACGCCATGAGTTTCTGTTTCCTTAGGAGAATATTTTAACAGGTGTGATATGTTTGATTTTGGCTAACGGGTGATCAATCGTAATGTTATAGTTTCTGAGTAATTACTTCCATGCAAGAGTGTAATGTTCAGTTAAATTGAGAAAAAGTGGTGTATTCCTGTTTTCAGTTATCTTAAAATTTCCGGTTGAAATAAATTTAAGAGAGACAAATAAAGGTATTGTCAGTCCAACTATTTGGACACTGTGATTTCTAGCTCAGTTGATGTTTGAGGAGGTAATGTTTTGGTTGATACAGCTACAGTTTGTGATACCACTGACCTGTTATCTTCACATTACATGCATGAGGATACGGTAAGGAGCAAGGACAACAATTTCAAACCAACGGTTTTTTAGTAAAGCTCCATTTATGAAGAAAGCTACTGGAAGATAAATAATATTACACAAAATGTTAATTATTGGACGTCTAGTAATCATAAGTGTAGTCTCATTATCTACTGTGATCAAATAGTATAATAACTATTTTCCCTACATTATAGTCACAAGTTAATGAATAACTACTGGTGTTCCATCAGGTAAGTTCCAGGGTGTTCAAAGGGACAGTAAACTGAGATTGGACCAACATGTGAATTAGTTAACCAAAAATCTAAGTTCTGTTTGCTTCTCACTGAGAAAATCCTCTCATTATGTTGACCTGCAGACAGAGTTCATACTTCATGTAATTTTATCGCTTATTACATGGCACAGAGAGAAGAAGGAGAAAATGGGCAGAGAAAGGGAAGATGAGGAGATGGACAGGGAGAGCGGGAAGAAGAGATGACATGGAAAGAAAGGAAGGAGGAAGAGAGAGAGAGAGAGAGAGAGAGAGAGAGAGAGAGAGAGGGAGCAACAAGAGATGAACGGTGGGGGTGGGGGCTTCATGAAGAACCTTACCGTGACTGTGAACATGAAGCAATTGTCAATGTCACCCAACCCATACTTGCTCGTAGTTCTATAAAGAATTATGCAACAAGAGCTAAAGAAAAGAATAATTAAGGAAAATGCAACCCTCCCTTTTCCAGCAGCATTCTATTCTGATAAAAAATAGTTGTCTGTGACCTAGACATGAACTATCTCTCAAAGCTAATTTATATATTTTGTGCATATTAATAAACAGTACCTGAAGATATAGATATCAATTAATGCAAAAACAATGGATCTGAACAACTTGTAAAATTATTCTCAGCATGAAATTTTGACTCTGCAGTGGAACGGGCTCCGGTACGAAACTTCCTGGCAGATTAAAACTGTGTGCTGGATCGAGACTCAAACTCGGGACAGAGGCCAAAGGTACCAAGTTCAAGGCTCGGTCTCGCACACAGTTTTAATCTGCCAGGAAGTTTCATATCAGAGCACACTCTGCTGCAGAGTGAAAATTTCATTTTGGAAACATCCCTCAAGCTGTGGCTAGGCCACATCTCTGATGTGTTCTTTCTTCCTGTGTTCTTGCACAGTTTGCAGGAGAGCTTCTGTGAAGTTTGGAAGGTAAGAGATGAGGTACTAACTGAAGTAAAGCTGTGAAGACAAGCCGTGAGTTGTGTTTGGGTAGCTCAGTCAGTAGAGTACTTGCTCCAAAAAGGGGAAGGTCATGAATTTGAGTCTCAGTCCGGCACACACTTTTAATCTGTTAGGAAGTTTCATTTTGTAAAATTATTATTGCAGTGAAACAGTGGCAGTTAAAGGTGGGATATAAACAATGTTATGAAAAGGGTAGACCGCTACTCACTATAAAAACGATGCATTGAGTTGTAGACGAGCGAAACGAAAAGTCTTACACACTTATCTTTTGTCCAAAGCCTTCTTCAGAAAATAAATGTAAAGACACATATATTCACACAAGCTATCAAACCTCACATAAAAACTGATCAGACCGTCATCTAATGAGGGCTGATAGCTAGTCAGACAAATGCACAGTGCATGCAGCACTGGTGAGCGTGCCGTATGTGTGTAGAATGGGGAAGGTGGGCGATCTATCCGAGTTTCACTGAGGGTAGATTGTGATGGTCCGCAGGCTGTATGACTTTCGGGTGTTTGAGGAGTGCAGTGGTGAGTGCCTTCAACATGTGGGGAAACCAAGATGAAACAATGCCCACACATTGTGGCATTGGCGGCACCCCTCATTACAGATACTGGACGTCGTATGCAAGGCAGACTGGTAAAAGAGGAAAGGTGGCAAACTGTGGCGAAACTAACATCAGATATAAATGCTGGGTAGAATACAAGTGTGTCTGAACACATAGTGCACCAAACACTCCTAATGATGAACCTCCATAGCTGACGACCCATGCGTGTGCCAATGTTAACACAACATCAGCAACTACGACTGAAATGGGAATGTGACCATCGGCACTGGATGTTGGCACAGTGGCATAGCATTGCAGGGTCTGATGAATCCTGATAACTTCTTCATCATGCCAACTGGAGGGCGCAAATCCGTCATCTTCCAGGGAACAGTTCTTTGATACCCATACTGCAGGACAGACACAATCTAGTAGTGGGTTCATTATGCTATCAGGAACATTAATGTGGGCATCCATGGGTCCATTGAAGCCTGTGCAAGGCACCATGAAGGCCAAGGAGTATCTTACACTGGTTGCAGACCACATACACACCTTCACCTTCATGACGATGATGTTTCCCAATGGCAGTGGTATTTTTCAACACGATAATGCACCATGTCACAATGTCAAGAGTACAATGGAGTGGTTCAAGGAACACAGTGGACAGTTCCAATTGATGAGCTGGCCCGCCAACTTGCCAGACCTGAATCTGATCAGAGACATCCGGTATGTGGTTGAACGTAGCGTCAGACCTCATCAGCCCCCTCCTGAAATTAACAGAAATTAGGTGTGCAGATGTGGTGCTAAATCCCTCTAACGACCTACCAAGGCGTCACTGCTTCCATGCTATGACGCATTGCTGCTGTTATCTGTGCCAAAGGTGGTCGTACCGGCTATTAGGTAGATAGTTATAACGTCCTGGCTGATCAATGTGCATGACGACTCTTTTGAGCTGCTGAGGCCAGGAGGCTGCAAGAGAGGGAGTGAGGAAAGGAACAGGGTGTAAGGGAAAGAACAGGGAATGAGGAAAGGAACAGGGAGTGAGCAAAGGAGAGCAGCAGAGATGGGAAAGGAACATTGGGGTTGGCCGAGAGAAAAGCAAAATTGGGAGAAGATGATAGGACAGAGGGATCGGAAACTGGTTGAGGGTGTAGGGCCAGTAGGTTAACTCATGTTGAGGCTGGAATGATTTCATGAGTAGAGAATGTATGGTAAGTGTAACTCCCTTCTGAGCATTTCAGAGAAACTGGTAGTGGAGGGGAGGATCCAGAGGCCTAGGTTGTGAAGCAGCCACTGAAATCAAACATGTTATGTGCAGCTGCATGTTCTGCCACAGAGTGGTCAACTTTTTCCTTGGCTGCAGTGGCTGTTCATCCTGATGGGCAGCTAATTCGTAGCCATACCAATATAAAAAAAAAAAACTGTACAGATTTCAATATAGCTGGTATATGACAAGGTTGCTTTCACAGACTGCACAGCCTCTTATGGGGTAGGAACAGCCTGTAACAGAACTGGAACAGGAAGTGCTAGGAGGGTGGACTGAGTAGCACTTGCATCTATGTCTTCCACATGGATCATATACATTGCATTCCGACTCAGTAGCTGGAGAGAGCTACCACTTATGCTTGAGGAATGCTTGCTTGTATGAATGTAAGTGTTTTCTTTTCTTTTCTGAAGGTGGTTTCACCTGAAAGCTACACGTACAACATTCTTTTTTATTGTGCCTGCCTGCAGCTCAATATGTCATCTTTATAGTGAAGAACACTTTTCATAACACTATTATTAGTGTAGTGATTATGATCTCATCATGTGTTTCCATAGCTATGATTATTTGTTTTACCATAAAAATTGCAATTAAGTACTCATTGCTGTTACTTACTTGATTGGGATCTTAATTAAAATTTGTCATTCTTATTCTGTATTTTATGTAAATGTTCACTCAGAAGATAATTTTATGCTCAACAGAGTAAATACCAATAAAGAGCAAACCAGTGAATCAATCAACCAGAAATTCCACTGTGGTATCAATGTGCTTTTAACAACAAAAAGTAATAAACCTTTGCACTGTGTCTGGTTTGCCATTCAGACTTTGGTTGTACCTACTACCACTGGATTGTAACTCACCAGTTTTCATCTTGTGAGTTGTTGTCTTAGTGTCTGATGAACTTATCTATTTGCCAGTTTATGATTCCATAAGTATTTCAGGTGTTTATGTCAAGTTTATTGTGGAAACAAATTTCAAGTGTCATCTATGCAGGTTAATTGCTTTTATTACAGTTTTAAATGATAAGGTCAGCCAACAGCATACTTTCAGCCCCATACCAGAGGCAACGTTTGCCTGCTGGAAGGAAGGAGGGAAGTTCCACGGAATAAGAGCTACCAGCTGAACAATTCAGGTATATCTTATGCACTGTCTCACAGATGCAGTCTCCCAATCCTCCTCTTCTACTTTCCAAATCTCTATGATGTAACAGTAAGGTGTGGGCAGATCAATAAGAAGTATTTCTGACTGAGCTATTCAGGCACATCTTCAAAGGCAAGGCTACAGGATGAAGTTCAAGTCTGCCACACAATTTTAATCAGTAAAGAAATTTATATCTTCCTTTCTTTTCTTTTTTTTTAATTGTCATATAAATGAAACACTTTATTTTGCAAAATGAACTTACTTATTAGATTTCCAACTTTTTTCAGTAACAAAAATGAAATCTCAAAGCGGCCCATGAGGGATAATGCAGACACTGCATTTTGAGAAATATGCAGCACAATCACAAGCTTAAAAATAAATGAAGCATACACACCTTTATTTTAACTTCTTTGCCATCAATCTCTCTTGTGTTGTCATTAGTATTGAAAATTATCACTCCATATCCACATTCTATGGCTTTCTTGATATAAGGAATCTGTGTACCAGTTTTAAGACTGTCATTTATTATCAAGCTGGAAGGAAACAAACGTTGCATTTGTTAGTACAGTCAATCTTTTTTCTGTCATTTATCAGTACAAGTAAGAACAGTGGCCTCTAATGTTAAAGAAACAAACATAGGAAATGAATAGCAACAAGCCTGTGGCAGGTTGAGGCTTTGAGTCAGTTGATGAGAACACACAGGGTTTGAGTCCTGACTCAGCACATAGTTTGAACTTGTCACACAACCATCTAAGGCAATGTTCTATGCAAACACAGAAATTTTTTGAGAAAAACATCAGATATTCATGATGATAGTTACACTGACGTTTGCAAAATCTGATACACAAAATTAATATAGTTATGTGGAAGAACTTATTGTGTTTGGCACTGTTTTACTGTAGTTCCAATTCAAAGTAAGAACTTTGTGCACATAAACAGCTAGAACTGTAAGATGCAAATACTTCTAGTAACAAGATGGATACACAGGACAATTTACTCAACAGCTGGAGACCATCTTAAAGAGGGATATCATATGCCAAGCACAACAGAGAAAGATATGAGCACCATAAAAATAAGTAAAAACAGACATCTCCCCAATTTTCAAGAAAGCTACCAATGGAGAGACATCTACAAACGTTAAAGTAACCTCTAGTGTGCCACAGGGGAGTGTTATGGGATCATTGCTTTTCACAGTATATATAAATGACCTAGTTGATAGTGTCGGAAGTTCCATGCGGCTTTTCGCGGATGATGCTGTAGTATACAGAGAAGTTGCAGCATTAGAAAATTGTAGCGAAATGCAGGAAGATCTGCAGCGGATAGGCACTTGGTGCAGGGAGTGGCAACTGTCCCTTAACATAGACAAATGTAATGTATTGCGAATACATAGAAAGAAGGATCCTTTATTGTATGATTATATGATAGCGGAACAAACACTGGTAGCAGTTACTTCTGTAAAATATCTGGGAGTATGCGTGCGGAACGATTTGAAGTGGAATGATCATATAAAATTAATTGTTGGTAAGGCGGGTGCCAGGTTGAGAGTCATTGGGAGAGTGCTTAGAAAATGTAGTCCATCAACAAAGGAGGTGGCTTACAAAACACTCGTTCGACCTATACTCGAGTATTGCTCATCAGTGTGGGATCCGTACCAGATCGGGTTGACGGAGGAGATAGAGAAGATCCAAAGAAGAGCGGCGCGTTTCGTCACAGGGTTATTTGGTAACCGTGATAGCGTTACGGAGATGTTTAGCAAACTCAAGTGGCAGACTCTGGAAGGGAGGCGCTCTGCATCGCGGTGTAGCTTGCTCGCCAGGTTTCGAGAGGGTGCGTTTCTGGATGAGGTATCGAATATATTGCTTCCCTCTACTTATACCTCCCGAGGAGATCACGAATGTAAAATTAGAGAGATTAGAGCGCGCACGGAGGCTTTCAGACAGTCATTCTTCCCGCGAACCATACGCGACTGGAACAGGAAAGGGAGGTAATGACAGTGGCACGTAAAGTGCCCTCCGCCACACACCGTTGGGTGGCTTGCGGAGTATGAATGTAGATGTAGATGTAGATGTACCACATACACAAAGCACTAACACATGCAGAAACTCCAACTGGGAGAAGAGAGACGAGGACGGGGTGCGGCGTGAATGGACTCCATCTCTGCCACATTTGATGTTACAACACCAACATGTCCCTGACATTTTATACCATGCATCTACAATGAAGTGCCAAAGAAACTGGTAACAGGCAAGCATATTCACATACGCAGATATGTAAACTGGCAGAATACGGTACTGCAGTCGGCAATGCCTATATAAGACAAGTGTCTGGTGCAGTTTTTAGATTGGTTACTGCTGCTACAGTGGCACGTTATCAAGATTTAAGTGAATTTGAATGTCGTGCTATGGTCGGTGCACAAGCGATGGGACATAGCATCTCCTAGGTAGCGATGAAGTGGGCATTTTCCAATATGACCATTTCATGAGTGTACTGTAAATATCAGGAATCTGGTAAAACATCAAATCTCTGACATCACTGCAGCCGAAAAAAGATGCAAGAACAGGACCAACAATGATTGAAGAGAATCATTCAATGTGACAGAATTGCATCCCTTCTACAAACTGCTGCAGATTTCAATGCTTGGCCATCAACAAGAGGCAGTATGTGAACCATTCAACATAACATCATTGATATGGGCTTTCGGAACCAAAAGCCCACTCGCGTACCCTTGATGACTGCACGACACAAAGCTTTACACCTCGCCTGTGCCCATCAACAGCAACATTGGACCATTGATGACTGGAAACATGCTGCCTAGTTGGATGAGTCCCGTTTCAAACTGTATCGAGCGGATGGATGTGCATGGCTACAGAGACAACCTCATGAATCCATGGACCTGGCATGTAATCAAGGGACTGTTCAAGCTGGTGGAGACTCTAATGGTGTGGGGTGAGTGCAGTTGGAGTGACATGGGGCCCCCTGATATGTCTAGATACAACTCTGACAGTTGACACATACTTAAGCATTCTGTCTGATCACCTGCAGCCATTCATGTCCATTGCGCATTCCAATGGATTTGGGCAGTTCCAGCAGGACAATGTGACACCCCACACGTCCAGAATTGCTACAGAGTGGCTCCAGGAACACTCTTCCAAGTTTAAACACTTCCGCTGGTCACCAAACTCCCCAGACATGAACATTACTGAGCATATCTGGGATGCCTTGTAATGTGCTGTTCAGAGGAGATATCCACCCCCTCGTACTCTTGTGGATTTATGGACAGCCCTGCAGGATTCATGGTGTCAATTTCCTCCAGCAACACTCCAGACATTAGTCAAATCCATGCCACATCGTGCTGCGGCACTTCTGCATGCTTGCAGGGGCCCTAGAACTGTACACTGGCAGTGACTGAACTCAAACCAACAGTGACTCATAGTCTGCAGATGATTACAGATTCGGTACTAGGCACCCCCAACAGCAGGAAAAGTTTAACAATTATCATTTTCTTACGTCACTATACCAGATGTTAATTTCAACCTACAACAGTCCACACTTGATCATACTGGGTTGTTCCTGTTTATAACTATCTTCAACTTCAGATAATTCAATCCATGGCCAATTTGTTTTCAGCATCGGAAGAATAATGTGTTATGCATTTTGATTTTTACTACAGCCAGCAACTGATCCAGTTTCAACATGACATACTGCCTGTTTGTTCCATACATGTGAGATCCTGCTAGTAGTCTACTGGCATTTAAAAAACTGCAATTACAGAATGTACCGCAGCCCACTAGCTGTTATTAACCTATGAAATGACAGTGATTTACAACTACTTCTGCTTCAACACATTTCATGCAACCGTCACTAGATTAAGCTTCCCTAAATAAGCATTATTTATAACGGAGCTCAGGCAATTCATTCATTCATTCATTCATTCATTCATTCACTGATGGTTCATCTGATAATGATATAGGATTTGTCATCACAATACAATGAAAATAAATAGCTCAAATATATAGACACATAAAATATATATGGATGTTTTTAAAAGAATATGACACATTGGCCATTGCGGAATAAATCATACCAGCATTTGCCTGAAATGATTTAAAACCATGGAAAATCTAAATTAGAATGGCCAGATACAGTAAACTCCATCATCCTGAATATGAGATCTGTGTCTTAACAATTACTTGCCTCGTCTGGATGGTCCCTACTGTTCTGTTCTACGTTCTCTCATTCATACACAATTTGCGCAAAAATTTACAATATACAAAATAGTTCTGCACTGTTTCCTCACATCTCTCTACATATCAAGGTACTTTTCTACTTTGGAAACCAAGCTGTGCTGTGTAAATAATGTTGTATTAATTCAGATAACTTATCAGTTTTTCTTTCACACTCAATTATTTTTTAGAATACCGAGGGAACAGGAAATGACCTGTAGTTTTCTTTACTCTCCAAATGACCTTCCTTTTAGTGATGGTGCAAGTCAGATGTGCTTTAGGTACTCTAGAAAAATACATGAACTGAGGGCTCATTCATTAACTTTGTTAATGGGGGTTATAAGCTACCTATGAAAATCTTGAGAATGGCAACTGGAAGCTCATCTACGTCCACTGATTTGTTATTTTTCAATTTCTGTAGTCTCTTCCTGACTTCAAGTCTACTGCAGGAAAAAACATCATTGTGCTTGTTGTGGAATTCATTGTGGGAGCTACGTATGTTTTAAGAAGATTTTAATGTTTTTCTGTAATACCAGAACAACAGATAATAATAAAACTTCCCAATTCCTGGGTATTTTCTATTACTCTGCTCCAATCTCATTATACTTGTGGTTAGCCTTTTCCTGTTTCATGTTTTTAGAACATTCCATACTACTTTGCTTCTGTTTTCTGCACTAAACAAAATAATTAATGACATTTTTCTGCAGCAAGCATGACCCAACTGTACATCTCTTTGTACTGCATATTTTGATGAAGAACAGAAAATTTTGAGAAAATTTCTGTTGTGTTTGTCCTTATGATTTCTTTTTCTCTCTGATAACTGGTGAGTGTGTACTCCAATGCTGTCTTCTGAGTTCATGTAAACAGGATGAGACACTTTTAAGGGATCAATTTCATGATTTATCTTTAAAATGTCCAGTTCACCTAACAATGACAACACGTATTTGACCATGTGGGATACCACACCCACATGTTATACTCTCACTAATTGGCACCATCATCCTCCCCTTTCCAATCTCATTGAGGTGCAGATCATCCATAGCGAAACCTCATCTCCCAAGTGTCCCCACCAGCACCACTGCAATATGTGTTCAGTCGGCAGTCGTTGGTCCCATTTTCAGCTCTACATTAAGATACCAAACAGCATTGCCAAGACACAGAACAGAGCAACTAGAGCACACTGGTGCTAGCAGTCAGGGAAGCTATCTTGCACAGGTCACTACCTATATTGTATATCACCTATACTGTAGGCCTTGTCCCTATCTAAGTTGTTCCCTAACACAAGCAATGTCATTATCTGATTATCATCCATGAAGTCCTTTCACAAAGATCCTAAACTCTCTATCACTTGATTCAGTAAAGCATTTGGCTTCAGAATGATGATGACCTGATACTCTTTCCCAAAGTTCTCCTGTAACCGAGGGCCCACACCTCTGCCATGACTGCTACCTAGCGTAAGTTATCTCTTCTTCCTGACATTTGAACTTTTCCTGTCCTTTCTATTCAAGGGCAGAGCCTACTGCACATTTCTTACTCCTACCTACCCTGAGGCTCCACAGCACAAATGGCAATTCCTTTGGACATGAGCATGGAGGTGGAGCCTCACTGTGGCCACCACTCCTTCAGTTGTTGTCACCCGCACCACCATGCCCCTGTGTGCTGCCACATGCTCTGGGTTCTTCCCTCCAGCTGACAGGCTCCAGTGCAGGGATTCCTCCTGTGCTGCAAGTTCGCCTACCCAAGCAATGTAATGGGCACTTACATCCACCCATACATATCCGTTTTAAGTGGAAGGGGACCGGTGAGTTTGAAAGCTGGCCAGAAGGCATGGATCTTGATGATAGCAGCTACATGGAACTGCTATAAACTGTTTGCGCTGCTGTTGCCACTGCAGTACTGGCTATGGAGATATGCTCGTACAGCCAGCTTGACAGTACTCGTGGCTTCCCTTTAAAGCCAGCAGCACAGCCACTCAGTCAGTCAGTCAGTCAATAAATCAATCAGTTGTGATCTCACTGCACTACTGTATTGATCTCACTACACATCATTGTTTGCTTCTGGATTTGTGGGTTTTCGATCTTGGTTTACTCAATGGACTTGTTATTCTGCTGTGCCATCTCCATTGTTTGTCTTTCTCTCACTGTCCACTCTCAGGCAGCTCACAGTTGATGCCATCAACCAGTTGGAGTATCTCCGCAGGTTCTTGAGTTGTTCCTCCTCTTGTTCAATTCTGGTCACTATAATTGGTGACAAGGTAAAACGTTAGCAATGCCGTTTGGGTACAAAGCTCATACAATTTGTGGAACAATAACAGCTGCTCCTGGAGCAGCAACTACACACAAGTTTCAACAACAAACTGAATTGCTGCATCAGGAAACTCAGCTTCTGTTGGACCGCTTATAGGTTTAGGGTTCCCAAGCCATCCAATCTGTGATCACTTGCCACGAGGATAGCCATCAACCCTCACTTCTGCCATTTAACAATGCCAAAAAGGACTGGGACACACATTTACAGTGGCTGTAACAGCACGTCACAGGTTTTTCGGGTTTCTGACAATGCTCTCCAATAGATGCTCTTACTTTCTTGGGCTTCCCGTGAGCTGTTGTTCTTAGTAAACAATTTGGCTCCACTATCGAATCTTGTCACATTCACATTTTTGGTTGCTGTAAATTATTATTCATAACAATTCCATGTGGTCACACCGTGCCTTGAGTTCCATCAGTATCACAAGCGACATGGTCAGTTGTACCGCTCATGGGTGACGGATTTGCCAGGATTGAGTCGACTTTGCACAGCCCTAAAATTAGACCATCCTTACTGGGGTGCTATTTTGAAAATTGTGCGCTCTTTTGAGACCATATAGGCAGCAAATGAACTCCTCATGGTTCAAATACAAGTAGCGGTGGTCCGGGCCAGCAGCTGTCTGTGGATGCTGTGATTAATCAATTTCGGACATGTCAATGGCGTCTGAACATCCAGTCACGTAAGCAGCAAGGTTTCCCGTTGCGTCCTGACTGCTACATGGTGCTATCGTGGGGGCTGTCCTGATCACTGGCTGCACTGCACCTATTGTGGGAAAGACGGACATCTCTGAACCATCTGTCATCAATCTGATGCCACTCTCCACATTCATCAAGAGATGGTATACGCACTTCAGGCAGTTGTTTCTCAGCACGATCCTTCTACCACCAAGTTGTTTACCACCCTCACAACAGCACAAACCAGGATTCCATTTCCAAATGGACACAGGAGCTACCATTTCTTTGATTAAACTCCAAACAAATGCTTATCTTTGTTGCCAACTTGGCGCCTCCCTACCCTATGTCAGTCATGTATGGTGACAGTTTGAGTCCCCTCCAAGGTCAATTCACAATCAACGCTGCATACAAAAAGGTAGTATCGCTCACAACTCTGTCACTTATGGTCACTCAGCTGACAACATTTTTGATCTGGATGCCTTCTCACTGTTTGGGTTTTCTATCACTGGCAAGGTTCAGGTCATCTCAGACACTGTCCCTTCCAGGAGATCAACAACCTCTATACTGCCTTCACGCCACCATCCAAACCTGGCCAGGGGTACGCCTTGTATTTCCAGACTCAAATCCACTTACATCCAGACACAATGCCCTGCTCCTGCTGGGCTCATCTTATTCCTGCCTGCTTATGTATGCCATTAACTCTTCTTAGGAGTACTGTTTCTCTGCTGCTTTTTCTGTTTCCCTGTAAGATTATTACTCGTTTCCTGTTTAAGTATAATTTATTGGACCACCACCTTCCTCTTACATTAATGATTCAGCACAATCATACTGCTTTAGCATAATCACTTGTCATACTCTTACACTCTGCTTGTTTTGCGGTCATGCTGTGCTGTCCTGAGGCGAACCCTGCACCTTTATGTGTCATGCTTTGACAGGCAAATCTGCCTGACCTTGAACCTCCTACTCCGTTTCCATCGCCATAACCACCTGCGTCCAGCTCCGTGCACCCCTCCCCCTGGCATTCCACAAGGCACTGGCCCACATCTTTCTCTGGGGCAGCTGCCCCTTCCACTTCTATGCCAACAGCAGAAATGAGTTCTGCTGCATATTTCTGGACCTCAGATTTCAAGTCATACTCCTGTCGGAGGCATCGCTGAAGCCTAGCATCCACTTCAGTTGTGTCAGTCTAGATGGCTACATTCTTATGAGACATGACAAATGCAACAGATGAGGCGGCCGTGTGGCAGGATATATCTGGGCAAATCTGTACCCAAAGCCCATGTTCATGTCTAATAACGAAGATAAACAGCCTGAATACATGTTATTTGAAATTAAACCTTCAATAGAAAGTGTCTCATCTGCATAATATACAATTCACCTAAACTTGAGACAGCTCTCCAACTGTCAGTCGGCACTGTCAAATCTCGAATCTTTATATGAACACATTATTCTAGCCTGAGATATCAACGTGAATTTTCTGAACAAGAGTCCTTTCCCTATCAAAATTCACCCACATACTTTCCTACTCAAACATCACACTTATTCCACTTGGACCCACTCACCATACAGCAAAAACTCATACGTTCATGAATATATTCACAACCAAATCACCAAACAGAGTAATTTGCACTGATCAGATTTCTGCACCATGTCTGTCACAAACAAAAGAGCCGAAATGGTCGCGTTCATGGAGAGAAAGGGTATCTGAATCGCTCTAGTGAACAAAACACTGCTTACACCTCGCAAGCAGCTAAATATCCTTGGCTATTATGTTTATCGTACTGACTGAGTGGACAGCAGGAGGGGAGGCGGCACACCAATCATCATACACAGAGACATAGAACACACGAACATTGAGTTCCCTGCACTTGAGAGACTAGAAGGCATGGCCACCATCAGGGCCAAGTTCAACAGAGCCAACACCGCACAGGTATCTATGTACAATCCTCCTAAAAACATAGTAACACGCGATATCAGCACAGTCCTCAACATAGCACTGAGGGTAATCGCCACTGGAGACCTAAATGCAAAACACCCTGATTGGAACTCATGAATGCGTACCTCCAATGGCAAGAAACTATACGAACACACACTAGGCTGAAACTACATTATACTTGGGCCGGACGTCCCCATGTTCGTGCCCACACAGCTCTGACATGTTAGACATAGCCCTCATCAGGGGCATCACATGCACAGTCAACCTTATGGTTGAAAACAATCTGGACTCAGACCACTTCCTTGTAATACTGCACACAGAAGAAACACTACAGGACACAGAACCACACAGGATTCTGAGCTACAAGTGCAAGAATTGGACACTGTTCAAGGAAATGCTTGATAGTCGTATTCCTGACACCCACGAAATTAACAACATACAGCAAATCCATGAGGCTATGGAGGCTCTTACTACTGCTGTCCAAGACGCAATGACCGACGCCATTCCACATACAACACCAAAACGACATTCGATGGCCCTGCCCCAAGAGACCCTGGGCCTTGTTTCAATGAGGAACCACCTCAGGAGATACTGGCAGTGTACCAGGCGCCCTTCTACGAACTGCATGTCAACAGACTCCAGGGCATAATACGGGATAAAATACAAACATTTAAGAATGAAGAATGGGGACAGAAACTCGCTGGGCTAGATACTACATGTCCTTGTGTGTGGAAACTAGCCAGACACTTCACCAGGGAGAAACATTACATTCCATGCTACAGGGACCAGACGGCCCAGCTTACTACACAATGGAGAAGGCAGAGCTTATAGCTACAGCACTTGCAGCATCTTTCATGCCGAATATGGCTCCCTCAGATCCAGTATTCACACTTGAAATGGACCAGGAGATTACATGACTTGTAGCCCAGCCCATGCGCGATGAAATTAGACGCACTAGCGCAAACGAAATCACACGGGCTATCAAGCATACCAACGCTAGAAAAAAGCCCCTGGACCTGATGGCATTCAAAACCATGTCCTCCAGGACTTCACAGATAGAGCCGTAGAATACCTTACACACATAATGAATGCCATACTAAAACACCAACACTTCCTTGACTTTTGGAAGGCGGCCAAGGTCCTGATGTTCAGGAAGCCAGGGAAAGACCACTCCCTCCCACAAAATTACCGACCCATCAGTCTGCTGTGCTCGCTCAGCAAGATTGTTGAGAAGGTAATATTAAAACGTATCACTAGGCACTGCATAGCCAATGACACCATAAGAATGGAGCAATTCGGCTTTAGGAATCACACCTCGACAACACAACAACTCCTCCACATAGTCGAACATATAACACACAGTTACAACACGAACAAAGGCACAGGGGCTGTGTTCCTGGACATCGAAAAAGCTTTCAACTGTCTCTGGCACAATGGCCTTATACGCAAACTACGCGAAGCTGGTTTCCCAGATGGCCTCGTACATCTCATACACTCATATCTCACAAACAGATGTTTCAGCACTGATGTGCAGGGCAAACAATCAACACAACATGGTATCCAAGCTGGAGTACCCCAGGGAAGCATCCTAGGGCCCATCTTGTTCAACCTGTACATTAACAACTTCCCAGCAACACAAAACATGATGTTAGCCATCTACGTGGATGACACAGCCATCCTTACACAAGATTGGAAACCGGCGAATATTAATTCACGAATACAGACAGCACTCAGAACTTCCGAGCCTTGGTTGGAGTGATGGCATATTAAACGTCGACAAGTGCGAAGCAGTTCTGTTTACACACAGACCGAAACTACTGCGCAAACATCAACACGATAGACAGATAACGCTACATACACACCCAGTACATTTCCGAGAGAAAGTCAGATACCTTGGTGTCTGGCTGGACTGGAAACTTACATGGGGCGACCACATTGAATACGCTGCCAACAGAGCGCACGCGAGGCTCAATCAACTCTACCCAATGCTCAACAGGGGTACCCTGAATAGGAGGGTGTCGAGGTCCATATACATGACACTGATTAGACCTCTAATGACATACGCATCTCTCATCTGGGGATATGCAGCTCCTACATGACTGTGCCACCTGCAGATCATACAGAACAAAGTGCTACGAATCATTAGCAATGCTCCACCACCTTGAAACCCTCAAGGAAGTATTCAAAAAACACACCACACAACTATATAGGAACTCGAGGCACTCAAACAATCATTTCATCCTTACTCTGGGAAACTAAGATCACAATCATAGGTGGAAGCACAAGTGGCCATAGACACTACTAACTAGGGCATAGCCACCTATGGCAAGCTAACGTACACCAACAAGCGACATACATCGGCAAGATCCTGCATATCAGCAACGTTGACTGGATATACCAACTGCTATAAAAGCCGACCAACAGGCTACAGCAGGGAAACTGACAAGCTCGCTGACTGATGCACAAACAAATTGCCAACATCACCCTACACTGTGCATCTGATATATGACCTATCAGACACAAAATGATGATGAATGTAACTGTTACAGGTATGCCGACGCTGACCAAGAGATCAACACCGGCACCCAGCGGCAACCGCCGAGCAAACAGCACCGCACAACGTCAAAGGTATCGACATGCATGATACCCACTACTAACAAAGCCTACCCTTGCACGACCTATCGCAGGCAGCACGACATCTACTGCTGCTCTTACCACCCAACCTAACTATCAGAGGTTTTTTTCCCCTTGGCTCTTGCCTTAGCACTTTTTTTCCCTCTGCCCTTCAAACTGCTACCCTTCGTTTGACTTCGACCCAATCTACCTCCAGATGAGTGCCTATTAATGGTTAACCTTAACCAGACATACCCAAACATCGCAGTACCCACATCCTGTGACACCTCATTCTAGTGAAAACTAACCCTTATGCAGAGATGGCAGTAGACCTTTTGAGTTGGTCATCATGCCGTTGTGGGAGTGGAGGGGCTCCACCTCTATTAAAGAAAAAAAAAGGTCTGTCGGCTCCCAGGGCAATATTCATGAATTACTCACTGTAATGCGCAAAGAATAAACCGCAAACTTCAACCTTTAGATATTTTAAGTGCATAAATTTGTCTGAACTTACCACTGAATACTCATGACATTTCTTGGCAGACAACAGCAGGAAATAATATTGAGATAGACAGCAAAGTCTCTAATTTCACTGAGAGATTCATTAACTTATAAGATAAACATGCTCCCCTAAAAACAGTAAGAGTAAGGAGAAAACTTGCATCATGGCTCACAGATCATCTCAAAACTTGAGTATCAGAGACGCGGCACACAGGAAATAAATGCTGAACCCGACATCTGATAATCATACCACATACATGCAGCTACACAACTGAGTAAATAAATCCATTAGGAATGCAAATCTCAGATACATCCACTCGCTAACTGAAGACTTTCACAGGCCTGTCGTACTGTGGAAAACTCTATGAGGCCTACCTAGGAATAGGCGCTCCCAAATCTGTAGCTGAACCTCTACTTCCAACTGAAGACCTAAATGGGTATTTCACAATGCTGACATCTATACTTGACCAACATACAAGGACATGAACTATTGATTCCCTTAATGGATCACTGGTTAATGGACACAAGAAATTTGCTTTGCAGCCTGTAAGCCATAACATGGTCAGGAAGTCCACTGTGCGAATTCATTCTGCAGCTTCAGGACATGATAATATTGTGGTGTCACCGCCAGACACCACACTTGCTAGGTGGTAGCCTTTAAATCGGCCGCGGTCCGGTAGTATACGTCGGACCCGCGTGTCGCCACTATCAGTGATTGCAGACCGAGCGCCGCCACACGGCAGGTCTAGAGAGACTTCCTAGCACTCGCCCCAGTTGTACAGCCGACTTTGCTAGCGATGGTTCACTGACAAATTACACTCTCATTTGCCGAGACGATAGTTAGCATAGCCTTCAGCTACGTCATTTGCTACGACCTAGCAAGGCGCCATTATCATTTGCTATTTATCTTGTGATGCATGTACCGTCAGACCGATGTTTACCAGTTATGGATTAAAGTTAAGTATTCCAGAAGCTACGTACTTTTTTTACTAGACTCAACTCCTTTAACTGTTCCAAACCTCACGCCAGCCTGCGTGAGCTTAAACGCGTGCCTTTCGGCTTACCGTCATAGCGGATTGGCTGTCTTGCCAGTCCACAACAAATATTACAGTGCAAATGACCAGATTTCTCACCACTCCACTGCTGCCAATAATATGCGACATTCTTTAAATTCTTACACCTCCCCATCAGACTGGAAGCAGGAACTCACAAAACCATTACCAAGAGGGAACCTGCCAAAGAATGCTCCGACTACTGGCACTATCTAACGCTTTAGAATATTATAGTTTATGGACAGCACACTGATTATTTATCATCATGTAATAATCATGTAACCTTTTACATGAATACCAGTCTAGTTTCTGGCAAAATTGCAGCATGATGACTGCTCTTATAAAAGTGACTGATGATTTAAAACAAGCCATGAACAATCAGCAGGCGACTTATGTACTTTTTAGATTTCAGCAACGTATTCAACACTGTGGACTTTTGACATTTTTCTTGTTGAACACAAAAGCATAAACTTCAAATTTTCTTCAAGTGCTGTAGAATGGTTCCACTCATACCTTTCATTGTGCCTGCAGTAATATAATGACTGGAACAAATAGATCACCATGGAGGAATGTAGTATCAGGGGTCCCTCAAAGATCAGTATTGCTCCAACTACTATTCTCATTATATATTAATAATGTCTCGACTGTTCTCTCCCACTGCAAATATCACTTACTCTGATGATCTCCAGCTACATCTAAGCGCAAATCCGACAAACGTATATACAGCCATCCAGCATGTAAATGCTGATTTACTTGCCTTGTCAGACTGGGCGCAGAAATTAGGTTTGAAACTTAACCCATCTAAAACACAAACAATCTTAGTCGCTTGTAAAAGACTTATTACCCCTCAATACAGAGAATTGCCATTAATCCTAAACTGCACAGATATTACCTTTTCTTCTTCTGCAAAGAACTTCAGAATAATTCTGGACCATCACCTAGACTGTATTGAACACACAATTTCAGGCTGTAAGAAGGTTTCAGTGCCACTTCACTCACTACAGAAACATAAAAAAGTGTTTCCTTTCAGTTTAAAAAGAAGCTGTTAGAGTCACTTATACACTATTTACTTGACTATAATGATACTATTCTCCAAGGACTTTCATATGAAATCTCACGCACGTTGGAACTGGCAATGAATGAATGCATGTGCACAATACATTTGTGACAGTCTAATTTTCATCCATATCACTCCTGCCTACAAACAATTATCACAGCTATATGCCAATAAGTGTAGAGACTATCACACCCTATGCTTGTTCTATCGTCTTCTCAATCACTACACTCCCTCTTATTTATTGTCAACTTTTAAACTACCACTCAAATAGCCCAGCAGAAACACCCACTCTCAACACAGTAAAATCCTCTCTGTACCAGAACGTAACACTGCAATGCTCTATAGGAACCCGACTCTGGAACAATCTTCCACAAAATATCAGAGAAGCCAAATCCCTTCCAAACTTCAAAATACAGCTAATGGCCCCCCTTCTATCACGACAGCCTTCTATCTAGTCTCACAAATTATCTCTACCCCTCCCCCTTGTCAGCAGAGTTCTCAATTTGTACTTCATTGTTTCCTATCTTCTACTGTCACCATCATTTCAATATTCTTCTTCATCTATATTCTTTTTACTCCTGATAACTCTAATCATAGTCTAAAACTTACTACAATAATTTATATAATTCCTTATGCCATTTACTTTTATCATCATCATCATCATCATCATCATCATCATCGTTAATTATTATGATTATTATTACTGTGAAATTATTTGTGAAATCTTTGTTATGTGTCGTTCCTGGTCAGATGTAAGAGAGGGGGCCTTAAGGTCCTAATCTGGTCAAGCTAAATAAGCAATAAATAAATAAAATAAATTAAGCAAGAATTCTATCATCTTACTGGAGCTCAGACTTTTTTGGGGAAGATTAATTATTAATTGAAGCTTCTTCAACAAGCGGCTTACATTATGCATCCGCTCAACCAGTTGCAAAAGAAGGGCATTCAGTACTGTGGGCAGCTGACTGCAAGCATGTTCTCATACAGCTGAACCATCTGCTGCTCTTGGTGCCTTGCCATACAGCTTTTTCTCCATTGCGTCCACTGGTTACGACCACTGATGCTTCTCCCTTGGCACTGGTGCAGCGCTGGCACATAAGAATGATGACAGAACCGAGCAACCAATTGTCTGTACATTTTACCTTCATTACAGATCACAAACTACTGGCAGCACTCATTAAGCCTTGCTCTCAGCTTCCGGAGTGGATGACACAACATTGGGCACTTTTCCTCAGCCCCTACAATTATACCATAAAATACAAGCCCACAGCAAAACATGCAAATGTCGATGCTCCCCCTGATCCTCTCAGGGCTAGAGCTGGCATTAAGACTCACAGGAAATCTCCTGTATCCACATCGTTGTGGAATGACAGCACATCTTGTATGGGTTTCCCACTACAGCTACTCACATTGCTGCATACAAGTGACGCGATCCTGTCTTACAGTGCTTCATGCACTTTGTGCTTGATGAGTGGCCCACTCCTTTTTCAAAGACCTCCAATCCAGAACTCCAAGTCTGGGCTCGCTTCTTCCCCACTATTTGTCAGTTTTCTCCAAAGTTCTCCTGCTTGACGTGGAGGTGGATACTCATTGTTACATCATCCCACTTACCCTGTGCCACTAGTTCTGCAACCCCATTGTGGGCAGTGGGTACATCATGAATGAAAATCCTTGCACACCAAATGTCTACGGGACAGCACTAAAAGATGTGGAGGCTGTGGTGTGCAGCTGTTCTGCTCATGGCCAGCATTGGACCGCTCCACCCAGTCTTTTGCCCCCCTTGCCCCCCCCCCCCCCACCCCCTCCCCCTGCCCCTGTAGCCCCTGGAACCACATTAATCTTGACTTTGCTGGCCTCTTTCTGGACTATGTCGCTCACTGTCATGGGCATCTATTCTAATTATCCATAAGTGGTCAGCATGGTATCCACTACCACTGACCCAACTCTCAACGCACTCATCCAGATTCTAGCTATCAGAGGGCTTCCCCATATCATCATATCGGACAATGGGTCCCAATTCATGGCAATGCTTTTTGAACAGTTCTTCACCTCCAATGGCATCGGGCACGTGTTTGGTCTGCCACATCACTTCTCCTCCAATGTAGAAGGGGAGTGTATAGTGCATACATTAAAACAAGAAATGTTCCACCACCACAACTGCACTAACGATGTTTCTGCACAAATACAGAACAAAAACCTGTCCAAGACTGCAGCCTCACAGAGCTCCTAAATGGGTGGCAGCCGTGTGCTCTCCTCCATCTCCTAGCCCCTCAGCCCAATAAAGGTCACACCCAGCACACAGGGGTGCAGTCGTGCGGGCACACTCATATCGGGCGAAACCGTTGTGAATGCCAGCTACAGTAGTTGCCACCCACAGGCAGTTCCTTATGATAGTTGATACTCTGGGATGGTTTGGAATGCTATCACACCAATCAATTCCATCCACACCTGCCGACTGCACCACCATCAGGGGTGCAATCAGACCTAGAATGCCCACCCACACAGGTGCAACTTGTACTCCGGGACACCAGTGACGATTTCCAAGGATGCAGGCATGGAGATAGAGGACTCAATGCAGCCACCGACCCCTCGACCATTGTCATAAATACCATCGTCACGGGATCAATACCATCGTCACGGGCACCGTTGTTGCCTGCGTCACCACACTACCAGATTTCCCTCCAGCTGGTGAGCATCAGTGCCAAGACTCCTCCCGTGCTGCCAGTTCACCTTCCTAAGCATCGTCGAGGGTACTTCTGCCCATATGTACCCATTTCAGGGGGGAGGGATCTAGTGTCCTGGCCCGGCAAGTCTGAAAGCCTGCTGGAAGGCATGGACCTTGATGACAGCACTGGCACTGCTATAATCTGCAAGCACTGTTGTTGCCTCTGCAGTGCTGGCTACGAAGACACACCCATCCTGCCAGTCTATCAGCATTTGTGGCTGGCCTTAAAGGCAGCAGCGCAACCGCTCAGTTTGTAAGTTGTGACTTCATTGCACTAAACCATTGATCTCACTACACATTGTTGTTTGGTTCTGGATTTGTTACATCTCAGGTTTTTGATCTTATTGTACTTGTTGGACTTGTTATTCTGCAATGTCGCCGACATCCATTGTTTGTATTTCTCTCACTGTTGTCCTTTCTCTCTGGTGGCTCGCGGTTGTCACCCTCGGCCACTTGACCAGTCACCACGTGCTCTCAAGTCGGTGCCAGTAGTGTTCAATTCTGCTCACTATAGCTCCTCTCCCTTCAACTCTGGCAGCTGGACCTGTTACAGGTAGACACAAGAAAACTAACAAACCGTGTCTTCCTCCTACCAGCCTTCCTACCAATTTTTGGCTCCCATCTAGGCCCCTCACCATGACTTTCCTTCATTCTCACTAATTCTTTGTTAGCTTCTTCCAACTCTGCCTGAAGGGGACATATCTTCTTTTTCCTGGTCCTCTATCAATTTGTTCCTACTACATATTTTGCAGTTCCAAAAGAGTGCCTTAATGACATCCCCATTACACTTCTCACACTGAAACCATTTGCTATCATTCGCTACAACCCTCACAAAGAGTACCACTACTCAATTTCCTACGTAACTCTTACAGTTTCCACTCCTGGTCAAATAAATTAACCAAATTAAAATACACTAACTATGTAAAACTAAAGGAATATTCTGAGATGAGTTGAGCTTATTCCACTACAAAAGTATATAACCACAAGAGAATCTGTTAAATCAGCTATGACCATAAGTTCAGAGTAAGAGGTCATTAATGTAAATGTGACCATAGGGAAATGTCAACTACAAGTCTACAAAACTACCTAAAAATTATAAAAATGTGGTCAAAAAATTATTTTACATAATGATCACCACAGTCAGCTTATCACCGTGAATTCGGCTTAGTTTTGTGCTATTACGGATGACGTTGCTGTCATTGAATGCAACTAAAGGCAGAATAACTGCAAAGGAAAGTATGGGTTTGTTTTTTAAAAAACACATTTTCTTATATTGGATGAGAGGTAAAGCCCTGTGTCCTGCATGCAAAAGTGTTCTTCCAAGTGAATAAAAGGGGTAGAACAACTGACAAATATTACAACGTCCTCTGCATCAACATAGTTAAAGAGAATATGTACTGATTCCCACACTCCAAAAGGAAACCAAGTCATCTGACTGCAAGACATATTACATGCTCACAATGAGGCTTTTGCAATGGCAAAACTGAACGACTAAGTACAAATTGTTGGAACATTTAACCTAGTCAAGAATTTTGAAAACGTGACTGGAAAATGTTTTGAGCCCCATGGATTATATTTTAACAGCAGCATATGGCGATCTACAAGATTTCACACTCCTCTGAAGAGATTATGGCAGGTACTAATGAATATTAATTGTACCAAAAGAAAAAGTTTCCATGAGGAAACTATAGAGACAGAATGGCTGGAAAGTATTTGTCCTGTTGTTGTTGTTGTTGTTTTGCTGCCTTCAGTCCAAAGACTGGTTTTATGTAGCTCTCCAAGCTACTCTATCCTTTACTGGCCGCCTCATTTCCAAGTAACTGCCGCAACCTACAGCCATTTGAATTTCCTTAATGTGTTCATCTTTTGGTCCCACTCTACAATTATTACCCCCTACACCTCCCTCCATTACCAAACTAATAATTCCTTCATGCCTGAGGATGTGTCCTACCAACTGATTCTTTTTTTTTTTTTTGGTCAATTTGTACCAGAAATTTCTTTTTTTCCCAATTCAATTCAGTAATTCCTTGTTAGTTACTCAATTTCACCATCTAGCAGCCTTCTGTAGCACCACATTTCAAATGCCTCAATTCTCTTCTTTGGTGAACTGATAAATGTTAGGGACATGGAAATACAGTTTTCTTTTTTGAACAATTTTGTCATTATTTTTTGCCAATTTCAATGTTATTTGTTATCAATTTTGGTGTTTTTTCCACAACATTTGGTGTATTTTGCTGACTTTGGTATTAGTTTATGATGGCTTATTCCTGAAATACTGTATGTCCCTTATTTTAGTATTATTGTTTTTCCATATTATATCGAAAAAGAAAATTAGTGATCAGTTACATTGAGTTTTTAAAATCTCTTCTCCAGATCTATAATTCCCTCTCAAAAAGTGTAATTTGTACTTGGTTTCTTCTACTGTTTGCTCAATGTACAGAGGTTTCTTCTGATGTTTGCTCAATGTACAGGCTGAATAACATCGGCACTAGGCTACAACCTTGTCTCAATCCCTTCTCAGTCATTGCTTTCCCTTTAAGCCCTTCAACTATTATAACTGCACTCTGGTTTCTGTACAAGCTGCAGATATCCTTATGCTCCCTGTGAATGAAACCTGCTACCTGCAGAATTTCATTTCAAAGAGTGTATTTCATTCATCATCAACCAAAATGGTCTTGCTGTGCTGGTACTGTGAACGGCTGAAAGCAGGGGGAAACTACAGCTATAATTTTTGCCCTAGGCATGCAGCTCTACTGCATTGTTAAATGGTGTTGGCATCCTCCAGGGTAAAATATTCCTGAGGTAAAATGGTCACCCATTTGGATCTATAGACAGGGACTACTCAGAAGGATGTCATCATCAGGAGAAACAAAACTGGCATTCCACAGATTGGGCGGGTAGGTTAGAAAATTTAAATAGGGAAATGGATAGGCTGAAGTTAGATATAATGGGAATTAGTGGGGTTTGGTGACAGGAGGAGGAACAAGACAACTGGTCAGGTGAATACAGGGTTATAAATACAAAGTCAAATATGGGTTTAATAAAGAATAAGAAAATAGGAATGTGAGTAAGTTACTATGAACAGTGAAGTGAATGGATTATCACAGCCAAAATACACGAAGCCCACACCTACCACAGTAGTACAAGTCTATATGCTGACTAGCTCTGCAGATCAAGAGATTGAAAAAAATGTATGATGAGATAAAAGAAATTATTCAGTTGGTTATTGGAGATGAACATTTAATAGTGATGGGGGACTGGAAGTCAATAGCAGGAAAAGGAAGAGAAGGAAAGGTTAATATGGACTGAGGGAAAAGAATGAAGGAGGATGCTGACTGGTAGAATTTTACATAGAGCGTAATTTAAGCGTCACTGGTACTTGGTTTAAGAATCATGGAAGAAGGTTGTATCTGTGGAAGAGACCTGGAGATACCGAAAAGTTTCACAATGATTATATTATGGTAAGATAGAGATTTCAGAACCAGATTTTAAACTGTCAGACATTTCCAGGACCAGATATGGATTCTGACAATTAATTTTTATGAAAAGAAGAAATCGCAAGAAGGTACAAAATCTAAACTATCCACAGTTAAAGCAGTTGAAAATATTGTTAGTGATATATATGATGGCTTTGAACACAAATTAATCTCTTTTGCTACTCTCCTAGACCTGAGTAAAGCATTTGACACTGTATCTCATAGTATTTTGATCATGAAATTAAGACACTACAGTATGGAAGAGGACACTCTGAAACTATTAGAATCCTACGTAAGCAGAAGAGTACAATTAGTTAGTGTAAATGGGCAGCCGTCAAACCAACAAACAATAAAAAGAGGTGTGCCACAGGGCTCCATACTTGGGCCCTTCCTGTTTGTAGTGTATGTTAATGATATGCCACAGTATTTACCCTGTATAACAGTCCTCTATGTGAACGATACAACTTTTATTAATTCAGGACAGACTCTTGAATCTGTATGAGAAAAAAATAATAAAGAAAATACGTCTGTTAAACTGTTAGGAATGATGATTGACCAGAAACTTAGCTGGGATAAAAATATCACATACGTCTGTTCTAAACTTGCACGTGCTATGTTCTTACTTTATAAGCTTAGGAATAATGTCAGCCAAAACTTACTGCTGCATTCATATTTTGCTTATATCCACTCCCATCTTCCATATGGTATTCTGCTCTGGGGAAATTCTCCCAATTCAGTATCAGGTTTTAAATGAGGGGGGGAAAAAAAAGCTATTCGATGTATAGTGAGTCTATCTCCTAGGGATACATGCAGGGAACATTTTTTTAAAAATTAACATAATGACAGTGCCTTGTTTGTACATCTATCATTGCTCATTACACGTAAAAGAAAACAGCTCAATATCCCCTTAGGTCATCTGTCCACACCCATTATACAAGACGAAACCACACAATTGATCTGCCATACTCTAGATTGTCCAAGATACATAATAGTTATAAATATGTAGGCCTCGAACTGTTTAATATGCTCCCTAAAATTGTACAACAGTATCTAAAAATAAATTTGAGACAGCATTGGGTCAATGGCTCAAAGGTAAAGCATTTTACCCAGCTGATCAATATAAAGATTGTAACATGGCAGATTTGCGTTTTAACATAGAGAAAGGCACCGCTGCCTGTAGTAGGACCTAAATTTGGAAAAACAATATCTAACATATAGGCATAGACCTATTTCGAGTGCTCTATATTTGTATCAGTATCTTAGGATAATGACATAGTGTTCTCAACATGTATATGATAATGACATAGTGTCATCCACAAGAATACTCCCCACTTAATATAAATTTTTAATTGTGAAATTAGCACTATACAAAATTCCAAATGTTTGCTATTGTACTACACTGACATTCATATGATTTATATATACATTGTTATGAGAATATAACCATCTTTATGCTGTAATTGAACTTACTGACGAAGCCCATTGTATAATAAAATACTGAATGGCTAATAAAGATTTTTATTTTTATTCTTAAAGAGACGAGACCTGGATAAGTTGAAAGAACGAGAGGTTGTTGACAGTATCATGGTGAGCATTAGGCAATGGCTGACTAGCAAAGTGAAGCCAGGACAGGGTCAAATAGCTAAAAAGACAAGATTTAGTAGGAATCATCGGATAACACAGGGTACACTGAATTTAACTGATGGAAGGAGAAAATATAAAAATGGAGAAAATGAAGCTGGTGAAAAGGAATACAAATGTCTAAAAAATGAGACTGACAGGATTTTCAAAATGGGTATGCACAAACGGATTTAGAAGCATATTTCACTAGAGGAAAGATAGTTACCATCTACAGAAAAATTAAAGAGGTCTTTGGGGAAAAGAGAAGTAGCTGTATGAATATCAAGAGCTGAGATGGAAAACTAGTCCCAAGCAAAGACGAGAAAGCTGAAAGGTGGAAGGAGTACATGGAGGGTCTATACAAGGGATATTAACTTGAAATCAATATTATAGAAATGGAAGAGGATGTAGATGAAGATGAGATGGGAGATGTGATATTGCGAGAGGAATTTGACAGAACACTGAAAGACTTATCTTGAAACTAGGCCCTGAGACTAAATGACATTCTCTCAGAACTACTGGTAGCCTTGGGAGAGCCAGTCATAGCAAAATTCTTCCATCTGGTGAGCAAGATGTGTGAGACAGATGAAATGCCCTCAGACTTCATGAAGAATATAATAATTCCAATTCCAAAGAAATCAGTTGCTGACAAGTGCAAAGTTACCAAAATATCAGTTTCATAACTTCTGGTTGCAAAATACTAATATGAATTATTTACATAGGAACAGAAAAAGTGGTAGAAGCTGTCCTTGTGGAAGATCAGTTTGGATTCTAGAGAAATGTAGGAAAATGCGACGCAATACTGATCCTAAGAATTAGCTTAGAAGATGGGTTCCCATATACAGGGCTATTACAAATGATTGAAGCGATTTCATAAATTCACTGTAGCTCCATTCATTGACATATGGTCACGACACACTACAGATACGTAGCCAAACTCATAAAGTTTTGTTCGGCTGAAGCCGCTCTTCAGGTTTCTGCCGCCAGATCGCTCGAGAGCGCAGTGAGACAAAATGGCGACAGGAGCTGAGAAAGCGTATGTCGTGCCTGAAATGCACTCACATCAGTCAGTCATAACAGTGCAACGACACTTCAGGACGAAGTTCAACAAACATCCACTAACTGCTAACTCCATTCGGCGATGGTATGCGCAGTTTAAAGCTTCTAGATGCCTCTGTAAGGGGAAATCAACGGGTCGGCCTGCAGTGAGCGAAGAAACGGTTGAACGCGTGCGGGCAAGTTTCACGCGTAGCCCGCGGAAGTCGACGAATAAAGCAAGCAGGGAGCCGACGGTTTGGAAAATCTTACGGAAAAGGCTAAAGCAGAAGCCTTACCGTTTACAATTGCTACAAGCCCTGACACCTGATGACAAAGTCAAACGCTTTGAATTTTCGGCGCGGTTGCAACAGCTCATGGAAGAGGATGTGTTCAGTGCGAAACTTGTTTTCAGTGATGAAGCAACATTTTTTCTTAATGGTGAAGTGAACAGACACAATGTGCGAATCTGGGCGGTAGAGAATCCTCACGCATTCGTGCAGCAAATTCGCAATTCACCAAAAGTTAACGCGTTTTGTGCAATCTCACGGTTTGAAGTTTACGGCCCCTTTTTCTTCTGCGAAAAAAACGTTACAGGACACGTGTATCTGGACATGCTGGAAAATTGGCTCATGCCACAACTGGAGACCGACAGCGCCGACTTCATCTTTCAACAGGATGGTGCTCCACCGCACTTCCATCATGATGTTCGGCATTTCTTAAACAGGAGATTGGAAAACCGATGGATCGGTCATGGTGGAGATCATGATCAGCAATTCATGTCATGGCCTCCACGCTCTCCCGACTTAACCCCATGCGATTTCTTTCTGTGGGGTTATGTGAAAGATTCAGTGTTTAAACCTCCTCTACCAAGAACCGTGCCAGAACTGCGAGCTCGCATCAACGATGCTTTCGAACTCATTGATGGGGACATGCTGCGCCGAGTGTGGGAGGAACTTGATTATCGGCTTGATGTCTGCCGAATCACTAAAGGGGCAAATATCGAACATTTGTGAATGCCTAAAAAAACTTTTTGAGTTTTTGTATGTGTGTGCAAAGCATTGTGAAAATATCTCAAATAATAAAGTTATTGTAGAGCTGTGAAATCGCTTCAATCATTTGTAATAACCCTGTATATAGCATTTGTAAACTTAGAAAAAGCTTTTGACAATGTTGACTGGAATACTCTCTTTCATGTTATGAAGGTAGCAGGGGTAAAATACAGAGAGCAAAAGACTATTTACAACTTGCACAGAGACCAGATGACAGTTATATGAGTCAAGGGCATGAAAGGGAAGCAGTGGTTGGGAAGGGAGTGAGACAGGGTTGTAGCTTATTGCCAACATCATTCAATCTGTACATTGAGCAAGCAGTAAAGGAAACCAAAGAAAAATTTGAAGCAGTAATTAAAGTTCAGCAAAAAGAAATAATAACTCTGAGGTTTTTGATAACACTGTAATTCTGTCAGAGACAGCAAAGGACTTGGAGGGGCAGTTGAACAGAATGGATGGAGGATATAAGATGAATATCAACATTAGGATAGTTTAATTAAATCAGGTGATGCTGGTGGAATTAGATTACAAAGCAAGACACTGAAAGTAGTAGGTGAGTTCTGTTATTTGGGCAGCAAAATAACTGATGATGGCTGAAGAAGGGACAATATCAAATGTAGATTGGCAATCACAAGGGAAGTGTTTCTGAAGAAGAGAAATTTGTTAACACTGTATATAGATTTACGTGTTAGGAAGTCTTTTCTGAAAGTATTTGTATGGAGTGTAGCCATGTATAGAAGTGAAACATGAATGGGTGTAGACAAGAAATGAATAGATGTTTTTGAAATGTGGTGCTACTGAAGAATGCTGAAGATCACATGGGTAGATTATGTAACTAATGAGGTGGTAGAATGACAATATTATGAGAAGGATAGATTGCTACTCACTTTATTGTGGAGATGCTGAGTCACAGATAGGCATAACAAACCAACTACTAAACACGTGAGCTTTTGGCCAGATGGCCTTCTGAAATAGACAACACACACACGCACGCACACACATTCACGCAATTGCAACTCATATCCACATGACCATGTCTCTAGCTGCTGGGGGCAAACAGTATGGCCCCGGTAGCCACAGACAATAGTCGTGTGTGTGTGTGTGTGTGTGTGTGTGTGTGTGTGTGTGTGTGTGTGTTGTCTATTTCAAAAGAAGGCCTTCTGGCCAAAAGCTTACATATTTAATAGTCGTTTCGTTGTGCTTGTCTGCAGCTCAACATCTCCACTATATGGTGAAAATTCCCTTTCTCTGTTTCACGGAATCATTGTCTAATACTGCTGTTCTTTCCTCAGGAGGGAGACAAGGTTGTTTCTCTTCACCACCAAAATAGGTGGGTTCCTCTCATCATGTTGTCTCAATGACCTGTCTTGCTTTCTAACCTTTCCCAACCCATTCAGCTTTACTCCCTAAGAAAAGAACTAATAGTTCTGAAAGGTATGAATAGTTTTTTCTCCCTTCAAACAAATCTATCAGCAGTATGGAAATTTTACCTTCTGAAGGTAATAATGGCCATTCATTCTGGCTCCCTATCACGCTGTATTATGCAGATCTTACATGATCGCACTTTAAAGATAGAATCCGCTTGCTGAGGAAACAAGGAACAAAGAGTATAAATCAGAAAGTGGACTACGCATAAAAATGAAGTGAATTTTTGACCTAACAGAGTAGAGTTTCAATGTGAGGCTGAGAAATTTTCATCATGCTCTCAAACAGAATGCTGCAGCCAACAGTAAAACTTAATTTATTGCAGCCTGTGATACTTTCTTTGCGGTTAGCCAAAAAGGCACTTAAAGATCACACATATGATTCATGAGGTATCATTGCAACCTTGTCATACTGGGTTGATCTGCATTACAACCATTGTTTTAAAATCCTCTCGGGACATTAGCACCTGATGTTTGACATACATGTAACTTCATGACGCAGAATTCTAAATTTTATCTGTCTGTACCATCACCAGTCACTTAAATAGTCGTGTGATGTGGTACACAGCTCAGTCAATGTATAACTGAATAGACAAGAAATAAATATCTTCAAATTTTGTAGTCCTGTCTTCCTCAGTTGCTTGTAATATTACGGTATATTGATAATTTTTACTTATGGACCGTCTGACAGCAACTGAATGAAACACAATTTTAGTGCCATAAAATTGTGTTTTATTCAGTTGCTGTCAGACGGTCCATAAGTAAAAATTATCAAAAAAATGGTTCAAATGGCTCTGAGCACTACGGGACTCAACATATGAGGTCATCAGTCCCCTAGAACTTAGAACTACTTAAACCTAACTAACCTAAGGACATCACACACATCCATGCCCAAGGCAGGATTCGAACCTGCGACCGTAGCGGTCACGCGGTTCCAAACTGAAGCGCTTAGAACCGCACGGCCACAACGGCCGGCTAACAATTATCAATATACTGTAATAAGAAATAAATAACTTATATTCAATATTGGTAACTCTGTTCCCATAACAAATACATGTACATGCAATACTCACAACAATAGTACATATTTATATGCCCACTAGGTTTGAAGGTGAAGAGGCAACTGAAAGAATGTATGACAAGATAAACGAAATAATACAGATGTATTCAAAAGTTGTAACACAGTTGCTGTAGAATTTTCGTAGTGATCCAGGAAGATATAAGTATTTTTAATCCACTTATGTGTCACAAAAAGTTTATATATCAGGTTATTAATTTCAACCAGTAATGACCACCTTCAAACCTGCTGACTTAATATGATTAGCAAACTGTTTGTACTCAAGATTACTGGACTGAAAAATATATAAAAGTTTCAAAATCCAGTCTTTTAAGGTGGGGAAAAAAAAAAAAAAAAGTCCAGAGATGATTACGGACTCTGACCACAATTCGTGGTAATGAACTGCTTATGAAAGCTGAAGAAATTGTGGAAAGATATGAAATGAAACCTGGATAAGGTGACAGAACCAGAGGTTGTTGAGAGCTTCAGAGACAACATTGGGTAACCAATGACAAAAAGGAGAACGAATGTAATACAAGACAAATGGATAGCTTTAAGAGATGGAATAGTGAAGGCAGCAAAGGATCATATAGGTAAAAAGAGATGGCCAGTAGAAATCCTTAGTTAATGTACGAGAGATTTAATTTGATGAAAAGAGAATACACAAAACATCAGCAAGTAAACAGGAAAAAAAGGAATACATATGTAGAAAAAGTGTGAGTGCAAAGTGGCATAGCAAGAATGGCTAGAGGAGAAATGGAGTGAAAGTTGAGCTCAGATGGCAAGCAAAGAAGGAAAGACTGAAAAGTGGAAGGAATATATAGAAAGCCTACGCATAGCAAACAAACTAGACTGCAGTATTACGGAAAGAGAATGGTAAGTAGGCAAAGGAGAGATGATAGATATGGCACTGCAAGAAGAATTCAATAGAGCAGTGAATGAACTAACTTGAATTGAGTAATGTAGAGTAGACAACAATTCCTCAGAATTATTGACATCTTAAGAGTAACATACCATGGCTAAAATATTCCACATGGTGAGACAAGATATGAATATATGAGACAGCTGAAATACCCTCAGACTTTAAGAAGAATGTAATAATTCCTATTCCAAAGAAGGGAGATATTGAAAGGTGTAAATATTATCGAACCGTCAGTTTAGTATGTCTTGGGTGCAAAATACTGACAGGAATTATTACAGAAGAATGGAAGGCAACAATGGTCTTATGACTTATTTAGAAGATAGACTGAAAAAAAAAGGCGAACTATGTAGTGTTATTTGTCGATTTAGAGAGAGTCCTATAGATATTGTTGATGGAATATTCTGAAATTCTGAAGTTAGCAGGGATAAAATACTGGGAGTGCAAGGTTATCTCCAACTTGTACAGAAGCAGGCTGTGGTTAAAGGACATGGTACAAGAGCAATAGTTCAGAAGAGAGTGAAAACAAGGTTGTAGCCTATCCTTGATGTTATCAGTCTGTACACTGCACAAGCAGCAAGAAAAACTAAGGAGAAACCTGGAAAGGGGAGATGGATTTGGGAGAAGAAATAAAAACTTGACATTTGCCACTGACATTTTAATTCGATCAGAGAGTGCAATGTATTTTGATGATCACTTGAATGACATTGGTAGTGTACTGAAAAGAGGTTACAAGATGGTGGTGGTGGTGGTTAACTTACAGTGTCTAAAATAGAGACAGTGTCCAAATTAGAGAAGATATTATTGGTGGCTGGCAAATAAACGGAACATTTTTCTGAAATGAGAAATTTTTTAACATCAAACATAAAGTATTCAAAGGATCTTTTTCAGAAAGTGTTTGCACAGAAATGGCATGCAATTCATAAAGAGTTCAAACAAGAAGAGAAAAGCAACTTCTGAAATGTATGCTAGAAGAATGCAGAAGATTAAAGAGAGAGATCAGCAATGAGGCTGTGAGTCAAACTGGGAAGAAAAAAAAAAAAAATGTGGCACAACTTGACTAAAAGAAGGATTGGTTGACAGAACACATGCTGAGCCATGGAGGAATCATCAGAGACCAAGGCTTGACCACAGCAAGCAAGTTCTAATGGATTTAGAATGTAATAGTTATGCAGAGATGAAGAGGATAGAGGGCTGCATCAAACCAGTCTTCAGACTGAAGACAACAAAAAAGTAAAATACAGCAATAATATTTATCAGCTTGCCGCTACCTAACCTAAATAGTGCCTTGTTCTACTGATACTAACCAAGCATGGAGGAGCACCATATTGTGGTTGCATTCATGAGAACAACTGTTCAAATCCCCATCTGATCATCCAGATTTCGGTTTTCCATTATTCCCTTAAATCACTCCAGGCAAATGAAGGGATGGTTCCTTTGAAAATGGCATGACCAATTTCCTTCCCTGTCCTTCCACAATACAAGCTTTTGCTCTGTCTCTAATGAATGCACTGTCAACAGGACATTAAACTCTAATCTTCCTGCCTGCCTGCCTGCCTGCCTAGCTACCTTCCTTCCTTCCATTTACATGTATATTTCACTCTGTTGTTTAGTACATCACAGGTGGCAATTTCCACCACCATTATCTGTTCTACTGATGACTGGAGGCAAGTTGAAATGACTATACACCTTTTCTAGCAGTTTTTATTCTTTTTTGTAGTCGCTCCCACCTCCCTGTTGACAATGATAGTGACGAAAGTCATTAAAAGTTCAGAATAAATGACCAAACTGACACGGCTTGCCAAATGAGAAGTTTTAATGCTTAGTCTCTTCACTTCTGTCACTCATCACAAACACATTCAATGTCACGTCGGAGTACGGAATGTTAATAATGTGTTAATCACTACCCACACTTCACACATGGCTCATTTTCCTTTAGCACAAATTTCATTCACTCAGTTTTGCTTACCAGATGCCATTCCAATTTAAATTATTAATAACAGTTCCTATTATATCATTATCTCTGATTAAGTTGTGAAATTTGATACAGGTAGAAAATTAAGGTGTTCTGTAGATGTTGATAGGAGACAATATATTCTGCAAGAATAAGTGCCACTGTCGATATAATAATTCAGTAGTTCATAAGTCCATGCTCAATACATTTCTCAACCAAGAAAACGAGTATCTCAAGTCAGGTTCTGAAATGAGATTCTCTGTCTCTAACACCCTCCCCACACCACACACTTGCCACCCTACATCACCCTACTAACTTCCGTAGCATGCTGATCACACCCTATCATAATCACAAACCACTGGCCCTATCCGAAGGTTCCTTCCCACACAATCATGCTCCCTGTAAAATCTGCCCCATGCATCATCCTACCACCACATTTTCAAACCCTACCTCCAGTAAATACTACAATATTACTGGCAGAGCAACTTCCAAATTCAGGCACATTGTTTATCAATTAACTAATAGTGACTGCACAATATTTTGTATACGCATGATTACCACCAAACCAGGTGAACACAAAAGGCTTAGGGGAACCGTCGACCTTGGGGACACCAATTATCCAGTTGCTGAACATGCTCTACAACATGAATCAATGGACCCAAGTTTATTCTGCACCACACAGGCTACCTGAATTATCCAGCCCAATACTAGTATCCCCTGAACTTCTGAAATGTGAACTTTACTTCCGATACATCTTTGCATCTTGACAGTGTCCTAGACTTAACTTGCCATCTCTCTTCTTTCCTTATAGTCTTCTAAACTGGTGAACCAAAACATTATGACTCCTGCCAACTGTGTTGGGAGCTTGCAATGTGGATAAGAAAGTATACAAGGTCTGTTCAAAAAATTCCGGAATTCTGTCCACAAAATTTTCTATGCTTACCTTTTACTTATTGTGCATGGTCTCCTTTGAAATACTCTCCTTCACAATTGATATACTGCTACAAATGCCATTTCCACTTCCAGGAGCAGTTTTGGTACATCTCTTGCTGGATTGCACGAAGTGCCATCTGCGAATTTTCTTTTATCCCGTCTATCGTTGCAAATGTTCATCCTTTAATGGCGTTTTCAACTTTGGAAATAAAGAAGTCTGCAGGGGCTTGTTCTGGAGAGTACAGAGGGTAAGACAGCACAGTGGTATCATTTCTCGTGCAACAGTTACATGCCAACAGGGATGAGTGTGCGGGTGCGTTATTGTGATGCAAGAGCTATGAATTGGCTTGCAACATTTCAGGCCATTCGCTTCTCACATTTTCTTGCAGGCATCACAATACATCTCTATAGTACTATTGATCAAATGTTTGTCCCTTTGGCACAAGTTCATGATGAACTTATCCTTCAAAGTCAAAGAAAACTATCAGCATGGTTTTGACATTTGACCTGACCTGATGAGCTTCTTTTGGTCTTGGAGAATCTTTCTCTATCCCATGTGAAGATCGAACTTTGGTCCCCAACATCATAATCGTACACCCTCGTCTTATTACCAGTTATTATTCTCTCAAGAAACATCTCGTTCTCATTTGTGCGATCCAAAACATCTTCACAGATTGTAAGGTGAATGTCTTTCTGGTCTTGACTCACGAGTCGTGGAACAAACTTGGCTGCAACTAGATGCATTCCAAGATGCTGCATCAGGATTTCATGACATGATCCAACTTGTAATGAATCATCCTCTTCTAACATTACCTTTTCTTTATAGAGATAACCGATACCATGTATAACCTTGAATCTTGCATAGGTTAAAATTATCTCAACTGTTTCATTAAAAGAATTCATATCATTTTGTATACGATGTATTATATTTCAGGTTAAAATGTATAAAAAAAGAAATTAATGTGTTACGTTATTGAATGTTATGTTAGTGAAGGTTTACGCCAGCTGTCTGACACATCTACATATAGCATCTGCCACCAGGGTCAGACTGACCTGCAGTCCCCTCCTGAAAATCCTAGGTCCCTCACAAGGACTTACACCTCAATCTGTAGACCTTCTTACCCCACCCAAACTGTGCACACTCACCTTTTACCCTCTTCCTGAGATCCAAAAACCCAATCATCCTGGTCATCCTATAGTAGTTGGCTTCAAAGCACCCACCGAACATATATCTGCCTTAGTTGATCAACACCTGCAACCCATAGTACAAAGACTTCCCTCCTACATTAAAGATACCAACCATTCCCTAAATTGTTTGAAATATGTGCCCATTCCACTCCCATCACACACCCTGCTTTTCACCATCAATGCCATCTCCCTCTATATCAACATCCCCCACGTACATGGTCTGTTACTGCTGAACATTTCCTCAGTTACCACCCAACTGAGTCCAAGCCTATGACAACCTTCTTGCTCACTTTAATTAACTTTATACTTACCAGCAATTACTTCACCTTTGAGGAGCAGACCTACAAACAGATCAGGGGTATGGCCATGGGAACCAGGATGGCTTCTTCCTATGCCAACTTTTTCATAAGTCACTTGGAGAGGGCTTTCCTGGTTTGGTTTACATACATTGATGACCTCTTTGCCACATGGACTTAAGATGATACTGACCTGTTAAAATTCCTGGAACCTCTAAATACCTTCTCCCAATTAAATTTCACATGGTCCTATTCTGAATCCCATACCACTTTCCTAGATGTTATCTCATCCTCACCGAAGGCCACCTACACACTTCTGTCCAAATGAAACCCACAAACAAACAACAGTACTAATGTAACATTTTGACAGTTTCCATCCTTTCCATGTCAAACGTTCCCTCCCATACAGCCTCGGCATTCGAGGCAAACACATTTGTTTGGGTGCAGCCTCTTTACAGCAATACACCACCACTCCCACTTCAGCCTTCACTGGACATAATTATCCCAACAGCCTGGTTCAAAAGCAGATTTCCCGAATCATCACATCCAATCCTGGTACTGCTGATTCCTAAAAAAAAAAAAAAAAAAAAAAAAAAAAAAAAAAAAAAAAAAAAAAAAAACCAAATTTGGAGCTCACTACTTGTCACCCAGTATTATCCTGCTCTTGAATGTATCAATCAGTTACTTCTACAAGCCCATAACTTCCTAAAATCATGCCCTGAAATGAGATCCATTCTGTCTGAGATTTTGCACAGCACATCTAGAGTAGCTTTTCGTCGTCCTCCCAATCTCCGTAATATCCTCGTCAGACCCTATGCTGCTTCTGTACCCACCTCCCTACCCTTGTGTTCCTACCACAGTGGCCATCCCCTGTGCAAGACTTTCCATATGCACTCTCCTACCACCACCTATTCCAGCCCCATAACTGGCAAAACATATACTATCAAAGGGAGAGCCATATGTGAATCAACACATCGTATACCAGCTGTTATGTAAACAGTGTTCAGCCTTTTACTTCGGCATGACTACCACCTAGTAACCACTCAGGATGAATTGGCATAGGCAGAGTGTGTGCACAGGCAACGCACAATATCCTGTTGCAGAGCATGCAGTACAACATGACAGTCATGACCTCTGTGCCTGTTTTACCACACACACAATATGGATTCTTCTCCCAGACACTAGTTTCTCAAGACACAGTGGGTGGGTACTAGCACTACAACATGCCCTTGATTCTCACCAACCACCTGGCCTTAATTTGCATTTATTCCTTCCGTCTCAGCATTTATTCACAGTATCTACTTTTTTTCACTCCATTGTACTTTTCTACATCTTTCATTTTCTGCCTTGTTTATTTTTCGTCCTCCCCCCCCCCCCCTGTTACATACTATGCATTTAGCTTCTCACTCTTATTAACTTGTGCACAATGTTTTAGCAGAAATCTCTGTCTTATATTACCCTGTCTTCCACCTTCAAGCTTTCAAATCTCGTCCGGTGCAGTCTCCAACATCAGTCTTTTCTCATTCCATCCAGAAAGTCTCCCCTGACATGGGGTTCTGGATGACTTTTCTACATTGTACCCCTTTCTCTAAACCTCTCCAGTACTTTTTCCTCCATCTTTCTTCCATCCCCTTCAACTCTTTCACCAGAAGAAGGAGACACTGGCTCTGAAAGCTTGCAAAAGTTAATCGTTTTGTGTGTGTGTGTGTGTGTGTGTGTGTGTGTGTGTGTGTGTGTGTGTGTGTGTGTGTGTTCCCTTACCATCACTTGGTGAGTAGATTTTTTTATCTGTCCATGCACATTATATGATCATATGAAGTGATTTTTTGCATTCGTGTGCACTTTCAGGGTCTCCACATTGCCTTTATCACTACTCTGAGAGTGATGTGGTCCGATCCACATTCAGCACGTCTTAGAATATTGATATTTTGCATCCACTTGTTTATTCTTGTCTGTACCAATACATGGCCAACATGGTCAATGTGGGTCACTGTTTTGCATCCAGAGATTCCTCAGTTCCTTTAAGTAAGTCAGTACTATTTATGAATTTCACTTTTGAAGTGGCTAAATTAGTCCACATAATGCCATTTTTGTTGCTCACGTGAAGTTGCAGTGTTTTCCAATGGTTTCTTTGAAGGTTGCTTCTTTCCCAACTTTTGTATTAAGATCTCCCACAATGATTTTGTGTCTTCAAATGGTGTGTTCTACTGGTACACTGTCCGAGACTGTCCCTAGTTCCTCGCAAAATACATCTTTTTTTATCTCTCTCTTCATTGAGAACATAACAATTTATAAATACCAACATAAGGTCATTCACATATCTATAATATAAATATAGTAACAAAAGTTTTTGCACACAATATTAATGTTATAATAGATCCCTTTTGTGAGAAAGCAACTGAAGAGACTGTTAACAATGTTTTTCAAAGTATTGTTAAGTGGTTCTCTGAAAATACTCTCTCCCTAAGTTATGAGGAAACATATTGTATTCTATTCAGGGCATATTATATTCAGCTCTGTAGAAAAAAAGCATCATACCAACAGTTAATGTAGCACATGAAGTGGAGTCAGTAAACAGAGTAGAATTCTCCAAAATTTTGGGTGTACATATTAATGAAAATATGAAATGGAACAAACATATTATTGAGCTCTTCAAACAATAAAGTTCCACTACTTCTGCTCTTTGTGTAAATGCTAGTCTTGGAAACAAACAGATAAATATCATGAATGTTATGGAATAATTTTCTGGGGTAGTTTACCAAAGTATTAACTGTGCAAATGCAAGCAGTAAGAATAATACATGTAGGCAGCTCTTCAAGGTGTTAGGTATTCTAACTGCACCATCACAATATGTATATTACCAAATGGAGGTGGCAGTATTATTACTCTGCAGTCTGTTGCAAATGCCAGTTCCTTAAACTTCCCAATACTATTTCCCAATTTCCTGAAAAGAACATCTTCCCTCCAGAGATACCCATTTGAGTACTCGAAACTTAAATTGGTAGTGGCAAATAAGAGAATGTTGGTGTGAAATGTTACACTGTTGCGTGACTTCTATCAAGCCTGTTGCTTCCAACCACCATCTTGTAGAGTATCTCGTAAGACTGCATGTCTTATGCATTTTTGGCAACATTACAGATGTTTAAGTAAAAATGTTCAGCCTGAACACAAAATAATAATTGTGCAATGAAAAGTCCATGTTGGAATATGAACAATTATGAAAAAAAAAAGTCCAGGGAGTCCAGCCAGAAGGCCGGAGATACCAGATGTGTGCATGAAGTGGACCTGCTTGTGTAAATGTGTGTGTGTTTTCCAATTTATTTATTTATTTATTTTATTTTATTTTATTTTTTGTTTTTTTTTAGGAAGGCTTTGGCCGAAGGCTATTGTGTAACAGTCTTTACACTGTACCTGTCTGAAACTCAATGTGTCATCTTCATGCTGAGTAGCAATCTATTCCTTTCATAATTGTTGAAAATAATAATTGTGGCAGATGGAACAATGAACAGTGAATACATGAAGTATCCATGATCTCTACAATTGGCATAAAAAAATAAACTCAACAATATATTGCAAAATATATGAAGACATTCATGTAAAATAAGACTAGATTTTGGGAAAATAAAATTTATACCTTTGAACCACAATGTCATCACTGCTTATTTCTAAGAAGGAAATTACAAAAGAAGGGAAATACTTAGACATATGAGTTGTTAAATGTAGAAAATGTTTGCAATTTCTTCAAATTAAACCCATAGAAGTTTTAATGATTCAATGAAGATTTCATGTAGACATTTCAGAAATTATCAAATACATGGTGTTCAGCAAAGGAGTCCTTGATTTCAAAAGTAAATACATCAAAAAGTAAAACTTATAGACGAGTGCAACAAACGGTATGTTTATTGCGGAAACTATATGAATTTTATACAGAAGTTAGATAGAAGTTTCATAATAGATCGAAAAGCTGCTAACAGATGGCCCTGTAACTGCAGCACATAGTACTTATAAATAGTGCACTGCAACTCAGAGGGATCAGTTCCACAACTGACATATGAAAGGAGGTGGCCGTATCAAAGGAAAAGACTGTCATGTATTCCACTGAATTTGTTTTTATGATGCTGGAATACCACATATTACAACACATTCCTATGGCAACAAGGCACAGTTTTCAAACACAATTTTATATTTCAAAAGGACCCAATGTGAAAGCCATTGTGAAGCTCTTGCCAAATTCCAATGGACAGGCAGCGTGGCTGATTTGCGAGGGAATGTTGTTACCAGGTAAACTGTAGTTCCATTGCATTCTCCCAAAGTTACTGTTTATGCTGCATTATGCAGCAAACACATTATTGACTCTTTTTTAAGGCAAGATGCAATCACTAGTGAACATTACATTGCTTTTGGAGCAATTTGTTGCCACACAGCTAGCACTGGAGGAGAGACCAGGTGCCCAGTGGTTCATGCAAAATGGCACCAGATTACACTTGCGTCAAACAGATGTTGCACTTTATTGATGAATATTTCAAGAACAGAGTCACTGTATTGGATTATAGCAAATTTACTGATTCACGAATGGATTGGCCTCCATATTTGCCCAATCTGACACCATGGAGCACACTGAAAGACATTGTCTACCAAAACAACCCATTCAAGCTGGACAAACTTGAATTGGTGATCTGTGTGGCATCTGAATCCATTTCCACTGAGACACAGCAGGATGTGATGGCAAATTTCATTGTTTGTTTGTGCCACCTATGTACTGCGAGTGGTGGACATTTCTAAATAAATTGTGATGCAACTGCAAAAACTGCTTGTAGAGGGCAAGTTTAATTATGCACAGTAATGATGTACAGGCTGCACAGTGTACAGCACCATCTGTTAGCAGCTTTTCCAACTATTTCAAAACTTCTGTATAAAATTCATTGGCTTTCACAAAAAACATATCTTTTGTTGTAATCATCTGTCAATGCTAGTTTTCAAGATATTTAATTCTGAAATAAGGCACTCGTTCGTTTGACACCCTATATGATAGTTAAAATGCAAACCTTAAGCTCAGCACTGCACAAAAGAAAAATTTATAAACTCGTCAAAGCAATCTTGATGTCTACATGTTACAAATTTCAATAACTGTTACAATCTCAAGATATCTTGATTGTTACCTGCGAGCCCACTGTCCAGCTCTAACAACCCCACTGCCGTGTATTAACAGAAGTAGTTTATCTGGATTCTGCAAGGCATCTTCTGTTGCAAATATGAAGGACTTTGGTCCACTGCCACTCTGTGGCACATCAAGTCTATGGAGATTTAAGTCATTTTCCAGCAGCCCATAAACATAATCTGTTATCACCTGTAAAACATAACTGATTACAATACATTTATTCTATCAGCACATGAAATTTTTACTGTAGCTCTGCAAATAATAAATGTAAAATTCCCAAGTTTTCGATTACTGTTGTACAAAAATAGTTTGAACAATGTGAAAATGCATAACTAAAGAAATACTAAACTTTACTGTCAAGGTAGAGGTCATGAACAGCTCCCAAGAAATACAAGTGTCATTTGTGAGGTTAATTACATCCATGGTGAACAATAATGGTACTATCAAAATTTTCTGAGGTACACATGATGATCTTTTCCTTTCTGATGATGGCTCCCCATAAGGAACAAATGCCTAAGTTACAGTTACTAGGAATCTTCAAAGCAACTACACTTATGTGCTGAAATTCTGTAAATGTGTGCTTTGTGTACTCGCCAATGATATTATACAACATCAAAAGTCTGTGTATGCTCTAAACACATTATAAAGTTGGGCTCTGCCATCTGCAGCATCCTGTATCTTGTGCAACAAAAATAGCAATTTGGTTTTCACCCAATCCTTGCTGACAAATATGTGATAAATTCCAAAACAGTTGTACGACCTATGAGAGGGTGGAGCGGGGGGAAGAGGAGAGGCATACTCACAAAAACGATTATAAAATATATTTCATAGTTCCCCAATCAACTGGCATTGTACCTCAAGCTTTCTTAAACACACACACACACACACACACACACACACACACACACACACACACAGATAGTTACGATAACATGCTCCACACATTGTTTTGGTGACCAGTTTAAAATTGCTACAAGAGGGGCCAGTTGTTTTACGAGTTGCACCATACAGTTAAACTTAGCCAACATGGCAACAATAAGTCAAAGAGGGGAAGAAATATATAATCTGGAATATATATATATATATATATATATATATATATATATATATATATATATATATATATATATATATAAAATTTAAAAATCTGAAAAATAAACATTCATTCATACAAATTAAAAGAAATGGTTCAAATGGCTATAAGCACTATGCGACTTAACATCTGAGGTCATCAGTCCCCTAGACTTAGCACTACTTAAACCTAACTAACCTAAGGACATCACACACATCCATACCCGAGGCAGAATTTGAACCTGCGACCGTAGCAGCTGTGTGGCTCCGGACTGAAGCGCCTGGAACCGCTTGACCACCGTGACCGAGGTGCTCCACACAAGGAAACTTTGCATTCTGTGCACCAGTATGAAGTCTCTTTGCGAAGGCCTTTTCTCGCACACACCACACATCTCCTTGTTGGTCTTTTCTTCATTGTGCGTGGCAGAAGGTCTGAAAATGCCTGGCTGTGAGGCGTGTTGCTTTTGGTGTTCGAGGTGGGCGTCCTACTGATGTCCCTTGATGTGGTGAAGATATGGTCAACTGTTCACTAAGACTAATCAGGAAGCTCATTCTACTTTGTTTGCCACCATGCTTCTTGTACAGAATGTATGCATTGTAGCATGCAATGTCCAACAAGTGGTGGAAAAGCTTCTGATAGTATTTTTTCAGCCTGCTTCTGGCCATCTGGTAACTTTGTAACTGAGAATCGCACCTGTCCACGCCCTCCATATTCTTGTTGTAGTCAACGACAACTTGTGGCTTTTGAACGATTCCCTTCTTCGAGTTTACATTTACAAATGTATCGTCATGGATGGCGTTAACCATAACAACGTCTCTTTTATCTTTCCATTTCATTACCATCTGCTTGCCTTTGTACCCTGTTATGTACTCCCCTTTCTTCAGTTTTTTCTGTTTTACAAAGTCAAGAAACCCCTTCCTGTCTTGCTGCATTGTGCCGACAACATCGGTGTTATTGCTGGTTAGTTTGTCCACCAAATTTGTACTGGTGTACCAGTTCTCAAGATAAATACAGTGGCCTTTCCTGAGTAGATCGTGTGCAAGCTCCAAAACAATTCGAGAGGTTATTTTATTGTCTGGATTGTGGCTACCATAATTAGTGTCCTTTCCAGTGTAAACAATAAAGTCCCATACATACCCAGAACTGCTTTCACAGAGTTCGTACAATTTGATGCCAAATCTGTTACGCTTTGATGGAATATATTGCTTCCATCTAAGCCGTCCTTTCCAGAGCAACAACGATTCGTAAACGGTGATGTTCCTTTCTGGCACGTACACTGATCTGAATTTACGCCGCAGATGCTCCATAATGGGGTGAATTTTGAATAGTTTTCTGCTGATAGTGCCTAGTGGATCATATGAGGTATTGTCAGCAAAGTGGAGGAATTTCAGTAGAAGATGAAACCGCTTTTCACTCATCACTTTCCTGAAGAAAAGTGTGTCAACAGATTCCCTCTTTGAAAAGTACATTTTGTGGTCTGGTTTGTGAAGAATTCCTTGAAGTACAAACATTCCAATAAGTGTTTTTACCTCGTCACGTGTAGTATTCTGCCAACTGTGAACCGTGGAGCATGCTGCTAAATTGGGACAAGAAGCTATGAACTGTTCTGCATATACGTTCATCTGTTCAGCTGTAATTGTGCACAAAGCATCATCCACAAAACACATAAAACAACTCATCACATCGTTTTGTTTTAGAGGCACAACTGTACTACTATTACCACTGAACAAATATTGAATACGAACTGAACTAGCACACACAAATTCACTAGGTACCGTCTGCTGCAGTAGTGTCTCATCGTCAGATGTTTCTGAATCGAAGTCACTTTCACTAGCCTCAACATCTGTATCTTGAAAACTTTCAGAACTGTCACTGAAATTATCGTCACTTTCTAAAAGCAGCTTCTCAATCTCCGAATCTGATGAACGACTTCTTTTCGCCATTGCAAAAGATCACTCACTAACATTGCGGTAAACACGGATGAAAAAGGCGCGCTTTTGCCGCTGCTTCACAGGACGCATTTTCTCGACGCGCGCTCGGGTGGACAATGTTATAATTAGCCTAGAACACACTGTGTTGCGTGACAAGAGCTGCCATCTAGTGGACGAAGCTCAACTAATACCATAGTGTCAACGGCAGGCCGATAACTTGTCATTCTCATTAGCTACTAGCCACAGAACGCAGTGGACAGATATATCCGTCGAACCCACTATGCAATAGCAGAGCATGGATGGATATATCCGTCATGCCCACTTAAAAGGTTAATAGCATGTTCGTGTACAATATGCAATACATCAGTGATTCTGCATGGCATGGATTCATCAAGCCTTTGGTAGGTTTCCAGAGGTATGTCACACCATGTGCTTACACACATGGCCATGCAGTTCCTAAATTATGGGCACAGGGCAGGTGGGCTATAGCATTCACTACTGTCCCATTAGGTGCAGAACAGGTAAATTTGATGGAGAAGACATCAATGTGAGTTCACTATCATTCTCCTGACAAGGGAACCTCCCCATCGCACCCCCCTCAGATTTAGTTATAAGTTGGCACAGTGGATAGGCCTTGAAAACTGAAGACAGATCAATCGAGAAAACAGGAAGAAGTTGTGTGGAACTATGAAAAAAAAGGTGAAATATACAAACTGAGTAGTCCATGTGCAAGATATGCACCATCAAGGACAACCAGAGGTCAGGAGCGCCGTGGTCTCGTGGTTAGCGTGAGCAACTGCGGAACGAAAGGTCCTTGGTTCAAGTCTTCCTTTGAGTGAATATTTTAATTTTTTATTTTCAGACAATTATGTGACGCACATGCCGTCACCAGTGTCGTATAGAATATATCAGAAGTGTTTTCCTGTGGAGGAATCGGTTGACCTATGACCTTGCGATCTAATATTATCGGTTCCCATTGGAGAGGCACGTCCTTTCGTCTACTAATCGCACGGTTTTTCGGTGCGGTCGCAAAACACAGACACTAAACTTATTACAGTGAACAGAGACGTCAATGAACGAACGGACAGATCATAACATTGCGGAAAAAAAAAAAAAAAAGTTTTCACTCAAGGGAAGACTTGAACCAAGGACCTTTGGCTCCGCAGCTGCTCACGCTAACCACGGGACCACGACGCTCCTGTGCTTACGTTATCCCTGAAGTTGCTTATCTTGCGCATGGACTACTCAGTTTGTATATTTTTGCTTATTTTTTCCATAGTTCCACACAACTTCTTCCTGTTTTCTCGATTGGTCTTTGTTCAGTTTTTCAAGGCCTATCCACTGTGCCAACTTATAACTAAATCTGAGGGGGGTGCGATGGGGAGGTTCCCTTGTGAGAACTCTGCAGCACTGTTCTCGCCTTGTGACATGGACAGTTACCCTGAGGTAGGATGCCATCGCTGTCAGGTAACATATTGAGGATGAAGGTCCACACGCATGCCCCAACACATTTTTAAAGTGACCATTTGCCTCAATAACGACATATCTGGACGCGATACTGACCTGATGTACCAAGATACGTGATTCTCCCAACTGGGTGACACTTTTCCATTGATCCATAGTCCAGTCTCGATGATCCTGTACTCACTGCAATCATAAGTCACAATATTGTTGGATCAACATGAGAAGATGTAGAGCTTGTCTGCAATGGAGGCACACATTCAACAACATGTGCTGAATGGTGTGTTCCTAAATGCTAGTGACTGCACTATGGAGATCCACCTGACCTGCTTTACAGACCTCTGACCTCCAAGTTCTGTGACGAGATGTGGACATTCGACATTTTGTCGCCTGATCAAGGTTTCACTGTAATTCAACTACTTTCCATATATGCTCACAACAGCAGTACACAGATGACCAGTTTCACTGTTTCCAAGATGCACTTCCCAAAGAATTGGGTTGTAACAAGGCGCCCTTTGTCAAAGCCATTCCTGTCAGTAGATTTTCCCATCATTAGACTGATTCCCTCTTCACTTCTGCTCTGCTTATATACTTGCCACACCATATATCCACAGCTCCACCAGGTCGCATTCACTCTCATGATGGTGAATGGTTGTAACATTTTGCCCAGCTGAGCATACTTATATTCCTGTGTTAGTCTTGGCTTTGTATTTATCTTGAATATGACAATGCATTCAGTTTGCTGTTCATAGAAATTCCTCTACATTTCCCTGTATCTTCTTATTCATTATTAGTCCTACTCCTGCATTACTTCCATTTAATTTTATGTTGACAACTGTGCACTCATTTGACCAGAAATCATGTTCCCCTGCCATTTCACTTAACTTATATCCGTATATTTAACTTCAAATTACCCATTTCTCTTTTCGAATTCTCTACCTACCGCACTGAAGGATTTAACATTAGATACCCCACCCTAGAATGTGTGGTTTTTGTTACCTAACAATGTGCAGCAGTGTAGCAGCTGTAAGATAGTTTTCAGATTGAACAGAGGCACTCCACCTCACTTCCACGTCAATAAGGTGTATGCATAACTGTGCAACTGTCAAATGTATCAGTGTTGTATGGAAATGAAATGACACTGCATTAACTGAAAATGGTTTATGTCTTTCTGTTTTAAATATATGTAAGAGTTTCTGGTATTAGATACAAACAAATAATTTATTTGTTAACATGTTGACTGCTATCAGTGGCAGCCCCCAATCAACTGTTACTGGTGCCCATCCTCTAACTTGACGATAAGGTTCCTTTTGAACCTGTAATACTATATTAATTCTTAAATGTGTGACCATTAGGAAAGAATGACAAGACTGTAGTGGGAACATACAAATATCAATTGGTTTCTTCTGGTGACATCATGATCCTTGGTTGTCCTCAGCCAGAGATTGAAACAGGAGACTATTTGACATTCAAAATGTTTTTCTCAAGATGATACTTTCAGTCATTCAGAGTATCAACACGGCAACGCCATGTTTGCTAATGTTACAAGGCCACATCACTCAATCATTCACATTTTTCCAACTTCAGGTACAGAAAACATTGCTGCATTTCTTCAGGAACTGAAGGTTAGTCTACTCTCTCCACCAATATGTCACCAATGTGACTGCACCAACAGTATGGTTATCTGTATGCTGAGGCATGCAAGCCACCCCAGCAAAGCAAGGTCCACGGTTCACGGGGTGTGCAAGAAATTAGTGGCTGTAAACAGGTCATATAGGCCAAACATTCGGATCTCCGGGGAGGGGGTGATAACTCAAGAGGATGTCATTATCAGGATTTAAAAAAAACTGGTTTTCTACAGATCAGAGCATGGAATGTTAGGTCGCTTAATTGGAGAGGTAGGTTAGAAAATTTAAGAAGGGGAATTGGCTGGTTGAATTAGTTGTAGTGGGAATTAGTGAAATTTGGTGGCAGGAGTAACAGGACTTCTGGTCAGATGAACACGAATTGGCTTGTTGAATTAGATATAGTGGGAATTAGTGAAGTTTGGTGGCAGGAGTAACAGGACTTCTGGTCAGATGAACACAGGGTTATAATTACAAAGTCAAATAGGGCTAATGCAGGACTGGGTTTAATAATAAGAAAATAGGAGTGATTAAGCTACTACGAAAAGCTTAGTGAATGCATATTTGTAGCCAAGATAGACATGCAGCCCACAGCCTCCACAGTATGCCAACTAGCTCCACAGATGATGAAGAGATTGAAGAAATGAATGACGAGATAAAAGAAATTATTCAGATAGTTAAGAGAGATGATCATCTAATAGTGATAGGGGACTGGAATTTGATAGCAGGAAAAGGAAGAGAAGGAAAAATAGTAGGTGAATACAGACTGGGGTAAAGGAATGTAAGAGGAAGCCACCTCGTAAAGTTTTGCACAGAGTATAACTTAATCATTGCTAACACTTTGTTTAAGGACCTGGAGACACCGGAAGATTTCAGATTCATTATGTAATGGTAAGATAGAGATTTAGGAACCAGGTTTTAAACTATAAAACATTTCCAAGGGCAGATGTGGACTTTGACTACAATTTATTGGTTACTAACTGTACATTAAAACCAAAGAAACTGGAAATAGGTGTAAAATTAAGGAGATGCGACATGGATAAGTTGAAAGAACCAGAGGGTTCTGAGAGTTTCAGCACTAGGCAACAGTTGACTAGAACAGGAGAAATGACTGCAGTAGAAGATGAATGGGTAGCTTCAAGAGATGAAATAGTGAGGGCAGTAACGGATCAAATAAGTAAAACGAAAAGGCCTAGTAGAGATCCTAAGATAATACAAGAGCAAATGCAGCAAATGAAGCACGAAAGGCAATACAAACATTTAAAAATCAGATTGATGGGAAGTGCAATATGTCTAAGCAGAAATGGCTAGAGCACAAATGTAAGGATTTGGAAGCACATATCATTAGGGGAGAGATAGATACCACCTACAGGAAAATTAAAGAGGCTTCTGGGGAAAAGAGAAGCAGCTAAACCAGTCCTAAGGAAAGAAGGGAAAGCTGAAAGGTGGAAGAAATATATTGAGGGTCTATACAAGGGAGATAAACTTGAAGACAAATCTTACAGAAAGGGAAGTGGACATGAATGGAGCTGAGATGGGAAATATAATGCTGCAAGGAGAAATTGATAGAGGTCTCAAAGATCCAAGTCGAAACAAGGCCCTGGGAGCAAACGATATTCCATCAGAGCTACTGATCGCCTTGGGATGACCAGTCATGACAAAACTCTTCTATCTGGTGTGCAAGATGTATGAGACAGGCAAAATATCCTCAGACTTCAAGAAGAATATAATAATTCCAATTCTAAAGGAAGCAGTTGCTGACAGTTGTGAAAATTATTTAACTATCAGTTTAATAAGTCGTGGTTGCAAAATACTAACATGGATTCTATACACAAATATGCAAGAACTGGTAGAAGCTGATCTTAGGGAAGATCAGTTTGGATTCTGGAGAAATGCAGGAACACAAGAGGCAATACTGACCCTATGACAGGTTAAGGAAAGGCAAACATTTGTTTACAGCATTTGCAGACTTAAGAGTAAACTTTGGTCAATGTTGACTGGAATACTCTGAAAATATAAAGGTAGCAGGGGTAAAATGCTTTTTACAACTTGTACAGAAACCAGAAAGCAGTATTAAGTGTCGAGGGGCATGAAAGGGAAGCAGTGATCGAGAGGGGGAGGGGGGGGGGGGGCGGGAGGTGTGTAGCCTATCTCCGATGTTATTCAATCTGTACAATGAACGAGCAGTAAAGGAAATCAAAGAAACATTTGGAATAGGAATTAAAGTTCCGGAAAAAAGAAATAAAAACTTTGAGGTTTGCCAATGACATTTTAATTCTATTCATTTATCAGAGACAGCAAAGAACTTGGAAGAAATAGGCGAATCAAACCATGTGATGCCAAGGGAATCAGATTTGGAAATGAGACCTAAAGTAGTAGACGAGTTCTGCTATTTGGGCAGCAAAATAGCTGAGGATGGTTGAAGTAGAGTGAATATAAAATGTAGACTGATAATGGCAAGAAAAGCATCTCTGAAGAAGAGAAATTTAGAAAGAATGACTGTAGATTTAAGTGTTAGGAAGTCTTTTCTGAAAGTATTTTTCTGGAGTGTATCCATGTGTGGAAGTGAAACATGGACAATAAACAGTTTAGGCAAGAAGAGAATACAAGCTTTTGAAATAATGTGCTACAGAAGAATGTTCAAGATTAGATGGTAGATCCTATAAGTAATGAGGAGGCACTGAATAGACCTGGGGAGACAAGAAATCTGTGGCACAACTTGATCAAAAGACGTGATAACTTGATAGGACACATTTTGAGACATCAAAGGCTCTCCAATTTAGTACTGGAGGGAAGCATGGAGGGTAAAAATTATAGAGGGAGACCAAAAGGTGAATACCATAAGCAGATTCAGAAGGACGTAGGCTGCAGTAGTTATTCAGAGATGAAGAGGATAGAGTAGCGTGGAGAGCTGCATCAAACCACCCTTCGGACTGAAGACCATAACAACAGGCCAAACACTGACGTGCGCATCCATGTGCGCACATTTTATTAGTGAATAAAGACATTGTCCAAAAGCGTAGGAATGTTTCCAGTCTTGTTTTTAGGTCTACCAACTGCTCAGTGCCTAACAATACAGACAGCTGACACCTTCATTCCTTCAGTTACTTGTATTTTTAAGAAACAATAATAAAAAATGTTTGCAACCTCCCTACCATCGTTTGTCAAGTAGCTGTTTCCTTTGATTTACACTATTTTCCATAGTACAAAACAATATTCCTTTTTATTACAAATCAATCTTTCTCAGTTATTGTAAGTTTCTTTCCTTGTCATGTGAATTTCTAGTTCTGTTGGCTGTTTAATATGTATACTGCCATACTTAGTTTTCATGGCAAAACACGTATTATAGACAGGAAAAAAATTCTAAAGTACAGGGTGAGTCAGGAGGAGAGGTACATGCTTTGAGGGATGATAGTATTTGTGATCCTGAACAAAAAAAAAAAAAAAAACCTTCATATGGACATATGCCCTACTCTGAATGGTTTCTGAGATAGAACACATTCAATATCACTTCTGTACATTTTTCTTGAATAACTTGAAAACTGCACCCTCCAGTGAAAACGTGTCACAGTACAAAATTAAACTCGATTAAACTTCCTACAAAAATTTGCTATTCATTTTTCCTCTAGGGCTAATAGTTCGTGTGAGAAAGAGTGCGAGAATATTGAAAATCTTGCGTGACGTGCTCACACTGTAGCTTACATAGCTTTTGTAGACCAATTTAAGGTAGTTTTCCAAATCGATAAACCACAAGTGTCCTGTATAAAATTGTTCATCTACAGTACTGTGTTATGTTGAAACAATGACAATGTTTGAATAATATAGAAAAATAAACAACAATGCACCCAATGCCCATAATTCACGTTCCAATTTGAAAACACTGTAGAAACAGAACCACCACTCAGTATGAGGAATCTGAACAGCATATTATTCATGCATCGGGAAACATCATGGAACAAAAGATTTTAGCAAAAATGTTACCAATAGATGGCACTGTAAGCATGTTACTGTAAATGGTATCGGCTACAAATGACACATGAATCGCAATATGACAGCTATGGTTTGAATTGCACATTATAAAAATGCAGTAAATGAAGCAGGCAAAAGGGAATACAAACGTCTCAAAAATGAGATCGACAGAAAGTGCAAAATGGCTAAGCAGGGATGGCTAGAGGGCAAATGTAAGGATGTAGAGGCTTGTCTCACTAGGGGTAAGATAGATACTGCCTACAGGAAAATTAAAGAGACCTTTGGAGAGAAGAGAACCACTTGTATGAATATCAAGAGCTCAGATGGCAACCCAGTTCTAAGCAAAGAAGGGAAGGCAGAAAGGTGGAAGGAGTATATAGAGGGTTTATACACGGGCGATGTACTTGAGGACAATATTATGGAAGTGGAAGAGGATGTAGATGAAGATGAAATGGGAGATAAGATACTGCGTGAAGAGTTTGACAGGGCACTGAAAGACCTGAGTCGAAACAAGGCCCCGGGAGTAGACAACATTCCATCAAAACTACTGATGGCCTTGGGAGAGCCAGTCATGATAAAACTACCATCTGGTGAGCAAGATGTATGAGACAGGCGAAATACCCACAGACTTCAAGAAGAATATAATAATTCCAATACCAAAGAAATCAGGTGTTGACAGATGTGAAAATTACCGAACTATCAGTTTAATAAGTCACAGCTGCAAAATACTAACGCGAATTCTTTACAGACGAATGGAAAAACTGGTAGAAGCAGACCTCGGGGAAGATCAGTTTGGATTCCGTAGAAATGTTGGAACACGTGAGGCAATACTAACCTTACGACTTATCTTAGAAGAAAGATTAAGAAAAGGCAAACCTACGTTTCTAGCATTTGTAGACTTAGAGAAAGCTTTTGACAACGTTAACTGGAATACTCTCTTTCAAATTCTGAAGGTGGCAGGGGTAAAATACAGGGAGCGAAAGGCTATTTACAATTTGTACAGAAAGCAGATGGCAGCTATAAGAGTCGAGGGGCATGAAAGGGAAGCAGTGGTTGGGAAAGGAGTGAGACAGGGTTGTAGCCTCTCCCCGATGTTATTCAATCTGTATATTGAGCAAGCAGTAAAGGAAACAAAAGAAAAATTCGGAGTAGGTATTAAAATTCATGGAGAAGAAGTAAAAACTTTGAGGTTCGCCGATGACATTGTAATTCTGTCAGAGACAGCAAAGGACTTGGAAGAGCAGTTGAACGGAATGGACAGTGTCTTGAAAGGAGGATATAAGATGAACATCAACAAAAGCAAAATGAGGATAATGGAATGTAGTCAAATAAAATCGGGTGATGCTGAGGGGATTAGGTTAGGAAATGAGACACTTAAAGTAGTAAAGGAGTTTTGCTATTTAGGGAGTAAAATAACTGATGATGGTTGAAGTAGGGAGGATATAAAATGTAGACTGGCAATGGCAAGGAAATCGTTTCTGAAGAAGAGAAATTTGTTAACATCGAGTATAGATTTAAGTGTCAGGAAGTTGTTTCTGAAAGTATTTGTATGGAGTGTAGCCATGTATGGAAGTGAAACATGGACGATAACCAGTTTGGACAAGAAGAGAATAGAAGCTTTCGAAATGTGGTGCTACAGAAGAATGCTGAAGATAAGGTGGGTAGATCACGTAACTAATGAGGAGGTATTGAATAGGATTGGGGAGAAGAGAAGTTTGTGGCACAACTTGACTAGAAGAAGGGATCGGTTGGTAGGACATGTTTTGAGGCATCAAGGGATCACAAATTTAGCATTGGAGGGCAGCGTGGAGGGTAAAAATCGTAGAGGGAGACCAAGAGATCAATACACTAAGCAGATTCAGAAGGATGTAGGTTGCAGTAGGTACTGGGAGATGAAGAAGCTTGCACAGGATAGAGTAGCATGGAGAGCTGCATCAAACCAGTCTCAGGACTGAAGACCACAACAACAACAACAACCACCCATAGTGCTCAATGTGCATGATCACACAAGTTCAGCATTGTCAACAACTGTGGTAGTGTTAGGTAATCCCAACAACTACATCAGGTGGGAAAAATTGGTTTTTAATTGTCTTGGGGCCCAAAATCACATAAAAAGAAAAATGACATCAGTTTTGCAAGACACGTTCAATATGCTGTCCATGGTTTTCTGTCACAAGTTGTGCCTACCTGCGACTCAGTATCTCCACTATATGGTGAGTAGCAAGTTTCCTTCTCATAATATTATTGGAGCACTTTATACAGGCTCACATGAGCACTTTGGTAGTTCAGTTTTTGAATCTCTGCATGTTAATCTAATTTATTAGACACAGTTCTTGCATTTCCCTCCATGTCTACAGTGAAGTTCCCTAGCACAAGTCTATAGTCATTTGTTCATTTGTTTTGAAAGCTAGTGACTGCTTGTTGGCATTAGACAGCTAATCAGGAGGCAGCAAGGAAGTAACCTATTTTGTGGCATCTGCCCAGTTCCTAACCAAGAGCGAATTGTAGTTTCATCTGTGTGCTTTGGTAATTTTGTTTCTCGAGTTTCTTCATGTAAATTTATTAGTCACAGTTATCACACAGTTTTGTGGTATATCACAAGTTCCTAATCAGAAGTGAATCACTTAGTCTCACTTGTGTGCTTTCATAGTTCAGTTTTTGAATCTCTGTGTATTGATCTAATGTATTGGACAGAGTTCTTGCATTTTCCTTTGTGTCTACTGTAGTGTTCCATAGCATGTGTCAACTGACCTTGTTTGTCTGTGTAGTGTAGTTTTCCATGGTACTCGGTATGGATAGAGACTGTGATTGCTGTGTGAGGATGTGAATTGAGTTGGTGACACTTCACTCTTAGTTCCAGGCTGTGATGGCTTCGGTTACACAGCTTGAAGCTCCAGTGGAAGGGCATCAAGGTTGTGGGCCAGCTGTGCAGATCCAATGGACATCTGAGTCCGCCGGTTGGTCCGTACCGGCCAGCCCAGTTACTGCTCGCACTGAGGTTGACCCCTCGCCTGTGGTCGAGTGGGAGATCACCTCGGGCATGACAGGTGGGCCGCACTTAGGACCTCCCTGGTTAGTCTACAAGGTGCTGTCTGTGGCTGACACTGCCCTCAGCCGCAGTCACTTGTCCTGATTCAGAGGAAACTTCTCAGCCTCCAAGATCCGGGCAATCACAGAGGGTGGGATTACTGGTAGTTGGGAGCTGCAATGTCAGATGCATTAAGGGGCTCCTTAGAGACATGGCTGCCAAGGAGTGGAAAAAGCCAATGTGCACTTTGTGTGCATACAGGGTGGAGTCACTCCAGATATGGGATGGGTCCTTCCAGATGCCATGAAGAGCACATGGTTCAGCAAACTGCAGGGGGAGGCTCATATCGGTACCTATGATGTGTGTCCCTTTGGATCAGAAGAGATTCTCTCTGGTTTCGAGAGGCTAACACAATTGGTAAAGGCTGCCAATCTCACTTGCGAAATGAAAGCAGATATAACCATTTGCAGCATAGTTGACAGGACAAATTGTGGATCTCTGGTACAGAGCCAAGTGGAGGGTCTGAATCAGAGGCTCAGATGCTTCTGTGACAATGTAGACTGCAGATTCCTTGACTTGCACCAGTGTGGTTGAGTTTCGGGTTCTGCTGGCAGCTTAGGGTGGTTGAAATGGCTCTGAGCACTATGGGACTCAACTGCTGAGGTCATAAGTCCCCTAGAACTTAGAACTACTTAAACCTAACTAACCTAAGGACATCACACACATCCATGCCCAAGGCAGGATTCGAACCTGCGACTGTAGCAGTCGCGTTAGGGTGGTTGAGCTTCGGGTTCTGCAGGAGGTGACATACATGGGTAGCAGGGGCTGTGTGTTGTGGACTGGGCAGTTTTTTAGGTTTGAGGGTCTTGGGAAAACACAAAAAGGGCTTCAGTCTCAAAGGGAGCAGGTTGAACACAGGAAGAACGTAGATATAGGAATCACCAGTATAATAGCTGTAAATTGTCATAATTGTGTTTAGAAAGTACCAGAGGTCCAAGCACTAATAGAAACCACTGATGCTCAAACTGTTAAAGGCACTGAAAGCTGGCTAAATCTGGAGATCAGGTGAAATTTTCGTGAACGATCTAGCAATGTTCAGAAAGGACAGGCTAAATACAGTTGCTGGTGATGTGTTTGTTGCTGTTAGAAGTAGTTTATCTTGTAGTGAAATTGAAAGTAGATAGTTCCTGTGAGTAGTTGGGTAGAGGTCATTCTTGGCAACCAGAATAAAATAATAATTGGATCCGTTTACCAAGCTCCCAATTCAGGTGATACTATTGCTGAAAGATTCAAAGAAAACTTGAGTTTAATTTCAAGTATGTACTCAACTCATACAATTATAGTTGATGGTCACTTTAATTTACCCTCAGTATGTTGGTAAAAATAGATGTTTAAATCCAGAGGTATACATAGAACACCATCTTAAATTGTGCTAAACGCATTCTCTCAAAATTATTTCTTGCAGTTAGTTCACAAGCCCATGTGAATATCAAATGGTTGTGAAAACACACTCGACTTCTTAGCAACAACTAATTCTGAACTAATGACAAGGGTCAAAACGACTACAGTGATTAGTGAATACAGGGTTGTCATAGCGAGATTAAATACTGTAATCACCAAATCACCCAAAAATTAACAAAAAATATATCTATTCAAAAATGTAGATAAAAGTTCACTTGACGCCTTCTTGAGAGACAATCTCCACTTCTTCCAAATTAACAATGTAAGTATACACCAGATGTGGCCAGACTTCAAACAAATAGTATTGACAGCAGCTGAGAGATTTATACCAAATAAATTAACAAACAATGGAGTTGATCCCCCTTGGTGCTCGAAGCAGGTCAGAACACTGCCGCAAAAACAACAAAAAAAGCATGCCAAATTTAAACGAACGTTAAATCTCCAAAATTGGCAGTCTTTACAGAGCTCGAAATTTAGCATGGACTTCAATGCAAGATGGTTATAATAGCTTCCACAGTGAAACTTTGTCTGGAAACCTAGCAGAAAATCCAAAGAGATTCTGGTCGCATGTAAAGTAAGCTAGTGGCAAGACACAATCAATGCCTTCTCTGCATGATAGCAATGGAAATACTATCAACAACAGTGCTGCCAAAGTAGAGTTACTAAACACAGCTTACAAAATTCCTTCACCAAAGAATATCTACATCTACAGGGATACTATGCAAACCACAGTTAAGTGCCTGGCAGAGGGTTCATCAACCCACCTACATAATTCTCTATTATTCGAATCTCGTATAGCACGCAGAAATAATGAACACCTATACGTTTCCATACAAGCTCTGATTTCCCTTATTTTATTGTGGTGATCATTTCTCCCAATGTAGGTCTGTGTCAACAAAATATTTTCACATTTGGAGGAGAAAGTTGGTGATTGGAATTTCGTGGCAAGATTCCATCGCAACGAAAGATGATGTCCAGCCGAAATCCTGTATCATTTCAGTGACACTCTCTCCATATTTCATGATAATACAAATCGTGCTGCCCTTGTTTGAACTTTCTTGATGTACTCTGTCAATCCTATCTGGTAAGGATCCCACACCGCACAGCAGCATTCTAAAAGAGGATGGACAAGCGTAGTGTAGGCAGTCTCCTTAGTAGATCTGTTACTTTTTCTAAGTGTCCTGCCAATAAAATGCAATCTTCAGTTAGCCTTCCCTACAACATTTTCTGTGTATTCCTTCCAATTTAAGTCGTTTGTAATTATAATTCCTAGGTATTTAGTTGAATTTACAGCTTTTAGATTTGACTTATTTATTGAGTAACCAAATTTTGCACCATTCAGATATCTTTTCTAAATCATTTTGCAATTGGTTTAGATCTTCTGATGACTATTAGTCAATTAACGACAGTGTCATCTGCAAATGAACTAAGATGGCTGCTCAGATTGTGTCCAAAATTGTTTATACAGATAAGGAACAGCACAGAGCCTATAACACTACCTTGGGGAATGTCAGAAGTCACTTATGTTTTACTCTACGACTTTTCGTAAGTTACTATGAACTGTGACCTCTCTGACAGGAAATCACAATTATGAACAACTTGGAAAGAACACACAGAAAATGTTGTGGGAAGTGCAAATCAAAGACTGAGTTCACTGGCTGAATACATAGAAAATGTAACAAGTCCACTAAAGACACTGTCTACACTATGTTTACATGTCCTCTTTTGGAGTACTGCTTCATGGTCTGGGATCCTTAACAAATAGGATCAACGGAGTACATCGAGAAAGTTCAAAGAAGAGCAAAACATTTTGTATTATCACAAAATAGGGAAGAGACTGTGTCACTGACACAGGGTGAATATAATTAAAAAAGAGGTATTTTTTGCTGCACCAGAATCTTCTCATGAAATTTCAATCACAAACCTTCTATTCCAAATGCGAAAATATTTTTTGACACCAACCTACATAGGGAGAAATGACCATCATAATAAAATAAGGAAAATGAGAGTGCGCACGGAAAGATATAGGTGTTTGTTTTTTCCATGCGCTGTTCGAGATTGGAATAATATAAAATTATTGTGAAGGTGGTTCGATGAACCCTCTGCCAGGCACTTAAGTGGGATTTGCAGACTATCCATGTAGATGTACATGTAGGTGTGCAGAAGACTCTCACAGTGTTTACCAGTGATAGTACAGGTAACAGGACCTGCAAAACTCATATCGAAAATACACAGTCCTATGATAAGTGATGCTGCCAACCTGCACCACACAGTCATCTTTGCAGAATGAATGGTATCGGTTGGCGTGTGTGAGGATTTTCCGTGGCCTATATTGTGCAATTCTGCATACTGAAATGTCCTTGAAGATGGAAGTGGGCTTCATCTGTCTACAGGATGTTCCATGGCAATTCATTTTCCACTTCCATGTGAGCAAGAAACTTCAGAGCAAAAATTTGCTCATTGCACTAGAGAAAACAATCAGTGAGCCTAGTATGACCTGTGTGTAGATGGCATAAGACAATGAACTCTTTCTGAGAGGAGTGGAAGGAAGAGCACCAAACTGCAGTAGTTCTCTTGATTGTGTGGATTTTATTACCGAGAGCAGTAGTGCACCAGATGTCATTCCACTGTTGGGCAAAGAGAGATTTGATGTGTATCCGCATATCTGTATCTGGGAACATGAAAAGGAATGGGAAGTATGTATCTGCCTCTCTAGCTAAACAGTGAGCCAGTTCATTCCCTGGGCTGCCCACGACTTGGCACCCAGAGGAAGACAACAGAGAAGATGGCGCAGCCAAGGGCAGAAAGAGGGTCATGGATAGCAGAGACCACAGGGTGACAACAGTAGCATTGGTCTAGAGCCTCCAAGCTACTCTTTGAGTTGGTACATATTAAAACACTGTGGAAGAAGGCCTGAGAAACAAAACTAAAGGTCCTGTTTATGGCTAGCAGCTCCACTGTGAACACACTACATTATTCCAGCAGTAAATGATGTTCCATGCCAATAGGAGATATAAATGCCTAAGCCGCCTTATCCATCATTTTAGAACCACTAGTGTAGAAGATGGTAGCACCCTGGAACTCTTCAAGGGTGAGACATACAAGATGCCAGAATATCATATGAGTGACAGAGACCTTAGGGCCCTGGAATAGGTTCTTCCTAATCCAAGAAGGGTGTGGGCGGAAATACATGGGGCACATTCCCATGAGTGGAGATGGAGATCCTGACACAGGGAAGTGACACACATTCCAACTGGGAATCTTAATCGAGGGTGGGTATCATGCGGGAGACGTCCCTTGGTATCAACGAGGACAGGTTACATAGTATGATCAGGGAATCAGTCAAATGGTGATTGTGTAAGAAACCTGGAATTGGCTCCATCATTTTTGAAGAGGGGGAATCCCCACTTCTGCGAGGAGACTGTTGACAGGACTAGTGCAAAAGGCACCGATAGCTAGATGCACCCCATAATAATGAACAGGGTCATGTAGTTTCAAAGTGGAAAGTGGACAAAACCAAGTGTGATAAAGATGGAGAAGAGTACCCGGGAGCCACAGAGCACTAATCTTCCGCATACAGGCAGTCTTCAGGTGGTGAATATGGGGCAGCCATGTCAGCTTTTTATCAAAAATAAGGCCCAAGAAATGGGATTGTGCTACAACATCCAGACACTGGCTAGCTAAATAAAGTTCTGGATCAGGGTGTACTGTAGGTCGATGGCAAAATGCGTAACCCACGTTTTGGAGGGAGAAAACTGGAAGCCATGGGAGAGCGCACATGGAGGGGCCTGTTGGATGGCACCTTGGAGATGGTGTTCAGCAGATGCTACTGAGTGGGAGCTGCATCAGATGCAAAAATCATTGGCTTACAACATCTGGGTAACCAGAGGTCACAAGCCCATTGTGTGACCCTAAACACACTGCCCTGTTCGATACCATTCTTCTGGACCCGTGAGGTGCTGAGTGAAGTGCCAACGCGAACCTGGAAGAGCCAGTGGGCTAAAAACTCTTGGATAAAAATTGGAAGGGGCCAGCATGGAGGATAACTAAAATGTGATGGCACCAAGCTGTGTTGTGCTCAAAGAAGACTGTGACAAGGTGCTAGTGGTTAGTAAAAGCCTGTCGGATTACTGTTTCCAATCTGAGTAAAGGTCAGTCGTAGAGCATGTTTCCCAGAAGGCACACTGATACAGGGACAAAAGGCCCCAAGATTCAAGCACCCAACATAATCGGAAGCTAACCATCCTCTCAGGCAGTTTATTAAGTGCATTCATCAGGCCAATCAAGCAGTAGCTATAGAGAGATGTGTTCTTGCCAGGCTTAAGGATGGGGATAATTAGGCTGTCTCAACACTGTGAGGGGAAGGCGTCTGTGAGCGAAATGAGGTTGGAGATCCTGAGGAGGTGTTGCCTCCAAGTAAAATCCAAGTGTTGGATCATCTGGTTCTGTATGGTATCTGGGCCTGGGGCTGTCATGGGAAGAGGGAAGAGCCTGCAAAAATTCCCTTCCAGTGAAGGTTTCATTATAGGATTTGGCTCAGTAGGGGTTTAAACAGAGAGGAGTTTGTTCAACTCTGTGTTTCTGCCAGAGAAAAGTAGTGGGATAGGAGGAGGACCAATGGATCTGTAAACAGAGCACCCTGTAGGATCAGACCCTGGACAGCTGATTGTTGCTGGTGACCCAGAAGGCTACGGAACCTGGACCAAAACCGTGATGAAGAGGCATACATCCCCAGGAAGGAAATAAAGCACTCCAGCATTCCTTTTTACTCTGCTTAATAAGGTAGTGAGCCTTTGCACAGAGATGCTTAAAAGCGAGCAGTCTGTCTCTGAAGGGCGTCGTTTAAATTGCTGCAGTGCTCGTCTGATGTCCTGGACAGCGACTGCTACATCCTTGGTCCACCACGGCACCGGTCGATGATGAGGGGGACCTGTGAATAGGGAGACACCAGTGCAAGTGGCATGAAGAAGAGTGCCACAGACATACTGTATGACTGCATCAATGCAAACCAACAGAGAGGAGTCAAAGTGCACAGCAAACACATATAAAGGCCAATTGGCTCTGTGGAATGCCTAACACGAGGGCCTGTTGGCCTGGTTGCAGCAGGATAGAATCACCAGAAAGTGGTCACTGTCACAAAGATCATCATTATGTGATCAATGCAGGGAATCCATGCGAGCAGGGAAGGAGATCGTGAGGTCGATAGCAGAAAAGGTGCCATGAGCAGCACTGAAATTGAAACGGGAACTCTCACTGAGGAGACACAGATCAAAGTCTGTAAGAAATTGGTCAATTAGAAAAGCTGTACCCATCGAAGTGGCACTCCTCCTCAGGGGGTGGTGTGCATTGAAGGTCCCGAGTAGGAGGTATGGGGGCTGGTGTTCCTGTACTATGGCAGGTCAGTGGAAAGAAGTTGCCTACCAGGAGGGAGGTAGGTGTTGCAAATGGTGATTGCTAGGGTTGTTCGCACTTGTACCGCTACTGATTCCAGATTGGTATGAAAGGAGATGACATCAGTGTGAACCAAAGTGCAGACCCCTCCAGGGCTGGTACGGTTCCAACAGAATGCCCAATAACCAGGAATCGTTGGAGAGTGCTAATCACAGAGGTGAGTTTCTTGAAGAGCAAGGCAGAATGCAGAATAAGATGAAACAAGTTGTTGAATTTCTGGTAGGTGACGGTAATATCTGTTGCACCACTGGATTATTGTGTGGCTAGAATCCAGCACAGACACATGGAAGCCAAGGGAATGTCATCTCACTGCGTCAGTGGTCACCACTGATGAGGTTCTGATTAGGGATGAGGAGGAGGAGCGAAGCCCTGTTCGTTATTCCATTTGCACGACCCAGTGGCAGTTTCTGCAGTAAAAGTGGATGCTTGTCTTGTAGGAAAAAGCCAAAATAGAGTCCCCATCATTTTCTTCGTGTATTCCTAGTACAGACCTCATCCAACAGTAGGAAAAGGTTTTCCAAACAATCTACATTTTGGATTTTGGCAATAATTCCAGCACAACATAAATATGGAAAAGACACACTCTACTGGACAACTTGATCACAACAATAGTTCGCTGTATGTCTGTAGACACAGAAGATACATGACAGCTTCCTGAATCTACATCCAGTTTTGCACGGCAGAGTTACTGTAGTAGGCTTTGGAGATCAAGGCCATGCTATACTATAGGTGGGTACCTCTATATATCTATTGACTTAAATGCACCAGTTGCAAAGAGAGGCATGTTCGTAGACTCACTGAATCAGTTGTATCAAGATATGGTAATTTTAAAATTTTGCTCCCCCATGGATAAATTTATGTGTATGTCCATGGCAATACCAGACAGATTATGCATGGTACAAAGTTAAAAACGCTCTGAGAACATATGAAACGGTGCCCTGCTTGCTTGCTTGCTTGGGAGTACAGAGGATGGCTAATTAACATCTGGGACCAGGTTCACTGATGTCAACCAATAAATGTGTCACTCCTGGTTGTAACAGAGTGAAAATAATTATCATTTAGTGGAACTGAAGAGTTATGTAAAAAAACAATTGTCTGCTTCTAAAACCTTAGTTGTCACTACAAGAGGTGCATTATGTACACAATAATAGTTCTGTGTGTCTCAACAGCTTGGTGCAAGTCTTTGAATTGTACGCCACATTCTTGCTTTGTGTGCCGTTAACCTACCCCAGTAACCCTACTGAGGGAAGAGAACCTACAGTTTAACATGGAATCCAAGCCATTTGTCATTATTGATGAATCTTCACCGTCACTGAGCGATAAAGGCTAGGTTAAATGCAGACTGAAATATTCAGTGGTCTAACTGGGATTCAATCCAGTAACCTTTCAGTTTCTGGGCAGGTGCTTTACCACTAGACCACCAGGCCTGACATAACATATACAAAGGAGCACACATCTGTGCCCCCAAATGTTGTAACATCTGGATGTACAATGCCATATAATATATGTAGATTTAGAATCTGTAAGTGGTAAGCTTCTATCAATAACCGAGGTTTGGTAAAAATTGAACCTGTCTTTCAGTGGTCATTTCACCCCCACGCCTCCTCTTCCCATGTGGCCTGACTGTCAATATTGGCTCTTAAGCAAAAACATTTGACAACTGCTGGTACAGTAAGTAACTGCTCAAAACGACATTATTTTTAAACATACTGAAAACCAGTTTTGAAAGAAATGGTGGTCTACAACTCTACAGCAGGATATTTGCCCAATAGGCAAAATTTCTTTCATGAAACATCAATGTCTGAATGAATAGGTGTATGAGGAATTGCATCTAAGTGATGTATATGTCAACAGAGAACTGATGAACCCCAACAACATGTAATTAAGAGCAGCGTGTTGTACTTGTTACATGACGATATTCATAATTTCTCGATTAGAGTGCTGTGGATATTTAAAATAATAGGTTCATCAACTTAATGGATAAAATGAGAGATATGACATGGTAGCTTGAATTTAAGAGTGTGGTTCAAATCTTGAGAGCCCTCTGATTTAGTTTCTCTAAATCTCTTAATGTGAATTCCAGGATGGTTCCTCCTTGTATAAAGGTAAGACACTTGAAGACAGTATTATGGAAAAAGAAGTGTTGGAAACACTCACAATGGAAAGATAGTTGAGATTTGCAAGTAGAGGTAAATATGATGTTTCAGAGACTAAAAAGTACCTATAGAAGTATAGTTTCAGTGAATCTGCAGCTACTGAAGCATTAACACGTATGTGTTTACAGTAGTTAAGCAACGGTGATGATGGTTATTGTTCTAAGGACCACAAAGCTAAGTGCTGTAGTACTGCAGTAAACCATAGCGAATATCTCATTAAAAGCAGTTAAAATCTTTTTGTCAGTTCAGAGGAAAGAATAAATAACTGTTAGGTACTATATTTTATTAAAAATGCCTGTTCATTTTATACTTATGTAGTAAAGTTGCTTTCTTCTAATTTCAATCTCTGCTACAGTAGTAGCTACATCACAGACTGGAAAAAACATTTCTCATTCACAAATATTCAGTAACATGAAATTTGTCTAAACCAGTAACATTTTTACATCACATGCACATTTTTTGCCCACACAATAAGTACCATATGCGAGATGTTTTTGATTAAATAAAAATCAGAGTGTCACAAAATCACAATTTTTCACTTAACGAATATCGCTAACAAATGTCTACACTACAGAAATATGGTCACAATGAATAAATGTGGAAACTGCCACAGAGCAGTAAGAAATGGTTTGTTCAACTGTGTTTCTGCCAGAGAAAAGTAGTGGGATAGGCGGAGGACTCCGATGCTGTTGCAGAATGTGTGCTGCAAGGACCAATGGGTCTGTATACAAAGCACCCTGTAGGATCAGACCCTGGACAGCTGATTGTTGCTGGTGACCCAGAAGGCTACGGAACCTGGACCAAACCTGTGATGAAGAGGCATACATCCCCAGGGAGGAAATAAAGCACTCACAGCATTCCTTTTTACTCTGCTTAATAAGGTAGTGAGCCTTGGCACAGAGATGCTTAAAAGCTAGTTCGTGTTGAATGCAGTAAGCAACAAGCTTGGCTAGTCTTTGGCACAGTTAGAGTTTCCTTGTCACTCTACCTTTATGGAGAAGTGGCGTTGGTTCTTAAAACTCAAGAGATGCTAAGGCCAGAACACAGGAAGAGCAAGGACAGTTGGATGTTGCATTGGACAACATTGCAAACATTCATGTTGCATTTGACGAACAGGGGAGATGAGTGGACTGTGGTCCAACTGTCTAAATGAGGCAAAATGTTTAAGAAAAGCTTCAAGTCTGCTAGCTTCAGTCCAGCCACCTCAAACAGCTTCATTGCTCTGAAGACTGAACAAAAGTGTGCAAAAAACCCAAAGAGTTCAGGAACATTCTGTCAAGACATGGAAAAACACAAGTTAACGCTAGTAGTATGCATAAGAGGTTTAAAAAGACCAAGAAGGTCCTCCTACTAAGGAGTTGTTATGGGAAGGGAAGTCCATGTTAACACAGGACTCCCTGGACGGAGAATGCCAGATAACTAGTATTTTAAAGCCAAATGCAGGGCTCAGTGATGTTATCTGTGATTTAGGCTCTCTGGGGAAAGGTCTTGATGAACATCATATAGTAGTTGTTGGGGGTCCTGGGAACTGCTTAGACCATAATGTCAACTACACAACTGTGGACAACATCTGGCGTATCACTGCCCGAATGTTTCTCATATTAATGTAAAGATTAAGTTCCTCTTTGAAAGATGCGACAAGCATTAGCTGAAGCATTTTGCCAAAACTGTCAATTCTAAGCTTCATTAGCCACTCAACACAGCTGAACGATTCACATTTGGAAGTGACTGCTGTGTCAAACCTCACGTGAATGAATCACACATAGCATGGCTCACATCTCAATGCTTTCACTAAGAGTTTACTTACACAGCTAATTTCCAGCAGCATTCAGGATAACTACAGCACTGTCTGTCCAATCCCTGTGGTTTCTATCTGAACTAGGCCCATTTTAGGGTCAATTTTTCTTAAAGATAGGTTTGCCAAATAACTATAAACACAGTTGGAACACCTATTAGAGAAACAAAAAATGGTGGCCTGGACAGCACAAATGGTAAAACAACAATACCTTTGGACTTTTCCACCAAAACATGCATCGTTTTTTCAATGAAAATGGTGAGCTTCCTTATTACATCAGCAAACTGAAAGATCTAAAGGTATTTCTAGAGTGGCACTTACCAGATCATCACTTGGAAGCCACAGAGCAGGCACACCTATATGAATACAAGTTAGTATCATATCAAGCATCAGCAACAACATTGTCTACTATAAGCAACAGCTTTCTTTATGTCTATTTAAAATAAATCAACTCTCAGACAGTAATGCAGTGTTTTATGTTCATCCTGAAACTATAGGGAAGAAAGGTTCAAATGAAGTAGTTTCTTTCCTGCATCATTATGTTACTTCATTTCCGGATATTCATGTGGTGGTCAAAACAAAAACTAAACCCTTTCCAGTTTCATCCATTATCTTGTCCATCATGCAAAGCGATTTGAATCAATTCGTGTGACATTCCCAGTAAGAGGACATTCATACCTGGAAAGTGACAAAGACATGGGCCTCATCAGTTGTAAAACAAAAGTTGTGTTACCAAAGCACTGGACAGACATAATTAAAGATGGGCATGCGAAACCCCATTCCTTTTCAGGTTGTTGAACTTGATGTCTCAATGACACGTGACTTGACTGATTTCTTGCTACCGAGATACCAACCAAAATGTCCATTCCCATCACGAATTATTAAGAAGATGAAGATAAAATGTCACCGTCCAAGGCTTATCGTACATTGTGACACTTACAATGGATCTTGGATCACATCAGTTGTTACTGCTCCTGCTGGATGGATGGATGGAAGAGGAACCAGAACTTGCAGAAGGAGAGTTTTTGTTCCCTTCAATCTGTTACGAAGATAAGCTGGTAAAACTTTAGTCACAGTAATTAAATGAAAAACAGGTCCTACTTTATTATAATAAACCCATGCATGTCTAATGTTTCAGGACTGCTACCTATCACCAAGGAAAAGTATCGTGATATGCAAGAACTGAAGGTGTTCTGTGACACAGGGGCCCACGAGTACTACACAAATATTCCTTTCTGGCAGTGAATTTACAAACACATTTTGTGTTGAAACTTCCTGGCAGATTAAAACTGTATGACGGACCGAGACTCGAACTCGGGACCTTTGCCTTTCGTGGGCAAGTGCTCTACCAACTGAGCTACCCAAGCATGGCTCACACCCCGTCCTCACAGCTTCACTTCTGCCAGTACCTCGTCTCCTACCTTCCAAACTTTACAGAAGCTCTCCTGCGAGTGAAAATCTCATTCTGGAAACATTGTGCTATTTGTTTATAATAAGTAAAAAGTGAGAAATGAAGACTCTAGGTTATAAAAACTGTGATTTATGCTGATAACTGAAATTACATCCTATTAACTATACTTTAATGTACATGTTGTAACAATTTATTGAATAATTGTTGATAGTTGTATACCAGGTGATTTAAAGATACAAGGGTTGAGACTTGGGCTTATTAATCATTATGATTTACATGAGTTGAGTGCAAATAAAAACAGAATACTGATAAATAGTATCGTTCTTAAAACCTGATTAGTCATCAATGTCCTATACAATAATGACTACACTCAAAGATGAATAGATCTTTGTCAAGGGAGTTTCAGGGAAGTTTTATAGTGAAGTATCATCCCAGTATCACGTTACATTCTGACTTGTACAATCTAATTAGTGCATTATACAAAAAAATTAAAAAATAAACATTCAGATAAAAATACGTTCAGGCTCCAATTTTTAATAATATTTTTTTCCACTTTTCAGGAATCCTAAAGAAGATGTCATTGAATGTACTATATAAATTACAAAAGCATATTTCAATAACCAATGAAACTGTAACATTTTAAACTTTGGAATTCCACTCCTGAAAAATCTATAAAATGGACTTAACCTTTTCTTTCCGAGTGGTCTTCTATATACAAAAAGTAGAATGAATTCCCTGATCATAGACTTAAATGAGTACTGCATTAAAAAGCTCTTTTAATGCTGTATCTGAAATGCATTCTTGAAAAAATAAGACAGTGGCTCTGGTAGTGTACAGGCCCCACAGAAAATGTTTTAAACTTCATTAAGCAATTAAGGAAGATGATAATAAAACTTAAAGGAAATAACAGGGAACTAATTGTATGTAGAGATTTCAATATACGGCTCTGGCAGTGCACAAGCCCCATAGCAAATGTTTTAAACTTCATTAAGCAATTACGGAAGATAATAATAAAACTTAAAGGAAATAACACGGAAGTAATTGTATGTAGAGATTTCAATATACGCACATAAAAAAAAAAAAAAAATTGCATCACCCCGGTTCCCAGAACTCCTGAAGACAGATGTTGATTTCGGTACTGTATCACACACACAGTACCTTTGACTGTTCAGAGATGTTAATAAACGCACCCAAAGATGCAAACAACCATGCATGAGCAGTGCCTATTAGACAGAGAGGGACTGACAGCAGATCAGTTCCAGTCATTCTACCATGAAGGAGGTGCATGGCTTGTGTTGTCTGTACTTCAACCATGCCTAGATGGTCAGTACCATGGTTTGATTGTGTCTGCATTGATACTTTGTACCAGGAAGGACTTTCAACAAGGGAAGTGTCCAGGCATATCGGAGTGAACCAAAGCAATGATATTTGGACATGGAGGAGATACAGAGAGATAGGAACTGTAGATGACATGTCTCGCTCAGGCTGCCCAAGCGCTACTACTGCAATGGATGATTACTGCCTACAGATTATGGCTCAGAGGAACCCTGAGAGCAATGCCACCATGTTGAACAACCCTTTTCGTACAGCCACAGGACGTCGTGTTATGACTCAAACTGTGCACAATAGGCTGCATGGTGGAAAACTTCACTCCCGATGTTCATGGCGAGGTCCACCTTTGCAACCACAAAACCGTGCAACGCGGTACAGATGGGCCCAACAACAAGCCGAATCGACCGCTCAGGTTTGGCATCACATTCTCTTCACCGATGAGTGTCGCATATGTTGTGGATTGGCAAGACAGCCAACCCACTATGAGAGGAAGCCGAAAGGCACGCGTTTTAGCTCACGCAGGCTGGCGTGAGGTCTGAAACAGGTCAAGGAAATGAGACTAACAAAAAACGTACGTAGCTGCTGGAATACTTAACTTTAATCCATAATTGGTGAACATCGCTCTTGATGGTACATGTTTTACAGCATCAATAGTAACTGGTAATGGCGCCTTGCTAGGTCGTAGGAAATGACGTAGCTGAAGGCTATGCTAGCTATCGTCTCGGCAAATGAGAGCGTATTTTGTCAGTGAACCATCGCTAGCAAAGTCAGCTGTACAACTGGGGCGAGTGCTAGGAAGTCTCTCTAGACCTGCCATGTGGCAGCACTAAGTCTGCAATCACTGATAGTGGCGACACGCGGGTCTGACGTATACTAACGGACCGCGGCTGATTTAAAGGCTACCACCTAGTAAGTGTGGTGTCTGGCAGTGACACCACAGCATATTCCTTCAACCAGACAATCGTCGGAGACGTGTTTGGAGGCAACCTGGTCAGGCTGAACACCTTAGATACACTGTCCAGCGAGTGCAGCAAGGTGGAGGTTCCCTGCTGTTTTGGGGTGGCATTATGTGGTGCCGACATATGCCGCTGGTGGTCATGGAAGGCTCCCTAACGGCTGTACGATACGTGAATGTCATCCTCCATATCGGCAAGGCACTCATCTTCATGGACAACAATTCGCACCCCAATCGTGCACATCTTGTGAATCACTTCCTTCAGGATAACGACACTAGAGTGGCCAGCATATTCTCCAGATATGAACCCCATTGAACATGCCTGGGATAGATTGAAAAGGGCTGTTTACGGAAAACGTGATCCACCAACCATTCTGAGGGATCTACGCTGAATCCCCATTGAGGAGTGGGACAATCTGGACCAACAGTGCCTTGATGAACTTGTGGATAGTACGCCACAATGAAGACAGGCATGCATCCATGGAAGAGGGCGTGCTACTCGGTATTAGAGGCACCAGTGTGTACAGCAATCTGGACGACCACCTCTGAAGGTCTCGCTGTATGGTGGTAAAACATGCACTGTATGGTTTTCATGAGCAATAAAAAGGGTGGAAATGATGTTTATGTTGATCTCTATTCCAATTTTCTGTACAGGTTCCAGAACTCTTGGAAATGAGGTGATGCAAAACATTTTTTTTTTTTTTAAATGTGTGTAGATTTCAGCTCTGTTAGTGCCGATCAAGGGCACTTAAGACTTGCTATGATTTAACCCCCGAACATTCCCAACTGTGAGTGAGTGAGGAAGGGATAGGGAGGGAGGGGGGCAGGGGGAGTGATGGAGAGAGATGGTATGAGGGAGTAAGGGTGATATTGGGAATGCAGTTAAATTGTCAGGATGTCACCATATTTTTTGGTGAGAAACTGTAATATTATTGGAAGACTGACTAATTCCATGTCTTAGGGATAGATCTTGATTATGACCCACGGAATGCGCATAACTAACAAATGATTTACCGGGAACACAGGAGGGCTCTTCAAAAAGTGCATCATTTGCTGATGAAATTAGTGTAATGATGATGATGTTGTTGTTGTTGTTGTGGTCTTCAGTCCTGAGACTGGTTTGATGCAGCTCTCCATGCTACTCTATCCTGTGCAAGCTTCTTCATCTCCCAGTACCTAATGCAACCTACATCCTTCTGAATCTGTTTAGTGTATTCATCCCTTGGTCTCCCTCTACGATTTTTTCCCTCCACGCTGCCCTCCAATAGTAAATTGGTGATCCCTTCATGCCTCAGAACACGTCCTACCAACCGATCCCTTCTTCTAGTCAAGTTGTGCCACAAACTTCTCTACTCCCCAATTCTATTCAATACCTCCTCATTAGTTATAAGATCTACCCATCTAATCTTCAGCATTCTTCTGTAACACCACATTTTGAAAGTTTCTATTCTCTTCTTGTCCAAACTAGTTATTGTCCATGTTTCACTTCCATACATGGCTACACTATATACAAATACTTTCAGAAACGACTTCCTAACACTTAAATCTACACTCGATGTTAACAAATTCTCTTCTTCAGAAACGCTTTCCTTGCCATTGCTAGTCTACATTTTATATCCTCTCTACTTCGACCATCATCAGTTATTTTGCTCCCCAAATAGCAAAACTCCTTTACTACTTTAAGTGTCTCATTTCCTAATCTAATTCCCTCAGCATCACCCGACTTAAGTCGACACCATTCCATTATCCTCATTTTGGTATTGTTGATGTTCATCTTATATCCTCCTTTCAAGACACTGTCCATTCCATTCAACTGCTCTTCCAAGTCCTTTGCTGTCTCTGACAGAATTACAATATCATCGGCGAACCTCAAAGTTTTTATTTCTTCTCCATGGATTTTAATACCTACTCCGAACTTTTCTTCTGTTTCCTTCACTGCTTGCTCAATATACAGATTGAATAACATCGGGGAGAGGCTACAAACCTGTCTCACTCCCTTCCCAACCACTGCTTCCCTTTCATGCCCCTCGACTCTTATAACTGCCATCTGGTTTCTGTACAAATTGTAAATAGCCTTTCGCTCCCTGTATTTTATCCCTGCCACCTTCAGAATTTGAAAGAGAGTATTCCAGTCAACATTGTCAAAAGCTTTCTCTAAGTCTACAAATGCTAGAAATGTAGGTTTGCCTTTCCTTAATCTTTCTTCTAAGGTAAGTCGTAGGGTCAGTATTGCCTCACGTGTTCCAATATTTCTACGGAATCCAAACTGATCTTCCCCAAGGTTGATTTCTACCAGTTTTTCCGTTCGTCTGTAAAGAATTTGCGTTAGTATTTTGCATCCGTGACTTATTAAACTGATAGTATGGTAATTTTCACATCTGTCAGCACCTGCTTTCTTTGGGATTGGAATTATTATATTCTTCTTGAAGTCTGAGGGTATTTCGCCTGTCTCATACATCTTGCTCACCAGATGGTTGAGTTTTGTCAGGACTGGCTCTCCCAAGGCCGTCAGTAGTTCTAATGGAATGTAGTCTACTCCCGGGGCCTTGTTTCGACTCAGGTCTTTCAGTACTCTGTCAAACTCTTCACGCAGTATCGTATCTCCCATTTCATCTTCATCTACATCCTCTTCCATTTCCATAATATTGTCCTCAAGTACATTGCCCTTGTATAGACCCTCTATATACTCCTTCCATGTTTCTGAATTCACTTCTTTGCTTACAACTGGGTTTCCATCAAGGCTCTTGATATTCATACAAGTGGTTCTCTTTCCTCCAAAGGTCTCTTTAATTTTCCTGTAGGCAGTATCTGTCTTACCCCTAGTGAGATAAGCCTCCACATCCTTACATTTGTCCTCTAGCCATCCTTGCTTAGCCATTTTGCACTTCCTGTCGATCTCATTTTTGAGATGTTTGTATTCCTTTTTGCTTGCTTCACTTACTGCATTTTTATATTTTCTCCTTTCATCAATTAAATTCAATATTTCTGCCAAGGATTTCTACTAGTCCTTGTCTTTTTACCTATTTGATCCTCTGCTGCCTTGACTACTTCATCTCTCAAAGCTACCCATTCTTCTTCTACTGTACTTCTTTCCCCCATTCCTGTCAATTGTTCCCTTATGCTCTCCCTGAAACTCTGTACAACCTCTGGTTTAGTCAGTTTATCCAGGTCCCATTTCCTTAAATTCCCACCGTTCCGCAGTTTCTTCAGTTTTAATCTACAGTTCATAACCAATAGATTGTGATCAGAGTCCACATCTGCCTCTGGAAATGTCTTACAATTTAAAACCTTGTTCCTAAATCTCTGTCTTCCCATTATATAATCTATCTGAAACCTGTCAGTATCTCCAGGGTTCTTCCATGTATACAACCTTCTTTCATGATTCTTGAACCAAGTGTTAGCTATGATTAAGTTGTGCTCTGTGCAAAATTCTAACAGGCGGCTTCCTCTTTCATTTCTTAGCCCCAATCCATATTCACCTACTACTCTCCCTCTCTCCCTTTTCCTACTACCGAATTCCAGTCACCCATGACTATTAAATTTTCATCTCCCTTCACTATGTGAATAATTTCTTTTATTTCATCATACATTTCTTCAATTTCTTCGTCATCTGCAGAGCTATTTGATTTTGTATTTATAACCCTGTACTCACCTGACCAAAAGCCTTTTTCCTCCTGTCACCGAACTTCACTAATTCCTACTAACTTTAACCTATCCATTTCCCTTTTTAAATTTTCTAACCTACCTGCCCGATTAAGGGATCTGAAATTCCACGCACCGATCCGTAGAACGCCAGTTTTCTTTCTCCTGATAACGACGTCCCCCTGAGTAGTCCCCGCCCGGAGATCCGAATGGGGACTATTTTACCTCTGGAATATTTTACCCAAGAGGACGCCATCATCATTTAACCATACAGTAAAGCTGCATGCCCTAAGGAAAAATTACGGCTGTAGTTTCCCCTTGTTTTCAGCCGTTCACAGTACCAGCACAGCAAAGCTGTTTTGGTTAGTGTTACAAGGCCGGATCAGTCAATCATCCAGACTATTGCCCCTGCAACTATTGAAAAGGCTGCTGCCCCTCTTCAAGAACCATACGTTTGTCTGGCCTCTCAACAGATACCCCTCCGTTGTGGTTGCACCAACGGTACGGCCATCTGTATCGCTGAGGCACGCAAGCCTCCCCACCAACGGCCAGGTCCATGGTTCTTGGGGGGGAGTATAATGATAAAAGATTCAAAACACAGCCATACAATGCACAGCTAGGATAATAATGGAATATTGTTAGAACAGGTTCACAGCTAAAGTTAGTTCCTAATCTTACATATATTCAAATTAGTTCCAAATAAATCAGAAAAAATGTAGTAGGAATCAGAGTTTAAGGAGAAGAAATAAATGCTTATGGCATTGTAATTCTGTCAGAGACAGCAAAGGACTTAAAAGAGCAGTTGAACAGAATGGACAGTATCTGGAAAGGGAGATATGAACATCAAGAAAAGCAAAACAAGGATAATGGAAGGTAGCTGAATTGAGTCAGGTGGTGCTGAGAAAATCAGACAAGGAAACGAAACACAAAGTAGTAAATGAGTTTTGCTATTTGGGTAGCAAAATAACTGATAATGGCCAAAGTAGAGAGGACATAAAATGGAGACTGGCAATGGCAAGAAAAGCATTTCCAAAGAAAAGAAATTTGTTAACATCAATGTAGATTTAAGTGTTAGGAATTCTACTCCGAGAATATTTGTAGAGAGTATAGCAATGTAAGGAAGTAAAATGTGGATGATCAACAGTTTAGATAAGAAAAGTACAGAAGCTTTTGAAATGTGATCCTACAGAAGATTTGTTGTGTCGATCACATAACTAATGAGAAGGAGGAATCAGTTGATAGGACATGTTCTGAGACATCAAGGTATCACCAATTTAGTACTGGAGGGTAGTGTGTATTAGTGGTGAGAGGAAGAGGAAGGGGTAAAAATTGTGGAGGGAGACCAAGAGATGAGTACAACAAGCACATTCATAAGGATGTAAGTTTCACCAGTTATTCAGAGCTAAAGAGGCTTGCAAAGGATATAGCAACATGGAGAGCTGCATCAAACCAGTCTTTTGGCTGAAGATCACAACAACAACAACATCAACAACACATTGGAATGACTTACAGTTACCGAAAGTAGAGATTGACGGGCCCACACCGGAGAAGGTTCCATGTGTGAAGTTCCTAGTCAAATAGACAAATAATAATCTGAGGTAATGCCAGAATGTATATAAGCTAACCAAAATGCTCACACTGAAATTTCTCTGATTGTGTTGACCTGTGGACACAACTGCTAGCATACTTTGCATAATTTCACTCAATACTGTCATATGTCACTTCTGGGGCAATGCAGCCAAGATAAAAAAGGATATTTATCTTACAGAAGCATACAATAAGAATATTGTGAAAGTTGATAACCAAACATCTTGCAGAAGCTCTATCAGTGAGTGATTCTTACACTTACATGCCAACACATACATTCCATAGCGATATTTGTGCTGCTTTTGCCTATTAATTTCTAAGTTGGTTCACTCTGCACGCCTACACATTCTCCTTCAGAGAAGGGCTCTGTAGACCATGTTGTATGAATGAATGAAAGGAAGAGGAAATGGGATGAGATGAGAAATGCAATACAGCAAGAAGAATTTGACAGAGCAATGGAAGATATACATCAAAAAAGGCTCTACAGCAAACAGCATTCCTTTGTCATTACTAAGGCCCTTGTGAGAAGCAAGCATGACAGTAGTTGACCCCAGGGTATCCAGGATATATGGGACTGGCGAAAAACCCTTGTGATTCAAGAAGAATACAATACTCATACTGTCAAAGAAGGCACCTGCTAACAAGTGTCAGTATTACTGAGCCATCAGGTTCATAAAACACGATTAGAAAACACAAATTCAAATTAGGCACAAAAAATGGAATGACTAGTAGTAAGCAAGATGGGGGAAGATCAGTTTTTGGTTCAGGAGAAATGCGAAAAGTAATACTGATGTTGTGACTTATTTCGGAACACAGACTGAAAGATAGCAAGCCAACAGTTACAACATTTGTATATTTAAAAAAGGAAAAGGAAACTTTCAATGTTGAGTTGATAACACACTCTGGAACTCTAAAGGTTGCAGGGATAAAATACAAGGAGTGAAATATTATTTACACCTTGTACAGAAACCAGATTGCAGATGCAACAGTGAAAGGACATGAAGGAGAAGCAGAGTTAAAGAGCAATGTGTCAGTTTCATGTAGGCAATGGGTGATACCTTCATGTGTGCGCAGCAGTAAAATTGCTTGTTGCAAACATTTGGTTACTTTTTTAACAACTATGACACAATTTCCAAGGGTGTAGTCAGGCTGGAATCCAACAAAGTGGTTACGCTGGAATCCAGCAGCACAGATTAAATTTATAATCGTTATTGTCACAAATATTTTACTGTTTTTTCCCACTACATCACAAATTATGGGGTTGTGGTTAGGTTGGGATGTTTGCTAGTCTAGTTGGGAGTTGGCAACACCAACAAATGTGAAAGGTAAAAAGCCTGGTTGTGGTGACCGACTGATCTGTAGCTTAGCCCAACATTTAGTTTAGGTTGAAATACAACAGTTTTACTCACGAAAAATAAATTATCATCATTGTTGTCATATATATTTATTTCTTCCAAATATGTTGTGAATTTTGAGGTTGTGGTTAGGTTGGGACATAATAGCACAGCTTAAATTAAATTAGTAATCTTCGTTTTCAAAAAAATTCACCTGTTTCTTCCAATGTGTTACAATTTTGCAGGTTGAGAATATATTGACATGAGAATGTGACAAGATTCCTTTGAAATACATCATCTGCCCACTGCATAGACTCAGTTCTTGACACAAACTCTTTCCTTCCCATCATACCTCACGGCAAGGCTATCCCCGTGTCATTCAATCTGATTGACCTATCATTAAAGGAAACCGAAGAGATATTTTGGATAAAAGAGAAATTTTGAATTAAAGTTCATTGAGAAGAAATATAAACTTTGATGTCGCCTAATGCCATTGTAATTTTGCCAGAGACAGCAAGGACTTGGAAGAGCAATTCAGTAGCTTAGCTAGTGTCCTGAAACAATAAGATGAATATCAGAAAAAGTAAAACAAGGTTAATGAAACTTAGTAGAATTAATTTAGGTGATGCAAGGGAATTCGGTTAGAAAATCAGACACTAGAAGTTGTAGACGAGTTTTGATATTTGGACAGCAAAACAACTGATGATGGCTGAAGCAGAGGGGGATATAAAATGAAGACTGGCAATATGTAGAAAAACACTTCTTAATAAACTTGTCAGCATCAAATATAAACTGAAATGGTAGAAAGTCTTTTCTAGTAATATCTGTTCTACATGTAGTCTTACACGGAAGTGAAATTTCTACGATAAGTGAGCAGAAACTTTTAAAATGAAGTGTTACAAAAAATACGGCAGAGCAGATAACTAATGACAAGATATTGACTCAAATCGGTGTGTGTGTGTGGGGGGGGGGAGGGGGGGGGGTGCAGAGGGGGGGGTGGTGTTGGGTGGGTGGGTGAGGGGGGAGGGATAATAGAAATTTATGGTGCAACTTGATTGAAAGATGGATTGGTTGATACGACACATCCTAAGTCATCATAGAGTATTAAATTTTGTAATTGACAGAGGTGTGGAGCACAAAAATTTTAGAGGAAAACCAAAGCTTGAATAAAATAAGCAGTCTCAAATGGATGTTTGGTGCAGTAGTTGCTCAAAGATGAACAGATTATCAAAGTGGTTGCACTCCAAAACAGGTTTCAAACTGATATCAACACCAATATTATTATTTTCTTAGCTGACGGATATTTTCAAGATGTAAAGGCACCATGTATCTCTGAAGATAACTGTATTCTTTCATATGAAGTTTAGGGCACTGCAGAAACAAATCCACATTTCTTTGCATGTGGAACTCTCATTCACACAGTCAGATGGATCTCCTTGGGATATGCTGAGCCTTCCTGTGCAATGGCTTGTACTAAAAAGTGTGAGGTACCTATAAATAAAGAAAACAACCTTCTCATTTTGAACTTATCTCACTCAGTCCTAAGGCTAACCACAAGCATATGTAAACTCCCCCCCCCCCCCCCCCCCCTGGATTCACATACACAGTTTTAAAAATCAGGAAGTACAAATGATCGAAAACCACAGCTCATTTTCAGTATAAAATCCCAAGACATGTCATCTGAGTCTTCACCCTATGACATCACAAAGCTATAAAAGAGTAAATGCTATAAAAACACAAATGAAAATACCAGAACTACCCAAAATGTTGATTCCATACCCCTAGTCTGTAGCCTAGACCAGGGGTTAGGTTGGGATACTTTTTTTGGTTTCAAATAAAAAATGTATGGTTGCCATAAAACAGTGTGTGCCATATTGTTTTACGACACACACATGATAAATGTAAACACAGGCCCACTGACTGGCTCTCAGGAGTATTTTAAATTCTATCAAAACCACTTTGCGAGTTTTCAAAACAAATAATAATGATAACTAGCTAAAGATCAGGAGAAATAATGGAATAATCAAGAGGCAGGGAAAAAGTGGGAAAGTTGGAGTGTCCTACCTAAATCGGAAGAGTTGGCAGGTATGCAATAAACTGTCACTATACTGCTGACAGCTATTCCCACTTACGCCATCCAAAATTAATCCATTTAAATTAATAAGGTACTGTTATTTTGGAAAAACCTGACACTGCTAACTGCTGTTTATCTGTCACTAGACTACAATGTTTAGATTTACTTTATTATAAAAGCTATTTCCAAAGAAAATATTTATAATACAGTACTACTTGTCATATAGCTTTATAAAAAATATTGTTACATGCCATGCAGCTAACAGAACTTTACTGTCTCTGGATCTAGATATTCAGACAGGTTTGCAAATTTGCAGAAAGAGTGGCTATGTTTATTTTATATAACTGTTTATTGCTTGAGCTGCTTCTTTTTAAACTGTGCTAGTAGGCACAAATCGTCATAACCCACGATATGTTTGAAAAAACAGTGACAAATTTTGGACCATAGAGAGTATAAAGGTAGGCTAACTGATGTGCCTTTCTGTCGCAGCAATTTAAAATATCACCGTAGCCTCAAAGCTAACCCCACCTTTGTAATTTCTAACATATTCCTGTAAAGACAATGAAACTGTTGTGACAATGAAAAAGACGAAAGTAATTCCTGTTTGTTTTGCAAGCAACAATTTATGCTGTGCTGTTGCAACACAACAAAACCACATTATCGTAATTGATGACAAGTTTGAAAAAAGGAAAGAAACATGCATCACATGATATGTTGTTATTGTAATAGATGAATGTTTCACTGCCAAAAAACTGAGTACGTTATTAGGTGCCTATGTAAACACAGGCTATTAATTCATAGTATGTTCAGAAAGGAGGAATGAAACTCTTGTGATGACGAATATTATACACACAATTCTCTCATTTACTAGCAGAAATGAATGTAAGCTCATATTTTGTGACATGTTTGAAGAAAAAAATAATGAAATATTTCTTAAGAGCAATATTATAAATGTAACTTATCCTAGTCCTGAAGACCAGCCTATCACAAAAAGCAGAGTTTTTTGCTTTCATACTCACTGGTCCTGCTAACTCACAACCAACTGTTGTCTTTGAACCTAACCAAGACCTCAGGCTAAGCTACAGATCAGCCTGTCACCACACCAGAGTTTTTTTCCTTTCACATTCACTAACTTTATCAATTCACAACCAAATTGTTGCCTTCCAACATAACCTAAACTTTGTGCTAAGCTACAAATCAGTCTGTCACAAAAACCAGGGACTTTTGCTATGACACTTACTGGCTTCGTCAACTCACAACTGAACTGTTGCCTTACAACCTAACCTATGCCTCAGGTAAGCTACAGATCAGCCTGTCATCACAGCCACACTGCTGTGTTCTGGGTCATTCTACTTCAAATTTCCCAGGGCATGTCATCCACTATCTTTCATGAAACTTTGTATAGTTCCTTATACTTATAACATAAGGACTTCTGAAAATTCTTTTTGGTCTCAGACTAAAACTTTTCTTTTATGTTGAATTTTCAATATAGTGATGTTCTAATAGTTTAGCCCTGTGAGAATGACCATACGAAGTGCCGCTTCCTTCAGAAATACTCAAAGTCAGGTGTATATGAAGTTTCTGATTTGGAATTAAGAGAGATATATAATTAACAAGAAGGCATTTATTTAAGCCGAAAAGTTACGAAGAAATATTAATCTACGGTATTTTCAAAGGATGTTGAAAAATAGTTATATTAAACTTCCCCAACATGCTGGGAATCTAGTTTTAATCTTAAATAATTCCCAAGGTTGTATGCTTCCCAAGAAAATAAAAATATTAATGTGTCTTATGTGAATGGACGCACAAATTGGAAATCAAAAAACTTTTTACTGTGATGAAAAATGGGCCATTCCTAGTAAGTTCACCCTGGCCTGATGCACACTGTATCAGATTTACATGATTTTTTTAAACTACTTGTTACTTTTGCCATGGTAATAACCAGTCTAAAATTTCTTCCACATATTTCATATAGCTTTTGAAGGAAAATAAGTAAAGTTTTCATAAACTTACATTGTATCTGAATACCAGAAAAAGAATGTATCATTATATGAAAAATTTTTAACTCCACTTGACTTGTAGAACTTAAATTGTTATGACCCAAACAATGATTTCTTTAATATTCAGTACACTTTTACACAGAATTGGTGTCAGGCCAGTTTTCTTTTCTTTTCTTTTTTACTGTAAGTCAAATACGATGACAAAAAGAATAGCTTGGGTATAGACAGACACAGGATTTTCATTTAAGTATTTGTAACATTCTTCAGGAGATCTATATTATGTAAACTGCTAAGCTTTAGTACATATCTCATGTTCTGTTAAAATAATAAAAGTACTGAGCCGAAAGTTATAATTTTAATTGAAATGTTTTCATTACTCATATTAACTTCATTTAGGGACATTATTCTACACAGCTAAATGCTTAAATTTAAAACATACACGTTCAGCAGTGAAGATCCTTTGAGTTCTTAAGTGAATTTTTTAAATAGTTTGTGTATTTTGAATCCACTGTGAGAAATTAGAGTCTGTTACTTCCATATGGTTTTCATTATAGTAAGACATTCTTCCTAATGTGCTTAATTCGGGTACACCAACAGTACATTAAATGTTTTATAAAGGCACAAAGAAGTCTTCCCTCAGAATTTACCTCTTCATCACACACATTCTTGATGAAGGCAAAGTACCACCTATCATATACAAGTGGCACAAAAGTGTTTTGTTGAAGACAGGTATGTGTCCATTGCAGGAAATTTTCAGTAAATGATAAATCAAGGAAAGCTTTCCGGAACAAGTTATTTTACTAACTTTAAATGAATGACAGGAAAGTGGTTTATAATTGTGAAAATTCCTGGTACCAAGTAGTGTGTGGGTTGTCAAAAATCTCTTTTCAAGATACTTCTGTAGAATATCTACATTGATTTTCTCAAAGAAATGAAAAAAAAATGTCAATATTAGCCTTGCAAAAATTGTAAACATCAGATACAGTTGTTGTTGTTGTTGCTGTTTTTTTTGTACATCATCCTCTAGTTGAAGACTAACATTTCTGACTACACATTTTACAGTACCTCCCAATTCATTACACGCAGATTTACCATGGCTAGTACCAAAAAAGGAATGTTCAGTATCAATGGAAAAATCATTTTTGTGTTCACACAAGCTTTTAAAGTTTTTTTTCTATTTTTATACTGAGCACCACATCTATCTTGAAATAAAGCAGTTTCTTAATTCATGGGTAGTGTTCAGCCAACCAAGCAACCATTTTTTTTGAACAGCATTTACAAATCCCACATCACACTCCATATCATCACTGATTAAACAATGGTTTGCTATTATCAATGTATTTTTGTCCTTCATTACATAAACACAAACTGAATGGATTGTACAGCTGCTTCTTGTCAAGTGGTAACTCTAGAATTCATTCTGAATTACAAAATTCTGTAGTTTTCAGCAAAATCCATTAACAGAATTGCTTTTACCGCATTTAAGATTTTCTTTCCAATTTTTCAGGGCCCTTACCCAACACTTGGATATAAATGACAGTGGTTTAAATGCCTATAATTTTGTTACTAAGCATTGCATTCTTCAACAGTTGCAGATAGCTTTACCAATTTAGTTTGATGATCTGTGTTAATCCACTGGCTGTACTCAATTTCATCATCAGCATCTTTGTAAGATAATTTTTCTTTCAAAAACTCTAACAGTTTGTCATTACTGGGACAATTATAACAGTTATTAAGCATGTAGTCATAGTTTTCTGAGACACATACAAGAAATTTTATACTTTCGTTATATGCTTCTTGAACGTGTCCCACATCCATAGGTAGTTTTACATTTTGGTGGATATGACAGATACACACTGAATGAGTGACTGCAGCACAAACTAAAATACACCACATCAGTGTTAGAGAACAAATTTTACAAGAAACTATTGTCAATGTTTGTATTCTCCCATTTAAAACAATAACATAGTTCCCTTAGGTTGCTGAGGAAAAGTCTTTTTGCACATAAACATTCTTCTGAATGCTAACTTTTGTCTTTTGCTCCTGGTAACATTTGAGTATATTCACATTTTCGGTAAAAATCAGTGACAAACTTTACTACAACTTCACCATTGACTATTTTACCCCTTTTTGTCTTAGCAACTGATAAAATACCCATTTCCATTTTCAGTTTCCTTGCCCATCGAACTACATACTCGCTGACATTGAATTCTGAGTTGTTTTATCTTTTGACCAAGAGGGAGGAACTAAAGTTAAAACTTGATTTTTTCAGATCTCATTAGACCAGCCACTTTTTCTCTTATTAACAGTATAATGCCATCAAAATCTTTAGCTTTCTTAACAATTTCATAATTCATTTTTATCCTCCTTACTGTCAGAAATTTCACAATCCACTGTCTGGCACACATTTTCTTCCAAAACATGCTTCACTTTTTCTAGCTTCCGTGCGGCATAAGAGGCCTTGCTGTGATTTGGGATGGAATGAAGTTTTAAGGGAGAGCACACTGAACCATCTAAAGTTTTCTTTGCATTCTTGACATCACTGATTTCAGTTTTTTGTTCACAAAACTTACAACATGTTGTACAAAGCTTTTTGTCTTGTTTAATATTGGTTCTTCTAGCACTTAACCATTTAGACAAAGACAAACTTACTGACCTCAATGATTTTAACTGTCTACCTGTGTGTCCTGAAAGGATCACAGCAAGTTCTTTGATGGCATTCAAAAACCTCTAAGTAACAGTAACTGTTAAGGGGTCGACAGAAGCGTCTGATCCCACGCGTCGGCTTTGACTAGTGACGTAAGGGTGTTGTTGTGTGTGACGTCATGACGGCGGGGAGTTTGGTTTGTGAGTTTGGCATGTTTGTAGATGTTGTCGTGTTGCGGTTTGTTGTGCTCTCTGGTGGTATATTCAGGGTTTTCGTTTGTGTGGTGTAAGGGGCTCAGTTTGCTTTTGCTCATTATCCAGAATTGTTCGAGTGTCGGCTGTGTTTGTAGTGGAACTCGTTTCAGTGAGTTAACGATTTTGTGTGAAGGTTAATTTAGTGTTGTTCACTGTACATAGTGTGGTAATTTTAGTAAAATTAATCAGTTGTTGTTTTTGTTCAGGAATGGATATGACGGATAAAATTAACAGTGCGCAGGTCAAGGGAAGTGTTCGATCCCAGTGTGTGGCTGTGTATGTTGATATTGGTATCGGGAGATGTTTTTGAGCTATATAGGTCAAGGGAAGTTTTTGATCCTAATTTATGGGATCGGGAGCTGCTGTTGAGCTATATAGGTCAAGGGAAGTGTCCGATTCCAGATGATATTGTGTTTAGTGGTATTTGGGGAGTTTTGTGAGTTGGTTTTTTCGTTGTTTTGTGTGGTTTTGTATGGGGGTGGGTATCTAAATTTCTTTATATTTAGTTTGCCCCCACCAAAAAACACCCCATTTCCCGCGCTTGTCCCGTTAGTGTCATTAGGCTTTTTGTGGAAAGTGCGTGTGTTTGTTTTTCGATGTATTTTCGTCCTCATAATGTGTATGTACCGACTTTATATGCGCCATATTGCAATTGTGGTTTATGGTCGTTTCCGCCATATTTGTGATGTCATGGGTCAAAGCAGACGGGCGGGATCGGACGCTTCCGTATTTCCACTGTTAAGTCCCCATATAGTTCTTCCTGGATCATCTGGAAAGTTTATATTGGTTTGTAATACTACCAAATCTTTTGGTCTTCACTCAGTTCTGACAATTTTTGAAGATTTTTTACTGAGGTGTAGGTCATCTGATGACATGGTGTTATGAGTAATTTTCTGACACTCAAGAAGAAACTGAGCACTACATCAGTCAAACACACCAAACCATCATGAACAGAATGATAGACAGCTGCATCTCAAACAAATATGACCAGTGCCATGGCAAGACAAAGAGCAACTGAGGCCCAATGGACTGATTGTTGCATGTCAGTGATGTTCAACAATACATGACAGCCATTGCTGCAGTATTTTCACTTATGTATGGGTTTCAAGCAAGCTGCCACAAACACAATAAACAGTTTATCACTCCGAGCTGTTGGTCAGCTGCACAGATAAATGTGATATAATACACTCTTTCAAAAAATCACTTAATAAAATAAATAAATTTGTCACATTGAAGACTAATTTGTCTGCCTCAAATAAATGATATTTGAATATGCTAATTTGAGACCCCTGTATCTGACGCAGAAGGTGTTAGACCTGGCAGAACTTACTTGGAATAACTATTTTTCATCACAGTAAAAAGTTTCTTTTATTTTTGATTTATTTGTGTGTCCATTCACAGAAAACCCAGTAATATTTTTATGTTATAAGAAAGCTCACAAACTTAGGAATATTTATGATCAAAATTAGGTTCCCTATACAGTGGAGAAATGTGATGTACGTGTTTTTAAATGTCCTTGTAATTTCTCCAGATTTTGAAATGTGAAATACATTAATATTTTTTTGTAATTTTCTTTGTAACTTTACTGCTTAAATAAATGCATTCTTGTCAACTATATCCACCTCTTAACTTCCGAAAAAATTCGAAATCAAAAGCTTCATATACATCTGAGTTACAAGTGTTTCTGTAGACAAGTCTACTTTGCAGGGGCATCTTTGCAGAGCTAAATCATCAAAACATTACTATATTGAAAATTCAATTTTTTAAAGGTTTTAGCCTGAGACCAAAAACAATTTCAAGAAGTTCTTATCGTACAGGTATAAGCAAACACATATAGCTTAATGAAAATCTTAGATGGAGGGTTACAAATCCTAGACATATTTGGTGATCTGAGATGGAATGACCCTTCCATCTAACCTAGACATCACACTAAGCAGCCTACCACCACAACCAAAGTTTTTTTGCTTTCATATTGTCTGGCTTTGACAATTCACCACCAAACTGCTGCCTTCCAACCTAACCTAGACCTCAAGCTAGGCTACAGATTAGTCTGTTGCCAAAAGAATGTTTTTGTTTGGTTTCAGATTTGCTGCCTTTGTTAACTCGCAAGCACACTTTCACATCCAAACTTAACAACAACCTCACAGATACCAATGTCAATTGCGAAAAACAGTCAAATATTTGTGGCAAGCAGTAATATTAATATAACTGCTGGTCATAATAGGAATGATAGGTATCAGTGAGAAGAAAGCAATAATGAAACTGCAACAAATTCTATTCATTTTGATTGTAAACTAATGCAGCAGCCTGCAAAATACATGATATCATGTCTGGCTCTTGTCGATTGTGCTTCCCCTACACACACTCAAAGAGGTAGCTGTGAAAGAAATTCTTGCACTACCTTGTGTGATGGAGGGACCATTTAATAGCAGCCCATGTGCCATCTATAGTATTTGTATGGGTACCCGTCTCAGCATCTCTGAAGGTCAATTTATGATTCATTTTATGGTGTTGGAAACCTTCATTTTTCAAATGTTTGTATGTCAAGAAACAATTTGAAATAATAGTTGTCCCTGATAAAGTATTCTCTGTAATAAGTTTTATAAGAATTGCTTTTGAGCTCCTCAGCACAACACAAAAAGAACACTCTTATGTCTCTTGCTTGACAGTACCAAAGACCCATCCTCCTATTTCTTTTTTATTCCCTCTGCCAAACTACTGCTTCCCAAAATGACATGTCCGCAGCTCGTGGTCTAGTGGCTAGCGTTGCTGCCGCTGGATCACGGGGTCTCAGGTTCGATTCCCAGTCGGGTTGGGGATTTTCTCTGCCTGGGGACCAGGTGTTTGCGTCGTCGTCATCATTCATGACAGCAGCTAGATTGGACTGTGTAAAAATTGGGACTCTGTAAGGGCATTGGTAACTGTGTGGCTGAGTGCCCCACAAACCAATCATCATCATCATCATCATCTAAAATGACATTGGTTGATGTCAAGGCTGTGTCCTTTGCCACCAAGTTTGTCATTGGTTCTTAGGCAGATTTCCATCCAAACGTTTGTACAAAATTGCGGCCAGTCCACCACATTTTACTTCACCCAATCTAGTTCCCAAGAAATAAATTTATATTTACGTTCGTACATCCATAAGTATGTAAACTGCAAAATAGTGCTAATTTTTAACTTGCTCCCTAAAGTGGCTGCTTTTGCTACATTTCCATACACTCCATCAACACAAACCTTAGACTCGTTAAGAACTATTTCACTGTCACATTTAATACATTTCCGTGTGTCTGCAGTTAATCTGCGACACATACACCAACAGATGATGTCACCGTGCAGAACTAAATCAGCCACTACACTTTACACCACATGCTGCCACAATTACAAAATATCTCTCTATACACCCACTAATGCACCAAAACACAGCTTAAGTATATTCACTCAGTTTCACAAATTTTGGAACTCAAACTGTGATTTGAATGAGAAACCTGCAGCTAAATTCTGCTTGTATACAAAATGTACCAGTAAGTGAGGTTTCCCCAATCTACTTTGTGCAGTTGTTCTAAAATGATAATCATTTGCATTTCCAGGCATGCAGTATATCTCACACCAATTTTACATTCGTTGCAAGCCATTTACATAGTGTAATTGCTCCAGCTTACCAGCCCATTGCTCCACTGCAAAAGTGTTAGAGGTTATATGGCACTGTTTTCTCTAACAATATACAATATTCTGCAATCATCTCTAACCTCCCTATGGAGAAATCTCTGAGTCAATTAATTTTGAGCACTTCCATTAATAAATGCCATACAGAACAATGTTTTACAGGAATTACTTATTGACACACAGGACCTACTCAATGCACCAACAACATAGCCATTATACGGTCGATGTCCATATTCCTTCTGGAAATCTAACAATTATGGAAATCTAACAATAGAGTATAACAATGGATTTACTATAGTTTATACATTTTGCCTTCCTCCACCACCTGAACAGTAGTAAGTAAATCAATAACCAAGAAAAAAAAATGGGCTGCAATATTGGAAGCACCTCATACCTCCACAAAAAGTAAAATTTAATCTATTCCATGATAAATTCATATCAGTATTTGAAAATAGCTTGCGCATAAGCTAATCAGAAGGGACATTAAACAGCCATATAAAAACCATGGATGACTAAGAGGATTAAAGTATCTTGTGAAAGGAAAAGGGAAACTTTTGGCAAGAACAAGTAGAGACCCTGTAGTATTGATTGGCGACTCCATGGAGTAGTTGCACACTACAATAACTACTCAAAATTACTAAGAAAGGTTATTAAAAAAATCAGAAATCAGTATGTCTGACAACAGAGTTAAGACAATATGGAATATATTGAACCAATAGACAGGACAACCAACCACAGAAGAGGATAAAATTACTATTGAATTGAATGGAAGAGTTATAAATGACAGATTACAGGTGGCAAATGTATTTAATAATCATTTCTTAAACATAGTAGAAAGCATAGGGACTAACAGTTCAAGAAAAAGATTGCAGCAATATGTTGAAGAAGTAGCTCTCACAAAATTACATCATATGAGTGTACCACCAACTTCTACTTCTGAAATTAAGAGGGTCATAGATTATCTCAAGAATAAAATCTCTTCTGGTTTTGAGGGGATTTCCAATAGAGCACTAGAGATTTATCTCCATATAATAAGTCTGGTATTGTCTGAAATATGTAATGCATCACTAACTCAAGGAATTTTTCCAGAGAGACTAAAATATGGCATTGTTAAACCCCTCTTTAAGAAAAGTGATGAGACATAACAGTAACTACCAACCTACTTCACTACTGACATCATTTTCCACAATTTTTGAGAAGGTGATGTATTCTAGAATAGTGTCTCACCTTGGCAACAATAATATCCTCAGCAAATCACAGTTTGTGTTTCAGAAGGACTGCTCTACTGAGAATGCCATTTACATGTTCACACACCAGATTTTACAAGTCTTAAATAACAAAATAGCACCGGTAGGTATTTTCTGTGACCTATCCAAGGCATTTGACTTTTTGAATCATAGTATACTCCTAGATAAATTTCATTATTATGGGATTGATGGTATAGCCAACCAATGGATCATGTCATACTAACCAAAAGAATGGAGAAAATTATACTTAATAGTAATCTGACCAACAGAACACAGGGTCTGACTGGGGAGAAATCACATATGGTGTTCCCCAAGACTGTATCTTAGGTCCACTACCATTTCTCACAGATGTAAATGAACTACCGTCTAATGTACAACTAGCAGAATTAGTTCTTTTTGCAGATGACACCAGTATTGTAATCACTCCCAGTATACATACAGAAATGGAAGAAATGGTGAACAAAGTTCTCAAAAGTATCATTGACTGGTTTTCTGCAAATGGTCTCGCCTTGAATTTCACAAAGACACGTCATATTCAGTTCTGCATCTCTAGGGGTACTGCACCAGTGATAAGTCTAACACACAGTGATGAAATAATACATATGGTAGAAACTTCAGAAGTCTTAGGTGTCCATATCAGTTCAGGCAGGGGGGTTACCATTATAGTCTTGGATGTTATTAAGTTTAGCATATGTTAAAATTCCGGGGTAAGAAAGAAACAAGTATTTTTTTGTTTTCTCCAAAAAAAAAAAAAAAAAAATCCTGTCCTGAGATACAGGCCTTCAAAGATGACACTGCGAACACCATTTTGAAGATGTGAATTTCAGAAATTTTTTTAAAATGCTGTATCTCTGTAACAGTTCTAGATTTTTTTTTTTACTTGAAAGATAACTGCTTTATGATTACAGTGGTATCCTCCATTTAGACATATCTGTCAAAGTTCTTTTACTGTCGCCTTTTGAATTTTTTTTTTATAATTTACAGAAAAAAAAATTTCAAAAATGCCAATCCAGAAAAGTTAGATTTTTTCTGTTGATTAGTACCATGTAATACTACATTCTCTGTAAAGGAGAGCTTCCACTTTTAAGTTGGACAGGCTTTATTTTAAAAAAATCATTTTTTAAATTATCACTGGTAATGTATGTCTTCAATGAAGCTGTTTCTAATTAATTTCTTTGTTACAATGTTTATTTCTATTGTCTGTGCTGCAGTTATTTCTTATCACTTTCTTTGTTGCAGTTACTTATTTTCACTTTTGTTGTAGTTCCTTGTCAGTTTCTTTGTCGTGGTTGTTCAGTGCTAACTTGTTTACTGAAGAGGCTTCTAAGAAATATGAGACCATTAAGTGTGTTCTGTGTTTTCGTGAGGAATTTGCCAGTTGACACAGTTGCAGTGTGTTTTGTGAAAAGGACTGTTTGAAATTTCTTCTGACTGGGGCCAGGGGAGAGTGAAGTGTGCTATTTGCTTATCCATCAAAGAGTGATATATAAGACAAACAAAAAAGCAGGCTTTGTTCAGGTTGGGAATAAGTGTTCTCATCTGTTTCAAAGTGAAGATGTTTCCAGTGATGACTTTTTGTGTTCTAAACGTTTTGACACAATAACAACACTGATAGTATCTGAACAAGGTGAAGCCTCCCATAGCGCAGATGATGCAGATTTTGCATCAATAGAGGTAGAATTAAATGCCCTGAATCAGTCAACGACAGAGGTAGGTGTTAGTCCTGTTAAGAAATTGTGGTCAGTGAAGTTGAGTCATAAGCTCTATGAATCAAGAAAGCGCTGAGAAATTACTAAAGCAAAATTACCACAGCAAAACTGACTACACTCTTCAAAGTAGGAATTTCATCTTCAGAAAAAAATGAACCAAAGCACTCTTTCCAGGAATTTTTCACAAATATCAATTCAGCTGTTGAATACTGTGCATCCTACAGTGAAAAGGTGCAAGTTTTAACTATTATTCCAGAGACATTTTCAAAGAAAATGATTTTGAACCACATTCCATCAGTACCAGTGTACATGGTAGACAAATCAAGATCCCTATTATGGTCATCCTCTAGAAGCAGCTCGAGTTCAAATAGTGCAGTCATTTTATCTGGAACATAAATGGGACTGTTCTCACCAGAGCGCCAACAAAAGATACACTATAACTGTAACAGCTGAATGTCAAACAGTTGTGAAAGTGATTAGGTACATGACTCACATTATTACAGAAACTTTTGCAATTTATAAGAGAAACTATACAACTTCACGTATTGGAAGATCAAAATTTTATGCACTACGACCTAAGTGGGTAGTTCCACACCCACCTACAGATGTCTTTTTATGTGTGTACTGCACGAATTTTGGACTTTGTGTGGTAACTTTGAAGAACTTACTGGAGCATGTGACATATGACACCTTGGTTGGGCATGTGAAGTCATTAGTAGTCTGTGACATAAAGAGAGAGACTTGTTTTTTTCAAGAATGTGGACTCTGCAGAAATTACATATGCGACATGGGAGGAAAATAAACTAATTATGAAAACTGTTGCCTTTGACAGTTTCATTGATGAACTTAGTAAATGGGTCAGTGAAAGCAGTAACACATCAGCATCTGAAGAAATTGCAACAACACATTGCAGAAGTGAAAGGGTGTGTACAGGCTGAAGAACTGTGTTTAGTGTTTCACTGTGATTTTGCTGAGAACTGGTCAGTAATTATTCCACAAGAAGCACAAGAGTATCATTGGAGTAATGACCAGGTTTCAATTTTTACAGGAGTGACATATTTTCAAAACAAGACCACAAGTGTTACAGTTAAAAGTGATGACACAGGAAATGACCCAGCACGCTTTGCTATCAATGCGCAAAATTCTTCAACTGCAAACAGGGCCAGAGAAGATCACCATCATTTCTGATGGTGCTCCTAGTCATTTTAAAAACTGTTACCAGCTGTTTGAACTGAGTAAGACACTTGTGCCAACTGACTGGGTATACAGTGCTACTTGTCACGGGAAGGGGCCTTGTGATGGTGTAGGCATGCTGAGTATTTTACAGGAGTGTGAAATCTTACACATCCACAGCCCTCATTATTTTGTCCAAAGAGGAAATTGAAGAATTCCGTGAGCAGATAAAAGAAGAATGGTCCAAACAAACTACTTCTGTGAAAGGAATTCAGAAGACACATTTTTGGACTCAAAGTAATGGGCAAACTCGTACTGCACACACGTTAAAGAGCAAGAAAGAAGAAATTTCGTTCATTTGGCCAACGCCCCAGAAAAAGAAGGGTAATATTCAGATTCACAACCTGTGAATGGAGATGTTTGTGGCATGTGTGTATGACTGTGGCTGGTGGATTGCTGAGATTATAAACACGTTATGAGTTACATAAAATTGTAGTGAACTTTATACTACCTCATGGATCAGCTGCTGGGTATAGGTTTAGAGCTGAAGGACAGCAACAATGCCATCAGTTCTCACTTCCTGTTCACAATGTTTTGGAGACTGTAAGTGCTCCAATTCCTATTGGTTCAACAGGAAGACATCACTCTATACCAAAGGAAAATATTGAACCAGTGGAACACATTTTTAGTTCATTGACTGGCTAATTTCAGTACAAAGCAGAGTGCACAGAAGTTGTATGAATTGAAAACTAAGTCTTTGGACCTTTCACATACATTTTGGAAACATTTAAAATGCTTAAAAAATAAATCTCTTACTCATCTTTCAAAAACAAATCAAAACAACTTTTATGTATGGCAAAAATTTCAATTGTTTATAAAACCTGTTCAACCTAAAAGTGGAAAATCTCCTTTTCAGGGAACGTATAGCTATATGGTACTGATCAACAGGGGGGAAAAAAAATCAAGATTTTATGGATTGTCATTTTTGAAAAAATAAAATATGTTCCATAAATTATAAAAAATGTTCAGTACGCTATAGTAAAAGAACTTTGACAGGTAAGTCCAATTGGAGGATTTATTTGTAATCATAAAGCAATTATCTTTCAAAAAAACGATAATATATCTACAACTGTTCCAGAGATACAGAATTTTAAATTTTTTTCCAAAATTCACATCTTCAAAATGGTATGCAGCACAATGTCATCTTTGGAGGGCTGTATCTCTGAGCAGAAATTTTTTTGGAGAAAAAAAAATTAAGTGTTCCTTACTTAGTCCTTCATTTTAACAAATGCTAAATTCAATAACATCCAAGACTATAAAGGTAAGATTTTTTACTAGGCTGCCTGAATTGATATGGACTATGCCATATTGATGAGAATTTAAATTGGAAAGAAAAGCATTTTTGGAACTCCTAAAACAATGTAGTTCAGCCACATTTGCACTTAGAATCATAGCAAATTTTGGGGAGAGAGAAATCAGTAAGTTGACATATTTTGCATATTTCATTCAGCAATGTCTTATGGAATAATGTTCTGGGGAACTCATCTTTAAGAAAGAAAGTCTTCATTGTCCAAAAATGTGGTGTAAGAATAATATGTGGTGTTCATGCGTGATCATCTCATAAACATCTGTTTAAGGAGTTGGGCTTTCTGACTACTGCTTCACAGTATATTTATTTCGCCATGAAGTTTGTTGCAAACAATCCACTACAGTTCAAAAGGATCAACAGGTTACATAAAACATTCTAGAAAAAAAAAAAAAGGGCATTCATTAGTCAACATTAAGGTTGTCTTTAGCAGGGAAAGCGGGTGCACAACGCTGCAACAAAAATGTTTGACCACTTACCCAGTGACATAAAATGTCTAACAGACAGCAACATACAATTTGAAAATAAATTGAAAAAGTTTCTACTTCACAACTTCTTCTCTTCCGTAGAAGAATTTCTATATTTTTAATGTGCAAAAGGTGATGGTTAGGAATTACTAACTCAATCTGTATATATTCTTTTCATTTCGGGGGGGGGGGGGGGGGGATTATGTTATGATGTTTAGAGTACAAATACATGTACAAATTAGTTTGCAATATGAATATAAAATGACTCATTCCACATCATGATGATTTTACGTGCAGAATGATCCATGGAACATGAAAGTAACTAACTAACTAAAGGACAAATAATGCATCCATAACAACAACTCCAACATCTTTACTGCATTAAAAACACAAGGTAACACCATCAGTATTCCTTTCAACTACCTAATTATGTTTACACTTTTATTCACCACGTGCTGAGTTTTTTAAAACCAGCGTTTTAAGCATTAGGCCTAAATAAATATTAAATCATACCTCTCCCAAAGCTTCATAGTGCCTCTGACTAAAAGAATGGTCCTCACTCACGCTAAACTGAAATGGATCATCGCCTGGTTGTCCAGTGCTGCCGCATATTTTACGAAGTTTGCCCTCTGAAAAATTATGAACAATACGTATCAACATGTAGCAATAACAATTGAAGCATTCATACGCCTGGTGGTATGAATGAGTTAGTAACCAAACATACGCAATTAAAATGTTGCAATTACACGAAATATGCCTTTAAAATCACATTCACTTTAATTTCTTGGCTAAAAAAAAAACATGGAAGAGCATTCTATAACACGTGGAATAATATCATGTATGCACATGCCGGTTTGCTATGCACCAATACGCAACACTTCGTACATAAATCCTTACAACTTGGTGAGATAAAACAATTATCTTGCACAGAAACACTGCGACTCACATGTTACAGGTTAAGCTGTACATATTTCCATTGTATTCGCAAAACTGTCAGGAGAAAGAACGCTTTACCTGAAATGCACAAGAACTTTGAATCATTTAATTAGCTGAATTTGACATAGACACAATACAACACACCATCCAGTTATTTTGTTACATGGACCTTCGGTAATCGTCAGGTGGACAAATATTGTGCTCTCCGTTTTAATTACAAAAAGTTCACTTTGAATACCTTCGTATTATTAATTACTGCGTTGATTCAGGCACACTGATCTCAATGCTTCTGTGATTACTGCAGGTATGTTGATACAGAAACATTTTCAGCACAGTCACTATATACATAATAAATCAAGCAATACATTAAGAACAAGCCACACAAACATGACAGGCATCAGCACCTTTATTAAATGCGTAGCCAAATCCTTCCAGGGTTCGTGGAAACTGTTCACCATTAGAAGTCATTGTAAAAGTAGTCATCTGCAAGAGAAAAAGTTTGAAGCACGCTCCCACAAGATGTGTGTAAACAAAACTGACAGATGTTCCTGTATGGAATATCTTTGCCATCAGTTCTCCAAACAGCTATTGCGCATGTCGCGCGGTAGTTCCCCTACGATTGCTCACAGATGCGACGATTACGTGTTCCTTCCCACTGAAACTAGGAACTCATGCAATAAGCACCACAAGTGTATACGTTTCATGAGTATGCGAGGATTCAGTTTCTCCTTACTGAGAGGTTTGAAATCTAACGTAAAAGCTCTTAATCATTTAAGAACTGTAATATAAGTAATTTTTTCTGTCTCAAATGTCCGTTATAGAAGTGCCAAAACAGAAGACAGTGTATTAATTTCTACCGTAAATTTAGTCGTCACTCCTTAAAGTGTCTATTTTTAGATATTCATCTCCCATCTGGTAATACATGCAATATGCTCACATGATAAGACGTACTTTATCATATACGTTACAAAATAATAATAATAAAATAAAATAAATGTGACCCACACAGTTTTATGTAAGAACGATTTTTTCATAGGGCACCAACTTCTTAGTAACCAAGTGAGCTCCATACTACGCAGATATGGAGCTCTGGTCTGTCAATATAGAACTGCAACGCGTTTCCAGATACAACAGTGTCTCGGAGACGATTTACTTGTCAGGATACGAACGTGAGCGTTAACACAACACCCAGTCGCTGAGTGGAGAAAATCTCCGAGCCGGCTGGTAATCGAACACAGGCAGCTTCGGTTAGCATATTTGTTGTTTACTACTCTTCTTTTTATGAATGACGTGTATTTTAAAGGTTTGGCCGCCATGCTGTAATTGGGCAAAATTCAAAGTAAGAGTATCATTTTATTTATTTATTTATTCACCCATTGACAAATTTCTTTCTATAGATGTTTTCATTACACACACACTTGTGTTACTTAAAGCATGCTACGTCCTCTTTGTCTACTTTGATTCTTTGGTAAAATACAGTGCTTTGGGTCTTTGCTCTATTGTTTCTACCTAAGTACAAGCTATCACTGTATCTGGTCTGACGATTATGTATTGAGCTGTTTGTTGCCTACTGCTCAATGGTTTTTGTGTAAACACTGCAGTTTGAAGTATGTATTCACTTGGAACTGTCGTAATACCACATTTTTTGAATAACTCATTGTAGTGGCCCCTTTCGTGACTTGCTCATTATTCTGACGGTTTGTTTTTGCAGTTGGAACACATTTCCACATTCGGAGCATTTATACCCCAGAATGTTATGCCAGAACTGATAACGGAATGTATGTGTGCATAGTATGCTGCTTTGCTCTTTGATCGCATATATTTATAATACATCACAGATATACAATATTTATTATCGAAGGTGTCGTGCTATAACTATGGAAGCAGGTAGTCAGAAAAAGAAGCGACCTAAAACTTTTCTCAATGTGAGAAATTGTGCTGGGCCAGTATAAAGATATTGATAAAGTAACTGCGGCCAACAAGGTAAAGGCATGGACAGTAGTTGTTGTTGACTGTAATTCTCATAACGTTGGGACAGATCGTGACTGAAAGTGTGGTGTCACCGCCAGACAACACACTTGCTAGGTGGTAGCTTTAAATCGGCCGCGGTCCATTAGTACATGTCGGACCCGCGTGTCGCCACTGTCAGTGATCGCAGACCGAGCGCCACCACACGGCAGGTCTCGAGAGACGGACTAGCACTCGCCCCAGTTGTACGGACGACGTAGCTAGCGCTGCACACTGACTAAGCCTCGCTCATTTGCAGAGCCGATAGTTAGAATAGCCTTCAGCTAAGTCAATGGCCACAACCTAGCAAGGCGCCATTAGCATTACATAGCTTGTATCTAAAGAGTCTCACTTGTATCGTCAAGAGCGATGTACCACAAGGATGGATTAAAGTTAAGTATTCCAGGAGCTACGTACTTTTCCTTATAGCATTCATTACGTATCCTGTTTCAGACCTATCTACTAGCCTGCGTGAGTTAACGCGTGCCTTTCGGCTACTTCCAAGTGGCGTGGTTGTCTTACTACGCCACAACAGAAAGAGTATGAAAACGTGTTATGAAAATGTTAAGAAAAGGACCAAGAAAGAATTTGCACATGACAAGCTATGATTTTAAGGCGTACTTTCTAATTATTAGATTTCATTTTTTTATGTATGTGATATGTGAATTGGAGCAAAAACTGTGCCAAAATTTTTCAAGGTATATGTAAAAAACTGGAGGCAATGGTTTCATAAAGTCTAGTCCTACCGAAAGTGGACAAAAACTAATTGCAGCCCTGAAGCCACAGTTTTTTCCTATTTCCAATGTCTATGATGATGATGCAGATTTTCACCCCGAAGGTATGTGCAGTGGTTTGTAAACATTTTAATGTGATTGCACAAAATTTTTTGAAGCAAATTTTCTGCATAAAAAGTAGTTTATTACGTTATTCGTTACGTTCTTGTTCTAATACAGACCTAGGTAACACAGACTGTAGTTCATTCACAACATCAGCAAACGAGGAAAGAGCTGTAACATCAAACGAAAATATTGCTCTTGTTGATGAGAATGAACACGAAGACGAAGGAGAGAATGTATACATTGAGTTGGTAATAAGGGTAATGCACTAAAATAATGTAACAACTTTATTGTGAGAGCACAACATCGCGCAGTTTGCACTGAAAATAACCTCTAACAACAGGTAGATGCCCAACACACAAGCCAGAATTCTGTAATGGTGTCAGACTCTCGTCCCAAAAACAAAAGAACAGAAAATGTTCTCCATAAGTAATGCCAGTTATACAAGAGAAGATTAGTAAGCCTCGAGTGTGAATATAAAGCCAAAGTACACTGATTACCTGCGTAACATGAAATAAGAATGGAAATCCTCAAAATAGATAAAGAAATTAAAGAATTGGAACTTGAAGAATTGAAAATACAATCAGACTTTTAATCTGGCACATTGTAAATTTCTTCCAATCTTGTACTTTTTTGTATAAATATCCTGTTAATAAATTTCGCACTCATTGCGTTACGACTCCAGTTTCCTTGGTTTTCTGTTGGTATGTAGCCTACTGGAATTTCTTCATGGACAGATTTTCATTCCAAACTTGTATGAGGTGTTATGTATACATTTAAATACGCTCTGATTAATGTTTCGAGACAAATTTGTTGCGTAAAAGGTAGTTTATTACATAATTCGTCATATTCTTGTTCTGATACAGATCTCAATAAGCAGGAGACAGAGAAGCAACTAAAACTAAAAGAAGGAAAATATAATCTGGCTTTCAAACTTGACACTTTGTAAATTTATTCCAGTTTTTTAACTTCTTACATAAATACATCATTAATAAATGTCGTCGTCACTGCATTATAGCCTCTGTTGGCTTCATATTCTGCAAGTACTGGAATTTCTGCGTTCAATCTTCTTCCAGCAAATACATCGTCTTCAGTTTCATGCTCCTCCTCTGATGGATTGACAGCCACATTGTGCAAGAAAAATACTGCAACTATTATAACCGCTGCACGATTTACTTTCACCCTGAGTCCTAAACTCAGGCAGGTAAATCGTCTTTTTACTACTCCAAACATTCTTTCAAGTACTGATCTGATTTTCTTGTGGGCACGATTCTAGGTTCGTTTAGCCACCATTTCTTCACGAAGTACCAGCGTCAACAAATACCTGCAACACTGATAACCACTGTCTTCCAGAAGTGTGCCTTCCAGAATTTCTCCTGTTTTAACTAAGCATGTATGTGTGAGTTTCCGAAAATAATTCTGTCATGGACATTTTCTGGCCATCTCGCCGCCATATTTAAACATCGTATCTTAGCGTCTCAGATGGCTTTTACATTTATAGAAAATCGCCTGTGATGATTTCTAAACGTCTCAGCACTGTCGCGATTAGGTGATTTGATGGGGTTGTGAGTGCAGTCAATAGCGCCTAAAACGCAGGAAAATTCTCTGTTTGGTAAAAATCACGTTGTTTGTTGCTAACGCCATTTTCATCCATTGGCATTTTGATAAATTCATTTTTCAATACCTTATGGACAGCTCTGTAAGTTGCTGCTATATCGACTTTAAATAGATCACCAACCACTATTTGAAAGATTCCTATGGCATAATGTCTTAAGGTTAACAGCAACATGCACATTCCAGTCAGTGGTTTCATCAGATAGTCTCTGAGCTTAGCTCCAACTGCTCAACAGTAATTTTCTGCAAACGAAACCTCAGCTTAAACGACTTTTTATTTAATTGCAAGAATGGAGTCATCCTTTCACGGAACATGCCGGGAGCTCGCTGCATCTCGTTGTCGTCGCCCTCTGTGGACACATCTGTATACTCAGATATCTGTAAAGTAAACGAAAGGAAACAATGTATTTCACATCGTGTAGGGCTGCTGCCCACAGAATTTTGTCCACAAGTGGCCCAGAACGCTCGGAAAACGGAGAATGTAGTATGGTTTCAATGGTATGGGATGGAGTGGCATGGTGAAGTTGTTTAATTATGTTTACGATCAGTTAAGTAGAGGAAGTAGTAGCAAGTGGAATAAAGAATTTCCGAGAATTGACGCAGGTTCGAACATCTTTTGCACTGAAGCCAACAACGGAACCTCTGCGCCACCGAAAAGAATAAAACTATGTTACATGGTTAGGTTCTTTTTTTCAGAATACTTGCTTATGTTCTATTTATCCACGCATGTGGAATTGTCATAGCAGCTAAAAGACGTGTTCAGTAGTTACAATTTAGTTCAAATTGCATAGTTTCTGCTACTTTAGCCAAGAAGAGAACGAATATAAGAGATGTTGAATCGTTAATGTCCAATGTAAAAATTCTAATGTTTAAGTGTTGACTGCAAATATTTCGAATTTTCCTTTCTTACTCTGCTGCTAAGTGTCTATAAAGTGGCTTTGAACTAATCACATAAATTACAAGTCGTCTTCCAAGAGGCATTACGAGACTGATCATTATGTACATGCAGTAGTCGAATATCACCCGATTTCACGCCTATATAATCTCGGGTTAAAGTTTCTGAAACACAGATTTCCAGGTTAAGTATGATCAGAGCTAATTTTCTGCCCTAACCTAAGGTTAAATGCTTTATAAAATCAACTTTAGTTACGTTTTTCTTATTTGTCCAGTGGTGGACTGCCATACATGCTTTTACAGCTTTTACTTCCGATATTTCTGCTGACCTATCTGTAATTATTTTATTGCTGTCATCAGCGAATAACACAGTTTCTCCTAGTGTGAACTGCAGTGGGAAGTCATTAATGTGGATGAGAAACAATAGTGCCTGACATGTTCTCTTGAGGTACTGCAGTGTTCAGATATTCTTCATCTGAAAGATGCGTTACCATATAATATGAGCCATTTGAAATTTGGGATATATCTACCTATTGCACTCTGTCTACTAGGTTTAATGGAACCCGTAGCTTTGAGTCTTCCCTGACATCATAGTGTTTCAGCTAAGCCTTATATGTTTCTAGCTGAATAGAGGACAGTATTTATTGTAAAATTAGTTAAAGGATCATCTGTTCTTTGACCAGTAAATAGATGTTTCTAGACTTAAGAATAAAGTATGGGAAAAAATAAGCAGTAGTTCCTATTCAAAAACAACTTCAGTCAAATCTACAGAGCAGCTACAGCAGATGTAAAATTTGTTCCCCAAGAAAGAAACATCTAAATATTATACCTAGAAATGGTGCCAGAGGCTACAGATCAATGGCACCTCATACGTGAAATGTAAATTCCAAGTTATGTACAATGAAATTTACAATTTGATAAAGTTGTCAAGGGAAGAACGCCACAATCCAAGTAGGGGCATAATATAAGAGCAACTGTGATAGTCTGCTTTGTGGAATAGTTTTCAGAGTATCCAACTGTGCGAACACAGACATAATTGAGATTGATTTCACTGACAATCTTGAGAGGTGTTACTGGCTAGCTTGCTGTTGTATTTATGACTTAAAGTGATTAATTCATTATAGCAGCAAGATGTTTCTAAAGAAAGTACCATTGCTGAATTATTGAACATTGTGCATCCATTTTTGTAGTTGTTGGGCATATATAAGTTTCGTTTCTATGATATGATTATTAATAACTATATTGTGCATATATAGGAAGAATAAGATGCTAACATTTACAGTAAACAACCATAATCGTTTTTTATAATCCTGGGGTAGAAATATACCTATGGTGAAAACCAAACTGGAGGCTGTTATTGTGTCTCACCCTGAATGTTTGAGGAAAAGTAACTGTTTCATAGAGATAATTTTGTTCAGTAGCCATGTGTAATCTGGGAGGGAAGGGGAAGTACCTGTAGGTGTGACAGCTTCACTGTGTTCTTCGTTCTTTTCTACAGTCATCTCAGCTTAAAACTGTCAGTTTTGTTTTCAGAATAAAAATATATGTTCTAAAATATGAAAGAATTAGCGGAGCTGCAGATGGTGCTACTTCAAAAGTAGCATAACAGGAACCAGGGAAGGGAGGCGGAACTGTATTGGTGAAAAAAAGAACATAAAGTTCAAATCTAGGATCAAAAAATACAAATTAAACAAATGACTTCAGAACAAAAGTATATTATTCTATATACAAGTGGTCATTTTATTTTCACTTAATTACATCAGAGAAGTGAAATAATTAACAAAACCATCTTTTGTGTTGATTGAGACTACAGCAGTTTTTGTATTTTCTACCACACTCTTGAACTCGACTACAGCATCCACGAGGCTCAAAACATTTTATACAAACAATTTTGTGATATGGAATGCTTATTGCTCACGTGAGAGACGCTATTTCTGCAGACGATGACTAAACTACATATGAAATGACGCACGCGAAAATACACAGTGTCCTCTTAAATTCGTGCCTGCTTAACAGGATGGGAATGCTATTGTGGAAATAACCAACTGGGGAATAAAATTGTGTCATAGAATGAGTACTCCAAGTTAACTAATAGTTAGCTCATTCCTCTTTTAGCTATCCCTGGATTTAATGAAAGATTGTACAACTGACCCTAAGCTTGCTAACCAGCCAAAATCATCGGTTAAGTTAGGGGTTATTCTGGTTCTGTACAATGTGTCCTCGTGCTATTCAGGGGAATAGAGCTTAACTGGCTGCTAACCAGAGATTGTACAGGCTGTCACTATATGCAAGAAACAGCATCTGAGTGTGATTTGGAAGCTATTAAACTAGAAATTAGTTATTTGATGTGTCTAGATCAACGAATACAATAAGGTTCTAACATTTTGGAAGAGTGGTGTGCCTGAAGATGATATTTACATACTAGTGGTTAGTCTACCATAGCAGACAGCATTTTCGTCTTCGGGTGTTATTACTTTTGTAAATGTGTTTGAGGCCCCTGATTTATTCCTGCATGAAATCTATTTTTTGATCTAACATTTAGGGTTCACTTTCATTGTATTTAACTCTTGTTACTGCTATAACACCATAATATGCATTATAACTTTAGTATCCATCCATATGATTTCAGTTGACACCATGTTGGAAGCTGTGCAACTACATAGAGTTTGTGGAATCCTGTGTGAATAATAGCTTACAGTGCCTCTACAGAAACCACCAAGATGTGGCATCACATTATTTGCGTGTGTGTGTGAACCCGGTTTTACATACGAGTTACTGAGAGCATTTATAAAAATCAAGGATATTACTGTGGAATAGCATTCCAATTAGAGTTAACTCTTTGAAGGTAAACTTTTGTAAGATAATTTTATATTGAACCAAAGATGGTCAAATATAGCATTGATTGTGTAGTAGCATCGCTGCTCAATAGAGATCGCTGGTTCAAGGTGTTACGGGTAATGTGTTAAGGCCCGTCCACACGCAACGATCTATCTGTGCAAATGTCTGCGCACATCACATCTGCGCAGACAGATCGTTGCGTGTGGACAGCAGATTTGCACCAACCTGAAGTGTGTGCAAACCTGGAAGTTGGAGTTGGAGGTTTGAGCGAAACCTCTCAAATCTGTGGGTTCAGACCACATCTGCGCAGACAAGTTGGAGCGTGTGGACAGGAGATCGCCGCAAATCTGGCGCGAAACAGCTGTTTGCTCAGTCTGTGTTTATATTTGTGCGCACAGGGCATTAAAATGGCTGATACTCGTCAGTGTTCTCGAGAGTTTGTTAGTGAATTCATCGAAGTATATAGAAACCACCCATGTATGTGGAAGATTAAAAGTAAAGACTATAGTGACCGAGACAAAAAGACAGCACTATACAATGCTCTAATTGAAAAATTGCGGGCAGTTGACGCCTCGGCAAACAGTGAAACAGTAATAAAAAAAAATCATTGAGAACTGTTTACCGAAAAGTTTCGCCCTGCAAATCTCGCAGTAAATTTACGTGAGAAAACTGCTTTCGCTTTAGCAGCCACTGTCTACACCATTTTGACTGCTTTCTGTTTCCTGTGGTTGGTCTGAACGTTTTTTGCAACACACGTTGTGAACACAGACCACAACAGAACTTCCTCCATTTCTATATTTCAAAATAACTGAATTAAATTTTTGACGTTTACGGCGAGCGTAGTCGCTTGCCACTGATATTTCTTTTCTACACCGACAGATGGCGGGCGAGTAGTAGATTGGGGTTTGTGTCGTGTGAACACACCACATTTGCAGCGATCTTTTGCATGTACAGACATCTGCGCCAATATCTGCGCAGACAGATTGTTGCGTGTGGACCGGGCTTTAGAGTAACTTTAGATAGATGTATTGAAGTACTCCCAAGTGTTAAGACACGTTGTATCTGATGTGTGCTGGATATATACTTACTCGCTATGGGCAATATTGATTTTTTATTTGCAAGATACTATACTGAAAATAATTAAGGTAAAGAAAGTTGTTTTGTTACTAATGCAATGCACATATTCATAAGTGATGACAGACAATGTACAGCAGTCACACCCAATGATTTTGTAAAGCTAATTGTTACTGTATAATCGGTTTATTGTGTGTTAATTGTGAGCATTATTAATTTTTAAAGGTCAAAACACAAGTTTTTAAGTTAGTGCCATGTTGTTACAAGTCAGTACCAGTTCCAAGATTCATGTCGTTTTTGACTAACAACTTTGCTCAAGAAGTTATTTTCTCACTTGTATTCGATTTAATTAAAATGTATGCTAAGCAAAAGCCTTGCACAGTAGCTGTTTGCTAACTATACAATTTAAAGTACTAATGGAGAACAGAATGTTATCATTGCACAGATAAAGCTAAGAAATTTTATTACTTCAGGGATAGCATTCATTAAGCTAAGGGACCATTATTTCCAAATTGATCAACTTTTGTTTTATTACCAGGACCAACTTCTAATTAATAGTATTGCATCAGATTTATTTTTTGTGTTAGGTAAATTCATGCAGTTTTGGTTTGGTTTAAAGTTATTGACAGTTTACATTCTTGCAGACAGAGAAGTTCATTATAGGGCAAAGTGTATAAGCAGGGAGATAAAATATATGTTTGTATGTCATTCCCATTCTAACATATGTGTCACAGGGAACTGTCATTTATGTTACTTCAAATGTACTTGTTTCACTGGTGATAACATTGTGCAGATCTAAATTCTTTTGGAATCATTTGAAATAATACAGTCAGGTATACACTCTGCTCTCTTTTACTTAGTAAGTGTAGCTAGCAATTTTGTGCTGTACATTTACTAACCTGTGTCAATGAAAAATTACTCTTAACAACTTGTCTATTTGTTTGTTCTTTCATTGTGTCTGCACATCATGCAATGTAAAACAATTAATAGTACTACACGTAGCTCAGTTATGGACAAAGCCAAAAACTCTGTTGCAATGAACACCGATTCTGACAATACTCCACTGATGACAGTGCATCACATGACAGCCAATGAAAGCATCATCGATGCCAAGCAGTCAAACTACTTTGAATTATCCTTTATGTACTGATGTCACAATTAATCAGATGGCACATTCCACAAATGCAGAAGCCGCTGATACTAATAATTCCCATATACAAAATTTGCACTCTAATCATTTACCTTCAGAATCCAATCGAAATGATGATACCCAAACCTCAACAGATATGCCAAATGCTGACACAGTTGAACAGTTTACGCAAAATACTTTAAATACTTATGGTCTATTATCGAATAATACCATTATGATTAAGTTTCAGCAAATCATAGCAATAAAAGGTCACAGCATAAACAAGACGAACTTTCACTCAAATTAGTGATGCGATGACCAGCAGACACAAGAACTCACTCATGAAGTTAATAAAGTCTCACAAAAACAAGAGGAACTGGCGCAAAGTATACAACAACAAATTAACGAATATTTTGAACAACAAGAAACATAACTTATGAATGTGCCTATCAGTATATAGAGGCATGTAATCGATTTCAAGACCAAGTTACACTTGAAATCAAAGAGCAAAATGAGACCATTAACCAACAAAACAAAAAGATCGACCAGATTCGCCAAACTCTAGTTCACAAGCAACATGATATCAGCAAAAATGTAACAGCTCACATAGAAAAATACATAGGCAATTGCTACAGAAAAGTTTTCGGTGATCTTAAAACCCTACAAGACATGAACACACAGATTCGAAATGATTTTAAAGAGCATAAAACGCAAGTAGAAGCTCGTTTGAGTCAACAATACAAAAGATCACCAAGAAGACATACAAACACTCATCAGTAGACTTGAACAATTAGAATTTGATACTGACTCTATCATAATCAAATCTGATATACGCAGACTCAAAAAGTATACAAAGAAACTGCAGAAACAGGTCGACGAAAATGACACCAACAATACTGCTCAAATTTCATCACATTACAGAAAAACTTGATTACATTTCGAACAGAGTAGAAAACCTAGAAACTAATACCGATACTAAATCTGAAGACACTTTGCCCTCTCGTTTCATTCGGTCTGAACAATTTCGATCAATGAACTGTGCTATTAATGAGCTGAACTCACATAGCATTGCACTGAATCGTAAAGTAAACAGTTCGCACCATGAAACTGCCACATTAAAAGGTCAGACTTCATACAATCAAGTACATAGTAACCTCCAATATAATCGGGCAGAATAATTTGATACTACACCTCTAGAGAAAAGTCTTGGCAGATTACGACATGTGAGAAAATTAGAAGTGGAACAACGTCCGCAAAACACATTTTTTAACAGTAATGAACCGACACAAAATTTCCGACACGATGGTTTCGATTACAAGCATATCTTGTCAGTATGTAAGTTCAAAATGATCCACAATAACAAAACAGGACTCCATCTTTTAGACTGTGTATAACAACCCTGAAAAATCCTTTAGAAGGAGGCAGCACGGTTATGAAAGGTATACACACAACGTAAAATTTTGTAAGAAAGTTTGGGTCAACAGACAGGTCCGATCTTAGTCGTCGGCTTTGACCCGTGACGTAAGCGTGTTGTGGTGTGTGACGTCATTACGGCGCGGAAAACCTAATACATGGTTTGATGTACTCTTGTTTAAAGAACATGTATACGTAATATGAAGCAATTTGATGAACATATTGATCTGTAGCGTAGCCCACTTGAGGTTAGGTTGGGAGTTTTTTTTTTTGGAATGCGGCCGCGGCAGCGGCCGCCTATGATTCGAAAATATTGATTTGACACTAATGAAGCCTGTGGGGGGATGGGGGGGCACTGCAGACTCCCCCCCCACCGCATAACGACATATTTAGTTTCTCCCCACCCAAAAACCCCCAATTTCCCACGCTTGTCCCGTTACAGTCATTAGGCTTTTTGTGAAACTTGTGTATTTCAGTGTTTACAATACGTATTCGATGTTTTTATATCCGCCATATTGGAATTGTTGTTTATGGTCGTTTCCGCGGTATTTGTGACGTCATGGGTCAAAGCCGACGGGTAAGATCGGACGCTTCTGTATTTCCGAAAGTTTTATATTGAACCAGAGACGGCTAACTGTAATATCGATTGTGTAGTAGCGTCGCTGCTCAACAGCGATCGTTGGTTCAAGGTGTTATGTGTAATGTGTTATAGTAACTTTAGATAGAGGGATGTAGTGATGGGCAGGAAATCGCGTATCTGTTAGAAATCACAGTGACTGAGAAGTCACATATATCACAGTAGCAACTTTACAGAATCTAACTGCGATTTCAGTCACAGTTAGCAGTCGCAATAAGTATTTCACATTCAAAGACGTGAGCCACCTATTGGTCGAATTTAGCACTGCTTTCTGCGATTTCAGTAACAAGTCGCAACTAAGAGTCGCAAGTAGCATCTAAAAAGCGCGGTTAACAGTGGCATCTGTTGGCCAAAGTTCGTACTACGTCCATCTCTGCGGTACGCTAAGGAGTCCAACTGCGATTTCCGTGACAAGTCGCAACTAAGAGTCGCAAGTAGCAACTAAAAAGCGCAGTTAACAGTGCCATCTGTTGGCCAAAGTTCGTACTACGTCCATCTCTGCGATACGGTATCGAGTCTAACTGCGATTTTCGTGACAAGTCGCAACTAAGAGTCGTAAGTAGCAACTAGAAAGCGCGGTTAACAGTGCCATCTGTGGGTCAAAGTTCGTACTACGCCCATCTCTGCGATACACTATTCAGTCCAACTGCGATTTCCGTGACAAATCGCAACTAAGAGTCGCAAGTAGCAACTAAAAAGCGCAGTTAGCACTCCCATCTGTTGAGCAAAGTTCATACTACGCTATTCGCTACCGTGTCAAACTGCGATTTCTGTGACAAATCGCAACTAAGAGTCGCAAGTAGCAACTAAAAAGCGCAGTTAACATACTTTTCCTAGTGTCATCTGTTGACCGACGTACGTACTTCGTTATGAGAGCCTTGTGCCTCACGAGATCGATGTGCTGTGTGTGCATATGAAGGGCTTATTTCAATAGTGGTACAAGTCCATTTTTGTTCATTTTGAGATACAGAGTCGTAAAGTTAAATGAGCGCTGAAAAATCTGCAGTTGAGATACCAGAAATATTCATATGGCTTCTTGCTAGAGATGAACCTTTATTTATGTTTGTTTGGATCACTAATTTCAGAAGCATTATAGACAGAAAAGTGGAGGTAATGGACTTGTACCACTATTGAAATAAGCCTTTCATATTATATGACGACATGCACATTCAGCATCAGTTATGGTTGGTCAAATACTGCTGTGACTCTGAATGTATTATATTAATAAGAAGCAACATTGCTCTTTTCTCCTGAAAATTCAAGTAACGTAACAAATGTGTTTGATTCTGCTTCCAATATGACAGTTTTGGTTAATACTCCACATGCCTACAGGACTTTGCAATGTTAACACAGCAGAACTCAGACATCTGTATAAGTGTAGAGAAATGAAAACAGTCATATGAATGCCTCACTTTTGTTCCGACACAGTTCAAGACTCGGGAGAAAAGTTTTACACCTGGTGTTCTACATGGCAACTTCACATACAAGAACTTTTTGCCGACACTACTACCACCTACATAAGTAAGCTTTTCCTGTGTTACTTTCAAGTAATGCACTTAAGCTATTCCTGATTTAACGGGAAGATCTGTACTTCCCACTTTCATATCAACAGCCTCAAAATGCATATTTTAGACTTCGGGATATGTTACAGGTCAGTGTCACACCAAGATTGTGGAGAAAGGGGGAGGGGCGGCATGTCGCTCTCCAACAAGTGTTTACCAATAAGTAAGTTGCGGAAAATTATGGGTATAGGACGGCTTAAACATGTGGAAAATGAGATTTTTATTATTCACTCACTGTATTTGACATTTATGATTCCTTTAAAATCGCACAACAACTTCAATAAAACACAGTTTAATCATTCACACGCTTATTTCACAGTTATTTCACTTTTAAACTGCAAATCCTCTAAGAGCTGTCTTGAATCTTCACGAGTCTCTCCCAACAGCCTTGATGTGGATAGATACGTACAGCAACCAGTAATCAGAGTCAGAACTGTGTCTGCAAAAACACAAGGATTATTGAACAATTTTTGCTGTCATTAATTACTAGCAATATAATTGACAGAGTAGATTGCTAATATTTGCTATAATGAATATCACATTTGCAAGAACGATCTCACTGAAGTAATTAAGTCCATCGAAATGCTTAGAAACTAACCTCTCGTTTGACGAAAACGGTCTAAAGACGCAGTGGCAGTTTCTTCAGATCTGTTGACAATGATATTTTGAGTTATCACTTTACTGAGTGACTGAAATGTAGTTCAGGTACCTGTGAACATAACAATATGTTAGAATTCATTTTCTAAATACGAACTATTATGGTACTGTACGGCTACTTACATATTAATTACACTATTAATATTTTCACAGTTGTTTCTTTAATACAAAATTAAAGCCAACGGAAGAAAAAACGTAAAACATACTTGCCAATGACAGGTTTGTTGCGATGCAATTTTCTGTGTTGACAGATGTAACTTTTTCATACAGTGGTAAGTCGCAGAAATCGCAGGAGTCACAGAAATCGCAGAAGTAGCAGAAGTCACAGAAATCGTAGAAGTAGCAGAAGTCGCAGAAATCGCAGAAGTAGCAGAAATCGCAGAAGTCACAGAAGTAGCAGAAATCGCAGAAGTCACAGAAGTAGCAGAAATCGCAGAAGTCACAGAAGTAGCAGAAGTCGCAGAAATCGCGGAAGTAGCAGAAATCGCAGAAATAGCAGTGGCGGAGGGATACACGACCTATGTTCCTTAACTGCGACTCTTAACTGCGACAAATCGCAGTTAAGAATAACAGATACTGAAAAGTAGCATTCACAGAAATCACTGATATCGGAAAATCGCAGTTTAGCCCATGACTAGAGGGATGTATGGAGGAGACCCAATAGTAAAGATATGTTTTATCTGATATGTGCTAGATATATACTTACTCATTATGGGCAGTAATAATTTTTTATCTACAAGGTAGTATACTGCAGATACAAAAAAAAAAAGTTTTGCATCACCTCGGTTCCGAGAGTTCTGGAATCTGTACAGAAAATTGGGATAGAGATCATAATAGACATCATTTCCGCCCTTTTTATTGCTTATGAAAACCACACATTGCATGTTGTACCACCATACAGCGGTACCTTCAGAGGTGTTGGTCCAGATTGTTGTACACACCGGTACCTCTCATACACAGTAGCACGTCCTCTTGCATTGATGCATACCTGTATTCGTCGTGGCATACTATCCACAAGTTCAGATTGTCCCACTCCTCAATGGCGATTCGGAATAGATCCCTCAGAGTGGTTGGCGGGTCACATCATCCATAAACAGCCCTTTTCAATCTATCTCAGGCATGTTCATGTCTGTAGAACATGTTGGCCGCTCTAGTCGAGCGATGTCGTTATCCTGAAGGAAGTCATTCACATGACATGCACGATGGGGGCGTGAATTGTCGTCCATGAAGACGAATGCCTCGCCAATGTGCTGCCGATATGGTTGCACTATCGGTCGGAGGATGGCATTCACTTATCACACAGCCATTACCGCGCCTTCCATGACGACCAGCGGCGTGTGTGGGCCCCACATAATGCAACCCCAAAACAGCAGGGAACCTCCACCTTGCTGCACTCGTTGGACATTGTGTCTAAGGCGTTCAGCCTGACCGGGTTGCCTCCAAACATGTCTCCGACGGTCGTCTGGTTGAAGGCATATGCGACACTCATTGGTGAAGAGAACGTGATGCCAATCCTGAGCAGTCCATTCGGCTGGTTCTGTGTTGCAAAGATGGACCTCGCCATGGACGTCAGGAGCGAAGTTGCCCATCATGCATTGATGCATGCCTGTTTGAGTCGTAACACGAGGTCCTGTGGCTGCATGAAAAGCATCATTCAACATAGTGGCGTTGCTGTCAGGGTTCCTCCGAGCCATAATCCGTAGGCAGCGGTCATCCACTGCAGTAGTAGCCCTTTGGCGGCCTGAGCTAGGCATGTCATCGACAGTTCCTGTCTCTCTGTACCTTCTCCACGTCCGAACAACATAGCTTCGGTTCATTCCGAGATGCCTGGACACTTCCCTTGCTGAGAGCCCTTCCTGGCGCAATGTAACAATGCGGACGCGATCGAACCGCAGTATTGACTGTCTAGACATGGTTGAACTGCAGACAACACGAGCCATGTACCCCCTTCCTGGTTGAATGACTGGAGCTGATCGGCTTTCGGACCCCCTCCGTCTAATAGACGCTGCTCATGCATGGTTGTTTACATCTTTGGGCGAGTGTAGTGACATCTCTGAACAGTCAGAAGGACTATGTCTGTGATACAATATCCACAGTCAACGTCTATCTTCAGGAGTTCTTGGAACTGGGATGATGCAAAACTTTTTTTGACCTGTGTAATTAAGGTAAAGGAAGTTGTTTTGTTGCTAATGCAATGTGCGTATTCATAAGTGATGACTGAGACAATGTATAGCACTCGCATCTAATGATTTTGTAAAGCTAATTATTAATATATAATCAGTTTATTGTGTTTTAATTGTGAGCATTATTAATTTTCGAAGGTCAAAATACAAGTTTTAATATTAGTGTCATATTGTTACCATAAGTCAATACCAGTTCCCAGATCCATGTCGTTTTGATTAACTATTTTTCTCAGCAAGTTATTTTCTCAGTTGTATTCGATTTAATTAGAATTTATGCTAAGCAACAGCCTTTCACAATAGCTGTTTGCTAACTGTACAATTTAAAGTACTAACAGAGAGCAGTGCGAAGAATGTTATCATTGTGCAGATAAAGCTAAGAAATTTTTTATTATTTCAGGAATACCATTCATTAAGCACAGGGACCATTATTTTCAAATTTATCAAGTTTTGTTTTATTATCATGGTCAATTTCTAATCAATAGTGTTGCATCAGATTCATTTTTGTGTTAGGTAAATTTATGCAGTTTTGGTTTGGTTTAAAGTTATTGACAGTTTACATTCTCGCAGTCATAAAAGTTCAGTACATGGCAAAGTGCGTAAGCGACGGGATAAAATACACGTACACATGCCATACCCGTTCTAACAGATGTGTGGCAGAAAACTCATTACGAAATTTCAATCACATTACAAACGTAAATGTTTCAGACATTACAAAACGTAATTTTCCTTTTATTACGTCGCCTTTTCCAAAAGGAAAAATCGATCGAACGAAGAAACGATGAACTAATCCAATCTCTGCATACAATAAATTAAATATGGCGGAGCCAGTACGACGTGAAATCCAGGGATTTAATCGTCTGCCGCCCTGGTTACTGGAGAGGCCCAGAGGGATTTTAGATCTGGTGCAGTACAGGAAAGATTGCACTCCTGCATCAGTTTTTAATGCGAAATTTTCTGAAATTTTGTCTCTGCACCACGACTATGTCTATGTTTTTATGGATGTGTCGAAAAGGGGGGATTCTGTTGGTTACTCTGTTGTTTTAGCAGATCGCGTCCTCAAGTTCCGACTGCCTTAAGCCTTTACTGTCTTTGGTGCTGAACTGCATGCAATCTTGCGAGCACTGGAGCACATGAGACGTTCTTCAAGTGCTAAATATCTTGTCTGTTCCGATTCTCTGAGTGCCCTTCACTCCTTCTACAAAGACTGGGAAAGGGGGTGTCTTTCTGCTGGGTATTAGGGCACCTGGGAATTGTGTGAAACGAAAGGGTTGAGCTAGCAGCCAAGGAGGCATGCCTTGATCCTCAGGTATTTCAGTGTGCCATCTAGCCTGTATGCTATGACCTCGCTGTTTAGCTCCAGACTCTTGCGTCGGTGTGAAGGTGAATGGCTGCAAGTGACCGAAATGAGCTCCATGCCATAAAGACCACAGCTAGGCTGTGGCATACCTCCTTCCAGCCTCATCAACAGGACAAGGTCCTCGTCACTCGTCTTCGCATAGGCCACAACCCTATGATGCATAGATTCTTGCTCTGGCAGGGGGACCCTCCAGTGTACAGTGCTTCTGCCATACAGATCATTTTATTTTCTCACCACCGGGTCGTCGCTGATTTGGCAATGGATCTGCAATCTATGAAACGAATGTGACTAGAGTTTTAAAGTTTTGTGAACTGTCCAACATTTTAGCAATATTTTAGGGAGATGGTTTTAATATGTTCACAGGGTGACTGACTCGCCCCTATTTTATGTAAGAGGTCAGCTAGTGACATTTTCCTGTGCCTTCCTTTTAGCTGCTTTGTCGTGTTACTTGTGTTTTAGTCTCCTACATAGCATCTTTTATTTTTTCCCTTTGTCCTAAAATGTATTATCACATTTTAATAATTTTTTCCACTTTCTTTTGTAATATGTGTAAGGGCACTGAGGAGCTCGCCATTGAGTGCCTGTAAGCACCAAACACACACACACACACACACACACACACACAAAATTAAATCGAACTCAAACCAGTGGCTTCATCAGACGATAAGCCAGCTGGTTCTGTCCATCGATGAATCAGTCTTGAAATAATCCATTAAAAGAAGGGTCTCATCACATAAAATTGCTTTACCGGCATTTTCCTTGAAGCAGCTATAGCTAACAAAGTTTGAATGTTATCATAAGATTCAAAATGACTAAGTGTAACTTCATAATTTTTTTAGCCTTTTGAAGATAACCTTTTACACCCAGTAAAGCTTTAAAGAGACTACTTCCATCAGCAGCAGATTTTTGACAGAGAACATGGTGGTTGTGCAATATGGTGACATTCTTATGATGCTCAACAAATACCCAGCTATTATTTTTCTTTTGTGATTCTTGTAGTAGCTTGCATTAATGTTTCCTTTTCATTTGACTACAATAATTCAGAAAAACAGTTGGGATCTTTATGTTCATTGGTACCAACATGTGTTAGCATAATGAATTCATCACTTTTCATTCTGCCTGGCTTTTTATGTGGTCATTTGGTGTCATGTATCCCTTTTTTAGAACATTCAGGAGCATCTGCTATCAGAAAATCTGTTGAGTCTTGTATTTATTTACAGTGACTTGATTCTTGTCTTCCTACAGAATCAAATATCCCAAGCTTTTCTTCACTTTAATTTAATCTAGAAGCAGACTGTCTGCGACATTTTCCACATCCTGCGTCAGATACCATGTCCTTCCATTTCAGGTATGGGAATTTTTCACAACAAATATCAGATTGAACAAGATTACTACAAAAACTACAAACTGCTTCTGGCTGAAATTTTATGTGATGACTCAAAACTTGAAATGCATTCACCAGTTGTCTGGTTTACTCATCTCATGAGGTACTGTTTTCTGGAATTCTGATGAAAATGATGAATGTAGCAACTTCAAAGAGAAACAGAAACAATTACAAAAGACGAGTAGTCATTACCATTCATGTCACGAGTTCTTCCAGTAAGTAGCTGCATTCCTTGTAAAGGCAAGGCACAAGGAATTTTGGTTTTTACTAAAGGAATATAAGCTGAATTTTCCTGGCTAGAGGGACTACAGAGTGTGGTTTCTCATCACGCCATGGGGAAAGATATGGATCACCAGCTAGCACGACCGCTTCTGGTTGGCGGTGTCTTTCCTGTTTTTCACAAGGGCGCCTAATCAGTCGCATTTCGAATTTTCTGATGTAAAGAACTTCTGAAGGCAGTCAACTCTCATGCTATGGGTTGACAACAGTCTAGCACCTCTGCTGACTGTTACGCATTTCAAGTGCATCCTTGTCGTTCACATTGGTGACTTTTCGTTTACATCTCAAATTTTCTGGGCAGAGGGACTTTTCAACACTGTGACACTTGACATGTCGGTTACCATCAAACCCATTTTTTTTATTTATGGAGATGCTTGGCCTGATTTTCGAATTTTCTCTCAGAAGGGGGAACTCCATTGTTGATATCCTCCCATGTCACAGGGAGACAGCAGGCTGTGAGCCTTGACTGGCGGACGCTAGTGTAGGTGCATCTTTTTTACAGGGACACCTGGAGGAGAAAGAAGCAAAGTTTTTGGGCACTCTAAAGTTTGGCACTAGACTATGACTCTGGAGGCTGGTTCAGTAAGTGGCGCTCCGTATGTGTAGCTGATGTGAACGAAAACAAAGAGTGTGTAGCTTCGAAAAAGTATCGTTAGATTTTAAGATCTTCATGGTGACTTTTGATTTGCTTCCTTCCACACTAACGGTTTCCTTAATTTTATAGATTCATGAGTGAGCTTCGTAGTGAAACATCGTGTACATGCTTCAACGTGATTGCTCATAACAACGCCAAGTGTATATTTATAATTCCTTTGTATGTGTTAATGGCAGCCCCCTCTTACAGCATAAGCAATGAAATTACTTCCGCAAGATCAGTGACTGTAGATTCAAACGTGGTTCTTGGAGGTGTGAGCGTCTAAAGTATGATCAGTATAATTTAATACTTTTCCATGTATATTGATAGTTTGTAAATTTTCTTTATATTCAAGTTCTTATGTGTGTGCTTATTACAGTCAGATAAACTGAGCAAAGACTAGCCTTTCCTATTACTTCTGTGGCTAGACAATCCCTGTCTCTGTTATGCAATAATCTGACAAAACTGGCACCAATTATTCATTTACGAAGTGCCTCTTTTGTTTTAAACTGTTGCGAAAACTTTCAATTGCGTATCTCAGTAAATGGGGAGCACTGACTGTCTGAACGTCTAGCTGGCATCTGTTGAGAAGCACTTAGGTCACGAAAATAAAAGGCATGTTTTTTGGACAGATATAATGAAATTGTTAAGAATTTTGACTGCTGCTTATTGATTAATCTTGCGTTTCTTTTTCAGACTGATTAATGCTTTGTGTTTCTAATGTGTTCATGTGTGTCATTTGTTTGGCATCCCTTCTTTGTTGAATTTCTCATTCTATGACATTGCTAAAGTACCCTAGCACTGCAATTTTTGGAATATATATATATATATATATATATATATATATATATATGTATATATATATATATATATATATATATATATATATATATATATATATATATATATATATAGTCTTTTCTAGTCACTGTAAATTTCTACCGACGATACATTCAGGGGTATGCCGAAATAGCACGGCCGATGGCTCAATTACTGAAAAATGGAGCAGTTTTTAATTGGAGTTCTGTATGTTCACAAGCGATGGACGCACTGAAAGCAGCTTTGACAACAACTCCTGTATTGGTTTATCCAGATATCTTGAAACCTTTCATCCTAGAAATTGACGCTATCAATTTAGCTGTTGGCGAGGTTCTTTTGCTGATAATTAACGGAGAAGAGCATCCAATTTCATTTTCTTTTCGTCTTTTGAATAAGGCTGAGCTCAGCTATTTGACAACAGGAAAGGGGTTGTATGGTCTTGTCTATGGCATAAAGTACAACCAAAGCTTTTTGGAAGTGATAGATCACGCCGCAGTGGAGTGCTTACTCAACCTAAAAGACCCCAGTAGTAAATTAACTACATGGACTTTGCGGTTAAGTGTGTATCAATTCAACATAGTCCACCGACCTTGGAAGCTGCACAGTACTGTGGATGGATTAAGTAGTAAGGTGAGAACATGTTTCACAACCGGCCAGGAAGAGGACTTAATAAATGCACATGAGGCTGACATGCAGCGTCAAGCATGGAAACATGATCCTAAATTCGAAGTCATTGATGGGATACTGTACAAGATTACTGTTAAAAGAAATCTCATTGTCGTACCTGAAGTACTATGGAAACAAGTGTCAAAAGAATATCATGACAGCCCATTGATAGGACATAGTGGCAAAAAGGCAGCTAACCCACAAATAGCACATCTCTGTTGGTAGCCATTCCGGAAAACTGATGCTTACAGTTACGTCTCACGTTGTGACTCATGCAAAAAACGGAATGATGTGGGCAAAACCAAAGCACATCCGCAAGAACTCCCAGAAACGAGCGCTCCTTTGAACGAATACGACTTGACATCGTAGGACCTCTGCCGAAAACAAACGATGGAAATCGCTATATTTTGACCATTTCGGATCATTTTTTGAGATATCTATTAGTGACACCAATGACAGACCGAAGTGCAGAGAGTGTGGCACGAATGTTTGTTAAAGAGTGGATTTTGAAACATGGCTCACCGTCTTTTATAATTATTGGTGAAGGTTCAAATTTCACTTCCAATTTACTACAGCAGGTTATCGAAGATTGAGAACGAAGGACAACACCAGCTCATACAGAGGGGAATGGTCGAGCGGAACGAGTTCACCAAACTCTCATCAGGAGTCACACTACGTGGGCATTCCACATTTCTGCCTCACAACACAAATGCGCGCACCAGCACGCAGCTCAACCCTTGTAAAACCGTTTATGATAGGTGACGTCACAAGCAAGAGCCAGGAGCAGTGAACACGTCAGGGACAGCCATCTTAGACTGTTTGCAGATGATGTTGTCATTTACCATCTTATAAAGTCATCAGATTATCAAAACAAGTAGCGAAATGATTTAGATAAGATATCTGTATGATGAAAAAAGTGGCGATTGACTCTAAATAATGAAAAAAATGTAAAGTCATCCACATGATTACTGAAAGGAATCCTCTAAATATCAGTTGATAAATCACACAAATTTAAAGGCTGTAAATTCGAGTAAATACTTAGGGATTACAGTTACAAATAAATTAGAACGAGCACATAGATAATGTTGTGGGGAAAGGGAAGACTGCGGTTTATTGGCAGACCGCTTAGAAAATGTAACAGGTGTACTAAATAAACTTCTTACACTACTCTTGTCCCTTTTCTGGAATGTGGAATCCCCATCAGATAGAGCTGGAGGAGGCCATCGAAAAAGCTCAAAGAAGGGCAGATCGTTTTGTATTATCGCGAAATAAGCGACAGAGTGCCAAGGATATGTTACACGAATTGTGTCGGCAATCGTTAAAACAAAAGTGTTTTTCGCCGCAACAGGACTTTCTCATGGAATTTCAGTCACCAGCTTTCTCTTCAGAGTGCGAAAATATTTTGTTAGAGCACACCTACATACGAAAAACGATCATCATATTAAATAAGAGAAACCAGAGCTCACATGGAAAGCTTTAAGTGTTCGTTATTTTGCCGTGCTGTTCGAGAGTAGAGACATAGCTCAAAGATGATTCGATGAACTCTCTGCCGGGCACTTAACCGTGAACTGCAGGTTAATCTTGTAGATGTAGGTATGTCCAACATTTAGATATGTTGGAACTTTTCTTTTTCGATGTTGGCTTTACATAAAAATGATGCTAGTCTATAATCCCTTATAGTTAATTTCTCTGTCGCTGTGATTACCTGGAGATCAGAAAGGCACGGAACATCAATCCTTTCGGAATTTTCCATTTCTTCCGGTCATACAAGGAGCTCATATATATCTTATTTTTCAATCCTTAAAGTTCTGATGAAACAAACTAAAGTCACTCTTCTGGAAAGAGTTGCATAAATGATGGTCCTGTACTGACCTAATTCCTTTCATGGCTTCCTGTCTATAATCTTAACTCTACCATAAACTGAAACATGAGCGCCTCTGACTCCAGTAGTCACGGGGATTTTTCCTAGTGTGCTTGTGGCTGCCCTTGCACTTTGAACAAGATGTTCAGCTGCTGTGTCCTCCTTCCCCCTCCTATTCTGGAGGAAGCCATAAACCATGTTTTCCGTTTAACTCAGCAGCCCACTGAGCTCATCCGTAGCAAAGTTTTTAGCGACAGAGTCATTGGATAAAAAGTTCCCAGTAAACTTGCCGCGTCAAATTAGGTTAAAATCTTTTGATGACTACCTCATCAACATCGTCTGACTTTCGTGAAACGGGCGAGGGTTTCCCTTTCTTGCCCAAAGGACGGCATCTGATTGGTGGCTGTATTACGCCATGGGGACATCACAGAAATGGTGCGAACTGAGGTGGGACCGTCTGTGACCAAAGATTACGTTTACGCACTAAATCCACCGTTGCTTGCAGAGCCATCACTCACTCTGGGCGGCAATCTACAAGAAGTCTCTTTCTGTGCTCTTTCTTTACCAAGTGCACACTTCTATGGATTGCTAAGTGCGTATCCGGTATCGCTATTGAAGTTTTTATCACAGAGTCTACTTTCCGCTGCTTCTCGGATCACAGAGTCCTAATAAGAAAATGGTTCAAATGGCTCTGAGCACTATGGGACTTAACATCTAAGGTCATCAGTCCCCTAGAACTTAGAACTACTTAAACCTAACTAACCTAAGGACGTCACACACATCCATGCCAGAGACAGGATTCGAACCTGCGACGGTAGCAGCAGCGCGGTGTCGGATTGAAGCGTCTAGAACCGCTCGGCCACAACGCGCGGCAGAGTCCTATTAGTTCGAAGCATGTTCGTATGCTCAAATATAATCTTGTGTGTGTTTATTTAACAGGCTTTGGTCCCCTACCATTGACCATATGAACATATGAACAGCGTGCATCCAAACATAAGGCTCTAAATGTGGAAAACTTTAAGTTAATGCAGATGGTTGGAAATACAATCCCACAATGTTCGAATACAGAAATTCTAGTGTGCTACTTGACAGTCAGGTCGATTAAATGTCTGGGCGTGGCGGTGCAAAGCGATACGAATGGAGCAACTATGTAAGGATTGTAATAGGAAAGGCGACTGGTCGACTTCGGTTTATTGGGACCGTCTTAGGAAAGTGATTTCCATTTGTAAAGCAGATCACATATAGAGCACTACTGCAAGCCATTCTTGAGTACTACACGAATACCTGTTCCGATTAAAGGAAGACATCGAAGCAATTCAGAAGTGGACTGCTAGGTTTGTTACCAGAAATTTTGTCAACACGGAAGTATTACAGAAATGCTTCGGGAACTCAGATCAGAATTTCTGGAGGGAAGGCGACGTTGTTTTCGAGGAACGCTACTGAGAAAATTTAGACAACCTGCATTTAAAGCTGACTACAGAACGATCGTACTGCCGTCAACTTATTTTTCAAGTAATGACCACGAATACAAGTTAAGAGAAATTAGGACTCGTACGGAGGCATACAGACAGTGGTTTTTCTCTCATTGTGTTTGCGGGTGTAAAAGGAAGGGAAATGACTAGTAGTCCGCCACGCACCATACGGTGACTTGTAGAGCACGTACGTGGATGTAGATGTAGCTACAGGTTCATGGTGGATATGGAGAAGGACGCAGAGTTGCCTTTTTTTTAGATGTGTTCATTAAATGTAGAGCAAGTAGATGACTCGCTCATTCCGTGTACAGACCAGTATTTCAACGAACGCAGCTTGCACCATCCAGCTGGCGAAGGTCTTTAGATCGAACGGGTATTCCGTCGGTGATACTAGGTCTACATCTACATCTACATTTATACTCCTCAAGCCACCCAACGGTGTGTGGCGGAGGGCACTTTACGTGCCACTGTCATTACCTCCCTTTCCTGTTCCAGTCGCGTATGGTTCGCGGGAAGAACGACTGCCGGAAAGCCTCCGTGCGCGCTCGAATGTCTAATTTTACATTCGTGATCTCCTCGGGAGGTATAAGTAGGGGGAAGCAATATATTCGATACCTCATCCAGAAACTCACCCTCTCGAAACCTGGACAACAAGCTGCACCGCGATGCAGAGCGCCTCTCTTGCAGAGTCTGCCACTTGAGTTTGCTAAACATCTCCGTAACGCTATCGCGCTTACCAAATAACCCTGTGACGAAACACGCCGCTCTTCTTTGGATATTCTCTATCTCCTCTGTCAACCCGACCTGGTATGGATCCCACACTGATGAGCAATACTCAAGTATAGGTCGAACGAGTGTTTTGTAAGACACCTCCTTTGTTGATGGACTACATTTTCTAAGGACTCTCCCAATGAATCTCAACCTGGCAGCCGCCTTACCAACAATTAATTTTATATGATCATTCCACTTCAGATCGTTCCGTACGCATACTCCCAGATATTTTACAGAAGTAACTGCTTCCAGTGTTTGTTCCTCTATCATATAATCATATAATAAAAGATCCTTCTTTCTATGTATTCGTAATACATTACATTTGTCTATGTTAAGAGTCAGTTGCCACTCCCTGCACCAAACGCCTCTCCGCTGCAGATCTTTCTGCATTTCGCTGCAATTTTGTAATGCTGCAACCTCTCTGTATACTACAGCATCATCCCCCAAAAGACGCATGGAACTTCCGACACTATCTACTAGGTCATTTATATATACTGTGAAAAGCAATGGTCCCACAATACTGCTGTGTGGCACACTAGAGGTTACTATAACGTCTGTAGACGTCTCTCCATTTGGAACAACATGCTGTGTTCTGTTTCCTAAAAACTCTTCAATCCAGCCACACAGCTGGTCTGATATTCCGTAGGCTCTTATTTTGTTTATCAGGCGACAGTACGGAACTGTATCTAACGCCTTCCGGAAGTCAAGGAAAATGGCATCTACTTGGGAGCCTGTATCTGATATTTTCTGGATCTCATGAACAATTAAAGCGATTTGGGTCTCACACGATCGCTGTTTCCGGAGTCCACGTTGAGTCCTACACAGTAGATTCTTGGTTTCCAGAAATGACATGATACTCGAGCAAAACCCGTGTTCTAAAATTCTGCAACAGATCGACGTCAGAGATATGGGCCTGTAGTTTTGCGCATCCGCTCGACAACCCTTCTTGAAAACTGGAACTACCTGTGCTCTTTTCCAATCATTTGGAACCTTCCGTTCCTCTAGAGACTTGCGTTACACGGCTGTTAGAAGGGGGCAAGTTCTTTCGCTTACTCCGTGTGGAATCGAATTGGTATTCCGTCAGGTGCAGTGGACTTTCCTCTGTTGAGTGATTCCAGTTGCTTTTCTATTCCTTGGACACTTATTTCGATGTCAGCCATTTTTTCGTTTGTGCGAGGATTTAGAGAAGGAACTGCAGTGCGGCCTTCCTCTGTGAAACAGCTTCGGAAAAAGGTGTTTAGTATTTCAGCTTTACGCGTGTCATCCTCTGTTTCAATGCCATCATCATCCCGGAGTGTCTGGATATGCTCTTTCGATCCACTTACTGATTTAACGGGGTGTAAAGCTAGTTCGCGTCCGTAGTAGAATACTACACGTGCACCCTGGGTAACGCTAAATGAACTAGCAAAGTACAGGCGACCAGATAATCCTTAGTTGATCTCCTGGTCACGGCAAATCACGATGAATTCTAGCAAAACGAACCCTTTGACTAGAGAACTCGGATCGCTGATTCGAGTCTGCCACCTGAATATTGAAGGCATAAGTAGAGCCAAATGCATGTACTTGCATAAAGTTTTAACAAAGAACGACATTGACGTAGTCGCAATTCAGGAGACCCATACTGAAGATGACGAGCAGCTAAGATCAAGGGGCATAATATCTGGCTATGACCTAATAGGCGCCACACACCACAGACATTATGGCACGGCAACATACGTCAGGAGAGATATCGAAGAAGTGGCTCTCGTATCAACATCTACCACAAACGAGATTCACGAAGTCATTATAAAAGTGGGTGAAGTCACAATAAATAATATATACAAGCCTCCAGGGCAATCGTGGCCCCCACAAGCCCTTCAAATCCTGCCTCACCCAGCAATATACGTGGGTGACTTTAATAGCCACCATGAACTGTGGAAATATCGAATATCTGACCAAAACGGCGAAGACCTGGTGAAATGGACAGAAGATCATAATACTCAACTAATCTTTGACGCCAAAGACCGAGGTACATTTAAATCAGCCGCTTGGCTAACTGAGACCTGCCCTGACCTCAGTTTTGTTACAACTGACAAGAACAACAAACCCCCGCCGGTCTCTCGCAGGGTACTTGAGGATTTCCCCCACTCTCAGCATCGTCCAGTGCTCTTAGAAATAGGTCTTACTATTCCCCTGATATCCTCTTATCCTAGATGGAACTTTGGGAGGGCAGATTGGGCTGCTTTCTCGGAGAAACTTGATAAATGCCTTGGATGGATACCCCCAACGTATAAGAACTACGAAAGATTTGTTGGAGCCGTCATCAGCTCAGCTAAAGTTAGTATGCCCAGAGGATTCAGAAACGAATATGTGCCAGGATGGAGCGAGGAAAGTGAACGGCTTTATAGACAGTTTCTGGACAATGGGGATAAAGAAATTGCAGACGATCTATTACATAGCCTAGACGCGGCCAGGCGTGCTAAGTGGATGGAGACCGTGGAACAAATGGATTTTACAAGATCAAGCAGAAGGGCGTGGTCTTTGCTACGGAGACTTGGAGGTGGAGGTAAAAATCTGCGAATGACCAGCGCTATGTCCCCAAATACAGTTGCGGTTCACATCAGCAAGACGTCCAGGGCCCCAAAGGAACGAGCCCATACTATAAAAATTAAAAAGGAGCTTAAAGAGCTAAAATCGACAGCAGAGAACAATACATCTTATTCCCAACCCTTTTCAGTCGAAGAGTTAAATATGGCCCTGAACGATATAAAACCAGGAAAGTCCCCAGGGTTTGATGGGATTCACCCAGAATTTCTGCTCCACTGTGGTAAATTTGCAAGATTATGGCTTGCGCGATTCTTCTCTAACGTGTTGCAAACTGGAAAAATTCCGCACACTCTCAAAAGGGCTAAAATTGTTGCCATATTAAAACCGGGCAAACCGAGTGACCAACCTCAGAGCTACCGCCCAATCGCCTTACTCAGCATGATCTATAAATTACTGGAGAGACTTATGTACAACAGAATGAGCGAAGTCATCCTGGAGGCTGTACCGGTAGAACAGGCGGGCTTCCGGCCGAAAAGAAGCTGCACGGATCAGGTCCTCGCTCTAACAACCTACATCGAGGCGGGCTTCCAAAGCCAGCAAAAAACATCAGTGGTATTTGTTGACCTGACGGCGGCGTTCGACACTGTCTGGAGACAGGGCCTGATTTATAAGCTCCTCCGCATCGTGCCATGTCTAAAAACGGCTAACCTTATCAACGAAATGCTCTGCAATAGACCATTCCAGGTTGTCATCGGTAACAACAGAAGTAAATTCATGAAACTTAATAATGGCCTGCCCCAAGGTTCAGTACTGGCTCCACTGCTTTTCAGCACGTATATAGCCGATATGCCTAGGACGAGATCCAAAATGTTCGGATATGCGGACGACTGGGCCTTGGCCACACAACACCGAGTGATGCAGGAACCTGAGATCACGCTATCCAGCGATTTGACCACTCTAGGAAAATACTTCCGTGACTGGAGGCTCCAACCCAGCCCATCCAAAACAGAGGCCACTTGTTTCCATCTGAATAACAAATTAGCAAACAAAGAGCTCAAGATCCGCTTTGATGGCGGCATTCTTCCATATAATAGAACACCAAAGTATCTGGGCGTGACACTCGATAGAACATTGAGCTATAAACAACACCTTGTAAACACTGCTGAAAAAGTCAGAACTAGAAACAACATTGTCCAAAAGCTTTGTGGCACTAGTTGGGGGTCCACTGCCTCCGTTCTGCGTAGCTCTGCACTGGGACTTGTCTATTCTGCAGCAGAGTACTGTTCCCCAATATGGTTAAATAGTGCTCACATCAAGAAGGTGGATGCAGTCTCGAACCAAACGATGAGGATTATCTCTGGAACGATCAGGTCAACTCCTGTCCAGTGGCTGCCTGTATTGAGCCATATCCCGCCGCCACATTTGCGCAGAGAACACGCACTTGTCAGGGAGTGTCGAAAAATCCAAAATAGCCCAGATCTTCCTATCCACACCCTGAGTAATGGAATTGAGCAAAAGAGATTGAAATCCAGACACCCCCCCTCTCGCAAGTGCCAAAGATCTGGTAAAGAACGCTTTTATTCTTGAGGACCGCTGGAGAGAAGAATGGGAGGAAAAGACACCGCCTCAGGTTAACACCTTATTGGGAACATCTAACAGACCTCGGGGCTTTGATTTGCCCCGCAAAATCTGGTGTACCCTTAACAAGATCAGGACGAACCACGGCCGTTGTGCGGACTCCTTGTACAAATGGAGCATAGTGCCATCACCACAGTGCGACTGCGGCGCTGACAGGCAGACAATTCACCATGTCGTGGTAGAATGCCCTCTGAGGGCCTACCCTGGGCCAACAAGGGACTTCATGGATGCGACTAACAGTGCAATCGATTATATTTCTAACCTAGATGTTTGTTTATGATATTGTAACTGTTTTGTGTGTTATGTACTTTTAGATTTTTCATACGTGATTTGTACTTGCCATACGCTAAATAAATAACTGATTTAACGTAAGACCAGAACTTCCTAGGATATTCTGTCAAGTCGGTACATAGAAATGTACTTTCGAATTCACTGAACGCTTCAGGCATAGCCCTCCTTACGCTAACTTTGACATCGTTTAGCTTCTGTTTTTCTGAGAGGTTTTGGCTGCGTTTAAACTTGGAGTGAAGCTCTCTTTGCTTTCGCAGTAGTTTCCTAACTTCGTTGTTGAACCACGGTGTGTTTTTCCCGTCCCTCACAGTTTTACTCGGCACGTACCTGTCTAAAACGCATTTTACGATTGCCTTGAACTTTTTCCATAAACACTTAACGTTGTTACTGTCGGAACAGAAATTTTCGTTTTTATCTGTTAGGTAGTCTGAAATCTGCCTCCTATTACTCTTGCTAAACAGATAAACCTTCCTCCCTTCTTTTATATTCCTATTTACTTTCATATTCAGGGATGCTGCAACGGCCTTATTATCACTGATTCCCTGTTCCGGGCTTACAGAGTCGAAAAGTTCGGGTCTGTTTGTTATCAGTAGGTCCAATATGTTATCTCCACGAGTCGGTTCTCTGTTTAATTGCTCGAGGTAATTTTCGGATGTGCACGCTGTCGAGAAAACCAAGACGTTATGCCATTCTACAAAACCATGAGGACCAAGACACAGCGCGACTTCCATTATGTGATAAAAGAACTTGGAAAATAGGAAATATCTGAATAGGAAAGGAATGAAGCCGATATTCTACCGACCCAGGAAACTTAAGGAAATGTTGCGAACTGTTGAAGACAATCTCGGCGTGAGTGTGCCATGGATTTACAGTATTCTGTGGGAAAAAAATGTTCAAACGTGTGTGAAATCTTATGGGACTTAACTGCTAAGGTCATCAGTCCCTATGCTTACACACTACTTAACCTAAATGATCCTAAGGACAAACACACGCACCCATGCCCGAAGGAGGAATCAAACCTCCGCCGGGACCAGCCGCACAGTCCATGACTGCAGCGCCTAAGACCGCTCGGCTACTCCCGCGCGGCCATTCCGTGGGAGTGAGGCGGGAGTTACATGTTTGGTATCGTGCCGATGAGTCATGGCACCGGAGGGCGCGGAACGAACTATGCTGTCAGCGAGCAGATTGGTCACTGCAGCTGTCGACAGGGAATGCCTGCCCTGTTTACGTTGGAAGGGGCATCTGGTGTTCGAGGCAAGAACTTCGGAGCGGCCGCCGACACTGTTCACTCTTGTGTTCGCGAGTTTACAAGGCAGGCATAGGCGGCTACTACACATAGACGGCTGCTTGACTCTCTCTCGGTTTGCTCCTTTGACGTATGATGTGTTGTGTTGACATTCCTATGTTTTGTGCAGTTTCGATTGGTTTAGATCTCCGGATGTTACAAAACTCGCTGTCGCCAACTTGATACGGGCCAGACAGAACGCGGTGTATTCCCCCAGATTGCGAGTTTATACTTTTAAACCAGTGTCCCGAGAAAGAGTTGTAAAAAGTGGCGTCGAGTCGGACTTACACGTGCTCGTGTTGCCATCATCATTGGCGACCCATTGATGGTATTATGGTAGCAGCAGCATCTGCTGCAGATAAAACAGCATCAGCAGCAACAATAACAACTTGTGACGTCACACTAGTCGGCTTGCCCGCCACACTCAGCGAACGCTCAGCTCCGTGCAGGATCCACGGGAAATCAGTATGTAATTGAAAAGGTACCCGCTAAAGGTCTCAATTTTTTCGTGTCATATCGAGAACTTGAATGCATTGAAATACGGAGTCAAGAGTTATTAAACTCGTCTGGCATAGTTACTCACTCCGCACCAAAGGCGGTTGGTTGCACTCGTTAAGACCTGCAGTTGTCACGTATTGTGATGTAGGCCTCGGGATACGACCGACAACTAACAGTAACGCTTCTTGTTCTACTGCAAGGTAAAGAAAGTTGCTGACACTGTAGACATGAGTGCACTCATCATTTCTGCTACGTCCTTTCTTCATAAGTCGGCGCAGTAGCTTTGTCCGCGCGTGAAACCTCCTTCGTTGATGGTTCAAATGGCTCTGAGCACTACGGGACTTAACATCTGAGGTCATCAGTCCCCTAGAACATACAACTACTTAAACCTAACTAACCTAAGGACATCACACACATCCATGCCCAAGGCAGGATTCGAACCAGCGACCGTAGCGGTCGCGCGGTTCCAGACTGTACCGCCTAGAACCGCTCGGCCACCCCAGCCGCGTCCTTCGTTGAAAGTTAATGTGTTGTGTATGGCGTTGCGCTGACAGCACATTCTGAGCGTAAATCACATGTTAGGGAAGTGCGCCTTAAGGAAAATCAACGGCGAAATCGGTTTATGAGTCGTACGCAGTACGAATAGCAGAGGTACAGGATTTGTGCAGAACAGGGGTTCGCAAGCTTTTCTACTGACGGAGCACTTTGAGAATCGTGGTACTTTGATGGAATACCTTGTTTATTTTGAAGGTTAATGAAAGTAACAAAATTTTTGAAAAATTAAATAAACTTGTTTCATTCAGTTATTACTTTAATCTAAATCGTAAGTAATAACACAGATGTCATAATAAAATTTTTAAGGCCGCGCGGGATTAGCCGAGCGGTCTTAAGGCGCTGTAGTTATGGACTGTGCGGCTGATCCCGGCGGAGGTTCGAGTCCTCCCTTGGGCATGGGTCTGTTTGTTAGGATAATTTAGGTTAAGTAGTGTGTAAGCTTAGGGACTGATGACCTTAGCAGTAAAGTCCGATAAGATTTCACACACATTTGAACATTTTCAAAATCTTTAAAAATAAAAAAAAAAACAAGTCGAAATTAAAGTACCACGTTAGTAATATCTCTCTTTGGCGGAGCACTTATTCACTTCCCGTGGAATACCAGAGTTCCACGGAACACAGTTTCGGACACCGTGGTCTAGAGATTGTAGCCGGCCGCAGTGACCGAGCGGTTCTAGGCGCTGTAGTCTGGAACCGCGCGACTGCTACGGTCGCAGGTTCCAATCCTGCCTCGGGCATGGACGTGTGTGATGTCCTTAGGTTAGTTAGGTTTAAGTAGTTCTAAGTTATAGGGGACTGATGACCTCAGATGTTAAGTCCCACAGTGCTCAGAGCCGTTTGAACCATTTGTTTTAATACCGTTCTAGGAGACTGATGACCTCACATGTTAGGTCCCATGGTGCTCAGAGCAATCTGAACCATTTTTCTAGAGACTGTAAGTTTTATGGGAGTCGGTGTGGCGTGTCTTATGCTAATTCCATTGTCCACGATGTAATTTTTCGGCTAGCTCCAAAGAAATCTTTTTAAGCGGACGTCTTAGAGTTGTCTGTCCGATCTGTAGGTGATGCGGCACAGTTACCACTGTCGCATGAGCTTTCTTCGGCGGTCCAGGAAGGCTTTGTCGCTGAGTGCCACATAGCGGAAGTGGACCTTAGTTCTTGTCGTACTACATCGTCAGATGGCACAGCAGTGTCTCCGTTACTAGGGGCAGACGTGCCCGGGTCACCCTTCGTTGCCAAGAATCGGTCTCGCCGCCACTCTGTTAAACTTTTCCCGCAATTGGACCTTGCCCTCACGCGAGAGGCGCTGTCGTCGTCCCAGTTCTTGGTCCGGCTCGGCAGAGAGGCCCTCCTCCCTGGGCGTCGGGCGGTTCCTTCGATTATGTTGCCACACACAGCGTAAGTGGTGGAAACATCGGCAGTTCGATGAAGTTTGTTTCAAGTGCATCCGCAGGGGTCACATCGCTGCTGTCTGTGCTATGTCCAGTTGGCTGTTAACGCGCTTTGCTCTCCAAGCTCACATAGCTGGAAAACGGCTCACAGGCTTGTGCTCCAGTTGTCTATTTGGGACGCTCAGTTGAATTTGATACTGGAGCTGCAGCCTCGTTGATCATTTTGGCTGCGTTTCATGAGATCAGTAGGCCCCCCACTGGAAGCAACTGGCAAAACAGTAATCTCTTATTTTCGTCAACTAATTCCATTAAGGCGCCAACTGGTCATTGTTGCTATTAGAGAATGTTCATAATTAAAGTTCCAGTTTAAAAACACTGTAGAAAGAGAATCACTGTTCAGAATGACGTCAGATTTGAAGAACTTACTATTGACGTAGGGGAAAACGTCATATAAAAAACTTACGGAAACTGTACCAATAGATAGCGCTGTAGGCTTCTTAACGTGGATTACAAATGACAGGTGAATCGCAGTACGACGGCTATGGTTTGAGTTTTACATTACACCATCCGTACATTCAATGTGGGTGACTGCCCCAGTTCAGCAGTCAACAATTGTGGCATTGTCCGTTAGGTAAGCCCATGTACCACGACAAGGTAGTACCACATCAGGTGGGAATAATTGGTTTTTAATTGTCCTGACACCCATCGCATAAATGCAAAACAACATCGGTCTCTAATTGTCGTGAGACTGCCGCAAAACATGTTCAGTACGCTCCCACAAGGTGAAATCGAGAAACAGAAAGTTCAACAACAGATGAGTGTGTCTCTGGGGTTCAGAATGCGTTGCTCATTCATAAGTGGAGCACTGAACACAGCACACACAGCACTTTCTGATACCCCCCCCCCCCCCAGTAGAAATTTCACAGATTAATATCACCTGATTTGGACGGCCAGGCTGTAGGGAAATGATGGTCCATAATTGTAGCTTTTCCGAAATTACAATGAAATGAACACCCTTAGCTGCTTACAGGCGTTGACATACGTCAACGGGGACAGATGAAAATGTGTGCCCCGACCGGGACTCGAACCCGAGATCTCCTGCTTACATGGCAGACGCTCTATCCATCTTTTTTTTTTCATTTTGTTCGTTGTTGATCGTTGTGTTTGGTCGTTGCGAACGTCACATGACATCCATTGAAGTTCGTTGTTGATCCTTTCTCTCAGTTTTTTATTACAGAGGCCAGGCAGCTTTCTGACCGAACACACTGAGCTATCGTGCCGGCAATCCATCTGAGCCACCGAGGACACAGAGGATAGCGCGACTGCAGGGATTTATCTCTGGTACGCCTCCCGCGAAACCCACATTCTCAACGTATTGTCCCGCACTACATTCGTAGTGCCCCCGTCCATTATACTCATTACTTGCGGCGCGTTGCCGAATCCCGTAAGAGTTCGGGCACTGTTTGTCCATTCGCACAGAAGAAGAAGATGGTCAAGTGGCCGGTGAGCCTTAACTATACATTTACTAAGATGGTATCTGTTCTTTCGGACATGTCCGAAAGAACAGATACCATCTTAGTATATATATTTTCCGAAATGCCTCTGCAGCAGCTGCTTCACTGGTTGTGTAATGTATGGAGGAGCGCCATCTTCCGTAAAAATCCACCTTGTTTAACGGCCGGGACGTTGGTTTTCAAAAGACTCTCAGACAGTTTACCAGCGACAGTACAGGTAACAGCACCCACAGGACTCGTCCCCTTGGAAAAATACGGCCCTACGATCAAAGATGCCGTCAACCGTCACCGCGGAATGAGGTGGTATCCGTTGATGTACGTGTAGATTTTCCGTTGCCCATATTCTGCAATTCTGCGTATTGACGTGTCCTTGGAGATGGAAATGGGCTTCCTGTGTCCACAGAATGTTCCATGGCCTTTCATTGTCCTCTTCCATGTGAGCAACAAAATTCAGGGCGAACGTTTGTCTCACTAGCGCGTCAGCAGGAAGCAACTCCTGAACACCCGTGGTTTTGTAGGGATAGTAACGCAGGATGCTTCGTAGGATTTAATGCACTTTGCTCCCGATGGCATGTCCAACGTTCGGGCAGTTTCCCATGCACTGAAGATTTGCACACAACTGCTCGACACCTTCTGCAATGCTGTGGCCATATCTTAGACAGACGTTGGGCCAACTGCATTTCTCCCTCTGCCACACTGCACATCAAAAGCACCTGTCTTTTCAAATACTGTAATTATTTTCTCCAGATCTACACATGGACCAGTGCGTTTTTTCATATCCTTGCGTGTGTCTGCCTTCTGCAGGGTGTGACGGTACGTCACATAAATATTGAGATTTTTATCGGTTGTAAGCAGTGAACAATATTGTGAAGTGTTAAGGGTGAACTAAAAATTATTTGTAAACACTTAACGTATTTTATGAACATAATCAGTATAAAAGATACAGTTAATGTTCTTAAAAAACCGATATTCAGCGATAATTTAAAAGTAGCATCTTTATTTAAAAGATGTCTGTGAAAATAAAAAAGGATCGCTAAGGGACGCGATTGCACGGCCGAGGAGGACGGACGTTCTTTATGGTACACGCACTGTTTTGTTTCGCGATACGGAAGGCAGCCATTGAGCGGCAACACATATTTTATGGAAGTTATTCTGTATTCTGCTAAAATAAACTAATTATTGTTATCACAAAATGAATTTCTTGGTAATAGTTATCACCTCAAATGGTCGCAGTGGCTAATTATTTTTAATAAGCATTTTTTTTCAGTTATTTTCGCTACGGGAAGCTCATCTTCCGATGCAGCCTCTGGTCGGCCATTACGCGCCGAAGTATTAATTTATTTTTCAAAGTGTTAACAGTACTGTAAATGCGAGAAATTTCGTTGTAAGAACCTTTCCAAATTGCAACAGATAATTAATTTAACGTTAAAGTTCATTTTTTAAATTATACAGATTCCATGAGAGTTCAGTAAGTTTTATCTTGGCCGCTCCACGGCAACAATCGAAATTCTCTCGAGATTTGCTTTTGCAATCAATAAATAGAAATTAACAAAATTGCGTTCAATTCATTTAACGGCAACTATATTTTAGTCATCATGTTCAAAATGTAAAGTTGGTACATAAATAACAGTGGCCCTTCAAGAACCCGTTTCATATTTACTTATGCACGTAAGTAAAAGGGATAAGAAAAGATAATATCCCTGAGAGAAAGAATCACGCTCTAACAAAAAATATTCACCTGATAAATTAAAAATAAAAAATATATATAATTTTTATATATATAACGTAACAAGGGCTATTGGCGGACAGTCACCATTTTTGCAAAAGAGCATTGCCAGCAGCGCGCGATCTAGCGTGGAGACAGTCATGACAGGCGTCTCGGACGCAAAGTGAGGAACACCTTTGTACCGTGCGTCTTTTGGTCTGGATATTCTGGCGTTTCATTACTTTTTTTCTTTGTTCCATGGCGTTTATCCCAGTCTCAATAATATACTGTCAAATTTGGCGTCATTCTGCGTAATGTTTCTCTTTATGCAGCGTTTTTAAACTGGAACTTTAATTATGGATATCCTATATAAGAATGTGGAGTAGCAGGTAACATTATTAGTGATCTGGTCTGCTTCGGCATCAAGTATTTTTGGTTTGGAGGTTTTACAGCATTTCATTTCCAATCCGTTGATCGCAATAATTTAGTGTCACCACTCAGTCATTTTCACGCCGTTGAGACAATTTTGCAGTCCCAAAAACAGTTGTTTCAGCCAACGTTGGATAAAGGAAGAGTTTTTTGGCTCACATTCAGCTTAATCCGCCTGCGACCCATAAGTTTCGCCGTGCTCCCTTTTTCCATTTGCTATTCGAGATGAAAATCTAGTAGTCATGGTGAACTGGAATGCGGTTGAAGAGGAACGGGTAGCAGAGATGGTTACAGGCGAATATGGTTCTAGGAGTGAGAGAGAAGAAAGACAACTGAGTTCTGCAACAAATATCATCTGGTAATAGCGAATACTCTGTTCAAGAATCACAAGAGCAAGATATATACTTGGAAGAGGTCGGAAGGTACAGGAAGTTTTCAGTTAGATTACACCACAATCAGACAGAAATTTCGAAATCAGATACTGGATTGTAAGGCGTACCCATAAGCGGATGTAGACTCAAATCACAATTTAGCAGTGATGAAAAACAGACTGAACATTAAAACACAAGCCAGCAAGAATGAATGTATAAAGAAGTGAGATACAGAAGTACTGAAGAACGAAGTGATACGATTGAAGTTTCCAAGGGTACAGACAAGAAACAGCCCAGAGAACAGTTCAGGTGAAGAGAAATGGACATCTCCAAAAAGGGCAATCGTAGATGCTGGAAAGAAAGACATTGGTGCACAGAAGGCAAGTGCAAAGAAACCATGCGCAACACAAGAAATATTTGTTGATTGATGAAAGGAGGAAGTACAAAAATGTTCAGAGAAATTCAAGAATACAGAAATTCAAGTAAGTTAGGAATGAAATAAACGGGAAGGTCAAGGACGCTAAGGCGAAAAGACGGCATGATAAATGTAAGGATATCAAAAAGAAGTAATTGTCGGAAGGGCTGACTCAGCTCATAGAAAAGACAAAACAATCTTCAGTGAAATTAGAAACAAGGGAGGTAGCGTTAAGAGTGGGTTGGAAATTCGGCTGTCAAACTGAGAGGCGAGGGTGGATAGGTTGCGAGAATACACTGAAGGCGTCTATGAGGAGGAAGACTAGTCTGATGGCGTGATAGAAGAATAAGCAGGAGTCGATATAGAAGAGATATGGGACCCAATATTAGAATGAGAAAACTGGGTTGTTTTGGAAATCAGCCTTATGCAAACACAATTAGTTTGTTTTTATATTTACCCAGAGATGTTTCGACACCAGTGTGTCAATCAGTGACTGAATGTGTTGTCAGAAGTGTCTGTTCAGATCACATTTCATCACATTTTATGTAAGTGCATATGAGGTGAAGTAGTAAGCGGAAATTTGTGAAAAACCGAGTGAAAACAATGCACTAAATAGCAGCTGTTTGAGACACCAACCAGGGACCCGAAACAGGACGGAAATTTTGCAGGTGACATGCTGTCAAAAAAAAAAAAAAAAAGTGGAAGTTATCCACTGATACCTTAACAGATGTCCTCTCATCCTGTTCCTTCTTTTTATCAGTGTTTTCCATACGTTCCTTTCTTCGCCGATTATGTGGGGAACCTCTTCTTTCCTTACCTTGTCAGTCACATAGTTTTCAACATTCATCTGTAGCACCACATCTCAAAGGCTTCGATTCCGTTTTGTTCTGGTTTTCCCAACAGTCCATGTCTCACTACCATACAATGCTGTGCTGCAAACGTATATTCTCAGAAGTTATCCCCTCACCTTAAGAGTTATGTTTGACACTAGCAGGCTTTTCTTGGCCTGGAATGCCTTTTTCGCCAGCGCTAACCTGCTCTTTATGTCCTCCTTACTCTATCCGTCATAGATTATTTTGCTGTCTAGGTAGCAGAATTCGTTAACTTTGCCTACTTCGTGGTCCCCAACTGTAACGTTAAGTTTCTCGCTGTTCTCATTTCTGCAAGTTCTCATTACCTTGGTCTTTCTTCGATTTACTCTCAATCCATATTCTGTACTCATTGGTCTGTACATTCCATTCAACAAATCCTGCAACTCTTCTTTACTTTCATTGAGAACAGCTATGTCATCAGCGAATCTTACTGATGTCCTTTTACGCTGAATTTTAATTCCACTCTTGAACCTTTATTTTGTTTCTCTCGTTGATTCTTCAGTGTATACATTGAACAGTAGGGAAGAGAGACTGCATCGCTGTCTTGCACTCTTTTTAATCCGAGCGCTTCGTTCTTGGTCTTCCTTCTGGTTTCTTGTACATGCTGTAAATTCTCCCCTTTTCTCTATAGCTTACCCCTATTTTTCTCAGAGTTGTGAACATCTTGCACGATCTGACACTATCGAACGCTTTTCCCATGTCGACAAATCCTCTGAACGTGCCTTTTTCTTTAGTCTTGCTTCCAATGTCACCTACAGCGTCAGAAATGTCTCTCTGGTGCCAATCTGATCGTCATTAACGCTTTGTCAATTTTCTTTTCCATTCTATTTTATATTATTCTTGTCAGTAGCTTGGATGCATGAGCTGTTAAGCTGGTTGTGCGGTAATTCTCGCTCTTTTCTGCTTTTGGTATCTTCGTAATTGTGTGGATGACGTTTTTGCGAAAGTCTGATGGTATATCGCCAGTCTTATACATTCCACACACACCAACGTGAATAGTCGTTTTGTTGCCACTTCCACCAATGATTTTAGAAGTTCCGATGAATGTTATCAATCGCTTCTGCCTTATTTGATCTTAAGTCTTACAAAACTGTTTTAAATTCTCATTCTAATACTGGATCCCCCATCTCTTCCCTGTATATCACGTCGTCAGACAAGTCTTCCCCTCCCCTTCGACGTATTCTTTCCACCCATCAGCTCTCTCCTCCGCATTTAACAGTGGAGTTCCCGTTGAACTCTTAATATTACCACCTTGCTTATAATTTCACTGTAGGTTGTTTTGACTGTTCTATATGCTGAGTCAGTGCTTCCGACAATCATTTCTTTTTCGATGTTTGCACACTTTTCATGCAACCATTTTGCCTTAGCTTCCCTGCACTTCTTGTTTATTACGTTCCTCAGTGATCTGTGTTTCTGTATTCCTGAATCTCCCTGAATCTGTTTGTGCTTCCTTCTTTTGCCGATGGGCTAAAGTATTCCATCTGTTATCCATGGTTTCTTCGCAGTTGTCTTCCTTGTACCTACGGTTTTCCTTCCAAATTTTGTGAGTGCCCTCATCAGAGATGTCCATTCCTCTTCAGGTACACTGCCTATTCAGATATTCATCATCACAGTGTCTATAGTCTCAGAGAACGTCAAGAGTATCTCTTAATTTCTTAGTACCTCTGTACCCCATTTCTTTGTGCGTTGATTCTTCCTGACTTGTCTCTTGAACTTCAGCCTACTCTTCTTCATTACTAAATTGTGATCTGACTCTGTATGCCTTACAATCCAGTATCTGATTTCGGAATCTCTGCCTGACTGTGATGTAATATAACTGAAATCTTCCCATATCTCCCGGCCGTTTCCATGTATAGCTTCTCCTCCTGCGGTTCTTAGAGTATTCGCTATTACTAACTGATATTTATTGCAGAACTCAATTAGTCTTCCTCCACTCTCGTTTCCAATACTAAGCCTATATTGTCCCATAACCTTTTCTTCTACCCCCTCTCCTACAACCGCAATACAGCTCCCATGACTGTTAGATTTTTCTCTCCCTTAACGTGCTGAATTACCCATTCAGTATTCTCATACACTTTGTCTATCTCTTCATCTTCTGTTTGTGACGTCGGCATGTATACTTGAGCTATTGTTGTCGGTGTTGGTTTGCAGTCGATTCTGATGAGAATAATCCTATCACTGAACTGTTCGCAATAACTCACTCTCTGCCCTACCTCCCTATTCATAACGGCTGCCACCCCCGTTATAACGTTTCCTGCAGCTGCTGATATTACCCTATAGCTTCCCTGCCACGTTCAAATACTTGCCATTCCACGGCCCGACTCGTAGAACGTTATCATTTCGTCGGTTATTCGACCTTCTTTTCATGGTCCCCTCCCATTCGGGAGTCCGCCCCCGGAGGTCCAAATGAGGAACTATTCCGAAATCTTTTGCCAATGGAGAGATCACCATACCGCTTTTCAATTACAGACCACATGTGTTGTGGATACACGTCGTCACATCGTGTCTTTAATGCAGTGGTTTCCGTTGCTTTCTGCGTCCTAATGCCGTTGATCATTGATGATTCTTCCACCGTCTTAAGTGCAAGAGAATGCCCTGAATCTTTACTCTCTCCTCCACCCTCCTTGACAAGGCTCTTTCCTGAATGAGGGCGATTTCTTATGCCAGAAGCCTTCCGCCGCCATTGCTGATAATTTTTATTCAAAATTTAAGCAGTGGCTGGATTCAAACCCAGGACTCATGACATTTTGACAATGAATCGAAGAGGTGGTGTTGTAGCGAACACGTTAACACAAAGAACAGAAGATTTCCTTATCTATAGAAATTTTTCCAATCCATCTGTGGCATGAAACAGCAAACCAGTGTTTAATAGTCTTAGATGAAAACAGTTTTGGTTGCAATTTTAGTTTTTTTATTTATCAACTATGCGTTTCGCCTTTTTTAGGCATCTTCAGGCTGATCTTAATTTGGTATTTCTTAGGACAATGTAGCTAAAGGGCATCGTCTAGTACATCAGGCCAACATCGCCTTCGTTAACCTCAGTAAATACTTTCTAGATGGACGTGAGTGACTCCAAGACCTGCATAACGCGTACACGTTGGTGAACGCGTACACGTACACGTACTCGTTGGTGAACGTGTACGCGTTATGCAGGTCTTGGAGTCACTCACGTCCATCTAGAAAGTATTTACTGAGGTTAACGAAGGCGATGTTGGCCTGATGTACTCGACGATGCCCTTTAGCTACATTGCCTAAAGGGTCGTCCTAAGAAATACCAAATTAAGATCAGCCTGAAGACGCCTAAATAAGGTGAAACGCGTAGTTGATAAATAAAAAACTAAAATTGCAACCAAGACTGTTTTCAACGAAGACTATTTCCTTAACTTGTATTTCTCCAAGGATATGAAGACTCATTACAAACAATGCGGCAAGAATTAGAGGCCAGCTCGTACAATAACAACTAGGGTGAGGCTTCTGTACAAAGCACAAATGTTGATGTTGTAGCGACATAGCTCCAAGTGCAAGTAGGCCGAGCAGCTGCCGCGGACCGTCCTTTTGCAGCGGTACAGGGCGCTCATAGTCCAGAGGCACTGTAGGCATGGCTCAGCGTGCGTGCACCACTGGGCCCACCAAGCGCAGCAATGTCGCTATCAGCGTCGGACAGAAACTTGCTGTTCCATTGCTATGATGCTCGTGGCGTGGTATCGATATATGATATCACGTGTAACAGATCACCTTCTGATGTTGTGTTGGCCCCTAGAATCTTTCAGCATTTTATAGAGCAGCGAGTTTTCCATATCCTAATGTATGCAAGTGGATGATTTATCACAGGTACCATCAGGGAAAAACATGTGAAAGACTTACAGGCAGTCTTTCAGGCTCTGGGTGATAGTGATCTGCTTTGCAAATTAGAAAATTCTACGGTTTTTTTTTTTTTTTGCACCCAGTATCAAGTCTTTACAACACGTGTCAAGTCGGGGGGGGGGGGGGGCATTAAACCACTTGATGACCACTTCACAGCGTTTGATAAGTTGCCCATCCCTTGGAACTAGAAGGGGTTGAGTTGGAATTTGGCAAGGTGAGCCTTGTATTATAACAAATTCATACCAAATGCATCGGACGTCTCATACCCTCTAAATTACCTCCATAGGAAAGGTGTGAAATTTGTTTGGTCATATGCTTGCCAGTAAGCTTATTTGTGGGCTTTGCTATGTTTGATCCAAAGAAAAGCTTCATTCTGGCTAATGACAAACCATTATGGGACTGGCGCCATGCTGTCGCACAGAAAGCCAGGTGGATCAGAAAAACCAACTGCTTTCTTATCTAAGACCTTCTCACCCGCCCAAAAGAGTTACTCCTAGTTAAAGAAAGAGTTGCTGGCTATCGTGTATGGTGTTAAAAAGTTTCACATTTTCCTGTATGACTAAGTTTCACTTGGTCATGGATCATAAATCGTTGGTATCGTTGTGTAATCCTAAGGCTGTACTCCCTGATAAGATGGCTCAGAACTACAGTGTTGGGCATTATTTCGCTGCAATTATTTTTATGATATCTATTTTCGACCCACTGTGCAGCATGCTATTGCTGATGCATTGGCCAGGTTGGCGATAGGCCTGGATACGGAGTTTGAAAGGGAAGAAACAGTTTCTTTTGCGATTGACTGTGCTTTAGAATCAACGCTGCAAAAGTTTCCCATTACTGCCAAAGAAGTAACAGTAGCCACAAGTCACGAGCCAGTGCTGCGTAGAATTGTTGCAACAGTTCAAACAGGATCGCCCAAACAATTTCCTAAGGACACCCTTTCCGATTTTCGAACTTATTTTAGTATGAAAGAGCAGCTCAATGGGCGTCAGGGAGTGTTGGCCATACGAATGCTGATTTGTAATTCGGCCTTCACTCAGCCCATATTTCCTCCCGTTGCTGCATTCTTCTTACTGGGGTTTGTGTTACACGAAAGCATTAGCTTGACGACGTTTATATTGGCCTCAACCACCTCAGTTGTGGGATGGATTACACATGGATTTCGTGGAGCCTTTCTTGGGGAAATGTGGTTGATATAGGAGGTCACCCCGTCCAGCTCCCCCTACATAGCACGGATGGTCATTGCAACAGCAAGATCTACTGTCTGTGTGCTGACATCCATATTTACCATACAGGAAGCACCAGTCACACTGATATCCAATAATGGCCGCCAGTTTATGGTATCAGAGTCGCTGTAATGGTATCGAGTACATGACTACTCCTCCCTTCCATCCGGCAACCAGCTCAAATGCGGAGAGGATGGTCAGGACATTTAGGACCCAAACGAAGAAGGCAGACCAAACCATGGTAGTAAATGATATTTTGCACTTCTTAGTCATGTACTGAACCAATCCAGTAAATGGGGTGTAGTCTGTCAGAGATCCTGCTTGGAGGGCTGCCACATACATTGTTGGATCTTTTGCATTCTATCCCCCACCCCAGTAGTCATGTTTTACACACTATTTCTGGAAGGTTGTGTTGGTTTGGAGCCATACATCTGGGTGTTGACCAGGGTGGACAGAAGTGATAGTCCCACACAAGGGTCGACTACTTTTTGAGGTTGCGGTTACAGACAATGGGTGTACAAGTCAAAGGAACTAATTACGGCCGCAGCAAGAGCGTAGCCAGCTGCCACCTAAGGAACCGCTCTGAAGATGAAGGAATGAGACTGCCACATATCCACCATGATTGTTACTTAAGGTCATGGCATTGTTCGTCTTCCACAGCGTGGGAACCAATGGATGTTGAGCAGCTCCCTCCATCGCCGCCTTAGCAACATGTTGTACACAACGAGGAAGAGTTGCTATATTCTGAGCCTGCTCTGGTCTCGGCAGCCACACCTGACGTTCAGGTGGAACTGCTGGGTGGGTTTCCGACGTATTTCTCTCTCCTCCTTAAACGCTAACGACATAGATCTGGGCGCTGTCGACCTTACGTGCCCACTAAAGAGAAAAGGGATTTGGTATCCAAGCCTGCCAGTAGGCCATGACAACGAAGGATGGGGAACCAATGATACTTTCAGCCAGCGAACTGGTCAAAGCGGCTGCCTGCAGAGCCGGCTTCGCCATGTGTTCCTAGTAAGAACCTCTGGTTTCCGAGGCGAGACTTGTGTGTTCGATAGTTAAGAAAGCAGAATTGCTCATCATTGTGTATAAATTTGTACACAATGGCAAGGGAGTTAGGCTACGGTGTGGTGTGGCAGCTGTCGTCATAAGAAAACTAGACAGGAGCAGAAATGATTACCGAAAAAGTTAACACAACAGACAGAAAGTTTACTTAACCTGTATTTCTCCAATGTACGAAGACTCCTTACAAGCCGGCCGAAGTGGCCGTGCGGTTAAAGGCGCTGCAGTCTGGAACCGCAGGACCACTACGGTCGCAGGTTCGAATCCTGCCTCGGGCATGGATGTTTGTGATGTCCTTAGGTTAGTTAGGTTTAACTAGTTCTAAGTTCTAGGGGACTAATAACCTCAGAAGTTGAGTCCCATAGTACTCAGAGCCATTTTTGAACTCCTGACAAACAATACAGCAAGAGGTAGAGTCTAATTCTCAGTATCAACAAGGACGAGGCTCTCTGAACTAAGCCACGAACGATGGTGTCGGGGCCACGACTAGGCAGTGTCTGTGTAGCATCATGGAACGAAGGGGCTCCAAATGTGAGTGGGCTGCCGCCAGCCGTCCTACGAGGGCAGTTCAATAAGTAATGCAACACATTTTTTTCTGAAACAGGGGTTGTTTTATTCAGCATTGAAATACACCAGGTTATTCCCCAATCTTTTAGCTACACAACACTATTTTTCAACGTAATCTCCATTCAATGCTACGGCCTTACGCCACCTTGAAATGAGGGCCTGTATGCCTGCACAGTACCATTCCACTGGTCGATGTCGGAGCCAACGTCGTACTGCATCAATAACTTCTTCATCATCCGCATAGTGCCTCCCACGGATTGCGTCCTTCATTGGGCCAAACATATGGAAATCCGACGGTGCGAGATCGGGGCTGTAGGGTGCATGAGGAAGAACAGTCCACTGAAGTTTTGTGAGCTCCTCTCGGGTGCGAAGACTTGTGTGAGGTCTTGCGTTGTCATGAAGAAGGAGAAGTTCGTTCAGATTTTTGTGCCTACGAACACGCTGAAGTCGTTTCTTCAATTTCTGAAGAGTAGCACAATACACTTCAGAGTTGATCGTTTGACCATGGGGAAGGACATCGAACAGAATAACCCCTTCAGCGTCCCAGAAGACTGTAACCATGACTTTACCGGCTGAGGGTATGGCTTTAAACTTTTTCTTGGTAGGGGAGTGGGTGTGGCGCCACTCCATTGATTGCCGTTTTGTTTCAGGTTCGAAGTGATGAACCCATGTTTCATCGCCTGTAACAATCTTTGACAAGAAATTGTCACCCTCAGCCACATGACGAGCAAGCAATTCCGCAGAGATGGTTCTCCTTTGCTCTTTATGGTGTTCGGTTAGACAACGAGGGACCCAGCGGGAACAAACCTTTGAATATCCCAACTGGTGAACAATTGTGACAGCACTACCAACAGAGATGTCAAGTTGAGCACTGAGTTGTTTGATGGTGATCCGTCGATCATCTCGAACGAGTGTGTTCGCACGCTCCGCCATTGCAGGAGTCACAGCTGTGCACGGCCGGCCCGCACGCGGGAGATCAGACAGTCTTGCTTGACCTTGCGGCGATGATGACACACGCTTTGCCCAAAGACTCACCGTGCTTTTGTCCACTGCTAGATCACCGTAGACATTCTGCAAGCGCCTATGAATATCTGAGATGCCCTGGTTTTCCGCCAAAAGAAACTCGATCACTGCCCGTTGTTTGCAACGCACATCCGTTACAGACGCCATTTTAACAGCTCCGTACAGCGCTGCCACCTGTCGGAAGTCAATGAAACTATACGAGACGAAGCGGGAATGTTTGAAAATATTCCACAAGAAATTTCCGGTTATTTCAACCAAAATTGGCCGAGAAAAAAAAAATGTGTTGCATTACTTATTGAACTGCCCTCGTATATTGCGGAAGCAGCGCGCGCTCATAGTCCAGAGTCACTGGAAGCGTAGCACCACTGTTTTCACTAGATCCCACGTGACTGCTACCGGCGTCTGACGGAAACTAGCAATTCCACTGCCAACATCGACGCCTCTAGAGCGGTATCGATATGTGATACCATGCTAATATTCTGCCACACATGCACGGTTGCTTGTTTAGGGGTATCTCTCTCTCTCTCTCTCTCTCAGTTTGCTCTGTTGTTGTATTATGTGAGCTGCTAACGTTTCTGTCTTGTGTGAGGTTCCGAATGGTTTAGTTCCTCAGATGTTAGAACACTCGCTGCTGGCAAATTGGTGCGGCCTGATAAGAGTGCGATGTATTCCCCCAGTTTGCGAGTTTATACTTCCAAATCCATACCCTGGGACGAGATGTTAAAACACGGGTCAGTCTATACGATCACTGATCACTGTGTTGAACATCAAAGTCGCTCGAAGCACACGAGTTTGGGAAAATAAGCAATGGCTGAGCGCAGCCTGTTAAATAAATAAAATATTGTATATGAACATTCGAGAATACTGTCCCATTGGGACTGTGATTAGACAAACAAGGGAAACTTGATTCTGCGATAAAAACTTCAATAGAGACACTGGATATGTACTTCGTATTTCATACAAGTTTGCACTTGATAAAGAAAGAGCACAGAGAAAGACTTCTTGTAACTTCTTGTAACTTCCGTCCAGTGCGAGTGATGGCTTTGCAAGCAACGCTGGATTTAGTGCGCAAACACTATCTATGGACATGAAGGGGGGCCACCTCAGTGTGCGCTATTTAAGTAACCCCACAATGACGCAATCCAGCCAACCAGATGCTTTCCTTTGGGCATAAAAGTGAAAGCCTTGCCAGTTTCACGAATATCAGGCATAGCCTATGGTGGCGATGACGGAGTTAATTTCATCGAGTTGGGATCGGCAAGTTTACTTAGAACTCAGTTTACTTAGAACTCAGCTCTTTGTTTTCACATGGCTGACAGCTATGTTAACTCAGGGCTGAAAATGGTGCTGTAAAACCTCCAAGAAACTCAGAACTTAGAACTCAGTTTACTTAGAACTCAGCTCTTTGTTTTCACATGGCTGACAGCTGTGTTAACTCAGGGCTGAAAATGGTGCTGTAAAACCTCCAAGAAACTCAGAACTTAGAACTCAGTTTACTTAGAACTCAGCTCTTTGTTTTCACATGGCTGACAGCTGTGTTAACTCAGGGCTGAAAATGGTGCTGTAAAACCTCCAAGAAACTCAGCTCGAGTGCGTGCAGTTGTACCTTACTCTAAATTGCCAGCCAGTCTGTTTCCTGGTCCTCACACTATAATTACCTGATCTTCTTCAAAAAAATGTCTGCACAAAGTACCTATGTTTTCTGTCACCTGTGTCAGTTTGGGACTTGATTTCACGATGCTTGTGACCTTGTATTCTACAGCTAGCTATTTCTGTAGCATCTGGCCTACACTTCTCTTGTGACTGCTACTTAACAGCAGGATTCTTTTCTTTCTACTTGACTCTTCTACTGATGGAGCCTTAAAGTTGTTTCGATGAGTCTGCTGCAGTCTACTTTGCTCAAGAACTAGTTAAGGCTCTTCCCATATATCAGGTTACAAGTCATACTGACTGCTAACCGGAATTTGTAATGTAATTTCTCAGGCTTTCTCGTTTTCTCCTTCCTCCTTCAACCTATCTAATTCAAAATATGTTAATAACTGACACCGAATTTCAGCAATATGAAATTTATGTGCATTATGGATAAGAACTACTCGTTGATTTCTCATTTTGAAGCATTCTACAGTAATAAATCTGACTTGTCTCCAAAACTGATCATTCACTTTGTGAATCACCGTGTAAAGTTTAACCAGTCGCACACTCATTAATTCCTATACCGTTTAGGTAGAGACAATGCCATGTAGTGAACATAGGGCTGTACATGCCACCTCTGCAAGCAGCATTAGGCGACTATGATGTCATATATTTGCATGTATTTTACTTTAAATAACAAAAATAAGGGTCTCTAGTAATAACGGGATTTTATCCAGGGACATTCTCATTAAAAATATAACAGGTAGATAAATATAATATCGTCCACAGCAAGTTATATAAGAGAAGTGTTTGCACTCTGGAAATATTGGTTGCGAACATTCCTAGTAAATTGTAATAAAAAAAGTTAAAATGTATCAACATACTGCTAGTGGAAAATGTTTTTTTCAGTCATGAATAAAAAACTGAATACATACAGGGAGGATAAAATGAACTATATGTATTTCAGACGCTACAATGTGTTGTGGTCTTCAGCCCTGAGACTGATTTGATGTAGCCCTCCATGCTACTTCTTCATCTCCAACTAACTATTGCAACCTACATCCTCCTGAATCTGCTTAATGTATTCATCTCTTGGTATCCCTCTACGATTTTTACCCTCCACGCTGCCCTCCAGCACTAAATAGGTGATCCATTGATGCCTCAGAACATGTCCTACCAAGCGATCCCTTCTTCTAGTCATGTTGTGCCACAAATTATTCTCCTTCCGAATTCTATCCAGTACCTCCCCATTAGTTACGTGATCTACCCATCTAATCTTCAGCATTCTCCTGTAGCAACACATTTCGAAAACTCCTATTCTCTTCTTGGCTAAACTAGTTATCGTCCATGTTTCACTTCCATACATGGTTACACTCCATACAAATACTTTCAGAAAAGACTTCCTGACACTTCTACATTTTATATCCTCTCTACTTCGACCATAATCAGTTATTTTGCCCCCCAAATGGCAAAAGTCTACTACTTTAAGTATCTCATTTCCTAATCCAATTCCCTCAGCATCTCCTGATTTACTGAGACTACATTCCATTATCCTCCTTTTGCTTTTGTTGATGTTCATCTTATATCCTCCTTTCAAGACAGTGTTCATTCCGTTCAACCGCTCTTCCAGATCTTTTGCTGTCTCTGACAGAATTACGATGTCATCGGCAAACCTCAAAGTTTTTATTTCTTGTCCCTGGATTTTAATTCCTACTCGTAATTTTTCTTTTGTTTCCTTTACTGCTTGCTCATTATACAGATTGAATAACATCGGGGAGAGGCTACAACCCAGTCTCACTCCCTTCCCAACCACTGCTTCCCTTTCATGCCCCTCGACTCTTATAACTGACATCTAGTTTCTGTACAAATTGTAAATAGCCTTTCGCTCCCTGTATTTGATCTCTGCCACCTTCAGAATTTGAAAGGGAGTATTGAAATCAACATTGTCAAAAGCCTTCTCTAAGTCTACAAATGCTAGAAACGTAGGTTTGCCTTTCCTTAATCTATCTTCTAAGATAAGTCGTAGGGTCAGTATTGCCTTACGTGTTCCAACATTTCTACGGAATCCAGACTGATCTTCTCCGAGGTCGGCTTCTACCGGTTTTTCCATTCGTCTGTAAAGAATTCGTGTCGGTATTTTGCAGCCTGACTTATTAAACTGACAGTTCGGTAATTTTCATACCTGTCGACAACTGCTTTCTTTGGGATTGGAATTATTATATTCTTCTTGAAGTCGGAGGGTATTTCACTTGTCTCATACATCTTGCTCACTAGATGGTAGAGTTTTGTCAGCGCTGGCTCTCCCGAGACTGTCAGTAGCTCTAATGGAATGTTGTCTACTCCATTGTTTCGACTTATGTCTTTCAGTGCTCTGTGAAATTCTTCACGCAGTATCATATATCCTATTTCATCTTCATCTACGTCCTCTTCCATTTCCATAATATCGTCCTCAAGTACATCGCCCTTGTATAGACTCTCTATATACTCCTTCCACCTTTCTGCTTTGCCTTCTTTGCCCAGAACTGGTTCTCCATCTGAGCTCTTGATATCCATACAGGTGGTTCTCTTTTCTCCAAAGGTATCTTTAATTTTCCTGTAGGCAGTATCTGTCTTTAGAGATATATGCCTCTACATCCTTACATCTGTCCTCTAGCCATCCCTGTTTAGCCATTTTGCACTTCCTGTCGATCTCTCTTTTTGAGACGTTTGTATTCCTTTTTACCTACTTCATTTACTGCATTTTTATATTTTCCCCTTTCTATATCTCTTCTGTACCCAAGGATTTCTACTAGCCCTCGTTTTTTTACCTACTTGATCCTCTGCGGCCTCTGTCTTTCAAAGCTACCCATTTTTCTTCTACTGTATTTCTTTCCCCCGTTCTTGCCAATCGTTCCCTAATGCCCTCTCTGAAACTCTCTACAACCTCTGGTTCTTTCAGTTTATCCAGATCCCATCTCCTTAAATTCCCACCTTTTTGCAGTTTCTTGTTTGAATCTACAGTTCATAACCAATAGATTGTGGTCAGAGTCCACATCTGCCCCTGGAAATATCTTATAATTTGAAACCTGGTTCCTAAATCTCTGTCTTACCATTATATAATCTATCTGAAACCTTCCAGTGTCTCCAGGCCTCTTCCATGTATACAACCTTCTTTCATGGTTTTTAAACCAAGTGTTAGCTATGATTAAGTTATGCTCTGTGCAAAATTCCACCCGGCGGCTTCCTCTTTCATTCCTTATCCCTGTTCCATATTCGCCTCCAACTTTTCCTTCTCTTCCTTTTCCTACTATCGAATTTCAGTCCCTCATGACAATTAAATTTTCGTCTCCCTTCACTATCTGAATAATTTCTTTCATCTCATCATACATTTCATCAATCTCTTCGTCATCTGCAGAGCTAGTTGGCATATAAACTTGTACTACTGTGGTAGGCGTGGGCTTTGTGTCTATCTTGGCTACAATAATGCGTTCACTACGCTGTTTGTAGTAGCTTACCCGCGCTCCTATTTTTTTTTTTGTTCATTACTAAACCTACTCCTGCATTACCCCTATTTGATTTAGTATTTAAAAACTTGTATTCACCTGACCAGAAGTCTTGTTCCTCCTATCACGGAACTTCACTAATTCCCACTGATGTGTCGACTGAAGTGCCGACACAGTGTGATTTGAGGAGACCGATATGCACGCTATAAGCTCACGCAGGATGGCGTGAGGTCTGAAACAGGATACGTAATGAATGCTATAAAGAAGAGTACGTAGCTTGTGGAATACTTAACTTTAATCCATCATTTGTATACATCGTTCTTGATGAGACATGCTTCATACGATAACTATCAATTGCTATGGCGCCTTGCTAGGTCGTAGCCATTGACTTAGCTGAAGGCTATTCTAACTATCTGCTCTGCAAATGAGCGAGGCTTCGTCAGTGTGCATCGCTAGCTAAGTCGTCCGTACAACTGGGGCGAGTGCTAGTAAGTCTCTCGAGACCTGCCGTGTGGTGGCGCTCGGTCTGCGATCACTGACAGTGGCGACACGCGGGTCCGACATGTACTAATGGACCGCGGCCGATTTAAAGCTACCACCTAGCAAGTGTGGTGTCTGGCGGTGACACCACACCCACTATATCTAACTTTAACCTATCCATTCCCTTTTTTAAATTTTCTAACCTACCTACCCGATTAAGGGATCTGACGTTCCACGCTCCGATCCGTAGAATGCCTGTTTTCTTTCTCCTAATAAGGATGTGCTCCTGAGTACTCCAGACCTGGTGATCCCAAATGGGGACTATTTTACCTCCGGAATGTTTTACCCAAGAGGACGCCATCATCATTTAACCATACAGTAAAGCTTGCATGCCCTCGGGAAAAATTACGGCTGTAGTTTCCCCTTGCTTTCAGCCGTTCGCAGTACCAGCAGAGCAAGGCCGTTTTGGTTAATGTTACAAGGCGAGATCAATCAATCATCCTGACTGTTGCTGCTGCAACTGCTGAAAAGGCTGCTGGCCCTCTTCAGGAACCACATGTTTGTCTGGCCTCTCAACAGATACCCCTCCGCTGTGGTTGCACCTACGTTACGGCTATCTGTATCGCTGAGACACGCAAACCTCCCCACCAGCGGCAAGGTCCATGGTTCATGGGCGTTATGAATTGGAGAAAATAAACGAAAATATTCAACTGAGAAAAAGAAAAATACAATGTAATATGTGTTCCAAACAAAAACATGTAGCTATATAGTAAGTTGAGAAGGCGCTGCACACTATGGACTAAGTCACAAGTTTAATTATCATGAGTAATTTGATGCCTGTGTTTCAATATAAACTTCAATGTAACTGTAGTGCAGGTTATGATATACATATGAACTGTAGAAAGTATGTACTGGGAGTAAGCATGTATTACAAAACGTAGGTCAACAGAAGATTGCAATGTACAGTTATGAACTAAGAATATTTCATAGTTCAGCATGTCAGCATATTTTTTTAAAAAAGAAGAAGAAACCCGCTCCTAAATCAGAATACGATGGAGGAAAAGGAGAAATGATGCACTTACAAAATTGTACTCTCACAGTGTAATCAGAGGAGTACATTTCTGTGATTAAAATCGTACGAATACATTGACATATCATGATGGATACTATCGTCGCAATATTTCGGATTTACGTTTTAATTTTTTGTTATGCATAAATGTGTAGGTAAGTACTAATTTGAGTTATCCTTGTGTTTAATGTGTTTATTTTCTCTTGTTGATACAGTATTTTACTCAAATATAGTGCGATTTTTAGAACTCAGCTTTGGGTCAGCTGTGTCTCTTTCACAAGTAAAGGTAACACATTTGAGTAAAAGCAGTAAGGTTTCACAGCAACATAATTTACGTGGCTCTCTGTTGATGCTTCGTTACTCAAAACTATATGTGTCATCTACAAAAAGGACTCTGCCTTCTGAGAAATATTTCTTAAAACAAAGCACATGCAGCGATGGGACAAGGAATGAACACTTTAAATGCCTTGAAACCTGTACTGCTACAGAAGATACTATGCTACACTGCAAATTACTTGACTACTTAATACAGCATTTTGCATCCAATTTTTTTTAAAGAGGCAGTTAAACCTGGTACTCGGATGAACGCAGTCTTCAAAAATTTAAAATCCGAAATGTGATTTTCTAGGTGTTCTATTATTGGACAAATGGGTGACAATACTTGATGGTATCAACTTTCGAACATTTTGACGATTTATGAGAGGAAAGGTACAGACCTTTAGTTACTGCTCTGATATATATAGGGTGGTCCATTGATCGTGACCGGGCCAAATATGTCACGAAATAAGCGTCAAACGAAAAAACTACAAAGGACGAAACTTGTCTAGCTTGAAGGGGGAAACCAGATGGCTCGCTAGATGGCGCTGCCATAGATCAAACAGATATCAACAGCGTTTTTTTTTTTCTATGGGAACCCTTATTTTTATAACATATTCGTGTAGTGCGTAAAGAGATATGAATGTTTTAGTTGGACCACTGTTTTCGTTTTGTGATAGATGGCGCTCTAATAGTCACAAACATAGGGCTCACAATTTTAGACGAGCAGTTGGTAACAGGTAGATTTTTAAAATTAAAATACAGAACGTAGGTACGTTTGAACATTTTATTTCGGTTGTTCTAATGTGATACATGTACCTTTATGAACTTATCATTTCTGAGAATGCATGCTGTTACAGCGTGATTACCTGTAAACACCACATTAATGCAATAAATGCTCAAAATGATGTCCGTCAACCTCAATGCATTTGGTAATACGTGTAACAACATTCCTCTCAACAGCGAGTAGTTCGCCTTCCGAAATGTTCGCACATGCAATGACAATGCGCTGACGGATGTTGTCAGGCGTTGTCGGTGGATCACGATAGCAAACATCCTTCAACTTTCCCCACAGAAGGAAATCCAGGGACGTCAGATACGGTGAACGTGCGGGCCATGGTATGGTGCTTCGATGACCAATCCACCGGTCATGAAATATGCTATTCAATACCGCTTCAACCGCACGCGAGCTATGTGCCGGACACCCATCATGTTGGAAATACATCGCCATTCTGTCATGCAGTGAAACATCTTGTAGTAACATCGGTAGAACATTACGTAGGAAATCATCATACATTGCACCATTTGGACTGCCACCGATAAAATGGGGGCCAATTATCCTTCCTTCCATAATGCCGCACCATACATTAACCTGCCAAGGTCGCTGATGTTTCACTTCTTGCAGCCATCTTGGATTTTCCGTTGTCCAATAGTGCATATTATGCCGGTTTACGTTACCACTGTTGCTGAATGACGCTTCGTCGCTAAATAGAACGCGTGCAAAAAATCTGTCATCGTCCCGTAGTTTCGCTTGTGCCCAGTGGCAGGACTGTACACGACGTTCAAAGTCGTCGCCATGCAATTCCTGGTACATAGAAATATGGTACGGTTTTAATCGATGTTGACGTAGCATTCTCAACACCGACGCTTTTGAGATTCCCGTTTCTCGCTCAATTTGTCTGCTACTGATGTGCGGATTAGCCGCGACAGCAGCTAAAACACCTACTTGGGCATCATCATTTGTTGCAGGTCGTGGTTGACGTTTCACATGTGGCCGAACACTTCCTGTTTCCTTAAATAACGTAACTATCCGGCGAACGGTCCGGACACTTGGATGATGTTGTCCAGGACACCGAGCAGCAAACATAGCACACGCCCGTTGGGCATTATGATCACAATAGCCATACATCAACACGATATCGACCTTTTCCGCAATTGGTAAACGGTCTATTTTAACACGGGTAATGTATCAGGAAGCAAATACCGTCCGCACTGGCGGAATGTTACGTGATACCACGTACTTGTACGTTTGTGACTATTACAGCGCCATCTATCACAAAGCGAAAAAAGTGGTCCAACTAAAACATTCATATTTCTTTACGTACTACACGAATATGTAATAAAAAATGGGGGTTCCTATTTAAAAAAACGCAGTTGATATCCGTTTGACCTATCTGGTTTCCCCTTTCAAGCTAAACAAGTTTCGTTCTTTGTAGTTTTTTCGTTTGATGCTTATTTCGTGAGATATCTGATCCGGTCATGATCAATGGACCACCCTGTATATCTGCCCATAAAAGGGATACAGTGTTTTAGTGTCTTATTGGAAATATAACCTACAGAATTAAGGATTTCGATTTTTTATTGAAGACAATGATGTAAGTGAATTCGTTCACATGAAATTTTTTATACAGGTTATCGGTTTTTTGGAGTACTGTTTGATGAGACAGGATGCTCAGCTGTTCCCACAAAGGCACCACCAACACAGAGCCCTACTGGCAAAAGAATCATAAATGCCAAGCTGTTTGTTGCGTAGCGCCACAGGTCGGATCATACTTCCATTTTTTATTTATCCGCGGGTTAGAATGCCGTCAGCATATCTTGATGGTACATCACCCATATCAGTTGGAGATAGCTATGAATCTGGCTGGATGAATGCTGAGAGATTTGTAAAATGGCTGGAGCATTTCATTAAACATCTAACACCATCAGGAAGAAACCCAATCCTTAGGTTTGCGGATAATCATACTTCACATCTCATTTTTAAAGCCGTTACTTTCTGCAGAGATAACTTCATAGCACTTTGACGTTTCCCACTGCACATAAGCCACATATGTGTCATTTTACGGATCTCTGAAGATTCCTGTTGTAAAGCTTGTATTGACTAGCATGCTAAACAACTGATGACAACATAGATCATTGAAAGATTGTCAGATTGTTCAACAAAATCTTTAGCAAAGCTGCATAAAGAATGCGATTAAGAGCTTTACAGAAACAGGAGCTGAGCTAGTAAATTCACAGGCGTTTAGTGATGAAAACTTGGCACCATCACTAACCAAAGACAATGCCATCAATTAAATTCTGTCCGAAACAGATGCTCTACCTGGGATATCAGCAAACCCAAATGCAGGATTTGATGCGTTACCAGGGTCTTCATTTAACACCACAAATATGTCTATTGCAGCACCGTTACCCCAAGAAGGACCTCTACCAGGGCCTTCATCCAAGCTTGAACATACTATTTTAGCTCCGTTACTCCATGCTGAACTTGGTGCATTATTAGTGCCCTCACCTACCTCTAACTCCATATCTGCCTCCCTTACCTCAAGCTGCACTTAAAGGAGATCCAAGAAAACGAAAGAAAAAGTTGCCATCTCTACACATTAGTAATAACTCCTTGAAAACAGCTCTGGAAGAAAAGAGACAAAGAAAAGAGGACAATGAGAAGAAGAAACAAGGAAGAAAAATGCAGAGAGTTAAAAAATTAAAAGAGAATGCGAATGCAAAGGCACAGAACAAAGGTCCTACACGTAAACTTGCATTCAGTGGAGGTTTTGGAATGAGACAAAGAAAGATTTCTAAAATAGACTTCTGCGATTCATCCTTATACTAATCCATCAGAATTGAGTGTGCCGACACTGATTCCGATTATGTCGATGAAAGAGACTGCATCCTTTGTGGTGAGTTTGGGAAGACAGAAGTGTGGTATCAATGTTCTCGATGCCAAGAGTGGACTCATGCTCAGTGTACATGCATAAACTTCGGGGAAATTACGGGAGAAATTTTAAACTTGTGACTTTAGTGATAAACAGGTAACCATCAATAAAATGTCTTTGTTTTCTAAATAAAATGTTCATTTCGTCATTTTACTCATACTCCAAAGTCATCTTACCCTCCCTGTAGGGTAAGTTGACGAATAGTTCAGACACTAATAAAAAGAGTGTTCCTGGATCCACTCTGTAGCGATTTCGGACGCGTGAGGTGTCGCATTGTGCTGTTGGAATTGCCCAAGTCCGTCGGAATGCACAATGGACATGAATGGATGCACGTGATCAGACAGGACGCTTACGTACGCGTCACTTGTCAGAGTCGTATCTAGACGTATTATATCACTCCAACTGCAAGCTCTCCACTTCATTACAGAGCCTCCATCATCTTGAACAGTCCCCTGTTGACATGGAGGGTCCATGGTTCAAATGGTTCAAATGGCTCTGAGCACTATGGGACTCAACTGCTGTGGTCATAAGTCCCCTAGAACTTAGAACTACTTAAACCTAACTAACCTAAGGACAGCACACAACACCCAGCCATCACGAGGCAGAGAAAATCCCTGACCCCGCCGGGAATCGAACCCGGGAACCCGGGCGTGGGAAGCGAGAACGCTACCGCACGGGAGGGTCCATGGATTCATGGGGTTGTCTCCACACCCGTACACGTCCATCCGCTCGATTCAGTTTGAAACGTGACTCGTCCGACCAGGCAACATGTTTCTAGTCATCAACAATCCAATGTCGATGTTGACGAACCCCGGCGAGAAGTAAATCCTTGTGTCGTGCAGAGATCAAGGGTACACGAATGGACCATCGGCTCTAAAAGCCCATATCGATGACGTTTCGTTTAATGGTTCGCGCACAGATGGCCCAGCACTGAAATCTGCAGCAATTTACGGAAGAGCTGCACTTCTATCACGTTGAATGATTCTCTCCAGTCGTCGTTGGTCCCGTTCTTGCAGGATATTTTTCCGGCCGCAGCGCTGTCGGAGATTTGATGTTTCACCGTATTCATGATATTCACCGTACACTCGTGAAATGGTCGTACGGGAAAATCCCCGCTTCATCGCTACCTCGGAGATGCCGTGTCCCATCGGCCGTACGCCGACTGTAACTGTCTTCATAACCTGACATTGTAGTAGCAGTAACCGGTCTTGTTGTCTTATATAGACGTTACCGGCCGCAGCGCCGTATTCTGCCTATTTACATATCTCTGTATTTGATTACGCATGCATATACCAGTTCCTTTGGCGATTCAGTGTAGATGCAATGTTGTTTACGTCATATGGTGCATATTCTGAATGTCACTGATTAAATCCTATGGCTCGTATCGCAGTTTCTACATTATCTGACAATCTTACATAGTCATAAGGATGAAGTTTCTGTGGTATATTTACTGGGTTCCACAGTTTTCATAAGCTGGTCGCAACACTGGTTCACCAGAGATATAGTCGTTTTGTTTTCTTCTTCAACTATACAGTGCGGTATTGTACAGAGATCATGATGCCATACAGGCATTAGCGCGGGCTCGCTGCAAGCATCGTACTTCAAGAGAACAGTTTGTGATTGTTTGTATCAGCTTCTCGCGTCCGTCGGCCGTCGTAATTTAATATATTATTATTGTTATTATTATTTTTTGATTGTTGCCGACTTACGTGGTGGGCCTTAATAAAAATGATATTTCATTTTATTTTGATTTTACGATTAAATGCTTTCCTGACGTTCTCCTTTTTAACAATATTAATCTCAAATTATTTGTTACGTTAATGAATGTTAGACTCGCTGAATCTTAAAACATGAGCATATAAGTTGAACAATGTAATAAACTTTTCATATTAATATCCTCGGCTAGTCAGCTCACTTTAAAGCAAAAGATCTTTAGTTATTAATTACAATTGCGGCCCACACACGCGCGAGAGTATTTTTTCTTACCTCCGTTAACCATTGCCACGTAGTCGGAGTCCTGGCTCTGGGTCTCGGCTATGGTACTGAAAATAAGAATCTTAAAGCTAAGTATTTTCTACAACGTCGGGCGGCTGTGGAGAAAAATTAATATTATGTTAACAGCGGGCGAGTTTTCCGCTTCCGCTAATTTTTCATAAGTTAATATCGCCACGTAATGGCGTCGTTGGCTGCATCGGCCGCTGCGATTGTTGAACTGTAAATTACTTGAATGCAGGTTAATTCAAGGAAGGCGGACATGAAATCGGGATCACCTCTTACAAATTAAAAGTGCACAATAATATTCAATTAATATATTATCTGCTTAACTCATACAAATATGCTTACATTTGCCAGCACTCGAAAGATGTCCGTCTATGCACACTCAAGACAAGAGAGGAAGTGAAGACGACTAAAAAATTAACAAAATAGCGTATCTTGTCGTCTCTTTAGATCACTTTGTTATATTTCTTTGCATTGCATTTCTTTGCATTTCTCGACAGAGAAATTATTGTTTTACGGCTACATGGAAAAAAATGTATTATTCAGTTTAGGAATGTCTCTTATTTATAAATATTGTTTTTAAGTCTTTTCGTAATATGGCACTGGGGACGCTATAAGCTGATGCTGTAGTAGTCATTGACAACTGCACATTATCAAGTACTGCTGTGGCAAAGAAATGTGTCAATGTTAAGTAAATATTTCGTTCATTTACGCAGTAAAGTGAATTAATATTTCATCTGTTGTAGCTAAAAATGGACCATCTCCCACAGCACTCAAAGAACCAACAGTTATGGCCAAACGAAAGTAATTTCGCCTAGTCTCAACTCACAGTCGTCGTGAAGATGATCGCAGCTTTAGTGGCCGACAATGTGACAGAGTATGGTGACATCGCTGTCTCGCCCAAAGTTGGGGCACACTTTTTCCAAGTGTCTTACGCACAGTGTCTCAACCTGTGGAAATGAGAAGCCAAGACAGCCATCTCGAAAGTGTTTTGCGATGTAAGTCTTGCTGTCGATTGGACGTAAAAATTCATCTTTTACTTTTAGGTAAGGACAGGGTTCGTAGTGGATTGCATCTGGTAATCCTCAGCCCAGCTGACACGAGTTATTATACTCGAGTAAAATGTTCAGACCTCTATGAAATGTGTGCAACGTCCTGAAAACTTTAAAAGGACAGACCTAAGTTTTCGAAATTATCCACATCGTATTGCGTAACTCGCGGCTTCTTATCTGCATTTTTGTATTTGTACGATAATCATTGTCAGCTCCTGGTATGCCACCTCACGTATTTCTCCTCAGATTTCCTGCATCTCCTTTTGAGTCTCTGTTTTATGCAACGCTTCGACAGTAGGATAATCTGCGGAACTTAGCATATTAATACAAGGTAGCCACCACACTTTGTCTGGACATCTCATCAGTCAACATGAACAAGTCTGGGATTGAGTCTGCTATTACAACTGAAATGCACTTTCTTAATGAGTAATTTATTAAGCCGGCACAAGTGATCGACTAGTAGTGGTAGATTAACCTGTAATCGCAATAAGATAAAGGATCTTATATCCACAGTTCTAAATTTAGGAAACATCACTGCACTAGTTACAAGTATGCATAAGATGTTCAAGAACTAATACAATTTTCCTGATCCACTTCTCGCTAACCAAAGACAGTACCTGTGTGTGCTACTGAAACACGTTTGCATCCAGGTCTGTTCTTGAAGTCACCGGTTGTGGAGGATATAAAATCGCCTTCGCTGTGGGTCAGGGGGTTCTGGTCGATGCCCGACTTAGTTCTCTGTCGGTCGTTTAAACTTAGAAAATGGTCATTTCTGATTTGCACGGAATTTTCCGCGCACTGAACGTTCGAGCGCCATTCAGGGCTGCATCCCGTTATGTTCCATTAGGTAGGCAGCTCCCTTACCTCGGGTAGCTACTGCAAGAGGTTTCCAGTCACCAAACCAGGCTTGGTCTTTTCCATCCAGCCTGTGGCGTTGAAACGACGTATACTAATACATTTAGCACTTCGGACTTTCATTCCTGTAGATTAATAAATGATGATAAATTATACGGAAACTTGTGGCTTGGACTGGCTAGCTAGCGCTTTTTTCGCATCTTTCTCGCTTTAGCATCTGATCAGCCGCGTCCTCTACACTTTATTTAGTGCCAAATTAATTACTAGGCGTTCTTCATCAACAGGCATCAATTTGTCGAGCCGTTTCCGCTACCTTTGCTCCTGTGTTATCCATAAGAAAAATCTGTTGGTAAGGTTTGCAGCAGCTCCTCTTATTTTTGCCCCACTACCTAAAAAATTAATTAATTAGGGTGAGATAAGCCATGGTCCTACGATGACACATTACTGCAACGGACATGATAACAGCGCAAGTTGTTCCTCGCGAGCCGGCTGGTGTGGTCGTGCGGTTCTAGGCGCTTCAGTCTGGAACCGCGAGATCGCTACGTCGCAGGTTCGAATCCTGCCTCGGGCATGGATGTGTGTGATGCCCTTAGGTTAGTTAGGTTTAAGTCGTTCTTTCTAGGGGACTGATGACGTCAGATGTTAAGTCCCATAGTGCTCGGAGCCAGCTGAACCATTTTCTTGTTCCTCGCGAACTGTCGCGTGTTGGAGGGCTACGTTGAAAAACTTGTAACGAGACTATCCAGCAGACCTGCGCGTTCTCTAACCCTCCTTTAAGAGGTTTTCTTAACTCGTGTCTTGTAAAGTTGACTCGATATTGCATTGGTCTTCTTCTCTGCTGGTCGCGTCTCCAAACGTGCATAAAAGCGACTATTAACGATGAAGTGGCAAGTGGGAAAGTTTCGACGCTACTTTAATGAAAGTCTCGAAACAATAGGATGCTGCCTTGTCTGTAATAAAAGATAAAACCTGAAACTAATTTCGCGGATTCTAATTTTTACCTACCGAGCACCACTTATAGCTCATAAAATTACTAGCGGACAAATCCAGCATTGCTTGGAAATTCATTTTGAAAATTTTCTATTAGAAAAATCGAACTTTGTTTCTAGTGTATTATCAAATGGTTCAAATGGCTCTGAGCACTATGGGACTCAACTGCTGAGGTCATTAGTCCCCTAGAACTTAGAACTAGTTAAACCTGACTAACCTAAGGACATCACACACATCCATGCCCGAGGCAGGATTCGAACCTGCGACCGTAGCAGTCGCGCGGTTCCGGACTGCGCGCCTAGCTAGTGTATTATCCCTGACAGTTTCTGTACGTTGGGTGCAACTACTTCCAGTGTCTACAACGCGATTTTGTGAAAACGTCTCTATGGCAACGCTTCTTCATAGTTTTATAGACGGCAATTGTGCTCGCCTACAGCCGTTCACGCTCCACAGGTGAAAGCTCTCAAAAGTGCCAGGGCATTACTTGAATTGGCTCGACTGTAGGAATGTCTTAGTAGTAAAGAACAAATTATATTAAAACTACATGCAGGATGCGACATTTTTTCACGCATCTCAGTGTTTATGACATCACACCTCTTAAACTATATGATGCACAATGATCGTGTAGATACATCACCGGCATATGCGGATACTGTGGGTGAAGTGTGTTGCGAACAGAGATAGTGGCAAAGAAGTAACGAATTTAAAGGTCACGCATGATGCGGCTGTCATTCACGCATCTCATTGTTTACGACGTTATATCTCAAGAACTATGATAGCTAGGTGGTGCTTGCACCTACAGCGATTGTTGTTCATCAGTAAGGGATACGTGTACCAAGTCTGGTTGAAATAGGCCCAATGACTTAGGAGGAGAGGTGCAACATACACACATACACCTATTTTTATAATATTTGTGGATTTCAACACGAGTTTCATGACAGCTCGAAGCCGCAAACACTCGAAGTCGCATATATACGTTTTCCAGGGCGCTATTAATTACTAAATCATTTTTGAATGCATGATACCAGAATTTGTAAAGCAGTCATACTGTCTGCATGACCACTGATTACGAACTGCCTAGCGAGCTGGTTTCAGCTTCTCGCTCCTACTTGCACGGGGCACGTTTCTGATTCGTCGGTGTATTCAGCCAGTGACTGACACTATTAAATGAAATTCTAATTGAAATATAATTAGAGAGCGGAAGGAGTGAAATGCATTTGCTTTGAAGAAACTTTTGATAGCTGAGATCGCATTGAATTCGACTTGTTTCTGATGATCGGTTTGTACAGCTGTCATCTTGTGATCTTCAAAAAAAGTTGTTGTTATATGTCCTTTTGCATTACGACTCTATCACACACGCCATGTTGGCTTTATAGTGGATACAATGTGTGGTGTCTAGGAAGCCTGCATACTCGGTTCGCTAGACAAACATTCGAATAAATCGTGTTAATTACAGTACTTAACTTTTGCCATTACACAGATGTGTCGCAAGCAAAGGGTGACATACGAAATAATCAATATCAGTATAAACAATTCCAAGTCTGTGTTACGTAGAGAGTACAAGCAAAGTGATCTAGCGTTGGCGCTGCTATACAAGTGTCCGATCTTGCGTGTGCGTGTGTGTGTGTGTGTGTGTGTGTGTGTGTGTGTGTGTGTGTGTGTGTGTGTGCGTGTGTGGTTTGGGATCTTATGGGCGCCCAAAGACGAGGTTATCAGCGCCCTAACAATGATTAAAATAAACGAATGGGGATAAGAACGAAAACTGTAGTACACGCATGCGCACGAAATGACCACACAATTACTCTATCGCACAGGCACTCTCACACGCACTAGAACCAAAGAGGAGGCAAGACAGCTAATCAAGAAATTGAAACAGAGGGAAAACAAAACACAGAAGAGCTGAAAGAACAGCGCAGGGAAATGTGACTGGCTGACCACTTGCAAAAAACTTGGGTGAGCCAGCCACCCTGTTGACACATTAAAACATCTCTCCAAAATCTTGTTAAAAACGTGGGACAATTCGCAAAACTTCAAAACGGAAACCACATTCGTTTGATCAATGCATAAAATAGACTACAGGTCCGCCGGCAAATCCGCTGCAGTCACCTGGTCAGCAAATAAAATGCAGTCCAATAAAACGTGGTGCACCGTGGTCTTGGCACGCCACAAGCACCACACATCGGAGGGTCCTCTCGCCAGAGTAAAAATCCATGCTTCATAGGGTTGTGGCCGATGCGAAGACGAGTAAGGAGGAACTCGTACCTTCGACGTGGCTGGAAGGAAGTGCGCGACGGCCGAGTTGTGGGCCTGACGACACGGAGCTTGTTGTCGGTCAGTTCTGGCCACTCATGTTCCCAGCGACACAGGACTTTATACGGCAACTGCGAGGTGAGGGCATGGAGGGGGATAGCGCACTGAAAGACCTGAAGGTCAAGACACGTCTCCTTGGCTGCCCGATCAGCCCTTTCAATCCCCAGAATTCCCAAGTGCCCTGGTACCCAGGAGAAAGACACCTCCTTCCCCAGTCGCTGTAGTTGGAAGAGGGCGTCCTGGACAGTCTGGGTTACTTTATCTGCTGGATAAAAAAGCAGGAGAGAGTAAAGGGCGCTCAAAGAATCTGAACAGACGAGAAATCTAACACTGGGAGAATGTCTCATTTGCTCCAGTGCCCGCAAGATTGCTTATAATTCTGCGTCAAAGATAGTAAATTCGGGAGGCAGTCTCACTTTGAGAACACGATCCGGGAAGACGACAGAGCAACCAACGGAATCACCCTGCTTGGACCCATCTGCAAAAACAGCTGCATGGTCGTGGTGCTCAGGTAAAACTGCAGAAAAGACCGCATTAAAAACGTAGGCAGGAGTGCTATCTCTCGTGTACCGTACCAAATGTAGAATCACTTTGGGCCGCTCTAGTACACAGGGTGGCAGACGGTTAAAACCCTGGACTTGGGGTCGCACTGGCGCCACACCGAGTGACTCCAACACATGCTGCACACGGATCCCAAATTGCATCGTGGCTTGTGGACGGTTAGAAAAAAGAAGCTCCAGATGTGGACGAACAACAGTATCGTGTGCGGATGAAGCTGGAGCTGCGAGGAACTTACATGCTTGGCTCACCATGAGCAGCTGGCGCCGGAAGGTAAGTGGCGGTTCCCCACCTCAGCACAGAGGCTGGGTATGGGACTGGTCCAATAAGCGCCTGTGGCGAGCCGAATTCCCTCATGGCGGACAGCATCAATGATTCGAAAAGAAGAGGGCCTCGCTGACTCAAACACCGTGAATCCGTAGTCCAGCCGCGAGCGCACAAAAGCCCGATAAGACTGGAGGAGACGCGCCCTGTCCGCTCCCCAAGATCTGTGGCTAAGGCACTTGAGGATGTTCAGCACCTTCTGGGTTCGGGCTTGTAAGTGTCGCAGGTGTGGCAACCACGACAATCTGGAGTAAAAAATGAGGCCGAGAAACCGCACTGTGTCTCTAAAATGTTGGATGGTGTCCCCCATCTTCAAGGCAGGCAAACTAAAAAGACGACGAGAACACACACACACTTATCAGCAGAAAACCGAAAACCTGCCTTTGCAGCTCACTCCTCTAGCCGCCGCACTGTAAGTTGCAACTGACGACTCGCCGTTGCAACACTGGACGAGGAGCAGAAAACAGCAAAATCGTCCACAAATAAGGAGCACTGTACAGGACTCCTTACCGTAGATGTCATACTGTTGATGGCTATGGCAAAGAGGGTAACGCTTAAAATACTGCGCTGAGGGACGCCATTCTCCTGCTCAAATCGATCAGAGAGTGTGGCACCAAGTCGGATCCGAAAAAACCGCTGAGACAATAAACACTGAATGAAAATGGAGAGATGCCCTATCTTGAGGCTGCCATTCATCTGGGGCCGTCACCTGTCGGTCGCGGCGCTAAAGTCCTTTCACCATAGGGGCGGCTGCTGTCGCGTTGTCGTCCTGGAGGGAGGTTTGGTCAGCGAGCGATTGGCTGTCATCTTCTCACAACCATCTCTTCTCTATCGTTCTCGACTGGCGTGGAGGCGCTTGACTTTACGCCGTAACAGTATGTAGCATATTCCACAAAGGTTTGTTAAAAATAAGACCAATACACGTAAAAAGCACCTTGCGTCACTAGGGATGCCCACACACATAACATTCCACTGATGTTTGCGTAACAGTGCATATGTCTACCTGCTTACATGACGCGTTAAATACATCATGGACTGATATCCTTCGAAGTACGGAGTTCAGCTGACAGACTCAAGTCGGAGTCTTTGAAGACAGAATTAGTCAGTTGAACTCTGTAGATCAAAGGATATGGATTCATGATGTATTTAATTCGTCATGTAAAGTTTGGAAATTTGTCGTAAGGTCTTATAGGACCAAACTGCTGAGGTCATCGGTCCCTAAGGTTACACACTACTTAATTTAACTTAAACTAAATTACACTAAGGACAACTCATACACCCATGCCCGAGGGAGGAGTCGAACCTGCGACGGGAGGGAGCCTCGCGAACCGTAACAAGGGTCCTCAAACCGCGCGGCTACCCCGCACGGCTCGTCACGTAAAAGTAGATATGTACTGTTACGCACAACATCTAAAAAGTATCGCTGAACATCCCTAGTTACACAAGGTGTTTTTTAAGTATACTGTTTTTATTTTTAGCAAATGTATGTGGAATGTGCTATATACTACTCACTAGCATGTCAACATGGCGTGTGTGATAGAGTCGTAATGGCATAGAACAAGAACAACAAGTTTTTTGAAGATCAAAAGATGAGATCAACTGTTGAAACTGTTCATCAGGAGTAAATGGCACTGAAAGTATCTTCAAAATGTTAATTGAAAGGTGAGCTCGATTTTGGACTTTTCGAAATCATGATTAGGAAGCTGACAATGTGGATAATGTCGACAGTGTAGTTAGATTTCTGTATAAACACTGAAACGATTAATATAAATAAACGAAGTTATGTGTTTGCCGCCAAGTCCGGCATTGTGAAACACCGCGTTGTCAGTACTCTCCAGTGCGACGTGGCTCCCACTGGTGCCATCATTATCATTCTCCGTGACCATCTGTCGTTTATTGGGATGGGGATTGCTGCCTGTCCTAACCGCTTGCTGGCTTACAGCATCGTAGTAAGCCTTTCTACACTGTACGACGAAATCTAATAAAATATAGGCGGACACAAGGCATAAATGCCACAGGTTGTTTAGCTGTAATTTTTTACACTCTATATTCCTTAGCTCACATGTGGCATTAGTGAGACCTGTATTGTAAATTAAAGAGACGTTTGGAGAGAAGAGAACCACTTGTATGAATATGAGGAGCTCAGATGAAAACCCAGTTCTAAGCAAAGAAGGGAAAGCAGAAAGGTGGAAGCAGTATATAGTGGGTCTATACAAGGGCGATGTACTTGAGGACAATATTATGGAAATGGAAGAGGATGTAGATGAAGATCAAATGGGAGATAGGATACTGCCTGAAGAGTTTGACAGAGCAGCTATTGTACAGAAACCAGATGGTCCGCAGATCGTGGTCGTGCGGTAGCGTTCTCGCTTCCCGCGCCCGGGTTCCCAGGTTCGATTCCCGGCGGGGTCAGGGATTTTCTCTGCCTCGTGATGACTGGGTGTTGTGTGCTGTCCTTAGGTTAGTTAGGTTTAAGTAGTTCTAAGTTCTAGGGGACTGATGACCATAGATGTTAAGTCCCATAGTGCTCAGAGCCATTTGAACCAGAAACCAGATGGCAGTTATAAGAGTCGAGGGGCATGAAAGGGAAGCAGCGGTTGGGAAGGGAGTGAGACAGGGTTGTAGCCTCTCCGCGATGTTATTCAAGCTCTATATTGAGCAAGCAATAAAGGAAAGAAAAGAAAAATCCGGAGTAGGTATTAAAATCCATGGAAAAGAAATAAAAACTTTGAGGTTCGCCGATGACATTGTAATTCTGTCAGAGACAGCAAAGGACTTGGAAGAGCAGTTGAATGGAATGGACAGTGTCTTGAAAGGAGGATATAAGACGAACATCAACAAAAGCAAATCGAGGATAATGGAATGTAGTCGTATTAAGTCGGGAGATGCTGAGGGAATTAGATTATGAAATGAGACCCTTGAAGTAGTAGATGAGTTTTGGTATTTGGGGAGAAAAATAACTGATGATGGTCGAAGTAGAGAAGATATAAAATGTACACTGGCGACGGCAAGGAAAGCGTTTCCGAAGAAGAGAAATTTGTTAACATCGAGTATAAAGTGACAGGAAGTCGTTTCTGTATGGAGTGTAGCCATGTATGGAAGTGAAACATAACGATAAATAGTTTGGACAAGAAGAGAATAGAAGCTTTCAAAATGTGGTGCTACAGAAGAATGCTGAAGATTAGATGGGTAGATATTATAACTAATGAGGAGGTATTGAATAGAATTGGAGAGAAGAGGAGTTTGTGGCACAACTTGACAAGGAGAAGGGACCGATTGGTAGGACATTTTCTGAGGCATCAAGGGATCACAAATTTAGCATTGGAGGGCAGCTTGGAGGGTAAAAATCGTAGAGGGAGATCAAGAGATGAATACAGTAAGCAGATTGAGAAGGATGTAGGTTGCAGTAAGTTCTGGGAGATGAAGAAGCTTGCACAGGATAGGGTAGCATGGAGAGCTGCATCAAACCAGTCTCAGGACTGAAGACCACAACAACAACAACATATTATAAATAACGAACAGCAAATACTGTACGTATCAATGGAGTGTTAAGAATCTTTTAAAGGCTCGTCCCTCATTCATTGCCCGGACGGCCTTATTACACCTACTGGTGATCCGCTTTACGGAGCTGTCCCCCCTGGGTGTTGCTGGTCTGTCAGCGCCGAAGCCGTCGCCGAGTTCACAGGCACGGAGCTAGTGCTGTGGCGGCGTGCCGGCTGCCACGCCCCTGGCTGAGATAGGTGCGGCAGGAAGCGTGCCATCAACCCGCCCTACCCCACCACACCGTCGCCTACAGTGAAGATACAGCGCAAGCCCGTGGTGCCGCAGCCGTAGCGGCAGACACTGCCAACGGCGGCGTCTGACTGCAGTTCTCTGGGAGCGCGCGTGCGTGAGGGACTCTGTCCAAGTAAAGCGCCTCCCCACTAGCTCACCTGTTTTGTTTTACTGTTTTGTCGTCATGGTATTACATCTACATCTACATCCATACTCCGCAAGCCATCTGACGGTGTGCGGCGGAGGGTACTTTGAGTACCTCTATCGGTTCTCCCTTCTATTCCAGTCTCGTATTGTTCGTGGAAAGAAAGATTGTCGGTATGCCTCCGTGTCGGCTCTAATCTCTCTGATTTTATCCTCATGGTCTCTTCGCGAGATATACGTAGGAGGGAGCAATATACTGCTTGACTCCTCGGTGAGCCGGCCGCTGGTGGCCGAGCGGTTCTGGCGCTACAGTCTGGAACCGCGCGACCGCTACGGTCGCAGGTTCGAATCCTGCCTCGGGCATGGATGTGTGTGTTGTCCTTAGGTTAGTTAGGTTTAAGTAGTTCTAAGTTCTAGGGGACTTATGACCTCAGCAGTTGAGTCCCATAGTGCTCAGAGCCATTTGAACCATTTTTTGAACTCCTCGGTGAAGGTATGTTCTCGAAACTTCAACAAAAGCCCGTACCGAGCTACTGAGCTTCTCTCCTGCAAACTCTTCCACACGCTTTCACGAATACTAAATGACTCTGTAACGAAGCGCGTTGTTCTCCGTTGGATCTTCTCTATCTCTTCTATCAACCCTAGCTGGTACGGATCCGATCGCAGGTTCGAATCCTGCCTCGGGCATGGATGTGCGTGATGTCCTTAGGTTAGTTAGGTTTAAGTAGTTCTAAGTTCTAGGGGACTGATAGCCACAGCAGTTGAGTCCCATAGTGCTCAGAGCCATTTGAATTTGGTACGGATCCCACACTGCTGAGCAATATTCAAGCAGTGGGCGGACAAGTGTACTGTAACCTACTTCCTTTGTTTTCGGATTGCATTTCCTTACATTCTTCCAATGAACTCAGTCTGGCATCTGCTTTACCGACGATCAACTTTATATGACCATTCCATTTTAAATCACTCCTAATGCCTACTCCCAGATAATTTATGGAATTAACTGCTTCCAGTTGCTGACCTGCTATGTTGTAGCTAAATGATAAAGGATCTTCCTTTCTATGTATTCGCAGCACATTACACTTGTCTACATTGAGATTAAATTGCCATTCCCTGCACCATGCGTCAATTCGTTGCAGATCCTCCTGCATTTCAGGACAATTTTCGATTGTTACAACCTCTCGATATACCACAGCATCATCCGCAAAAAGCCTCAGTGAACTTCCGATGTCATCCACAAGGTCATTTATATATATTGTGAATAGCAACGGTCCTACGACACTCCCCTGCGGCACACCTGAAATCACTCTTACTTCGGAAGACTTCTCTCCATTGAGAATGACATGCTGCGTTCTGTTATCTAGGAACTCTTCAATCCAATCACACAACTGATCTGATAGTCCATATGCTCTTGCTCTTCAAATCGGCATTTATCTGTCCTATCCACTAGTTTAGTTCCGTTGTGAGCAATTTGGGCTCAGTAGGAAAAGAAGGCGTAGCGCCAGGCCCCTAACGTCAAAAAACGAAAAATCACGTAAGAATCATACGAGTAATTACTTTCTATCTCAAATCATATTGTGAAAAACTAGTTATAAACGAATAACGTTATTACTTTAAAACCATTAACACGGCTGTACTAACATCAGTACCACAGTCTATATAGCTACTAAGCACTTGGGAGGCGAATATAAAGGTAAAAAACATTGTTTTTTTACACTGAAGAGCCAATATCGTGTAGAGCCCCGCGAGCACGCAGAAGTGCCGCAACACGACGTGGCATGGACTTGACTAATGTCTGGCTCAAAAAATGGCTCTGAGCACTATGGGACTCAACATCTGAGGTCATCAGTCCCCTAGAACTTTGAACTACTTAAACCTAACTAACCTAAGGACATCACGCACATCCATCCCCGAGGCAGGATTCGAACCTGCGATCGTAGCAGTCACGCGGTTCCGGACTGAAGTGCCTAGAACCGCATGGCCACCGCGGCCGGCGACTAATGTCTGAAGTAGTGCTGGAGAGAACTGACACCATGAATCCTGCAGGGCTGTCCTTAAGTCCGACAGTACGAGAGGGTGGAGATGTCTTCTGAACAGCACGATTCAGGGCGTCCCAGATATGCTCAATAATGTTCATGTCTGGGGACTTCGGTGGCCAGCGTAAGCGCTTAAACTCAGAAAAGTGGTCCTGGAACCACTCTGTAGCAATTCTGGACGTGTCGGGTGTCGCATTGTCCTGCTACAATTGCCCAAGTCCGTCGGAATGCACAATGGACATCAGTGGATGCAGGTGATCAGACAGGATGCTTACGCACGAGTTACCTGTCAGAATCGTATCTAGACGTATCAGGGGTCTTACATCACTCCAACTGCACGCGCCCCACACCATTACAGAGCCTCCACCAGCTTGAACAGTCCTCTGCCGACATGCGGGGGCCATGGATTCATGAGGTCGTCTCCATATCCATACACGTCCATCCCTCGACGCAGTTTGATACGAGACTCGTCCGATCAGGCAACATCTTTCGTCATGAACAGTCCAATGTCGTTACTGACGGACCCAGGCGTGGCATAAAGCTTTGAATTGAGTGGGCCTTCGGCTCCGAAAGTCCATATTTTGTTGAATGGTTCGCACATTGACAATCCTTGATCTTCCAGTATGAAAATCTGCAGCAATTTGCGGAAGGGTTGCACTTCCGTCACGCTGAACGATTCTCTTCAGCCGTTGTCCGCAGCTCGTAGTCTAGAGGCTGGCGTTGCTGCCTCTGGGTCCCGGGGTCCTGGGTTCGATACCCGGCCGGGTTGGGGATTTTCTCCGACCGGGGACTGGGTGTTTTTGTTGTCCTCGCCATTTCATCAATATTCATGAAAGTAGCAAGATGGACTGAGCAAAGATTGGGAAATTGTAATGGCGCTGATAAACGCGCAGTTGAGAGCACCGCAACCAAACATCATCATCATCATCATCATCATCATCATCATCATCATCATCTTCAATCGTCCTTGCTCCCATTCTTGCAGGATCTTCTCCCAGCAGCAGCAATGTCGCAGATTTCATGTTTTACCGGATTCCTGATATTCACGTTACACTCGTGAAATGGCCGTACGGGAAAATCCCCACTTCATCGGTACCTCGGAGATACTTTGTCCCATCGCTCGTGCGCCGACTGTAACACCACATCCAACCTCACCCAGATCTTGATAAGCTGCCGTTGTAGGTGCAGTAGCCGATCTAACAACTGCGCCAGACACTTGTCTGATATGGGCTCTGCTGACCGCTGCGCTGTATTCTGCTTGTTTACGTATCTCTGTATTTGAATACGCATGCCTATATCAGATTCTTTGGCGTTGCAGTGTAAAAGTTGTTATTCTTTAATAAAGTCTCTTTCCATGCGCTGCAGAGTAACGTCGATAGTCAGATAAAATGTTCAGCACATATTGCTTCTATTTCTAGTTTTTTGTAAATAATTTATTGTATTCCTCCATTATCTTGACATCTCTCTCAGTCTAATCATTTACAACTCTCTGTTTCATAATTGTATGCAGAATGTTGATGAAGTGTGTCTTAAATAATTTGTCTTTCAAGCCAGCTCTAGAAAAATGATACTTTTATTTAACTAACTGTTCAGTGCTGTTATTGATAATAATTAATGGCATTTGAACCTTTTCTTCCCGAATGACAGTTCTCGTCTTTTTTATTAAGGAGACTATGTAGGATCAAAATTTTCCCACTGTGACAGAACATCAAATAAATTTCACAAAGAATTTTTCAGTTTTACATAGTTGAAGAATACTTAAATGCAGATATGGCGCTTTGTCTTCATAAGAGGCATAGAGGTTTCAAAAGGGGTTCGCATACAGAATGAAATACAAAACAAAAATTGCATTCTCTTCTCGCGGACATAATTCAGATTTATCACGAACACAAAAAAAAAATTCCAGAAAACAATCGTTTCTGTCATCCACGTTGCGTGATAGATAAGCTCTAGAGCAGAGATGATGCATCAGTTGATGGTCGTTCAATGAAAGAGATTGCAGTTAATTGTAAAACTATGCTTTTCACTGAGATTTTCACATAAAACTTTTGCCTTATCTTGTCCATAGTAAGTCAAACTACCGGAATATGCAAAAAAACATCAGCATTTAATGAGTAATACATTTTTCTTTATTTTATTTTTAAACAGATTCACGGATTAAATTTATAGTAGAAGTACATAAATTCATAAGTTAGGGAATTGTTGCATTTGCTTTCGCTGTGGTCTCTACCTGTTCATTGCTAAATTTGCTCGTTCGGAATGTCTCTTTCTCAAATAACTGGTGATGGATTCCATGCGAGAACAATGGTCCGCTTTTCAAGCTCTGATGCACGAAAAGCTGCCCAGTTTCCTCAATAGTAATATTCCTCAAAGGATTAGCATGTGCTACATCTTCATGTTTTCTAAAAAATCTTGTTTCTTTTCGCTTAGATACAGTATACTTTTTTAGCTGCCTCCAATTTTTATTAAAAGTTTCCAATTTTGGTATTCAGTTTCTCAGCTCTGTTGTCGGAATTCGTACTTTTCGCACTCAGCTGGTGCGGTACTTTGATACTCAGTTAACTCACAGACCGACAAATAGGGAAGAGAAGTTAGCCTTTGGGGTGAATAATCTTCATTGGGTAATGAATGAATCTGCCATACTAACCTAACATTCTGCTAAGTTTATGACATTATTTGATTACTGTTATTATTACTGTTATTTTTTATTATGTTGGTGGATAAGTCCTTAGCGTTTTTGTTTTGCATGTTGTTATTCGTCATTTTTTATTTGTAGTTCACTGTTGCTATTTGAGTTTACATTTTGTCATTTGGAGATAGTGAGTGAAGCTGGGGATTCTAGAAAATGGACTGCCAACTGCAGAAATCGGGACATTTACGACATATGCCCCTGTTTGAATTCAGTAGAGGTTTGACAGCAGCGGAGGCAGCTATCATACAGTCATTTACACCGTTTATATCGTTCGTTCAGGGCATGGTAAAAAAATGGTTTTTGTGTTTTAAGGAGGATCGTTTTGACATTCGTGACGCTACACTTTCAGGATGACCTCCGGGGTTCTATGAAGTTCATTTAAACCCTTTATCCACAACGATCGACGTCAGTGTCAAATGTGATCATTCCACCGTCGTGCGACGACATCTGCATGCAATGGGGATAGCTCAAAAATCGAGTGGCTGGGTACCACATGCTCCAAGCCAAAATCAGATTAGATTAGATTAGATTAGATTAATACTAGTTCCATGGATCATGAATACGATATTTCGTAATGATGTGGAACGAGTCGAATTTTCCAATACATGACATAATTAGGTTAATTTAACAACACACTTAAGTTAATATAACAACTTTATTTTATTGTGTTTTTTGTTTTTCTTTATTTTTTATTTTTATTTTTTTAATTATTTTTTAAATATTTTTTTTGTTTTTTTCTTAATTTATATCTAAAAATTCCTCTATGGAGTAGAAGGAGTTGTCATTCAGAAATTCTTTTAATTTCTTCTTAAATACTTGTTGGTTATCTGTCAGACTTTTGATACTATTTGGTAAGTGACCAAAGACTTTAGTGCCAGTATAATTCACCCCTTTCTGTGCCAAAGTTAGATTTAATCTTGAATAGTGAAGATCATCCTTTCTCCTAGTATTGTAGTTATGCACACTGCTATTACTTTTGAATTGGGTTTGGTTGTTAATAACAAATTTCATAAGAGAGTATATATACTGAGAAGCTACTGTGAATATCCCTAGATCCTTAAATAAATGTCTGCAGGATGATCTTGGGTGGACTCCAGCTATTATTCTGATTACACGCTTTTGTGCAATAAATACTTTATTCCTCAGTGACGAATTACCCCAAAATATGATGCCATATGAAAGCAATGAGTGAAAATAGGCAGAAAAATCAGGGGTGGTCGTATTTGCATCTCTGCTCGTCATCAGTTGGTATCACGGTATAAGTGTATATGGGGATGCGTGGGACTACTTATCACGGGATAATTATATATATTTATTTTTATAATTATATGTTTTATGATTTTGATTGGTGTGGCTTTAAATATTGTGGGCTAGCATGAGACTTTTAGTTAACTTACACCGCGATAACCCTCGTACGGACATCGGCTGCCCCGAAGTACGTACGATATAATATGTTTTATACACAACGCGCGACTCACCGCCTTCTAATAAATAGTTCGCGTGAGCGCTGCTATTTAGAAAAAAAATGGTTCAAATGGCTCTGAGCACTATGGGACTCAACATCTTAGGTCGTAAGTCCCCTAGAACTTAGAACTACTTAAACCTAACTAACCTAAGGACATCACACACAGCCATGCCCGAGGCAGGATTCGAACCTGCGACCGTAGCAGTCCCGCGGTTCCGGACTGCAGCGCCAGAACCGCACGGCCACCGCGGCCGGCTATTTAGAAAAGAAAATATGCGTATTCTAACGCAAACTGTAATTATTAATATGGGTCTCAGGGGCTACTGGTTATTTATGTACCAAACTACACAAAGATTAACTGAGAGATTGCGGAATGTAATGATTTTCAATATTTCTTGTTTATTATTTGCAAGGCAAAACTGGAGAGAATCTCATCTGCCGTTAGGCGGCCAAAATGAAACATGCTGAACTCATTCAGTATTCTAGATATTAATAAACGAAATCTATTTTTACTCTGTTAACTCTGAGACTATTGTAAGATCAAGATAGAGAAACCTCTCACATTTACATTTAATATTATGACATGAAATTTTAATTAAATAATACAGTCAGCGTAATCGCCGTCTTAATACTGCTAGGGGAGATGAGCTCCGTGCACTGCGAAGTTCTGTAAAAACTCTGTTAATGAGAATTAATGGTTGCGATCATTACGGGTGACAATGAAGTCAATAATACACACTTTCCAATGACTATTACTATTATATTTTTGAAAAATACAGATAAAACTTACGTTAATTATCAGACAGCACTGCTATGGCAGCCTACCGCTAGACGAAACAAAACAGGAGCACTTTCAATAAAGCAATAGTCTCTGGTCATGTTGATTTTCATTACACAGATAAAAAGAATGTTCTTTAATTTTTATATCACATCGCTGTTTGTGATTTTTGGTGGTATTATTTAACTCTTTTAATCTTTCTTATACATCGCGCACACGTACATAGTCTTGAAATAATTTATAATTCACAAGTCGCTCAACAAAAACTTCCATTCCCTTTCTCCAAATGTCCATTTATGTGACGTACCGTCACATTGGCTCGTGAACAACTCCGACCATCCCTATCTCGTGCCATTACTGGTGACGAGAAATGGTGTCTTTCTGCCAACTTAAGGAAAACAATGGAATGGCTGGGCCCAAACAAAGCAGGAACTCCCCGTACAAAGACCAGCGCGCATCCATAAAAGTTGCCGTTTTGCATCTGGTGGAACAGGGGCGGTGTGACGTACTACGAATTGCTTCCCCGAGGTGCAGCCATCACTGCTGACTTTTTTTGTCTACAACTGAGGTGTCTGCAGATGCAGTCCAAGAACAACGACCAGGAAGACTGCGTGAAGAGATGCTAATCCACGGTACCGTCCGCCCGCATTCTGCTGTACTGACGAAAAACAATACCCAAGAGTTGCGTTGGGAAGTCATTCCGCACTCACCTTGTGTACCTGATCTTCCACCCTCAGATTTTCATCTTCTCCGCTCTGTACCGAACAACCTCAGATAACTTAATTTCCGGAAGAAAATGCTCGCAGAACATGGCTCGACGAGTTGTTCGCCTCAAAACCACGTGGTTTCTTCAGTCGCGGAATCTAAAAAGTAACCCAGTGCTGGCAGACTGTTGTAAATAGTGAGGGGGAATATATCATTGATTACCGAAATTACTGTTATGTGTATCTGTTATGTTTATTAAACTTACGAAAAAACGCTTCGAATTTATGCACCAACCCAACATTTTAGATTTTGGAGGGCCATGGGCACCATAACCCAAAATTTCATGCGTCTCATTTTTACGTGCATTGGTACCCAACTAGGGTGCAATCCAAGAAAAATTATCAAAAGGCTCTAAAAGTACCATTTAAGACAACATTATAGATGTTAGAAAACAAGCCTGCAGAGATAATGAAGTTCAAAGGAGACTTGACTGGGCGGTGTTGCCATAAAGTAAAGGCGAGTGTAATTAAATCACTGCTCTTGTTGTGTTTCTGTAACGAACGCCAAGGTTGGTCTGATGCAGTCCTCCATCCACGTCGCTCACCATGGCTTGCATTTCAGGACAAGTGCTACGTGCTGCGTCCCAAACATTAACAGTTTACCTTATGTATTCATATGCAGGCCTGCTCCCTGCGATTATTCGCTTTCGCTTTTATGTGACGAGGAAGGAATGGAGAGGGGTGGGCGGGGCTATACGCATTTAGCATCACGGAGATTGTGCTAAGATGTGTATGTCTGCTTAGTCAGAAAGGTCTCAGGCGAGATAGGACTATTCGGTGCGTTATTTCGCATACCTCAGACATGCAGGGCTACACATGTATCAGTTTTCTGCCAGATGGGGTCAACTGTGTACTATTGGACTGGCATGAACAATTAGAGAAAGGATAGGATGTTAAAGAAGGATGTGTGTGGCGTTTTAACGCTTATCTACGTGGTAAATTCTCCAGGATATGGTAGCAACTCTACGTAGACGACTACTATGTTACGGATCTGGACATAACGCAATATTCTGCTGGGATTTTTGATAAGACAGTGGTATGTTATTACGTAACCTCGATCCATGATTTCTGTATGCAAGAGGACTATCAAGGAAGCAGCAATGCGATCATCAAGAACGATAAGGTAGCTGGAATATTCAGTGTTGAGCCCCAACTATAGAATAAAGACATCCAACAAATTTATATGCCAATGATGTCGAAAACAATCATATCTGTTTTATAAAGTGTTCATGATATGCATCCACGAGATACTCTTTATGTCTAAGTTGGGTAAAGAACACTCTATAATTTATAACTGCAGAATGCATGATGTGTTCGACCATGTGAAGACTGTCTAAGTGTATTGAACGCCAACAAATAGTTTTTACAATGTGCTCCATTGTACTCTTCGTCAATTGCTTCTATGTGGTGTAAACTGTTGGACAGTTTACAGAACAGTTGCTACATAGTCTTTAACAGTGTTTTGCAAAATGTCTACTGGGGCATTGACAATACATGAAATTTGACCGGTATAATGGAAACATACCAGACAATCATCACTGATAAAAGATTGTAAGCTATGTTCTGTCTGCTTATAGCTTTAATTATTTACCTGACTTCCTACAAAGGCAATTAACAGCAACTTCCCTCAAAGACAATGTAAATATTATACATAAAAGTTATGTTAAAGTTGGAAAACGTATTTTTCTCAGTCCAGGTCACTGTTCTCCACAAAATCATCAAATTCAGATAATACCGAATCAGGAGTGATTCCCAAGACAATGTTACTCAATAGGTCTTTAGAAAAAAGGAGCAATGTTTCAAGCAGATTTAAACTATTCCCCATTACAGAAATTACTCATCTAAGTGCAGCTAATATGTTATATCTACAAAGAAGAAAATTGAAAATGGAAAAAGTCAAAGTCAAAAAGATGCAAAAACAATTCCCACAAAAGGCATAATTTAATCTGCCGTTGGAAACAGAACAAGTCGTTGCAAGTATGCAAGTAAGGCTTACAAATTACTTTAAACACAGTACTGGTATATGGAAAAATCTGGATACCGCTGGAGAATACAAGGTATCAGCACTTACTGTACACATGAAACGAAAGTGCACTGGAGTACTAACAGAAAATAATGGACCCAAGGACGTTCAGTACGTTAGACGACATAAGAAAATCTATTTATAAACCTTCATTCCCATTTGTATTTGTGTAAAATAGATAGTTACGTTATATCCAAATGTGGTGGTCTCAGCATTGTGCACTTAGCAACATAAAAGTATTTTTCAGAGTTTAAAACTATATTTAACGAGCATTTGTTTCCTAAAATGTTAAACTTAGTTCCATACGAAAATTCTACTAAAATAAGGGAAAGACTTGGAATGTTTTTGACAGAAACGAACCAAGCAGCTGCCATATTGATCTAATTGTTTACTAAGCTAACGTGTTGTGTTCGGTGTTTTTTGTAGTTATACTTGAGTATTACGAAAATATGCACTTTAACCGATACTCCACACGCACACTTTGACTGAGCTTAGCAGTCAATCACTTTGCTGTTGTGGTCCACATATACGTCAAACAACCGTGTCACCTTCAGTGGGTTATAACCGGAGTTCTCGTACACACATGTGTCAAGTGTTCGGTTCTGGAGGGTAACAATTTGTTACTGTCTCTCCCCCAAGTATAACATGCCATCTCAACACCTCTTAACGTGCCAAAGATGTGAAACATACTCTGAAGAACCAAACAAACTGGAACACCTGCGTAATATCGTGTAGAGCCCTGCGAGCACGCAGAAGTGCCGCAACACGGCGTGGCATGGGCTCGACTGATGTTTGAAGTAGCACTGGAGGTAACTGACACCAATAATACTGCAGGGCTGTCCATAAATCGGTAAGAGTACGAGGAGGTGGAGATTTCTTCTGAACAGCAAGCTGCAAGGCATCCCAAACATGCTCAATAATGTTCATGTCTGGGGAGTTTGGCGGCCAGCGGAAGTGTTTAAACTCAGAAGACTGTTCCTGGAGCTACTCTGTAGCGATTCTGGACGTGTGGGGTGTCATATGTTCTGCTGGAATTGCCTAAGTCCGTCGGAATGCACAACGGTCATGAATGGATGCAGGTGTTCAGTCGAAGTGCTTACGTACATGTCACCTGTCAGAGTCGTATCTAGAAGTATCAGGAGCCCCATATCGTTGCAACTGCATGTGCCCCACACGATTATAGAGCCTCCACCAGTTTGAACAGTCCCTTGGTGACATGCAGGGTCTATGGATTCATGAAATTGTCTCCGTCCCCCTTCACATCCATCTGCTCGATACAATTTGAAACGAGACTCGTCCGACCAGGCAACATGTTTCCAGTCATCAACAGTCCAATGTTGGTGTTGACGGGCCCAGGCGAGGCGTCGAGCTGTGTGTCGTGCAGTCATCAAGGGTAAACGAGTGGGCCTTTGGCTACGAAGCCTCATATCAATGATGTTTCGTTGAATGGTTCGCACATTGACGCTTGTCGATAGCCCAGCACTGAAACCTGCAGCAATTTGCAGAAGGGTTCCACTTCTGTCACGTTGAGCGATTCTCTTCAGTCGTCGTTGGTCCCGTTGTTGCAGGATCTTTTTCTGGCCGCAGCGATATCGGAGATTTGATGTTTTATCGGATTCCTGATATTCAGGGTACACTCGTGAAATGGTCGCACGGGAAAATGCCCACTTCGCCGCTGCCTCGGAGATGCTGTGTCTCATCGCTGGTGAGCCGACTACAACACCACGTTCAAACTCAGATACTGATAACGTGTCACTGTAGTTGTAGTAACCGATTCAACAACCGCGCCACACGCTTATTGTCTTATATAGGCGTTGCCGACAGCAGTACCGTCTTCTGCCTGTTTACATACCTGTGCATTTGAGTACGCATGCCCATACCTGTTTCTGTGGAGGTTCATTGTATGTAAAATGCTTTAATATAATACTAATGAATTGTTTAATTACCATAAAATATGTAATATATATTAATAAAATAGTTTGTTTGCATCAGAGAATAGTATACTGCTTTAACATAACATGCAAGAAACTGCAATTCAGAAAAATTTAGTCTTTGGAAGGTATGTATCCAAAATTTGAGAATGTGTCACACAGTTAATATAAGAACTGCAGCAGCAATAAACTTACACAACTTTGATAATGGCATGATTTACGCAATATAAAATCAAGGTGTGTCGCACAACTATCAGCACTTCATGGAGAACTACTACTGTGAACACATGTCTGCAAAATAAGGCTACATTAAAATGTAAATGAGGGGAAAGCTTTTTCTATCAGACTTTTCTGCCCACATTCGGAAGTCAATTTTCTACACTCCTGGAAATGGAAAAAAGAACACATTGACACCGGTGTGTCAGACCCACCATACTTGCTCCGGACACTGCGAGAGGGCTGTACAAGCAATGATCACACGCACGGCACAGCGGACACACCAGGAACCGCGGTGTTGGCCGTCGAATGGCGCTAGCTGCGCAGCATTTGTGCACCGCCGCCGTCAGTGTCAGCCAGTTTGCCGTGGCATACGGAGCTCCATCGCAGTCTTTAACACTGGTAGCATGCCGCGACAGCGTGGACGTGAACCGTATGTGCAGTTGACGGACTTTGAGCGAGGGCGTATAGTGGGCATGCGGGAGGCCGGGTGGACGTACCGCCGAATTGCTCAACACGTGGGGCGTGAGGTCTCCACAGTACATCGATGTTGTCGCCAGTGGTCGGTGGAAGGTGCACGTGCCCGTCGACCTGGGACCGGACCGCAGCGACGCACGGATGCACGCCAAGACCGTAGGATCCTACGCAGTGCCGTAGGGGACCGCACCGCCACTTCCCAGCAAATTAGGGACACTGTTGCTCCTGGGGTATCGGCGAGGACCATTCGCAACCGTCTCCATGAAGCTGGGCTACGGTCCCGCACACCGTTAGGCCGTCTTCCGCTCACGTCCCAACATCGTGCAGCCCGCCTCCAGTGGTGTCGCGACAGGCGTGAATGGAGGGACGAATGGAGACATGTCGTCTTCAGCGATGAGAGTCGCTTCTGCCTTGGTGCCAATGATGGTCGTATGCGTGTTTGGCGCCGTGCAGGTGAGCGCCACAATCAGGACTGCATTCGACCGAGGCACACAGGGCCAACACCCGGCATCATGGTGTGGGGAGCGATCTCCTACACTGGCCGTACACCACTGGTGATCGTCGAGGGGACACTGAATAGTGCACGGTACATCCAAACCGTCATCGAACCCATCGTTCTACCATTCCTAGACCAGCAAGGGAACTTGCTGTTCCAACAGGACAATGCACGTCCGCATGTATCCCGTGCCACCCAACGTGCTCTAGAAGGTGTAAGTCAACTACCCTGGCCAGCAAGATCTCCGGATCTGTCCCCCATTGAGCATGTTTGGGACTGGATGAAGCGTCGTCTCACGCGGTCTGCACGTCCAGCACGAACGCTGGTCCAACTGAGGCGCCAGGTGGCATGGCAAGCCGTTCCACAGGACTACATCCAGCATCTCTACGATCGTCTCCATGGGAGAATAGCAGCCTGCATTGCTGCGAAAGGTGGATAAACACTGTACTAGTGCCGACATTGTGCATGCTCTGTTGCCTGTGTCTATGTGCCTGTGGTTCTGTCAGTGTGATCATGTGATGTATCTGACCCCAGGAATGTGTCAATAAAGTTTCCCCTTCCTGGGACAATGAATTCACGGTGTTCTTATTTCAATTTCCAGGAGTGTAGCTTGTAATGTCTAGAATTCGTGGCCATTATCTCTTAATATTCATGATACTTTATTCTTAGAAGGTTAGTTGTTAAACATAGAAACTGATATACATAAAAAACATGAACCACTCCTAATAAGCATGACCCCTATCAAACTGCTCACCTCCATGAATCCACACCTGCTCTTACACCCCCTCAGGTGTCGCTGTGAGGGTGTTCAGGATGTTGTCTCTCAGTGAAGAAATTCCCGTGAAAGATGAGGACTACCTCCCAGTGGGAGGAAGGTATAAATTCGATAACCTCATTCCAGGCTGTGGTGTGTGCCCCCGCCAGTCTGTGATGTCATCAGTGGTGACCGGCAGCGGCCTAAGGTCACACTGGCGACGTTAGGTCGTCGACTGTATACGAGGCTAGCTTCTTCACCAGCATCGTCCGCAAGGACTGGCAGCTACCCTGCAAGACAGCGCCGTCTGCCTCATCACCGTACTGCTCTCTGTATGTCCCATCACTCGTGTGGTACCTACACAAACAAGAACTTTGGTACTCATTTATTTATTGCTGCTACATCAAAACCTCTGCTCTTGGGTCTCTATCCAGGCACAACTATCCACGACAGACAGCAACACAGGGGGCACCTACCCCCCCCCCCCCCCTCCAGGGATTTGATTATTTCAGTTTTTTTTATTGATCAACAAATCCTCACATATTTCTAGCAATGATTGCCAGTGGTTCTAATTAACGAATTTAGCATTTCCGAGCACCGCTGGACACATTGTACACTTAGGAATCACCTGCAAAGGGATAAAATTGTAAATGATACCGCAAAAATTTCTAACACCAGCTGCAATAAATGAATTGCAATAACAATTGGGTCTCGTCAATTGGAAATATGTCTCAAAATTCGCTGAACTTGCAAGATCTGTCATACAACTGTTAAGGAAAGAGGTAAAGCTTCATTGGTCACCAGTCAGCCCCTGGTAGCTGAGTGGTCAGCGCGACGGAATGCCATACCTAACGGCGCGGGTTCGGTTCCCAGCTGGGTCAGGGATTTTCTCCGCTCAGGGACTGGGTGTTGTGTTGTCCTTATCGTCATCCTTTTATCCCCATCGACACACAAGTCGCTGAAGTGGCGTCAACTCTAAAGACTTGCACCAGGCAAGCAGACTTCTAGAAATATTTCATATTGTCCTGTAACTCCTGCAGTTTTGCCTTAGGCTGCGCCTTGAGTCAGGAAATATATGGAGAGGAATATCACATAGTATATGTATCCAGACAGCATAATCGACCAGAAACGAATTATTCAACAATTGAGAAAGATGTCTGGCATGAATATTCAGAGTAATATATAGTGAATGTTATTTATATTGACGCCATTTTAAAGCAATAATCGTTCCTGCAGAACTCAAATTGTTATTACTACTTAAAGCTCCAAGCAGTAGGTTAACTAGATTAGCATTGCATCTCAGAGCTTTATTTCAAAGTAATCCCAGAAGATCACACACTCAACTGCAGCCAGGCTGAGATGCAAACTACGCTCTGTGGCATGTGCTTGGCATAGAAAAGGCTGAATGGATCAAAGCGCAAAACAATGACCCAGATTGTCAACAATTGATCTGACAGCCACACTTAGCACAGAGGATGGAGTATTGTAAAGGAGGACAAGATTATGATGCGAAGTGTTGAGGCAGACCCACAGCTCAATTTTAGCGGAACACACAGGTTCCAGGGCAACAGAATGCAGATTAAGGCAACATTACTGTTGGCTAACACGCAAACAGGATGTCGATCATTACATAAAGAATTGTGTACCATACACACAAAGGACAGTGCTCAGTCACCAAAGGATTATGTTACAAAGGCTACCTTAGGCAGATGAACCATTTCAAATTTTAGGGTTTGATGTCATTGGACCATTTGTGCAAACACCGACAGGAAACCAGTATGTTTTGATGATAATCATCATTTTTCACGTTTTGTTCCTAGGATTGCCATACCGAATCAGTAGTCTGAGACTGTAGAAAATGCAATGATAAACTAATGGATATCCAAGTATGAAGTCTCTGAGATAATAATGTGCAAACACCGACAGGAAACCAGTATGTTTTGATGATAATCATCATTTTTCACGTTTTGTTCCTAGGATTGCCATACCGAATCAGCAGGCTGAGACTGTAGAAAATGCAATGGTAAACTAATGGATATCCAAGTATGAAGTCTCTGAGATAATAATAACTGAACCATGTATAAACTTTATGTTTGATTTAATGGAGCAATTATGCTGGTTATTGCACATTAAGAAACTTCAGACTACTGCTTTATATCAAAAGGCAAAACATCAAACAGTTGGGCAGTGATGTGATGCAAGTGTGTGCTACTTTATACCATGTGGATATGCAGACCCTCCTGACTCAGATGGGATATGAACCGCTAAAATTGAGCCTCTTGGCCCCAGGGGCAGCCCTGTAATTGGATGCTGCCATGGGAGTACAGCACCATGATCGACCCATCACTGCTCTCACTGGGGTACCAACAGAAGACCATTACGTTCTGAGCCGTGGAGTGTGACACTGGCCAAGGTTCCCAAAGCCAGTCTCCAGCCACACTCACAACAGCAAAGAAACACTTGAACCTGGCGAAAAGCATTGGCAGTACAGCAGCAGAATGCGCAGTCAACAGCTGGAGGCTGTCGCCAATGGGGAAGGCACTGTCATATATCACACACCACTCACTAATTATTGAAAACAAGCCTCAATAAAGAAGTCATTGTAATCATCATTGTCTCTTCTTCATCCACACAACATCCTCCATCAGCCGAGAATCCTACCCCGCACTATGCTATCAGAAACATCCTATTATATACCATATATGATGTGTTATATGGATTGTCACTCCACTCCTGACATACGTCCAGTTTTGGAGCTGTCCTAGGCTCAAGGTGGATGTATATCTTTACAGAACAGAACAAAGATAGTGTTTCCAATATTTTCTCTGTTGGTTCAGCGTTTATCCCTTATTGAGCAGGAGATGTACATCAGTCCAACACCCACGCAAGAAGATTGTAGTAACAGCCCCCTGTCTGATGTAACCATGGCTGTAGTACACCTGCGAGACATCCGTCGATATTTCTCATATGGACACCCTTTCCCATACTGACCGTCAGTAGTTTCTAATTTGGACACTGACGAGACATGACATGACAGTTTTACATGGCAGAGCAATAGTACCAGATTAAAGAACGTACCCATGCTACACTCCGAAAATGCTCGCGAATGCATACTGCCTGTTTACTGTAACCCTCGCACCCTCACATTGACAATGTGACACAGAAATTGCATCCTGACTGAAAACTATGGGCTCCGTGAAGAATTCTCTCCAAGAGACTAATGAGGCTACGGTCACCACATGGAACCTCTCCTGGGAGTCCAGCAGCTTGTATCCGATGCACCTCTGCCCGTTTACTGTAACCCTCGCCCTGCCACATTGACGATGTGACACAGAAATGGCATTGTGATTGAAAACTATAGGCTCCATGATGACTTCTCTGCAAGAGACGAACACGGCTACAGTCATTGCATGGAACCTTTCCTGGGAGTCCAGTAGCTTGTATCCGAAGCACCACTGCCCATTTACTGTAACCCTAGCACGATGTGATGCAGAAATTGCATTTGCAATTAAAAACTACAGGCCCCATGCTGACTTCTGTCCAACAGACTACCTCGGCTATGGTGAATGCATGGAACCTCTGCTGGGAGTCCAGTAGTTTGTATCCGATGCACCACTCCAAATACACTGCAATGTACGCAGTCTCACATTGACGATACGACACAGTGTCTGCATCGGCAATGAATACTACTGACTCCATGCCGACTTCTATCCAAAAAACTAATTATGCCCTCAGGAGTTTTTTTCGCCATTAGGTGGGTTTTGCGTTATTGTGTAAGTGTCGAGGAAATGGTCGGAGTGATTCTGCTAGCGCTCATATACGATACTGGAGCGTGTACGGTTACCACATGGAACCTTTCCTGGAAGTCCAGTAGCTTGTATCCGATGCACCACTGCCCATTTACCGTAACCTATGCATCCTCACATTGAGGACGCGACACAGAAATTGTATTTCAATTGAAAACTATAGCCTCCATTCAAAGTGCTCTCCAAGAGACTAATGCGGCTACGGTCACCACATGGAACCTCTCCTGGAAGTCCAGTAGTTTGTATCCGATGCTCCACTCCATATTTACTGTAACACTTGCAGACTCACATTGACGATGTGACACTGACATTGCATTGCAATTGAAAACTGCAGGCTCCATGCTGACTCTTCCCCCAAAAACTAACACGGCTATGGTCATTGCATGGGACCTCTCCTGGGAGTCCAGTAGCTTGTATCCGATGCACTACTTCCTGTATACTGTAACCTTCGCACCCTCACATTGAGGATGCTACACAGAAAATGCATCTCAACTGTAAACTATAGCCTCCATGCCGACTTCTCTCCAAGAGACTAACGCAGCTACCGTTATGGCAAGAAACCTCTCCTGCGAGTCGAGAGGCTTGTATCCAATGCCCCACTGCCCATTTGCTGTAACGTTCGCATCCTCACATTGAAGATGCAACCCAGATGTTGCATCAATGTCTGCAAACTACAGGCACCTTGCCGATTTCTCTCCAGGAGACTAATGCCACACTCAGGAGTTGTCTCTACATTAGGTGGGGCTTGGGCTCTTGGAAGAGCGTCGAGGAAGTTGTCTGAGGCATTCTGCAAGTGTGTATCTATGATACTTGTGCGGCTACGGTCTCCGCATGTAACCTCTTCTTGGAGTCCAGTAGCTTGCATCCGATGCACCACTTCCCGTTTACTGTAACCCTTGCACCCTATAACGATATGTTTACGTAATGTGTATACATAAACATACAGTTATAAATGTCCCCGTTCGTAGCCGCTAATTATAACAATATGTTACTTTTGTGCTGTAACATGTAGCTATAATCAGCTGTGGAAACATATTTGCGAACGCCGACCGTGTGCGGCTATTTCTTGTTGGATCGTCTGATCAGTCGGAAGTTGCATTGCCGAGGAGAGTAAATGCCTATTCAAAATATAATTATTTTGGATAGCTCAACATGAATTTCCTAAGGGACCGTAGTTTATCATGCATTTACCAGTAGAATATGGCGCGGAGAAAATATTTCGCCGCATGCAACTTCCGTCCGAACTCGACAAAAGAATTCGTGACTGTGAACTCTCTACTTGGCAGAAACATATAGAAAATTAAATAATTTCATGAAGAAGTGAGACATAGATTCTATAGTAAATGAATAGTCCATACACCAGTTCCATTTAACTCTGAATTTATGGCAAGTAATAGACAAACTTACACTGCAATGACGGATTTAACATGGATGCCGTTTTGACTGGCACTTCTCTTAATGAAAACAATTCCTTTGACGTTTTCACATACACGTCGCACAATAAATCTACTGCTAGGCACTTTTAGTATTACACATTTACTTTACACTAGAACAATATTAATTTTGACATTAATAATACGGCGTCAAGACATGCGCGTCCGACACAAGTTACAGGAGACAAGAGAAGAATGAGTAACTGTTCATCGAGAATATCTCGTACATCTAAACAAAATGTGTAAAAATGTTCTTCTTCTGTCCGTTTTTCACGCCGCGGTTTTCAAAGTCAATAACTCACAGCATCTCTGACGGCGCTTCGACAGTAAACAAGTTACATCACAGGTCGTTCACCTTTTACATTTTCGCAACATTATTTGCTAACTGTAGCTGTTGCCGAGCGACTGCTCGATTAGTGAATGATTTAAAATGATAAGGCAATCACATAATGTTACAACCCCTACATCGATGATACCACACAGAAATTCGGTCGTGTTTGCAAATTACAGTCTCCTTTCTGACTTCTCTCCAAAAAAGACTAATGCGCCCTCAGGAGTTGTTTCGCCATTAGCCAGGGGCTGGGGTATTGCATAATTGTCGAGAAAATAATTGGAGCCATTTTGCTAGTGTACATCTGTGATACTTTCGAGGGTACGGTCACCACATGGAAATTCTCCTGGGAGTAGATTGCATCTGATGCACCAATATGCATTTATCGTAATCCACTCACCCTCAGACTGACGCTGCGACACAGAAATTTCATCACGATGGATAACTACATTCTCCATGCTGAGTTCTGTAGAAGAGACTAACGTGGCCACGGTTACTGCAGGGAACCTCTCTTGGGAGTTCAGTAGATTGTATCCGATGCACCACTGCCCATTTACTGTAACCCTCACACCATCAGATTGACGATGAGACACGGAAATTGCATCGCAATTGAAAACTACGAGCTCCATGCCGCCTTTTTTCCAAGAGACTATCGCGGCTATGGTCACCACATGGAACCTCTCCTGGGAGTCCAGTACCTTGTACCCGATGCACCACTACTGGCCACTAAAATTTCTACATCACGAAGATGACGTGCTACAGACGCGAAATTTAACAGACAGGAAGAAGGTGCTGTGATATGCAAATGATTAGCTTTTCAGAGCATTCACACAAGGTTGGCGCTGGTGACGACACCTACAACGTACTGACATGAGGAAAGTTTCACACCGATTTCTCATACACAGACAGCAGTTCACCGGCGTTGCCTGGTGAAACGTTGTTGTGATGCCTCATGTAAGGAAGAGAAATGCGTACCATCACGTTTCCGACTTTGATAAAGGTCAGATTGTAGCCTATCGCGATTGCGGTTTATCGTATCGCGACGTTGCTGCTCGCGTTGGTCGAGATCCAATGACTGTCAGCAGAATATGGAATCGGTAGGTTGAGGAGGGTAATACGGAACGCCGTGCTGGATCCCAACGGCCTCGTATCACTAGCAGTCGAAATGACAGGCATCTTATCCTCATGGCTGTAACGGGTCGTGCAGCCACGTCTCGATCACTGAGTCAACAGATGGGGACGTTTGCAAGACAACAACCATCTGCACGAACAGTTTGACGATGTTTGCAGCAGCATGGACTATCATCTCGGAGACTATGTCTGCGGTTACCCTTGACGCTGCATCACAGACAGGAGCGTCTACGATGGTGTACTCAACGACGAACCTGGGTGCACGAATGGCAAAACGTAATTTTTTCGGATAAATCCAGGTTCTGTTTACAGCATCAGGATGGTCGCATCCGCGTTTGTCGACATCGCGGTGAACGCACATTGGAAGCCTGTATTCGTCATTACCATACTGGCCTATCACCCGGCGTGATGCTATGGGGTGCCATTGGTTACACGTCTCGGTCACCTCTTATTCGCATTGACGGCACTTTGAACAGTGGACGTTACATTTCAGATGTGTTACGACCTGTGGCTCTACCCTTCATTCGATCCCTGCGAAAGCCTACATTTCAGCAGGATAATGCTCGATCGCATGTTGCAGGTCCTGTACGGGCCTTTCTGGATACAGAAAATGTTCGACTACTGCCCTGGCCAGCACATTCTCCAGGTTTCTCACCAATTGAAAACGTCTGGTTAATGGTGGCCGAGCAGCTGGCTCGTCACTACTCTTGTTGAACTGTGGTATCGTGTTGAACCTGCATGGGCAGTTGTACCTGTACACGCCATCCAAGCTCTGTTTGACTCAATGCCCAGGCGTATAAAGGCCGTTATTACTGCCAGGGGTGGTTGTTCTTGGTACTGATTTCTCAGGATCTATTCACGCAAATTGCGTGAAAATGTAATCACATGTCAGTTCTAGTATAATATACGTGTCCAATGAATACCCGTTTATCATCTGCATTTCTTCTTGGTGTAGCAATTTTAATGGCCAGTAGTGTATAAAGCCCATATTCTCTCATTGAAGATGCGACTCAGAAATTGCATCGCGGTTGAAAAGTACAGGCTGCATGACCACTTCTCTCCAACAGACAAATGCGGCTGTGGTTAGCGCGTGGTAACTCTCCTAGAAATCCAGTAGCATGAATCCGGTGCTCCAATGCCCATTTACTGTAACCCTCGCACCTTCACAGTGACGATGCAACAAACAAATGGCGTCGCAATGGAATGCTTCAGGATCCATGCGAGACTCTCTACAAGCGAGTAACGCGGTTACGGTTACCGTATGAACCTTGTCCTGCGAGTCGGCAGGTTGTTTCCGATGCACCATTGCCAGTTTACTCTAACCCTCGCACCCTCACATTGACGTTGCAACACACGCAATGGATCGCGATTGAATACTACAGGCTCCATGCCCACTTCTCTCCAAGGGAATAACGCGGCTGCTGTCGCCGTGTGGAGCTACCCCTGGAAGTCAAGTATCTTTTCCCAACGCACGACAGCCAGTTTACTGTAATTCTCGCACCCTTACATTGACGATACAAAACATAAATTGGGGTGCAATTACATACTACTACAGGCTTCATGCCGAATTCTTTTGAAGCGACTAAAGCGGCTACGGTCACCGCACGGAACTTCTGCTGGGAGTATAGTAGCTTGTTTCCGATGCACCACAGCCAGTTTACTTTAAGCCTTGCACCCTCACATTGACGATGCAACACACAAATTGCGTTGGGATTGATACAACAGGCTCCATACCGAATTATCTCCAAGCGTTTAACGCGGCTACGATCACTGTTTGGAAATTCTCATGGGAGTCAAATGGCTGTTCCCAAAGCACACCTGTCGGTTAACTGCAACCCTTGCTACCTTACATTGACGAAGCAACACACAAATTGCAACGTGATTGAATAATACAGGTTTCATGCTGTCCTGTCTCCAACAGTATAACGTGTCTATAGTCACTGTGAAGACCTTTTCCAGTTAGTTCAAATGGTTCAAATGGCTCTGAGCACTATGGGACTTAACATCTATGGTCATCAGTCCCCTAGAACTTAGAACTACTTAAACCTAACTAACCTAAGGACATCACACAACATCCAGTCATCACGAGGCAGAGAAAATCCCTGACCCCGCCGGGAATCGAACCCGGGCGTGGGAAGCGAGAACGCTACCGCACGACCACGAGATGCGGGCTCCAGTTAGTCAAGTAGCTTTCACCCAATGCACCCCTTCACGTAATTCGGCGGTTATCAGCAAATGTGCCTATCAGTATGTAACGCAAAATGGGATGACAGTCAATCGACGGTAATTAACACACCGTTCCTATACAGTGCATGCTTAGCGTTAGAAAGCCAGTGGAGCAAGGGCGGACGAAGCAACACACAAATTGGGTCGAGATTTTATATTACAGCCTCCATGCCAACTTCTCTCCAAGCAACTACACAACTACGGTAACTGTAAGGAAATTCTCCTGGGAGTCAAGTAACTTCCTTCCGATGCACCACTTCCAGTTTACTGTAACTCTCACACCCTCACATTGACGATACAACACACAAATTGCGTCGCGATTGTATACTACAGGCTCCATGCCAACTTCTCTCCAAGGATCTTATACGGCTAGAGTAACCGAATGGAACTTACCTTGGGAGTCAATTAGCTTGTTTCTGATGCACCACTGCCAGTTTACTGCCACCCTCACACCCTCACAGTGATGATGCAACACACTAATTGTGTCGCGATTGTATACTACAGGCTCCATGAAAACTTCTCTCCAAGCAACTAATGTGGCTACAGTATCCATAAGGAACATCGCCTGGCTGTCAAGTAGCTGCTTTGCGATGCACCACTGCTAGTATACTGTAACCCTCACATTGACGATGCAACCCACAAATTGCGTCGAGATTTTATATTACAGCCTAAATGACAACTTCTCTTCAAGCAACTACACAACTACGGTAACTGTAAGGAACTTCTCCTGCTAGTCAATTAACTTCTTTCCAATGCGCCACTGCCAGTTTACTGTAACCCTCACGTCCTCACATTGACGATGCAACACACTAATTGCGTCGTGATTGAATACTACAGTCTCGATGCAGACTTCTACACAAGTCGCTAACTAGCCTATGGACACGATATGGATTTTCACCTGGGAGTCAAGTAGATTGTTTCCGATGCACCCTTGCTAGTTTACTGTAATCCTCGCACCCACACATTGACATTGCTCACACAAATTGCGTTGGGACTGATACAACAGGCTCCATTCCGAATTATCTCCAAGCGTCTAACGCGGCTACGGTCACAGTTTGGAAATTCTCCTGGGAGTCAAGTGGGTTATTTCCGATGCAGCACTGGCAGTTCTATGTAACGCTCGCACCCTCACATTGACTATGCAACACACAATAGCGTCGCGATTTTATTCTACAGGCTCCAAGCCGACTTCTTTTCAAGTGAGTAACACGGCTACAGTCATCATACGGAACCACTCCTGCGAGTCAAGTAGCTTGTTTCCGATGGACCCTGCCCATTCACTGTAACCCTCAAAGGGTCACATTGACGATGCAACACACTAATTACTTCGCGTTTGTGTACTACAGGCAACATGCCAACTTTTCTCTGAGCAACTAAAGCGGCTGTGGCCTTTGAGTCAAGTATCTTGTTTCTGATACATCACTGGCAGTTTACTGTATCCCTCACACCCTCACATTGTCGCAGCAACACACAAATTGCGTCGCGATTGTATGCTACAGGCATCATGCCAACTTGTCCAAAGCAATCTAACACGGCTACAGTCACCGAATGGAACATATCCTGGGAGTCAAGTAGCTTGTTTACGATGCAACTCTGCCAGTTTACTATAACCATCGCAGTCTCATATTGACGATGCAACACACATATAGCGTCACAACTGAATGTTACAGGCTTCATGCCAACTTCTGTCCAAGCGGCTAACTCGGCTACGGTCACCGTATGGAACTTCTCCTCCAGTCAAGTGGTTTGTTTCTGATGCACCACTGCCAGTTTACTGCAACCCTCACACCATCACATTGACGAATCAACAGACTAATTGCGTCGCGACTGAATACTACAGTCTCGATGCCGGCTACTCTACAAGTGAAATGAAATGATCGTATGGCATTGTTGGCTGGGAGGCCCCTTTCGGGGGAGTTCAGCCGCCGTATATGTCCTCTTTAGTTGACGCCACTTCGGCGACTTGCGAGTCGATGAAAATGATGATGAGGGACACACTCTGCCGGGAATCGAACCCAGGCCCCCTGCGTGGTAGGCAGTAACGGTACCGCTACGCTATGCAGGCGGCACTAACTAGGATATGGTCACGATATAGATCTTCTCCTGGGAGTCAAGTAGATTGTTTCCGATGCACCCTTGCTAGTTTACTGTTATCCTCGTACCCTCACACTGACAATGCTCACACAAATTGCGTCGTAATTGAATACTACACACTCCATGTCTACTTTTCTCCAAACGACTAATGCGGCTATGGTCACCGTATGGAACTTCTCCTGGGAGTCAAGTAGAGTGTTTCCGATGCACCACTGCGTTTGCTTTAACCCTCACACCCTCACATTGACGATGCAACTAGATTGCCATAATCCACGGACCGAGATGTTGTGAAAGTGACCATTGGTTTTTACACTCCTGGAAATTGAAATAAGAACACCGTGAATTCATTGTCCCAGGAAGGGGAAACTTTATTGACACATTCCTGGGGTCAGATACATCACATGATCACACTGACAGAACCACAGGCACATAGACACAGGCAACAGAGCATGCACAATGTCGGCATTAGTACAGTGTATATCCACCTTTCGCAGCAATGCAGGCTGCTATTCTCCCATGGAGACGATCGTAGAGATGCTGGATGTAGTCCTGTGGAACGGCTTGCCATGCCACCTGGCGCCTCAGTTGGACCAGCGTTCGTGCTGGACGTGCAGACCGCGTGAGACGACGCTTCATCCAGTCCCAAACATGCTCAATGGGGGACAGATCCGGAGATCTTGCTGGCCAGGGTAGTTGACTTACACCTTCTAGAGCACGTTGGGTGGCACGGGATACATGCGGACGTGCATTGTCCTGTTGGAACAGCAAGTTCCCTTGCCGGTCTAGGAATGGTAGAACGATGGGTTCGATGACGGTTTGGATGTACCGTGCACTATTCAGTGTCCCCTCGACGATCACCAGTGGTGTACGGCCAGTGTAGGAGATCGCTCCCCACACCATGATGCCGGGTGTTGGCCCTGTGTGCCTCGGTCGTATGCAGTCCTGATTGTGGCGCTCACCTGCACGGCGCCAAACACGCATACGACCATCATTGGCACCAAGGCAGAAGCGACTCTCATCGCTGAAGACGACACGTCTTCATTCGTCCCTCCATTCACGCCTGTCGCGACACCACTGGAGGCGGGCTGCACGATGTTGGGGCGTGAGCGGAAGACGGCCTAACGGTGTGCGGGACCGTAGCCCAGCTTCATGGAGACGGTTGCGAATGGTCCTCGCCGATACCCCAGGAGCAACAGTGTCCCTAATTTGCTGGGAAGTGGCGGTGCGGTCCCCTACGGCACTGCGTAGGATCCTACGGTCTTGGCGTGCATCCGTGCGTCGCTGCGGTCCGGTCCCAGGTCGACGGGCACGTGCACCTTCCACCGACCACTGGCGACAACATCGATGTACTGTGGAGACCTCACGCCCCACGTGTTGAGCAATTCGGCGGTACGTCCACCCGGCCTCCCGCATGCCCACTATACGCCCTCGCTCAAAGTCCGTCAACTGCACATACGGTTCACGTCCACGCTGTCGCGGCATGCTACCAGTGTTAAAGACTGCGATGGAGCTCCGTATGCCACGGCAAACTGGCTGACACTGACGGCGGCGGTGCACAAATGCTGCGCAGCTAGCGCCATTCGACGGCCAACACCGCGGTTCCTGGTGTGTCCGCTGTGCCGTGCGTGTGATCATTGCTTGTACAGCCCTCTCGCAGTGTCCGGAGCAAGTATGGTGGGTCTGACACACCGGTGTCAATGTGTTCTTTTTTCCATTTCCAGGAGTGTATTTCAGTTCAATCTTCATCATTACTTTACAGTGGTAATTATGAAGATGTGGTTGAAACCTGGAATCACACAATGTCCTTTCACCTTTCTGCACATCAGCCAAATATTCATAATTACTATAATTCAAACAGCAATTCTGTGACAAAGAAGTTGTTATTAACAAGGAATTTTGATCCAAGCATTAAAGGTGTCTATAAAGGAGTGGTCAATGATGAATAAAATTAATTGCAATTGACATTAACTAACTTTTTAATTAGAGCACTGGAAACAAATTATTAACATGTACACAATCATGCTGCTACAATTGATTTATATGTCTCTCTTTACGCTTTAAACCAGTCATATTTCGCCGAGCTCTGGACAGAAGAAAGAACCTCGCTCTGATTCTGAATCAGTATATGAAAATCTGTGCAATTTGTGTTTTTCATGTTATATTGGATTTGGAGCATTGCATTGACTGATGTTAAAGCTAGCCTGTTTCTTTCTTCTGTCGATTGTGCATTCACTAGGGAAAACACTCCGTCCACATTGGCATTATGCCCTGGAATGGAGAAATAGTACTGCACAACAGCAAGCAGTTCTGAATACTGCTCTTTAGAGACAAAATACTCAAAAAACTAAACCCACTTTTTATGAGTCATCATCTCCAAATTCTGGTTATCTTCCTGTGTAAGATAACATTTCAGTTTCACTATCTGGTCAAATAGCAAACTCTCATCGACTTTGCAAGTTGTATTTTCTTGCATCCACTTCAGCGTACATTCAACTTTTTCCCAAACAGGTAACGCCTTCAACAGTATCCAGTCAAAATGTTCAAGTTCGGGTAAAAACTTGCTCCATTTTATCAGATAATCTGTAACTGTCTGATAAAATGCCATGACATCTTCTTGAAATTTTGACTGCTGATACTGGGAGAGATCTGACATTAACTCTTTTACTTTCATGCCATGAATTTACATTTCTTTCTTTCCTCTAAAACATGCATGAAGCTTTTAAGTTCCAACCTAACCTCATTCACAGAGATGTCCTCTTTCTCAATGTTCGCGATAGCCTTTTGAAATGGACTCATCTGAGCAAGCAGAAGGTGTAAATACATCTCTCCACAAGCATCAGGAAAAAAGACATGAGAAGACTTGGACACTTATCGAGAGACAGGAAGTATGATTTAAGAGCTTGAAACATGTATATGAATCTTTCAGTTGCAGAAAATAAGCTCATCCACCTAGTTTTCACATGCTTAAGTAAATCTTTGTGAGTCATATGGAGGAAATCACAAAAATCCCTTAATGCTGCTACACGAACAGTATAAATTTAAAAGTGGTTATAGACCTAAATAATTATACTTTGCACATCTTGTGAAAGTATGTCGGTTCTACTTTGAATAGCATTATGCAGTACATGAACTGGGCAACCTACCTCTACAATGGAACTGTTTGGTTTGTTTTCAAGTTTCTTGAATACATTGTTTTTCCCTTTTCTTTCAACACCTGTAAAGTTAGTGTTTGTATTATCTCCACCAAAAGCACAAGCTTTGTTACTAAGTTTGAATTCTAAATTTTTTTTATATACACGCTCAGACACTGTACTGCAGGTTTCATTCTCACACTCATTCAAATGTAATAAATTACTTTGAACACCTTGTGTAATGTCAAAGTATTGGACCAGAACAGGAAACATTTTTACATGTTTGTGAATCCTAGCATCTGTACTGATCCCAACATAGTTATCTTTTGATAGGCCATTTTTAACATTGTCTTTTATGAAAGGTGCTGTAACATTGTTAACAATTGCTTCAGTTTTAGTTTTTGGACTTGAAAACTGAACTGCTACCTTTGAATCACTACAAATTTCACTAAAGACTTTTGATGTACAAGACGAAGAATTGTATGAATGGTGGTGTTTCACAGCATGAAACGCGAATGGTGCTTCTGCTGCAGCAACCTTTTTAGATTCTGTCCGATTAGCACTAAGAAAACTGGTCAACTGTTTGGAAGTTGAAGCAGAATTCTCAGCTCCTGTGTGTTTCTTGCTTGTTATATGGTCATTGAGAGCTCGTTTCCCTCCATTGGCGATAGAAATGTAGCAACTGTAATGAAATAATTTAGGATTAGCAGTCATTTAATCAAAAGCACGCGAATTAACATTTTAGTTTATGTACGGTGTTGTGTCGATTCCCTAAGGTCTCGACACAATGAGTGGCTAGGTGCACGCGAAACTAACGCAGACGGGCGTAAATTCTGAAACAGGAGACTGGATGAAAAACTATAAAGAAAAGAAGAGAGATTCTAATATACTTAACTTTAATGTAGTCTTGTTCTTGTTGAAATACATCTCTTGCATAGTAGTAAGCAATTAGCAATGATACACATGGCGCCTTGCTAGGTAGTAGCGATGGACTAGCTGAAGGCTATTTAATCTGTCTCTCGGCAAATGAGAGGAAGACGTGATACGTCTTGTCGCAAGCTATGTCGTCCGTACAACTGGGGCGAGGTCAAGTCCGTGTCTTGTGACCTGCCATGTGGTGGCGCTAGGATTGCGATTACACAGTGGCGACACGCGGGTCCGACATGTACTACAGGACCGCGGCCGATTTAAGTTACCACCTAGCAAGTGTGGTGTCTAGCGGTGACACCACATACGGTATGGCGTAAACATGCACAATCTATTGACCTATGTTTCCAAATGTCACAACACTAAATTTCTACGTCTCAAAACACACATTTTTTACAACTCTTTCATTGTATGGCCACCCTAAAAACTAAATTTGATGGCACGGTGAAAATAATTTTTTCAATAACTGAAAACTATCGCCACAAAATAAAATTGCGGAAGACTTGGTTTTTAAACACGTCAGTTGAGTAATCTGATCAATTATAACACTCATTTGTATGCTTTCTACAAATGATAGGCACTGTTTACTGTTACGTGCCTACAATGCATTGTACTTATACACACACCTTGCAAATAGCCTCATGTTCGTTTCTTCCACGTTTAATACTTGGAAACGCATCAGTATATTCCTCTCGAAAATGTACTTTTCGTTTCGACATTTTAAATTTCAAATTCTGTGCAATTACAACACCGGATGTACACTTCGCACAGCTTAATGTTAACTTTATACGACCAAAGAATATCAGATATCGACAGCAGAGACGTTGTAAGCAGACAGCGGAAAACTGAAACAATTGCAAAGAATCGAGTATTGCACTGCTTCTACAGTCTGTTCTGAAAACAGCCTAGCGATTCTGAAGTGACACAGAATATCAGCACAGGTTTCAACGGCTATCGTCAAGTTTGAAGGAGTTATGAAACACTTGATCGGTGGCCAGTGGCAAAACTTGCGTAAATTTTTTTTTTACTTACTAGCCACTTTTTTCGCCAGCATTTTCCTCTTCGTCCAGGACACACGTCCTCGAGCATAAAATCGCGGACTGTCCACGAAATCCGCGACGTATGGCAACCCTACTTGCCACACGCAAATTGCGTCGAGATTTTATATTACAGCCTCCATGCCAACTTCTCTTTAAGCAACTACACAACTACGATAACTGTAAGGAACTTCTCCTGGGAGTCAAGTAACATCTTTCCGATGCACCACTTCCGGTTTACTGTAACTCTCACACCCTCACATTAACGATGCAGCACACAAATTGCGTCGCGACTGTATACTACAGGCTCCATGACAACTTCTCTCAAAGCATCTAACACGGCTGCAGTCACCGAATGGAACTTATCCTGGGAGTCAAGTAGCTTGTTTCCGATGCACCACTGCCAGTTTACTGGAACCCTCACACACCCACACATTGACGAAGCAACACAGAAATTACGTCGCGATAGTATAATACAGGCTCCACGTCAACTTCTCCCCAAGCAATCAAACACGGCTACACACACCGAATGGAACTTAGTCTGGCAGTCAAGTAGCTTGTTTCCGTTGAACGCCTACCAGTTTACTGTAACCATCGCAGTCTCATATTGACGATGACGCACAAAATGAGTCGTAATTGAATGTTACAGGCTCCATGAAAAACTCTCTCCCAGCGACTAACTCGGCTACGGTCACCGCATGGAACTTCTCCTGGGAGTCAAGTAGCTTGTTTCCGATGCACCCTTCCTAGTTTACTGTAATCCCCGCACCCTCACATTGACACTGATCACACAAATTGCATTGCGATCCAATAATGCAGGCTCCAAGCCGACTTCTTTACAAGTGACTAACGCGGCTACAGTCATCGTATGGACCTCCTCCTGCGAGTCAAGTAGCTTTTTCCCGATGCACCCTTGCCAGTTAACTGTAACCACCGCAGGCTCACATTGACGATGCAACACACAATTTTCGTCTCAATAGAATACTACAGGCTCCATGCCAATTTCTCTCAAAGCAACTAACACGGTGACAGTCGCCGTATGGAACATCTCCTGGGAGCCAAATATCTAGTTCCAGATGCACCCCTGCTAGTTTACTGTATTACTGTATCTCTCGCACCCTCACACTGACGATACATAAACAAGTTGGGTCTCGATTAAATACTACTGGCTTCAATCCGAATCTCTCCAAGCGATTGAAACGGTTATGGTTACCATATGGAACATCTGCTGGGAGTCAAATAACTTCTTCCCGATGCCCTCCTGCAATTTTAGTGCTCCCCTCGCACTCTCACATTGACGAAGCAACACACAAATTGCGTCTCGATAGTATAATACAGTGACTACAGTGACGGTGCGATACACAAAAATGCGTCTCGCTTGTATACTACATGCTGCACGTCAACTTCTCTGCAAGCAACTAACGCGGCTTCGTTCACAGTAAGGCACTTTTCCTGGGATTCAAGTATCTTGTTTCCGTTGCACCACTGCCTGTTTACTGTAACCCTAAACCCTCACATTGACGATGCAACACACAAATTGCGTCAAGACTGTATACTACATGCTCCATGCCTACTCTTCTCCAAGCAACTAACGTGGCTACGGTCAACGTAAGTAAATTCTCCTGGGAGCCTAGTAGCTTGTTTCTGATGCACCACTGCCAGAGTACTGTAACACTAACACTCTCACATGTACAATGCAATACACAAATTACGTCGTGATTGTATAGTACAGGCTCCATGCAGACTTCTGTCTATGTAACTAACAAGTCTATGGTCACAGTGTGGTGTCACCACCAGACACCACACTTGCTAGGTGGTAGCTTAAATCGGCCGCGGTCCATTAGTACATGTCGGACCCGCGTGTCGCCACTGTCAGGATCGCAGACCGAGCGCCACCACAAGGCAGGTCTCGAGAGACCCAGTTGTACGGACGACATTGCTAGCGACTACACGTACGAAGCCTTTCTCTCATTTGCCGAGAGACAGTTAGAATAGCCTTCAGCTAAGTTAATGGCTACGACCTAGCAAGGCGCCATTTGTACCATTGCATGTATCTCAAGATAGTCTCACTTGAATCATCAAGAATGCTGTATACCAAAGGACGATATAAAAGTTAAGTGTTCTAGTAGCTACGTTCTTTCTTTATCTCATTCATTACGAATCCTGTTCCAGACTTCGCGCCAGTCGGCGTGTGTGTACGTGTGCCCTTTCGGCTACCCGTCTCTGTGGACTGGCTTCCTTGTCAGTCCACTACATTGGCGACGAGTCTCAAAAGGGACTTTAGCGTTCGTATTGTATTAATTTGCTTGTGTCATGGCTTCGCCACAATCTCCAGATGTACTGTCCGAATTTTATCGTTTGCAGAATCAGCAGACGCAGGCGTTATTGGACGCCCTTGGACAGCTCGTCCAGGGTCAACGTGCGCTGCAAAACGGTGCGGCCGCCGCCGCTTCATCGCTACCGCAGCCACACCATGCTGTTGCACCTCAATTTAGGCCCTACGAGGCGGCCAACGAGACATGGCCGGAATGGTCCCGGCAATTTGGATTTCATCTCGCTGCCTACAGAATTCAAGGTAATGAGCGGCAGCCGTTTTTGCTTTCGTGTGTAGGTGTGTCCACCTACCGTGTGATAGTGAAATTGTTTCCCCGACGCGACGTAGCAACTCTGTCCTACGAAGAAATTTTGTCAGCTTTAGATGCCTATTTCAAGGAAACAGTCAATGTCGTTGCAAAATGGTATACGTTCTTTCGTACAAAACGTACGGCCGGTCAGACTAATAGGGAGTGGGTTGCAACTTTGCAAGGACTTACTAGGGATTGTGCATTTGAATGTGACTGTGGACTCCCTTATTCAGATACTATGGTGCGTGATGCAATAGCACAGAACGTTTCTGATGTTCGCATACGGGAACAGATTTTGAAACTCGTCAATCCCTCCCTTCAACAAGTGAGACTATCTTGAGATACATGCAATGGTACAAATGGCGCCTTGCTAGGTCGTAGCCATTAACTTAGCAGAAGGCTATTCCACTGTCTCTCGGCAAATGAGAGAAAGGCTTCGTACGTGTAGTCGCTAGCAATGTCGTCCGTACAACTGGGTGAGTGCTAGTACGTCTCTCGAGACCTGCCTTGTGGTGGCGCTCGGTGTGCGATCCTGACAGTGGCGACACGCGGGTCTGACATGTACTAATGGACCGCGGCCGATTTAAGCTACCACCTAGCAAGTGTGGTGTCTGGCGGTGACACCACACACAGAAAGGAACTTTTCCTGGGAGCCAAGTAGCTTGTTTCTGATGCACCACTGCCAGAGTACTGTAACACGCACACTCTCACATGGACAATGCAAAACACAAATTGCGCCGCGATTGTATTCTACAGGCGCCATGCCGACTTCTCTCAAAGAGACTAATGCTTCTACAGTTACCGCGTGGAGCTTCTCCTTGGATTCAAGTAGCTCGTTTCCGATAAATCCCTGCCAGTTTACTGTAACCCTCGCAATCTCACACTGATGATGCAACACACAAATTGCGTTTCGATTGAATACTACATCCACATGCCAACATCCCTCCACGAGACTAAGTCAACTACAGTCACTGTATGGACCTTCTCCTGAGTGTCAAGTAGATTGTTTCTGATGCATAACTGCCAGTTTACTGTAACCCTCATACCTCTACACTGAGGATGCAACACACAAATTTCGTCACGACTGAATACTATTCACTTCCTGGCGAATTGTTTCCAAGCGACTAACAAGCCTACGGTCACCGTATGAAACTTTTCCTGGAAATCAAGTAGAATGTTACCGGTGCATCACTGGCAGTATATTGTAAACATCATATCCTGACATGGACAATGCAACTCATAAATTGCGTTGCTATTCTTTACTACAGGTTCCATACCAACTTCTCTGCAAGCAACTAACGCGTCTACAGTCACCGTAAGGACTTATCCTGGGAGTCAAGTAACTTGTTTCCGATGCGTTACTGCCTGTTTACTGAACCCTCGCACCCTCACATTGCTGATGCAACACACAAATTGCGTCGGGACTGTATACTACAGGCTCCATGCCAACTTCACTTCAGGCGACTGACTTGGTTATGGTTACCGTATGGAACTTCTGCTGGGATTCAAGTAACTTGTTTCCGATGCATTACTGTCAGTATACTGTAACACTCTCTCCCTCTCATGGAAAATGCAACACACAAATTGCAGGGCGACTGTATACTATAGGCTCCAAGCAACTATTTGGATAGAGTCACTGTAAGCAACTTCTCCTGGGAGTCAAATAGCTTGTCTCCGATGCATCACTGCCAGTTTACCGTAACACTCCCTCCCTCACGTTGACAGTGCAACACACAAATTGCGTCGCAATTGGTTACTATAAGTCCATGCCAACTTCTCTCGAAGCAACTAACGCTGATACGGTTAAGTGTAAGGAGCTACTCCTGGGAGTCAAATAGCTTCTTTCCGCTGCAACACTCACTGTAACCCTAAACCCTCACATTGGCGACGCAACAAACAAATTGTGTCGCGATTTTATACCACATGCTCCATGTCTTCTTTTCTTCAAGCAACTAACGTGGCAATGGTCACCGTAAGGAACTTCTCCCGGGAGCCAAGTAGCTTGCTTCTGTTGCACCACTGCCAGAGTAATGCAACACTCAAACTCTCACATACAATGCAAACCAGAAATTTCGTCGCGATTGTATAGTACAGGCTCCATGCAGACTCCTCTCCATGCAACTAAAGAGTCTATGGTCACAGTGAGGACCTTTTCCTTTGAGTCAAGTAACTTGTCTCCATGACACCACCGCCAGTTTACTGTAACCTGCGCAGTCTCACAATGGCAATGCAACATGCAGATGGCGTCATAATCGAATAATACAGGCTCCACGCCAACTTCTCTCCAAGCAACTAATGTTTCTTCGGTCAACGTAACTAACTTCTCCTGGGAGTCAAGTAACTTGTTTCCCATGAACCAGTGTTTACTGTAGCCCTCGCATCCTCACATTGCTGATGAAACACACAAATTGCGTTGCGGTAGAATACTACAGTCTACGAGACGACTGCTCTCCTAGCAACTAACATGGCTGCCGTCACCGTATGGAACTTCTCCTGGGTGTCAAATACCTTGTTGCCGATGTTCCAGGGCCAGTTTACTGTAGTCCTTTAACCCACACATTGACGGTGCAACACACAAATGGCGTCACGATTGGATACTGCCGTATACAAGCCGACTGTACTCCTAGCAACTGTTGTGGCTACATGTAGTAAGCATTGCTTCTCGCTGTGGAGAATGGCAAAACAGAGGCACGCTGGCGACCGAGGCGTTGCGAAGTAGGCAGGCACAGATAGCCTTGCTGACAGCAGCAGTCTACCAACAGTCTGAAGCAAGGACGCACACAGACCGAGCGCTGAGCGAAAGCTGGAGAGTGCAGAGTAAGTGGAAGTGAGGCCAGCACGCTAAGTTACGGTGCGGGAGTAATAACATAAAGCTACCAATGAGGGATAAAAAACGTCCTCCTGCCGGATATAAATAGTGGAGCGCAGGCAGCAACAGAGAGTAACCATTAGGAAGCAGTTCGGATCTGAGGATGGACGTGGTCCGTGTCCTAATGTTCAGTCTTAGTAGGTGACGATTCCGGAAGTCTGTTCCAGCTCGCAGGAGTCATCCGTTCGCCGCCAGATGTCAACTTCAGCTCTGGAGGTCTTCCCGATTTCGGTCGGCATCATGGATGACTAACTACAGCCAGAACTTCCAGCAGGACCGGCCGCATCGCGGTATTGGTCACAGGCGCCGCCGAGGACTGACGCCCGAACTTCACGGCAAACCGGCCCCACGGTGCGTGGTCCGTCCGTGATGGGACCTCGCGTACATCGCGACTGATGGCTTCCCAGCCGCCGGTGCAGCAGGTGTCGGCAGCTGACCTCACGGCGACGCGGCTCCGTGGGCGTGCCCATACTGGGGCGCTGAGCGACGAGTTCATCTCAACCACAGGGCATCCTGGCTTCAGCGGAGCACTGGTGGCCTGAGGCTCCCGAGTGCGATCAGCGGCGCGCGTTGCGTGCATTGTCGAGGAATATACATAGCAGCAGCCAGGCGGAGGGTTCCGCAGGGCTGGGCAGTGACGATGAGGGAGAAGTTGTAAAAAAAATACAATAAATAATTATAAAACTCTAGGCCGTCTCAGTCTTTGGCGCAGCCACTGTGTCTGCTGCTAACAAGTGGTGCAGAAGTCGTAACAGGTGGCGTCAGGCGCGCCCACGCCACGACTTTGGCTAGTACCGTGCGGAGCAACCGAGAAACACCGAGTAGGGTGAGTCCAGCAACTGCCTTCCCTCTATGTTTTCTGTGTAGCTAGACATGTCGAGGGTAACATTAAGGGATGTGAGAGTGTCATTTGGAAGGCCTAGCAGCCCTATAGATTTGTCGAAGTTTCGTGCGAATTATAGTCACATTAACTTAGGACCATCTAAATGTGTAGTGTGTGGATTAACAGGTCACGTCGCTCCTTGCGATAAATTTGTACCACGCACTTGTGATGTGTGTGGCTTCTATGGTCATGTAACGGGGCAATGTGGTAAGTGTAGATGGCTTGCCATTAGACGTGCTAGGAATTAAGTTCCTTCTGGGTAATACAGTTTTATTTTTGTGAGGTGAGGTATACCACGCGGAAAATGCCAGAGACACGTGCAACTGGGACAAGTGACGCCATAGTCGCATTGACAGAGCAAGTTAAGAAACTGATTGAAGAAAATAAGTTGCCAAAGCAGCACATGCAGACGGAGCAACAATTGTTGCAAAATAATCAGGCTCGGGAAGCGATAGTGTAGAATGCAAGGGTACTGTCTTTTCCAGTGTGGCAGATTGTTCAGCGGCTACTTTGATTCCTTCCTTCTTGGGTAGAACATCGGAGGATGTGAATGTTTTCACTGGTGACGTACGTAGTACGGCTAGACTGTGTGGCTGGTCGGATGAAATGTGTTTGCAGATAGCGAGGTTACAGTTAGTAGGTGACGCAAAGACCTATGTGGCATACCACGAAGGGTTAAAGGATGCTACTAGTTCACAGAGTTGGCTGAGGGATTATTGCAAAGGTTTGGGAAACAAAACAGTGCCAGAATTTTTAGAGAAAAATTGGGGAGGATGAGGCAAAAAACGGTTGAAACGGTAGAAGAATTTTCAGACAGAATTAGGAGAATGAATGCGCACACGTATGAGTTAACGCAAGATGCGAAGTTCTATTGGAAGAAGCAGAGAATAGAGCTTTAGACGCATTTTTGCGAGGGGTCTCGCCGGATTTTTCACGCCGGATACGGATGGAAAATCCAAGTGACTTAGCAGCAGCATTGCGCGTAGCTACACATTTGCAGGAAGTGGATAGCGCCACTAGAAGTCGCAATGACAAGAAAATTTTTTCGTCTTCCAAAGAGTGTTACCGTTGAGGGAAGCAAGGTCATTTTAAGGGACAATGTCGGGAACCGCAGTGTTTCAATTGTCAGAAAATAGGGCATAAGGCACAGCAGTGTAAAGCCAAGAAACGGATTAATGATACAGCAGGTAAAAAACTGTTAAACGAAAAAGGGAGTGTTCCTGCCGTCAGGAGGCATTCCCAGTAAAAAGAGGTACTCAGAGAGTGCACGAAGAGACGGATTGTAGTTTGATGGTTTGGATAAAAGATAAGTAGCGAAGAGTTTTAGTGGATACTGGAGCGCATGTATCAGTTGTCAGTGTGGACATCGTGGGCAAGAAAGGATTGGAAGCTCCGAGATACAGATTGCGCGCAGTAGGTGATAAAAAATTAAATGCACTAGGGACAGCAAAGCTCAAGTTTAAGATAGCGAACGTGGGGTTTCAGGAGCAAATGGAGATGTTGTCAACTGTGGGACAGGGATTTTCTGCGATACTTGGTTAAACATCACGCCAAAATGGTTCAAATGGCTCTGAGCCCTATGGGACTTAACTTCTGAGGTCATCAGTCCTCTAGAACTTAGAACTACTTAAACCTAACTAACATAAGGACATCACATAGATTCATGCCGGAGGCAGGATTCGAACCCGCGACCGTAGCGGTCGCGCGGTTCCAGACTGTAGCGCCTAGTACCGCTCGGCCACCCCGGCCATCACGCCAAAATTGACCTTTCGCAACATACGCTGGAACTCGATGGGAACTTGTTCTCAATGGGTACAGCCGTTGCAAATGTTTCTGAGTCGCAAGGTCCACCGATAGCTAAGGTGATACCAACTAAACTGCGTACAAGGGCATTAAAGGTGATTTCGTGTGACAAAGTACTAACAGGTACAGGGATGTTGATCTGGGTACCGGTGGATGTCGATGTGCCACAGAAGGGGTTATTCGTGGTAGAGCCACTACCGAGTAATGAGGTTCCAGACGAAAAGCATTACTTTATTCGTAGGAGTGTATCATGGGTAACGGACATAAACGGGCAGTTTATGGTTCTGGTGAGTTTAGATAACTTCGGGCGGGATGATGTCGATCTGCCGAAGGGATTAGTAATAGCCACAGTAGAGTTAATGGATGAAGAGCACATCGATAGTTCGAGGTTAGACTATGATGTAAAGCAAACCGTTAGCACGTCTGCACCTCGTGACAAGGTAAATCATTTGAGAGGAAATGATCGTCTGGGTATGGAAAGCATTATTACTTAAGTATAAAGCACTGTTTGAGGCACAGGGTACGTTACCTACTACACCGATAACACAGCATCGTATTCCGACAGGGAATCACGCTCCGGTGTATCGTAAGCCATACAGACTACCAAAACAATTACAACCAGTAGTAGAGCAATTAATAGAGCAACAACTGGAAGATGGGATAATCCAGCACAGTAATAGTCCTTGGTCTAGTAGCGTGGTCCTAGTTCCGAAGAAGACACCGGACGGATCGAAAAAATGTCGCTTTTGTTGCGATTACAGACATTTGAATGAACGGACAGTGGCGGACGTATATCCGATTCCGAATATCACAGAAAGTTAGACAACCTAGGGCAGTGTAAATTTTTCTCCACTATGGAGAGATTATCACCAGACTGAAGTATGTCCGAAGGATAGGCCAAAACCAACATTTACGACGCATTGTGGTCACTTCGAGTATAAAAGAATGCCGTTTGGACTACAAAACGCTCCAGCAACATTTCAGAGGTCGTTGGATGGAGTCCTTCGTGGGTTGAAACCGAAAGAGATATAGAGCAGCATGTGGAACGGTTAGAGGAGGTGTTTAAAAGATTAGAGCCAGCACGGCTAACATTAAGTTTGGACAAATGCCATTTTGCGCAAGCACAAGTAAATTATCTCGCGCATGTTATCAGTCAGGACGGGGTACGGACAGATGCTCGTCTCACTTCTGCAGTACGAAATTTTCCGGTTCCGCAAACGGTTAAACAACTGCAATCGTATATTGGTCTTGCGAGCAATCATCGAAAATTCGTACAGGGGTTCGCAGAAATAGCGAGGCCACTTACTAAGCTGCTAAGAAAAGGTGTTACCTTCCAGTGGACGTCAGAGTGCGAGAAAGCATTTCAAGAGTTGAAACGGATACTGACATTAGATCCAGTTTTGAAGTTTCCAGACTTTTCGAAGGAGTTTATACCACAATGTGACGCTTCTAATCACGCTCTTGGGGTTGTACTTGGGCAAGAAATTGATGGCAAAGAACATTGGTTTGCGTTCGCGTCTCGTCAACTTAACAAGGCGGAACAAAATTACTCCACGACGGAGAAGGAATTGTTAGCAGTAATATTCGGGATTTCGTACTTTCGATGTTATCTGTACAGTAGAAGGGTTAAGGTTGTGACGGATCATTCAGCTCTGAAATGATTATTAGGTATGAAAGACCCAGCGAGTAGGCTAGAGAGATGGGCGCTGAAACTCAGTGAGTTTGATTATGAGGTGATACACAAGCCAGGTGTAAACATGCCAATGCTGACGCATTGAGCAGGAAAGTGGCAGTATTACAAGTAACAGGGGTGACTGAAGATGAGTGGAAAAGGGCAAAAGCCGTGGATGGTAATTGCCAATTTTTCAGAAAGCAACCGCATTTCCTAGTACAGGACGGGTTACTTTGCAGGTCGGCGAAATGCGGCACGCGCGTCGTCGTAACAGCACCGTTAAGATGAAGTTTTGCAACAGGCGCATGACCAACTTCTTTCAGGACATGGCGGGAGAAGAGCTACGGATAGGCGGATAGCGGAGAAGTTTTGGTGGAGGACACGACGTCAAGACGTGAACGAGTCAGGAATTGTGTGCCATGTGCACAGCGTGCGGACTTGAGCCATCAAAAGATTCAGCTTCAAAGATTACCAGAGGCATACAGACCTTTCCAGCAAATCGCAATTGATGTATTAGGCGAATTTAATAGGAGTGCAGCAGGGAATAAGTATGTGTTAATAGTGATTGACCATTTTCTAGGTATTTAGTCATGGTCGCATTACCAGATCAGAAAGCAAGAACGGTGGCACAAGCTTTATTTAATAACTGGTTACTCAGGTATGGGATACCTCAGTCCTTAATCTCGGATCAAGGTACTAATTTGGCGTCTGATCTGATGAAGCAACTGTGTAAGTTACTGAAGGTAAAGAAACTACGGACTAGTCCATTCCATCCGCAAGCAAACGGACGAACGGAGAGAGTGCATCGCACGATCGCTAAGATTTTGAAAAAAATGGGTCAAATGGCTCTGAGCACTATAGGACTTAAATTCTAAGGTCATCAGTCCCCTAGAACTTAGAACTACTTAAACCTAACTAACCTAAGGACATCACACACATCCATGTCCGAGGCAGGATTCGAACCTGCGACCGTAGCGGTCGCGCGATTCCAGACTGTAGCGCCTAGTACCGCTCGGCCATCCCGGCCATCACGCCAAAATTGACCTACGAAGTGGTGTAAGGGCGGAAGATGCCATCACCTTTTGACATGCTTCGTCCAAGGCTGGGAGCGGAGGGCGAGCATGTAAGGCAATTTGCGAAAACCATTAAGGAAGTATGGCGGAGAGTTAGACGAGCTAACACGAAAGCGATGGAACGACAAGAAGTGATGGGAGGTACAACGAGGAAGTTGCCACAGTACAGAGTAGGCCAATGGGTGCTACTAGCTAATCCATATGTTCCAAAAGGGAGAACCAAGAAGTTCACAAACAAGTTCCAGCGACCGTACCAGGTAGTGGAAATGATATCACCTGTCAATGTAAAATTACAATTGCCTACTAAGACAACGGTGTTTCACGTTGGTAGAGTTAAGCCGTTCCAGGGGGTAGTAGATCCGTGTATATGTACTTCTCCTTCTGGCAGAAAGCGAAAAGAAGCGCCAGAAGCAGACAGTAAACCGGATATTAAGTACAAGTTGCGTTCGAGGGATGTGTAGTTAGTAGTAATTATCATGTATGTATTATTTTTGTGCACGGACTAGGGTTATTTTATTGGTATTAAGGGGTAGTGATGGGAGTTTTTTCCTTCTCTCTCCATTCTGTTGGTGACGCAGGATGGGGTACAAGTGGATAGTAGGGGGCGCAGTCCTCTGGCAGCTGACACAATCTGGCCAGGTACAGGATATGCCGTTGCAAAGTGGGGTGTTGTTCGGGAAACAACCGGATGTGGTCCTCACGAGTCACGAGTGGACGCTTCGGCTGGCACTCTACGTCCTGCAGGTAAGGAACGAGATGCGGCATCTACAAGAGATGGTATCGAGTGTGGAAACGGTTGCATCTAAGAACGGAATATTACAGGACGTGCATGAAGAGTACGTGGCTTTGGATAGGTCACGTAAGGAAATAAGGGAACAATTGCGCTAAGTCGTGAGCATGATTCCAGGGAGGAGAAAGAGAGTAAAGAGGGGTTGGTTGAATGCAGGTGGGAAGTTGCTGAAAATAATTTTTGGAACAGCGGATAGAGACGATATTGAGGGTTTGAACAATTCTTTAACTGTTATTCGCGACAGGGAGGAAAGCATAGGGAAGTTAGTGGATATACACACAACAGAGATACGGGGATTAAGTACAGAGTTGTTGAATGTGACATGCGTGGTGCGTGAGGTGGCTACAGGGTTACGAGCACGTGTAGAACAAACACAGAAATTATTGAATACGTATCTGGAACAGGTACAAACGCGACTGGATATAGTAGAAAGGAAGCTGGAAATGGCTAAATTGCTGCAGGAACTGGTTAACAGCATTGGTGATGCACGAATGAGGATATATGAATTGCAAGAGGCAGTACATCACGCATTGCATGGGCGGGTGAGTGTGACGTTGATGTCACCAGAAAAACTCAGACGGGGTCTGAAGCAGGCAGAGGGAGAGTTTCCAGAGGGGGTAGAGCACGTAGTCAGATGGGAGCGCAGGGGGAAGGGCGTACAGTTCAGGTCACAGGAGGTTTTATTGATTTCTAAGGAGGGGGATACTCATGCTAGTATGTCGAGTTTAGAGTTGAGTAGATGTCTGATGGAGTCAGTTTCCATTTGTCCATCACGGGTTGTTTTCACGGGCAAGGGCTTGTGTGGGATCCATTTATTTAGGGCAGAAGCAGAAGCTTCGGAGTGTCGGAGAATAATGGTGAAGCCTACGCCACATTTTCATCAAGTTGGGAGGCATTGGTTGTATTCAGTATTCGCTACGGAGAAGATATTAGCCAAGTGGTATGACAATGGAAACTGGACAGCAACCACGGAGATGGAATTACAGGACAGTGGTTTGCTAATCAACGAGACAAATTGTGAAATACTAGGGGATCGTTTCAGCTTACCAGCGACAGTCAGGGGAGCCACCAAGGTTACAGATACTCATCTAACGTTGTACTGGCAAAATGTTGAAAGGTGGCTACACTGAGCCACAGCGCCAGAGATCGCTAGAGAGCATTGTTCCGCCGCCCCCACTGGCACAGTCATTATTGAGATGTGCTAGAAGGCAGTGCTTGTCCAGGACTCGTAGTAGTCAGTTCGTGTTCAGATGTGCTAGTAGAGAGTGCTTGCTGAGATGTGATACTGAAAGGTTCTTGTTGAGATGTGGTAATAGCGAGTCGGTGTGGAGATATATTGTAATTATGAGAGTGATTTTGGTCAATATATGAAGGTAACGAAACTTGATTATTTTTCATTATTTCCATGTTTTAAATAATGCGTCATTACAGGTTCAGTCAACAAAGCATCTGGCTTGTGTTCTTGTATTAGAGTGTAATTCTGGTTTTCTTGAGTAATTATGGTATTCATATTTTCTTTAATTAATTCAGTATAAATGATATTTATAAATTCTTGTGTTATTGAAGAAGAACCGTGCCAGATGCGTACATTGAGTCATACTTCCACACACAGAACAGTTACACTTGTGCTTTGGTTTCGTAGGTTTTATAGTTGCTGGGGACTTAATTAATTAATTGTGTTAATGAAAATTTCCATTTCATTCTTTGTTGTTGTTCTAAGCAGTCAGATAGCGTAATAATAACAGTCAGGGCCAACCGTTACGAGACTTCGTAATCGGACAGACAGCTGCTAAAGCAAGAAATCAAAATCATTTTCATTACATTTAATTAAGCCCCCATGCACGTGGCGACCGCTGCTTCGGATCGTCCCTTGGAATTCTTCTGATTGTAAAAATAGTAGACAGTAGTATTGTTGTAGTAATTTATAGTCTAGTAATTGTAGTCTATATTGCATGTGTAGATTTGGTAATTGGCATTCTTCTAATGGTATTTTTCAAAATTTATTTTTTTTGTTGCCTTGTATACGCGTTTGACGATTTAGTGCAATTATTTCAATTGTTCGTTAATCGCGTTTGAGGGAAGCATTCTGTGTGAATGGTATTGTTGGTGATAACGTGTTATATTCTCTGTAATTTTCATATAGTGACGAGTCTTGTATGTTTTGTAAATGATTACGCGATCGATGAAAAAGGCAAAAATGATGGATAGTCAGAATGACGAAATTGTTGACATGGCGAACTCGCCAACACAGGGGAACAGTATGATGAATAATGAAGTGGAAAACAATTTAATAAGCAGGGAAAATAGTCCAGAACCATTTCAAAATTTTTCTCAATCAGAAAATTTTCAGAATTCGAGATTAACGACAGAAGATTCTGAAATAGTATCGAACACAAATAGCTTTACAGCCATGACGAAGGAAACTGGTTTTGCGGGAAATGTTAGGGGCGAAAAGAATTTTGAACCATTTAATATGGAGCAGTTGATGGGTGCAATATTAAATTTGGGATCACAAATAGGAACAATTACAACTGATATGGGAACAATTAAAACAGAGATAGGAACTTTGGCAACACGGTTAGACTCACAGGGATCACAAATAGGAACAATTACAACTGGTATGGGAACAATGGAGCAGTTTCGATCTGAATTTAAAACAGAGATAGGAACAATTAAAACAGAGATAGGAACAATTACAACTGAGATGGGAACAATGGAAACACGGTTAGATTCACGACTAGGGACATGTTTCAAAAACATGAAAGATGAATTAAAGAAAGAAATTAGAGAAGAAGTACAACCGATTTTGAATGCTCACAATAATAGATTAATTGCAGTAGAGATTAGACAAAGGGAACAGGATAGAGAACAGGAGGAAAGAGATCGCGTGATAGTGCAGAAATTTTCAGAGTTAAATTTACAACGTGCACACGATAAGGAAGAAATATTTGAGAGAATCGAGGAATCCGTACCAAATGACAGATTAAATAACCTAACACAACAATATGAACAGTTAACTACCAAATGTGTCAACACTGAAACCCGAGTCGCGACACTTACGGAAGACGTAGGTAAACAGAAAGAAAAAATAGGTGACTTATCGGAAAGAGTTGAGGAGATTTCAGATAAATTGACAAATCTTAGTTTACATGGGGACAGAGATTCAGATGATACAGCACCATTGCCATTTGCAGAAACTGAAGAGTACCAGAACATAAATAGACATGTTGAAAATCAGGGAAAATTTAATGAACGCGTGAAAAGGGAATTTGAGGCATTACGAAAGCAAGTCAAACAAATCGAAGGCGAAATTGTAGGAAAGGACAGTAGAAGAAATTTAGAATCACAGATAGTAGAGGGGTTTGAAGAAAGTAATTTATTTCATTTACGAGAAGCAACAAGAGAGCGCCAGGCGCGCGAACTTGACAATAATCGACATTCGGACTGGGACAGACGCGGTAGGTCTTTGTCGCCACGAGGCGAAAACTTTGACTATAAACACTTTTTGACTGTTCGGAAATTTAAGATCTTCCGCAATTCTAAGAATGACATACATCCATGTGCATGGTTAGATCAATTTATGTATGCACTCCCACCAAATTGGCCACTAAGTCACAAACTGGAATTTATGTGTGGATATTTAGAAAACGAACCGGCGACGCGGATGCGCGCACTCATTAGAGATTGTAATAATCTGAATGATTTTTATCATGCATTTCTATCGGCATATTGGTCCGAAAACACGCAAGACAGAGTCAAACACAGTCTTATTATGCAGCGTAATTTCAAACAGTCTGAGTTCCGCACGCCAGCGGAATATTTTGAAGACATGATTCGAAAGAATCAGTTCCTTTCCAACCCTTATAGCCCGACTGAATTAATTCGCATTTGTTTAACTAAGCTGCCACAATCCATAAGACAAATTGCTTTAGCTGGAAGATGTAAAGACGACATTGAGACTTTTAAGACTTTGTTACAAGAACTTGAGTATGACAACGACGACGGGACTTCTTGTAATTTTTTCAGTAGCAGTAATTACAATACATTTTCAGAGAAAAGGGATAGTGATCGGAACGGACGTTATTTGGGTAACTTTGAGAATGACAGACGTAACAGACAGGACAATAGATACCAGCCTTATGACAATAACAGACGTTCTAACAGAGATTACACAGACAATTATAATAGCGGTAATTCTTACCGGAATGATCAATCATACGGAAACAGTAATCGGTATCATCAAGACAGAAATTATTCATACAATAATAGAAACTCTTACTACAGAAATAACCAGGGTAGTAGGTCTAACAATAATTTCAGAAGTGACAGTCGAAATTATACAAGAAGTAGTTATGCAGACAGACAGGAAAACAGAAATTTTAATAACAGACACAACCAAGAATTTGCATCTAATAGACAGGAAGGACCTAATTGGCATCCTCCGCGTGACAGAAATTCAGAGAGACAAGTGGAAATAGTAGAAATTGATCCGCGAAATGGCGGGAATAATCAAAGACGTGACGCAAACAATCGACAATGACTAGCAGCTTCGGCTTCTGGCAGCAATATAGACGGTTCAGAAAGTAATGACACTACGACTTTACACTACGTACGCCTGGAAGACATGAGAGACATTTTGCTAGATGAAAAGGAAAATAATGTAGACGCATTTTTACATCCTGTTATTGAAGTATGTGTGGGTAAGAATAAGTTCACTGCAGTTTTAGATTCTGGGAGCCCATTGAACGTCATTAGTGAATCAGTTTTTCATATATGTAAAAGAACTATTGCCTGTCCTGTGTTACCTATTTCTAAAACTACAATTCGAGGCGCTATTTCTGGAAAAGGTGTGGAAGTTAAACAACAGACCAACCTAAATTTCATTTGTCAAGGATACGAATTTTCTGCTAATTTTATTATTGTTCCATTACTCAGTACACAGATTATTTTAGGTATGGAGTTTCTTAACGCACATAAGGCAATTTTGAACTTTAAAGAAGGAAGTGTGAATTTGACTGTTGCCGGAATGCCGAAATGTTTGAAATTTTTCGAGTGTTTAGCAAGATCTGAATCAGATACAAAATGTTTAAGGTTTCTTACTTCTGATGCTTTTGTTGAGCGTTATGACGACAGTGTGTTTATTCATGACAATGACAATAGATACAGAGACGCGATGGAGGATATAATTAGTAGCGAAGAATTAATTAATGAAAAGGTTAAGAAAGCTGAAGTGCCAGATGACGTTGCAAAAGAAGAGCTGCACCATATTTTGACTTCACATGCTACAGTCTTTAGTCATCACACAGGAACTATACAAGGCTTACAATATTTATTTAAAGTAAAAGAACACACACCATTTCGCGGGAAAACGTACGCTATTCCTTTGGCTTACAGAGACAAGGTTAAGAATGAACTTCAATACATGTTAGATCAGGGCATTATTGAGCCAGCAGTCAGCCCTTATACCAGCCCATTACACGTTGTTCTTAAAAAGGATGGGTCAATTCGTTTGGTTCTGGAGTCCAGACAGATAAATAATATTATTATTCCTGAAACTGACCGTCCACAAAATTTAGATGAACTTCTTCAACATTTCCATGGAATTAAAGTTTTATCCACGATTGATATGCGCGCAAGTTTTTGGCAAATAGAACTCCACCCTGATTGTAGAAAATATACTGCTTTTTTAGCCTTTGGTAACTGTTACCAGTTTCGGAAATTACCGTTTGGATTTACTATATTTTCTGCAGCATTCATTCGTAGCTTAAATGAAATTTTACCTGTTTATCTTCGTGACAATATTACTTCATATGTTGACCATATTCTTATTGCTAAACGTTCTTGGAGTGAGCACAACAAAATTTTGGATTCATTATTACGTATTTTTGCAAGAGTTGGCATTACAGTGAACTTGGAAAAATATGAATTTGGTCGTTCTCAGGTGAAATTTCTTGGTCACATTATTTCTACAGAAGGTATTCTTCCTGATCCAGAGAAATTAGACGCAATTCGTAATTACGCTGTTCCTACCACAAAACGTGATGTTCGTAGTTTCCTTGGTGTCTGTAATTTTCTTAGACGCTTTGTTAGATTGGACAATTTGGCCACACCTCGTTTATGCAAATTATGTCAACTATTTCTCATAGAGCACCGTTGTTTGCTATTATTCCAGCGAAATTAAAGGACATGGCTGCAGTCGATTTGTTCGGTCCAGTGGTTCGTTCTACTAATGGTTTTGCGTACATTTTCGTAGCAGTGGAATTGACATCAAAATATGTGTGTTTTACACCTTTACGCAAAGCAACAGCTCGTTCAGTATCTAACGCTTTCATCAAACATTTTCTTAAAGAAGTGGGTCATGTTGATAAGGTTATATCAGATAATGGATCACAGTTTCGCTCTAAAATTTGGCTTCGTACTCTACGGCGTCGTAAAATTAAACCAATTTTTATTTCACTTTTTCACCCTCAGTCTAACGCTTCAGAAAGATGGATGAAGGAAATCAATAAATTGTGTCGTCTTTATTGTCATCAGAATCACAGAACGTGGGATCAGTATCTTCATATTTTTCAAAATATTCTGAATGAACTCCCTAATGATTCAACTTCTTTACCGCCTACACTGATATTAAAAAATAAAGCACCGACAAATCGCATTTCTGAAATCGTTCCTTTTCCGCCTTCACGAAAACTGCGGCATTCTGAAGTTGTGAACCTGGCCCTACGAAATATTGCGTCTGCGGCTGCAAGAAGAGAGAAATCAGCTAAACGTCCTGGTCGTTTAAAAACTTTGTCAGTGGGTCAAAAGGTATTAATTAAGTCTCATCGTTTGTCTCACAAAGGAAAGGGATTGTGTCGCAAATTTTTTCTGCTTTATAACGGTCCATTTAGAGTTCGCAAAATTATTCATGATAACACTGTTGAAGTAGAAACTCTTAAATCACGACGCTCTAAAGGAATACATCATATATCAAACGTAAAAATTTTTGTGGAATGACCTACTTGTGAGAAACCAACAGTTTACGTAAACATGGAGAGAGTACAAGGATACCGCGCTGTGTTTTGGCGGCGGCACATACTCAAAGCAACAGTCAGTCTGCGCGCCGCACAAGGCAGTCGTTAACCGCAAACAATCACTTTCTACGTCACGCGCCTACAGCTGATCGAGCGCTCAGTGCGAATGCACTGACAGACGTAAATAAATACACAGTTTAATTTCTCCGAATAAATTCTGTATAAAGCTATAAGGACTTCATAAATTATGTTATTAACGTTCAGTATTTTTCAGGATACGGTTGTATAAAGTATTTAAGACCTTCAGGTAAATTCTGTGCGTGTCCGACGTTAAGACGACTTGCTTTGGAGAAAATTTTCAGGAAGAAGGTCATTTCGAAGAAGAAAGTAATAAGCAAAAAAAAAAGGTAACGGTTAATTGAGTTTATTTTTCAGGTAACATAATTCCACTTAGGTACGTACTTTAGACGTAATTTGCTGCTTGCGATTACGTGATTCATACTTTGTGCTAATTTCATGTTCTATGAATTTACTTGTGAAGCGACGTGCTTGCGCACATTAACTGATTTTGACAATGATTGACTAATGAACAGGGTTGTTATTTGTATATATTATGCATCGCTTGGCTGCTATGCTTTTTCACTGATGTCATATTTTTCTATTATGTGCCTGCTGTGCTTATTTATTTAAATTATAATTGTCACCTGATTAATTGTGCTGATGTGGTTAGATATGTAAGTTATACTTTGTGATTTATCTGCTTGCGCCTTCATGTGTACTTATTAAGATTACATATGAACATTTATTTGCTTATGTCGATGTGATGCTAATGACCTGTTTATTGTGTAAGGCATGTTTGCTGCTGTGTGTATGGATTGCATATTTACACATTTCTGTTTTGTTGTCATAACTACTCTTCAATTTAGTATATAGAAATGCTGATATACTGTGTACGAACATAGAGTTTAGGTTACACTGTGGTATTAATTATAGATTGTTCGCTTGGCAGAGCCTCGTTGTAAGAATTGTGCTGCATCCACTTGTTGACATTCTGTTCTCTACTGGTATATTTACTCGCTATTGCATGTTTTGCTTACGCTCAGTGCCTTATATTTTTAAGATAAGAAAATGAACTGCAGTAATTCGACATAAACGACATTAGTACAAGAAACTTCATAGAAGTCACATGAGCTGGAGGTTTTATGAAAGCTGTATAAATGTATGCTAATAGGAAGGAAGCTAACGACATGACATACCAAAACTAGGTTTAGACCATTGACAGTTATTACACTGCGTTTTCCGTGAGCAATTGAAATAGGAAGTGCCACTTGACACAAAAAATACTCCACATGTTTGCTTCTGCTATGATTCTTGAAGTGGTGTACACACTGTGAAATATTATGATCATTCACACTCCGTAATCGTACTTAATTACTGAGAGTTATTCGAACTAAGTCTGTTAGAGGTCATGTATGCATTTCTTTTATTTAATGATGGACAAGGAACCAAAATGTATCTTATAATTTATAATGAGTAGAAAATTTGGGTCAGATGGATTACACAGAGGTTGTGTGTGGACACTGTGTCTTCGGATTGCATGGGATGCTGAATTGAAGTTGCACTAGGATTTTGTCTGTACTTGTTCGAGGAGACTGACTAGAGGAAAGAGTTGTTATGGAAGTGAAATGATATTGGTGCTGAGGTTTATATGTATAGACGTATTATTGAGGTATTGAGATTATGTGAAGTTGATGATTATTCGAGTTTTGTGGACAAGAGGTAAGGTAAATGAGGTATTATTGAAGTTAAGTGATGATTATTGGAGTTTTGGTGGATAAGAGGTAAAGTAAGTGAGGAGCATATTTTTTTTTTTTGTTGGTCCATATGGAACAAGGAGGATGAAGATGGCAGACTAGAACACTCAAGTAGAAAGAAGATTGCCTACACACACACTTTGTCAAATCGCCAAGCAGTATATACTTTTTTTTGAGAGAGGAAGCATTTGCATATCTTGGTACACTGACAGTTGTTCAGCAACCGTACATTTTGATCTGGCTTGGCAAACATTGGTCTTGACATGATGACTATGACGTTGACTTAACTATTATTGACTGTTATACATTGCTGCCACTACTACTTGATACACAGGATGAACATAAAATTTTGACAGAATTGCATTTACACAGTTAACACTATTCAATTACACAGTAGCACTAATGTGGATGAAAGATGAGTGAGTGTGTTTTGTGTGTTTTCCTTTTATAATCCCAGAGAAGCGATCCCAACCTATCTCCTAAATATTATTTCACTTGTTTGTTGTGGCTTGCACTGACACCCACAAATATTATAGGTTAACTGTTATTATGTACTGTAATAGTTAATGTGACAATTAACTGATATCATTTGTGTGTTTATTATGATTTGTATGTTTAGTGTAAGAGCATTGATTATATTTTGTTAAAGAAATTGTATGTGCATTCAAACTATTGTTCATGACTGAACTGTCTCAGTAGTTATGGTGAATAGTATGGACTGTTACTTGCACCTTTTCTACATGATTGGTGCTACAAGGATATGTTTAATTTCTGCTGATGAACTGTGTGATCAGTGATTGTAAAAAAATTATGGACTGTTACTTGTACCTTTTCTACAATATTGGTGTCACTAGGACATGTTTAATTTCTGCTTATAAACTCTGATGAACAGTGTGATCAGTGACAGTGTATTTTATGGAACTGCTTCTGCTGAGAAATGTGACTTGTTGCTGTGTGTACCTACTCAACATTGCTGGGTACCACTGATGGACTGTTTCTACTGAAAAGATGTCACCTGTTGCTGTGTGTACCTACTCAACATTGCTGGGTACCACTGATGGACTGTTTCTACTGAAAAGATGTCACCTGTTGCTGTGTGTACCTGCTCAACATTGCTGGGTGCCACTGATGGACTGCTTCTACTGAAAAGATGTCACCTGTTGATGTCTGCACCTACTCAACATTGCTGGGTGCCACTGATGGATTGCTTCTACTGAAATGAAGTCACCTGTTGCTGTGTGCACCTGATCAACATTGCTGGTGCCACTGATGGATTGCTTCTACTGAAATGAAAAATGGTTCAAATGGCTCTGAGCACTATGGGACTTAACATCTATGGTCATCAGTCCCCTAGAACTTAGAACTACTTAAACCTAACTAACCTAAGGACAGCACACAACACCCAGCCATCACGAGGCAGAGAAAATCTCTGACCCCGCCGGGAATCGAACCCGGGAACCTACTGAAATGAAGTCACCTGTTGCTGTGTGCACCTGATCAACATTGCTGGTGCCACTAATGGACTGCTTCTACTGAAATGGTGTTACTTGTTGGTGTCTGCACCTACTCAACATTGCTGGGTGCCACTGATGGATTGCTTCTACTGAAATGAAGTCACCTGTTGCTGTGTGCACCTGATCAACATTTCTGGTGCCACTAATGGACTGCTTCTACTGAAATGGTGTTACTTGTTGGTGTCTGCACCTGCTCAACATTGCGGGTGCCACTGATGGACTGCTTCTATTGAAAAAATGTTACTTATTGGTATTTGCACCTGTTGACCATTGCTGGGTGCTACTGCTGGAACTGTCAACTGCTCATTCTTGGGCTATGGAAAGCGTTTATGTGAATATTTGTATAAACTGATTTATTGTGTATTACTGTTTGTGGAAAGTTATGAGACTCTTACCTGTACATATTCGTCATTGCTGACGCTATTGATTGAACTGTTTAACCACATAATACTTGTATAAACTGTTATGTAAAGTCACATGTATGAAAGAATTTGTATTGCTTACTGTATTCTATATAATAGGTTATTGAAAGGTCAGTGCAAAGCCAAAATTTTATCTAGTTATATGATATTTACGTATTAATATTATCTTTTATTTTTGTCTATATTTTTTTGACGAATTTGGTGGTATTTTCACCACCAATGCTGGCAAAAATACCATCAAATTCTAGCCGTGGAGGAAGGGCATATGAAAGGTGGCTACACTGAGCCACAGCGCCAGAGATCGCTAGAGAGCATTGTTCCGCCGCCTCCACTGGCACAGTCATTATTGAGATGTGCTAGAAGGCAGTGCTTGTCGAGGACTCGTAGTAGCCAGTTCGTGTTCAGATGTGCTAGTAGAGAGTGCTTGCTGAGATGTGATACTGAAAGGTTCTTGTTGAGATGTGGTAATAGCGAGTCGGTGTGGAGATATATTGTAATTATGAGAGTGATTTTGGTCAATATATGAAGGTAACGAAACTTGATTTATTTTTCATTATTTCCATGTTTTAAATAATGCGTCATTACAGGTTCAGTCAACAAAGCATCTGGCTTGTGTTCTTGTATTAGAGTGTAATTCTGGTTTTCTTGAGTAATTATGGTATTCATATTTTCTTTAATTAATTCAGTATAAATGATATTTATAAATTCTTGTGTTATTGAAGAAGAACCGTGCCAGATGCGTACATTGAGTCATACTTCCACACACAGAACAGTTACACTTGTGCTTTGGTTTCGTAGGTTTTATAGTTGCTGGGGACTTAATTAATTAATTGTGTTAATGAAAATTTCCATTTCATTCTTTGTTGTTGTTCTATGCAGTCAGATAGCGTAATAATACTAGTCAGGGCCAACCGTTTACGAGACTTGCGTAATCGGACAAACAGCTACGAAAAATTAAAATTATTTACATTGCATTTAATTAAGCTCCCATGCAATGTGTCATTCAGCATCGCTCCAGGAGAAAATTGGACGTATATTAACAACACCTTGGATGCTACACTATTGCAAACGATAGATAAACTAGTAGATTCGGAGAAAGCTCAAATATCAATGCAGCAATTATTAAGGCATGTGGAGGAGTACGATACCAGGCGGAAACGTAGCGTAGCGACCTTTGGTATTTCAACCAGCACTATTACTGTGTTGATTGTATTTACCGGTGTGGTATATGTCTTATCAAAACGGAGGATTCAGCATGTTAATGCAAGACCGCTCCATGAGATTTCTGTAGAATGGACTACCAGTAGGGCATGAGTCAGGGCAACCTGGACGTATACAGGGTGTTACAAAAAGGTACGGCCAAACTTTCAGGAAACATTCCTCACACACAAATAAAGAAAAGATGCTATGTGGACATGTGTCCGGAAACGCTTAATTTCCATGTAAGAGCTCATTTTAGTTTCGTCAGTATGTACTCCAACGTGATCAAATTAAAAATTTTCACAATCAACATGTGTGGGCTGACGAGAATCCGCACGCAATTGTGCAATCACGTCATCAACACAGATTTTCTGTGAACGTTTGGGCAGGCATTGTTGGTGATGTCTTGATTGGGCCCCATGTTCTTCCACCTACGCTCAATGGAGGACGTTATCATGATTTCATACGGGATACTCTGCCTGTGCTGCTAGAACATGTGCCTTTACAAGTACGATACTACATGTGGTTCATGCACGATGGAGCTCCTGCACATTTCAGTCGAAGTGTTCGTACGCTTCTCAACAACAGATTTGGTGACCGATGATTGGTAGAGGCGGACCAATTCCATGGCCTGCACGCTCTCATGACCTCAACCCTCTTGACTTTCATTTATGGGGGCATTTGAAAGCTCTTGTCTACGCAACCCCGGTACCAAATGTAGAACTCTTCGTGCTCGTATTGTGGACGGCTGTGATACAATACGCCATTCTCCAGGGCTGCATCAGCGCATCAGGGATTCCATGCGACGGAGGGTCGATGCATGTATCTTCGCTAACGGAGGACATTTTGAACATTTTCTGTAACAAAGTGTTTGACGTCACGCTGGTACGTACTGCTGCTGTGTGTTTCCATTCCACGATTAATGTGATCTGAAGAGAAGTAATAAAATGAGCCCTAACATGGAAAGTAAGCGTTTCCGGACACATCTCCACATAACATATTTTCTTTCGCTGTGTGTGAGGAATGTTTCCTGAAAGTTTGGCCGTACCTTTTTGTAACACCTTGTATAGAGACGAAGTAGAATATAGGATAGAAGTAGAATTAACATATAAGGTAAATTCGGGGACGAATATAATTTTTAGGAGGAGGCAGTGTTGCGGCCACATGTAGTAAGCCTTGTTTCACAGAGTGGAGAATGGCAAAATAGAGGCACGCCGGCGACCGAAGCGTTGCGAAGTAGGCAGGAACATATAGCCTTGCTGGAAGCAGCAGTCTACCAACAGTCTGACGCAAGGACGCAGACAGACCGAGCGCCGAGCGAAGCCTGGAGAGTTCTGAGTAAGAGAAAGTGAGGCCAGCACGCTAAGTTACGCTGGAATATACTGCGGGAGTAATATCAAAAAGCTACCACCGAGGGTAAAAAAACGTCCTCCTGCCGGATATAAATAGTGGAGCGCAGGCAGCACCAGACAGAAGCCATTAGGAAGCAGTTCGGATCTGAGGACGGACGTGGTCTGTGTCCGAATGTTCAATCTTCGTAGGTGACGATTCCGGAAGTCTGTTCCAGCTCGCAGCAATCATCCGTTAGCTGCCAGATGTGAACTTCAGCTCTGGAGGTCGGCCCGAGTTCGGTCGGAACCATGGCTGAGTAACTACAGAGAGAACTTCCAGCAGGACTGGCCGCAGCGTCATCTTGGTCACAGGAGCCGCTTGGGACTGACGCCCAGACTTCATGACAAACCGGCCCCACGGTGCGTGCTTCGTCCATGACGGGACCTCGCGGACATCGCGACAGACGGCTTCCCAGCCGCCGGTGCAAAAGGCGTCGGTAGCTGACCTCACGGAGATGCAGTTCCGCGGGCGTGCCGTACTGGGGCGTCGAGCAGCTACATCTTAACATCATCCTGGCTTCAGCGGAGCGCTGGTGGCCTGAGGCTCAAGAGTGCGATCAGCGGTGAAGTTGCGCGCGTTGTCGGAGAATCTACACAGCAGCAGCCAGGTGAAGGGATCCGCAGGGATGGGTAGCGACGGCGAGGGAGAAACTGTAAAGAAAGTTCAATAAATAATTGTAAAACTCCAGGCCGTCTCACTCTTTGGCGCAGCCACTGTGTCTGGTGCTAACAAGTACTGCAGAAGTCGTAACACAACTAACGCGGCTACGGTCACCGTATGGAACTTCACCTGGGAGTCAAATACCTAGTTTCTGATGACCCAGTGCCAGTTTACTGTAGTCCTCGTACCCTCACATTGTCGATGCAACACACAAATTGCGTCTCGATTGAATACTACCGTGTACAAGACGACTATTCTCCTAGCTAAGGACGCGGCTAAGGTCATTGTCATGGAACTTCTCCTGGGAGTCAAATAACTTGTTTCCGATGTACCATGGCCAGTTTACTGTAGCCCTCGCACAATCACATTGACGATGGAACACAGAAATTGCGTCTCGATTGAATCCGAGAATGTACAAGCCGACTGTTCTCCTAGCAACTAATGCGGCAACGGTCACCATATGGAACTTCTTCTGGGACTCAAACACATTGTTTTCGATGAACCACTGAAAGATCACTGTAATACTCGCACCCTCACATTGTCGATGCAGCACACAAATTGCATCGCGATTGATACTACCGTGTACAAGCCGACAGTTCTCCTAGTAACTAACGTGGCTACGGTCACCATATGGAACTTCTCTTGCGAGTCAAATACCTTGTTTTCGATGAACCAGTGAATGTTTACTGTAGCCCTCGCACCCTCACATTGAGGATGGAACACACAAATTGCGTCGCGGATGAATACTAGCGTGTACAGACCGACTGCACTCCTAGCAACTAAAGCGGCTACAGTCACAGCATTGAACTCCTACTGGGAGTAAAATACCTCGTTTCAGATGTACCAGCACCAGTTGACTGTAGCCCTCGCACCCTCACATTGATGATGCAACACACAAATTGCATTGCGATTGAATCCTATAGTCTACAAGACGACTGTTCTCCTAGTAACTAAGGCGGCTTTGGTCAGGTAATTGTACTCCTCATGGGAGTCAAATACCTCTTTTCCCATGTACCAGTGCTGGTCGATTGTAGCCCTCGTACCTTCACATTGACGATGCAACACACAAACTGCGTCGTGGTTGAATACTGTAGTCTACAAACCGACTGTTCTCCTAGTAATTAACATGGTTACGGTCACCATATGGAACTTCTCCTGGGAGTCAAATACCTTGTTTTCGATGAACCAGTGAAAGTCTACTGTTGCCATCGCACCCTCACATTCACGATGCAACACACAAATTGCGTCGCGTCGGAATACTACAGTCTACAATCCACTTTTCTCCTAGAAACTAACGCGACTACAGGCACCGTATGGAACTCCACCTGGGAGGCACATACCTTGCTTCCGATGGACCAATGCCAGGTTACGTTAGCCCACGCAGCCTCACATTTACGATTGAACACAAAAATTGCGTTCCGAATGAATACTACCGTGTACAGACCGACTGCTCTCCTAGCAACTAACGCGGCTACAGTAACAGCATTGAACTCCTCCTGGGATTCAAATACCTCGTTTCCGATGTACCAGTACCAGTTGACTGTAGCTCTCGCACACTCACACACATTGACGATCATCATCATCATCTTGGACAGTTTCCAGCCACTGGCTGGGTCTGTCGGGAACACAAGCCTCTCCATCGTGTTCTGTCTTTCCACCATTCCCCCTCTTCCACCTTCGTCCAGTTCTCTCCTCTTCTCGTCACACATTCCTTCACTCGCTTCACCCATCTATCTCTTGGTCTTCCTCTGGGCCTCTTCCCCTCCAGTTGCAGATCAAACATCCTCTTTGGAATTCTTCCCTCATCCATTCTCTTCATGTGTCCATACCACTGCAGTTTTGATTTTTCTATCCTGTCCTGTACTGGTTCCTCCTTTAGTCTTTCCCTCACATACACATTTCGCAATCTGTCTCGTCTTGTTACACTCAACCTGCTCCTCTGGAACTTCATTTCACTAGCCTGTATTCTACTTTTGTCGCTTTTGTGCATTACCCATGTCTCACTTCCGTATGTCAATATGGGGACAAAGTAGGTTCGGTATATAATTCCCTTGGATTTCTGTGGCACCTCCTTGCTCCAAATGAGCCCCCTAATGCATTTGTAGAACTACCCTGCTTTTCTGCACCTTTCATTTATTTCCATTGCGTTTCCCCCCTTACTTTCAATCATGCTTCCCAGGTACTTGAAGTTCTCTACCACTTGTAGTTTTTCCCCTCCACAAGTTATATCCACATTTGGCCTATTCTTCTTCCTTGTTGTGACAATTATTTCACTTTTCTTTGCAGAGAAATGCATTCCATATTGCGCTGCCGTTGCCTCCCATACATCTAACTGCTCTTGCACCTCCTTCTCGCAATTTCCCCATAACATCAGGTCATCGGCAAAAAGCACTGCTTTCATTTTATGATCTCCAATTGCATCTGATACTTGCTGTAGGATTTCATCCATAACAATAATAAACAATAAAGGCGAAAGTGCACTTCCCTGTCGCAGCCCATTTTCCAGCTTGAACCATGCAGTACGTTCCCTCCCCACTTTCACACAACTCTCACATCCCTCATACATTTTTCTGACTTTTCGTGTTATCTCTTCATCTATCCCTTTTGCGTTCAGCACATCCCAGAGCATGTCCCTACAGATACTGTCATACGCATTCTCAATATCTAAAAAGGCCATGATTAAGTCCTTCCCGTACTCATAGTGCCTTTCCTGCAGTTGCCTTACCGCAAATATGAGGTCCGTTGTTGATCTTCCCGGTCTGAAACCGTACTGCTCCTCTTGCAGTCTACTTTCAATACTGCTTCTTATTCTCTTCTCCAGGATCTTTTCATAGATTTTTCCACAGTGGCATAGCAGGGTGATTCCTCTGTAGTTCTCACATCTCCTTTTATCCCCTTTCTTGAAGATCGGGACTATAATTCCTTTCTTCCAATCCTCAGGAATTCTGTTCTCCTTCCACACCACCCTCAGCACTCTGTATAGCCACTGGGTTCCTACTACTCCTGCTGCTCGTATCATATCCACTGTTACTTCGTCCCAACCTGGTGCCTTGCCCCCTTTCATCCTCTATATGGCTTCTTCCACTTCATTCCAAGTTAGATCATCAATTTCCCCACTATTATAATCGTCTGCTGCCTTAGGCTCTCCATCGCTGTTAGTTACCCGCTTGGTGGCATTCAACAGATCTTCAAAGTACTCCTTCCAAATCTTTTTGAGCTCATGTATTTCCTCCACAACTCTTCCATTATTATCCATGATCCTCAGGCACTCGCTTCTGTCGTTCCTCTTATTTCTTACCATGGTGTAAAGTACTTTTTTGTTCCCTTCACTGTCCTCTTCTAACATTCTTGTCCATTTTTCCGTCCACTTCTTCTTCTCCGCCCTTACTATGGTCTGTGCCGCTTTCCTTATATTTTACCCTAGCTTCCTCTGTTCGGGTCTGGAACCATTCTCTGAAGGTTTTGTTCTTTCGAAGTACTGGCTCTTTACATATGTTGTTCCACCATGGGGTTTCCTTACTTCTCCTCTTTGTGCTAGTTCTTCCGCACACAGTCTCAGCTGCCTCACATTGACGATGCAACACGCAAATTGCGTCGTGATTTAATACTACAGTCTACAAGCCGACTGGTCTCCTAGAAACTAATTCGGCTATGGTCAGAGCATTGAACTTCTCCTGGGATTCAAATACCTCGTTTCCGATGTACCAGAGCCAGTTGAATGTAACCCTCGCACACTCACACTGACGATGCAACTCACAAATTGCGTAACGACTGGATCCTACAGACTACAAGCCGACTGCTCTATCTGCAACAAAGGCGACTATGTTCTTAGTATTGAACTCTTCATGGGAGTCAAATACCTCGTTTCCCATGTACCAGTGCTAGTTGAATGTAGCTCTCGTACCCTCACATGGCGATGCATTACACAAATTGCGCCTCGATTGTATACTACCGCGTACAAGCTGACTCTTCTCCTTGTTACTAATTCGGTTACGGTCAGCGATTGGAAGTTCTCCTGGGAGTCAAAGCCTTGATTCTGATAAACCAGAGCCAGTTTGCTGTAGCCCTCGCACCCTCATATTGACCATGGAACACACAAATTGCATCGCGATTGATACTACCGTGTACAAGCCAACTGTTCTCCTAGCAACTAATGCAGATACGGCCACGGTATGGAACTGCACCTGGGAGTCAGAAAACTTTTTTCCGATGTACCAGAGCCAGTTTACTGTAGCCCTCGCACCCTCACATTGACGTTGCAACACACAAATTGCGTAACGATTGAATACTGCCGTGTACAAGCCGACTATTCTCCACGAAATAACACGGGAAAGGTCACCGTATGGAACTTCTCCTGGGAGTCGAATACCTTGTTTCCGATGTTCCAGGGAGAGTTTGCTAAAGCCCTCGCACCCTCACATTGACGATGCAACACACAATTTGCGTCACGAATGAATCCTACACTCTACAAGCCGACTTACCTTCTAGCAACAAACGCTGCTATGATCAGTTTATTGAACTCCTCATGGGAGCCAAACTTCTCGTTTCCCATGTACCAGTGCTAGTTGACTGTAGCCCTCGTACTCTCTTATTGACGATGGAACACAAAAATTGCGTCGCGATTGAAGACTACGGTCTACAATCCGACAGCTCTCTTAGCAAATAATACGGCAAAGGTCACCGTATGGAACTTCTCCTGGGAGTAAAATACCTTGCTTCCGACACTGCAGGGCCAGTTTACTGTAGCCTTCACATCCTCACATTGACGATGCAACATACTAATAACGTCGAGAATGGATACTACAGTCTACAAGCCGGTGTACTCCTAGTAACTAACACCACTACAGTGAGCGTATGGAACATCTGCTGAGAGTCAAATATCTTGTTTCTGATGAAATAGTGCCAGTTTACTGTAGCCTTCGCCCCCTCACATTGACGATGGAACACACAAATTTCGTAGCGACTGAATACCCTAGGCTACAAGGCGACTGCTCTCCTTGCAATAAACGCCGCTGTAGTCAAACTACAGAGCTCCTCCTGCGGGTTAGATACTTTGGTTCCGATGTACCAATGTCAGTTTACAGTAGCCCTCGCACCCTCACATAGACGATGGAACACACAAATTGCATCGCGATTGAATACTATCGTGTACCAGCCGACTGTTCTCCCAGCAACTAACTTGGCTACGGTCACCGTAAGGAACTTCTCCTGGGAGTGAAATACATCGTTTCTGATGTACAAGGGCCAGTGTATTCTACCCCTTGCAGCCTGACATTGACGTTGCAACACGTATATTTGAAACGTCCCCTTTGGAACATTTATACAGGACTGTGCTTAACCTGACACAGCCGGCCGAAGTGGCCGTGCGGTTAAAGGCGCTGCAGTCTGGAACCGCAAGACCGCTACGGTTGCAGGTTCGAATCCTGCCTCGGGCATTGATGTTTGTGATGTCCTTAGGTTAGTTAGGTTTAACTAGTTCTAAGTTCTAGGGGACTAATGACCTCAGCAGTTGAGTCCCATAGTGCTCAGAGCCATTTTTTTAACCTGACACACAGTATTTTTTTAGCGCAACGCAATCTGACTTTCAGAAATCCCTACAAAAGAATGGCCCTGACTAACATTAACCTATACCTTTCACAAATCACTTGCCTCACAAAAATCTTCGTTACTCGAACTACTGCAATACAGCGAGCGCCACTACTGCCAGCTAAATAAAAGATTCAAACTACTGAAGGCACAAACTACTGATAGGCATAGTTAGCAAATGAAAGATTTTAATAGAGAACGAACAATGTGTTTACCTTAATAGTCATAATATATATAGCAGTTCATGACATCCAGTCTTACAAATTTCTCCGCCATCTCTCTCCCCACATCCACCACTGCTGGCGGCTCACCTCCAACTGCGCAACGCTACGCGCTGTTCACATCCAGCTGCCGCTGCCGAACACTACAATGGCAGACAACAATGCAAACTAGCCACAGACTGCACACAGCACAGCCAGTGATTTTCATACAGAGCGCTACGTAACGTTGCCAATAAGAAAACAAACAGCCTACTTACATAGCCCCCATGCTCCCCACAAAAAAATTTACAAACTGTTTTGGGCACTGGCCAATACATATTTGTTAAAATTTTTTCACAATTACAATAACAAAGAACAAATGCAGACACTTATTGATACAATGTTGGTCAAAAGCTAAAATTTACTCACAGTCCATAAAGACAGTCCTGATCGTTCATCACAGTAAAATTGCAGTGTTTTTCTCAAAGTCTCTGCAGTAAAAGAAAATGCACACGGAAGTAGTGGATTTCCATGCCCTCTTGAAGAAGTAGTGTTGTCCTTCCAACAGAAAGACAGTGCTGACTCTTGACATGCAGACAGGTAATGGGCCACAACAGAGCAAACACACAGCAGAGTCAGTCGAAGTTTTGAGGAATATTGGTAGGTAGGTCATCACAGAGGAAGTGATGTAGTCCTGGTAGAGAGTATGGTATTGGTGGGCCACCAGAGGTGCAGACCTACTGCAGTCCTTGTAGAGATAATGGTATTGGTGGGCCATCATACATGCAGATCCACTGTACTCCTTGTAGAAATAATGGTATTGGTGGGCCATCAAAGATGTAGACCCACTGTACTCCTTGTAGAAATAATGGTATTGGTGGGCCATCAAAGATGCAGATCCACTGTACTCCTTGTAGAAATAATGGTATTGGTGGGCCATCAAAGATGTAGACCCACTGTAGTCCTTGTAGAGATGGCCAGCAGCCATCTGTTGCGACTGTGCAGGTGCACAATCACCACCGAAGAGTCTTGCGGGGAATATAGCAAGTCCATGAACCACCACTTGTGCACTCACAAACTTTTTTTTTTAAATGTCCTTCGAACCAGCAATGCTGTTATCCAGTCCCTTGCTGAATTATTAACACACGTGCAAACACTAACAGTCCCTACTTCTCACATATTGTCTATATACTATGACCAACAGAAATGTGTGCAGTGAAATAGAACTTACAAGTTAATAATATGATGAACTGGTGTCAATTACAATTTTATAACATAAGAATACAATTACAAAGGTACAAAATACATTAAAGAACATAACATTTGTAGTAACACAGACTTTACAAAAGAATAGAAATATACATATACATCAGTGTTACAGGAATTATGACATAAGTACATACATAAAGACCAGAAGAACTTTTGAAACATCACCTTCACATGTGAAAAAAAAAACAGAATAAATAATGTCTAAACATCTTTACAAAGTAAATAACATATTATTAATGCAAATTATATTTGAGGATAACAGTATTCCTCATCATAGTGAATGTAGCTTAGTACTATAAAAATTCTACAACATAAATCTTATTAGCTAAACACATAAAGACAGGAAAAATACAAATACACAAGAGTACACAAACACATAGCAGAATAACACAAGAGGAAAGGGCAGGGTTTGTTTTCAGTGTAACATTTGGTACTGCAGTCCAAATCAAAACTTCATTCCATAGATCTTTCGTCTTATTTCAACATTTGTTTCCACCCAAAAAAATCCAATCCAAGCATGCTTTCTGTATTTATATGTTCACCTTTTTCTCACCTCATTATTTATTTTCCATTATCTTACCTCATCATTTATTTCCAAGAAAATCCTACCTAAACCTGTTGTCCCTAAACCCTACTTTTTTGTTCATATCCTCGTTCAAAATACTTTTTTTTTTTGACCAAACCATTTTCTTATAGCTTCTCAATGCATTTCTTCCAATTCATCACAACTCGTTCTCTTATATAGCCTGCCCCATCTTAAGCTAACTTAAATCTACTGAGCTCAGAAATATATGCCAAGGGACGAGGCAATGCAGCAGCACATAACAAATTAACACAAACAGCAATGACAAAAATTCAAATTGGCAAAGCAGGCAGCAGTAAAATAAATTAGCAGAGCAATTACAATATTACAACTAATATAAGGCAATGTGCAGCAAATAATAAAAATAAATCAGTAGTAAAACTGGCTTAACAGAGTAATACAAAGTCAAATTTAGTAGCACTATACCTGGCAAACAGCAGCAGCAAATGCAATAACTTATATCTAAACATGACATAGCCCAAGCAGAAAAAATAGTACTCTAAAGACAACAACGCAGATAAGGGAAATGTATATTCACATCTTAATATCTATGTCATTAAAGTGGTGCACCACAACTTATTCTACAAAATAAATTACCAAGTACTTGAAAAGAAAATTATGAATGCAGTTCCTGTGAAGGTAAATGTCTTTTTGCGCTCCCTCATTTATTTGAAAAAAAATATTATTTACTCGATCTGTAGACAGAAAATTATATTAGTACATCTATAAAATTTTATTTTAACCAATGCTGCAGTGCAGCTAGAAACTAGATATTAAACAAATAGGCAAAGCAAGGCGTGAAACGTCATTCACTAGCCATATGGCATTTCATAATGCAGTAAACAATCTTTCAACTAGCAAGGCAATATATGTGAAATGTTTCTCATCATTTCATTAGACATTTTAGTAAACATCACAAATTACAAGCTCCACAGTGTAATCATTTGTTTTCCAGTTTGAGCGTGTCGTATTTCCGATGCTTTCGACAAAGAAATGTCAATAGGATAATGGCCTCTTTTTTTTTCTCCATCTATTGACTTTCCTTTGTCAGATGACTACCTCTCAGCTGGGCGCCAAAACCGCATTACGTCAAGGTCACTTACCTTTCTTACTGAAATATTTACGACACCAGTTTGCATTACAGTGACAGTCTCATATAAAAAATTTCACAGGTCGAGAATTTGCGTTGCAAATGCGTAGAAACAAAATCCTATGAATACAACAGTGTTCAAAAAGTTTTCGTCGGCATTGTGATACATTCACGCATTTCCACACATTTCATAACTCTTAAAGTACGATTCTTGGTTTCCAACATCCTTTTTCACAAATCAGAGTCCCTAACCACTACTCATTATTCATATACGTATTCGTCGACACTTCTTCAATATTTGATCATAATAAATACGTAGCATAATCAAATTCCTCATACACGGTATCATCATCTTATTGATCATAAACATATCGCAACAGCATAATACACATCGTCATCGTAATAATAACATCATAACACCTCAGTCAACTCTCAAAATCGTCGTAGCTTACTCCAATAATTTCAAAACCTAAAAAAAATTCTCTGCTCATGTCAAAAGTGTCATCTGCCTCAAACGTACTTTAAAAATCGTGATCCCATACCAAATATATCATTCAAAGCTCTCATAGCATCACAATGGTTCTGAAAAAATATGAACAGTTCACAAAGTACAGACAAAATACAATTTCATAAGTATGAAATTATCCAACTGTATAATTGCATAAACATGTGTCACTGATGTAGTAAAAAAAATGTTTATCTCTCAGTTAAATGACCAGATAGCTGTGTAATTTGTGTGTTGGAGAAATATGGTACCGATGTGTAAAGATGTGTAAGCAAATACCATATTAGCTAGGGCTCCTTGTGCTTGCCAAACACATGATACACAAAGTAAGCGTGTACCCCCCTGAGGATTAATGTAATTATACCCTCAGGTGTTACAGATTACAGCAATGGAATGAAATGTATCACGGAAAACTTTCTTTGTAATTCAAAAATCTTAAAAAATAAATGTTTTATGTACAAAATCAATCACTGAAATGCGTGTCCTGTAGCGCTAAATGTGCGTCTTGCTGTAAGATAATTCTGTGGAAGTGTCGTAGTTATCGTCCTCTGTACGCAAAGTTCTGTTGAAGTAATGTACTTACCTCATCATAAACGAAAGTGAAATTCTTTGTGTATAGATATCGTGGTTATTACGTACCTTACCGTGACGAAGAAAGTACTGTGCTGTAACATATTGTTGTGCTACAGAATAGGCTGTCTCATTGTAGCTATACCACAAAAGTTACTACTAAAACATGTTTTACTTTCCAGAATAATACAGAAAAACTGTGCAGATATAAAACAGAAACACTGAAAAAGCAACATTGTAAATTTTCACTCATTAGTAGCGTCGTGATAAAATCGTGTAGCTGTCAAAGAAACCAAATACTAAGTCTTCTTTAATCTCACAGAAAGTACTTGAAATCCAGAATGTATTTTCAAGTAAACCAAAATGTTGCATTAAAATTCAAAACATTGTTGCATGTTAACAGTTTCTCAGTGTGACAAATTGTACTAGTAGCGTGAAGTGAAAAATTTTATGGCAAAGACTAAGTTAAAAAGCATATTATCTCTCAATAAACGGTTTTACATGTGAAATGTGGTGCAATCCTTTACTCTTCATAGTACTCAGAGTTTCAACTTGAATGCAGTTATCATGCGGTATACGTCGGTAAAGAATACTGGAATTTTTCTCAAGGTTAGCGTCTATGTTATTTTTCTCTGATCCAGCCGGCGCACGCGGCTGCCTGCGGTGCGAGTCATTGTCTGTTTCTTTGTTGACGCGCGTCGTTATTGGGATTAGGAGACCTAACTTCTACAAATTCACCTTAGAGTGCCCTGCTCTGTTTGAATCCCGCCAGTTCTGATGGAATTCAGGTCTGTCGTTACGATCATATTGTCTGTCGTCATGTTGGTAGATTCCATAGTTCTACCTGAATCGTAACTGCGCGCTGGTCCATTGCGTCTAAAGTTATTCTGTCTCCCTTGATAATAATTGTTTTGTTCCCATATTGTCTGTTTCTATGGTAATCTCTGTCATATTCACTACTACGGAAATGCGATCTTTCTCTGTAACTATTATTACTCTGCCAGTGGTTGTCATATGGGTGGTGTCTGTTTTGGTCACGATTTACGTTGTAAGAATAGCCTTGTCGTGCCAGTTATTATTTCTGTCATCGCGGAATTGTGACAGATGTGACCTGTATTTGTTGTGCTCCTGTTTTCGCGCTCCGCGATTGTCAGTGTCAATTTCCAGTTCTTGTAACAGTCCCTGAAAAGCTTCAATGTCGTCTTTGCAACGTCCTGCTAAAATAATATGTCGTAAATGTTCAGGCAGTCTGATTAAGCAAATGCGGATGAGTTCTGAGGGGCTGTATGGGTTTGAAAGATACTGATTCTTATGCAACATGTCTTCAAAATATTTCATAAGACTGGAAAATTCATTTTGTTCAAAACGTTTCATCATTATGATGCTATGTTTTACTTGGTCTTGTGTAGCTTGAGACCAATACGCTGAAAGGAAGGCATGATAAAATTCTCCTTCACTGTGACAATCGTGAATGACCGATCACATTCTTACAGCTGGTTCATTCTCCAAGTAGCCACACATAAATTCTAACCTGTGCTCCAATGACCAGTTGGGAGGAAAACAATGAGAGAATTGATGAAGCCACGCTTGTGGATGAATGTCGTTGCCGGAATTCTTAAATGTTTTAAATTTACATGTAGTAATAAACAGCTTATAGTCAAAATTATCATGTCGACGAGTCGCATATCGGTCATTGTTACTTCGTGTCGGCGGTTCCATCTCAAAATTCGGTGCACCTTGCCAATTTCTTTCATAATTTCCAAAATGCCCTGTGTTGTTATTTTGTAGCTGTTCCGTATTTCTATGTCGCTCTTCCCGTATTGGAGTGCGAGTGTCCTCTGAAATATGTAATTCTTGTATTACTTGTGCCGACTGATCTTGTACTTCCCTGATTTCTCTTTTGTATTGCGTATTAATTTGTTTCTGATTTTGTTTGAATTTCTTAATTTGTTCATACTCTTCTGTGTCAGTGATGGCTACAGGTCTTGTGTCATTCAGATCATCATCTACCTTTGCAGATAAGTTAGTGAACTGATCCGAAAGTTCGGCTACTTTCTCCGATAGTGTACTTATTTCCTCAGTGTGTTTTTCTGAACCAAGTTCCAGAGTGTCCATTTGTGTTGAAATCGTATCTACTGCGTCCTTTAAGTTTTCCTGAGTTTTTGCAGGTTGCGTAACCGAATCGGTAGATGCAACTGAGTCAATTTTAGCTTGCAAGGTCTCATGATTTTCATGAACAATAATATGCAGTTCTTTTATGGCTGCTTCGTGATTCTGTAATGCATTTTCATGCCGCGAAAAAATAGGTTGAAAATGCTCACAAATTTGTGTTTTTACATCATTACAGGCTTTTTGACATTTCGATTCAATGTTATGTAACTCAGTAGTTAAATCTTCACGTGTTTGTTCAAGTGTGGTGTGAAGATTTTGTTCCATTGCGTCTAACTGTTGCTGTGTTTGTCTCTGATTTTGTTCCATTGTGTCTAACTTTTGAAGCTTTTGCTGTGTTTGTCACTGATTTTGTTCCATTGTGTCTAACTTTTGAAGCTTTTACTGTGTTTGTCTCTGATTTTGTTCCATTTGTTGAATTAATTGCAATAATAATGTATTAGTGTCTGGAATGTGTTTCTCTCTGATTTTTGGCAGTGCATTTTCACCGGCAACATTCACGTTTTGACAAGCAGAAAATGTGTCTTGACTCATCTGAGAAAACGGTGAGGACCCGAAACCTGAGTCTACAGTATTTGCAATATTGTGTTCTGTCATTTCGGATTCCTGAGGCGAGCTGTTGCCGACCGATCGATCGATAATGCTTCCCTGTTCACTAATTGTTTCACTGACTACACCATTATTTGCAGCCCGCTCCATTTCCCTATGATCAATTACCAAATTACTACTTTGAACATTAGTTAATTCATTACTCTGTGGCGCTAACACACTGCTTTCGTCTTCACTGTCATTTCTCAGTTTACTTTGAAGCCTAGTATTACGTTTTTCACACACCATTATTGTCACAATGTTTCACACGACAACACAGAAAAGCACAATTTGAAGAGCAAAATAACAAAACACATTAAGATAGCATTGAAAATAAAATCTAGTTAATTGCAAGCGCAGCTGCGAAATACTTGGTGCAAATCTCCATGCATGCCACAACTGTGTACGACAATGAAAAACTACAATTACAAAGGAAATTCTCTCTATAATTACGCTCTAGCAATAAACAAAATCTACACTAATTACACAAACTACAAGAAAAAATCAGAAGATTCCAGTGAGGTATCATGGTAGGGTCGCCATATGAAACGTCCCCTTTTGAACATTTATACAGGACTGTGCTTAACCTGACACACAGTATTTTTTTAGCGCAACGCAATCTGACTTTCAGAAATCCCTACAAAAGAATGGCCCTGGCTAACATTAACCTATACCTTTCACAAATCACTTGCCTCACAAAAATCTTCGTTACTCGAACTACTGCAATACAGCGAGCGCCACTACTGCCAGCTAAATAAAAGATTCAAACTACTGAAGGCACTAACTACTGATAGGCATAGTTAGCAAATGAAAGATTTTAATAGAGAACAAACAATGTATTTACCTTAATAGTCATAATACGAGGGCAGTTCAATAAGTAATGCAACACATTTTTTTTCTGAAACAGGGGTTGTTTTATTCAGCACTGAAATACACCAGGTTATTCCCCAATCTTTTAGCTACACAACACTATTTTTCAACGTAATCTCCATTCAATGCTACGGCCTTACGCCACCTTGAAATGAGGGCCTGTATGCCTGCACGGTACCATTCCACTGGTCGATGTCGGAGCCAACGTCGTACTGCATCAATAACTTCTTCATCATCCACGTAGTGCCTCCCACGGATTGCGTCCTTCATTGGGCCGCACATATGGAAATCCGACGGTGCGAGATCGGGGCTGTAGGGTGCATGAGGAAGAACAGTCCACTGAAGTTTTGTGAGCTCCTCTCGGGTGCGAAGACTTGTGTGAGGTCTTGCGTTGTCATGAAGAAGGAGAAGTTCGTTCAGATTTTTGTGCCTACGAACACGCTGAAGTCGTTTCTTCAATTTCTGAAGAGTAGCACAATACACTTCAGAGTTAATCGTTTGACCATGGGGAAGGACATCGAACAGAATAACCCCTTCAGCGTCCCAGAAGACTGAAACCATGACTTTACCGGCTGAGGGTATGGCTTTAAACTTTTTCTTGGTACGGGAGTGGGTGTGGCGCCACTCCATTGATTGCCGTTTTGTTTCAGGTTCGAAGTGATGAACCCATGTTTCATCGCCTGTAACAATCTTTGATAAGAAATTGTCACCCTCAGCCACATGACGAGCAAGCAATTCTGCACAGATGGTTCTCCTTTGCTCTTTATGGTGTTCGGTTAGACAACGAGGGACCCAGCGGGAACAAACCTTTGAATATCCCAACTGGTGAACAATTGTGACAGCACTACCAACAGAGATGTCAAGTTGAGCACTGAGTTGTTTGATGGTGATCCGTCGATCACCTCGAACGAGTGTGTTCGCACGCTCCGCCATTGCAGGAGTCACAGCTGTGCACGGCCAGCCCGCACGTGGGAGATCAGACAGTCTTGCTTGACCTTGCGGCGATGATGACACACGCTTTGCCCAACGACTCACCGTGCTTTTGTACACTGCGAGATCACCGTAGACATTCTGCAAGCGCCTATGAATATCTGAGATGCCCTGGTTTTCCGCCAAAAGAAACTCGATCACTGCCCGTTGTTTGCAACGCACATCCGTTACAGACGCCATTTTAACAGCTCCGTACAGCGCTGCCACCTGTCGGAAGTCAATGAAACTATACGAGACGAAGCGGGAATGTTTGAAAATATTCCACAAGAAATTTCCGGTTTTTTCAACCAAAATTGGCCGAGAAAAAAATGTGTTTCATTACTTATTGAACTGCCCTCGTATATATAGCAGTTCATGACATCCAGTCTTACAAATTTCAAAACTCCGCCATCTCTCTCCCCACATCCACCACTGCTGGCGGCTCACCTCCAACTGCGCAACGCTACGCGCTGTTCATATCCAGCTGCCGCTGCCCAACACTACAATGGCAGACAACAATGCAAACTAGCCACAGACTGCACACAGCATAGCCTGTGATTTTCATACAGAGCGCTACGTAAAGTTGCCAATAAGAAAACAAACAGCCTACTTACACATTGCATAGCGATTGAATACTACAGGCTACAAGCCAACTGCCCTCCTAGCAACTAATGCAACTACGGTCAGAGTATTGATCTCTTCCTGGGAGTCTAAATCTTTCATGTCCGATGAACCAGTGCCAGTTAACTGTAGCCCTCACACCCTCAGATCCAAAACGCAACACACTAATTGCTTTGGGACTGAATACTACAGTCTACAAGAACACTGTTCTTCTAGCAACTAACGCGGCTACTGTGAGAGTATTGAACTTCTCCCGAGAGTCAAATACATTGTGTGGTGTGCGTACTGTAAGACCTTCGGTACACACACCATCAGATTAGTTGACTTGTCGCTCTAACGAAGTAGGCGAGTGTCAGTAATATGTCTCATGGTCTTATCGTGGCGTGTTTATCTTCTGTCGTTAGGTCAGACGATAGAAATGCCACTTGCACGCTTAGAGTAGCAGATTGACGGTGACCAACTTTAAACAGAACTTGATTAATTTTCACACACATTTATTAAAATAATGACAATCATAAACCTTACTTAATTTGATTCTGAATGCTATCTCTGATACTTGACAAAGTGTCTATACATTTCTCTTCATGGCTATGTACAGGAATATCATAATCTTATTAGGTGCAGACTGAAACTTGACTATAGACTGGTACAGACAAATTTAGAACTCGTACAGAATGGTACAGACTAGTGCAGATTGGTACAGAGTGATGCAGACAAATGCAGACTGGTACAGACTGGTGCAGACAAATGCAGATTGACTAATCGGAGGTCTGTACACTCGTTATAATACCTCACGCGTTCATGTATCACTGCGCGAGTGTGATCCACAAGGAGAAAAGATTCTGTGTTAGCAGAAATCTCATTGGCTGCGTTACATATTAATACGCGGATCGGCGGAAGCGGAATTTGGTCCGTATCTAAGACAGCGCCATCTCGTAGCGCAGAGACAGACGAGAGCCGCGCCTTAGCGGGGCACGCTCTAGTGGGAAAGTTGTGTACGCGCTGACTACGCGGGACTATGTACACAACACATTGTTTCCAACGTACCAGTACCAGTTTACTGTACCCCTCGCACCCTCACATAGTCGACGCAACACTCAAATTGCGTAGAAGCCAACTGGTGTCCTAGCAACTAACGCCGCTACGGTCAGTGTATTGGACTACTCATCGGAGTCAAATTCCTCGTTTCACATGTACCAGTGCCACTTTACTGTAGCACTCGCACCCTAGCCGGCCGCGGTGGCCAAGTGGTTCTAGGCGCTACAGTCTCTAACCGCGCAACCGCAACGGACGCATGTTCCAGTCCTGCCTCGGGCATAGGTGTGCGTAATGTCCTTAGGTTAGTTAGGTTTAAGTAGTTCTAAGTTCTAGGGAACTGATGACCTCAGAAGTTAAGTCAGATAGTGCTCAGAGCCATTTGAACCATTTGAACTCACATCCTCGCATTGAGTTGTCTTGTGACAGCCAGAGCGAGAGCACCAGCAGCAGCGAGTACTGTTTGTATAAAGCGTTTATTTTGCATTTTGTTTACGACCTTCCACTAAGGAAGGGATTCTATTTGTGTTTATCTGCTCTGCATAGAAACTAACAGTTCTTGATCGTTAGGAGAGAAATTTATTTTGTACTTATTTGCTGCGCTTAGCTTTTAAATAGTTTTTCTGGGAAAACCTAGCGTAGTTTTCGCGTCTCGTATTTCAGTGAGTGTTTCTTGATTATCAGAGTAGCTCATCAGAAGATTATCTTGGGAATTTGTCACCGTATAGAGTAGGGTAAACATAGTCATGTGTAGGGACTGTGGTTGTTGTGAGCGGACGCAAGGAGAATTGGCCACTCTTCGGGGGCAGGTGGAGGCTTTGTCTGTTAGGCTCATCGAGCTCATGGCGCAGGCGTCGGCTCGTAGTGGCGTTGGGGCAACTGTGGTGAGACCTATGCCTACTTCGGTGGTCTTGGAATCACATGGAACCCCTGATGTCGCTGCGTCTTCCGGCAGTGAGCATCTTACCGGTCAGCCATCACTCCAGGGTGAATGGCGGACAGTGGTGGGCTCGCGTGTGCCTGGCCGAAAGGCGAAGGTGGGATCTGGCCGCGTGGCAGCTGCCTTACCCCTTTCCAACAGGTACGGGGTGCTTCCTAGTGGTGATGACATCGTTTCCGAGCCACCACAGGATGCCTCGCCTGTTGGGCCAGTGGCCGATTCTCCGGCAAGGTCCCGACAGTCACAGAGGGCGGGCCTATTAGTTATAGGGAGCTCCAACGTTAGGCGGGTTATGGAGCCCCTCAGGAAAATAGCGGGTAGGTCGGGGAAGAATGCCAGTGTGCACTCGGTGTGCTTGCCGGGGGGTCTCGTCCGTAATGTGGAGGAGGCCCTTCCGGCAGCTATTGAACGCACTGGGTGTGACCGGCTGCAGATAGTAGCACATGTCGGAACGAATGACGCCTGCCGCTTGGGTTCTGAGGCCATCCTTGGTTCCTTCCGGCGGCTGGCTGATTTGGTGAAGACAACCAGCATCGCACGCGGAGTGCAAGCTGAGCTTAATATCTGCAGCATAGTGCCCAGAGTCGATCGCGGTCCTCTGGTTTGGAGCCGTGTGGAGGGTCTAAACCAGAGGCTCAGACGACTCTGCGACTATAATGGTTGCAAATTCATCGACCTCCGTTATTGGGTGGAGAACTGTAGGGCCCCCCTAGACAGGTCAGGCGTGCACTACACACCGGAAGCAGCTACTAGGGTAGCAGAGTACGTGTGGCGTGCACACGGGGGTTTTTTAGGTTAGAGGGACCCCCCCTTGGGCGAAACGATAAAATACCTGACGGCTTACCAGAGAGAACATCAGCATCGTTGATAAAGAACGTCCGTCCTCAGAGACCAAAAACAGGAAAAGTTAACGTAATATTGGTAAACTGCAGGAGTATCCAGGGCAAGGTTCCTGAATTAGTATCGCTTATTGAAGGAAATAGTGCGCATATAGTATTAGGAACGGAAAGTTGGTTAAAACCGGAAGTGAACAGTAACGAAATCCTAGACACAGAATGGAATATATACCGCAAGGATAGGATAAACGCCAATGGTGGAGGAGTATTTATAGCAGTAAAGAATTCAATAATATCCAGTGAAGTTATTAGCGAATGCGAATGTGAAATAATCTGGGTTAAGTATCAAAGGTGGGTCAGATATGATAGTCGGATGCTTCTATAGACCACCTGCATCAGCAACCGTAGTAGTTGAGCGCCTCAGAGAGAACCTGCAGAAAGTCGTGAAGAAGTTTCGTGATCATACTATTGTAATAGGGGGAGACTTCAATCTACCAGGTATAGAATGGGATAGTCACACAATCAGAACTGGAGCCAGGGACAGAGACTCTTGTGACATTATCCTGACTGCCTTGTCCGAGAATTACTTCGAGCAGATAGTTAGAGAACCAACTCGTGAAGCTAACGTTTTAGACCTCATAGCAACAAATAGACCGGAACTTTTCGACTCCGTGAATGTAGAAGAGGGTATCAGTGATCATAAGTCAGTGGTTGCATCAATGACTACAAGTGTAATAAGAAATGCCAAGATAGGAAGGAAAATATATTTGCTTAACAAGAGTGATAGGGCACAAATCGCAGAATATCTGAGTGACCATCATCAAACGTTCATTTCTGACGAAGAGGATGTGGAACAAAAATGGAAAAAATTCAGAAACATCGTCCAGTACGCCTTAGATAAGTTCGTACCGACTAAGGTCCAAAGCGAGGGGAAAGATCCACCGTGGTATAACAATCATGTACGAAAGGTACTACGGAAACAAAGAAAGCTTCATCATAGGTTTAAGAGTAGTCGAATCATAGCTGATAAGGAAAAGCTGAACGAAGCGAAAAAGAGCGTAAAGAGAGCAATGAGAGAAGCATTCAACGAATTCGAACATAAAACATTGGCAAACAATCTAAACAAGAACCCTAAAAAGTTTTGGTCATATGTAAAATCGGTAAGCGGATCTAAATCCCCTATTCAGTCACTCGTTGACCACGATGGCACCGAAACAGAGGACGACCGAAGAAAGGCAGAAATACTGAATTCAGTGTTCCGAAACTGTTTCACTGCGGAAAGTCGTAACACGGTCCCTGACTTCAGCCGTCGCACGGACGCCAAAATGGAAAATATTGAAATAAACGATATCGGAATTGAAAAACAACTGCTATCACTTAGTAGCGGAAAAGCATCCGGACCAGACGAGATACCCGTAAGATTCTACAGTGATTATGCTAAAGAACTTGCCCCCTTTCTATCAGCAATTTATCGTAGATCTCTGGAAGAACGTAAAGTACCTAGCGACTGGAAGAAAGCGCAGGTCGTTCCCATTTTCAAGAAGGGTCATAAATCAGATGCGAATAATTATAGGCCTATTTCGCTTACGTCAATCTGTTGTAGAATAATGGAACATGTTTTATGTTCTCGTATTATGACGTTCTTAGATAATACAAATCTCCTTCATCATAACCAACATGGATTCCGCAAACAGAGATCATGCGAAACTCAGCTCGCCCTATTTGTCCAAGAAATTCACAGTGCCGTAGACACTGGCGAGCAGATTGATGCCGTATTCCTGGACTTCAGGAAGGCATTTGATACAGTTCCGCACTTACGTTTAGTGAAAAAAAATACGAGCTTACGGAATATCGGACCAGGTTTGTGATTGGATTCAGGATTTCCTAGAAGAAAGAACACAACATATCATTCTTAACGGTTCAAAATCTGCAGATGTAGAGGTAATTTCGGGAGTACCGCAAGGAAGCGTGATAGGACCTTTATTGTTTACAATATACATAAATGACTTAGTTGACAACATCGGTAGCTCCGTGAGGCTATTTGCAGATGACACGGTTGTCTACAAGAAAGTAGCAACATCAGAAGACTCGTACGTACTCCAGGAAGACCTGCAGAGGATTAATGAATGGTGCGACAGCTGGCAGCTTTCCCTAAACGTAGATAAATGTAATATAATGCGCATACATAGGGGCAGAAATCCATTCCAGTACGATTATGCCATAGGTGGTAAATCATTGGAAGCGGTAACGACCGTAAAATACTTAGGAGTTACTATCCGGAGCGATCTGAAGTGGAATGATCACATAAAACAAATAGTGGGAAAAGCAGGCGCCAGGTTGAGATTCATAGGAAGAATTCTAAGAAAATGTGACTCATCGACGAAAGAAGTAGCTTACAAAACGCTTGTTCGTCCGATTCTTGAGTATTGCTCATCAGTATGGGACCCTTACCAGGTTGGATTAATAGAAGAGATAGACATGATCCAGCGAAAAGCAGCGCGATTCGTCATGGGGACATTTAGTCAGCGCGAGAGCGTTACGGAGATGCTGAACAAGCTCCAGTGGCGGACACTTCAAGAAAGGCGTTACGCAATACGGAGAGGTTTACTATCGAAATTACGAGAGAGCACATTCCGGGAAGAGATGGGCAACATATTACTACCGCCCACATATATCTCGCGTAATGATCACAACGAAAAGATCCGAGAAATTAGAGCAAATACGGAGACTTACAAGCAGTCGTTCTTCCCACGCACAATTCGTGAATGGAACAGGGAAGGGGGTATCAGATAGTGGTACAATAAGTACCCTCCGCCACACACCGTAAGGTGGCTCGCGGAGTATAGATGTAGATGTAGATGTAGATGACGATGCCAGACACAAATCTCCTCGCGATTGAATACTACAGTAGAAAAGCCGACCGCTCTCCTTGGAACTAACGCGCTAAGGACAGTCATTGAACTCCTCCTGGGAATAAAATACCATTTTTCCGATGTACCAGTGCCAGTTAACTGTATCCCTTGCACCCTAACACTAACGATGCAACACACTGATTGCGTCGCGATTGAATACTACAGTCTACAAGAAGACTGTTCCCCTAGCGACTAACGCACAACGATCATAAAATTGAACTCCTCCTGTCATATATCTTGTATCGGACGTGCCAATACCGATTTGCTGTAGCTCTCGCACCCTGACATTGACGTTGCAACACACAGATTGCGTTGCGATATAATACTACATTCCACAAAGCAACTGCACTAATAGCAAGTAACGCGGCTACAGTCAGAGTATTGAACTTACCCTGGGAGCCAAATAACACTTTTGTGATGTACCAGTGGCAGTTTACTGTAGCCCTCGCAACCTCACATTAATGATACAATACACAAATTGCGTCGCGATTGAATACTACAGACTTCTCTCCTAGAAACTAACTTGGCTACGGTCAGAGCATTGGATTCCTCCTGGGAGTTAAATACCTCGTTTTCGATGTGTCGGGGCCAGTTCACTCTTGCCCCGGCGACCTCACATTGACTATGCAACACACAAAATGCGCGGCGATTGAATACTACAGTCGACAAACCGATAGCTCTCCTTGCAACTAATGCGGCTACGGGCAGCGCATTGAACTCCTCCTGGGAATCAAATACCATGTTTGAGACAAACCAGTGCCAAATTAATGTAACCCTCGCACACTCACATTAACGATGCAATATAGAAATTGCGTTGCAAATGAAAATTAATGTCTACAGGCTGATTGTTCTCATAGCAACTAACGCGGCTTCTGTCAGAGTATTGAACTCCTTCTGGTAGTCAAAAACCTCGTTTCCGATGTACCAGTGCCAGTATCCTGTAGCCTTCCGACTCTCTCATTAACGATACAATACACAAATTGCGTAGCGATTGAATACTACAGTGTACAATCGACTTCTCTCCTATCCACTAACGTGGCTACGGTCAGAGCAATGAATTCCTCCTGGGAGTCGAGTACCTCATTTCCGATGTACCAGTGCCATTTGAATGTAGCTCTCGCACTCTTACATTGGCAATGAAATACACAAATTGCGCCGGCCAGAGTGACCGATCGGTTCTAGGCGCTATAGTCGGGACCCACGCGACCGCTACGGTCGCAGGTTCGAATCCTGATTCGGGCATGAATGTTTGTGATGTCCTAAGGTTAGTTAGGTTTAAGTAGTTCTAAATTGGGGGACTGATGACCTGAGAAGTTAAATCTGATAGTGGTCAGAGCCATTTGAACCCTTTGAACACAAATTGCGTCAAGATTGAGTACTACAGTCTGCAAGCCGACTGCTCTCCTAGCAACTATCGAGGCTACGGTCACAGCATTGAACTCCTCCTGGCAGACAAATACCTCGTTTCCGATGTACCAGGGCCAGTCTACTTTTGCCCTCCTACCCACACATTGACGGAGCAACACATCCCCGCAGCTCGTGGTCGTGCGGTAGCGTTCTCGCTTCCCACGCCCGGGTTCGATTCCCGGCGGGGTCAGGGATTTTCTCTGCCTCGTGATGGCTGGGTGTTGTGTGCTGTCCTTAGGTTAGTTAGGTTTAAGTAGTTCTAAGTTCTAGGGGACTGATGACCATAGATGTTAAGTCCCATAGTGCTCAGAGCAATTTTGGAGCAACACACAATTTGCGACGCGACGAATACTACAGTCTACAATCAATCTGCTCTCCTAGCACCTAAAGCGGCTAAGGTCAAGAGTATTGAACTCCTCCTGGGGGTCAAATACCTCGTTGCGGTATACCAGTGCCAGTTGACTGTAGCCCTCGCACCCTAAAATTAATGATGAAACACACTAATTGCGTAGCGACTGAATACTACAGCCTACAAGGCGACTGCTCTCCTAGCAAATATCGAGGCTACTGTGAGAGCATTGAACTACTCCTGGGAGTAAAAAATCTCGTTTCTGATGTACCAGTGCCATTTGACTGTAGCCCAAGCACCCTCACATTGAGAAAGAAACATACAATTTGCTCCGCGATTCAATACTACACTCTACTAGCCGACTGCTCTCCTAGCAACTATCGAGGCTGCGGTCACAGCATTGAATTCGTCCTAGGAGTAAAATACCTTGTTTCGCATGTTCTAGGGCCAGTTTACTGTAGCATTCACGTCCTCACAATTACGAACACCACACAAATTCGGTCGCGATTGATTACTACTGTGTACAAGCCAACTGTTCTCCTAGGAACTAACGCGACTACGGTCAGAACATGAAATTCCTGCTGGGAATCAAATACCTCGTTTCCGATTTAGCAGTGCCAGTTGACTGAAGCCCTCGCACCCTCACATTGACAATGAAACACACAAATTGCGCCGCGATTGAATACTACTATCTATAAGCAGACTGCTCTCCAACTATCGAGACTACAGTCAGAGCATTGAACTCCTCCTGGGAGTCAAATACCTCTTTTCTGATGTAACAGTGCGAATTTACTATACCCCTCGCACCCTCACATTGGGGATGCGACACACAAATTTCGTCGCGATAGAATACTACAGTCTACAAATCAACTGCTCTCCTAGCAACTGACGCGGCAATGGTCACCGTATGGAACTTCTCCTGGGAGTCAAATACCTCGTTTCCGATGTACCAGTGACAGTTTACTGTACCCCTCGAACCCCCACATTGACGATGCAACACACAAATTTCGTCGCGATAGAATACTACAGTCTACAAATCAACTGCTCTCCTAGCAACTGACGCGCCAATGGTCACCGTATAGAACTACTCCTGGGAGTCAAATTCGTAGTTTCCGATGTACCAGTGCCAGTATATTGTAGCACTCGTAACTTCACTTTGACGATGCAACACACAAATTGCGTAGCGATTGTATAATGTAGTCTACAAGCCGACTGCTCTCCTAGCAATTAACGCCGCTAAGGTCACCCTACAGAAATTCTCATGCGAGTGCAGCAGTTGGTATCCGATGCACCACTGCCTGGTTACTGTATTCCTCGCACCCTCACTTTGGCAAAGCAACATTCGAATTGCGTCGCGATTTAATACTACAGTCTCGTAGCAACTAAAGCAACAATCAGAGAATTGAACTTCTCCTGGGAGTCAAATAACTGGTATCTGATGTATCAGTTGCTTTACTGTAGCCCTCGCACCCTCACATTGACGATGCCATACACAAATTGCGTCGCGTTTGAATACTACAGTCTACAAGACGACTGTTCACCTAGCAACTAACGCAGCTACGGTTCCTGTATGCAACTTCTTCTGGGAGTCGAATACCTTGTTTCCGATGTAACAGTGCCAGTTCACTGAAACCCTCGCGCATTGATATTGACGATGCAACACACAAATTGCGTCGCGATTGAGTACTACATTCTCCATGGCGACATTTCTCCTGGTAACTGACGCAGCTATTGTCAGAGAATGAACTGCTCCTGGGAGTTAAATACCTTGTTCCCGATATATATGCGATAGTTTACTGTAGCCCTCGCACGCTAACATTGACGATGAAGCACACAAATTGCTTCGAGATTGAAAACTACAGTCTACAAGCCGACTGCTCCCTTAGCAACTAAAGCGGCTACTGTCAGAGCATAGAACTCCTGTGAGTTATTGTTCCTGATGTACCTCACATTGACGATCCAACACACAAATTGCGTCGCGGTTGAGTACATCAGTCTACATGCCGACTATTCACCTAGCAACTAATGCGGCTTTGGTCACCGTATGGAACTTCTCCTAGGAGACAAACCCCGTGTTTCCAATCTATCTGTGCAACTTTACTAAAACCCTCACGCCCTCATATTGAAGATGAAACACAAATTTTGCGTCTCGATTGAATACTACAGTCTACAAGTTGACTGCTCACCTAGCAACAAATGCCATTACGGCCGCCCTATGGAACTTCTCCTGAGAGCGAAGTATTTCGTTTCCGATGCACCACTGGCTGGTTACTGTATTCCTCGCACCCTCACATTGATGATGCACCTCACAAATTGCCCCGCGATTGAATACTACAGTCTCCATGCCGACATTTCTCCTAGCAACTTACGCGGCAACATTCAGAGTATTGAACTTCGTTTGCGAGTCAAATACCTAGTTCCCGATGTACCTGTGCCAGTTTATTGTAGCCCTCACACCCTCAGATTTTCGATGCAACACACAGATTGTGTTGGCTTCGAACACTACAGTCTACAAGCCGACTGTTCACCTAGCAACTAACGCGGCTATGGTCACTGTATGGAACTTTGCATGGGAATCATTTACCTTGTTTAGGATGTACCAGTGCCAGTTTACTGAAACCCTCGCCCACTCATATTGAAGATGCAGCACACAAATTGCGTCGCGATTGAATAACATAGTCTACAAGCCGACAGATCTACTAGCAACTATCGAGGCTACGGTTACCCTATGGAACTTCTCCTTTGAGTGAAGTAGTGTGTTTTCTATACGCCACTGCGTGGTTACTGTATTCTCTGCATCCTCATATTGATGACGCCACACAGAAATTGTGTCGTGATTGAATACTACATGTCTCATGCCGACATTTCTCATAGCAAATAACGCGGCTACAGTGAGAGTATTGAGCTTCGACTGGGTGTCAAATACCTTGTTTCGTATGTACCAGTGACAGTTTACTGCATCCCTCGCACCCTAGTATTAATGATGCAACACACAAACAATACCACAGTCTCCATTCTGACATTTCTCCTAGCAACTAACGTGGCTACGGTAAGAGTATTTAACTTCTCCTGGTAGTCAAATACCTGGTGTTCGATGTACCAGTGCCAGTTTACTGTAGCCCTCGCACCCTCACATTGACGATGCAACACAGAAATTGAGTCGCGATTGATTACTACAGTCTACAGGCCGACTGTTCGCCTAGCAACAAACGTGGCTCCGGCCACCGAAAGAAATTTCTCCTGGGAGTCAAATACTTTGTTTTCGATGTACCAGTGCCAGTTTACTGAAACCCACGCGCCCTCACTTTGAAGATGGAACACACAAATTACGATACGACTGAATACCACAGTCTACAGGCCTACTGTTCTCCTAGGAACTAACGCAGCTATGGTCTCCGTATGGAACTTCTCCTGTGTGTCAAATACCTTGTCTCCGTTGTACCAGTGCCAGTTTACTGAAACTGTCATGTCCTCATATTGAAGAAGTAACACAGAAATTACATCGCGATAGAGTTCTACAGTCTACAACCCGACTGTTCGCCTAGTGACTAAATCGGCTACGGTCACTGTATGGAACTTCATCTGGCAGTCACATAACTTGTTTCCGATGTACCATTGCCCATTTACTACAGCCCTCGCACGATCACTTTGACGATGCGGCACACAAATTGCGTCGCGATTGAATACCACAGTCTACAAGGCGAATGTTCTCCTAGCATCTAACGCGGCTACGGTACGTGAATGGAACTTCTTTTGGGAGTAGAATACCTTGTTTCCGATGTACCAGTGCCAGTGTAATGTAACAATCGCGCCCTCATATTGATGAAGCATCACACATATTGTGTCGCAGTTGAATAGTACAGTCTCCATGCCGACATTTTTCCTATAAGGTAACGCGGCTACGGTGAGAGTATGGAAGTTCTCCTGAGTGTCAAATACCTCGTTTCCGATGTACCAGTGCTAGTTTACAGTAGCCCTCGCACCCTCTAATTGACGATGAGACTGTTCTCCTGGCAACTAACGAGGTTATGATACCTTTATGGAACTTCTCCTGGAAGTCGAATACGTTGCTTCCGATGTACCTGTGGCAGTTTACTGAAACCCTTGCGCCGTCGTATTGAATATACAACACACAAATTGGGTCACGATTGAATACCACAGTCTACAAGCTGACTATTCTCCTAGCGACTAACGCTGTGTAAGTAGGCTGTTTAGGTTTTTTTATTGGTAACGTCACCTCTGTATGAAAATCACTGGCTGTGCTGTGTGCAGTCTGTGGCTGCTTTGCATTGTTGTAATACTCGCCATTGTAGTGTTAGGCAGCTGGCTGTGAACAGCGCGTAGCGTTGCGCAGTTGGAGGTGAGCCGCCAGCAGTGGTGGATGTGGGGAGAGAGATGGCGGAGTTTTGAAATTTGTCATGAACTGCTATATAGATATATGATGATATCAAGGTAAATACATTGTTTGTTCTCTATTAATATCTTTCATTTGCTAACTATCCCTATCAGTAGTTAGTGCCTTCCATAGTTTGAATCTTTTATTTAGCTGGCAGTAGTGGCGCTTGCTGTATTGCAGTAGTGGGAGTAACCAAGATTTTTGTGAGGTAAGCGATTTGTGAAACGTATAGTTTGATGTTAGTCAGTGCCATTCTGTTGTAGGGAATTTTGAAAGTCAGATTGCGTTGCGCTAAAAATATTGTGTGTCAGTTAAAGCACAGTCTTATGTATAATAGTTCAAAAGGGGACGTTTCATATGTCGACCCTTAGCCTAGGATACCTCACTGGAATCTTCTGATTTTTTTTTGTAGTTTGTGTAATTAGTGTAGCTTTTGTTTATTGCTAGAGCGTAATTGTAGAGAAAATCTCCTTTGTAGTTGCAGTCTTTCATTGTTGTACAGTAAAACAGTTGTGGCATGCATGTAGATTTGCACAAAGTATTTCGCAGCTGCAATTAACTACATATTATTTTCAGTGCTATGTTAATGTGTTCTCTTATTTTTGCTCTTCAAATTGTGATTTTCTGTGTTATCGTGTGAAATATTGTGACAATAATGGCGTGTGAAAAACGTAACACTAGGCTCCAAAGTAAACTGAGAAATAATAGTGACGACGAGCGTAGCTTGCCAGCACCACTGTGTAATGAATTAACAGACATTCAAAGTAGTAATTTGGTAACTATGCATAGGGAAATGGAGCGGGCGTCAAATAATGGTGTAGACAGTGAAACAGGTAGTGAACAGGGAAACATTATCGATCGATCGGTCGGCAATAGCTCGCCTCAGGAATCCGAAATGACACGACACGATCTCGCAAATACTGTAGATTCAGGTTTTGGATCCTCACCGTTTTCTCAAATAAGTCAAGACACATTTTCTGCTTGTCAAAATGTGAAAGTTTCCGGTGCATATTCACTGCCGAAAAGCACTGAGGAACATGTTCCAGACACCAGTGCATTGTTATTACAATTAATACAACAAATGGGACAAACACAACAAAAGCTTCAAAAGTTAGATACAATGGAACAAAATCTTCAAAAGTTAGACACAGTGGAACAAAATCTTAAAAAGTTAGACACAATGGAACAACACCAGAGACAAACACAGCAACAGTTAGATGCAATGGAACAAAATCTTCAAAAGTTAGACTCATTGGAGCAAACTCTTGAACAAACACGTGAGGATTTAACTACTGAGTTACATCACATTGAATCGAAATGTCAAAAAGTCTGTAATGACGTAAAAACAAAAATTTGTGAGCATTTCCAACCTATTTTTTCGCGTCATGAAAATGCACTACAGAATCACGAAGCAGCCATAAAAGAACTGCAAACTACTGTTCATGAAAATCATGAGACCTTGCAAGCTAAATTTGACTCAGTTGCATCTACCGATTCGGTTACGCAACTTGCAAAAACTCAGGAAAACTTAAAGGACACAGTAGATACTCTGAAACTTGGTTCAGAAAAACACGCTGAGGAAATAAGTACACTATCGGATAAAGTAGCAGAACTTTCAGATCAGTTCACTAACTTATCTACAAAGGTAGATGATGATCTGAATGACACAACACCTGTAGCCTTCACTGACACTGAAGAGTATGAAGAAATTAGAAAATTCAAACAAAATCAAAATCAAATCAATACACAGTACAAAAGAGAAATCCGCGAAGTACAAGATCAGCTGACACAGGTAATACAAGAATTACGTATTTCAGAGGGCACTCGCGCCCCAATACGGGAAGAGGGACATAGAAATACGGAACAACCACAAAATAATAACACAGGACACTTCGGAAATTATGAAAGAAATTGGCAAGGCACACCGAATTTTGAGATGGAACCGCCGACACGACGTAACAATGACCGATATGCTACTCGCCGACACGATGATTTTGACTATAAGCTGTTCATTACTACACGTAAATTCAAAACGTTTAAGAATTCTGCCAACGACATTCATCCACAAGCGTGGCTCCATCAATTCTCTCATTGTTTTCCTCCCAACTGGTCGTTAGAACACAGGTTAGAATTTATGTGTGGCTATTTAGAGAATGAACCAGCTGTAAGAATGCGATCGGTCATTCACGATTGTCACAGTGAAGGAGAATTTTACCATGCCTTCCTCTCAGCATATTGGTCTCAAGCCACACAAGACCGAGTAAAACATGGCATCATAATGATGAAACATTTCGTACAATCTGAATTCTCTAGTCTTGTGAAATATTTTGAAGACATGTTGCACAAGAATCAGTACCTGTCAAACCCATACAGCCCCTCAGAACTCATCCGCATTTGCTTAATCAAGTTACCTGAACATTTACGACATATTATTTTGGCAGGACGTTGCAAAGACGACATTGAAGCTTTTCAGGGACTGTTACAAGAACTGGAAATTGACACTGACAATCGCGGAACGCAGGAGCACAACAATTACAGATCACATCCGTCGCAATTCCGCGATGAAAGAAATATTAACTGGACGCGACAAGGCTATTCTCACAACACAAATCGTGACCAAAACAGACACCACCCGTATAACAACCATTGGCAGAGTAGTAATAATTACAGGGAAAGATCACCTCTCCGCGGTAATGACTATCACAGAGACAATCAGAGAAACAGACAATATGGGAACCAAAACAATTATTATTACGAGAGACAGAATAACTTAAGACGCAACATTCCAGCGCGCAGTTACGATTCAGGGAGAAATTCTCCACCACTTAACCGACAAGAAAGAAACCACAGGAACTACCGACATGACGATAGACGATATGATCGTAACAACAGACCTGAATTGCATCAGAACTGGCGGGATTCATACAGAGCTGGGCCCTCTCGGCAAGGCGAATTTGTAGAAGTTAGGTCTCCTAATCCCAGTAACGACGCGCGCCAACAAAGAGACAATAGGCAATGACTCATACCGCTGGCAGCCACAAAACGTACGTATGACACTAACGGCGCAGCTGCCGTAGCTAGTAATTACGTAAAAATGGAAGACATTAGGGACATCTTACTCCAGGAACACGACGTAAAAAATAACATTGCATATCCTGTGATTCACATTACTGTAAATGACGTAAAATTTACGGCAGTACTTGACTCTGGCAGTCCCATTTCAGTAATTAGTGAAACAGCTTTTAGCAAATGCAACAAATCGAACGATTGCCCCACACTTCCGTTACGTAAGATTAAATTACAAGGTGCAATCTTTGGAAAAAGTGTAGATGTACGCCAAGAAACCAATTTAGAATTCTTTTGTCAAAGCCACAGCTTCTCTATGAACTTTCTTATTGTTCCATTATTGTCGACGGAAATTATACTGGGAGTAGACTTTTTGAATGAATACAAAGCAATCTTAAGCTTTCGCGATGCTGAAAGAAGTTTAGAAAAAGAAGGTAAGTCAGTAGCCTTGAAATTTGAAGATTGGCTCTCAAACCATGACGAAGAAATTAATCGGCTTTACCTCCTGTTAGACAACAGTTCGGAATTTTCGACGGAACTTGACACTAACAATCACTCTGCAAGTACTGACAGGGGTGATATCGACGGCGCATTTGATACTAATGAGTTAATTCAGAATAAAATTCAAACAATTGAGAATTGTAATGACAATGATAGGCAAGACCTTTTTGAGATTTTACAAGCACATTCCACAGTTTTTACTCACAAAACAGGAACAATCAACAATGACAATGATAGGCAAGACCTTTTTGAGATTTTACAAGCACATTCCACAGTTTTTACTCACAAAACAGGAACAATCAAGGGATTTCAATACCAATTTCGTGTTCGTGAGCATACTAAATTTTGAGTTAGACCATATGTAATTCCAGCACATTATAGGGACCGTGTTAGAACAGAAATACAATCTATGCTTGACGAGGGCATTATTGAGCCTGCAGTAAGCTCATACAACAATCCATTACATGTTGTTGAGAAGAAAAATGGATCGATCAGGCTTGTCTTAGATTCGAGACAAATCAATCCTATCATCATTCCTGAAACAGACAGGCCGCAAACGTTGGAAGAACTTCTTCAAAATTTTAATGGTGTAAAAGTGTTGTCTTCCATTGATCTCAGATCCAGCTTTTATCAGATCGAACTTCATCCAGAATGTAGAAAATACACAGCTTTCCTTTGTTTCGGCGTTTGTTATCAGTTTCGGAAACTTCCTTTTGGTTTGAACATTTCTTCGGCAGCATTTATTCGCGGGCTAAATTCCATATTACCTGAGTTCTTAAAACGTCACATCACCTTATATGTGGACGATATTCTAATAGCAGAAGCTTCATGGGAACAACATAATCGCATCCTCAACAGTTTGTTACGTATTTTTGCAGTTAACTTGGAAAAGTCTGAATTCGGTAGGTCAAAGGTGAGGTTTTTGGGACATATTATTTCTTCTGAAGGCATTCAGCCGGATCCTGAAAAGTTAGAAGCAATCAGAGCCATTCCAGTTCCATCCACAAAAGACAAGTCCGCAGTTTTCTGGGTCTCGTAAATTTTTACCGTCGTTTTCTGAATATGCAAATTCTTGTTACACCAAAACTTTGTTCTCTCACTGGAAATAACACTATTTGGAACTGGGACGAACAAGCACAGTTGGAATTCAATTCTTTGAAAGAATCGCTACTTAACGCGCCAATACTAGCTCATCCAGATCTGTCACAAGATTTCTGCCTTAGCACGGATTCTTCTAAAGTCGGACTTGGTGCCCATTTATTTCAAGAAGCCATAGAAAATGACACTACTGTTCAGAAAACCATTGCTTTTGCTAGCCGAGTGCTAACAAAATCTGAAAAAAATTATTCCGTTACTGAATTAGAAGCTTTAGCTATCGTTTGGGCATTTAACAAATTCCGTTTCTTTCTTTCTGGTAAGCACGTAAAAGTATACAGTGATCATCGTGCATTACAATTTCTTATGTCTTCAAAATTAAATCATGACAGGTTAAAACGTTGGGCATTGTTTCTGCAAGAATTCCGCTTCACAATAGTCTACATTCCAGGCAAGGAGAACATTGTTGCGGATGCACTGTGACGCGCACCAGCTGGGCTTGAGAAAAGTAACACAGAAGGTAACCTCGAGAAAAATTTCAGTATTCTTTACATTCAGAAAGTCGCCTTTGAAAACTTCATCACCACATCTTTAAAGGACATTGCTCATGAACAAGATAAAGATCCGATTTGGAAAGACATCAAAAGCAAATGGCATGAGAAGACACACACACAGATTCGGCATTATTATCTGGTTAGAAACAACATACTGTTCAAACGCTGCACTGTTGATGACAAGCTATGGGTACTTTGCATTCCTGACGATTTTGTTAATAAGCTCATTTGGTACATTCATTTCAGCTACGCACATTTTGGTCCACGAAAATGTTATCATATTCTTCGAACGACTTGTTATTTTAACAATATGGAAAAGAGAATTCGAAGAGTCCTGTCTATTTGTAAACTTTGTCAAAAGGCGAAACCATCTACTATCTCACATCGTGCTCCGTTGTTTCCTATCATTCCTTCTAAATTAAAAGAATTTGCTGCAGTTGATCTATTGGGACCGCTTGTCAGAACATCGAATGGATTTTCGTACGTTCTAGTTGCTGTTGAACTTGCTTCAAAATTTGTTTCTTTCACTCCGTTACATAAAGCCACTGGGCGATCTGCATCCAACGCCTTTGTTAAAAATTTCTTACGTGAAGTTGGCCACGTTGCTAAAGTCACTTCAGATAACAGACCGCAATTCAGATCTGCTGTTTGGTCACGCATGCTTCGCAACCATAAAATCAAACCTGTTTTTATTTCATTGTACTCACCACATTGTAACCCCTCAGAACGGATTATGAAAGAAATCAATAAGCTTTGCAGACTTTATTGTCACAGAAAGCATCAGCATTGGGACAGATATTTACACTTATTTCAAAATGTGCTGAATGAAATGCCTCATGATTCCACTGCTTTACCACCTACTCTTGTACTGAAGAATGAAAAACCACCGAACAGAATCAGAGAGCTTGTACCTTTCCCGAATACACGTAAACTTCGACACAAAGACATAATTGATTCGGCTCTTAAAAATATAAAATCTGCAGCAGACAAAAGGAGAAAACTACACGGTAAAGCAAATGCAAAGAAATTATATATTGGTCAGAAAGTTCTCATTAAAGCTCATTCATTGTCACATAAGAAGAAACACTTGAGTCACAAATTCTTTCTAGTTTACAATGGACCTTACAGAATCCGACGTATACCACATGATAATTGCGTTGAAGTTGAAACTCTGCGTACTAGGAAGAGTAAAGGTTTACACCACATTTCACATGTAAAACCGTTTATTGAAAAATAATCTGCTTTTTAACTTTGTCTTTGCCATAAAATTTTTCACTTCACATTTCTAGTATGCATTGTCAGACTTAGAAACTGTTAATATGCAACACTGTTTGAAGTTAAATATTCAGTCAAGAACCAAGAGAACTTATTTCAACAGAAATTGCGAATGCATTTTTATAGTGAACAGACGACACAGTGTTGTTATTTGTACATTGTTGCTTGTTAGTTGCACGATTACGTAACGACTGTAAGGCTTACATACTTAGGACACATACTGGTACTGCTAATAAGATTCTAATGCAACATTTTGGTTTACTTGAAAATACATTCTGGATTTAAAGTACTTTCTGTGAGATACCAGATGACATAGTGGTTAGTTTATGTGACAGCTACACGGTTTTATCACGACGCTACTAATGAGTGACAATTTACAATGTTGTTTTTGCGGTGTATCTGTTTTATATCTGTACAGTTTTTCTGAATTCTTCTGGAAAGTAAAACAGGTTTTAGTAGTAACTTAGGTTTTAGTAGTAACTTTTGTAGTATAGCTACAATGAGACAGGGTTTTCCGTAGCACAACAATACGTTACAGCACAGTACTTTCCTCATCACGGCAATAAGCGTAATAACTAAGATATCTATACGCAAAGCATTTCACTTTTGTGTATCATGAGGTAAGTACATTGACTTCTACAGAACTTAGCTTTTGGAGGACGATAAATACGAGACTTCCACAGAGATTATCTTACAATATGACGCACAGTTTAGCGCTACAGTACACGTATTTGAGTGATTAATTTTGTACTTAAAACATTTATTTTTTAAAGATATTTGAAGTACAATGATACAAAGGTTTTCCGTGATACATTTCATTCCATTGCTGTAATCTGTAACACCTGAGGGTATAATTACATTAATCCTCAGGGGGGTACACGCTTACTTTGTGTATCATGTGTTTGGCAAGCACAAGGAGCCCTAGCTAATATGGTATTTGCTTATACAACTTTACACATCGGTACCATATTTCTCTAACACAGAATTACACAGCTATCTGATTATTTACCTGAGAGAGGCAAACATTTATTTTACTACATCAGTGACAGACGTTTACATAATTACACCGTTGGATAACTTCACACTTACGAAATTGTATGTTGTTTGTACTTTGTGAACTGTTCATATTTTTTCAGAACCATTGTGATACTATGAGAGCTTTGAATGATGTATTTGGTATGGGATCATGATTTTTAAAGTACGTTTGAGGTAGATGACACTATTGAAATGAGCAGAGAATTTTTTTTAGGTTTTGAAATTAGAAAGGTATGACGATTTTGAGATTTGACTGAGGTGTTATGATGTTATTTTTAAGATGACGATGTGTATTATGCTGTTGAGGTATGTTTATGATCAATAAGCTGATACTATATGAGGAATTTGATTATGCTATGTATTTATTATGATAAAGTATTGTAGAAGTGTCGACGAATATGTATATGAGCAATAAGGTAAGGAATAATGAGAAGTGGTTAGGGACACTGACTTGTGAAAAAGGATGTTGGAAACCAAGAATCGTACTTTAAGAGTTATGAAATGTGTGTAAATGCGTGAATGTATCACAATGCCAGCGAAAAATTTTTTGGACACTGTTATATTTATAGGATTTTCTTTCTACAGATTTGTAACCCAAATTCTTGACCTGTGAAATATTTTTATATGAGACTGCCACTGTAGCGGAAACTGCTGTCGTAAATATTTCCGTACGAAAGTTAAGTGACCACCTGCATGTAATGCGTCGTGGGCACCCAGCTGTGTCAGACGCCTGGAGAAAAAGCCATTAGTGTGTGCCAGAGGCACAGGTAGAAAAAAAAGGGAGGCCATTATCCTCGCTATTGACGTTCCTTTGTAGAAAGCATCGCAAAAACGACACGGTCGCGCTTGAAAACATATGATTACACTGTGGAGCTCTTAATTTATGATATTTACTGAAATGAAATGATGAGAAACATTTCACATCTATTGTCTTTCTAGTTGAAAGATTGTTTACTGCACTATGAAATGCCATATGGCTAGTGAATGATGTTTCACGCCTCGCTTTGCCTATTTTGTTTAATATCTAGTTTCTAGCTGCACTTCAGCGTTGGTTAAAATAAAATTTTATAGATGTACTAATACAAATATTTTCTGTCTACAGATCGAGTAAATAATAATTTTTTTCAAAAAATGAGGGAGCACAAACAGACATTTACCTTCACAGGAACAGCATACATAATTTTCTTTTCAACTACTTGGTAATTTTTTGGTAGAGTAAGTTATCGTGATGCATCACTCTAGTGTTAAGATGTGACATAGGTATTAGACATGGCCATTTTTAGTGTAATATTTTTTCTGCTTGAGCTTTGTCATGTTTAGATATAAGCTGCTGTTTGCCAGGCATAGTGTTACTGAATTTGACTTTGTGTTACTCTGCTAAGCCAGTTTACTACTGATTTATTTTTCTTGTTTGCTGCTCATTGCCTTATATTAGTCGTAATATTGCAATTGATTTGCCAATGTCCATTTTTTTGTCATTGCTGTTTGTGTTAATTGTTTTGTGCTGCTGCATTGAACGTCCCTTAGTTTAGCATCTGAGCTCAGTAGATTTAAGTTAGCTTAAGAGGGGGTAGACTATATAAGAAACTAACTATGATGAATTGGAAGAAATGCATTGAGAAGATATAAGAAAATGGTTTGGCCAAGAAAAAAAAAAGGTAGTGTACAGTGGAGAAAAACTATTTTGAAAGAGGATGTGAACAGAATACAGAAAGCCGGCTTAGATAGTACTTTTGGGAATAATGATGAACAATGGGAGATCTCCATGCAAAATACTGCAGTAAAACAAACCCTGTCCTGTCCTTTTGTGTCATCCCTCTATATGTTTGTGTACCCTTGTGTATTTGTGTTTTTCCTGTCTTTATGTGTTTAGCTGATGAGAGCTATGTTGTAGAATTTTTCTAATACTATGTTATTTACTTTGTAAAGATGTTGAGACATTATTTATTCTGTTTTGTTGCTCATATGTGAAGGTGATGTTTCAAAAGTTATTCTGATCTTTTATGTATTTACTTATGTCATAATTCCTGTAACACTGATGTATATGTTTATTTCTATTCTTTTGTAAAGCCCCTATTACTACAAATGTTATCTGTATTATTATGTTTTTAATGATGTATTTTGTACCTTTGTTATTATTGTGTTCTTATGTTATAAAATTGTACTTGACACCAGTTCACCAATTAAGTAACTTGTAAGTTCCATTTCACTGCACACATTTCTGTTGGTCATAGCATATGGACAATATGTGAGAAGTAGGGACTGTTAGTGTTTGCACGTGTGTTAATAATTCAGCAAGGGACTGGATAACAGCATTGCTGGTTCTAAGGACAATTCCAAACACTTTGTGAGTGCACAAGTGATGGTTATGGACTTGCTATATTATCTGCAAGACTCTTCATTGGTGATTGTGTACCTGCACAGTCACAACAGATGGCTGCTGGTCATTTCTACAAGGACTGCAGTGGGTCTACACCTTTGCTGACTCACCAGTACCATTATTTCTACAAGGACTGCAGTGGGTCTACACCTCTGGTGGCCCACCAATACCACAATCTCTACCAGGACTACAGTGGGTCTACTCTGTGATGACCTACCTACCAATACTCTTTAAAACTTCGACTGACTCTGCTGTGGGTTTACTCTGTTGTGGCCCATTACCTGTCTGCATGTCGAGAGTCAGCACTGTCTTTCCGTTGGAAGGACAACACTACTTCTTCAAGACTGCATGGAAATCCACTACTTCTGTGTGCAATTTCTTTTACTAATGAGACTTTGTGAAAAAAAAAACTATAATTACTATTATGATGAATGATCAGATCTTTATGGACTGTGAGAAAATTTTAGCTTTTGACCAACATTGTATCAATAAGTGTGTGCATTTGATTTCTTTGTTATTGTAATTACGATTATGAAAAATTTTAACAAATATGTATTGCCCAGTGCCCAAAACAATTTGTAAAATTTTTTGTGGGGAGCATGGGGGCTATGTAAGTAGGCTGTTTAGGATTTTTTATTGGTAACGTCACCTCTGTATGAAAATCACTGGCTGTGCTGTGTGCAGTCTGTGGCTGCTTTGCATTGTTGTAATACTCGCCATTGTAGTGTTAGGCAGCTGGCTGTGAACAGCGCGTAGCGTTGCGCAGTTGGAGGTGAGCCGCCAGCAGTGGTGGATGTGGGGAGAGAGATGGCGGAGTTTTGAAATTTGTCATGAACTGCTATATAGATATATGATGATATCAAGGTAAATACATTGTTTGTTCTCTATTAATATCTTTCATTTGCTAACTATCCCTATCAGTAGTTAGTGCCTTCCATAGTTTGAATCTTTTATTTAGCTGGCAGTAGTGGCGCTTGCTGTATTGAAGTAGTGGGAGTAACCAAGATTTTTGTGAGGTAAGCGATTTGTGAAACGTATAGTTTGATGTTAGTCAGTGCCATTCTGTTGTAGGGAATTTTGAAAGTCAGATTGCTTTGCGCTAAAAATATTGTGTGTCAGTTAAAGCACAGTCTTATGTATAATTGTTCAAAAGGGGACGTTTCAGCTGATACGGGTACCGTATGGACCTTCTCCTGGGAGTCATACACCTTGTTTCTGACGTACCAGTGGCAGTTTACTGAAACCCTCGCGCGCTCACATTGAAGATGCAACACACTAATAGTGTCGCGATTGAGTACTAAACGCTCCATGCCGACTTCTCTACCAACGACTTATGCGTTGCAGACACCATATTGAACTTCTCCTGATAGTCAGGTAACTTGTTTCCGATGCACCACTGCTAGTGTTACTGTAACGCTTGCACACTCCCTTTGACAATGCAACTCACAAATTCTTCGTGATGGAATACTACATGCTCCATGCCGACTTCCCTCCAAGCGACTAACGCGGCTATGGTCACCGTATGAAACTTCTACCAGTAGTCAAGTAGGTTGTTTCCGATACACCACGGGCAGTATACTGTAACTATGGCGCGCTCACATTGTCGACGGAACACACACGTTGACTCGCGATTGAATACTACAAGCTCCATGCCGACTTGTCTCCAAGAGACTGACGCGGCGACGGTCGCCGATAGGAACTTTCCCTGGGACTCAAGTAGCTTTTCTCAAATGCATCACTGGCAGTTTACTGTATCCCACAAGTCCTCACGTTGAGGATGCAACACACAAACTGCGTCGCGATTGAATACCAGAGTCTCCAGACTTCTCTCGATGCGACTAATGCGGCTACGGTCACCGTATACAACTTCTCATCGGAGTCAAATAGCTAGTTCCCGATGCGCCACTGCCAGCATACTGAAACCCTTGCATCCTTACAGTGACGATGCAACACACAAATCGCGTCCCGATTGAATACTACAGGCCCTATGCCAACTTCCCTCCAAGCGACTTACGCAGCTACAGTCAACGTATGAAACTTCTGCTAGGAGTCAAGTATCTTGTCTCCGATGCACCACTGCCAGTTTACTGTAACCCCTGCACCCTCACAAAGACGATGCATAACACAATTTGCGTCGCGATTAAATACTAGAGGCTCCATGCCGACTTTCCTTGAAGCGACTAAGGCGTATGGCACTTCTCCTGGAAGTCGAGTAGCTTGTTCCCAATGCACCGCTGCCAGTTTTCTGTAACCACCGCACCCTCTCATTGACGATGCAACAAACAAATTGCATCGCGACTGAATACTACTTGCTCAATGACGACTTCACTCCAAGCGACTACCGTGGCTACGGTTACCGACTGGAACTTCTGCAGGGAGTAAAGTGACTTGTTTCCTATGCACCACTGCAAATTACTGCAATCCTCACAGCCTCACATTGACGATGCAACACACTAATTGCGTCTCGATTGAATTCTACAGGCTACAAGCCGACTTCTCTCCATGCGGCTAAAGGGCCTTCGGTTACCATAAAGAGGTTCTACTGGGAGTCAAGTAGCTTGTTTCCGATGCAGCACAACCAGTTTACTATAACCATCGAACACTCACACTGAGAATGCAATATACAAATTGTGTAGCGATTTAATATCAGTGGCACCATCCGGACAAACCTGCAAGCGACTAACACAGCTACGGTCACCGTATGGAACTTCTCCTGGGAGTCAAAATGCTTTTTTATGATACTAAACTGCCAATTTACTGTAACCCTTTAGAAAACTACTGCGGAAGCAACGGGAACTTCACAGCAAACATAAACATAGCCAAAGCCTTGCAGACAAACAAACATGTACTGTGAGGAGGGCTATGCGAGAGGCGTTCAATGAATTCGAAAGTAAAGTTCTATGTACTGACTTGGCAGAAAATCCTAAGACATTTTGGTCAAAGCGGTAGGTGGATCAAAACAAAATGTCCAGACACTCTGTGACAAAAATGGTACTGAAACAGAGGATGACAGGCTAAAGGCCGAAATACTAAATGTCTTCTTCCAAAGCTGTTTCACAGAGGAAAACTGCGCTGCAGTTCCCTCTCTAGATTGTCGCACATATGACAGAATGGTAGATATCGAAATATACGACAGAGGGATATAGAAACAATTAAAATCGCTCAAAAGAGGAAAGGCCGCTGGACCTGATGGGATACCAGTTAGATTTTACACAGAGTACGCGAAGGAACTTGCCCCCGTTCTTGCAGCGGTGCACCGTAGGCCTCTCGAAGAGCGTAGCGTTCCAAAAGATTGGAAAAGGGCACAGGTCATCCCAGTTTTCAAGAAGGGACGTCGAACAGATGTGCAGAACTATACACCTATATCTCTAACGTCGATCGGCTGTAGAATTTGGAACACGTATTTTGTTCGACTTTTCTGGAGACTAGGAATCTACTCTGTAGGAATCAGCATGGGTTTCGAAAAAGACGATCGTGTGAAACCCAGCTCACGCTATTCGTCCACGAGACTCAGAGGGCCATAGATACGGGTTCCCAGGTAGATGCCGTGTTTCTTGACTTCCGCAAGGCGTTCGATACAGTTCCCCACAGTCGTTTAATGAACAAAGTAAGAGCATATGGACTATCAGACCAATTGTGTGATTGGATTGAAGAGTTTCTAGATAACAGAACGCAGTATGTCATTCTCAATGGAGAGAAGTCTTCCGAAGTAAGAGTGATTTCAGGTGTGCCGCAGGGGAGTGTCGTAGGACTGTTGCTACTCACAGTATACATAAATGACCTTGTGGATAACATCGGAAGTTCACTGAGGCTTTTTGCGGATGATGCTGTAGTACATCGAGAGGTTGTAACAATGGAACATTGTACTGAAATGCAAGAGGATCTGCATCTAATTGACGCATGGTGCAGGGAATGGCAATTGAATCTCAATGTAGACAAGTGTAATGTGCTGCGAATACATAGAAAGAAAGATCATTTATCATTTAGCTACAATATAGCAGGTCAGCAACTGGAAGCAGTTAATTCCATAAATTATCTGGGAGTAGGCATTAGGAGTGATTTAAAGTGAAATGATCATATAAAGTTGATCGTCGGTAAAGCAGATGCCAGACTGAGATTCATTGGAAGAATCCTAAGGAAATGCAATCCGAAAACAAAGGAAGTAGGTTAAAATACACTTGTTCGCCCACTGCTTGAATACTGCTCGCCGGTGTGGGATCCGTATCAGATAGGGTTGATAGAAGAGATAGAGAAGATCCAACGGAGAGCAGCGCGCTTCGTTACAGGATCATTTAGTAATCGCGAAGCCGTTACGGAGATGATAGATAAACTCCAGTGGAAGACTTTGCAAGAGAGACGCTCAGTAGCTCGGTACGGGCTTTTGTTTCGAGAACATACCTACACCGAGTAGTCAAGCAGTATATTGCCGCCTCCTACGTATATCTCGCGAAGAGACCATGAGGATGAAATCGGAGAGATTAGAGCCTACACAGAGGCATACCGACAATCTTTCTTTCCATGAACAATACGAGACTGGAATAAAAGGGAGAACCGATAGAGGTACTCCAAGTACCCTACGCCACACACCGTCAGGTGGCTTGCGGAGAATGGATGTAGATGTAGATGTAGAACCTCACCTTTACGATGCAACACACAAACTGCGTCGCGATTGAATACTACAGGCTCCATGCCGAATTCTCTCCAAGCGCCAAACGCGGCTATGGTCACCATATGGTACGTCTGCTGGGAGTTAATTAGCTTGCTTCCGATGCATCACTGCCAGTTTACTGTAACCCTCACAACCTCACATTGACGATGCAATAGACAAATTGCGTCGCGATTTAATACTACAGGCAATACAGCATGGAGGCTGTAGTATTCAATCGCGACACTATTTGTGCATTTCATCGACAATGTGAGGGTATGAGGGTTACAGTAAACATGCAGTGGTGCAGCGGATACAAGTTATTTGGCTACCAGAAGAAGTTCATTCGGTGACCGTTAGTCGATTGGAGAGCAGACGGCATGGAGCCAGTAGTATTCAATTGCGACGCAATTTGTGACTTGGCCGGCCTGAGTGGCCGAGCGGTTCTACGCGCTACAGTCTGGAACCGCGTGACCGCTACGGTCGAAAGAGTCTTTTGTAAGCCACATCCTTTGTTGATGGACTACATTTTCTAAGGACTCTCCCAATGAATGCACTATCCGAAAATTACCTCGAGCAATTAAACAGAGAACCGACTCGTGGAGATAACATCTTGGACCTACTGATAACAAACAGACCCTAACTTTTCGACTCTGTAAGCGCAGAACAGGGAATCGGTGATAATAAGGCCGTTGTAGCATCCCTGAATATGAAAGTAAACAGGAATATAAAAAAAAGGAGGAAGGTTTATCTGTTTAGCAAGAGTAATAGGAGGTAGATTTCAGACTACCTAACAGATAAAAATGAAAATTTCTGTTCCGACACTAACAACGTTAAGTGTTTATGGAAAAAGTTCAAGGCAATCGTAAAATGCGTTTTAGACAGGTACGTGCCGAGTAAAACTGTGAGGGACGGGAAAAACCCACCGTGGTTCAACAACAAAGTTAGGAAACTACTGCGAAAGCAAAGAGAGCTTCACTCCGAGTTTAAACGCAGCCAAAACCTTTCAGAAAAACAGAAGCTAAACGATGTCAAAGTTAGCGTAAGGAGGGCTATGCTTGAAGCATTCAGTGAATTCGAAAGTACATTTCTATGTACCGACTTGACAGAATATCCTAGGAAGTTCTGGTCTTACGTTAAATCAGTAAGTGGCTCGAAACAGCATATGCAGACACTCCGGGATGATGATGGCATTGAAACAGAGGATGACACGCGTAAAGCTGAAATACTAAACACCTTTTTCCGAAGCTGTTTCACAGAGGAAGACCGCACTGCAGTTCCTTTTCTAAATCCTCGCACAAACGAAAAAATGGCTGACATCGAAATAAGTGTCCAAGGAATAGAAAAGCAACTGGAATCACTCAACAGAGGAAAGTCCACTGCACCTGACGGAATACCAATTCGATTCTACACAGAGTACGCGAAAGAACTTGCCCCCATTCTAACAGCCGTGTACGGCAAGTCTCTAGAGGAACGGAAGGTTCCAAATCATTGGAAAAGAGCACAGGTAGTCACAGTCTTCAAGAAGGGTCGTCGAGCAGATGCGCAAAACTATAGACCTATATCTCTGACGCGATCTGTTGTAGAATTTTAGAATATGTTTTTTGCTCGAGTATCATATCGTTTTTGGAAACCCAGAATCTACTCTGTAGGAATCAACATGGATTCCGGAAACAGCGATCGTGTGAGACCCAACTCGCTTTATTTGTTCGTGAGACCCAGAAAATACTAGATACAGGCTCACAGGTAGATGCTATTTTCATTGACTTCCGGAAGGCGTTCGATACAGTTGCGCACTGTCGCCTGATAAACAAAGTAAGAGCCTACGGAATATCAGACCAGCTGTGTGGCTGGATCGAAGAGTTTTTTGCAAACAGAACACAGCATGTTGTTATCAATGGAGAGACGTCTACAGACGTTAAAGTAACCTCTGGCGTGCCACCGGGGAGTGTTGTGGGACTATTGCTTTTCACAATATATATAAATGACCTAGTAGATAGTGTCGGAAGTTCCATGCGGCTTTTCGCGGATGATGCTGTAGTATACAGAGAAGTTGCAGCATTAGAAAATTGTAGCGAAATGCGGGAAGATCTGCAGCGGATAGGCACTTGGTGCAGGGAGTGGCAACTGACCCTTAACATAGACAAATGTAATGTATTGCGAATACATAAAAAGAGGGATCCGTTATTGTATGATTATATGATAGCGGAACAAACACTGGTAGCAGTTACTTCTGTAAAATATCTGGGAGTATGGGTGCGGAACGATTTGAAGTGGAATGATCATATAAAACTAATTGTTGGTAAGTTAAGTCTCATAGTGCTCAGAGCCATTTGAACCATTTTTTATTTTGTGACCTGCATCGTCAATGTGAGGACGTGAGGCTTACAGTAAACTGGCAGTGGTCAACGGAACAATTTAATTGACTTCCAGGAGAAGTTCCATACTATGATTGTAGCCGCATATGTGGTTTGGAGAGAAGTCGGCATGGAGCCTGTGGTAGTCAATTGCGACGCTTTGTGTGATGCATCGTCAATGTGAGGGTGGGGGTACAGTAAACTGGCAGTGATGCATTGGAAACAAGATATTTGACTCCAAGGAGAAGTTCCGTACGGTGGCCATAGTTGCTTTAGTCGCTTGGAGATAAGCTGGCTTGGCGCCTGTACTATTCCATTGCGACGCTGTCTGTGTGTTCCATCAACAATGTGAGGGTGCGAGGGTTACAGCAAACTGGCAGTGGGTACAAGTTATTTGACTCACAGGAGAAGTTGCATTCGGTGACCGTAGCCGAATGGCTCTGAGCACTATGGGACTCAACTGCTGTGGTCCTAAGTCCCCTAGAACTTAGAACTACTTAAACCTAACTAACCTAAGGACAGCACACAACACCCAGCCATCACGAGGCAGAGAAAATCCCTGACCCCGCCGGGAATCGAACCCGGGAACCCGGGCGTGGGAAGCGAGAACGCTACCGCACGACCACGAGATGCGGGCACCGTAGCCGAGTTAGTGGCTTGGAGAGAAGTCAGCATGGAGTCTGTAGTATTCAATCGCGACGTAATTTCTATGTTGCATCGTCAATGAGAGGGTGTGAGGGTTACAGTAAACTGGCAGTGGTGTATCGTAAACAAGCTTTTTGACTCTTTGGTGAAGTTCCATACCGTGACTGTAGCCGAGTTAGTCGCTAGGAGAAAAGTCGACATAGAGCCTGCAGTATTCAATCGCGACGCAATTTGTGTGTTGCATGGTTAATGTGAGGGTGCGAGGGTTACAGCAAACTGGCAGCGGTGCATCGCAAACAAGCTACTTGTCTCCCAACTGAAGTTGTTATCGGTGACCGTAGCCGCGTTAGACCATTGGAGAGAAGTCATCATGGAGCCTGCAGCAATCAGTCGCGACGTTATTTGTGTCATCTGTCATCAATTTGGGGGTGCGAGGGTTACAGTAAAGTGACAGTGCTCCATCTAAACAAGCTACTTGATTCCAGGCCACATTATTTAATTTGTATAACGTTTTAGAGGTAATGTAATGAAAAAAGCCCACATGCACTTTCATGAAGTTGTAGTGAATTTCATATGTTATGTGACTGTTTACTGTCTGTAATTAAATTTTAAAGAACGAAAGTCAGTCGTGGGAAACCCAAGTCAAACCCCGATAAATAATGATACGAATTACGTTATTCACAATCAGATATATAGTATTTCCAGAATGAGATTTTCACTCTGCAGCGGAGTGTGCGCTGATATGAAACCTCCTGGCAGATTAAAACTGTGTGCCCGACCGAGACTCGAACCCGAGTTCGAGTCTCGGGCGGGCACACAGTTTTAATCTGCCAGGAGGTTTCAGATATGTAGTATGTCACTATGTGCCTGATCACGAGAGTAATGTACAATTACTCGTCTGATGTGCTCTTGACATCAAGTGCTGTGGGATGGCATTTGTCCTACAGACATGGAAAACATAAATTGAAACTTAATCCAAATACACGTGTTTTTTTTCATTATATTTCCTCTCAAATGTCACAGAAATTAAATAATATGACATGTAACGAAAAAAGAGATTAATAATCAAGTCTGAGCAGGGCTCGAGGCGTCGCCTGATACATGTTCATTTTACGAAGCTCGAACGCTAATCACTCGAGGCGCGCGGGGTGGCAGCGTGGTTAGAGGCGCCATGTCACGGATTGCATGGCCCCTCCCGTCGGAGGTTTCTATCCCTCCCTTGGGCATGGATGTGCCCGCGTGTGCGCGCGTGTGCTCGCGCGTGTGCGCGCGCGTGTGTGTGTTGTCCTTTGCATAAGTTACTTTAAGTAGTGTGTAAGGTCTAGGGACCGATGACCTCAGCAGTTTGGTCTCTTAGGAATTCACACCCATTTGGACATTTTAATCCCTTTGAGACGCCCACTAAACCCGCTGGGCTGAACAGGTAATTAGGATTGTGGAAAGGGCCAAATAAGGTTAGGGTCAGTTTCACCTTCTAACGGTAATTTATTGTAATTTAATAACACATTTACAACCAAAGCGGCACATAGCCGAACCAAATGCAACTCTTTCACGGCTGAAGGCCTTCAAACAAGAAATCTTAACAAATCAACAAGATAAAAATCCAGTTATAATTGCAATAAAATAATTAAAAAAACATCTATCACAGCTAAGTGGAAAACCTCAAAGCAAAGCAGATAGAACGAGGCGCAATACAAATGGCTGAAGTTTGAATTAAGTTTCAAAATTTTAGAACATATTACTATAGACTTTTAAAGACAGAAGGCCACAACCTTTAAAAACAAATAATCTTAAATATCAACAAGATAAAAAATGCAATTAAATGGCAAATAAAAAAAACATATATCACAGATAAGTGGAAAGCCTCAAGGCAAAGCAGATAGAACAAACATATGCAAGGTGCGTTACCAATGGCTGAAGGCCACCATTAAGTCCCAAAATTTTAAAAATACATTACCATAATCTTTTAAAGGCAGAAGGCCGCAATGTTTAAGCTTGAAAGATAATTTAAAGAATAAGGTTGCAAGACTGGAAGCCCACAGTTAATTTTGCAAAATTTGTAAGAAAAAAGGAATAGTAACCTTGAACCCTAAATTGTAAGTAGCTGAAAACAGATAATTAACACCGGTGGCGAAGACAATAAAGACAACGGCACTCAGACGCCTCCAGGGAGGTCAATCTGCCGTCGTTCACTTAGGCGAGACAGGTGGTGAGCCCAACTGCATTTGATCCGTCTGAACCCATCCAGGGGACAGCCACTGACCGACCGACACAACGCCTTGTTTCCCATCAATCAGTACACGAGAACTCAAACAGAATAGGTTACAAACGTGATAATCCAGAATGGAGTATGTATTAGCTATCAAAACTACACACCATGTTGGACAGCGACAACAGGCGAGGAAAGGACGCAGCCTGAAATTACGTTAGTGGCCAGGGCAGGTAACCGGAACACTAACGGCCACAAGGCAGGAAATTCCACTGGTGCACTCGAATTGTAGTCAACCAAAATAGTTAATTGCACCGCATGGCGGTTAAATTTCAGTAGCAGAAACACTCGGTGTTGCTCACAGGAAAACCTCCCCAAGAGCAAACCACCCATCAATCAGTACACGAGAACTCAAACAGAATAGGTTCCAAACGTGATAATCCAGAATGGAGTATGTATTAGCTATCAAAATTACACACCATGTTGGACAGCGACAACAGGCGAGGAAAGGACGCATCCTGAAATTACGTTAGTGGCCAGGGCAGGTAACCGGAACACTAACGGCCACAAGGCAGGAAATTCCACTGGTGCACTCGAATTGTAGTCAACCAAAATAGTTAATTGCACCGCATGGCGGTTAAATTTCAGTAGCAGAAACACTCGGTGTTGCTCACAGGAAAACCTCCCCAAGAGCAAACCACCCATCAATCAGTACACGAGAACTCAAACAGAATAGGTTACAAACGTGATAATCCACAATGGAGTATTTATTAGCTATCAAAATTACACACCATGTTGGACAGCGACAACAGGCGAGGAAAGGACGCAGCCTGAAATTACGTTAGTGGCCAGGGCAGGTAACCGGAACACTAACGGCCACAAGGCAGGAAATTCCACTGGTGCACTCGAATTGTAGTCAACCAAAATAGTTAATTGCACCGCATGGCGGTTAAATTTCAGTAGCAGAAACACTCGGTGTTGCTCACAGGAAAACCTCCCCAAGAGCAAACCACCCATCAATCAGTACACGAGAACTCAAACAGAATAGGTTCCAAACGTGATAATCCAGAATGGAGTATGTATTAGCTATCAAAATTACACACCATGTTGGACAGCGACAACAGGCGAGGAAAGGACGCATCCTGAAATTACGTTAGTGGCCAGGGCAGGTAACCGGAACACTAACGGCCACAAGGCAGGAAATTCCACTGGTGCACTCGAATTGTAGTCAACCAAAATAGTTAATTGCACCGCATGGCGGTTAAATTTCAGTAGCAGAAACACTCGGTGTTGCTCACAGGAAAACCTCCCCAAGAGCAAACCACCCATCAATCAGTACACGAGAACTCAAACAGAATAGGTTCCAAACGTGATAATCCAGAATGGAGTATGTATTAGCTATCAAAATTACACACCATGTTGGACAGCGACAACAGGCGAGGAAAGGACGCAGCCTGAAATTACGTTAGTGGCCAGGGCAGGTAACCGGAACACTAACGGCCACAAGGCAGGAAATTCCACTGGTGCACTCGAATTGTAGTCAACCAAAATAGTTAATTGCACCGCATGGCGGTTAAATTTCAGTAGCAGAAACACTCGGTGTTGCTCACAGGAAAACCTCCCCAAGAGCAAACCACCCATCAATCAGTACACGAGAACTCAAACAGAATAGGTTCCAAACGTGATAATCCAGAATGGAGTATGTATTAGCTATCAAAATTACACACCATGTTGGACAGCGACAACAGGCGAGGAAAGGACGCAGCCTGAAATTACGTTAGTGGCCAGGGCAGGTAACCGGAACACTAACGGCCACAAGGCAGGAAATTCCACTGGTGCACTCGAATTGTAGTCAACCAAAATAGTTAATTGCACCGCATGGCGGTTAAATTTCAGTAGCAGAAACACTCGGTGTTGCTCACAGGAAAACCTCCCCAAGAGCAAACCACCCATCAATCAGTACACGAGAACTCAAACAGAATAGGTTCCAAACGTGATAATCCAGAATGGAGTATGTATTAGCTATCAAAATTACACACCATGTTGGACAGCGACAACAGGCGAGGAAAGGACGCAGCCTGAAATTACGTTAGTGGCCAGGGCAGGTAACCGGAACACTAACGGCCACAAGGCAGGAAATTCCACTGGTGCACTCGAATTGTAGTCAACCAAAATAGTTAATTGCACCGCATGGCGGTTAAATTTCAGTAGCAGAAACACTCGGTGTTGCTCACAGGAAAACCTCCCCAAGAGCAAACCACCCATCAATCAGTACACGAGAACTCAAACAGAATAGGTTCCAAACGTGATAATCCAGAATGGAGTATGTATTAGCTATCAAAATTACACACCATGTTGGACAGCGACAACAGGCGAGGAAAGGACGCAGCCTGAAATTACGTTAGTGGCCAGGGCAGGTAACCGGAACACTAACGGCCACAAGGCAGGAAATTCCACTGGTGCACTCGAATTGTAGTCAACCAAAATAGTTAATTGCACCGCATGGCGGTTAAATTTCAGTAGCAGAAACACTCGGTGTTGCTCACAGGAAAACCTCCCCAAGAGCAAACCACCCAAGGACGCAGCCTGAAATTACGTTAGTGGCCAGGGCAGGTAACCGGAACACTAACGGCCACAAGGCAGAAAATTCCACTGGTGCCATCGAATTGTAGTCAACCAAAATAGTTAATTGCACCGCATGGCGGTTAAATTTCAGTAGCAGAAACACTCGGTGTTGCTCACAGGAAAACCTCCCCAAGAGCAAACCACCCATCAATCAGTACACGAGAACTCAAACAGAATAGGTTCCAAACGTGATAATCCAGAATGGAGTATGTATTAGCTATCAAAATTACACACCATGTTGGACAGCGACAACAGGCGAGGAAAGGACGCAGCCTGAAATTACGTTAGTGGCCAGGGCAGGTAACCGGAACACTAACGGCCACAAGGCAGGAAATTCCACTCTTGCACTCGAATTGTAGTCAACCAAAATAGTTAATTGCACCGCATGGCGGTTAAATTTCAGTAGCAGAAACACTCGGTGTTGCTCACAGGAAAACCTCCCCAAGAGCAAACCACCCAAGGACGCAGCCTGAAATTACGTTAGTGGCCAGGGCAGGTAACCGGAACACTAACGGCCACAAGGCAGAAAATTCCACTGGTGCACTCGAATTGTAGTCAACCAAAATAGTTAATTGCACCGCATGGCAGTTAAATTTCAGCAGCAGAAACACTCGGTGTTGCTCACAGGAAAACCTCCCCAAGAGCAAACCACCCATCAATCAGTACACGAGAACTCAAACAGAATAGGTTCCAAACGTGATAATCCAGAATGGAGTATGTATTAGCTATCAAAATTACACACCATGTTGGACAGCGACAACAGGCGAGGAAAGGACGCAGCCTGAAATTACGTTAGTGGCCAGGGCAGGTAACCGGAACACTAACGGCCACAAGGCAGGAAATTCCACTGGTGCACTCGAATTGTAGTCAACCAAAATAGTTAATCGCACCGCATGGCGGTTAAATTTCAGTAGCAGAAACACTCGGTGTTGCTCACAGGAAAACCTCCCCAAGAGCAAACCACCCAAGGACGCAGCCTGAAATTACGTTAGTGGCCAGGGCAGGTAACCGGAACACTAACGGCCACAAGGCAGGAAATTCCACTGGTGCACTCGAATTGTAGTCAACCAAAATAGTTAATTGCACCGCATGGCGGTTAAATTTCAGCAGCAGAAACACTCGGTGTTGCTCACAGGAAAACCTCCCCAAGAGCAAACCACCGAAACCAACCACCACAACATGAATGGTCGTGGCTTGGGTACTTGAAACCATTACTCAAGTTTGACGTCCTGGGTCGGTGAACCACGAAGCTCGTAGCGATCGGGCAGCTTCACACACGCTCCGACACTGTGCAGGGGCTGCCAGCGGCCCCAGCCGACTTCACCACGCGGAGATACTTCCCTCGTCCGCAACAACCGACCGAGTCACTGCCAGTAGGCCGACAATATTTAAAACAAGTCGTCAGTGGAACTGACACCAACTACACACACAGTTTGACAAACACTTGCACAGAGACTTGAACGATACTCAGCAGTGGCCGTACAATCGCGAAGATAAATCGGTAGTCGTTTCACACACACGCAGCCGACTCATGAACGATCGGCGAGCCAAAATGTGTCGTCCGGTAGGACGACCGACCCACGATCCACCAAGACCGTGGCGCGGCTCAAGTGATGCGCGGCGGCAATGGTCGGGCGAGCCATGTCGACGCAGACCTCACAGCTCCAACCCGACTGCACTAGTGCCGCACTGCAATTCCCAATTGGTAGGTCCGGACTGCGCTCAAGATGCGTTCCAACAGACTGGCAGACCCGAACTCGCGACAGACTGCCTTACGACAGACAATCACTGAAGTAATAGCAGTCGAGCAAAGATACTACGAAAGGGGATATATCGATACGCGCTGCTAGTGCTGGTCACGGTCAGTCAAAGCAGCAACTCAGTGACAGTAGTAATTTAAATTAACGTAGTGACGTGGAAGTACTTTAAAAACAGGGTGTAAAATACATTATGGCGGGAACATGAGCCACGCACGGCTCAACCTTGACCATCATGTATGTGGTGTCACCGCCAGACACCACACTTGCTAGGTGGTAGCCTTTAAATCGGCCGCGGTCCATTAGTATACGTCGGACCCGCGTGTCGCCACTGTCAGTGATCGCAGACCGAGCGCCGCCACACGGCAGGTCTAGAGAGACGTCTTAGCACTCGCCCAGTTGTACAGCCGACTTTGCTAGCGATGCTACACTGACAATTACGCTCTCATTTGCCGAGACGATAGTTAGCATAGCCTTCAGCTACGTCATTTGCTACGACCTAGCAAGGCGCCATTACCAGTTAATATTGAAATTACAAAACATGTACCGTCAAGAGCGATGTACACCAATTATGGATTAAATTTAAGTATTCCAAGAACTACGTTCTTTTCTTATTAGACTCAACTCCTTTAATTGTTCCAGACCTCACGCCAGTCTGCGTGTAATTAAATGCGTGCATTTCGGCCTCCTCTAGCAACACGGTGTTGGCTCTTCTGCCAACACAGCAATGTACTCTAACGTCCGGCACCTAAGCAAAGATACATAAGCCACATAATAGACCCGTGAAACCTCTCTCGCGATTTTCTGGGAATTGCCAGAGTAGTTCACCTCACTACTTGCAGATGATGCTGTTTTAACGGCCTACTAGAGGTGTACCAACGTCCTGACCTGTCCTTGTTAGACCTGAGATCTCTCCACACAAAGTAGTCGCACACTGACAGGTCAGCCGACCTGTGTGGCCAGCTAGGGTCGCGACCAGACTGACCTCTGTTACAACTCTGTCAGGCGTGAAGACTGTGTGAATGTGCTCCAAGGTTATGCCATCTGTATGGGCAATTGCTCCGTCCTGTTGGAAGTAACTGTAGGTCTTTTCCTTATCCGTTAAAGAGTCACAAAATGCTTCAAAACGTTGGAAATTTAACACTTCGAAGTCATCATGTGATGGAAAAAGGTCGGTCCAATATTGCTGCGTGCAGACATTGCACACCAAATCCCAACTTTCTGACCATGCAACGGTGTTTCGTGGAAGTTATGCGGATTCTCCACTACCTTGAACCAGTGATTCTGTGAACTGACAAAGCACTTAGGTAAAACCAGGCTTCATCAGCCATAAAGAAGAGACCGATATCCAAGCCATTCGTTGTTATCCCAGCGAACCGTCACTCACAAAACTGGGGGCGCTGAGGAGCATCTGCCCGTTTTAATACACGAACAACAGACACTCGGTAGGGATGCATGTGCGGGTCCAGATGGAGTACCCGTCCGCATGATCGACGTGTTATGGCAGTCCTTTGCGACAGACGTCGGGTTGATTTGGTAAGAGTCTGAAGCATTTTCTAGAGAACTGCGGCCACGTTTTCTAGTGTGCAGACACGTTTTGGAATATTTTTGACTTGTTAAGGCCGGCCGGAGTGGCCGAGCGGTTCTAGGCGCTTCAGTCTGGAACCGTGCGACCGCTACCGTCGCAGGTTCGAATCCTGCCTCGGGCATGGATGAGTGTTATGTCCTTGGTTGGTTAGGTTTAGGTAGTTCTAAGTTCTAGGGGACTGATGACCTCAGCTGTTAAGTCCCATAGTGCTCAAAACCCTTTGAACCATTTTTGACTTGTTAAAAACAGATCCTGTCTGATATCATTTTCGCACTAAGCGTTGCATGGCACTCTTTGACACCATTAAACTTCTCAGCAAACAGCTGACCCCACCGTTTCCACGACACTGTTGTCTCGTAACTTTCCACAACGAACACCTGCTGCTCCACTTTGAGTACCATCGTCGCCTGTGCACTGCTCCACTCACTCTGACACAACCCGCACTACACTCTGAACCGTTGTGGACCACGTGATGTGGGTATGGTCATTTGCTTAGATTCACGTCCAATCATTGCATTCACGTCCAATCGTATTCACTCGCCCGATCCACTTTTATTTACCCAATCCTATGTTTGCTGTGGGTTGGGAACACTGCTACAAAGCTCGTTTACACCGAACTAACAGTAAACACAATTCGCTGAGAAGACTAACATTTTGCAGAATTTACCATGATACCATAAACTGTAATGTCGAAGTATCTTCATTAATATTTGCCACAATTTTTGCAGAACATCATACGACATCTCACACACTGCAGTATCAAAATACCTCACCATTTCTTTAACTCCACCTCACACCACAGTGAATGACGAAAACTCGTGTAGTTGGAATAATAAAAACAATTGATTTCTTTTTACAAATACAAGCACCCTAATACTCCCACGACAGTCCGCAGGTGTACAATGTAGAGTAAATTATAAATTTCCTAAGAGCAGTGGAGCCCTATAGCTATTGGCTGAGAGCAATAGCACATGATTAATAAATAATTCAAATCATATGGGTACCGTGGAATTGTGACATTATGAGTAGCTCTTGCTCAAGCGCTGTAAGGCTAAGATATACACTTAACAAGAGGCAGCTAATTATTTACATTGCAAGCATATTTTTCGGCAAGAATGGATGCATTTACACAGTAGGCAGAGATACATGCTCATAAGATGTTCAATTTTTTGCGTACCTTAGCAGTTTCACCAATTTTCAGAGTTGATGTCATACTAATTTACCAATTTTACCAACTCTGATAAACTGGCCTACCAAGTTGTCAGTTTTACAGCCAATTGTGCCAATTACCTATCAACCTACCAAACTTTCAGTGACACCTACTCCAGATTTGCCAGTTTCCTATCAATTTAATAAAAAAAGAAACTTGGTACAGTTGACAGATAGAAGACTCCGCTGTGCTACAAGCTTAACTCCTAGCACTTTATAAACTGCGTGTTGTTATTGACTGACAGGGTTAAAAAAGTGAAAAGCAAAGTTATTATAGGATACATTTTTTATCTACATATATACATCACTGGCCATTAAAATTGCTACACAATGAAGATGACGTGCTACAGAGGCGAAAATTAACCGACAGGAAGAAGATCCTATGATATGCAAATGATTAGCTTTCCAGAGCATTCACACAAGGTTGGCGCTGGTGGCGACACCTGCAACGTGCTGACATGAGAAAAGTTTCCAATCGATTTCTCATACACAAACAGCAGTTGACCGGCGTTGCCTCGTGAAACGTTGTTGTGATTCCTCGTGTAAGGAGGAGAAATGCGTACCATCATGTTTACGATTTTGATAAAGGTCGGATTGTAACCTATCGCGATTGCGGTTTATCGTATCGCGACATTGCTGCTCGCGTTGGTCGAGATCAAATGACTGTTAGCAAAATATTGAATCGGTGGGTTCAGGAGGGTAATACGGAACGCCCTGCTGGATCCCAACGGCCTCGTATTACTAGCAGTCGAGATGACAGGCATCTTATCCGCATGGGTGTAACAGTTCGTGCAGCCACGTCTCGATCTCTGAGTCAACAGATAGGGACGTTTGCAAGACAACAACCATCTGCACGAACAGTTCGACGACGTTTGCAGCAGCATGGAGAATCAGCTCGGAGACCATGGCTGCGGTTACCCTTGACGCTGCACGACAGACAGGAGCGCCTGCGATGGTGTACTCAACGACGAACCTGAGTGCACGAATGACAGGTTCTGGTTTCAGCATCATGATGGTGGCATCCGTGTTTGTCGACATCGCGGTGAACGCACATTGGAAGCGTGTATTCGTCGTCGCCATACTGGCGCATCACACGGCGTGATGGTATGGGGTGCCATTGTGTACATGTCGGCTACCTCTTGTTCGCATTGACGGCACTTTGAACAATGGACGTTACATTTCAGATGTGTTACGACCCGTGGCTCTACCGTTCTTTCGATCCCTGCGAAACCCTACATTTCAGCAGGATAATGCACGACCGCATGTTGCTGGTCCTGTACGGGCCTCTCTGGATACAGAAAATGTTACCGAGCGAGGTGGCGCAGTGGCTAGACACTGGACTCGCATTCGGAAGGACGACGGTTCAATCCCGCGTCCGGCCATCCTGATTTAGGTTTTCCGTGATTTCCCTAAATCACTCCAGGCAAATGCCGGGATGGTTCCTCTGAAAGGGCACGGCCGACTTCCTTCCCCATCCTTCCCTATTCCGATGAGACCGATGACCACGCTGTCTGGTCTCCTTCCCCAAACCAAAATGTTCGACTGCTGCCGTGGCCAGCACATTCTCCAGATCTCTCACCAACTGGTAACGTCTGGTCAATGGTGGCCGAGCCAGTCACTACTCTTGATGAACTGTAGTATCGTGTTGATGCTGCATGGGCAGCTGTACCTGTACACGCCATCCAAGCTCTGTTTGACTCAATGTCCAGGCGTATCAAGACAGTTATTACGGCCAGAGGTGGTTGTTCTGGATACTGATTTCTCAGGATCTATGAACCCCAATTGCGTGAAAATGTAATCACATGTCAGTTCTAGTATAATATATTTGTCCAATGAATACCCGTTTATCATCTGCATTTCTTCTTGGTGTAGCAATTTTAATGGCCAGTAGTGTACATTGTAAACTCTCCCTAGCTATTACTGCTCTCCTCTTCTTCACAGAGCCGGCCACGCGCATTCACGGCAATCACTCGCCAAGTGTCCTCACTTCCTACACATCGTGAAAACCACCCCCCAGTGAATACTGAAGCCGCTCCAGGGCACAGTGACCGTTCAGATTACATAGTGTGCATCTTACGACGTACAGACCACCGTCCACGTCTCTCGTATTGCCTCTAAATTCTAGCACCGGATCGTGGGCTGCAAGAGGGACAGCAAAAGCTATGTCATAACATTACTAATTGATCATCATAGGTCAGCACATCTACAACAATGCACATAGAACTGTTCCCTAAGTCTTGCATGGAAGCAGTATAAGAGTAGCTACTGCTCTCACGGGAACTGACATTGTTAGTAACGAAAAAGAATTGACACAATATTTACCGTCAGACTTCTTCTGTCCAGCTGATTGCTCCTGCTGCTGCTCCCACTGTTGGCACTTCATACTGGACTAAGTGCAGACGAAAAAATGATAGCGCACATGGAGTCAAATTAAAAATTGCTCGAATAATCGCGGTTGAGCTCGCGCGCCACTGGTAGATGGAACATAATGTCGATGGGCGGGAGGCGCAAGGATGCAAGAGACGGGATGGCTTTCATAGGACAGTGACACAATGATGTCAGAATTCCAGGAGTGATGAGGTCGCGGCCTTGGGGATGAGACGACGTCGGAATTTCTGAAGTGATGATGTCATGGCCTTGTGCGTACGTTCCCGGATGTGAGATGCCAAAATTCCTGGAATGATGATGTCAAAAGCGTGCTGATGTCATCATTGAATTTTGCCAGAACCCACTGTGCCCCTCTACTATTGTAGGGGAATGAAATAGTTGAAACTTCCTGGCGGATTAAAAGTGTGTGCCGGACCGAGACTCAAACTTGGGACGTTTGCCTTTCAAGGGCGAGTGCTCTATCAGCTGAGACCCAAGCACGATTCACGACCTATCCTCACAGCCTTACTTCCGCCAGTACCTCGTTTCCTATCTTCCATACTTCACAGAAACTCTACTGTGAGGACGGGTCGTGAGTCCTGCTTGGGTAGCTCAGCTGGTACAGCTCCTGCCTGCTAAAGGCAAAGGGCCCGAGTTCGAATCTCGATCTGGCACACAGTTTTAATCGGCCAGGAAGTTTAATACCAGCGCACACTCCGCTGCAGAGTGAAAATTTCATTCTGGAAACATCCCCCAGGCTGTGGTAAGGCCATGTCGTTGCAAGGAGTGCTAGTTCTGGACGTTTTGCAGGAGAGCTTCTGTGGAGTTTGGAATTTAGAAGACGAGGTTCTGGCGGACTGGCGGACGTAAAGCTGTGAGAAAGGGACCTGAGTCGTGCTTGGGCAGCTGGGCTCGTAGTGCACTTGCCCGCTAAAGGCAAAGGGTCCCCAGTTCGAGTCTCGGTCCGGCACACAGTTTTAATCGGCCAGGAAGTTTCATATCAGCGCACACTGCGCTGCAGAGTGAAAATTTCATTCTGGAATGAAATAGTTATCTATTAAGAAAGTAATATTACGCAAGTTGTGTGTCAGTGTGAAGTGGCAACCATTTCTCCCAGTCCGGGCGATGGACCAGAAATGCTGACGTATAAGTTGAGTGCTCGGTGATATCTCAATCCGTGTTAAGTAAAACTTAGTTGAGAATGACTTGCGGAAGTTTTGAGGGTCCGTGCTGTGTGGTGTATCTACGAGTCCGTTTAACCAGCTTTATTCGTGTTCGGAAATTAAGAGCTGCTACATTACAGTGAGGACATTTGCTACGTTACACGTACGGGAGCAGTAGGAAGGTTCTTCCGGACGTCGTTAAATGCGCATCAGTATCTGTCGCGGGGCTATTGTAGTCGCGCAGAGTACTTTGTGCCATTACTCAAACACAACGGTCGGTGATACGAATGAAGCGGCAGGCGTTAAACGTTCTGTCGATATCGACGTCTCTGGAGCTGAGATTCTCTGCGTTCCTACTGTAGAGAACAGGAGAGGGCTGCGTTGTAGCTTTTGTTGGGCATCATTTCCATTCCTTGGTATGCAGAGACAGTGTCCTCATTTTTTTTTATGTATCATTTATACTGAGCCACTGCAAAAGATAATTTATGCACATACACAGGTAATTCATATGATGAAATAGCGATGACGAAGTGCTTATCGTTATGCTGAGGATGCTTATGGCTCTATAATCGACAGTGAGGATTGCTTTGAGATTCCTGGTAACGGTAGATATGTATTTTGACGGGCATAGGACTGAAAGGAATATTACATAAAAAGGGTGGACAGATGGACCACATTGTGAATCTAATAGCTGGGGCATGGGTGTCAGAAGATGTTTAGAATTCTACTTAGGCAGGAGAAAGGCGTGAAGAAACGGGTAGAGTGTGCTCAAGTTGCTAGCCTGGGTAGATTACAGTTGTGACTCCAAGATCAGGAAAGGGCGTATGGTTAGACTTACTTTGGGAAAAGATGAGGAGTGCTTAGAGATGCAGAGAAGATTAGATGCATTCGAGGAGAGGCAAATGTGCAAACGTACTGCGGCCGCTACTGAGTGCCGTCTTCCCTTCAGACCAACATGCTGCACAGCTATCGCAAAACGACTTAACATTTCACGTTTTGTTCAGACTTTGACCATCAGAAGTCGCTTGACATCGAACGATTTCTTCCACACTACAAGATATAATTGGAACCCACCTACCCATAGTAGTACCGTGTGCGTCAGAAATAATTAACGAGGCAGCGTGCGACAGTGTGCGACAGGAGCCGAGCGTGGTCTACGTTTCTGTCATTCCGACGCCGACATAGGGAGCCCTTTACCGTTAGTCACGCCAGTCTCGGCGTACGAATTATAAGAATATTGGACTGCCGCTCGAACTACTCGCGGATGCCGTCATTGCGGCGCTCGGACCCTATAGCAACGACCTGGAACATTTTGCCGGACGATGGGTACAATTCCGAACCTATCCCATCTTAAATGGTGACACGCAGGTTCATATCGATCTGCAGAGTCACCTGCCCTCTTACCTTCGTATTGGAGACTGCCATGCCATCGTGTGTTCCGGTTGCGGTCAGGAGGGCCATCTGCGGTCTGAGTGCGTGCAAAGACGTGTCGCGCAGCTCCAGCTGTCAGAAATGTCAGCGCCACCCACGCTGATCGCCATCAGTAATTTAGACGGCAGCCCTCGCCACGCCCAGACTGTCGCATGATCTCTCCGATCAGCACCCCCTATCACACCACCAACATTCTACATGACGACATAGCCGCCACCGGGACTCCAGCGTCGGACGCCACGGAGACAGGCACCTCTCCACAGCACAAGCTTGACTCCTTCAGTATACCAACCGTGGCCTTCGAGCCTGGTCGACGCTGCTCCTCGCCGTCGTCCGACACTGAGGAACACGTGCGCAAATAACGATCACCGCGTCGGCGCAGACGTCGTCGCTGCTCGCCCACAGATCCACGCGACACTCTTACCCACGACGATGGAGAAGTGGCCCAGCCAGTCAATGGTCTCATGCAGAAATCGGCCGATGCCACAAGCGCAGGATGCGCAATCTGTAGAGGCCGCCACAAACATAGTACCGATGGTGCGCAGGTTGACACGGCTGTCTCCCTGGCGACGCCTCATGATCTCTGCCACAAAGACAAAGTTACACTGGACGGACAATCGCCCAGGGGGCGTGGAGTGACGACGTGGAGGACGAAATGTCTCCTCCATGGCACTGTCTACCTCCCCTGAGGGGAATCGAAGCAAGGCGGGATGGGCAATTGTTGCGTTCCCCACCCCACACTGCTCCCAGCAGTGGTAGAGGCAAGTCCACCACTCTAGCGCAGACGTACCGGTTCATCACACTGAACATCAATATGATCAGCACCTCACCAGTGCTGCAGTTCTTCGATGATATGCTTTAGGCCTCTGACATTGACGTCGCCCTTCCTCAGGAAGTTAACAGCAGTGACTCATACACGTCTGTAGGCGATCTCTCAGGATGTGGAGTGGCCTTTTACAAATGCAAATGGATCCCGGTCATAGACATGACACACCTCCCATCCGAATGGGGCGGATGGGGCATGGCTCACGTGCAAGTCGTCAGTACCTATCCCCCATTGGACTTGACGAATCGTCGGCAGCGGTCCACGTTTTTCGCAGATGACGTGAGCCCCCGGTTTCTGGAAGCTATGATCACTTTGTTGTGCGTGGTGATTTGACCTGCGTCCTCCACCAGGGGGACCAGACACCTGGTTATACATGAGCTGGTGCATTTCTGGCGCCAGTTACCATCGATAGTCATTTTGATCTTTGAGTCGACTTCGATACTTATTTGTCTTCTGCTCATTTTTGGCGGCGCGGATTTAACGGCAGCGCGTGCGCTCAGCTGGGGAGGTGTGTCGGGATCGGCGGTGAGCGAGAGTCACGTGGGACCGTGTACGTAGGCAGGACGGCAAGAGGACGAGTCGGACAACGAAGGAGCGGGGCCAACGGCTACGGCGTGTTGAGTCGTGAGGGCAGACCCACCGCCCATGGTGATTTGGTTTTCCTAGAGGTCGGAAGGGCAAGCTCCTCCGAATCTGTTACAAGCTACGCCTGCCGATTGAATTGGAGTCGGCGAGTTGCTTCGGTGGGTTGCGTGCGGCTTAATTGAACATGCCAGTGTAGTAAAAAGCCTTTGGAATTGTTTTAGTTGTTTATCGCTTATCTCGGTGTCGTGACTAACTATCTTGACGGCAGCAGAGGAAGTGTGGCTACGCCCAACCATTCGACATGAAGTGTGGTTAAAGCGTAGCTAGAAGTGCAACGAGTAGTGAGTAAATTCGGCTCTGGTGTTTCAAGACACGCAGAGATACGTACCCTACTCTACCATGTAGTTCATTTGGTAGTTTGGCGTGTAATGTGCGCCGAGATAATTCTTGTCATCTTAACTTTAGGGCATGATTTTTAGCGAACTTATTAATCAAAGTTTAAGGGCTGGCACTGGCCAAGTAACTCACGCAGGCTAATTTGTTTCTACTCAGTTGTATTGATCACCTGTTCTCTAGAGAAGATGGTGCAGTTTATGTCCCAGAATATTGTCTGCCGTTGATGTGTGAATGTTATTTACTCGGCAGAATGGCTGAGACCTGCGCCTGCTCAACTTGAATAGTTATCCGATTGAATTTTTCTAAGTACGGTCGAGGCTGTAGCGTGAGAAATGTAATGGAGTGATATGAATGAAGTGTGTTATTTCTAATGGAGAAAAGATGGGGCTCGCCCATCCTGTAGCGCACAATACCGTGAGCTGCGATGTCTGCTGCCTGCATCGTTCTCCACTGAAAAATAACGAAACTACCTCTTTCTGCCTGGACTGACCATCGCCAATCGAACTCTCACTACGCCTTGATGATGTCAAGGACTCCTATCTGCCCCTAGTCTAACTATTGGCGTTATACACTGGTCAGATAACCAGTCCACCATGATGCCACTCAATGTTCGCTCACAGGCGCTAACTAATACTCGGTCTGTCTTCACATCGCACATTAAGTGTCGCAGCCAACACAGTGAACAAATGCTTAATCGTGAGCGACTCAGTATAATCACTCCAATTCGCTAGTGACAGAGGTGTTCTCTCAGTGCAGTACTGACTCGAGACTTTGTTCCTCGCTCTCTGCGCACATGCACGAGAGCACTCGCTCCCGCTATGTGTTACCACTTCAAGAGCATCACCGGAACCACCCCTCTCCATGCAAAAAGCGAATTGGTATATCATCTGCTGTCTTTCCCGCACTCCTCTGGCTCATTGCGTCAGAAATAGTCCGCCAATCAGCGTTACTCCTACAAAAAGGAGAATGGCGCTCCGTTTACGCCTACCAGTCTGGAAATATATAGCATCTGCATTAGGTGTTTACTGTCCACCTGTGAGAACTCTGACACTGCGCAATAGGTCCGTCAAAAGATGCGTATGCTGGGGCTCGCCCAAACAATACGGCAGGTTTTGCCTTTAAGGTGAACACACAGGCCATTATCCCTTTTCTCTGGCAAAAACTGTTTTGGTCCCTGGGCGGTCGGCCTGCCGGTGCAGCTGCATGCTAACTCACCCTCCTACAGACTTTCCAGTGGGCTAGTTGCCTCTGCCGAACAAAAACTTGTTTGACCTTCGTGTCTTGAATGTTTGTGTAGGTCAGCCTCGACTTTTTGATCTCGGTGCGCACTTTCTATTTATTTATTAGATTTGCATATCGATTAAATGGAAATATATAAAACTGACTCTACCCTGTCGAGTTTGGGCTCGAATGAAATGTCTTGATACGCAGAATACGATGGTGAGGTCGGAATATGTAAGAAATGAAGGTCAGGAGACCACGCCACCTTACAGATATGAATATCAAGAGCTCAGATGGAAACCCAGTTAGCCGGCCGAAGTGGCCGTGCGGTTAAAGGCGCTGCAGTCTGGAACCGCAAGAGCGCTACGGTCGCAGGTTCGAATCCTGCCTCGGGCATGGATGTTTGTGATGTCCTTAGGTTAGTTAGGTTTAACTAGTTCTAACTTCTAGGGGACTAATGACCTCAGCAGTTGAGTCCCATAGTGCTCAGAACCATTTTTGAAACCCAGTTCTAAGCAAAGAAGGAAAGCGGAAAGGTGGAAGGTGTATGTAGAGGGTCTATACAAGGCCGATGTTCTTGAGGACAATAATTTGGAAATTGAAGAGGTTGTAGATGAAGATGAAATGGGAGATATGATACTGCGTGAAGAGTTTGACAGAGCATTGAAAGACCTAAGTCGAAACAAGGCCCCGGGAGTAGACAACATTCCATTAGAACTTCTGACAGCCTTGGGAGAGCCAGGCCTAACAAAACTCTACCATCTGGTGAGCAAGATGTATGACACAGGCAAAATACCCTCAGACTTCAAGGTGTTGACAGATGTGAAAATTACCAAACTATCAGTTTAATAAGCGACAGCTGCAATATACTAACACGAATTCTTTACAGATGAATGGAAAAACTGGTAGTAACCGACCTCGAGGAAGATCAGTTTGGATTCCGTAGAAATGTTAGAACACATGAGGCAATACTGACCCTACAACTTATCTTAGAAAATAGATTAAGGAAAGGCAAACCTACGTTTCTAGCAGTTGTAGGCTTAGCGAAAGCGTTTGACAATGTTGACTGGAATACTCTCTTTCAAATTTTGAAGGTGGCAGGGATAAAATACAGGGAGTAAAGGCTATTCACAAGTTGTACAGAAACCAAATGGCAGTTATAGGAGTAGAGTGACATGAAAGGGAAGCAGTGGTTGGGAGGGGAGTGAGGCAGGGTTGTAGCCTATCCCTGATGTTATTCAATCTGTATACTGAACAAGCAGTATAGGAAACAAAAGAATAATTCGGAGTAGGAATTAAAATCCATGGAGAAGTAATAAAAATGTATGAGGATAATGGAATGATGCTGAGGGAATTAGATTAGGAAATGAGACACTTAAAGTAGTAAATGACTTTTGCTATTTGGGGCGAAAAATAACTGATGGAGGTCGAAGTACAGAGGATATAAAATGTAGGCTGGCAATGGCAACGAAAGCGTTTCTGAAGAAGAGAACTTTGTTCACATCGAGTATAGATTTAAGTATCAGGAAGTCGTTTCTGAAAGTATTTGTATGGAGTGTAGCCATGTATGGAAGTGAAACAAGGACGATAAATAGTTTAGACAAGAAGAGAATAGAAGCTTTCGAAATGTGGTACTACAGAAGAATGCTGAAGATTAGATGGGTAGATCACATACCTAATGAGGAGGTATTGAACAGAATTGGAGAGAAGAGAAATTTGTGGCACAACTTGACTAGAAGAAGGGATCGGTTGATAGGACATATTCTGAGGCATCAAGGGATCACCAATTTAGTATTGGAGGGCAGCGTGGAGGGTAAAAATCGTAGAGGGAGACCAAGAGATGAATACACTGAACAGATTCAGAAGGATGTTGGTTGCGGTAGGTACTGGGAAGTCTGAGGGAATTTCGCCTGTCTCATACATCTTGCTCACCGGATGGTAGAGGTTTGTCAGGACTGGCTCTCCCAAGGCTGTCAGTAGCTCTAATGGAATGTTGTCCACTCCCGGGGCCTTGTTTCGACTCAGGTCTTTCAGAGCTTTGTCAAACTCTTCACGCAGTATCATATCTCCCATTTCATCTTCATCCACCTCCTCTTCCATTTCCATAATTTTGTCCTCAAGAACATCGCCCCTGTTCATACTCCTTCCATCTTTCTGCTTTCCCATCTTTGCTTAGAACTGGGTTTCCATCTGAGCTCTTGATATTCATGCAGGTGGTTCTCTTTTCTCAAAATACCTCTTTAATTTTCCTGTAGGCAGTGTCTATCTTACTCCTAGTGCAATACGCCTCTATATCCTTACATTTGTCCTCTAGCCATACCTGCTTAGCCATTTTGCACTTGCTGTCGATCTCATTTCTGAGACGTTTGTATTCCTTTCTGCCTGCTTCATTTGCTGCATTTTTATATTTGCTCCTTTCATCAATTAACTTCAATATATCTTCTGTTACCCAAGGATTTCTATTAGTCCTTGTTTTTTTACCTACTTGATCCTCTGCTGCCTTCACTATTTCACCTCTCAAAGCTACCCATTCTTCTTCTATTGTATTTCTTTCCCCCATTCTTGTCAATCGTTCCCTAATGCTCTCCCTGAAACTCTGTACAACCTCTGGTTCTGTCAGTTTACCCCTGTCCCATCTCCTTAAATTCCCACCTTTTTTTCAGTTTCTTCAGTTTTAATCTACAGTTCATAACCAATAGATTGTGGTCAGAGTCCACATCAGCCCCTGGAAATGTCTTACAAATTAAAATCTGGTTCCTAAATCTCTGTCTTACCATTATATAATCTATCTGAAACCTTTTAGTATCTCCAGGCTTCTTCCATGTATATAACCTTCTTTCATGATTCTTGAACCAAGTGTTAGCTATGATTTAGTTAAGCTCTGTGCAAAATTCTACCAGGCGGCTCCCTCTTTCATTCATTACCCCCATTCCATATTCACCTACTATGTTTCCTTCTCTTCCTTTCCCTGCTATCGAATTCCAGTCGCCCATGACTATTAAATTTTCGTCTCCCTTCACTACCTGAATAATTTCTTTTATCTCATCATACATTTCATCAATCTCTTCGTCATCTGCGGAGCTAGGTGGCATATAAACTTGTACTACTGTGGTAGGCGTGGGCTTCGTGTCTATCTTGGCCACAATAATGCATTCACTATGCTGTTTGTAGTACCTTACCCGCATTTCTATTTTTTATTCATTATTAAACCTACTCCTGCATTGCCCCTATTTGATCTTGTATTTATAACCTTGTATTCACCTGACCAGAAGCCTTGTTCCTCCTTCCACTTAACTTCATTAATTCCCACTATATCTATCTTTAACCTATCCATTTCTCCTTTGAAATATTCTAACCTACCTGCCCGATTAAGGGATCTGACATTCCACGCTCCGACCCGTAGAACGCCAGTTTTCTTTCTCGTGAGAACCACATCCTTTTGAGTAGCCCCGCCCGGAGATCCGAATGGGGGACTGTTTTACCTCCGGAATATTTTACCCAAGAGGACGCCATCATCATTTAATCATACAGTAAAGCTGTATGCCCTCGGGGAAAATTAGGGCTGTAGTTTCCCCTTGCTTTCAGCCGTTCACAGTACCACAACAGCAAGGCCGTTTTGGTTAGTGTTACAGGGCCAGATCAGTCAATCATCCAGACTGTTGCCCCTGCAACTACTGAAAAGGCTGCTGCCCCTCTTCAGGAACCACACGTTTGTCTTGCCTCTCAACAGATACCTCTCCGTTGTGGTTGCACCTACGGTACGGCTATCTGTATCGTTGAGGCACGCAAGCCTCCCCACAATCGGCCAGGTCCATGGTTCATGGGGGGAGGCTTTTCTAATACGGCTACTAAACCATGCTGGATCTTTCCCATCCCTTAACCTTACTCGGAACCTACTTGTCTAGAACATATTGAACGATACCTTTGAATTTTTTCCATTTGTTCTCCACATGTTCGTCCTCATAACCGAATTTTTGGTGCTGGCTGTTGAGATATCCAGAAATTTGTATCCTGTTATCCTTGCTGAGCAAATATATCTCCCTACCTTTCTTAACATTCCTTGTAGAACCCGTCGTCACAGCTGTCACAGCCATATGATCACTGATAGCTTCCTCTACGTTAACTGGTTCGATAAGTTCAGGTTTGTTTGTTGCCAGGAGGTCTAAGACGTTACCCTCACGAGTTGGTTCTCTCCGTGCTTAAGGTAATTTTCGGACAAGACATCCAGAACAATGTCTCACGAATCCCTGCCTCTGGCACCTGTTTTGACGACATAACACTCCCAATCTATACCTGGCATGTTGAAGTCACCTCCTATTACAACGGCATGATGAGGAAAATTACTAATGATATTCTGCAAGTTTTGTCTGAAGCGCTCTACAACTACAGATCCTCACCCAGCTGGTCTATAAAAGTATCCGATCACCATTTTTGACCGTTCTTTGATACTCAATTCCACCCAGATTAATTCACATTCGGAATCCGTGATAATCTCGCTAGATTTTATCGAATTTTTATTAGGACTTTTGCTTACATCGTCCATCCCTCACACGCCCATAGAGGCACCCAAACGTCAACTGGCTGGCGGTTTGGAGGTGCAGCCACTCAACCTTTTTACTACCGAACTTGTCTGCACTCTGATACGTCGTTGTCAACGGTAAATCCCGACAAATTGTCGACTTCATTATACAGGACTGGCTACTTCCCCACTTTGCTATGACTGCCAACCCAACGACCGCAGTGAGCATCGTCTTACACGGCCGCTGAAGTGGGACGTTAGGCTCCTCATCCAACGCACCAAGGGCAGCTAACTTCGTGCACCGGCAGTGACGGTTACGCAGGAGTTCCTGCTGTTGCCCCAGACCTCACACGACCATCCTTCGAAATTCCACGCACTCATATGCTTTCGAGGACAGGCTTCAGAATACCTCTTTCACGACAGTCAAATGGTTCAAATGGCTCTGAGCACTATGGGACTCAACTGCTGAGGTCATTAGTCCCCTAGAACTTAGAACTAGGTAACCTAACTAACCTAAGGACATCACACACATCCATGCCCGAGGCAGGATTCGAACCTGCGACCGTAGCAGTCTCGCGGTTCCAGACTGCAGCGCCAGAACCGCGCGGCCACTTCGGCCGGCTTTTCACGACAGTCCCCATACAGTTCTTGACTTCTGGAATGGGGTTGTGATCGCGCACAGTTCATCCACCGGTTCGACCCATTACCAATAAACCTTCGCAGCATATCTCCACAGCGTCTTTCATCACCCTGTCTCCCAATTTCATGAAACATCGGTGATCACTTTCCCCAGTACGGTGCACCATCTTGTACAGGACACGAACGGATAGAATACGAAATAAATAAATGAATAAAAAATAATAAAAATTAAACAATAAAATATAAATAAAAAGAAAAAATTAAAAAGTAAGTAAAAACAAAGGTAAATAAATACAAAAATCTTCTTTCACACTTATTGGGATCTCCTATCCATGTTTCTATCGTCCTTAAGGATTGGCGCTCGAACGATTGTCCTTAGTTTAGTTTCCTTAGGTGCAATTAGGACGTCAAAGCCTGAAGAGGGATCACTTTGTTTTTGTTTGGTAGGGTCACAAGTGGTGATGAACATAGGGTTAGTACAGCCTTTTTTTTTTTTTTTTTTTTTTTTTTTTGCTTTCTGTGGCTAGGTATCCTTAATGCGTAAATGAAACAGCGCACACTCTCGTGCAGAGTGAAAATTTCGTTCTGGTAAATGAGTATAGCTTTTAAGCGTAATATTTTACTAAATTAAAAATTAGCAATTGAAAGGTAAGGTTATTCGATATTAGCTATGGTTCTCGAACTGCACAAATCCAATTTCTGCAAACATTTCTCAGTGTCGAATAATGATCATGTTCTTTTTCTTATTATTAGTTTTAATATTATTATTTCCAGGTAGTCTTAGTGAAGGGAAAGACAAATTATTACTAATATGGATAAATAAGTTGCAGATGTGTGGACTTCCACCATCCGGAGAAACCCCGCACACGCTTGTATTCCAATTTGCGGAGAGAAATGGAATTCGCCTTAGATTTTTTAAAATAAAATCAAGTGCCCGGTTGAGATTGGTTACAGTCCTTTCTAAAACGTTACCCACAGCTAACTACGAGAAAGCAACAAGGCTCTTTATTGACAGGGTTATGGCAATGCAAAGGGAAGCAGGTGCAGCTCATTTTTCTTTAGTTCGCGATATATTAAAAGCAAATTATTTTTGGGTAAGCGTGGTCACCTGTATAATATGGACAAAACTGGCTTTCAGATGAATCCTTGGCCAGAAAAAATTATAGCAGAAAGAGTTTTCCTACACTGTGTCAAGTAACTTCTGGAGGAAATGGAGAAACCGTAACAGTTGTCACTTGCAATGCCGAAGGCAACTTCATTCCTCAGGCGTGCATTGTTAAAGGTAAGAGAAAGAGAAGCCTGAATGGGAGGATGGACTTCCGAATGACTAAACAGTAATTATGAATGGGACATCAGGGTATTCCAGCTCTGATATATTCATGAGATGGATTGAAGACCACTTTTGTCGCAGCAAACATGAAGGAAAAGTGGTTCTGGTTCTCGATGGCCATACCTCACACTCTACTGATCCAGATAGGCTACAGGTTGCTACCGACAACGATGTGATCTTGATTGCTTTACCTCCTCATTCAATGCACTGTCTTCAGCCTCTTGATAGATGTGTTTCAAATCACTGAGACAAGCTTTTTACAGGGCAATGCTCAACTGGGCAATGTCTCACCCTGGACGTTAAGTGACAAGAGCACAGTTCCCGCTCTTCCTCAGTGAAGCATGCAAGAAAGCTGCGGTTCCATCCAATGCTCAGTCTGGGTTTGAAGCTTGTGGTTTGAACCCAGGGATTTAAAATTTCTGACATGGCTGTTACTGTTGAGGCAGATAGGAATAATGGAGGTAATCTCGACAGCGAAGAACGTGGTCGAGTTCTTCTCCCACCGGCAGACAACGGCAACCTTGAAGCAGAGATTAAGAATGACCCGATGCCAGGAACATCCTTCGAAGACATTACTCCTGCGCTTATCTTGGATCTGTTACCATCTGAGCGCATAAAGAAAACAGCTGAAATTCTCACAAAACACCGTCGAATTGACGAGGCAAGAGCTAGTGAAACGACCGATAAGCCCGCTGGGCAGAACAGGTAATTAGGATTGTGGAAAGGGCCAAATAAGGCTTGGGGTCAGTTTCATCTTCTAATTGTAATTTATTGTAATTTAATAACACTTTTACAACCAAAGCAGCACATAGCCGGACCTTTACCGAATGCAACTCTTCACGGCTGAAGGCCTCCAAACAAGAAATCTTAACAAATCAGCAACATAAAAATCCAGTTAAGATAGCAATAAAATAATTTTAAAAAAGCCTCAGCAAAGCAGATATGCAAGGTGTAATACCAAAGGCTGAAGGCCACAATTAAGTTCCAAAATTTTAAAATATATTACCATAATCTTTTAAAGGTAGTAGGCCGCAATGTTTAAACTTGAAAGATAAATTTAGGAATTAATTTTCCAAAATTTTTAAGAAAAAAGAAAAATAACCATAAGCGTTAAATTTTAATTAGCTGAAAACAGATAATTAAACACCAATGGCACTCAGAAGCCTCCAGGGAGGTCGGTCTGCCCTCGTTCACTTAGGCGAGACAGGTGGTGAGCACAACTACAATTGATCCGTCGGAACCCAACCAGGGGACAGCCATGGACTGACACAACGACTTGCTTCCCATCAATTAGTACATGAGGACTCAAACAGAAAAGATTACAAACGTGATAATCCACAATGGAGTATGTATTAGCTGTCAAAATTACACACCATGTTGGACAGTGACTACAGGTGAGGAAGGGAGTCTGCATGAAATTATGTTAGTGGCCAGGGCAGGTAACCAGAACACTAGCGGCCACAATGCAGAAAATTCCACAGATGCACTCCAATTGTAGTCAACCAAAACAGTTAATTGCTCCGCATGGCAGCTAAATTTCAGCAGTACAAACACTCGGTGTTGCTCACAGGAAAACCTTCCCAGCAGAAAACCACAACATGAGTGGATGTGGCTTGGGTAGTTGAAACCACTATCAACTTTGACGTCCTGGTTCTGTGAACCACGAAGCTCGTAGCGATCGGACAACTTCACACACGCTCCGACACTGCGCAGGGGCTGCCAACGGACCCAGCCGACTGCACCGCTTGGAGATACTTCCCTCGTCCACAACAACCGACCGACTCCTCCGAATGCCGACAATATCTAAAATAGTCGTCAGGAAATAACGCCAACTACACACACAACCTGACAAACACATGCTCGAAGACCTGAACGATACACAACAGTAACTAAGCACGCACGAAGACAAATCGGGGGTCGATGCGCGCGCGCGCCCACACACACACACACACACACACACACACACACAGCCGACTCATAAACGATCGGCGAGCCAAAACACGTCGTCCGGTAGAAAGACCGACCGACGATCCACCAAGACCGTGGCCCGGCTCAAGTGATTCGTGGCGGCAATGGTCGGGCGAGCCATGTCGACGCAGACCTCACTGCAGTTCCAACCCGACTGCACTAGTGCCACATTGAAACTCCTCGACTGGCAGGTCCGGACTGCGCTCCAGACGCGTTCCAACTTATTGGCCGACCGAACTCGCCACGCGAACTGGCTACCCGAACACCGACAAACTGATCTACGACAGACAATGACCGGGAAGTAATAGCAGTCAAGCAAAGATACTACGAGAGGGGATATTTCGATACGCGCTGCTAACGCCACTCACGGCCAGGCAAAGCAGCAACTCAATGACAGTAGTAATTTAAATTAACGTAATGAGGTGGAAGTACGTTAAAAACAGGGTGTAAAATACATGATAGCGGGAACATGAGCCACGCATGGCTCACCTAGGTCATAGCAAATTAGGTCTAAGAGCAAGAAACCCAATACAAGGCAAACTATGATTAGCGAACCAGGCAGTTCACAGAATGACAGTGATTATTTAGCTCAGTGTGCCCTAAACTGCTACAATAAAAATGGATCACAGGTAAACTGGTTTCAGTGTGCAAAACGTGGTTGCACGAAACGTGCAGAGAAGAAAATATCTGTGCAATAATTGTGCAGAAAAGGTCTGATTTAATGTGTAAGCAATCATGTTATTTGCAAGTTTCCTAAACCCATTTTTTAGTTTATTTTATATTTTAGTCTTTATAATCTATTAAATTGCTTTCAGAATTATGTATTTAGCAACATTATATCATAAATCCAGAAAACTAGTCTGCTTCCGGTATAACTAGCATCTCATCCCGATGCTCGGGCATCTTACCGTGATCTGTTATTTGTTGTTCAGAAAAGTGCGTTGAAGCCGAGGAGAAATATGAGGCACATTGTACGTTGCTAAGACAATTGAGGATACGGAGTATAGAGAATCTCTCTAGTGGTGCATACGTTGATGAAACATGATCGAAGAGTTGAGCGTCACAGATATATCGAACGCAGACTTTTCTTCACCCGTTCCAGCCAGTGTGAGCTTTCTGGAGGAAGACCGTACAGAGTAACATCGCTGTCATCAACAAGAATATGCCTTTTACAAGTTTCTTTTTCAAAAGGAAATAGGGTTTCATATTTTTGTTGGACATAAAATCATACTTGCTTCCTTATTATGCAATGCAGCTACGTGCTCAACTCAATTTACCTCTTCATCTATTAATAACTACTCGCTTCTTTCCACAGTCTGTCGAAGAGATATCAGTAGAAACGATTATTTTTCTGACGTTTGCCATCCCACTCTCCATCCTCCATAAACCACGGACCTTGCTGCCCTGGGATGTCTTGCGCGCCTCAACGATAAAGATGGCCTTACTGCGGTTGCAACCATATTGGACAGCTGTCTCCTGAGAGGCCAGCCGCGTAGTTTCTGCAAAGAGACAGAAGCCTTTTCAATAGTTGTAGGGACAACAGTCAGGATGATCGACTGACCCGACCCTGTAACATTAGTCTTCATGGCGACACTGAGGCAATGGATTAGGAAATGAGACAGTGAAAGTAGTCTATGAGCTTTTTATTTTGACAGCAAAATCAGTGATGATTGATAAAGTATCGAAGATATAAAATGCAGACTACGAGTAGGAAAAAAGCGTTTTTGAAAAAGAGAAATTTATTAATCCCAAATACAAATTTAAATCTCGGGAAATATTTTCCGAAGTCATTTGTCTGAAGTGTGGCCTTGAAGTGAAGTAAAATGTTTACTATAAACAGTTCATATGAGAAGAGAATAGAAGGTTTTTAAATGTAGTGCTACAGGAGATTGCTGGAGATTAAATCAGTTGATCGGATAATAACTGAAGACATGGTAAACTGAAATGGAGAGAACAGAAATTTTTGGCAAAACTTGTCTAAAAGAATTCAAGGAAGAGTCAATTTGATAAGGGAGGGAAGTACGACGGGTAAAAATTTTAGAAAGAGAGAGAGAGAGAGAGAGAGCGCAACGTTTGACTACAGTAAGCAGGTACCAGTGGATGTACGCTGCAGTATTTATGAAGAGGTGAAGAAACTTGCACAAGATGTACGAGTGTGGACAGCTGCATCAAACCAGTCTACTCACAGAAGACCAAAACAGAAACATACTTTTTGATTCAACGCAGGCTAATAATTTAATTAGCCATAGACGAAATCTCACAGAAACATTGTAGTAACACTAATACACCGGTTTAAATGATCTCATCGTAGCATTTGCTTCAGCGTACAGCGTCGACTTTATTACGGCGCAAGAGTATTAGATGATGTCTGAGTGGGTAGACGCACTCATGAGACTGAAGGAAGACTGGGTGCACTGCCTCAGTATAAACAGCAGTGACGACAATTTTTGAGAGATAGCGCAGTTGCCGTTAATAATGGAAACAGGCGTTTCTGCATATCGGTAAATGCATCACGCCTGTAGCTTAGATATCTGCTATGGGCAGGGTCGTCATTATGTACATTAGTCACAATTCCATCTATTTTGTTTTTTTAAGATAATTCTCAATTATTCTTCAGTCTCAGTTACACATTTTTAATTAAATTACATGTTTCGATCACTCAGGATCATGTTAAGATCTAATATAAAGTAAAATACGTACTACCTAATATTTTACAATACGTAGGAAAAAACGAATTGTTTATAAATGTTGGATTTACCTAAGCAGCTGCGTCAGCAAGCTGTATCGCCTATTCAGAATATCATATCAGAGTACTGTGCTTTGCAACTGGGGTCTATGTTAAATAGGTATATGCTGGAGGTAGGGGAGAGGGGGGAAGTGAAAGCGGAATGGGGTGAAGGTGACAGCGGGAGAGGAAAGGAAGCAATGAGGTGATAGTGGTGATGTCATGAGTTTAGCAAGAGAGGTCTTGCTAAAATTATAGAAGTTATGTAAAAATTCTCGTTGAACTACTAATAGTGTAGGGTGTTGGCCTAGACCCTCGGGGGAGCCTGTAACCCCTAGAGGGCGCATCCCCGAATGCCCCCCAGATATGAGTGGCAGGAGGGAAATAAAATACCTCTCACGGACCAGCAGGCTCAGCAGCGTCTAATCCACAGTGGGCGGCTGCTAAAACCGTCTGTCTCCATGTTAGGAACGGCTGACAACTGGGGGGAAGGCAACGGAATACCATCCCGCCAGAATTCCTGGACAACTAGATGGATGTTCCGGAGTTTTGAATGGTTCCCCTGTCGGATCTAAAGGGGGAACAGTTCTGATTTGGATCCACATTAAAGAACAACACAAGGAAGAAAATTAATATTGAAACCTGGAATGTTCGAAGTATATATGAAGCAGCAAAATTAGCAAATGTTATCCAAGAAACGACGCGGCTAAGTATTGATATATTTGGTATAGCAGAATCTTGGTGGCCTGACAGTGGCACGTGTTCTACAGCTGAATGTACACTGTTTTATTCTGGGAATCAGGACCGAAATCATAGAAGACGAGTGGGCGTTATTGTTTCAGAGCGCTATTCCAAGAGCATTACGGATTTTGTGCCACGTTCCGATATAGTTGCCCTGTTAAAACTCAGTACCAAACCAGTTAACCTCAATATTATTCAAGTATATTCAGCAACTGCAGATGCAGGTGAACGAGAAGTGGACTCTTTCTATGACCAAGTCAAAGAAGTGTTTGTCTCTTACAAAACATCACGAAATTAATATAATAATGGGAGATTTCAATGACAAGCTGGGAAATGGCAGATATGAGGACCTCGTAGGTCCTTTTGGTTTAGGAACACGTGAGGTGATCGTCTGCTACAATTCTGCCAAGAAGAAAACATGAAAGTCACTAATACATGGTTCAAATTAGCACCAAGACGACTTTATACATGGAAATCTCCAGCGGGTAACAAAGGCAACATAGTCCGTAGCAAGGTAGACTATATTTTAATTAATAAGCGTTATGTAACTTCAGTTACAAGAGCATCCACTTATCCTGGAGCAGATGTTCCATCTGACCATACACAACTCGTAGCTGCTCTAAAAACAAAACTTGTAAAACACAAAACAAAGGAAGATAGGTTATGAAAACTCAAACAACCTGAACTAAAAAGTGAAGTTAGCAAGGACATCAACAATAAAATAAAGATAATGAAACCTCTGATTGACCAAGAAAACAGTACCAGAGTATGGGAAGAGATGAAAAACATTGTGCTAACTACTGCTCGAGAAAAAATACGACATAACACAAGAGATCGAAAACAGAAATGGATGCCTGATGAATGAACGGCAAAGGTATAAAGCCCAGTTAAATCAAACTAAGTACCATAATATCCAGAAACTCATAAGATCAAAGATTAGAGCAGCAAAAAATGAATGGCTACAACATGAATGTGAAGAAATTGAAAGCTTGCAAGCTTCACATGACGACTTTAACTTACATAAAAAATGAACCATGGGAAAGAACATTTGCCAAGGTTAATAGCAAATTAGGATTTGGGAGTGCAAAAGAAGCGTGGTCGACAGGATACAAAAAACAAAACCAATCTTCAACTTATAACACAAAAGGAATGGGAAGAGAATTTTTGCGAAAGTATATAAAAACAAAGTGGAAAAAAGTTTTTGAACCCAAGAAGAACAATGTGGTTTCACGGCTGGGAGATCATGTGTAGACCATATTTTCACATTACGACAGATTTCGAAGATACATAGGGAAAATCAAAAAATATAGGATAAATTATCACAGATCTAGCAAAAGCGTATGATACTGTTCCAAGAAAATTTCTTTGGAGAGCATTACATTTGGCAAACATAAACCCTTCCTTCATTAAAATAATACAACAGTTGTATAAAGATAACATTTGCCAAGTGAAAGTTGGTAATAAACTTTCTCAGAAATTTAGAACAAGCAAAGGCCTTTTACAAGGCTGTCCCATGTCACTATCATTATTTAAAACATAGATATTAGCCTTAGAACTTGGTCTCGTGAATGTAATAGTATGGGATTAGAAATAAGAGATGGAGTTTACCTACATCATTTATTGTTTGCTGATGATCAAGTAGTCGTAGCACAAGATAGGGACGATGCTAACTATATGTGCAATCCGCTAGCAATAGCATACAAAACTTGGAGTTTGAAGATTAATTACCAAAAAGCAGAATACTTGATTAATGATTCAGAGGAGCTATACATTGAAGGAAAGAAAATCAAAAAGATAAACACTCTCTCTTATTTGGGATCCATTTTAGAAATCGAGTGAAAATCAGAGTCAGAAATCAATAAAAGTATTAGTAGCGGACGTAAGGTCATTGGGATGCTTAGCTCAGTCTTATGGGGTAGGAATGTAATGAGCAGAACTAAAATATTAATGTACAAATCTATATTAGAGATTGTGGTTCTGTATGGAACTGAGATCTGGACAATTAACCTGAAGCACATTAGAGAATTACAAGCACTAGAGATGGACTTCTGGAGAAGATCGGCAAGACTCTCCAGGAAATAGAAGATAAGGAACAGCGAAATAACGACGAGAATGGAAATGAAAGAATATATGACGTAATGGATAGGAAGAAATTACAGTGGTACGGGCATGTACGACGAATGGAGGAAGCCAGAATACCAAAGTTGAGACTGGAGTGGGAACCGGAGGGAGGAAGAAGACGACCTATGACCACCTGGCTCCAAAATGTACAGCACACAATGAGGAGAATGGGCGCAGAGAAAGAGGACGCACAAGATCGAAACACCTGGAGGAATATTTTGAAAATATAGTTTAAGAGTGTTTATTCTCTGTATAGTAATTTCCGAGTAAGTTATGTTGGAGATAAGCCTCTGTAATGAGGGAAAGCTCAAAATAGTAAAATTAAAAAAGTTAATAGAAACTGCTGGGATGTATAGAAGAAAAAGCATCTCCTTATTATAAAATAGTTCTTGATACTACTGAGAAGATAGAGATATGGGAAGACTACATTAAGAACCTCTTTTCAGATGATGGACCAAATTTCTAGGAACAACAATTTAAGAGGACCTCCAATCATGAAAGAAGAAATCGAGAAAGCCATCAGAAAGTGATAAACCATAAAAGCCACAGGGCCTGATGAAATTCAAATCTAACTTACTTATCGACTTGATGAAGAAGGTGTCAAAGTCTTACACAAACTGTTTAACAAAATTTACGACACTGGCCATTACATTGCCATTTATCACAAAGCGAGGAGGATACAAGATGACTTGGACAGGATTTGTGATTGGTGTAAAGAATGGCAGCTAACTCTAAATATAGATAAATGTAAATTAATGCAGGTGAATAGGAAAAAGAATCCTGTAATGTTTGAATACTCCGTTAGTAGTGTAGCGCTTGACACAGGGCGATATGAAGTCGGACAAGCATGTAATGGCAGTTGTGGGGAAGGCAGATAGTCATCTTCGGTTCATTGGTAGAATTTTGGGAAGATGTGGTTCATCTGTAAAGGAGACCGCATATAAAACACTGGTACGACCTATTCTTGAGTACTGCTCGATCGTTTGGGATCCCTATCAGGTCGGATTGAGGGAGGACATAGAAGCAATTCAGCGGCGGGCTGCTAGATTTGTTACTGGTAGATTTCATCATCACGCGAGTGTTATGGAAATGCTTCAGGAACTCGGGTGGGAGGCTCTTGAGGAAAGGAGGCGTTCTTTTCGTGAATCGCTACTGAGGAAATTTAGAGAACCAGCATTTGAGGCTGACTGCAGTACAATTTTACTGCCGCCAACTTACACTTTGCGGAAAGATCACAAAGATAAGAGAGATTAGGGCACGTACTGAGGCATATAGGCAGTCGTTTTTCCCTCTTCCTGTTTGGGAGTGGAACAGGGAGAGAAGAAGCTAATTGTGGTACGAGGTACCCTCCGCCACGCACCGTATGGTTGATTACGGAGTATGTATGTAGATGTAGATGAAAGTGGCCCAACTAAAACATTCATATTTCTTTACGTAATATACAAACATGTAATAAAAAATTGAGGTTCCTATTTAAAAAAACGCAGCTGATATCCGTTTGACCTATGGCAGCGCCATCTAGCGGGCCAACCATAGCGCCATCTGGTTTTCCTGTTCAAGCTAGACCAGTTTCGTTCTTCGTAGTGTTTTCGTTTGATGCTTATTTCGTGAGATATTTGGCCCGTTCACGATCAATGGACCACCCTGTATACATAGGTACATACATACACATATACATGTATGAACACATACAGGTTGCTTAGAAACAGTATGAAAACCTTTTGAGGATATTGCAGGGTAGGATAAGCTGTGAAATAATTATTAAAAAAAATTCGACACGTTGAACCGTTTCCGATTTAATTAGTATCGGAATTAGCGAATCAGGTCGTTGCGCTCACAAATTCAAGCGGTCTGAGCGTCAGTTGTTGTCATAGAGTACGCGATGGCACGTGACTGCTCAACCGACGACTCGGGCTCGATCCTGCTACCGTCCCATGTCCAATTTTTCTATCGCTGCCTTGTTCGGTTTTAGTAAACCATACCAAGAATATAGGGAGAACATTAATAAAACCGACAAACTGTAGGGACGGATTCATGATTGTAAATTGAGGGAAAGAGGTGCTATGAACATGTGTCCAGAAATGCATCGTTGCCTTCGTAGATGGCGCTGACGAATGACAATTCTTCTGAGCGCGTGCCGTGTGTTGCTTTTGTGTTGTAGGCTGTGTGATTGACGCGGCGTACTGTAAGCAGCAGTATGGTCCGGTATTCATGTCGGGAACAAGTCGAAATGGTGTTTGTGTAAGATCATGCATATGGAAACGGGTGAAAGGCAGTACCCTCACAGACACCATCCACATCACACAACACTTCAAACCTTTTTGGGCGTTTGTATGATCATGTTCGAAAAGAATTGCCACGATAAGCCTCGTATCGCGCAAGAAATTCCGATTGTTCTTTTGATGGTCCTTTGATGTTCTTTACAGTGTTCAGTTAGGCTGCGAGAAACCCAACGGGGAACCACCTTTGAGTACTCACAAGTGCTGGACGAGTGCGTCAGCATGTAACGTACCCCTTCCCTTCTATCGACATTGTTAGAAATATATGACCGTGTAAGCATGTGCCTAAACAATTGGAATAAAATTTTGAAAAGGGCTATCGTTCCGAAGATTCAATATAAAGTCGGTAAATGAGGGGGAGGTTAACAACAAGACGCCTTGTAGGACAACATAATCCGCCTACTTAATTACTGTAAAATTTAGTATGGCTGTTCGAAAGGTTTGTGCTATCATTCACGTACTGTGCCAACGAGAAGGGGTACCACGTGGATCGGAACAGAATAATAAGAGGTACTGAAATAATTATAGTTAAAAGAAATACGGTCGCCAGCCCAATTGGCAAAATTTCTATTCGGTAGGTGAATTAATGAGTCGAACAGTCACTGTCAAGAATTACTCGAACACGCGCGGCAACAGAGGGCTGCACTCACGTTAGAAAAAAACAATTGAAACATTTCCGTTATAAAGTGAGAAAGAAAATGTTTGCACTCGAAATATCATTAACTAATAGAGCTGAAATTTTGAAAACCTACTAGATAACACTTAGATTAATGGTTACTTACTGTTGTAAGTGACAATGGCACTACCTCACAATAACGTCTACTATTTTCATATGAATTTTGGAAAATTGCAAAAAAGTAATTAAAAGAAACTCTATTGACTTCTGAACAGGGAAGTAGAAGTTGATAATTACTGTATCAAAAGGTAATTATTATACTTTAGCACGACTGCAAGTCAAAATGTGAGCCAGAACTTTACTAACAACAAATTACAATAATCACTGATATTTTCACTCACTCATTAATTCTAGTTAGTGCTTTTGTTCATAGTGCCAGGAATCATTTTAATTTGATTAGTTGATTTACTATTTGCAACAATTAGGTCGCCTCAGATTAAAGTTCAAATTTAAAGTTAGTGAGACTGTAATTACTGAATGCTTTAAGTTCAAATCTTTAATCTAACTGAATCATTTAGTTCATAAGCAAAATTAACTGGCACTGCAATTCTCATTTTTTATAAACGGTACTCGGATTATTGTAACAATAGGACAGGAAGGGAATCTACTTGGTGAATGATTTTAGGAGAATCACGGGTAAACAGTTTTGATTAAACTGTGGTAATTATTCACTCGCAAAACACCACAAAGCTGAGTAACGCCAGTACAAAACTAGTTGGCAATAAGCTGTGATGCAGCAATCTTACTTCAGTCCATTCTCGCCGTGACGAAGTTGCTGACGACGATCCTTCCCATGATAATTAGCGAGCACGGGAGTTATTGGCAATGATATTGGCGTGACGGGTTCTTGATGTTGCTGCAGCCAATATTTCCACCGCCCACGCTCATCACTTGCCACGTGCCGCTAAAAAATCACTCCTCCAGTACAGTGCACGCCATCCATGCGTCCGCACACCAAAGTTCTCTCTCTGTGTAGCTCGCGCTCCGACGTAACATCCTCCCGCGTCCAGAGACGCCGCTACTCCAACGATATTTATTCGTTGACAAAAACCTAACGTTTCCCTAGCATTCCCTCAGCGATTACTCAGCGATATTTACAGAATATACATACGAGGTGTGGCTAGAAAAAAACCGGACTAGTACTGGTGAAACAATAAAACGAATGCAATAAGGCTGAAAGTCGCGTGGCCTGTCACGTGACTCTCGCTCCGCCTACTGCTCGAGTTTCATCTGCCTCCTGCACTCAGTCTGCCCGTGGCGTCTGTTTTAAGTAGTTGACGTTTTGTCTGTGCGTCGGAAAATGTTGAGTGTACAGAAAGAACAGCGTGTTAACATGAAATTTTGTTTCAAACTAGGAAAATCTGCAAGTGAAACGTTTGTAATGTTACAACAAGTGTACGGCGATGATTGTTTATCGCGAACACAAGTGTTTGAGTGGTTTAAACGATTTAAAGATGGCCGCGAAGACACCAGTGATGACAATCGCACTGGCAGACCATTGTCAGCAAAAACTGATGCAAACATTGAAAAAATCGGTAAACTTGTTCGACAAGATCGCCGTTTAACAATCAGAGCAGTGTCTGAGTTAACAGGAGTTGACAAGGAAAGTGTTAGGCAGATTCTTCATGAAAGTTTCAACATGAACAAAGTGTATTCAAAAATGGTTCCAAAGTGTCTCACAATTGAACAGAAGGAACGCCGAAGAATGATTTGTTCTGACATCCTGGAAAACATTGAAAGTGATCCCACCTTCTTACAAAATGTTATTACTTGCGATGAATCGTGGTTTTTTTACTTACGATCCCGAAACTAAACGCCAATCGATGCATTGGAAAACTCCTGGTTCTTCACGACAAAAAAAAGCACGAATGTCAAAATCGAAATTCAAGGCAATGATGATTTTTTTTTTGACATCAAAGGGATTGTGCACATTGATTGGGTACCAGAGGGACAAACAGTGAATCAGCATTACTACATTAGCGTCCTGGCTACCCTACGTGAGCGAGTACGGAGAAAACGGAACGATTTGTGGAGAAAAAAGTCATGGATCCTTCACCAAGACAATGCCCCAGCTCACAGTGCGTTGTCAGTGAAGACGTTTTTGGCAAAACACAACATTCCCATCTTAGATCATCCACCCTACTCACCTGATTTGGCCCCCTGTGACTTTTTTCTTTTCCCTAAAGTCAAGTCAGCTTTGAAAGGAACTAGATTTGAGACTGTTGAAGCAGTAAAAGAAAAAGCGACGGAAGTAATGTATGGACTTACCGAAAATGATCTGCAGCATTGCTATGAACAGTGGAAAATTCGTATGGAGCGGTGTAGAGACCGAGGAGGAGAGTACATTGAAGGAGATAACATGAAATTGTAAATAATTGTAAATAAATGTTTTTTCCAGCATCAGTCCGGTTTTTTTCTAGCCGCACCTCGTAATTGATTATACAGCAAAATAAACAAACTAATTCATACAGCCGGCCGAAGTGGCCGCGCGGTTCTGGCGCTGCAGTCTGGAACCGCGAGACCGCTCCGGTCGCAGGTTCGAATCCTGCCTCGGGCATGGATGTGTGATGTCCTTAGGTTAGTTAGGTTTAACTAGTTCTAAGTTCTAGGGGACTAATGACCTCAGCAGTTGAGTCCCATAGTGCTCAGAGCCATTTGAACCATAATTCATACTTCGTGTATACATAAATTTACATAAAGATAAAAGCAAGTATATATACGATAATAAATGGTCAAAGAGCACATCGACATGAAAGTGTTACAAGCACTACCAACACAGGCATCCAGTTGTGCAGCGAGGTGTTTGATTGTGAACCGTCGATCACCGCGAGTGAGAGTGTCCGCACGTTCCAACGTTTCAGGAGTCACAGCTGGGTACAGCCGGCCGGCGCGCGGGACACGAGACAGGTTGGCGCGGCCTTGTTGCGATGATGACAGACGCCTGCCCAACGACTCACCGTGATTTTGTCCACTGCTAGGTCTTCTTAGACATTCTGCAAGCGCTTACGAATATCTGCAAGCTCTCGTCTTCCTTCAAAAGAAACTCAATGACAGCTCTCTGCTTGGAACGCACATCTGTTACGGTCGTCTTTTTGAAGGCTGCGTCTAGAGCCGCCAGTTTCCGAAACTTCATGAACCTATAAGGGCCCAAGGGGAAACTCAGACCTGGTAGTCAAGGGAAGGGAGGATTCGGTTACGACTGTGGACGGGCCGTAATCAATTACTATTGGTAGCGTTTTACAGTTACACACAATTTATTTTTAAACTAGTAATTGCATACTCAACAATAAATAAAATACCATACGTTATTAATGAAGTAATAAACATTCGTGTAAATAATAGTGTCTTCAGTGACCTACAATTTAGCAAATCATCATTACATACAGATACAACAGATAATGTTTTAAAAACAAGCCACTGTGATCTGGGTAGAAGGCCCTACATGCCATAAATGGCAATAAATTAAGAACTGTTATTACTCGCTGCAACTTACAAATTACAGGTATTGAAATACAGTATTAAAGGCAAGTCGCCACAAACATTGCAGACGGCATCATACGCAAGGAATGGCAGTAAATAGGGTTTTAAAGGCTTGCTGCGTAAATACAAATACCAAATCATAATTTTAACGAAAATGACCACAATCACGGCTGAAGGCCTTACAAGCCAGGAATGGCAATAATATAAAAAATTTAGAAACCTTCTGTAAAACTGCAAATACAACAGCAAAGATTAATTAAAAGCCGGCCGAAGTGGCCGTGCGGTTAAAGGCGCTGCAGTCTGGAACCGCAAGACCGCTACGGTCGCAGGTTCGAATCCTGCCTCGGGCATGGATGTTTGTGATGTCCTTAGGTTAGGTAGGTTTAACTAGTTCTAAGTTCTAGGGGACAAATGACCTCGGCAGTTGAGTCACATAGTGCTCAGAGCCATTTGAACCATTAATTTAAAAAAAAAAAACAAGCAACTGATCACCAAACGGGTGAAATAAGATCATGGTAAACTTTTTAACACAACCCTTAACATCCACTGAACACTACACTGCTAGATTTATTCCATAAGGCGACCAGAACTGTTAACTAGACATATATAACCTTTAATGTAGGCATTACAAGATATTGTAACAAATAATGCAATAATAAAACACAAGGACCAGTACATAAGTTTCTTAAAGTGTACTGAGGCATATTATACCCGCAGAAGGCGTGGGCAGATGGAGCATTACACTGAGCTACTGGCCATCAGACCTCCTTTTAGAACACACATGTCTTACAAGAACCAAGGGGCCACAGACGGTGCTCCAGGAATCGACCTCTGAGAAGATCTGGCAACAAACACTTTCGCGAGCGATGAGATAGGCAGCCAAGAGTTGCATTCACTTCACGAGGTGGTAACTCAGACTAGTGGCAGTCTAACGAATGACTAATGATAATCTTGCTGAAACTGCCTGAAGTCCGAAAAACCAAATGCAACGATGGAACTATACGCCAAAACCGGAATCGGGAGTCTGCACTTTTTCCCCAGAATACTGTGCTTAGAGTGCCCGCAATGAAAAAGGATGCATTACCACCGGAGTAGAAAGCACTCCACTCGCTGCTCTTCGCCTCGGCGACAACACGAGCAGCAACAAAAAACGACGTCACTGGAGAATCGCGAGATATCTCAATGGTGGAGGATTCAGTACTTGGATTGAAATGCACTCACCTTAATGATTGCTGGATCCAGTTTACGACGAGTTCGTGCACCCTCGTGACCACAGCCCTTCAATCCGGCAGTCCATGCGTGCCGCCAGCGGTCCCAGCGCGTTGCCACACTGCGCAGTCCTGGTTCTGAGTCCCCAACCGAGCTGCCACACTCACACGATCCGGAAAAACAACGGCGTCGCCCCAAAGATAGGGCAACAGTTACTACATATCGATAACCGCCGCTGCTGCCACATTCGGACAGGCAACGCTTGCGAAACCGAGTGGCGCCAGTCAACACGAGAAGAAGACAAACAACCGCAACCGTGCCAACTAAACGATACCGTCTGGCCTCCAACAGAGGGCGGAAACCTACAAACAGCACCAACGCGAGCCGCAGCACGGCTCAGAAACATTCCACGATGTCCCACAACAAATTCCCAAGTTTTTCACCCAAATTCTGCTGAGAAAAATGCTTTCCATTACTTACTGAACGCCCCTCGTATCTATCATTGGACAAGCCGCACTTACGATGCTTCGTCCTGGCGCAGCACTATGCTGATATGCCCCCGGCTAACTTTTAAAACCTTTTACATTCGAAACTTTATCACTCCTGCCATGATCTAAAACCGCACTTCACCAATATAAGTGGGTTCATTTTATCAATTCTATTTATGTTACCTTTCATTGGTTCTCGGTGTGCAGTCCTAAGGAATCGCCTGCACACCAGACATCACAGCGCCGAGAAACGGCGTCAAGAAGGCATCGACCAGCGCGCCAACTGAAAGAGCGCCACACCTCCAGGAAGACAGAGATCAATGCCCCCTGTCAAAGCTGACTTAACCAGCCACCATGTACTTCTAGAGCATCAGTACTGAGAATTAGGAAGACGATACTTAGCTTGCGTTCTGCGAGTAGTAATAGTAATGTAATTGCATGTTGGAGGTACAGCAGGCACAGGAAGCAAGTGAAGTTGTGTTTACTTTATTTTTAGAAATAAAATGATCAATTCGTATGTACACTACTGGCCATTAAAATTGCTACAGAAAGGCAGATCATAAACGGGTATTCATTGGACAAACATATTATACTAGAACTGACATGTGATTACATTTTCACGCAATTTGGGTGCTTGGATCCTCAGAAATCAGTACCAAGAACAACCATCTCAGGCCGTAATAAAGGCCTTGATACGCCTGGGCATTGCGTCAGAGCTCGGATGGCGTGTACAGGTACAGCTGCCCATGCAACTTCAACACGATATCACAGTTCATCAAGGGTAGTGACTGGCGTATTGTGACGAGCGAGTTGCTCGGCCACCATTAACCAGACGTTTTCAATTGGCGAGAGATCTGGAGAATGTGCTGGCAAGGGCAGCAATCGAACATTTTCTGTATCCAGAAAGACCCGTACAGGACCTGCAACATGCGCTCGTGCATTATTCTGCTCAAATGTAGGGTTTCGCAGGGATCGAATGAAGGGTAGACCCACGGGTCGTAACACATCTGAAATGTAACGTCCACTGTTCAAAGTGCCGACAATGCGAACAAGAGGTGACAGAGACGTGTAGCCAATGGCACCCCATACCATCACGTCGGGTGATACTCCAGTACGGCGATGACGGATACACGTTTCCAATGTGCGTTCACCGCGATGTCGCCAAAAACGGATGCCACCATCGTGATGCTGTAAACAGAACCTGGATTCATCCGAAAAAATGACGTTTTGGCATTCGTACACCCAGGTTCGTCGTTGAGCACACCATCGCAGGCGCTCCTGTCTGTGATGCAGCGTCAGGGGTAACCGCAGCCATGGTCTCCAAGCTGATAGTCCATGCTGCTGAAAACGTCGTCGAACTGTTCGTGCAGATGGTTGTTGTCTTGCAAACGTCCCCATCTATTGACTCAGGGATCGAGACGTGGCTGCACGATCCGTTACAGCCATGCGGATAAGATGCCTGTCATCTCGACTGCTAAATAGTGATAGGAGGCCGTTGGGATCCAGCAAGGCGTTCCGTATTTCCCTCCTGAACCCACCGATTCCATATTCTGCTAACAGTCATCGGATCTCGACCAACGCGAACAGCAATGTCGCGCTGCGATAAACCGCAATCGCGATAGGCTACCTTTATCAAAGTCGGAAATGTGATGGTACGCATTTCTCCTCCTTACAGGAGGCATCACAACAACGTTTCACCAGGCAACGCCGGTCAACAGCTGCTTGTGTATGTAGCTTTCCTCATGTCAGCACGTTGTAGGTGTCGCCACCGGCGCCAACCTTGTGTGAATGCTCTGAGAAGCTAATCATTTGCATATCACAGCATCTTCTTGCTGTCGGTTAAATTTCGCGTCTGTAGCATGTCATCTTCGTGGTGTAGCAATTTTAATGGCCAGTAGTGTAAACTGAAGGGGGAACACTGCTTTCAGCTGCAGCGGGACATTAAGCGGAATCAGCGACGGCAAGCGAAAATGTGTACGGCACCGGAATTCGAACCCGAGATCTCGTGCTTAGTAGGCAGGGGCGTTAACGACTGCGCCATCAGGACACTCTTGTCATCGCAGCTGTACGGACTGTGATCTCGGGACGCATCACGGCCGATCCACATTCCCACCGAGCGCCACCTATCCGGCGTCCCTGTCCATGTATATTCCCGTTCGCCGCTTAGAGGTTTCCCGAGGAGGTTTGACGTATTTGTGCATTCGCACTGAAGAAGTGGATCCATTGCCCAGCCAGGCTTATCAATAATTTGAATGCGTGGTGTCTGTTCCTTCGAAGAATTAAAGAATGATAAATTAATCTTAAAGCTTCCAGAATGAGATTTTCACTCTGCAGCGGAGTTTGCGCTGATATGAAACTTCCTGGCAGATTAAAACTGTGTGCCCGACCGAGACTCGAACTCGGGACCTTTGCCTTTCGCGGGCAAGTACTGGCAGAAGTAAAGCTGTGGGTACCGGGCGTGAGTCGTGCTTCGGTAGCTCAGTTGGTAGAGCACTTGCCCGCGAAAGGCAAAGGTCCCGAGTTCGAGTCTCGGTCGGGCACACAGTTTTAATCTGCCAGGAAGTTTCAATCTTAAAGCTTTATGTACACATCGGTTTGGATCTCTGGCGCCGGCCATCACAACTTCTTTCCTTCCTCGTTTGTCCCACAGTAGCCGACACAACACTGGAATAATAAAACCATACTTAAGTTCATTTGCGGTGTTGGCATCGCTCCACAGTTTGTCATTCCGACTAGAGTAGGTCCAACGATGTTCCAATGACGCTGGTAAAACTCACCACAAATGCCGTCAGCCCTAGGAGACCTCCGTTTGGACCCACTGTTGCCGACAGTGTCAATTTTTTCGCTAATGAGCGGTAGGTCAAGTGATTCAGTGTCTTTATGAGCAACATGGCGGCATGGTTTCTCAGGCACATATCACGAAGAGATCCACTTATAAACATCCTACTGTAGAGATTGTGGTTGGTGGGTTGGTTTGGGGAAGAAGACCAGACAGCGAGGTCATCGGTCTCATCGGATTAGGGAAGGACGGGGAAGGAAGTCGGCCGTGCCCTTTGAAAGGAACCATCCCGGCATTTGCCTGGAGCGATTTAGGGAAATCACAGAGATTGTGGTAGTAATCCTTCATTTTCCATGTTGTGTCACGCTCTTCAGTGATTTTATTCCCCGTTTCAGCTATGACGCTTGTATCTGAGCATTACGGCGTCTTTTTGATCCGAGAATATGAAAAAGAGAGACCGTTTGATCCTCTGCAATTTTCGTCGTTCGCGATCGCTCGATACTACCTTCTACTTGTTTTCGGTAAAGGGCTATAATTTTAGACTTGCACTTCTTAATATTGAGGTACGTATCAACATCGTGCTTATTGACAAACTGCCTATTGGCTTCTGTCTCGGGTAGATTATATGTACCTGGCGCACCAACGTCCGAGGGCTCCGCCGCGGTCATTTCCGGTGCGGTTCTCCTCTTGCTACCTGCGACGGTCGTGCGCTGCAGTACGGGAAGACAGGATCCGTTTACCTTAGGGCTTTCCTCTTTCTTGTTGAAGCTGTTCGCTCGGACGTTGGCGCGCCAGGTACATATAGTCAGAGGCCGCGACCTCGGCTCCAGTTCACCACCGGCAATGGAGGGTGAAGCTTTGTCAATGCCAGCCACTCGTGCTGGCGAAACGTCAGTAAAATCGTTAGATGAACGTCGGCCGAAGAACCCGAGACAGAAGCCATTAGGCAGTTTGTCAATAAGTGGCCACGAAAGCCTTTACAATTTTGTATCGTGCTTATTGCTGCTTTTGTGCAGCTCATGTAGGCAGTGCAAGTAGCATTCTGCCGGTTGTTTTCGCTGCGCGTACCTGACAGTCTGGCGCTGTGTGTCCACCATTGGGCGACATTGCCGTAGCGACCTCCACATCGCTCAAGCCATCCACAAGCCTCGTCAATTTCGTCATCCAGAGTCTTCTAACAAACTGACGTTTAAATTCCAATATCTGAGGCACCGATAAGCTATAGCACGTTGGCGATTGACATCAGGCAGTAGTGGTAGTTTACTTTTCAAGAGGGTTGGACGGTCGCGTCTAAAGTTGCTGCCACGTGGCCTATACGTTAACTACAGATACTACTGGACCTTCACTCTGCAAGATACACCTCTGCCGTCAAGGAGACGTTTCACTTGCGTTAAGTGGATTCCTTTCACAATAGGTTAGCATTACCAGTTGAGGCCTCATCGTGTTTGGGTAATCGAGACAAACCCGGACACAAAGATCTCATCTGTCACCTCCTGCAGCAGCGTAGCATTTACTTTGGTATTATAGAAGGAAATCTGTAAGCGCACGCACCTCTACAATACTTCAGATTCCGTGCGCGTTGACCGTTGTGGAATTGTACGACTATCACACTTTAGTAGGCAGTCCGCCCCTGGTAGCTGAATGGTCAGCGTGACGGATTGTCAATCCTTTGGACCCGGGTTCGATTCCCGGCTGGGTCGAGGACTTTTCTCCGCCCAGGGACTGGGTGTTGTGCTGTCCTCAGCATCATCCTATCATCCTCATCGACGAAAGGTCGTCGAAGTGGCGTCCAATTGGGAGACCGGCACCCGCCGAACGGTCTGCCCGGTTGGTTGGTTGGTTTGGGAAAGGAGACCAGACAGCGTGGTCATCGGTCTCATCGGATTAGGGAAGGATGGGGAAGGAAGTCGGCCGTGCCCTTTCAGAGGAACCATCCCGGCATTTGCCTGGAGCGATTTAGGGAAATCACGGAAAACCTAAATCAGGATGGCCGGACGCGGGATTGAACCGTCGTCCTTCCGAATGCGAGTCCAGTGTGTAACCACTGCGCCACCTCGCTCGGTAACGGTCTGCCCGACTGGGGGCCTTAGCCATACGGTTAAATAAAATAAGCTTTAGTAGGCAGACCTCCGCTCACCTCCGATCACTGTCAAGCCACCAATGATCGTTTGACTATGTGACAGATGGACGGACGTCCATTTCCACTAGTTCTTCATCTAAAATTTTTGTTGACGACTGCAGATCATCTGCCCTCTCGTTGAGAACATTTACCGATTTCTGAACTTCCGTTCAAAATTTATGAGGCGATTCGGCCGCATCTGAGCGCGCAATGCGGACTTTTTTTCTTATTAGGATGTAATAAAGCACGTGGATTACACCCAGCTACTATGCTTTTCTTCCCTCCAAAACTACTTCTTCGTAAATAGAGGGTGACAAATATTGAACTATATGGAAGAAAACGTAAATTAGTTACAAACTTCGGCGTGCACACACTTTACTCAACATTTAAACGTCACTACAGATATTCGGATTAGGTTATGACATGTTCGATATGCCTGCCATCATTGGCGATGATGTAGTGCAGACGAATGGCGAAATTCTGCATGCCCCGCTGTAATGTCGGTACATCAGTGCTGTCGATGATCTCTTGAATGGCTGTTTTCAGCTCAGCAATGGTTTTGGGGTTACTGCTTGACACCTTGTCTTTAACATAGCCCTAAGAAAAGGAATCGTATGTGTTCAGATCCTGAGAATATGGCAGCCAACGGAGGTCCATGCCAGTGGCCTCTGGGTACCCCAGAGCCAGAATGCGGTCCCCAAAGTGCTCCTCCAACACATCAAATACTCTCCTGCTTCCATGGAGTCGCTCGTCATGAACCACATATTGTCGTAATCAGGGCCTCTTTAGATGATGGGGATGAAATCATTTAACAAAACCTTCACGTACCGTTCGGTAGTCACTGTGTCATCAAGGAATATGGCACCGATTATTCCGTGAGTGGAAATTACACACCACGCAGTCACCCGTTGTGGATGGAAAGACTCCTCGATCGCGAAATGTGGTTTTTTCAGTCCCTAAATACGTCAATTCTGCTTATTGACGAACTCATCCAAATGAAAATTGGCTTCATCGCTAAACCAAACCGTCCAAGCGCATACTAATTTTCATCACACTCCGCGGCCAGCCGTGCAGTTTGAACGTCGTAACGCTAATCGTTCAGAAGTTATGACGATTTTATTTCGTATAGCTCAATAATTGTCTCCCTGTATCTTCACTATTGTTATTTTTATGACACGTGCACAGTGTCTAAAAATATCAAATATTGACTCAGTGCTTAGCGAACTTAACTTTATTATCCATTACATTCTTTTGGTCAACTAGAACTTATAAATGCAATTACTTTACTTCAAAACCGTGCTAATTAAAAATACCAGTAATATAAATCTTCGTTATCATTGTTCATACGCAAACATAGACCTGATTACTAACGTCCTGATAAAGTAGATCAAAAATATATTTGTATAAGTATGTGAAATATGTGTACAGTTAACGAGAAAAGTTTATTAGCGAATCTTTCACTCATTTAGTTTAAGAGTAATTAGTATTCATAGATAAAACATTGTTACTGAAATTAAATACCGTATTTTGGCGAACTAGACAATGTAATTGAATAGCAGTTATTATTATATCTATATTTTCCAATTCAGTTTCCCTGCACTCTTCAGTTATTCAGAAATATAAATCATTATTTGTAACTTAGGAAAATACAGCAAGCAGCAAGAGCTGGATGTAGCTGTAGTTATTGCAAACATATATAAAAAGTTTCTCAGAATCCACTTAAGACAGTCTGCTGTGAGTGTGAAAGCAGCAAGACCTACGCCCACTGATACACGGAAATGTACAGCAGACGATGTAGTACGAATTACAAGCCGGAAAAATACTGCGTTTTGCACACATTTTGTGTCAGGTAAATTATTCAATAATTCAGTGGTTGTCTTAAATGATTGACAGTGAACTGGTTATTAATTTCGTCAACTGTTTTAATAATCAATAATGTTTCCTGTGTCAACAGGATCAGATTATGAACAGTGTTACTTCTAATAATTATTCACCGTGAATATCGTTTTCAGCCGGCCGGTGTGGCCGAACGGTTCTAGGCGCTACAGTCTGGAACCGCGCGACCGCTATGGTCGCAGGTTGGAATCCTGCCTCGGGCATGGATGTGTGTGATGTTCTTAGGTTAGTTAGGTGTAAGTAGTTCTAAGTTCTTGGGGGCTGATGGCCTCAGCAGTTAAGTCCCATAGTGCTCAGAGCCATTTGATCCATTTGAATATCGTTTTCATACCAATTTGAGATCTGAAAGACAGTGTTTTCAGAGTTTAATTCTCTGGTTGTGTTAAATATTGGTTTCTCCACTAAAATCCACTAAATGTGGATTTTAGTGTCACTTAAGTATTAGGTTACTGCACTCGAACAAGCACTTTACAGGACATCAACCAACTATAGTATGTGGCTAACCATTTATCTGTGCATAAACTGAAATAAATGAGACAAGACCTGGCCATAAACCGTAAGTTATTCGATATCTTAGGGCAGATAAAGTGTCTGAACTGCAAACCTGGTATAGCTTACGTCATTTAACGCCACCGCCCATTAACTGAGACTTAATTTTACTTGCAATGAATATGGAAAGCAGTTCTGGGTTGTTAACTCTTTTTATATTGAAATGAAAAGCAATAGCGGCAACGTTAAAAAAAACTGGAACCTCTTTCGTTAAATGACTGACTTAATTCAGAACTTTTACGAAAGTTAATGCAATTTCTCCTGAAAGCAGCAACGGCCCACAGTTTTGGCTAGGAGAGTAAATCTTTTGGTAAAAATTGTTTCTAACTGTGAATTTAAATATGGTCCCTTTTATAAATTAGTATTAAACTGATTATCGGACTTCATAATATTGAAATGATTGCAGGTTTATAAAAAAAAAATGGCTCTGAGCACTATGGGACTCAACCGCTATGGTCATAAGTCCCCTAGAACTTAGAACTACTTAAACCTAACTAACCTAAGGACAGCACACAACACCCAGTCATCACGAGGCAGAGAAAATCCCTGACCCCGCCGGGAATCGAACCCGGGAACCCGGGCGTGGGAAGCGAGAACGCTACCGCACGACCACGAGATGCGGCCGCAGGTTTATAGTATTTCGGAAACATAAGGCTACGGCACACTAAATGGCGCAAGCAAACTGTAATAACCACAAGAAATGCTTCGGCATTTAAGAAAGCACACAAAATTTTAATCTGTAAAGGAAGGACAGGTTTATAAATGAAATATGGTAAAACTTTAATAGTATATTTTGAAGAAAGAAAAGTCAACTTACACGATTCCACACAGCAAACATTTTATACCTAATATTTAAAACAAAAGATCCTGTGCCTGAAACGCGCGATATTCAAATGCACGCACTTGATATTCTGATTTCTAATGACAGCTACAGTTGCAAATAATTAAGTAACAGTCCAAGAAAGATGTCGTATGACCATGTCATCGGATCTTCAGAATTATTTGCGTAACACGAATCAAGGTAACCGAGAGAGAAAAAACACAGTGGGAAAAAAAGAGCAAAAGAACAGAGCAAAAAAGAAAAGAGAGCGGTGCCTCTGTTTCAGTACTATTTACACTGTTTACACGTTATGGTCTTTGTTTATCCAGTGGTGTCTGGCATAGTTACAGTACTTTGGGTAAATTTCGTGTGAAAGTTGTTGATGTTGTAGTCATTGACAATAGTCTGCTTTTGCCAACCACTTTTCAGCCAGATTCGACGGAGTCGAAGCTACCGCTGGCAGATGTGTACAGGCATATACGTTTACACTACAGAGGACGGTGGTCTACCCTCATCATTGGGCTTTTCATTGTGAAATGACTTTTTTTGTTTGTTTGTCTGTTTGCGAGGAGATTGTGGCATGACTTTGTCATTTGTTACAGAGCTCGGTTCTATTAAAGCGCCTGTTTCGCTGTGTTGAGCGTTGTCTAATTGTTGCAGTTCAGGTGAGAAACTTGTTCTGGTGAAGTGCTCTGTACGTCCTCTGGAGGCGCGCTGGAAAGGGTTTTCTTAACAGCGGGGGCAACATCAGACGGCAACTGTGTATTATTGCCATCGCCGGGCGATATATTAGCCTCCGTGTGTGGACTAACTCTTCTAATTCTTGCTTTCAGTTTTCTGAACTGTTTCTCACGCACCAGCATAGCTACGTTAGACATCGCCATGTTACACGCTACATTTCAGGGTCCTCTAGAAGCAGTGTTGCAAACTGCATGAGCGAAGAGTGATAGTTGATATGCACGACGTGTAATACCTCGACCGAATTGAGAACAAAATAAAACATTCGGAGGCGCAATTTTCATCGCGAACTCGTAGAAACTTAGATCGAGGAGCACCGAAGCTGAAGCTAAACTTCAAGGTTGTCTTGCGAACCCGCGGTTCCAGTTCTGCTTCTCAATACCACAGTAACAACAACAAGGAAGTTCTGCCTCAAACACGGACGCTCGAGGCGCATCTGAACGCCTCGAAGGCCACGCCGCGTCTAACTGGGTAACATAATTACACAGGACAGTTGCTGTACACGTGATTACCTTTCCTAGCTGTCCATTATTTACCGAAAATATGTACAGGACGAAATTTTGTAACAGACCATTTTGAACTGCTAGCATTTGCTTCACCCTGTATATCTGATTGCCTAGCTCGAGTTCTCCGTCTCGCCAGTCTAGTTAATGGGCAAAAACATTTGTTGTTGTGCCGTAGAGTACTCATTTACTACTGAAGGACTCCAAGAACGTTCCTGCCCGAGAGTAATTCAGCATTATCTTTAGTACCGTTCAGTTTCTCCGATATCTGCGTGCTCCAAGTTCCGCTGATAGGCCTGTTTCTGCTTGCTATGCAAGCATAGGCTTCCTTGCAGCCTAACAAGACCCACTGGGTTAGCATCTGGACATACAATAAGGACTGCTGCCCTCCAGTGGTGATTTTGTCGTCCTCTCTGAGCCATATCGCTAGTCGACCATCAGCGATCGGCTTGTTATCTTTGGCGCGTCCCCGGGCATGAGCATCTTTGCGTTTTCGGCTGGGGCGCGCGGGACGGGGAGATGCAGTCGGTTTGGGGCGGCCGGTGAGACTGGCGGAATTGTGGCTCGGGCGTAAGCACATGTGTGATGTCTGGGGCTGTTTGCTAATCGTGAAACACCTGCGGCGGTTACTGGTGGCCTGGAAGGCATTTCATATAAACTGTGCCAAGCCTCGCAGTGAGAGGAGAGTCCAGAATTGGTGTTGGCCTAGATGTTTGTACAAATTGAGGTGCCTGTGTGAGAAGCACGGCGTGGGCCTGTTGGTTGCTTCGTCCTTCTGGCAGCCACTGCAAGCGGATGTTCGGCCGGAATGTCTACAGTTTGTGGTGAACATAGTGTGCACAAGTTCTCGTAGGATGTGCTCCCGCCCTGACTCCTAGCCTGTGTTATTTGTGGGTACCGACCCCTTGTCTGTTACTGCTTGCCGGGCGGGGTGGCCGAGCGGTTCTAGGCGCTACAGTCTGGAACGGTGCGGCCGCTACAGTCGCAGGTACGGATCCTGCCTCGCGCATGGATGTGTGTGATGTTCTTACGTTAGTTAGGTTTAAGTAGTTCTAAGTTCTAGGGGACTGATGACCTCAGAAGTTAAGTCCCATAGTGCTCAGAGTCATTTTTTTTTTTTTTTTTTTTGTTACCGCTTCCGGGTGTCCTGTAAGATTTCACAGCAAAACTGTGTTTTTGTGGCATTCTGTGTTTCTGGCTCAGCCTCCTCCTAGAAAGGGGAAAGATTTGGAATTCCTTAATGCTGTAATTTAAACATATAAAAAAAATTGTCCTTTCAGAATAAGCGCCTGTTTCTTTGGGACACTGCAGTTCAAACAGGAGTGGCGTAATGTTAATGAGTATTTGTTAATCGTCAAATGAAGTGTATTTAATGTCTTGCTGTTTTCTGGGGCGCGCAGCTGTGTTATTGAACTCATTTTGAAGTGCTCTGTCGGGTGAATGACTGCTCCCCACTTCAGTGTATACTTTTGAGTAGTATTGTAAGTTTTTTTTTTGGAGATTTGTCAGTGGGGTGTATTGATTCAATTCTGTTTTTCTCTTTCTTTTGAATTACGGTGAATTGCTTAGTTTACTTGGTTATTGGCTAAACTCGCGCTTCACGTACTAAATCAGCTGATATTGAATTTTTTTTTTTTTTTTTAAATTCCTGTTTAATGTCAGACAGATTCAAATGTAACTTCATTTATGTTATTTGAAATAATGAAATTGACCTTAATGAATTATGTGCAATCGAAGTAAGGGACCCAGCCCTTCATTAGTGCTTAACAGTGGCGTGTGGTTCGGGTTGTGAGCCCCGTGCTCGGACCACTCTCTATCTGTGGCTACAGGCTTAGTCAGCTAGAGGTGTCTACATCTACAATGTGGATATAATTAAATTTTCACTACTTGAGCCTGTGTTGACGAAAAACTATTTACCGTGAGGCTACCCAACATTCTAGGAATGATGTCCACACTGTGCGCTGCAGGATTTGTTAGTGTCGCCGGTACTGGTACGGCTACGTAGGTTTGAAACACGAGCATCTGTGAGCATTACAGATCAATACAGTCAACATGGGTCTGGGAAAGGTAAGAAGGGCTTTGCTTTTAAAGCGTAACAGTGCTGCTACTCTTCGCGAGTATCGGCGCCTTACAGGAATCTGGAGGGTGCTGTTTCCGCACCAGCGTTTAAGATCATGAATCGGAAGTTCGATTTAAATGGCGATTTGAGAATTACTCCTGGCAGAGGGCGGCGTCCAATTGCGCAACAAATTGTTGAAGAAGTTACTGTTGCCTTAGCTGAGAATGCTGGACCCATTGTACTCTCTTCGAGCAGTGCACAAGCTGTGTCGCGACAACTGAACATTTCATGGCCCACCAGTCGGAAAGTGCTGTGAACAATTGTGAAATGGCATCACTAGTGTAGCTCCAGGCTGTCGTGGATTCAGATGGCAGTCACATTGAGCAACGTTTGTGACCTGGAAAGTAAACATGGTGCGCAATTAACAAATGTGACACTCTCATGTGGAAATTAAACTGTATTTCTTTGAACGGTTTGTTCCTGATTTACCTTCTGCACGTCCTTAGAAATGCTTCCACCAAGTTTAATTGTCATGCCATCAGTCGTTTTCTACGGGGGTCCTCTCAAGTAGATTAATTATGACAACCCTGTACGTGATCTACACCTACATACACACTCCACAACCTACCGTACGCTGCGTGGCCGAGAGTACCGGGTACCAATACATTTCCTGCCCTGTTCCACTCGCAAACAGAGCAAGGGAAAAGTGAATTTATATAAGTCTCCGAACCATCCCTAATTTCTCTCATTTTATCTTCGTGGTCCTTCTTTGGCAGCAGCAGAATCGATCTGCAGTCGGCCTCAAATACTGGCTCTTTAAGATCCCACAATATTTCCCCGAGAAGAGAGCGTCGTCTTCCTTCCAGGGATACACATCTGAGATCACGAAGCATCTCTGTAGTACTTGCATGCTGATGAAACCTACTGGGTAATAAATCTATCAGCACGCCTCTGAATTTCTTCGATGTCTTCCTTTAATCCTATCTGCTGGGGATCCCAAACGCTTTAGCAGTATTCGAGAATGGGTCATACTGGCGTTCTGTACACTGTCTCTTTCATAGATAAGCCACACTTTCTCAAAATTCTTCGAATAAAATGAAGTCAAGCATTCGCCTTGCGCACTACCAACCTGACGAGCTTCTTACCGCTTTGCAACGCTACGCCTGCATATTTAATGTATGCGACATTGTGAAGCAGCACACTACTAATGTTGTATTCGAACGTTACAGGATTGTTTTTCCTACTCATCCGCATTAACTTACATTTTTCTTCATTTACAGCAAGCTGCCGCTCATCACACCAACTAGAGATTCTGGCTGGGTCATCTTGCATACTGCCGGATTCACTCAACGTTGACATCGTCCCGCACACCAATGCGTCATCAGCAGGCAGCCGTACATTGCTGCTTACCCTGTGTGTTGAGAATAAGAGCTGTCCTATCATACTTCCTTGGGGAATTTCTGACGATATCCTTGTCTCTGATGAACACTCGCCGTCAAGTACAGGGTGATTCAAAAAGAATACCACAACTTTAGGAATTTAAAACTCTGCAACGACAAAAGGCAGAGCTAAGCACTATCTGTCGGCGAATTAAGGGAGCTATAAAGTTTCATTTAGTTGTACATTTGTTCGCTTGAGGCGCTGTTGACTAGGCGTCAGCGTCAGTTGATGCTAAGATGGCGACCGCTCAACAGAAAGCTTTTTGTGTTATTGAGTACGGCAGAAGTGAATCGACGACAGTTGTTCAGCGTGCATTACGAACGAAGTATGGTGTTAAACCTCCTGATAAGTGGTGTATTAAACGTTGGTATAAACAGTTTACAGAGAATGGGTGTTTGTGCAAAGGGTAAAGTTCTGGACGGCCGAGAACGAGTGATGAAAATGTAGCACGCATCCAGCAAGCATTTGTTCGCAGCCCAGGAAAATCGACTCGCAGAGCTAGCAGAGAGCTGCAAATTCCACAATCAACTGTATGGAGAGTCCTACGAAAAAGGTTAGTTATGAAACCTTATCGTCTGAAATTGGTTCAAGCACTGTCTGCAGCTGATAAGATTAAAAGAATCGATTTCTGTGATTTTATCCTTGCTCAAATGGAAACAGATGAATCTTTCGTTTCAAAGATTGTGTTTAGTGATGAAGCAACTTTCCACACTAACAGAAAGTCAACCGTCACAATCTCTGTATATGGGGCACTGAGAATCCGCGGGAAACAACTCAGTATGAACGTGACTCGCCTAAAGTGAACGTTTTCTGTGCCATTTCAGCCAATAAAGCTTTTGGTCCCTTTTTCTTCGAAGGTGCTACTGTAACTGGACTACAGTATCTGGAGATGTTAGAGAATTGGCTGTTCTCTCAGCTCGAACAAGAAGCACAACAATTCATATTTCAGCAGGATGGAGCGCCACCACATTGGCACTGTCCGTAACTACCTGAACGTCAACTACCCGAGGCGATGGATCGGCCGCCAGGCAGCCCGTGACAGAGCACTTCATCACTGGCCTCCAAGAAGCCCTGATCTTACCCCCTGCGATTTTTTCTTATGGGGGTATGTTAAGGATATGGTGTTTCGACCACCTCTCCCAGCCACCATTGATGATTTGAAACGAGAAATAACGGCAGCTATCCAAACTGTTACGCCTGATATGCTACAGAGAGTGTGGAACGAGTTGGAGTATCGGGTTGATATTGCTCGTGTGTCTGGAGGGGGCCATATTGAACATCTCTGAACTTGTTTTTGAGTGAAAAAAAACCTTTTTAAATACTCTTTGTAATGATGTATAACAGAAGGTTATATTATGTTTCTTTCATTAAATACACATTTTTAAAGTTGTGGTATTCTTTTTGAATCACCCTGTACAACCTGCTGGATACTATTACGTAAGAAGTCCTCGAGCTACATATCTGGCATCCTATTCCATACGCTCGTACCTTCGTTAACAGTCTGCAGTGCGGTAGCTCCTCAAACGCTTTCCAGAAATCTGGAAATATGGAATTTGCCAGTTGGCCCCCATTCATATTTCGCGGGATATCATGTGAGAAACTTTGAGGTTCGCCGATGACATTGTAATTCTGTCAGAGACAGCAAAGGACCTGGAAGAGCAGTTGAACGGAATGGACAGTCTTGAAAGGAGGATATAAGATGAACATCAACAAAAGCAAAACGAGGATAATGGAATGTAGTCGAATTAAATCGGGTGGTGCTGCGGGAATTAGATTAGGAAATGAGACGCTTAAAGTAGTAAAGGAGTTTTGCTATTTGGGGAGCAAAATAACTGATGATGGTCGAAGTAGAGAGGATATAAAATGTAGACTGGCAATGGCAAGGAAAGCGTTTCTGAAGAAGAGAAATTTGTAAACATCGAGTATAGATTTAAGTGTCAGGAAGTCTTTTCTGAAAGTATTTGTATGGAATGTAGCCATATATGGAAGTGAAACATGGACGATAAATAGTTTAGACAAGAAGAGAATAGAAGCTTTAGAAATGTGGTGCTACAGATGAATGCTGAAGATTAGGTAGGCAGATCACATAACTAATGAGGAGGTACTGAATAGAAATGGGGAGAAGAGAAATTTGTGGCAGAAGAGGGGATCGGTTGGTAGGCCATATTCTGAGGCATCAAGGGATCACCAAATTAGTATTGGAGCGCAGCGTGGATGGTAAAAATCGTAGAGGGAGACCAAGAGATGAATACACTCAGCAGATTCAGAAGGATGTAGGTTGCAGTAGGTACTGGGAGATGAAACTTACACAGGATAGAGTAGCATGGAGAGCTGCATCAAACCAGTCTCTGGACTGAAGACCACAACAACAACAACAACATGTGAGAAAAGGGCAAGCTGAGTTTCGCAGCAGCGATGCTTCCTAAATTCTTGCTGATTTGTGGACAGAAGCTTTTCTGTCTCAAGGAAACTCATTGTATTCCAACTCAGAATGTGTTCGAGAATTCAGCAGCAAACCGATTTTAAGGCTATTGCACCGCAAGGTTGCTGCTTCGTTATTTTACCGTATACACGGCGCTTACCTGCGTATTGTGCAGTCGCTTGCGACTTGACGCTGGGCGAGAGATTCGCGATAGGTGCAAACTAAGTAAGGGACCAGTGCCGCAGGATTCTCTCTCCCCCGATCCCCTTCCTCACTGAAACATGAAAATACTGACCAATACATTAAAATACTTTTTTTTCTGGTCATCAGATTTCTGATTGATTTGATGCGACCCGCCACGACTTCCTCTCACGTGCTAACCTCTTTATCTCGGAGTAGCATCTGCCCTCTCCGGCTCCCTCTAGTACTACGTAAGTTATTGAAATTATTTAAAAGCAGTCTTGATCGCAATCGATATTAACTTCCGACGGGTTTAGACATTTTAATTAAGGCCCGTCATCAGAGTTTGCACCACCTGGATGACGGCGATGGCACCTGACCCGCTGTGAATGGCTCAGTAACTGTAACTGAGTACTGGCCATATTTGGTAATACCAAAAAGAGAAGAAAATGGTATAAAGGAAGTAAGATAGATTATGAATAGGAAGACAAATCACACAGTGAATTACTTGGCTCACTTCATTGATAAGATTATTCTTACCTGATTCGACAACAAATCAACGCCAATAATACGAGGGTGAGTCAAATGATAACCTTAAACATTTTTTAAAATATTATTTATTGTGTAGAAGTGGTACAAAGCTGTACCACTTTTCAACATAATCTCCCCCACGCTTAATGCAAGTGGTGGTGGTGGTTAGTGTTTAACGTCCCGTCGACAACGAGGTCATTAGAGACGGAGCGCAACCTCGGGTTAGGGAAGGATTGGGAAGGAAACCGGCCGTGCCCTTTCAAAGGAACCATCCCGGCATTTGCCTGAAACGATTTAGGGAAATCACGGAAAACCTAAATCAGGATGGCCGGAGACGGGATTGAACCGTCGTCCTCCCGAATGCAAGGCCAGTGTGCTAACCACTGCGCCACCTCGCTCGGTCTTAATGCAAGTCCTCCAGCTCTTACAAAGTGCATAAATTCTTTTGGAAAAAAAATTCTTTTGGTAGTCGGCGCAACTACTCATGCACTCCGTGGCGTACCTCTTCATCAGAACGGAACTTCTTTCCTCCCATTGCGTCTTTGAGTGGTCCAAATATATGGAAATCACTAGGGGCAAGGTCTGGTGAGTATGGTGGGTGAGGAAGACACTCAAAATGCAGGTCTGTGAGTGTTGCAACTGTTGTACGGGCATTGTGGGGCCTTGCATTGTCATGTTGCAAAAGGACACCTGCTGACAGCAATCCACGTCGCTTTGATTGCAGGCCGAAGATGATTTTTTAGGAGAGCTGTGTTTGATGCACTGGTGACAGTGGTCCCTCTAGGCATGTAATGCTCCAAAGTGACGCCTTTTTCGTCCCAAAAGAGAGTTAGCATAACAATCCCTGCTGATGGTTCTGTTCGAAACTTCTTTGGTTTTGGTGATGAGGAATGGCGCCATTCCTTGCTCGCTCTCTTCGTTTCCGCTTGGTAAAAGTGAACCCAGGTTTCGTACCCAGTAACGATTCTTGCAAGGAAGCCATCACCTTATCGTTCAAAGCGCCGAATAAGTTCTTCACAAGCATCAACACGTGGTTCTCTCATTTCAGGAGTCAGCTGCCGTGCCACCCATCTTGCAGACACTTTGTGAAACTGGAGCACATCATGCACAGTGTGGTGTGATGACCCATTGTAAGTAGGCTGTTTGGGTTTTTATGTTGGTAACGCCACGTAGTGCTCTGTATGAAAATCACTGACTGTGCTATGTGCAGTCTGTGGCTGATTTGCATTGTTGGAATATTTGCTATTGTAGTGTTGGGCGGTTGGATGTGAACAGCGCATAGCGTTGGGCAGTTGGAGGTGAGCCACCAGCAGTGGTGGATGTGCGGCGGAGAGAGAAGCGAGAGTTTTGAGATGTTAATATGATCGGACGAATTGGACGTGTGTCCATCAGATAAAGGAAATTTGCCAAATTGGATGTCACAAATTATACATATATATTATGACTTTTGAACACTATTAAGGTAAATACATTGCTTGTTCTCTATCAAAATCTTTCATTTGCTAACTGTATGCCTATCAGTAGTTAGAGCCTTCAGTAGTTAGAATCTTTTGTTTAGCTGGCAGTATTGGCGCTCGCTGTATTGCAGTAGTTGGTGTAACGAAGATTTTTGTGAGATAAGTGATTCATGAAAGGTATAGGTTATTGTTAGTCAGGGCCATTCTTTTGTAGGGATTATTGAAATTCAGACTACGTTGCGCTAAAAATATTGTCTGGCAGTTTAGTGTTGATTAGAATAAGTAAAGAGAGAAATGTCTGATTACGCTCAGTTTTGCTCAACGGTTTGAAAATCAAATAACGTAAGAAGTTTACCAGCACAGTAATTCATAATTTTTCTAAGGGGACGTTTCACCTTGACTAATCTGTAAACATGCTGCAATGTCATTCAGTGTCACTCGGTGGTTTTCCTTCACTATAGCTTCAACTGCTGCAATGTTCTGTGGAGTCACAACTCGTTGTGTCTGACCTGGACGAGGAGCATCTTCCACTCAAGTCACACCATTTGAGAACTTCCTACTCCATTCGTAGACTTGGTGCTGTGACAAACATGTGTCACCGTACTGAACCTTCATTCGTCGATGAATTTCAATTCTGCAAGTCGCAAGTGGGGCGGCCATCTTTGTACTGATACTGTGACGATATGTGTTCATCTGCACTATGATTCCACCTACAGGCCATTCTGCAACCTGTTCGTAGCACGCTCACCAACTTACGGGATGTTGTTGTTGTGGTCTTTAGTCCTGAGACTGGTTTGATGCAGCTCTCCATGCTACTCTATCCTGTGCAAGCTTCATCTCCCTGTACTTACTGCAACTGACATCCTTCTGAATCTGCTTGGTGTATTCATCACTTGGTCTCCCTATACGATTTTTGCCCTGCACGCTGCCCTCCAATGCTAAATTTGTGATCCCTTGATGCCTCAGAATATGTCCTACCAACCAGTCCCTTCTTCTTGTCAAGTTGTGCCACAAACTCCTCCCCAATTCTATTCAGTACCTCCTCATTAGTTATGTGATCTACCCATCTAATCCTCTGCATTCTTCTGTAGTGCCACATTTCGAAAGCTTCTATTCTCTTCTTGTCTAAACTGCTTATTCGTTCATGTTTCACTTCCATACATGGCTACACTCCATACAAATACTTTAAGAAACGACTTCCTGACGCTTAAATAAATACTGGATGTTAACAAATTCCTCTTCTTCAGAAACGCTTTGCTTGCCATTGTCAGTCTACATTTTATATCCTCTCTATTTCGACCATCATCAGTTATTTTGTTCCCCAAATAGAAAACTCCTTTACTACTTTAAGTGTCTCATTTCCTAATTTAATTCCCTCAATATCACCCGACTTAATTCGACTACATTCCATTATCCCCGTTTTGCTTTTCTTGATGTTCATCTTATATCCTCCTTTCAAGACACTGTCCATTCCGTTCAAATGCTCTTCCAAGTCCTTTGCTGTCTCTGACAGAATTACAATGTCATCGGCGAACCTTAAAGTTTTTATTTCTTCAGTATGGATTTTAATACCTACTTCGAATTTTTCTTTTGTTTCCTTTACTGCTTGCTCAATATACAGATTAAATAATATCGGGGAGGGGCTACAAAAAAAAAAATGGTTCAAATGGCTCTGAGCACTATGGGACTTAACATCTTAGGTCATCAGTCCCCTAGAACTTAGAACTACTTAAACCTAACTAACCTAAGGACATCACACACATCCATGCCCGAGGCAGGATTCGAACCTGCGATCGTAGCAGTCCCGCGGTTCCGGACTGCAGCGCCTAGAACCGCACGGCCACCGCGGCCGGCTGAGGGGCTACAACGCTGTCTCACTCCCTTCCCAACCACTGTTTCCCTTTCATGCCCTTCGACTCTTATAACTGCCATCTGCTTTCTGTGCAAATTGCAAATAGCCTTTCGCTCCCTGTATTTTACCCCTGCCACCTTTAGAATTTGAAAGAGAGTATTCCAGTCAGCACTGTCAAAAGCTTTCTCCAAGTCTACAAATGCTAGAAACGTAGGTTTGCCTTTCCTTAATCTTTCTTCTAAGATAAGTCGTAGAGTCAGTATTGCCTCACGTGTTCCAACATTTCTACGGAATCCAAACTGATCTTCCCCGAGGTCGGCTTCTACCAGTTACTCCATTCGTCTGTAAAGCATTCGCGTTAGTATTTTGCAGCTGTGACCTATTAAACTGATAGTTCGGTGATTTTCACATCTGTCAACACCTATTTTCTTTGTGATTGGAATTATTATATTCTTCTTGAAGTCTGAGGCAATTTCGCCTGTCGCATATATCTTGCTCACCAGATGGTAGAGTTTCGTCAGGACTGGCTCTCCCAAGGCCGTCAGTAGTTCTAACAGAATGTTGTCTACTCCCAGTGCTCCGTCAACTCTTCACGCAGTATCATATCTCCCGTTTCATCTTCATCTACATCCTCTTCCATTTCCATAATACTGTCCTCAAGTACATCGCCCTTGTATAGACCCTTTATATACTCCCTCCACCTTTCTGCTTTCCCTTCTTTGCTTAGAACTGGGTTTCCATCTGAGCTTCTTAATCTTACAGGATTACGGCGGGAAACTTCGATTTGTTATTACAAATTTAAGGTTTCTATTTGACTCACCCTCGTAATAACTGAGATGAACATGCTTACAACACTAGCAAAAGATGAAGAGACAGAGAGAGTTACGAGCTCTCGAGTAACGCAGTATATAAAGGGGGGATTCTAACACTGTGGTACGTGAAGGAGTTGGAGACGGTCATGCAGGATAACGAACACCCATTCCGACAGGCGGTTAAAACCCATCCCGTGGTTTACCTTAGCCAACAATGCCAAAAGAAATTTCCATATCCATGGTTTTAGTACTAGGAACGAGACAAGAGAAATACGGGATGAGTCTAAAGTCATTGGACACCTTCATAAGTTGGAAGATTAAAGAGAAAATTGAAATGTGATGATGGGAACATAGGTTTGACGTGGGGCCGCAACTTTTGGAGTGAATGTCATTCATGGCTGCCATCTTGAAATCCGCCATTTTGGATTCAAGTCATTTTTTTTAATGGGAAGGGGGGGTATGACACATCAAATAACACTCGCTTGCGCTCTGGGATTGAGTGGTGTAATTTGTTTTTGTCTATGTCGTACAGTTTAGAAGTTATTAATGTTCAGTGACCTTGGTACCTGGGCGGATAACACGTAGAACATGTGTTGTAGCAGTTGGTATGAAGGTAATTTCCCAACTTTGAGCAATAATAACCTCTAAACTGTACAAGACAGACAAAAACAAATTACACCACTAAAATCCAGAGCTCAAGCGAGTGTTATTTGATGTGTCATACACCCCCTTCCAATTAAAAAAAAAAGACTTGAATCCAAAATGGCGGATTTCAAGATGGCGGCCATGAATGACATTCACTCCAAAAGCTGCGGTCCCACATCAAACCTATGTTCCCATCATCACATTTCAATTTTCCCTTTAATCTTCCAACTTATGAAGGTGTCCAAGGACTTTTGAGTCACCCTGTACTCATTGAGCTATGCAGCTAATTTAAGCTACTAATAGGGAATACGCTATTTAATAATCACCGGTGGGGGAGGTATACCTGGAAAATTCTTATCAAACAGGAAGATACCAGCTGGAGGATACCATGGCGAGGCAGACATTCTGAAGTTACACACTGGACTGTAAAGCGTATCCAGGACCACATACAGACTCAGATCACACTGTAATAATGGTAAAGTGTAGGCTGAAGTTTAAGAGAACCATCAAGACAAATAAAAGTGAAAAGAAGTGGGATACTGAAGTACTGAGTTTGAAGTTCTCTCAGGCTCTAGATACTGCAGTAACGAACACCACAGTAGGCGCCGGCCGGAGTGGCCGAGCGGTTCTAGGTGCTACAGTCTGGAGCCGAGCGACCGCTACGGTCGCAGGTTCGAATCCTGCCTCGGGCATGGATGTGTGTGATATCCTTAGGTTAGTTAGGTTTAATTAGTTCTAAGTTATAGGCGACTGATGACCTCAGAAGTTATGTCGCATAGTGCTCAGAGCCATTTGAACCATTTGAACCACAGTAGACAGGTCACTTGAAGAAGAATAGGAGCACTTCCAGACTGTAGACAGACAAATACAGGTACAAAGAAGGCCATTAAGAAGTAATCTTACGCAAAAGAAGAACTATAACGGAGCGGTTGAAAGCTTTCCAATTTGAGGGCGTTGCTACAGTGCATACGCACCGTTGCGTGACTCCAATGCGGGTATGTGAGCTCCGACATGTAGACAATGAGATAGTTCGGTATTCGCGTCTTTCCGACGTGCGTGACGCAAATGCGGAAATGAGGACTATGGCGAAATTATAACCCAATGCGTCCAAACAGCAACGAGCTTATTGATCTCAAGGAACCTGGCGTCTCCATCACTGAGGAACGGTACTGTGCAACGACCCGACGACGTGCAGTTAAGACGAAACGTCCAGGAAGACTGTGACAAGAGGTGCTGCACGTTCATGGTAATGCAAGTCCTCAAATCGGAAATGGCGTAACACAGAAGTCACGGCGGCTAAACTGGGAGATACTCGAGCATCCGGCCTATAGTCCTCATCTCTCCCCATGCGATTTTAACGCCTTTGGTCCATAAAAAAATACCTAGAAGCTCCGACGATTCCTGTCGGTAGAGGATGTGCAGCCGGCAGTTACGGACTTCTTCATACAGCAGAGGTTGGTGTGTTACCAAACGAGTCTCTTCAATCTGGTGCGTTGTGTATTTTGCCTGATTGGTATTACCTCCTAACGGAACCTGTTCGATCGCCATTTATACTTCAACTGATCGACTAGAAACGCGCTGCAAAAGAAAGACTGGAATATTGCAAAATAAGGCACACAGGAATGAAACGAACAGGGAAGCTAAGGCGTGATGGCCGCAGCAAAAATGTGAAAAAATCGAAAGCAATGGTAGTCAGCAGGACAGACTGAGTGAACAGGGAAGTCAAAACAATCTTCGGTGAAATTAAAAGCAAAGACGCCAACTTTATACAAGCGCAGGAGGAAATCCGTTGTTAAACGTAGAGGAACGAGTGAACAGCTTGAAAGAATACATTGGAGACCTCCTTAAGGGGATGAACTGTCTGTTGACGCGATAGAAGAAGAATAAATGAAAAGCACTGTATTGCTTATTTCTACAGTATTAATTTATTTAGTCAACCCCTTTTGGCTTACAATGATATAATCAATCTTTAACTGATTATCGTCGTCAAAGAAGCTACAATATTTGTAAAAATCGTTAGAAAACTGTGTCTTACCTAGACTGAGGCACAAACACACAGTAAACGTGCAATTGAAAAGGTCAAAAAACTGAACAATAAATATAAACTGGGCAAACGAGGAAAAACATGAAATCTAAACTCTAAACATAGTGCCTGTATAAAAATTTTGAATAAATTAACAATTCCAACAAAGTAAAATTAGTACTTGACAAGGCTGCTAAGGAACAGCTTGAAGAGGTACTACAGAAAGTGATACAGCATCCTAGTAAAAGAACTGACAGTTGTAACAACAAAACATATACAATACATATCAATAAAGTAAAATAAATAAATATACGGAAGCGGAGGAATAGAAAGGAACAGACAGTTTGTGAAGCAATGGAAAACTAAGAGGATTAAGTGAAATTTAGAAGAGGGGAAGTACTGAACTGTGTTTGGTCATTTAATACTGAATTATGATCGCTGGCCAGATTTTTTACTCATTTACAGGGCTTCCGACACGTTGAGTTTTTGGCCTTTGCTAAGTGAAACACGGGCCTGTTGTGCTGTGGCGCTCAGTATATGCTCAGAAAATGTGGAGACATAAATCTTCAATCTCCAACTGCGTTCATATTCAGCTAGCCGGTTTGTTATGTCTCTGCTTGATTGACCAATATACGATAGTTGCCCAGAAAGCAATGCGAAACGTTACGTAAGCATTATTTGAAATTTCCTGAGTGAGCGCGCCAAGTTTCCGTCACTTCCGACAGATAGCGGAGTTGCAGAACAGTTTCAAAATGGCATCTTAGGTGATGTAGGTTACAAGCAACGTGTTTTCTCACTGCAGAGAAAAAAAGTGGGGGGAATATCCACAAACGCTTGTGCAAAGTCTGTGGAACATTTGCTGTCGACGGAAGTACAGTTAGTCGCTGGGCATCAGATGGCGGTTCGGTGGAGGTCCACGATTTGCAGTGGTCAGGGAGACCATCCATGGCTGTCACACGTAACATCCCTGACCTAGCCCCCTCGGACTTCCACTTGTTTGGGCCGTTAAAGGATGCAAGTCGTGGAAGACATTTTGAGGACGACGAGGAGGTGCTTCACGCAGTGAAGCACTGCCTCCGCCACCAGGGCAAGGACTGGTACAGGGCATACACTCCCCTGCGTCGCGCTGGAGGAAGACGGAGATTACGTGGAGAAATAGGGTCTGTGGATAAAATACCATTCTTTCGTATGTCTAATTCTCCTTATGTTGAATTGTTGAAGAAGAAAAAATGCGGCGCATTACTTACTGAGCAACCCTCGTAAAACATATCGCAATTAGGACAAGTAATTTTGTATACCCGACTAGTATTAGTCTAATCTTTGTTATTAGAAATATAATGGTCTGCAGCGCTATTCACAAAGCAGAAATTCCTATAGTTTTAGGATTTCAAAGTTTTTTCTATACTCTGTGATACCTGTCCTTGGTATGATATTGTACACCGCTTTCTGCAGACAGTGGAAAGAGCAGCAGAGGTTTCCTGTGCAAGATGTAGCCGACCAGGACATGATTGTAGACATACATTGTTTGAGGCTGTTGACATGATGGATTTGGTAGACATATCAGATCCAGTCAGCGCTTGACAGAGCTCTGGAAGACTTGCAATCAAAGTAGGCATACACAGCATTAAGCAATCTTGTCTGTAGAACACAATTCAAGGGTTCCTTTTTATAAAAGCAACGACCAAGTGCTAATTTAAAGGCTTTATGTTTGACGCATTTTATTATTCCTTGCTATTATCAGTTTCGAACTTTGTCAGACGGCTGCATCACAGGGGGAACTGATAATCAGATGTTTGGTGTTTTTTGCGTACCGTGGTGCCGGTGAACGGGCCCTGACTGCTTTGAAGGCTTGCATTTTTATTATTTTCCGTTATATACGCAATAACATTACTATAAACGTATACCAGAATTATAAACACAATTTAGAAAACGCAGATAACACTTTGCGTCATCATTAGCACATTTACATCGAACAACCTGACTTCATAATCGTCCACGGTCCACGATTTTTACGAGTTTATGACGAAGAGGACGAATCTGCATGTGTTATAGATGCACTTGAAAATGCGCTGCGTTGAAACCAGTAGTGTTCAATAATCTACATCCAGAGGATATTGAAAGAAACCGTCTATTGTGTTCTTCCTCTTCTTACTGGTTTTCTGCGTATTTTCTTTTCTGGAACGCCCTTGTAATCTGTGCTTCGCTGCACCCATCTCTGTGGAATAGATCCTTGACATGATGTAGCATGGCTCGGAGGCTTCCTTTGGAGTGAATGATGTGCGTCCTCTGTACCAGCGCGGTCGGCACTATTTGGCTCCCCACTTTACGGTGGTAGCTCGTTGCGTGTGTTTGGTTCCTGTACACTGCGTGACAATGCCTTTATTAGAGCGATTAGAGAGATATCCGTTATCCTCTACGCCCATAGTGAATGTGATGGTTTGACAGACGCGGTTCAGGTCGTCCGTAACTAATCCAGAGTCGGTTCGCCAAGTTCCCACAACTCAAACGTATCGCTGACATAGAGGAAGAAGTGCTTTAATTTGTGGCGGGCCGTTTGAAGCTCCCCCTCCTCCAAGTACTCCGTGTACAAAATTGCAATCGAAGTGGCCAGTGGAGATCCCAAGGCCACTCCAGATGTTTGTTTAAAAAACTCCCCGTTGCATACGAAGTAGGTGGTAGTTAATGGATGCTCAGAAAGTTTAACTACACCACGCAAAAGAATTAAAGGATCAAATTTTTAACCACGTCAGTTTCCCACGTGCCAATGTAGAAGTTTGAAATTTGGCTCAAAGGCGCTTGTAATCTTCCACTATACTGACGCAACGGCGTGACGGCCTCGCGATATCACCCTCGGGATCGACGACGCTTGAAACAGCGGAGTGTCGACACTTGCGGAAGAAGGCCAGAGCTGAGAAGTTCTTGTGAGGCGTAAGGTGGTTTCATCATGTCACACGCCGGCAAGAGTGGCCGAGCGGTTCTAGGCGCTGCAGTCTGGAACCGCGCGACTGCTACGGTCGCAGGTTCGAATCCTGCCTCGGGCATGGATGTGTGTGATGTCGTTAGGTTAAAGTAGTTCTAAGTTTTAGGGGACTGATGACCTCAGAAGTTAAGTCCCATAGTGCTCAGAGCCATTTGAACCATGATGTCACACTGGTACCAAATTTCACGAAAATTCTGCCCAACGTCACCGTCTACGTGCCACACGGTAGGAATGTCGTCACACCCTTCCTCACCCACATATCATCCCGTCGTTTTACGACTCTGCGTCGTTTTCCTATGGCTGACAGAGGAAAACGATTCAGACACGCCGGCCGGTGTGGCCGAGCGGTTCTAGGCGCTACAGTCTGGAACCGCGCGACCGCTACGGTCACAGGTTCGAATCCTGTCTCGGGCATGGATGTGTGTGATGTCCTTAGGTTAGTTAGGTTTAAGTAGTTCTAAGTTCTAGGGCACTGATGACCTCAGACGTTGTCCCATAGAGCTCAGAGCCATTTGAACCATTTGATTGAGCTACACCGCTGCTCAGAGGCCTCAGGAATTGGCAAAATGGTGTAAATGAAACCACCCCTTCCCTTGGGGTGTTCATTTAAATACACGTTACGGTCTAAAACGACAGTTTACAGTGTGGTGTACTGTAGAATGACGTTCTTCATAGCGAAATTTCCTGTCAGATTAAAACTGTGTTGTGGACAAAGATTCAGACTCGAGACCTTTTCTTTTCGTCGGCAACTGCTCTACAGACTCTGTTTATTTATTTATTTTTACTAACTGACCGACTGAGCTACCCAACTGCCCAAGCACGACTCAAGACACGTCCTTGCAGCTTTACTGCTTTGCTTTCGGCAGTATGTCATCCTCTGCCTTCCAAACTTTACAAAAATTCTCCTTTCGCTCTTGTCGTGAGTCGTGCTTGGCTAGCTCATTTGATAGAGTACTTGCCCACGAGAGGAAAAGTTACCGATTTCGAGTCTCGGTCTGGCGCACAGTTTTAATCTGCCACGTAAACTATGTGACAAAAATCATGGGGACTCCTGGCTGAAAATGACTTACAAGTTCGTGGCGCCCTCCATCGGTAATGCTGGAATTCAAAATTGTGCTGGCCCAACGTTAGCCTTGATGACAGCTTCCACTCTCGCAGGCATACGTTCAGTCAGGTGCTGGAAGGTTTCTTGGGGAATGGCAGCCCATTCTTCACGGAGTGCTGCGCAGAGGAGAGGTACCGATGTCCGTCGGTGAGGCTTGGCACGGCGTTTCAAAACATCCCAAAGGTGTTCTATAGGATTCAGGTCAGGACTCTGTGCAGGCCAGTCCATTACAGGGATGGTATTGTCGTGTAACCACTCCACAACAGGCCATACATTATGAACAGGTGCTCGATCGTGTTGAAAGATGCAACCACCATCCCAGAATTGCTCTTCAATAGGGGAAAGCAAGAAGGTGCTTAAAACATCAATTTGGACCTGTGCTGTGATAGTGCCACACAACAAGGGGTGCAAACCCCCTACATCAGAAACACGACCACACCGTAACACCACCACCTCGGAATTTTACTGTTGACACTACACACGCTAACAGATGATGTTCACCAGACATTAGCTGTACACACACCACTGCTATCGGATCGCCACATTGTTTGCCGTGATACGTCACTCCACACAAGGTCTTTGCACTCTGCAGTCGTCCAACATTTATTCTACTTACACCAATAGAGGCGTGGTTTGGCATTTACCGGCGTGATGTATGGCTTATGAGCAGCCACTCGACCATGAAATCCAAGTTTTCTCATCTCCCGCCTAACTGTCATAGTGTTTGCAGTGGATCCTGATGCTGTTCGGAATTCCTGAGTGATGGTCTGGATAGATGTCTGTCTATTACACACTACAACCCTCTTAACTCTCGGCGGTTTCTGTCAGTCAACAGACGAGGTCGGCCTGTACACTTTCTGCTGTACGTGTCCCTTCACGTTTCCGCTTCACTATCACATCGGAAACAGTGGATGTTTAGGAGTGTGGAAATCTCGCGTACAGACGTATGACACTAGTGACACCCAATCTCCTGAGCACGTTAGAAGTCCGTGAGTTCTGTGGAGCGCAGCATTCTGCTCTGTCACGATGTGTAATGACTACCGAGGCCGCTGTTATGGAGTACCTGGCAGTAGGTGGCAGCACAATGCATCTAATATGAAAAACATATGTTTTTGCGGGTGTCCGGATACTTTTGATCACACAGTGTAGTTTCATCTCAGCACACACTCCTCTGAAGAGTGAAAATTTCATTCTGGCTCTTGAAAAACTTTGCCACTGGTGACATCATTCTCTATGGACATTGTGGGGCTGTAACCACATGAACACAATTTGAAATCTTTGGAGTGTAGTGCAACCACAATTTTTACCCTGGTATATAAGGTGGAACCACTAGGGACCGTTGAAAACCATTCGACCAATTTTATGCGTGAACCAAAGCAGCAACAGGAGTCTATTCTTCTTCAGCACTCGTTGTATGCACTACTGTGGCATGATTTCAACACTTTGTATCATCGGCACATGCATGACTGAAGAGTTGCTCTAGAACCCCCAACACTTTGGCAACACCCTTGATAACACACATACACCGTTTATTGAGCACTTTAAAAATTTACCTGTACAGAGACAACACTTGATCGAGTCCTAGGCACGTGCAGGCATGCAATGCTTTGGACAGCAATTAGATTCTGCACACCCACAAGCAGGCACTAAAGCAGCAGCTTAGTGCTACTCAGCTATGGGTGTCAATGGATCGCCTGCATGCAGGCGCCTAGGGGTTGGTGAAAACACAACTGTGCCGGCCGCGGTGGTCTAGCGGTTCTGGCGCTGCAGTCCGGAACCGCGGGACTGCTACGGTCGCAGGTTCGAATCCTGCCTCGGGCATGGGTGTGTGTGATGTCCTTAGGTTAGTTAGGTTTAAGTAGTTCTAAGTTCTAGGGGACTTATGACCTAAGATGTTGAGTCCCATAGTGCTCAGAGCCATTTGAACCATTTTTTTGAAAGCACAACTCTTTAAAAATATATTTCTAAAATGCTCAACACAGTTGATACACAAACAGCAGTTGACCGGCGTTGCCTGGTGAAACGTTGTTGCGATGCCTCATGTAAGGAGGAGAAATGCGTACCATCACGTTTCCGACTTTGATAAAGGTCGGATTGTAGCCTATCGCGATTGCGGTTTATCGTATCGCGACATTGCTGCTCGCGTTGGTCGAGATCCAATGACTGTTAGCAGAATATGGAATCGGTGGGTTCAGGAGGGTAATACGGAACGCCGTGCTGGATCCCAACAGCCTTATATCACTAGCAGTCGAGATGACAGGTATCTTATCCTGATGGCTGTTACGGATCGTGCAGCCACGTCTCGATCCCTGAGTCAATAGATGGGGACGTTTGCAAGACAACAACCATCTGCACGGACAGTTCGACGACGTTTGCAGCAGCATGGACTATCAGCTTGGAGACCACGGCTGCGGTTACCTTGACGCTGCATCACAGACAGGAGCGCCTGCGATGGTGTACTCAACGACGAACCTGGTTGCACGAACGGCAAAACGTCATTTATTCGGATGAATCCAGGTTCTGTTTTCAGCATCATGATGGTCGCACCCGTGTTTGGTGACATCGCGGTGAACGCACTTTGGAAGCGTGTGTTCGTTATCGCCATACTGGCGTATCACCCGGTGTGATAGTATGGGGTGCCATTGGTTACACGTCTCGGTCACCTTTTGTTCGCATTGACGGCACTTTGAACAGTGGACGTTACATTTCAGATGTGTTACGACCCGTGGCTCTACCCTTCATTCGATCCCTGCGAAACCCTACATTTCAGCAGGATAATGCACGACTGCGTATTGCAGGTTCTGTACGGGCCTTACTGGATACAGAAAACTGGCCAACACATTCTCCAGACCTCTCACCATCTGAAAACGTCTGATCAATGGTGGCGGAGCAACTGGCTCGTGACAATGCGCCAGTCACTTGATGAACTGTGGTATCGCGTTGAAGCTCCATGGGCAGCTGTACTTGTACCCGCCATCCAAGCTCTGTTTGACTCAATGCCAATGCGTATCAAGGCCGTTATTACGGCCAGAGGTGGTTGTTCTGGGTACTGATTTCTCAGGATCTATGCACCCAAATTGCATGAAAATGTAATCACATGTCAGTTCTAGAATAATATATTTGTCCAATGAATACTCATTTATCATCTGCATTTCTTCTTGGTGTAGCAATTTTAATGGCCAGTAGTGTACGAATAAAGGTTTACTAAACTTTGTACAGTGCATTTCCACAGGAATGTTTTCAGTACTTACACGACTGTCTCTGAATATTGAAGTAGTTGTTGACACAGACAAGTTTACAAGACTTTTCATTCAACGACATAATGTTCGTATTAGAGCTCTACCTTAGACGTTTAATACGCTGGCGGTGTATCTAACACGATGCTATCGTTTTGATCGTTGACTACGGTCTGTGCCGAGTTTCCCCTCTGCTCAGCGTGAGTAGACGGGCCGTTGCGTTGTCGTGGAGAAGCTGTAGGCGGCGTGGCTACGCCAGAGTCGCTGATTCGCCGGTGCGGCGTGCTGTGGTCCCCTTGTGAGGTGCCAGCCCTGCTTTGGCACGCTACTCTTAGGACGACACCTTCCGTTTCGCCGCAGTCATGTTCGTTTCCGAAAACCGAGACCTGTCGATGACCTATCAGATTTTCCGCTTATTCTTCTCTCCTCCTCTTTTCGGCCGGCGTCGAACTGCTTCCTTCACGCTACTAATGATGTCCCGTTTCGGCATGGTCCTCGGGATTGGTGCGAAGTTCAACCCTTTTGAGAGAGTCGAAGCGGCAGTCGCACCCTGTTCCTTTTCTGTCAAATTTACAATAGCACCACTCTCGTTCGCCTCCTGGTTCTTTAACTGTGCTTCTGGCAGTCTGTCAAATTTATACGGGCTGTTACGTGGCAGCGCTCCTTACCCACACTTCGGTGTAGACGTGTAAGAGCTGCAGTCCGCCTGCTCACAACTGAGAAAACGCATTCTTGCCTGGGCCTTTCCGTGTGTGGAGAAAGCGCTCCCTTACAGTGGCCATGGATGCTTCGGGCCAGCAGATAATGTAGCCTACAGGATGAGCATCAAGCCTTACCCTCATTACAAAAATCTATTTCTAAGGAGGGCAACGGCCTTGCCGCAGTGGATACACTGGTTCCCGTCAGATCACCAAAGTTAAGCGCTGTCGGGCGTGGCCGGCACTTGGATGTGTGACCATCCAGCCGCCATGCGCTGTTAACATTTTTCGGGGTTCACTCAGCCTCGTGATGCCAATCGAGGAGCTACTCGACCGAATAGTAGCGGCTCCGGCCATAGAAAACCATCGTAACGACCGGGAGAGCGGTGTGCTGACCACACGCCCCTCCTATCGGCATCCTCAACTGAGGATGACACGGCGGTCGGATGGTCCCGATGGGCCACTTGTGGCCTGAAGACGGAGTGATGCTGTATTTCTAAGGAAGTATGCTCGTTTCAGGTATTAGGTTTATTCATATCTCTGCTTGCTTCATAAAGTATTTATGGATACACTTCCACATGTGTATCCATTTGTCTCCCGTAGAACGTCTGGACGCTATTCAATTTCTCCCCATGTCCTTGTCAAAATCTCTTCCGCCATCGACACTACAGCATCTCGTATTCGTACTATAAGAGTCTGCGCGTCAGAAACTGGTGAGCTCAACGCTTCATACTTAGCGTAACCCCACGAGAAAGTCAAGAGAGATTCTGTGAACGTCGTGGCCACAATGTTGGATCGTCTCTACCGATCCATATGTCCGGAAAGGTTTCATGTAAGAACTGGCGAAAAAATAATAAACCGCTGTAAAGTGGTGACCCGTCTGTTTGAAACACTATCTATGGCTGAAATTCGTGTAACTGAGGCGCAACGTAAAGTCCAGGTAACCTGTCGCCATAAAGATAGGTTCAGTGAAAATGAAGTGTTCAGTAACTGGATTACGCATTAATATACATCACACATTTCCTTTCGAGCTGTCCCTTACCTACTATATTACGATATGTGGGTTCTCTGACACCCAAGTCCGAATATTATTCCTGAGCCGTGCTGCGGCTCGCGTTGGTGTTTTTTGTAGGTTTCCGCCCTCTGTTGGAGGCCAGACGGTATCGTTTAATTGGCATGGATGCGGTTGTCTGTCTTCTTCTCGTGTTGACTGGAGCCACTCGGTTTCGCAAGCTTTGCCTGTCCCCTAGTGGGAGCAGCGGCGGTTATCGATATGTAGCAACTGTTGCCCTATCTTTGGATCGACGTCGTTGTTTTTCCGGGCCGTGTGAGTGGGCCAGTTCGGTTGGGGGGACTCAGGAGGAGCCAGGTCCGCACAGTGCGAGAACACACCGGGACCGCTGGTGGTATTCATGGACTGCCACATGGAAGGCCTGTGGCCACGAGGGTGCACCAACTCGTCGTAAACCGGATCCAACAAGCTTTAAGATGAGTGCATTTCAATCCAAGTAGAGAAACCTCCACCATTGTGATATTCGCGATTCTCCACTGAATTGGGTTCGTGTTGTTACTCGTAGTGTCACCGAGGCGAAGAGCAGCGAGTGGAGTGCTTGGCGAAGGCGGATCTGATTAGCTTTCCCCCACTTCTTATTACTATTTACTGCGTTAAACTTGTTACATTTGTTAAGTTCAACCAGCGGTAATTTTTCTTGCCTGGTGGCCGCTAACTACCCAGTTGGGGGTAAGTGTGTGTAACGGCAGTGTACGTTTCCTCGCCTTGCCGTTGCTGCCCGGTAAGGCGTGTAGTTTTGACAGATTTCTTGATTGTAGGTTGTTTGCCGGTTCTTCTACTCTGCTGGTACTGATGCCTTTCTCGTTCCGGAAGCTCTAAGCACAGTATTCTGGGTACGTAGTGCAGACCGCCGGTTCCGGCTTCGGCGTATTGTTCAATCGTTGCATTTGGTTTATCGGACGACAGGTAGCTGCAGCAAGATTATAATTAGTCATTCGTTATAGCGCCACTAGTCTGAGTTACCATCTTGTGAAGTGAATGCAACTCTTGGCTGCCTATCTCATCAATCGCGAAAGTGTTTGTTGCCGGACATTCTCAGAGGTCGATTCCTGGAGCACAGTCTGGGTCAACTGCTTGTGTTTTTAATTAACTTTTGCTATTGTATTTGCTGTTCCAGAGCAGGTTTCAAAATCCTTTTAATATCATTGCGGTTCCTGGCGTGTAAGGCCTTCTGCCCAGATCATAGTTTCTTGCTTTTAAAACATTATCTGTTGTATCTGTATTTAATGGCGATTTTCTACATTTTAACTCACTAAAAACACTATTATTTACACCATTGTTTATTACTTCATTAACAATGTGGTTTTTTTATTTATTGCACAGTCTAGAATTATTGGTTTGAAATAAATTGTAACTGTAACAGGCAACTAGTGGTAACTGACTATGTCTCCGTCCACAATCGTAACCGAATCCTGTCTTCCCTCGACTATCAGGTCTCAATGCCTGTTGACTTTCCCGGAGAAGTGAAACGTCGCTCCATAGGAAAAGCAAACTCTTTTAAAGTAGTCATTGTCTGCATCGATTTGTTGCAACATGTTCCTGGGAAACTCAACACATCTGGAGCTAACATCTGCCTGCAAAGCTTGCAGGAGTTGCACATTGTATGCGTTGAAATGCAACCTTCTGTGTAAAATATCCACCACAGTGCACTGAGGTATGCCTGTTTCATTGGAAAAAAGACGTAGCTACTCCCGCGGACTTTACTGAAGTACTGTACGCAACAGTGCCGTCGCTCACTCCATGTCTACCGCTTCCTGCCTCGTCACCAACCGTGGCAGTCTCTTTAAACTCCGCATAGCATCCTTCGGCGCTCATCACATCAGACGGAGCTTGACCATAGAGACTTCGAAACCGTCGAGGAACTGTAATAGGCGACCTGTTTCATGAAAACGCGAAGCACGCAGCGCTTTCTCCTGCAAAGATGCCATTGTGACAGCAAAACTCCTAAATTACGCAACAAGAAACGAGAGAGAGAGAGAGAGAGAGAGACAGAGAGAGAGAAGAAATCAGATGCTCAGATGCTGTCGGAGCACATACAGAAATGTATCCATAAAAACTTCATGAATTAAACTAATCCTTAAAAATACTATAGACAGGTCGAAGTGTCTCCACGAGAAACGTCGAGTGAAGCTACCATTTGCAACAAATTGCATAGCTGCATCTAGCACAGTTTCAAAGAAAGGAATTTTTATAAACAAGGAAAAACGTTATATTCAAACGTTATGTTCGTCCTGTCCGCCATTCAACCTGGGTAGCAGCAACTAAGATCTTGTTAACTGATCTTCAACAATTCCAGTCGATAAGCCCACAGATAATTATTGTCGATCATTTGAAACGATCGATTTCCGTTACGCCAGAGACGGCTGTTGCGAAGGTTAAAAAAAAAAAAAATCACTGTTAAAGAGATTTCATTCATAAAAAAACACAAACTGTAGGAATTCTGGCACTATAGAACTGTGCTCTATAACCTACTAACAGAAAGTAACTCTTAGTTCAACATCATTTGACTCCATTGCTTGATAACGTTGTTTCTATTGGAGATTTAGTTATAGCTTCACGAGTACTTTCCACATTGTATTCTAGGAAGTGTGTAAGTTTATTTGCATGCACTAAAGCCATTTGCGGTATACAATTAATGCTTGCCGGCGACTCCATGTAACGAGAAATGCTTCATCATTGATAACCAGTCGTGTGCTGCGAACAGTGCTAAACACTACAGCGGACATGCTGCAGATACGTATGTGTTGGTTTCCAAGATCGCTCCGCCATCGTCGATGCGACAGGCAGTTGTTTCTTGTCATACATCATGTGTCGAGACACTTGCCCCACCCTCCTTGCTCAATAACACTGCATAGCACCTGAACTAAGCATTTCCGTCCATTAGTTTCTTAGCTCACAGTAATTTGTACATTGTGTTAACTGTATGTTGGCTGATTTCCAGAGGGAGGGGGGGAGGGGGAGGGGACTGCGGACTCAAAACTCGAGAACAAAATGGACCGCGCAAGTGTGAAGAACTGTGTGTGGGGGGGGGGGAGGGGGGGAACAGAGTGCATCCTGCTTCCTGCAATGGAAGCACCTTTACCAGTGCTTGATGGATCCACAAGCGAATTCACAAATTGAGATCTTAAGCGTTGTTCCTAATCGAAACTTCAATCATCTTATGTACCGACATGCTTATCCAAAATCCTAGATGGAACAACTACACTACTGGCCATTAAAACTGCTACACCAAGAAGAAATGCAGATGATAAACGGGTATTCATTGGACAAATATATTATACTAGAACTGACATGTGATTACATATTCGCGCAATCTGGGTGCATAGATCCTGAGAAATCAGTACCCAGAACAACACCTCTGGCCGTAATAACGGCCTTGATACGCCTGGGCATTGGGTCAAACAGAGCTTGGATGGCGTGTACCGATACAGCTGCCCATGCAGCTCCAACACGATAGCACAGTTCATCAAGAGTAGTGACTAGCGTATTGTGACGAGCCAGTTGCTCGGCCACCATTGACCAGTCGTTTTCAGTTGGTGAGAGATCTGGAGAATGTGCTGGCCAGGGCAGCAGTAGAGCATTTTCTGTATCTATAAGGACCCGTACAGGACCTGCAACATGCGGTCGTGCGTTATCCGGCTGAAATGTAGGGTTTCGCAGGGATCGAATGAAGGGTAGAGCCACGGGTCGTGACATGTCTGAAATGTAGCGTCCACTGTTCAAAGTACCGTCAATGCGAACAAGAGGTGACGTAGACGTGTAACCAATGGCACCCCATACTATCATGCCGGGTGATACGCCAGTATGGCGATGACGAATACACGCTTCCAATGTGCGTTCACGGCGATGTCGCCAAACACGGATGGGACCATCATGATGCTGTAAACAGAACCTGGATTAATTCCGAGAAAATGACGTTTTGCCGTTCGTGCACCCAGGTTCGTCGATGAGTACACCATCGCAGGTGCTCCTGTCTGTGATGCAGCGTCATGGGTAACCGCAGCCACGGTCTCCGAGCTGATAGTCCATGCTGCTGCAAACATCGTCGAACTGTTCGTGCAGATGGTTGTTGCCTTTGCAAACGTCCCCATTTGTTGACTCAGGGATCAAGACGTGGCAGCACGATCCGTTACAGCCATCTGGATAAGATGCCTGTGATTTCGACTGCTAGTGATACGAGGCCGTTGGGATCCGGCACGGTGTTCCTTATTACCGTCCTGAACCCACCGATTCGACATTCTGCTAACAGTCATTGGATCTCGACCAACGCGAGCAGCAATGTCGCGATACGATATCCGCAATCGCGATAGGCTACAATCCGACCTTTATCAAAGTGGGAAACGTGATGGTACGCATTTCTCCTCCTTACACGAGGCATCACAACAACGTTGCACCAGGCAATGCCGGACAACTGCTGTTTGTGTATGAGAAATCGGTTGGAAACTTTCCTCATGTCAGCACGTTGTAGGTGTCGCCACCGGCGCCAACCTTGTGTGAATGCTCTGAAAAGCGAATCATTTTCATATCACAGCATCTTCTTCCTTTCGGTTAAATTTCGCGTCTGTAGCACGTCATCTTCGTGGTGTAGCAATTTTAATGGCCAGTAGTGTATATACACATATCACAAGGATAGGAAACATAGTGCTTTAGAATACAGGAAAACTGCAGACAACAATTGCTACCTCACATGCTAGACAAGACGTTGGGGCCCGATGCGTTCCTTTCACAAGGAGGAGCATCTTTCTGCTGACAGACTGCCAAACACTTATTTCAACCTTCGTTTCCTAATCAGATGCAAATGTACATAACATCGAATACTGCGGAACGAACTTGTATTTCATTCATAAGTAAGTCCCAGAATGTGTTAAAAATGCTAAGCCAAAAAATAAACACACACTTAGGTGACGAAAGTCGTTGAATGTCTTCTGATATCGTGGCGGACCTCTTCTTGTCCGGCGTAGTGCACCATCTCGACGTGGTATGGACTCATCAAGTGTCCGGAAGTCCGCTGCAGAAATACTACGCCACGCAACCTCTAAAGCCGTCCATAATTGCAAAAGTGTTGCTGGTGCGGGTTGTTGTGCACGAACTGACCTCTCGTTTATGACCATAAATGTTGGATGGTAATCATATCAGGCAATTTGGGTGGCCAAATTATTCGCTCCAATTGTCCAACATGTTCTTCAAACGAACTGCGGTGGCATGACATCGTTGTTTGGGAACATGAAGTCAATGATCGGTTCAGCTGGGCCAGAGGACCCAGAACAGGTGATTAGGATTGTGGAAAGGGCCAAATAAGGCTGGGGTCAGTTTCACCTTAAAATTGTAATTTATTGTACCTTAATAACACTTTTACAACCACAGCGGCACATAGCCGAACCTTTACAACTACGAGTTTCAAAATGCAATTCTTTCTCAGCTGAAGTCCTCCAAACAAGAAATCTTACAAATCGACAAGATAAAAATGCTGTTAAAATAGCCAATAAAATAATTAACATATATTATTACCACAGCTAGGCTGAAAGCCTCAAGGCAGTGGTGGATAGGCAAACAAGACGCAATAAAAAATGGCTCTGAGCACTATGGGACTTAACTTCTGTGGTCCCCTAGAACTTAGAACTACTTAAACCTAACTAACCTAAGGACATCACACACATCCATGCCCGAGGCAGGATTCGGACCTGCGACCGTAGCGGTCACGCCGTTCCAGACTGAAGCGCCTTTAACCGCACGGCCACACCGGCCGGACAAAGACGCAATACAAACGGTGGACGGCCGCCAATAAAATTTTCAAGATTTTAAAATAAATTACCATAACCTTTCAAAAGCAGAAGGCCGCAATGTTTAAGCTTGAAAGATAAATTTAACAATAAGGTTCCAAGGCTGAAGGCCCACAATTTTCCAAAATTTTTAATAATATATAACCGTAAGCCTTAAATTTTAAGTAGCTGAAACCGGACTAAAATAAAAAGACAATACATTGGCAATAACCTTTCAGCAAATATCCACTTGCCGGAATCCAAATTTACTTACATAAATCACAGTAAAACCAAGAATTATTTATCATTGGCTATAATAGATTATAAACAGGCAATTAAACACTGGTGAGAAAGAGAGTAAAGACAACAGCACTCAGAAGCCTTCAGGGGGTCGGTCTGCCCTCGTTCACTTAGGTGAGACAGGTGGTGAGCGCAACTACACTTGATCCGTCGGAACCCAACCAGGGGACAGCCACGGACCGACCGACAAACGACTGGCTTGCCACCAACCGGTACATGAGAATTCAAAACACAAAATGTTACGGGCGTGATATCCACAATCAAATATGTATATGTATTAAGCTGTCAAAACTATACACTGTGTTGGCTAGCAACAACAGGTGAGGATAGGGCACTGCCTGAAATTACGTTAGTGGCCAGGGCATGTAACTGGAGCACTAACGGCCGCAAGGCAGAAAATTCCGCTGGTGCTTTGAATTGTAGTCAACCAATATAGTTAATTCCACCGCATGACGGCTAAATGTCAGCAGTACAAACACTCGGTGTTGCTCACGGGAACTTTGACGTCCTGGGTCGGTGAACCACGAAGCTCGTAGCGATCAGACAGCTCCACACGCGCTCCGCCAGCGGACCCAGCCGACTACACTGCGCGGAGATAATTTCCCTGGTCTGCAGCAACCGACCGACTGACTGCTGGTCCGTCAGCGACTGCTGCTGCGTCGCGACTGCACTGCTGGTGCGTCTCCCACTCACTTCCAGACACACCACGGCGGAAATACTGGCTCAGACCAAACCATGCAGAGGAAACACGCCCACTGGCTAACCGACATCCCTGCACCAGGGAAGGACCGACCCAAGTTGCACAAGATGGTGATTGAAGGGGCCCAGAAGCGCTCAGAGAAGCAGTTACACGTCGCCTGATGAGACGACCAGCCTCTCAGAGCCAGTACGGCGACACCATTTAAAACAGGTTGTCAGTGGAAATCACGCCAACTACACACACACTTGCATAAAGACTTGAACGATACCCAACAGTAACTAAGCACGCACGAAGACAAATCGGGAGTCGATGCACACACAGACAGCCGACTCGTGAACGATAGGCGTGCCAAAACGCGTCGTCCGGTAGGATGACTGACCGACGATCCACCAAGACCGTGGCCCGGCTCAAGTGATGCGTGGCGGCAATGGTCGGGCAAGCCGTGTCGACGCAGACCTCACTACTGTTCCATCCCGACTGCACTAGTGCCGCAGTGCAGCTACCCGACTGGCAGATCCGGACTGCGCTCCAGACGCGTTCCAACTTATTGGCCGGCCGAACTCGCCACCCGAACTGCCTTTCGACTGACAACGACTGGGAAGTAATACCAGTCGAGCAAAGATACTAACAAGGGGAGGCCGCCAATTGTGAAATTCAGATTCGATTCATACTGCGCATAATAAAAGCTAATGGCCAGAGGTGTAATGTGGCAAAGCACCAAGATGCACTTCTCAGCCGTTGTCGAGAAAATCGACAGTTAATAGAAACCGTTGCGGTGAAATACTCTCTACGAGGTACAACTTCCTACAGCGTTGTGGCGCAGCGGTAAGCGCTCGGGTTCGTAATCCGAAGGTCGCCGGATCGAATCTCGCGCCATGCAATTTTTTTTTTGTAATTCATATATATATATATATATATATATATATATATATATATATATATATATATATATATATATATCATGGGGCCTCTAATTCGAACGTTTGACTTACGCTATACGTATTCGTTTCGGAATATCGTTTCTACGTCTTCCGTTAACTACACGTGTAAACATTATGAAAATTAATAACATTTGTGAAATACAACTTTGTTTGCAGAAAACATAATCATGTTCGAAGTCGCCAGTTTTTCCACGACAAACGACTTTCAACAACTTATTATATGCATAATTGTTGCAACTGATTGCCGCGAATTTTAATATATATATATATATATATATATATATATATATATATATATATATATATATATCGAATCTCGCGCCATGCAACTTTTTTTTAGTATTTGTTATTTGTAATATATATATATATATATATATATATATATATATATATATATATATATATATATATATATATACTTTTTAATTACAAATAACAAATACTAAAAAAAACGTTGCAATGCGCGTGATTCGATCCGGCGACCTTCGGATTACGAACCCGAGCGCTTACCGCTGCGCCACGACGCTGTAGGAAATTACAACTCGTAGAGAGTATTTCGCCTCAACGGTTTCTTTTAACTGTCGATTTTCTCGACAACGGCTGAAAAGTGCATCTTGGTGCTTTGCCACATTACACCTCTGGCTATGAGCTTTTATTATGCGCAATATGAATCGAATCTGAATTTCACAATTGGCGGCCTCCCCTTGTAAGAGAGGGGATATATCGATACGCGCTGCTAACGCCACTCACGGTCAGGCAAAGCAGCAACTGAGTGACAGTAGTAATTTAAATTAGAGGTGGAACTATGTTAAAACAGGGCGTGAAGTACATGATGGCGGGAACATGAGCCTCGCACGGCTCACACAGCCCACATTATGGAGCTACTACCAACTTGCACAGTGCCTTGTTAACGGATTCGTAGGGCCTGTGTCACACTCGAAACCTACCATCAGCTCTTTGAAATGTGGACTCATCTGACCAGGCCACAATTTTACAGTCGTCTAGGGCCCAACCGATATGATTCCGAGCCCAGGACAGGCGCTGCGTGCGATGTCGTGCTGTTAGGAAAGGTACCCGCTTCGGTCATCCGCTAACAAAGCCCGTTAACTCCATATTTCTCCGCACTGTCCTAACGCTCCCCGACTGGCAGGTCCGGACTGCGCCCAACTTATTGGCCGGCCGAACTCGCCACCCGAACTGCCTTACGTCTCTGCCGTACGTCTCTCATTCATTTCTGCTGTTATTTCACGTCGTGTTGCTTTTCTGTTAGCACTGACAACTGTACGAGGTGTGGCTGGAAAAAAACCGGACTAGTACTGGTGAAACAATAAAACGAATGCAATAAGGCTGAAAGTCGCGTGGCCTGTCACGTGACTCTCGCTCCGCCTACTGCTCGAGTTTCATCTGCCTCCTGCACTCAGTCTGCCCGTGGCGTCTGTTTTAAGTAGTTGACGTTTTGTCTGTGCGTCGGAAAATGTTGAGTGTACAGAAAGAACAGCGTGTTAACATCAAATTTTGTTTCAAACTAGAAAAATCTGCAAGTGAAACGTTTGTAATGTTACAACAAGTGTACGGCGATGATTGTTTATCGCGAACACAAGTGTTTGAGTGGTTTAAACGATTTAAAGATGGCCGCGAAGACACCAGTGATGACACTCGCACTGGCAGACCACTGTCAGCCAAAACTGATGCAAACATTGAAAAAATCGCTAAACTTGTTCGACAAGATCGCCGTTTAGCAATCAGAGCAGTGTCTGAGTTAACAGGAGTTTCCAGGATGTCAGAACAAATCATTCTTCGGCGTTCCTTCTGTTCAATTGTGAGACACTTTGGAACCATTTTTGAACACACTTTGTTCATGTTGAAACTTTCTTGAAGAATCTGCCTAACACTTTCCTTGTCAACTCCTGTTAACTCAGACACTGCTCTGATTGCTAAACGGCGATCTTGTCGAACAAGTTTACCGATTTTTTCAATGTTTGCATCAGTTTTTGCTGACAATGGTCTGCCAGTGCGAGTGTCATCACTGGTGTCTTCGCGGCCATCTTTAAATCGTTTAAACCACTCAAACACTTGTGTTCGCGATAAACAATCATCGCCGTACACTTGTTGTAACATTACAAACGTTTCACTTGCAGATTTTCCTAGTTTGAAACAAAATTTGATGTTAACACGCTGTTCTTTCTGTACACTCAACATTTTCCGACTCACAGACAAAACGTCAACTACTTAAAACAGACGCCACGGGCAGACTGAGTGCAGGAGGCAGATGAAACTCGAGCAGTAGGCGGAGCGAGAGTCACGTGACAGGCCACGCGACTTTCAGCCTTATTGCATTCGTTTTATTGTTTCACCAGTACTAGTCCGGTTTTTTTCTAGCCACACCTCGTACATAAACGCCAGTGTTCGCAATCGTTGAATGAAGGCTGTCGGCCACTGCGGGTGTCCGTGATGAGAGGTAATGATTGAAACTTGGTATTTCCGGCACGCTCTTGACACTGTGGGTCGCGGAATATTGGTTTCCCTAGCGATTTCCGAAATTGAATGTCCCATGCGTCTAGTTCTAACTACCATTCTGTGTTCAGAGTCTGTTAATTCCCGTCTTGGGGCCTTAGTCGGATACCTTTTCACACCTTTTCACCTGGGTACAAATGACATCTGCGCCAATGCCCTAGCCTTTTATTCCTTGTGTACGTGATACTAACGGCAACTGTATATGTGTATATCGCTATCCCACGAGTTTTGTGACTTCAGTGTATATATAGTATGCATCAGGATGCGAACATACTTTCTTAGACTCTGTAATCCATTTCGTTAACCATTATGCTTAACCGAATACATCTGCTTTTCATTTTTTGTGTCGGCTATCGTAGTATCTCTTGAAAGCTTGTATCATTGGTGTGACATTAACTGATCTTTGATTACAAAGGTGATGTGATTGTGATAAATCTTCAAGGAGCTGTTGCCGTGTAACAGCATACTAGCAGACGTTAGGGCCTTTCAAACAGCATACTGCCAAAACATGCAAGTCAATACGGCGTCTCCAAAGTTGTCGAAGATGCAAGTGCACCAACTGCTGTCAACGGAAATATGTTCCTCTTTGTGAGGGGAGTGCATCACACCAAACGTCTGATCACAAGAGTGCCAGCTAGCTAATGTTGGCTCCAGCCACAAATAAATGATTATTGGCCAACACTTCCTGACTTATACTAATTCAGGACTAGGGAGCCGATTGATTATCTTACAGTTAACCCACTTTATAGGGCCACATACCATTCATTGTTTGACAATGAAATCACGATGAATGTTCAATAAGCACGGCAACATTTTTCTTCTGAAAGCTAGTTGGTTTCACTCAGGATTCAAATACATAATATTATTCCCCACTTTTTTGGCTACAAAACCCTCTTTTCAGTATAAACAATGAGAACGACTGATGCCACCTTACTGGAGAACTTACAGGGTGTTTCAAAAATGACCGGTATATTTGAAACAGTAATAAAATCTAAAAGAGCAGCGATAGAAATACACCGTTTGTTGCAATTTGCTTGGGACAACAGTACATTTTCAGGCAGACAAACTTTCGAAATTACAGTAGTTACAATTGTCAACAACAGATGGCGCTGCGGTCTGGGAAACTCTATAGTACGATATTTTCTACATATCCACCATGCGTAGCAATAATATGGCGTAGTCTCTGAATGAAAATACCCGAAACCTTTGACAACGTGTCTGGCGGAATGGCTTCACATGCAGATGAGATGTACTGCTTCAGCTGTTCAATTGTTTCTGGATTCTGGCGGTACACCTGGTCTTTCAAGTGTCCCCACAGAAAGAAGTCACAGGGGTTCATGTCTGGCGAATAGGGAGGCCAATCCACGCCGCCTCCTGTATGTTTCGGATAGCCCAAAGCAACCACACGATCATCGAAATATTCATTCAGGAAATTAAAGACGTCGGCCGTGCGATGTGGCCGGGCACCATCTTGCATAAACCACGAGGTGTTCGCAGTGTCGTCTAAGGCAGTTTGTACCGCCACAAATTCACGAAGAATGTCCAGATAGAGTGATGCAGTAACCGTTTCGGATCTGAAAAATGGGCCAATGATTCCTTTGGAAGACATGGCGGCCCAGACCAGTACTTTTTGAGGATGCAGGGACGATGGGACTGCAACATGGGGCTTTTCGGTTCCCCATATGCGCCAGTTCTGTTTATTGACGAAGCCGTCCAGGTAAAAATAAGCTTCGTCAGTAAACCAAATGCTGCCCACATGCATATCGCCGTCATCAATCCTGTGCACTGTATCGTTAGCGAATGTCTCTCGTGCAGCAATGGTAGCGGCGCTGAGGGGTTGCCGCGTTTGAATTTTGTATGGATAGAGGTGTAAACTCTGGCGCATGAGACGATACGTGGACGTTGGCGTCATTTGGACCGCAGCTGCAACACGGCGAACGGAAACCCGAGGCCGCTGTTGGATCACCTGCTGCACTAGCTACGCGTTGCCCTCTGTGGTTGCCGTACGCGGTCGCCCTACCTTTCCAGCACGTTCATCCGTCACGTTCCCAGTCCGTTGAAATTTTTCAAACAGATCCTTTATTGTATCGCTTTTCGGTCCTTTGGTTACATTAAACCTCCGTTGAAAACTTCGTCTTGTTGCAACAACACTGTGTTCTAGGCGGTGGAATTCCAACACCAGAAAAATCCTCTGTTCTAAGGAATAAACCATGTTGTCCACAGCACACTTGCACGTTGTGAACAGCACACGCTTACAGCAGAAAGACGACGTACAGAATGGCGCACCCACAGACTGCGTTGTCTTCTATATCTTTCACATCACTTGCAGCGCCATCTGTTGTTGAAAATTGTAACTACTGTAATTTCGAAAGTTTGTCCGCCTGAAAATGTACTGTTGTCCCAAGCATATTGCAACAAACGGTGTATTTCTATCGCTGCTCGTTTAGTTTTAATTGCCGTTTCAAATATACCGGTCATTTTTGAAACACCCTGTATGTTCCTCTTTGTGAGGGGAGTGCATCACACCAAACGTCTGCTCACAAGAGTGCCAGCTAGCTAATGTTGGCTCCAGCCAGAAATAAATGATTATTGGCCAACACTTCTGACTTATACTAATTCAGGACTAGGGAGCCGATTGATTATCTTACAGTTAACCCACTTTATAGGGCCACATACCATTCATTGTTTGACAGTGAAATCATGATGAATGTTCAATAAGCACTGGAATATTTTTCTTCTGAAAGCTAGTTGGTTTTACTCAGGATTCAAACACATAATATTATTCCCCACTTTTTTGGCTACAAAACCCTGTTTTCAGTATAAACAATGAGAACGACTGATGCCACCTTACTAGAGAACTTATATACCCTCATGGTACCACCCTACCTGTCGACTCTGGAGCCAACGTCTTGCTGCATCACTAATCTCCTCATCATCCATGTACTGCTGTCTGTGGAGTGCATCCTTCATTGAGCCAGACAGAAGGAAGCTCTTTATGGTCTTTATTTAGGAGCCGAGGAACCGAGCGGGATCACACATTTCAGTACCCCAACTGCTGTACGAGTGTGTCAGCAGAGGCGTCTAGTTGAGCAGCGAGGTGTTTGATTGTGATCCGCTGATCACCTCGAGTAAGAGGTTCGGCACGGTCCAGCACTGCAGGAGTCACAGCTACGCGCTGCCGGTTGCCACGCTAGAGATCGCATAGGTTCCTCTGTCATTGTCGTGATGATGATAGACGCCTCGCCCAACGACTCACAGTGCTTTTGTTCACTTCCCGGCCTCCGTACACATTCTGCAAGCTCCTGCGAATGTCTGCTAGGCTCTGGTTTTCCACCAATAAAAACTCAGTGACAGCTCTCTGCTTGACACGCATATCTGTTACAGACGTCATTTTTAAGGCTACTTATAACGCCGCACCTATAGGTATTTCATGAAACTCTAGGGGCTGAAGCGGGAATATTCCACGACGTTCCACAACATATTATTCATTTTTTCAAGCGTATTGGCCGAGAAAAAGATGTGTTGTATTACCTACTGAACGCCCCTCGTTGATGTATCAGTATGAGTGCTGTGAATTTGACACCTGCAAGTAACAGATTGAGCTTTGTTCTGGAGTAATATTTGATTGATGTTATGGTGTAAGATATCCACATTAAGATTTGTGAGACACATCTAGCATGAACGGTATTTTGGTGTCCTCATTTGCATAGGGAGAATCTGATTACACTACAGGTTTTCTGTATGCAGATTGCAGACCAAAAACAACAGAGAAACATTGGAGAATCGCTTTCTGGCCTTATTTGTAATTGGAGAGGGAACGTGAATCCACTGTTACGTCCAGAAGAGAAAATTGCGTTTTAGACAACGCGTTTTATGAGGGTGGAAGCACTCCGGGAAAGAAGTTTTGTTGGCACATCGATTTTTTAAGGACTCGCAGGTTAATGTCTTGACTGGTTAGTCGGAGCTAGGAAACAGGGCGTATCTAAAAATGGCTCTGAGCACTATGGGACTTAACATCTGAGGTCATCAGTCCCATAGAACTTAGAACTACTTAAACCCAAGGACATCACACGCATCCAAGCCTGGTGGCAGGATTCGAACCTGCGACCGTAGCGGTCGCGCGGTTCCACACTGTAGCGCCTAGAACCGCTCGGCCACTCCGGCCGGCCCATGTGGATGACCTCGCACTTTTCTTTGCTTACGAAATAAAAAATTCTCTAATAACTCTCATTCGATCTATGAGAGCCTACCTCTGAAATGTGAATCTACCCAACGTAAAGTCACACAATCGGTATTTCTTTTTTTTTTTCATGTTTAGGGTGTTCCGATTGAAACCTATCAATTTCTGCAGTTGTCGACCCATTATGGAGGCTACAGGCAAACGTAGCCAAGAAAATCCAAATACTTAAATCTTACGAAGGCGACACACTCTTCCCTGTGTGTGAAGACTTCCCTTTGCCTTGGGCGGCTGGGTATGGGATTCTCCGTAATGACGTTCGAGAGAGGAGATGAGAGCTTAGGAGTTTATACGGCGCCTTCTGCTACGCGGAAGGATGGAACGAAGCGAAGGAAGGAAATGGACCAATAAGGCGAATTCCGTCATTTCCTGCCGAGCTGCGTCACATCTCAGATTACGGGACGCGGCGGTGATCTCCCGCAGAGCGCCGTGTGTGCTTCCGAGCAGAAGTCGTGGCGTCGCCTCGTAACAGCGGCCTGTCTAAGAGGATCTCTGCTCAGAGAGGCAGTGGCAAACTTTAGACCGCTAGTGCACCAAAACGCGCTGCCAACACGTAACGCAGTATCTTCACCTTGTAATGGAATGGGGATTTTTTTATAAAATCCATCCTGAAATTGTATTAAATGAATTTACTAAATATCGATCATGCATACTAAAACGAGTCAAAATATTTACTCCACGTTCGCAGTAAACTTATATAATTCATTTGAGAGGCTGAGAAATTGTCGTTCAGTAACTGAGGCTGTAGAAAATTTTCTTCACTATTTAGAAATGAGCCCTAAATTATGAAAAACATCGTAAACACTTTACCGACATAAACACACTGTAGTTCCTTCTCTAGATTGTCGCACAGATGACAAAATGGTAGATATCGAAATAGACGACAGAGGGATAGAGAAACAATTAAAATCGCTCAAAAGAGGAAAGGCCGCTGGGCCTGATGGGATACCAGTTCGATTTTACACGGAGTACGCGAAGGAACTTGCCCCCGTTCTTGCAGCGGTGCACCATAGGCCTCTCGAAGAGCGTAGCGTTCCAAAGGACTGGAAAAGGGCGCAGGTCATCCCCGCTTTCAAGAAGGGACGTCGAACACATGTGCAGAACTATAGACCTATATCTCTAACGTCGATCAGTTGTAGAATTTTGGAACACGTATTATGTTCGAGTATAATGGCTTTTCTGGAGACTAGAAATCTACTCTGTAGGAATCAGCATGGGTTTCGAAAAGAACGTGTGAAACCCAGCTCACGCTATTCGTCCACGAGACTCAGAGGGCCATATACACGGGTTCCCAGGTAGATGCCGTGTTTCTTGACTTCCGCAAGGCATTCGATACAGTTCTCCACAGTCGTTTGATGAACAAAGTAAGAGCATATGGACTATCAGACCAATTGTGTGATTGGATTGAAGAGTTCCTAGATAACAGAACGCAGCATGTCATTCTCAATGGAGAGAAGCCTTCGAAGGAAGAGTGATTCCAGGTGTGCCGCAGGACCGTTGCTATTAACAATATACGTAAATGACCAGGCTTTTTTCGGATGATGCTGTGGTATATCGAGAGGTTGTAACAATGGAAAATTGTACTGAAATGCAGGAGGATCTGCAGCGAATTGACGCATGGTGCAGGGAATGGCAATTGAATCTCAATGTAGACAAGTGTAATGTGCTGCGAATACATAGAAAGATAGATCCCTTATCATTTAGCTACAAAATAGCAGGTAAGCAACTGGAAGCAGTTAATTCCATAAATTATCTGGGAGTACGCATTAGGAGTGATTTAAAATGGAATGATCATATATAGTTGGTAAAGCAGATTTCTGACAGATTCATTGGAAGAATCCTAAGGAAACGCAATCCGAAAACAAAGGAAGTAGGTTACAGTACGCTTGTTCGCTCACTGCTTGAATACTGCTCGGCAGTGTGGGATCCGTACCAGATAGGGTTGATAGAAGAGATAGAGAAGATCCAACGGAGAGCAGCGCGATTCGTTACAGGATCATTTACTAATCGCGAAAGCGTTACGGAGATGATAGATAAACTCCAGTGGAAGACTCTGCAGGAGAGACGCTCAGTAGCTCGGTACGGGCTTTTGCTAAAGTTTAGAGAACATACCTTCACCGAAAAGTCAAGCAGTGTATTGCACCCTCCTATGTATATCTCGCGAAGAGACCATGAGGATAAAATCAGAGAGATTAGAGCCCACACAGAAGCATACCGACAATCCTTCTTTCCACGAACAATACGAGACTGGAATAGAAGGGAGAACCGATAGAGGTACTCTAGGTACCCTCCGCCACACACCGTCAGTGGCTTGCGGAGTATGGATGTAGATGTAGATGTAGATGTAAAACCGTCCAGAAATATCTAAGTAGTTTTAAACTTGACTTTAGGAAATTGCAATACTGCAAGTTGCAGGAACCAGTCACACGTTTCCGTCACCATCTAGGTGCCACATTCAAACTACTGAAACTGTCTGAAACTTCTACCAATGAAACATAACTCGCTGTGTTCTGATTGGACAGCATAGGTCTCACAGATTTCTGGTATTTCATAAAGTTTTGCTACGTTTACGTGACACATAGCTTTATGAATGCGAAACCGTTTTCCGCTGTCGCGTTCACTTGTTAAGGCCGGGATTGATTTTGCTAGACTGGTCCCGATCGGCAGTTGTTTTACACAAATTGCAACGTAACCATCCTACCGATGGTACTGACAAAATTCCACCGGGTAGGACGTTTAGAGTCACTTATCGTGTACTAATGCAAGTTACCCTCTGTAGTACTGGTGTACGAAACTCGTGTACTCCACGAAATTACAGACCCCTGCGAGTTTTTGCTGGGGTATTAATAATTTTTAGCGGATGAGTTTAACTTACCCGTAAAAATTTGATGGCAACAGATAACGCAGCCTTTATAGCCACTACAGAAGGCGCCTATGCAAGGCTTAATAGGGAGCATAGAGCTTTTAATTATTTTTATTTGTTGATCCAGCATGCGACTGAGGTAGGAACTGATTTGTGGGAGTTTGCCGGTCATCTCTATGGGATATTTTATCAATCCTATCTTCCATTTTCTAGGGAGGTATGTATACTTTAGGGTTTCCTATTCTATAAGTTGTTAATGATAATGGGAGGAAATAATCACTAGAGACTCTGTATTAATTGATATTTATTGATTACTTATAGCATTTTGAACAATTAGCCGTGTATCTATTGGAAACATTCTTATACAACAGCAGGGGATCTCATGTTATACGTCATGACATATGGTCTCTCTAGTCAACAGGATTTACTCTCACCACGTAATTACGGAAAGGGAGAGGGGAGCGCAGACCTGGCTTCAGTGGAATTTTGTGCAGGCACGCAATTATATCTAAATCCATGCCTTCTGTTGGTATTACATTTAATTACTATAGGTCATGCAGAGCAAGTTCAGCAAAAGACACTACAAGCGAACTCGGTCAGGCCGGAAGAGTATCTGCCTAAATATTTCAAATTTCATTGAAACGTGCGCCGAAGAGGTGTAGCAAGTGGTCCACTTGAATATGACTACCAATTTTGGTTTAATCCTGCATTCCGAAACAACACCACGTTACTGAGCTTGCGGCGCAAGAGCATTTTCTGTCATATGGCGGGAAAATTTTGCAAGTCTCCATGCCATCAATAGACATTAAAATCTGAACTTTTCATAGATACACGAGTGTAACCCATATATTTTATGTAACGAACTTCATTATAAGCCAGTCAAATAGTCATGGGGGGGGGGGGGGCAAGAACCATTTACTTATTATCACCTTGATACTAGTTCACACACGTGACCAAGTTGGGGTAGCCAACAGAAATTCAAAAATTGTGACACGCGAGGTTGTTTCTTCCCTATCTTACACTAACGCGCTACCGGGTAATTATTCACTCGTAACTTGTATCAATTGATCTGGCCCACCTTCCTATTAACGAATGTTTCGCGCCAAAGTGAATACGCGCGCATTTCTTGATCCAGAGTTCCAATTCTCCGCACAGATTTACTAATTCGGAATTGCGCTTCACGAAACTGTAGTGAAGCTACAGTACATTTTTGGAACGAAACTACACTTTACTAATATGGCGGTGGCTCCAACCGACCACGTGGCGGGAAACCAAGTATCCAAAAAAAAAAAAAAAAACATATCAGAAATAAATAAATCCCCCAAAATATCACTGTGAAAGAAACACCACATTAAAATACATTAAATGAGTTAACTTCTGTTACGCTCAGAGCAATAATACGACCGTGAGCTTAAGGCCCATGGTGCGTGCCTGACCAAGGAATAAACTCAAAGTTCTTCCAGAAATTTCATCAAATCACGAATACAAACTCCCTTATTGCAGATTCGCGGTAATCTCATACTTGATTTCCACATTTGGACCTTCGTTACGAACAGATTTGAAACATTCTAATACCTTTAATAATGTTACCATAAAATCGACAACTAAGTCTTCAATGTCTGCACAGCGCCGCTACACAGGAGCCAGTGTCCTGCGGGCTACATCGCCTAACCGTTGCACGTTTAAAAGCAGGGGCGGTCCGACAACCTGACACAGCCTGTACTCGTGCCTTCGGGATCTCTCTGACCTGATTTGCACACTTTGTTAATTTTTTTTTAGTAATGTGGGGCCACATTCATGATATATTCGTTTGAAGTCAGTACCGCCATTAGAGTGATTTTTATTTGCAGTGTTACATTTACACGATCATGATTTCGGCTTTAAAGTGCCATTATCAAGTGTTTTAATGTTATACAGTGCCTAAGATAGCATACTGTCCTATTTAAAATACAGACAATGTGTCTAATAGTGTATTTTAAATGCTACAGTATGCCATCTTAGGCACTGTATAACATTAAAACACTTGATAATGGCACTTTAAAGCCGAAATCATGATCGTGTAAATGTAACACTGCTAATAAAAAACAGTCTAATGGTGGTACTAACTTTAAAGAGATGCACACATTCTCTTTGCCAAACTTGTTACCGAGCGAGGTGGCGCAGTGGTTAGACACTGGACTCGCATTCGGGAGGACGACGGTTCAATCCCGCGTCCGGCCATCCTGATTTAGGTTTTCCGTGATTTCCCTAAATCGCTCCAGGCAAATGCCGGGATGGTTCCTTTCAAAGGGCACGGCCGCCTTCCTTCCCCGTCCTTCCCTAATCCGATGAGACCGATGACCTCGCTGTCTGGTCTCCTTCCCCAAACCAACCAACCAACCAACCAACCAAACTTGTTCGCGTTTAGGGCTTGGTACTACCCTACCACAGAACCACTCTACTCATGCAATGCTACATACAACTTTTGACTCAAGCTTTCTGCTACTTCACATAATTTCTCATTCGTACAGCCCTGGTCGCACAAGGGAAAGGTTGCAGGGAAACGTGGCACACACTAAAAAAAAATCAACAAATAAATAACCAAACGCCGTTTGGTCCATTACTTACTGCTTGTTAGCAACTGATTTATTTCTTCAGAGTAGAAACCCTCTCGCTAATAATTCTCTTGTACCGGAAATTTAAAGACAAAAATATGGAACGGCCCAACAAGTTCCGTTTCAAAATGGTCTCTGGAGATCAGGTATCCCGACTTCTGATCTAGTCAGCGCAATGGCTATGTCTCTTCAGTTAAATATCGGAGGTAGAAAACATCGTGCTCTATCATAATATAGGGTGTTTATAAATGAATATCGGGGTTTTAACGCTTTATAATTTTTATTACATTAAACTTACAGTTATAAATGATATGTCAAATGAAAGAGCAACTCAAACAGTTGTGTTTGGCACGAGTGCGCACCTCACTGGCACAGCGCAGTACACGATTGGTTGAACTTCACTGTACACAAGCGCTGGATAGGCCGCAAGGGGCCCAAAGACAGGGCTCGATTTGCATGGCCTCCACTTTCACCCGACCTACCGCCATGCGGTTTTTTCCTTTGGGGATTGATCAAGGATCGTGTGTACGTGCCTCCGCTACCAGCAGACCTCCCTGAATTAAGAATCTGGACTGAAACAGCTGTTGCTACAATCACTGAAGACACACTTATCAACATTTGGGAAGAACTCGGCTATAGACTTGATGTGTGCCGTGTGACTAATGGTGCTCACATTGAACATTTATAAGGTTCTTGGTAAAACTGTTTGAGTTGCTCTTTCATTTGACATATCATTTATATCTGTAAGTTTAATATAATAACTATTATACAGTATTAAAAACACACTATTCATTTATAAACACCCTGTATTGTTACCTCTCCTTCACAGTACAAAAACGTCAGTCCGTCCAGATTAGTGGAAAATTAAAAAAAAAAAGACATAACCTGACAACCAACGCAGGATTCAATAACGGTTGAACATTTTCTTTGGAGCGAAACCGATTATGGAAGAGAAAATCAGGAATTTAGAACCACACGTTCAGAACCGATATTGCAGTGTATACGTAGCCCATCCTATGCGGTATCGGGAAATCTGTTTACGAAATCCGGTTTTGCGAGCCTCCTGTGAACATAGTGCTTATGACGTAAAGTGCATCACTAAGATTTTACTAGCAAAGATACTGAAACACACACATCTAAGAGCGCATCCACCAAAAGGAGCAAGGAAACATAAGAAATGAGCAAAAATTGCATGTCAGAAATTCGTGTATAACACGAAAATGTGTATTTTTTTCATTCACGTTAAAACAAAAGTTGGAAGATGAAGACGATGAACAATGTTCCTGAAAAGTACAATATGAAATGAAATTTTATAAAGTGACTGGAATAGAAGTTTCAAGATTATATTGTAAGTGTATCCTGAAACCAAAAATGAGTACGTGATCATTCAGTTAAGTTCCTGTAAATGCACATTTATTGCAAAAAGATGATTCTGTAAAGACTTTAAAGAGAAGCACATTTTGGAAACAGGAACGAAACAGTTCGTAAATTTTATAATGGGAGAGCTTTGTTTCAGTTTGAAGTTGAAAGTCGGTCAACTGCTCATTTCGAACGATAACTCCCGACGTCGTCTAATGCGTTGCGCCGCTGAAAGATATCCTGGGAAAATGCAAAATTTTTTTGAAGCTTCTCGCGGTTCTAGGCGCGCAGTCCGGAACCGCGCGACTGCTACGGTCACAGGTTCGAATCCTGCCTCGGGCATGGATATGTGTGATGTTCTTAGGTTAGTTAGGTTTAAGTAGTTCTAAGTTCTAGGGGACTGATGACCACAGCTGTTAAGTCCCATAGTGCTCAGAGCCATTTGAACCATTTTTTTTAAGTTTTCTCTAGCCAGCACTAAGACAAGTCAAAGCAGGCCACCGCGCCGTGTAGCAATCAAAATGACAAACAGGCAGAGAGTAAACACAGCAAAAGATATCGCACCCCACAGAAACTTTGCCTTGCTCGAGTGAAACGTCTGAATCGTTAATTCGGTGACATAACCTCACTCAGGAGGGATCAAACGTCTCAGCAAGAACGAGTAAATTTTTGATAAGAACACCTATCAGTCTGATGACATGGTGGAAAAGCACCAAGCCGAATCCTGAAAGCCACTGTTGTGACACCAAGAGTATTGGGGTAAAGCTGTACTACACCATTTTGTTTGCACAGGTTGTTACATTCACGTTCAAATTATCCCCTCTCCTTAACCTCTTCTAATGATAATTGATTTACAGCTCCATTGTAGTTGGTTTATGATCCCCTGCGGATAATCTAACCTTCTGATAACCTCCATCTTATCCCCCTCCTCCTCCACCATTCTGGGAAACCCCAATCTTCCCCTCTCCCCATTGCTGTTATGAGGACACTTTTGATATCAAATTAATTGACTAATTAATTAAATTGACCGATTAATTACCTCTCCCCTTCTTGGGAAATTCCCCAGTTCTTCTCTCCCTCACTTTCTCCCTCCTCTCCATCATCTTACTGAAAACTGGCTGGCAAAAAGATGCAGTCTGTGCTAGAGAGGAAGGATCTGATGACATGAAATTCTCATCAATTGACATAATACTATGTTCAATTCAATTTGCATATTCTTTATTTAGTGCTATAATAACCGTAAGCACCAAGTAATGGAATGAAATGCGGTATATTGACCACTGTTTTTTGGCCAGAGTGTGTATGTCTGACGTCCACGCGCCGCCAGGCACTCGGTGGAGAACTGAACATTGTAGTCTGCATGGCACAGAGGTAGAAAACTACCCAATGTCCTAATTACAGATCACGATACTAAATATCACTGACTAAATTATCACACCCTTTCAACTTTGATACCCACGTAACCACCTCCAATCGCCCTCATGTGGCTACATCCTCTTGTAACACCTGAGTCTCAAACCTGTAGGCAAAGGTGATGTGCCTACCTGCCTGAGGGAACACTTGTTCCTGCGGCCCCTGGACAAAATGTTGGGTCGTGACATTCCTCTGATCGAGAAATTCCAGACTCACTTCCTGTCTCTTTCTCTCTCAACTGGCTACTTGCAGTTTGTGTGAACATGTGTATGAACCAACATGTCTAAACATGCAAGTGGAGATTTCCATCTGAGGTCCTGTTTGCACTGTCATTTGAAAACACCGTCATCCTCCTTCACGCCGGCTGGGGTGGCCGAGCGGTTCTAGGCGCTACAGTCTGGAACCGCGCGACCGCTATGGTCGCAGGTTCGAATCCTGCCTCGGGCATGGATGTGTGTGATGTCCTTAGGTTAGTTCGGTTTAAGTAGTTCTAAGTTCTAGGGGACTGATGACCTTAGAAGTTAAGTCCCATAGTGCTCAGAGCCATTCCATCCTCCTTCACCACAACATTTCCATCTTACACTAAACATACAGGGTTATTACAAATGATTGAAGCGATTTCACAGCTCTACAATAACTTTATTATTTGAGATATTTTCACAATGCTTTGCACACATACACAAAAACTCAAAAAGTTTTTTTAGGCATTCACAAATGTTCGATATGTGCCCCTTTAGTGATTCGGCAGACATCAAGCCCATAATCAAGTTCCTCCCACATTCGGCGCAGCATGTCCCCATCAGTGAGTTCGAAAGCATCGTTGATGCGAGCTCGCAGTTCTGGCACGTTTCTTGGTAGAGGAGGTTTAAACACTGAATCTTTCACATAACTCCACAGAAAGAAATCACACGGGGTTAAGTCGGGACAGCGTGGAGGCCATGACATGAATTGCTGATCATGATCTCCACCACGACCGATCCATCGGTTTTCCAATCTCCTGCTTAAGAAATGCCGAACATCATGATGGAAGTGCGGTGGAGCACCATCCTGTTGAAAGATGAAGTCGGCGCTGTCGGTCTCCAGTCATGGCATGAGCCAATTTTCCAGCATGTCCAGATACACGTGTCCTGTAATGTTTTTTTCGCAGAAGAAAAGGGGCCGTAAACTTTAAACCATGAGATTGCACAAAACACGTTAACTTTTGGTGAATTGCGAATTTGGTGCACGAATGCGTGAGGATTCTCTACCGCCCAGATTCGCACATTGTGTCTGTTCACTTCACCATTAAGAAAAAAATGTTGCTTCATCACTGAAAACAAGTTTCGCACTGCACGCATCCTCTTCCATGAGCTGTTGCAACCGCGCCGAAAATTCAAAGCGTTTGACTTTGTCATCGGGTGTCAGGGCTTGTAGCAATTGTAAACGGTAAGGCTTCTGCTTTAGCCTTTTCCGTAAGATTTTCCAAACCGTCGGCTGTGGTACGTTTAGCTCCCTGCTTGCTTTATTCGTCGACTTCCGCGGGCTACGCGTGAAACTTGCCCGCACGCGTTCAACCGTTTGTTCGCTCACTGCAGGCCGACCCATTGATTTCCCCTTACAGAGGCATCCAGAAGCTTTAAACTGCGCATACCATCGCCGAATGGAGTTAGCAGTTGGTGGATCTTTGTTGAACTTCGCCCTGAAGTGTCGTTGCACTGTTATGACTGACTGATGTGAGTGCATTTCAAGCACGACATACGCTTTCTCGGCTCCTGTCGCCATTTTGTCTCACTGCGCTCTCGAGCGCTCTGGCGGCAGAAACCTGAAGTGCGGCTTCAGCCGAACAAAACTTTATGAGTTTTTCTACGTATCTGTAGTGTGTCGTGACCATATGTCAATGAATGGAGCTACAGTGAATTTATGAAATCGCTTCAATCATTTGTAATAGCCCTTTATATGGCGAAAAAAGAAAGAAAACCCTCCAGTCCAACACAGTTGTGGTCATGAAGCACGTGCCATCTGCCAACTGCTGGAGAACTGCAGCCACACCAACCAGGAGAGGACTAGAGACTCGCACCCACATAGTTCATGCCGGCAGCTGTGTTCACATTTCAAGGTATCCATGTGTCAACACCTTTGATGATTACCACCCTAACAAACGAACCATATCCATAGCAGCACTCTGCCGTCTGTTTCAAAACAGGATGCCATATTGTTGAACCTATTGGCAAAGGACTCTAGATGGTCTATGCACCTTATAACTGGTCCTCTCTCTTTAACCAACCCTCCCTGCAACATTGTCTCCAATTTAATTTGGAACTGACCGGAAGTAGGGGGGCAATGTGCTCGCTGTATTTAATGACTTGTGAAGGAACAGAATGAGCTGACATCCACGTAATCAATACTTTCAGAATGAGCATAACATGTGTTCCAAACTTGCACAACTGACCGACGCTAGTGATATAGACTGGTATTCTCATTCCAGTATCTTAACTACCTTTCTGTGAAGACCGCGTCGTACTAGTCTTACATCACCCATTCAAATCCGATTACACACGATATCTCTAGATGCAGGGATGCTGAGGAGATTAGCACTCCTGAGTGGTCTGTAGTAGATACGAGCCTGATACATTTGAGAGTTTTGTGGCGATATAACAGATGGTTAAGAAGAAGAAGAAACGAATGGTTTACGCATGATGGAGCTCCAGGCAGGCAGAGTTTGATACATTTTATGTAAATCACTTGTGCTATGAATGTTGTAGTATTTTTGAAGTGTTTGGATTCCACATAAAGAAGGCACTGGAGAGAAAGAGAAATGATCATAGAACATAAACACATACTCCTAAGGCTATGTGGTTCTGCACTTAAACAAGCTATAATGTCAAAGCAGTGTGGTCTCTCATATATATGTAGTATGGAACGCAACAGTGTTAATACTCCAATGCAAGAAATATATTTTCAATACCTGACATACATTCACCCTGCAAGATTTCTATTCCACTCACCATGCTGAGAAACTTTAAGATGATAAAACTACTGCCTTCTGCACCAAATGAAAAGAAAAACATAGATTCTTTGTGATTCATGCACTAAATAGCTTCCCAGAGTTGTGTAGCACTCATTGTTCATGCCCGATATTGGTTCAGAAATTATGCTATGCTTGCATCAGTCGTATAAAATGAAAATCAGTGACGGAAAATGTACGAAACAACGCCATCTTATAAGGAAAGAGACGAATGCATAACAGGAGTGTTTGACATGTGATATTACACGCCACTGCACTAACTCTGTTAACAGAACATAGTCTCTTCCACACACATAACATCAGTCAAGTAAATATATGTTGTGGCGTAACAAGCTAGTCACGCCACACTGAGAAGGAAGCCGAAAGGCACGCGTACACACACGCCGACTGGCGTCAAGTCTGGAACAGGATAAGTTATGACTGCTATAAAGAAAATACGTAGCTTTGGAATATACTTAACTTTTAATGCTTCCTTTGGTACATCTCTCTTGACTATACAAATGAGTCTCGTAAGATACATGCACTGTGACAATTGGCGCCTTGCTAAGTCGTAGCCATTAACTTAGCTGAAGGCTATTCGAACTGTCTCTCGGCAAATGAGAGCAAAGGCTTCGTCCGTGTAGTCGCTAGCAACGTCGTCGTACAACTGGGGCGAGTTCTCGTACGTCTCTCGAGACCTGCCGTGTGGTGGCGCTCGGTCTGCGATCACACAGTGGCGACACGCGGGTCCGACATGTACTAATGGACCGCGGCCAATTTAAGCTACCACCTAGCAAGTGTGGTGTCTGGCAGTGACACCACAATATATACACAGGGATTGCAGTACTTCACAAATCTCTATACTGACTTAGAATCACTGCAGTTATGAAACTGAAGACTTGATTTACGTCCAAGATGTGGCAGGGAAATTGAGTACTTCATATACGTTTTCATTCAGGTAGAGGAGGGTACAGAAGTAGGTTTTCCATCAGTTTGGTGGACATGATTCATCACACATGCGTTGGAAGTCGTCTGCTGACTATGGTATGGAGAGGTTTACTGTTAATGATTGCAGGGAGATAGCATTCTAAGTCACACTCAGAACATGCAGCTGTATATGAGTCAAACAGAGGTTATAGCGCACAACTGATACAGCCTGAGAGAACACCGGAAAGAATGGTTAAATATGCGATAAATGACCTCCCACAACATCTCCCTCTCCCTAGAATGCATCATCAGTCTACTATTAAATCCTACCTCGTTACAGTCCCTTACAGCGAATTACTCCACCTACTTTCTATAATCCTTTAACGCAGATCTATGTAAATTTGGAGGCAGATGGGTCTGTTTATTAGGGAAGCATCCATAACTGCAGCCAACTTGCAAGTATTCCTATTACCTCAGTAGAAATGTTGCAGAATGTTGTTAAAAACCATGCAGAAACTACACTGTATGGTATTTGTTAGCTGACATTGCATGGTTGTCATTGGTGGAGAGTATTGAGAAGAACATTGTAAATACCGTTTATTAGAGTTTAAAACACTTAAACAGCCTTGCACAGGTCAAAAATTTGATCCATTCTGTAGCTGTACATTGCAGTGCCCAACCTGGTAATTCAATGTTCTTCAGCTAAGGAGAATGTGAAGTTTATCACAGTCACACGTCTGAAGACTTTACAAAACTCTGTACGGTATTGCTGATAATTTCAGGTTGACACCTGAGCTTGTGGTCGGACGTATGTAAATTTAATACTCCACATTTGATGGTCACCCACATTAAACAGTCTATCCCAGCTGTCTTATCGCTGTCCACGATCAGCTGTCCACGATCCACCATGGTTTCCAGTGCTTCCATGTCAATTGTTTCTCATGTTCCTCTTGCTGTACACACTTGTTCCCATGTACAAGAATTTTCCTGCATCAATCAGATGTGTAAGTACTCTCTCATCCTTCCACAATTTTCCCCACATTTTGTCATATTTTCTCTCAATTTATACATATTTTCTGTCAATTTAATTTAACAAATTTTTTGTCACTTCTAAACACATGATCATGACCTCACATCTGGCCATGTATTCTAAATTTGCTTGTAAATGTAGTAAAGTTGTCAACACCTAGCACAGCTGCATTTCACATGGGGGCCCCCAGACCCTACTCTCGACCTACCTCTACTGAACCCACCTTCAGTCACCACACTCGACATATCACAGGTAGATTCTCCTTAAAAAGCAACCTTGGACATGTCACTGGTGAATCCACCTTCAGACACAATCCCAGATGTATTGCTGGTGGATTCACCTTCGAACGCTATCCTGGACATAATGCATGGTGGAGCCTCGTTTGAATCGTATCCTGGTTGTAATGCATGGTGGATCTACATTCAAATCCTATCCTGGTCCTGTCCTACCTGGAACTACCTTATTATAATCGATCTTAAACTGCACCACTCCTTTCTTATTCCTCTCCTCCTATGCACTCATGTTCAAAACTAATCTCATGTGTGTGTTTGTGTGTGTGTGTGTGTATAACACAGATGTATATAAATGATAGATACATTTCATTTCTTTATTATACAATTTTGTTCTTTAACAAATTTCACATCCAGATCTACAGCAATGCAGTATTTCTCAAATAACTGTTTCTTGTGTGGTCTAAATTCTGCTCATCTTTCCCTCAAACTGGCAGGAGCATAACAAAACTCAGGAACTCCACCTCTAAATTTAGCATGGATGGATTCCACACCTTTTGAAACAATAGCAGCTGACTTTGGCCCTGGCTGGAAACACGAACAGAAGCACTGTTATAAATCAATCACATGTGTACTATACACCTACAGATAGTTCACAGCGTAATTGTACACAGCTTGAATACACAATAGACAGCGCTTCAGTCTCTCTGACACGAGAGATAACTCCATCCATAATCCAAATAATTTCGTAACAGTGGAGTTCTGTAAGTAAATGAATAGGTCTCCAGATTTCACTCTGACCACTGGGTCATCATAAATTGATGTGACAGATAGTGTCAGACCAGCTCAGTGAATGTCAGGAGGAGAAAGAGGTGGGTTATACTCTGCAATCATGTGAGCATTGATGTACACCATTGCGTGACATACCTGCCCCCATTCTGACTGAATAAACTACACTTTAACACCTTTCACCACATTCTCAATCTCCATTACCACATGCCAGTCACCACCTGCTTCTATGCTTATATTCAGGTGCTTTGCGTCGCTAACAGTTAAGTTACATATGGAAGTGAATGGTAGTAGTAGTGTACTGGGAGCAATTGGCAACTTTTCATCCACTACATCCACACTCTGTTCTTGCGGTATCAGTGGAATGTCCTGTGGTTCAATTGATGCTGTGTATGTTGGAGTCCAGTACTCACTTGCGCCATGCTGGTAGAAGAGGTAGACCGACCAGACGTTGCAAATGAGGTCGGCAGTTGAAGCATTAGCAACTGTTTGTATCAGCTGTGAAATGTATTTCAAGCAATCCTGCTGCATCACTTTGCTGAAAAGTATTCTTTTTATGCTCCTCCATTATCGTTTCTTTCCAGTCCTTATGCAGGCAGCTACAAACACTATCCTCAGCTGCATGGTCCGACATGAACATCTCATCAATTGAACACATTACACACCCACCCACCCACCCACCCACCCACCCACACACACACACACACACACACACACACACACACACAAAACTCATCCCCACCAACAGAATTTTTTTCTGGGAGGATATGAGAGGTGGGGCGAATAATTAATAGATGAACTTAATTAATTAGTCAATTAATATGATATCTAAACTGTAATAGAATCGGTTTTATTCCACTACTTACTCCAGTGCAATTAAATACCGCCATTTACGTCACATATTTTGACACTCGTAGGCTCTCTCACCAAAGCCTGTAGGGTACTTTCCATTCACCTATAATTACGAAATATGGCAGGAAGCAATGTTCCACAGTACAAACAAATGAAAAATCCGGAAATTGTTAATTTGTAACTACACTCCTGGAAATTGAAATAAGAACACCGTGAATTTATTGTCCCAGGAAGGGGAAACTTTATTGACACATTTCTGGGGTCAGATACATCATATGATCACACTGACAGAACCAAAGGCACATAGACACAGGCAACAGAGCATGCACAATGTCGGCACTAGTACAGTGTATATCCACCTTTCACAGCAATGCAGGCTGCTATTCTCCCATGGAGACGATCGTAGAGATGCTGGATGTAGTCCTGTGGAACGGCTTGCCATGCCATTTCCACCTGGCGCCTCAGTTGGACCAGCGTTCGTGCTGGACGTGCAGACCGCGTGAGACGACGCTTCATCCAGTCCCAAACATGCTCAATGGGGGACAGATCCGGAGATCTTGCTGGCCAGGGTAGTTGACTTACACCTTCTAGAGCACGTTGGGTGGCACGGGATACATGCGGACGTGCATTGTCCTGTTGGAACAGCAAGTTCCCTTGCCGGTCTAGGAATGGTAGAACGATGGGTTCGATGACGGTTTGGATGTACCGTGCACTATTCAGTGTCCCCTCGACGATCACCAGTGGTGTACGGCCAGTGTAGGAGATCGCTCCCCACACCATGATGCCGGGTGTTGGCCCTGTGTGCCTCGGTCGTATGCAGTCCTGATTGTGGCGCTCACCTGCACGGCGCCAAACACGCATACGACCATCATTGGCACCAAGGCAGAAGCGACTCTCATCGCTGAAGACGACACGTCTCCATTCGTCCCTCCATTCACGCCTGTCGCGACACCACTGGAGGCGGGCTGAACGATGTTGGGGCGTGAGCGGAAGACGGCCTAACGGTGTGCGGGACCGTAGCCCAGCTTCATGGAGACGGTTGCGAATGGTCCTCGCCGATACCCCAGGAGCAACAGTGTCCCTAATTTGCTGGGAAGTGGCGGTGCGGTCCCCTACGGCACTGCGTAGGATCCTACGGTCTTGGCGTGCATCCGTGCGTCGCTGCGGTCCGGTCCCAGGTCGACGGGCACGTGCACCTTCCGCCGACCACTGGCGACAACATCGATGTACTGTGGAGACCTCACGCCCCACGTGTTGAGCAATTCGGCGGTACGTCCACCCGGCCTCCCGCATGCCCACTATACGCCCTCGCTCAAAGTCCGTCAACTGCACATACGGTTCACGTCCACGCTGTCGCGGCATGCTACCAGTGTTAAAGACTGCGATGGAGCTCCGTATGCCATGGCAAACTGGCTGACACTGACGGCGGCGGTGCACAAATGCTGCGCAGCTAGCGCCATTCGACGGCCAACACCGCGGTTCCTGGTGTGTCCGCTGTGCCGTGCGTGTGATCATTGCTTGTACAGCCCTCTCGCAGTGTCCGGAGCAAGTATGGTGGGTCTGACACACCGGTGTCAATGTGTTCTTTTTTCCATTTCCAGGAGTGTATATCACACGAAAATGAAAACATATATCTTTTTTTTTCATCCGAGTCTGTTTGTCCGTCTGTTAAGACCTCGTGTTCTCAGGAACAGGTAGATACATCTAGTTGATATTTATGTAACATACTAAAGTCTACAGTTCCTTGGCAGCGTCATGAATGTAAGCTTCTAAGTCAATGCAATCAAAAGATGCGGCCATTTCCGTCACATATTTTCATATTGTCACTCTATCATCAAAACCTCCCATTGACCTAGAGTCATGAAATTTGAAAGGAAGCAGTGTTCCACAGTATAAACAACTGTGGAGACTCTTTTTTCTCAGGAACGGGTAGAAGTATCAAGTTTAAATTTTTATGACACACTAAAGCCCACAGTGCCTTAGCGTTGTAGTACATTTAAGCTTCTACGCCAATGCAGTCAAAAGAAATGGCCATTTATGACACATACTTTGATATCTGCCAGTATCGATATCGATAACAGGAAAAGCCGGCCGCGGTGGCCGTGCGGTTCTGGCGCTGCAGTCTGGAACCGCGGGGCTGCTACGATCACAGGTTCGAATCCTGCCTCGGGCATGGGTGTGTGTGATGTGCTTAGGTTAGTTAGGTTTAAGTAGTTCTAAGTTCTAGGGGACTTATGACCTATGATGTTGAGTCCCATAGTGCTCAGAGCCATTTGAACCATTTGATAACAGGAAAAAATCGTTGAAATTATCCAATTCCAGGATGAATGAACTACCTACATACATATTTACGTTTGTACGGAACCTCTGGCGCGGAAGTTCTACTCCGACTTAAACGGATTTTTATTTACGTTTCAAATATGTACTTCACAGTTCAAAAGCAGTTTGGTAATTACAGATTTTACGTGGTATATTAACTGGTTTTGCTGTAGATATTTGAAGTTTTGGCTCTTCTTTGTTATCCGTGCCTGCGATAATGTCATGGCAACAGAGGACTCGATGTTAGCAGTCAGGAAACTGTGTGCGACAGCCGTCGACATGGGGGCCTGCGCCATGCGTACCGGAGAGAGAGAGAGAGAGAGAGAGAGAGAGAGAGAGAGAGAGACTGCCCTCTGGTTTCCGAGGCACCAAGTTACGGCAGCCGCCGTCTAGAGTCAGCTGTGTGTTTACTAGCTTACCAGCTCAACGTTCGCATGTGCGGTCACAGATGTTTGGGTATTTGGGGGACTCTATTCTTGTTTGATCTCTTGATTACGTACGTAATTGACGTTTTGGCTCGAGTTCTGGTCTCGACTGGATTTTGCCCATCGGACGTTATAATTCCAGCTGCGACTACTTGGTGCAGCTAGAATAGTAAAGTGGAGATGAGACTGATTAACGGGTGTATGGGCTGTGTTGCGTCGCCATTGCTTTATGGCGGCGGCAGCAGCAGCTCTAATGAAACAACAGCAGCGGCAGCAACAACTACATCAACAACATGTTGAGTTTTTGCAGGTTTTGGCATCTCGAGAGCAACCCCCGGCAACAGGCGCCGCCGACTTCGGCCCACCCCTCTGTCTTCCGGACCTTTTGACGTAGGTACAGAGAGATGGGGCAACTACAGCGACGTTTCTTGCTCAACTGATCATAATAAAAGTGCCATCTATAGATACAAGTGCACTTCTTTTCTTTTCGAATTCCTTTCTTTATAATTTGGTGCGACCGGCTGGTGTGGCCGAACGGTTCTAAGCGCTTCAGTCTGCAAACGCGCGACCGTTACGGTCGCAGGTTCGAATCCTGCCTCGGGCATGGATGTGTGTGATGTCCTTAGGTTAGTTAGGTTTAAGTAGTTCTAAGTTCTAGGGGATGGATGACCTCAGTCCCATAGTGCTCAGAACCATAATTTGGTGCAAGAGGTTTATCCGCGAACACAGCCTGCTTCCTTGAGATTTGATGAGCCGCGTGCGGCGTTGACTGCACAGTTTATGGTAAATCCCATGCTACGCCGGTGCGCCTTAAGGGGTGATGTACGTAAAATGCCTGAAAAATGTTGAAATTTTTTGCCACCATTTAGTTGTGTAGCATGTCAGAAATTTGGTGTCCAATTTTCAGATTTTAAATCGTACTGCAAATTGTGTAAAAGCCATCTTGCTTCAGTCGATACATAGTGCCACGGCTCCTGTTCTATAGTACACTGCCCTTGTTTGGGATCTCTTGTTATTTCCTGCAGCCAGAGAAGCATCTGACGCATACAGAAGGCAGTAAATGAGTTTACCTTTGCCTGCCGTTAGCTCTCTTTCCTTGCTGCTATTGATTAATGGAACACAAAACTCGAACAAAAGCTTCAGTAACCTGATTTTGAACAGGTGCCCAAAGGCAACGTTTTGCTTATCTGCTATTGTTGAAAGTGCCTCATGCGATGGTTGTCTGGTGTTCAGTGATCGTAACACTAGAAGAGCTAGGATCCTGCGACGGCCAACCCAATTCTGTCCTTACATGGATCAGTTTTCGCCTATAAATGACCGTGGTTGGCGATGTGATTCGCAATTGTAATGGGCGGACACTGGCGTGCAGTAAGACCTCAGTGTTGATTCCACTAATCGCTCTAAGCACTGCAGTAAAAGGTCTTACCACACAATCTTTAATTTTAATAATTAAAACAGATATAGTAACTTGACAAGCAAAGAAGGTGGAGGAGAGCACGCAATATGTCATAACCACTTTGAAATAGCAACATACACTGCATATGGACAATATGGATCCTACACACGTATTTCTTTCGTTACCGCAGCATAAGACACTTTCATCAGTACAGAATAAATCTATTTTTTTTCTTGAGAAGCTTTTATGTAAAATAACACTGCTAAGCACTGAAGTTGCGTAGCTACTGTTTTGGTTTTATTTGTAGTTTTTGTAACTAATAGACATCTTTCTTTAACATTATCTTTACACAGAACTGACCACTGACTGAAAACGGATTTTTACACTGATGTTTCCTGATAATTTTCAACGTGAAGAGTTTTTGAACTGATAGTACTTCAATCCAACGTAACAAAAACACTTTCCTGTACTTTTGTTGAAACATAAATTCAGTTTGCAACACGTCATGAATAAGTAAAATCATATGTTCTGAACACAACAGTAATTTGTAGTAATGAAAATGTACATAATACCTCTTGTTGTCTTCTCCTGCAGCTGCTTTAATTATGCTAGGCAATGTAATAAAATAGCCGGTACTTTGTACACAATCTGATGCGTTGCTTAAAATGGCAATAATAATTTTAAGCACTTTATATAGGGCTACACATATCCAATTTATGATCTGAAAATGTTGCTGATTAAATATCACAGTATGTGAAAGGGACACACTAAACATCTACAGAAATAAAGAAAAAAATGGTTCAAATGGCTCTGAGCACTATGGGACTTAACTTCTGAGGTCATCAGTCCCCTAGAACTTATAACTACGTAAACCTAACTAACCTAAGGATACCACACACATCCATGCCCCAGGCAGGATTCGAACCTGCAACCGTAGCGGTCGCGCGGTTCCAGACTGTAGCGCCCAAAACCGCTCGGCCACTCAGGCCGGCTCGACAGAAATAATAAGACTGTGATAAAACTTGTTGCTTTCAAACATTTATCTTGTATTAACTTGTACAAGAGGACGACGATTCATGTCCGTCACTATGAAAAATAGAATATACGAGGCCTGTAAGCTCCGATTGATTGCCAAATTGAAATCACAGTGAACATCAGAAATGTTTTACTTGTAACAATTAGCTACACCTTTCAGCTACTTCTCTACGTAGTCGCCGTTCTGACTTAGACTTTTGTCATAGCGTTGTACCAACTTTTCAATAGCCTCATCATAGAAGGCAGCCGCCAGTGCTTTCCGCCAATTCTCCACGCTGGCCTATACCTCGTTGTCTGTGTCAAAATGTTGTCTTCAAAGACAGCGGTTCATGTGACCAGAGATGAAACTCAGGGGGAGACAATTGCGGACTGTATTGTGGGTAATCTCACATTTCCATTTGAAAACGATGCAGGAGCATCTTCATTGCCCCTGCAGAATGCGGCTGAGAATTGTCTTGAAGAAGAAACAGCACGACAGTTATGTAATGTTAGCTGCATAGCTTCAGGCGAAATTTCTCACCAGGCCCTCGTACTTGGCGGCAGACACTATTTTCTAGACATCTTTACGCACTCACTGCGAGCTCAGAAATGAGAAGAGCGACGTGATGCTAACTGGGGTTATACTAGAGACACTACCCAACACATCTGTGCAAAGCTTTATCGGATTTTCATAGTCGTTTCCATTTCGCGACCGATCGGAGCTTACTTTCTGAACGCCCCTCGTAATAAACTTCACCATAGAAATAAATACTTCATTCCTTTTTCCTGACAAGATCTTTGCTGCCGATGGATGGTTTAGCAGCTTTTACACAGTGGCTTCCAAATCATCATTCACATCGTAATAATTGGCTAGAACAATGGGTAATGCTGCAGGATAATGTTCGCCTTCTTCACAGGAAACAAGGACTACCCACTGGCTCTCGTAATAACGTTGCCACTTCTGCTTGGTTGACAAATAGCTGTTTCTTTTTCCTTTATTGTTATTTTGATAACTTTACAATAAAGGTAGGCCGGCAGCGGCCTATCTACGCCGCTCTTCGGCCATAGAGAATACATACAGTAAACAGAAAGACAGAAAAACAAACATGGCGGATAAAAGCGGGAGACAGACATAGGAAAATAAATGAAGCCGTTCACAGGCGCACTGTTCGGATAAAAAACGTTCATCACTGTGCACAACGGAGAAGACAGAGTTTAGACACGTGGACGGAGGAGCACGAACGGAGAGACACTGAAGCACCGACGCAAAGACAAGCACGAACACTGGTGACGATCTCCGGCGCACGAAGATGCACCGTTCACACGAAAAAGCCGGGGGCCTGCCAGAGGGAAGAGGTGAGGGTAGGAGGGAGAGGTGGAAGGGGTAGGTGCCAGTGGGTGAGAAGAAGGGAGGGGCAGGGGAGAGGGTAGGGGGGGGGGGTTGTGGAAGCCTGGCGAGGCAGGAGGAAGAGAGGAGGGAGAGAAGGGAAAGAGGGTACCCTGGAGGAAAAACACAGGGGGAGGAAGGGGTAGATGGAGGAGATGAGGGCATCATCAGCGAGGCAGAGTTGGCGGAAGCCACCTTGGGCAAGGGTATGGAGAGTGGAGAGATGGGGAGCGGCTGGGATGTGGGAGGACAGGCACGGCAGCGAACAGGGGTGGGAAAGGACGGGAGAGACAAGTGGGTGAGGGGGATCCAGTTTGCGGATGGTGTAAAGGACCCGTATCAGTTCAAGGAAAAGGAAGAGGTGTGGGAAAGGAATTGAGTCGTGGAGGATCCGCGTGGGGGAGGGGAGGCGGATGCGATAGGCGAGGTGTTTTCCGTCCATCTGAGGCCGTTTAACAATGATTGTGCTCACTCTAACCACCACACAATACAGTACATGGGCATTGCACCACACGCTACTTCACAACCCTTCCCCTAAGATCCACTTAAAATTGTATAAAAATTAATTAAAAGACATTATTTACAGCTATACATTTAAAACACAGTTACAGATTATTCGTTGCATACTTCGTAGGCTGGTGGCTGCACCTTAGCGGCGAGCTGCCTTACTTTACCCTCAGTGCTCTATCATCTCACAGCTTGATTTATACAGGTTTTTACAACTGCCCTGGTTCTGAACGTATTTTTTAAAGTTATGACAGAATAACTTCTATGAAATGAAATGGAACAATTCATATACTGTGTGATGTATACCTGTGTCGTTATAACCCTTAAGAGTGTAGGATCCGATGCAGGTTGCATGACTGTGAACCTGTTGCAGAAGTCTGATAGCATGCGTGTTGCTAGTTCTGAAATGTGAGTGAAGGATATTGCCAAAAGGGCACACCAGAAGAATAAGACTAGAACAGAGCTACACGAGAACCAAGCAGACCAAATATACGGTTATGGCAAACACTTCGGAACTTGTTTATGGCTTGACTCCTAAAAAAGTCTCCAATTTGCGTTTCCCGCAAATTACAGTTTTCAGTGTATAAGAAACATTTTCTCCCATACCATTGCAAATGAAAAGGTGAAACTTCCTATATACTTACTAAAAGGGCATTAGTGCCAAATATTTTTAAAATTTTGTGAAAAAAATTGGTTTGTGTTATACACATAAAATAGAAATTGATCGTGAGAGTACGAAGAATGATACTAAAAAAACTGGTGTACAGATTTGTTTATCGAAGAAGAACCTATCATATTGTGAGAGTGGTAAGAAAATTAATGTTTGAGAATATGTTCCCCTCATGTTGTAGTATGTGTTCTTAAAGTATCAAGCATCGTCATTATCTAATTTGCATAAAAATTGAGAAAATGCAGATTATAGCGAATAACCTAATGACAACACGTGCAAAATTTTGTTTAATTACCTCTAAAATATCGAAAGTTACATTAGCTTGTACCTGGACGTGCACTTTCTCTTATGTACCCCTTAGGTGATATCAGACACGAAAACGGGTTAACAAGCCATACGTGGAATGGATAGTAGATTTACTGAGTTTGTTTCGAGACTGTCAGTCTATTGTAGTCAGTATCTTAAGCGAATTTCATTATCCACGATGTAATTAATCTCTTGACTGCTGACAAGTCATTTCAAGCGAAGGCCTTAGAGTCGTCAGACCTTCTCCAGCTGATGTGCCACTGTACTCGTAGCACAGTCACATCAGCTGTCTGCGGCGGCTCAGAAAGCCTTTGTTGACGAGGGCCACGTAGCGGAAGTACACAACTGGCCATTAAAATTCCTACACCAAGAAAAAATGCAGATGAGAAACGGGTCTTCATTGGACAAATATATTATAGTAGAAGTGACATGTGATTACATTTTGGTGCATAGATCCTGAGAAATAAGTACCCAGAACAACCGTCTCTGGCCGTAATAACGGCCTCGATACGCCTGGACATTGAGTCAAACAGAGCTTGGATGGCGTGTACAGGTACAGCTGCCGATGCGCATTGTCACGAGCCAGTTGCTCGGCCACCATTGACCAGATTTTCCAGTTGGTGAGGGATCACGAAATTTGCTGGCCATGGCAGCAGTCGAACATTTTCTGTATCCAGGAAGGCCCGTGCAGGACCTACAACATGCGGTCGTGCATTATCCTGCTGAAATGTAGGGTTTCGCAGGGATCGAATGAAGGGCAGAACCACGGGTCGTAGCACGTCTGAAATGTAACGTCCACTGTTCAAAGTGCCGTCAATGCGAACAAGAGGTGACCGAGACATGTAACCAAAGTCACTCTAAACCATCACGCCGGGTGATAGGCCAGTATGGCGATGACGAATACTCGCTTCCAATGTGCGTTCACCGCGATGTCGCCAAACATGGATGCGACCATCATGATGCTGTAAACAGAACCTGGATTCATCCGAAAAAATGACGTTTTGCCATTCGTGCACCCAGGTACGTCGTTGAGTACACAATCGGAGGCGCTCCTGTCTGTGATGCAGCGTCAAGGGTAACCGCAGCCATGGTCTCCGTGCTGATAGTCCATGCTGCTGCAAACGTCGTCGAACTGTTCGTGCAGATGGTTGTTGTCTTGCAAACGTCCCCATTTGTTGACTCAGGGATCGAGACGTGGCTGCACGATCCGTTACAGCCATGCGGGTAAGATGCCTGTCATCTCGACTGATAGTTATACGAGGCCGTTGGGTTCCAGCACGGCGTTCTGTATTACCATCCTGAAACCACCGATTCCATATTCTGCTAACAGTAATTGGATCTCGACCAACGCGAGCAGCAATCGCGATAGGTTACAATCCAACCTTTATCAAAGTCGGAAACGTGATGGTACGCATTTCTCCTTCTTACGCGAGGCATCACAACAACGTTTCACCAGGCAACGCCGATCAACTGCTGTTTGTGTATGAGAAATCGGTTGGAAACTTTCCTCATGTCAGCACGTTGTAGATGTCGCCACCGGCGCGAACCTTGTGTGAATGCTCTGAAAAGCTAATCATTTGCATATCACAGCATCTTCTTCCTGTCGGTTAAATTTCGCGTCTGCAGCACGTGATCTTCGTGGTGTAGCAATTTTAATGGCCAGTAGTCCTTCCCGTAGTACGTCGTCAGGCGGCACAAAATGGTTCAAATGGCTCTGAGCACTATGGGACTTAACATGTGAGGTCATCAGTCCCCTAGAACTTAGAACTACTTAAGCCTAACTAACCTAAGGACATCACACACATCAATGCCCGAAGCAGGATTCGAACCTGCGACCGTAGCAGGGCGCGGTTCCGGACTGAAGCGCCTAGAACCGCTCGGTCACAGTGGCCGGCTCAGACGGCACACCAGGATCTCATATCCAGAGGTCTGACGTACGTGGGTCACCTTCAGTTGCTAAGAAGCGTTCTTGCCGACGCCCAGGTAAACACCTTAACATTGTGGATGCCGGAAATCAGTTTTCCCCGCCGTCGGACCGACTTTGTCGGAAACCGCGCGGTGGCAGTCAGAATTCTTGTTCCGACATGGCAGACAGTAACGGCCATCTCCCTTCGAAATCGGGTGGTTCCTTGGACACTAGGGTTTGCTCCGGTTGCCACATGCACCGTAACTGGCGGAAATTGCCGCATTTAAATAAAGTGTGTTTCATGTGCAACCGCAGAAGTCATACCGCTGCTGTCTTTGCTATCCACTGAACCGTTCGTAACATTGTCCAGTTCTCTGGCAAGCGCTTTCCACGCGAAGCACACATATCTGTAAAGTGGCTCATATGTCTGTGTTGCCGTTACCTATTTTGGGACGCTCCGTTGGGTTTCAGCTCGATACTGGGATGCAGTCTTATTAATCAATGTGGCTACGTATGTAAAGTTAGGTAGTCGCCCATTACAAGCAGTTACCGAAACTGTGGTCCCCTATAGTCGCCATTACAGACCACTGAGGGATCATCAGCATGAGGCGGGAAAATGTGAAAATGTAGAGCGCCAGGTAACGTTAATAGTGGTTGATTTATCTCAGCGTCGAATATTTTTGGGTTGAACGCTTTTAGGTCATCTGACTTCCAAGTTGATCACGTTACTTTAATATTCCCAGTCATTCCTTTTCACGACCTTTGCCGTCCCATAAAGAGCTGCTTTACCTAACGCTGCATAAACCAAGAGAGTTTTCTTCCTCATTTTCAGCTTAAGCCGTCCATGAGCCCCTCAGCTTCGCTGTGCTCGACCATTGCCAGTTGCCATGAGAGATGTGATAAGCGATGACTTAAACACACTCCAGGAGTTAATGTTTATTTCGCCTGTAGCACTGAGTCAGTGGGCAACGCCATTGAGCCGACCGTAGTGGCCGTGCGGTTCTAGGCGCTGCAGTCTGGAACCGAGCGACCGCTACGGTCGTAGGTTCGAATCCTGCCTCGGGCATGGATGTGTGTGATGTCCTTAGGTTAGTTAGGTTTAATTAGTTCTAAGTTCTAGGCGACTGATGACCTCAGAAGTTAAGTCGCATAGTGCTCAGAGCCATTTGAACCATTTTTGAACCAACGCCATTGATTGTGGTCAGAAAACCCCATGGAGCAGTTCGGCTGTGTCGCAATTTTAAATCAATAATTAATGACCACAATGTGGTGGAGGTTTATCCAACCCCTCTTACTGAGGAATTATTGAACAGGTTGGCTGGTTTGCGAGACCCCTAATTGCCACTGCCGCTTGATGGGCAACAGCAGTTGCTTGTTATTAGTACAGCGTTTGGCCTCTACAAGTTGACTAGGTTACCTTGTGGTGTTGCGTTAGCCCCAGGAAATAAATTATCAGCGTTTTATAGAGCCATATCCCAAAGTGTGCAACTTATATGGATGCTTTAACTGTCATGGGTGCCAACAGGAGGAACATGTGCAATACTTACAGGCAGTGTTTCAGGCGCTGGAGGACAGTGGTCTGCATTGTAAGTTGGGAAGGCCTAAGTTTTTACATCCACTGTCTAGTATATAGGGCCTGTCTTAAGTAGGGAGGGAATTAAACTACTCAGTGCTCATCTCGTAGCGATTGAGAAATTGCTCGCCCCACGGAATATGGGGGGGGGGGGGGGGGGCTGTAGTCGTTCTTTTGCAGTATAAACTACTATAGCAAATTCATGCCGAGTGCATTGGAGGTCTCTGAACCTCTCAATCAGCTTCATACGAAAGGTGTGAAATTTGTTTGGTCTGACACTTGTCAGCAAGCTTTCCTGTGGCTTTATTTATTTATTTCGAGTCAAAAACATTACAACAATATTTACAATATACACAATATAACAAATCAGGTCAAATCATAAAAGAACAAACTAAACGGTATTAGCCCAAAATTGTGCAACGGCAGCAGCATTGTCTGAAACATCAACAAGCTCTTGTGTGGAACATGATACAGGACATCTAGGACAGTTAATTAAATGTTTGGTTGTCTGTTCTTCTCCGCAGTCACACAAGGTGGAAGATTCCTTCATAAAGCCCCATTTAAACAGATTGTCCTTAGTTCGTCCGACGCCACTCCTGAGCCGATTTAGAGACTTCCACACTGTCCAGACTTGATTTCCACCAGGAGGAAGGGTCTCAGAAGGAGTCATCCAATCATTACTGTCAGATTTTGCTGTCCACTGAGATAGTCTGGCTGCTCCAGTCCGACCGGTGAGGGGTGTAGTAGTTCTCATGAAGCTCCTCCTAGATTTGAGTCTACTAATTGGTGGCTGGTATCCATGTAGCAGGTGATCGGTGTTATGATCTGCTTTATGTCTCTCAAGTTTGGCTGCGACTTCACGCCTTATGTCTGGAGGAGCAATACCTGCTAGTTTATGGAGTTTATCAATAGGTGTAGCTTTGAGGCATCCCGTTACTGTCCTGCAGGTTTCGTTCAGGGCCACATCAACCTGCTTTGCATGAGATGACTTGTACCATACAGGACATGCGTATTCAGCTGCGGAATAACACAAGGCCTGTGGCTAAAACATTCTTAATGCAGTTCTGCTTACCTTGTTACCTGTGATACAAAGAAAAGCCTAATATTGGCGTCTTCTGAATGGGATTGGCTCCATATGGTCCCACAACAATCCAGATAGGTCAGAGCAGCTGACTGCTTTCACATCTAAGACTCTCTCGCATATCAAAGAAATATAAATCCTAAGTAGAAAAGGAGTCGCTCGGCATAGACTTTACTGTTAAGAAGTTTTATTTTTCCTGTATGGCTACAAATTTCAGTTGGTCACAGATCATAAGCAGTTGGTATCATTGTTCAATCCTAACAAGAGGGCTTGTACTGCTCATTATGTTGGGCGCTATTTCTTAGCAATTCTTTTTATATTATCCAGTTTTGGCCCCACCACATAGCATGTGAATGCTGATGCATTGTCCAGGCTGTCCATGGGTCCCAATTTCGAGTTAGAAAGGAGGGAAACAGCTTATTTTTCGCTTCGCAATACATTAGACATATCGTTTCAAGATTTTTCCATAACTGCCAAGGAAGTAGTGGTAGAAACAAGTCACAAGCCAATGTTGCACAGCATTGTTGCAGCGGTTCAATTGGGATGGCTTGTGCACCTTCCTGAGGACGCCAATCCTGATTTTCGATCCCATTTCTGTGAAAGAGAGGCTCAATGTACACCAGTGAGTGTTGTTGTCCACAACAGAAAACGAAGAGTGCCAAGTGGTAGTTTCGCCCACTTTATCCACGCATACTTCTCTTACTGCGTTCTTCTCACTGGGGATGTCTCACATAAAAGCATTAGATCGGCGACATGTGCATTGGCCTGCAATAAGCACCAATATCGAACATGGAGTTAGGTAATGTAACACCTGTTCGCAGAACCAATGCGCCCCTTCCCAGAGGTTTCTGTCGCGCACTTAACTGACTCAGCTGTGGGGTAGATTACATACGGATTTCACTGGTCCCTTTCTTGTGAGGATGTGTGGTTGATACTGTTGGATACCCTGTGAAATTACCCTTATATAGCATGGATGCCAACAAAAATAGCGATATCCACTATCAGGGCACTTTCAATTATTTTTGCAATAGAGAGTGTACAAGTCATATTGGTCTCTGAGAGTGGCCCCAGGTTACAGTGTTCTGTTGCTGCAGTAGAGTCCAGCACATGACCATTGCTCCTCTGCACCCAGCATCCAACTTGGAGATGAAGCTGATGCTCCAGTCTTTCGAGACCCAAATGAGAAAGGCGATGCAAACGACGCCATTATGGGAGACTCTTTGGCATTACTTAGCCTCGTATTGCCCAACCCTGGAAAATGGGCATGGACGACGATCTCGTAAGTTGTTGGACCCTTTGCATCCTTCCCCCCGCCCCCACTAGTCTTGTTTTACGCCCCGCCTGTTTTTGGAAGGGTGCATTGATTTGGGTCCACAAGTTTCGGCGTCTGCCGGGGTGGTTAGAAGAGGTGATAGTGCAGCACAGGTACTGGTAACATTTTGAGGCTGGGGTCGGAAGCACGGAAACCAATCACAGCTGCGACAGGAGCATAGTCAGCCTGCACATTAGGAACCACATACTGGGTCGTCTCCCTTTCCGCCCCCTTCCCCCTCCCCAGGTGGCTCGCAACTCTTTGATGATTCATGCTTGGCTACCATGGGCCCCATCTTTTGCAGCACCCCTTCCCTTTCTGTGCTGCATGTTTATCCTCCTGCTATACCTTTTCCCCTCCTTTGGAGAACATGTCTTAGATATTTTTGGGAAAGTGTGTTCGCAGTATCGATGCCACCTTTAGTATGAGGAGCCGGCCGCTGAGGCCGAGCGGTTCTCGGCGCTTCAATCCGGAACAGCGCTGCTGCTACGGTCGCAGGTTCGAATCCCGCCTCGGGTATGGATGGGTGTGATGTCCTTAGGTTAGTTAGGTTCACTGACTTGAAGCCACTGTCATACCCACGCCTAAGCCCAGTAAGGAAAAACACCTTCCTTCTAGCTACCGCCCCATTTCTTTCACCAGCTGTGTTCGCTAGGTGGTGGAAGGTATGATTCACAGTCGCCAGGTAAGTGGCTCGAGTCTCGCAACCTACTAACCACCGCAAAATGTGGATTTCGAGCAGGCCGTCCTCAGCTGACCATCTCATCACATTGTCAATCCATGTCATGAGCTGGTTTCTACGAAAATACCAGACTGTGGCCGTGTTTTTCGGTTTTGAGAAAGCCTACGATACCTGATACTTGACTACTCTGTACACTGTACATGTGGAGCTTCTGAGGTTGCCTGCCTCATTTCCCTCAGGAAGTTTTAAAAGACCGAGTTTTCAAAGTACGTGTGAGTTCAGCACTATTGGGCATCTTCATCCAGGAGAACGGATTTGTCTCCTTGGACGGCGTCTTCAGCGATGTCTCGATCGTACTCGTGGAGCATCGACAATTACTTTCACTTTCCACTGACAAAACCATTTGCACGAATTTCTGGCAGTGAAACTGGTTCCTTCCACCATCTTTACATCTTGGACTTGTTGCTCGTCTGTCATCTGGAACTACAAAATTCCGGGACTCATCTTCGATAGAAAACTTTTTTGTTCCTCCGATGTGTCTTACCTGTGTGCAAGCAGTACCCAGTCCCTCAATGTCCTATGTTTCCTCAGCGGTACTTCCTGGGGAGCGGATGGGATAGCACCCCTCCGTCTGTACTGGTCCCCTGTTCGTTCGAAACTGGACTATTGGTGTTTCGTTTATTTATCTGAACGTCAATCTTTTTCTTTTTCATCAGTCCTCTGACTCGTTTGATGCGGCCCGCCAGGAATTCCTCTCCTCTGCCAACCTCTTCATCTCAGAATGGCACTTGCAGCCTACGTCCTCAATTATTTGCTGGATGCCACTCTCTGTCTTCCTCTACAGTCCATCTTTCGCCGTCTTAATACAATCCGCCATCGTGGAATATGTTTGGTCACTGGCGCCTTTTACTTTAGTACAGTTGAGCCTCTATGCACAAGCTGCCGTACTACCACTCATATTAGCATGATGTCATCCTCAGTGAATATGCTTGACGTTTGTCTGCCATGCCCCACCATCCATCATATGCCCTCATCGTCGATGACTCCCCTGACAGCCAGTAAGGGGCCTTTGTCCTCTGTTATCACCCGAAGTTCGCCTTCGGCTACTGCTACGGCAGCTGAAGTTCACGCTATCTGACACTTTCCCGACGGGCTGAACCCTTCACCACCGTATCTTCGTGTGGTGGCCCGTGTTCACCTTGGATTTCAATCGCATCCCAAGAAAACTACTCCGGATTCGATCTATCGCTGTAAGTTTCTCGACCTTCGCATGCAACTTAGCGACAGCACATTAGTGTACGCTGGTGGCCCTAAAACTGACCATGGTGTCGGCTGTGCCTCTGTCATTGGCACCGACCATTTTCGGTATCGGCTTCCAGAACTTTGCTCGATTTTTACAACAGAGCTCTTCAACCTTTATAAGGGCACCCAGTACTTTGTGCTACACGCGCTTTTTAATTATCATATGCTGCGATTATCTGAGTGCCCTTCGGAATCTCTGTGTGCTGCAAACAGTCCATCTCTTACTGCAACGGGTCAATGAATCTTCCACATGCTCGCTGTTGAAGGAGCCATCGTGATGGTCATGTGGGATCCTGGTCACGTCGGTCTGACGGGAAATGAGGCTGCTGACGCTGTTGTCGAGGCTGCATCCACCTACCTCGCTCTGCTAGCTCTTACATTCCTACGGATGATTTCCGTGTTAGCGCCGAGCACCTGGTATCACTTTGGCATGACCAGTGTTCTCCTTTTCACAAGCTCTCCCGGAGGCTTGGCCGACCTCCCCTCGGCCCTCTCTCTGCGAGGGTGTGCATTAGCACTGTCTTTTTAGCCATCGTCATTTGTGGTCTCCCACCACTCTATACTCATTGTCGTCAACATTTGACGTTTCGCCATTTCCTGACCGAATGCCATTTTTTTAACCGCCTACATCCTAGAGTGTCGGCCGTTTTAGCGAACGACGCTCGGGCTATCGACTGGATTTTACCTTTTATCCGTCGTAGCAATATGGCGAAAGACATTTAATATTTGATTCGGGACCTCCGCTGTCTCTACCGCGTATTTTGTGGACATTTCTCCAAGAGGATGTCTTCGTTTTTAGCTCTCTTTTCTTCCGTCGACTGGGCTTAACGTGTAGTCACTTCTAATTTCGATTTATTATTAGTGCTCTAAGGTTATGACATGGGCGCTTATGACCTTTGTGCCCTAAAACAAAAAACTCTATGGACGACGTCAGTCTCCCCCTCCAACCCCCCCCCCCCAATCCCAAATCATAGAGACACCGAGTCTGATTATGATTTAAGATCAAATTGGTTCAAATGGCTCTGAGCATTATGGGACTTAGCATCTGAGGTCATCAGTCCCCTAGAACGTAGAACTACTTAAACCTAACTAACCTAAGGACATCACAGACATCCATGCAAGAGGAAGGATTCGAACCTGCGGCCGTAGCAATTGCGCGGTTCCGGACTGAAGAGCCTAGAACCGCACGGCCACTGCGGCTGGCGACATGATCACAGCAGCGTTCCCCTTCCACAGCGCATTGAGAGCAACCAATGGAGTTTAAGCTGCTCCCACCAACGTCACCACCACAGCCCATTGAACATGCTGAAGAACAGGTGTTGTATTTTGAACCACCATCCGGGCTTCCATTTTCACCTTCTTCGTTCCCCAGACATATATTTGGGCACTTTCGTTCTTATATGCTCGTTAAAAGGGGGGGGGGGGATTTGGTACACACACACCTACCGATAATATCATGACGATGGAGGACCAATGATGGCAGTCAGCCATTGCCGCAGACAGGTGTACTGGAGAGACCCTCTGGTTTTCAAGGCGCCAAGTTAGAGCGGCCGCCAACTCAAGTTGGTTGTGTGTTTACTAGCTTACTAGCTTAGATGTTTACGTTTTTAGGCGACTCTCCTCTTGTTTTGATCTCTTGATGACGTGTCTGCTAGAGGTCCTGGTTTGTGCTCTGGTCTCGATTGAACTTTGCTCTTAGGAAATTACGATTCTCGCTGTTGACGCCGTGGCTAGGATATAGTACGAGTATCTTCGCTGATGTAATTCGTCAGATGTAATACACTTAAGTTTGTCTCCACAAAGTGAAGGATGATTAGTGATACGAAATATATTAGTGTTATCAGGAAAGAGGTACGCATAGTTGATAAAATAAACATTCCAATTTTATAAAAATCATTATTTACTTGCAGTGAGTTTTAACAAAAGATACAGGAACTTAACGGTAGCAAAAACCAAATGCCTTTCAACTTGGACTGTATACGGATATTGTCTCCGATTGCAAAAAACAGTCCCAAGTTTTTGCCAACATAGACAGAGCTGACAAAAGTCATTGGGATAACTCTTAATATAGTGTCGAACAAATTTTTTCCAGGCATGTTGCAGCAACAAGTTGTGGAAGTCTCCTGCAAAAATGTGCAATGCTGCCCCTTTAGCCGTCCATATTAGCGAAAGTGTTTCCGGTGCAGGATTTTGAAAAAAAAACTTGACATCTCGATTGTGTTCAATAAATGTTAGTGGGATTCACGTCGGGCGATATGGGTGGCCAAACCATTCCCTCGAATTGTGCAGAATGTTCTTTAATCAATCGCGAACAATTACTGCCCAATGACATGGCGCATTGTCATCCACAAAAATTTCATCGTTGTTTGGGAATATGAAGTCCATGAATGGCTGGACGTGGTCTCCAAGTAGCCGAAGATCGGTTCAGTTCGACCAGAAGACCAGTCCATTCCACGTAAACACAGCACACACCATTGCGAAGCTACCGCCAGGCTGCACAGTGTCTTATTGACAACCTGGGTCCATGGCTTCGTGGGGTCTGCACCACACGCGGACCCTACCATCAGCTCCTAACAACTGAAACCGGGTCGGTTTTCCAGTCGTCTAGGTTCTACATGATATGATCGCGAGCCCAGGAGAGGTGCTGCAGGCTATATTGTGTTAGCAAAGTTACTCGTGTAGGTCGTCTGCTAACATGGCCCATTAACGCTGAAATTCGCCGCGTTGTCCTAACGCTTACGTTTGTTGTACGTCCTTCTGCGGTTATTTCACGCAGTGCTGCTTGTGTGTTAATATTATCAACTCTACGAAAAAGCCGCTGCTCTCGATCGTTAGGTGAAGGCTGTCGGCCAATGCGTTGGCCGTGGTGAGAGGTAATGCCTGAAATCTTGTATACTCTTGACACTGTGGAGCTCACAATACTAAATTGTCTAACGATTTCCGCATTGGAATGTCCCATGCATA